>NC_091837.1:34725928-36156453 GCF_037783145.1 Equus przewalskii | reverse complement strand
GAGTAAGAAAGGACTGTGTGAGTTTTTTAAAAATAAAATACTTGAGTCACGAGACTGCTCTGTGGGCACAGCGATTGATGGAAATAGCAGGAAGGGAGAGCAAATGTCTCTCCGAAGTCCCAGGGGCCGTCTGAAAATCCCCAGAGAAATCCTCCCCCTTCTACCAGGTTAAAAGACAGCCTTCATTCATTCAGGACTTGCATATTCTTGAGGGAGAAGCTTGTCAAAAATATCAAAAGATTTGAAAACACTTGTTCAAACAACGCTCACTGTCAGACAATGCTCAGGTATCCATTTAAAGTGACAGCAGAAACGATCAAAAGTCTTAAGAGTGACCTCAGTCATTATACTAATAAAACGGATTTGTCTTTTAGGTAGACTTACTCAAAGGAACACCTTTTATAACCTCTTTATCAAGAGCAGACCAAAAGTTCAAGACAATTATCCTTTGAGAGAATACCAAATTTTAATTTCTGTACCACTTTACTTTTTCATATTAAAACCCATTTACTTCAGAGACAGAAGATGGCGCCGTGAGTAGTCCTCTTTGTCTCTCGCCCTTCGAGTCTACAATTATTTGGACACTTATCACTTGACAAAGGATATCCAGACAGCATCTCAGGATGTCTGAGACACCGACGCGACTATACATCGGAAGGCAGACGGACTTTCCTCCGGGAGGATGTGGAAATAGGTGAAAACTCTCCGACCCCGACGGGCAGCCTAGTACCCGCAAGCGGCTTTCTTCCAACGGACGCCCCCAGAGGATCCACACACATCTAGGGCAGGAGCGAGAACACAACAGAGGAGCGACGGTGGAAACAGGTGACCAGAACCCTACCTAAAACCCCCACAATTACTCCTAAACGCAGAGGGAAACTTTGGAGTTGCACACCTGAGCCCGCGGGGAGAGTCTCTCCCCGCCATTGGCGGGGAGACCCAGCCTGGTGCTCGGGGCGCCCGGAGGGTCCCAGAGAGAGTCACGGAGGGTACGGAGGTCTCCCAGCTGCCGTTGCCCACCCCGTGGGACTAGGGATTGCCGGAGATCTCGGAGAGGACCGGGGCTGGGGGAACTTTCAAAGGCCAGTTCTGTGACCCAGAGGGGAAGCGCCGGAGCTCCGCCCGGGCAGCAGACAAAACTCTCTGTCTGCCAGTAGCAGAGGGGCCACGCTGAGCATTCACGGCTCCAGGAGAGGCCCGGAGAGAATCCCAGAGGGTTGGGCGACCCCCAGCTGCCGTTGCCCACCCCGTGGGGCTAGGGATTGCCAGAGAGCTCTGCCAGAGAGCTCGGAGAGGACCTGGGCGGGGGGAACTTTCAAAGGCCAGTTCTGCGACCCGGAGGGGAAGCGCCGGAGTTCCGCCAGGCAGCAGACAAAACTCTCTGTCGCCATTAGCAGAGGGGCCACGCCCAGCATTCAGGGCTCCCGGGAGAGGCCCGGAGAGAAGCCCAGAGGGCAGGGCGACCCCCAGCTGCCGTTGCCCGCCCCCGTGGGTCTAGGGATTGCCGGAGATCTCGTAGAGGACCGGGGCTGGGGGAACTTTCAAAGGCCGGTTCTGCGACACGGAGGGGAAGCGCCAGAGTTCCGCCAGGCAGCAGACAAAACACTCTGTCTGCCATTAGCAGAGGGGCCACGCCCAGCATTCAGGGCTCCCGGGAGAGGCCTGGAGAGAAGCCCAGAGGGCGGGGCGACCCCCAGCTGCCATTGCCCGCCCCGTGAGACTAGGGATTGCCGGAGATCTCGGAGAGGACTGGGGCTGGAGAGAGTTCCAGAGACCCAGCTTAGTAGCCTAGGGGGAAACCCTACAGGCTCACAGCAGCCTTAGGGAAAGCCTCTGCACAGCACCAGTAGAAGGCACCCAGCCACCAGCCACAAGGCTGGAAGACCCCAGGGCAAAAGCAGCATAGCTAGGTGTACTAACCACAGACTGTAGAAGATGCCAATAGCTCTCCTGCGACCCATAGAGGACAAGTGAGATTCGGTGGGTGCCGACAGCAACGGAGTGACAAATATAAGTGATCCCACCCCTGGCCGCTGGAAAAGCCCATAACACCGTTGCAGACCCCAAGGAGAGAGCACATCTAGGTGGGCTGCAACAGTAGGCACCTGCAGCCTGAAGCCCCCTTGTGACGGCCCCCACGGCAGAGGAGGGAATCCAAAGGGCCACTGTGGCTACGAAGAGGGGCCCAGGCCCAGTTAGCAAGTACGAACAGGGTTCCTGGTTGGTGAAGTATAAACAGCTGCTCCCCCCACCGCAGCAGCTGAAACAAGTGAAAGGAGCAACTAAACTCTATCTCCATGCGGAGGCACAAATCAACAACATCAAGCAATATGAAAAAATACATTAAATCTCCAGAACAGAAAGAAAGTAACAAATACACAGAAAACAATCCCAAAGAAAATGAGATATATAACCTAAATTATGATGACTTCAAAACAGCCATCATTAAGATTCTCAATGAGTTAAGAGAGATTTCTGACCGACAACTCAACGAGTTCAGGAGCTATGTCACAAAAGAGTTTGATACGATAAAGAAGAACCAAACAGAAATATTGGAAATGAAGAACACAATAGAGGAGATTAAGAAAAATCTAGATGCTCTGAACAGTAGGGCCGATAATATGGAGGAAAGAATTAGCAATTTGGAAGATGGAAATATAGAATTGTTGCAGGCAGCGGAGGAGAGAGAAGCAAGACTTAAAAGAAATGAAGAAACTCTCCGAGAATTATCAGACACAATTAGGAGATGCAACGTAAGGATTATAGGTATACCAGAGGGAGAAGAGAAGGAGAAAGGGGCAGAAAGCCTATTCAAAGAAATAATGGCTGAGAACTTCCCAAATCTGGTGAGGGAGATGGATCTTCAGGTGACAGAAGCCAATAGATCTCCAAACTTTATCAATGCAAGAAGACCAACTCCACGGCATATAGTAGTGAAGCTAGCAAAAGTCAATGACAAGGAGAAAATATTAAGGACAGCCAGGCAAAAGAAACTAACCTACAAAGGAACCCCCATCAGGCTATCAGCAGATTTCTCAGCAGAAACTTTACAGGCTAGAAGAGAGTGGAATGATATATTCAAAAATCTGAAGGACAAAAATCTACAGCCAAGAATTCTCTACCCAGCGAAAATATCCTTCAAATACGATGGAGAAATAAAAACTTTCCCAGATAAACAAAAATTAAGGGAGTTCATTGCCACAAAACCTCCTCTTCAGGAAATCCTCAGGAAAACCCTCATTCCTGAAAAATCCAAAAAAGGAAAGGGGCTACAAAACCAAGAGCAGAGGAGATAAGTAGAAGGACAACAACAGAGAGTAGCAGCTCTACATCAGAACAGATTAAACCATGGGACGAGAAACAAAGGAAACTGAAGAAAACCGGAAAACAAGACACAAAATGGTAGTGGTAGGCCCCCACGTCTCAATAATCACTCTAAATGTAAATGGATTGAACTCCCCAATCAAAAGACACAGAGTGGCAGGATGGATCAAAGAACCAGATCCAACAATATGCTGCCTCCAAGAAACACACCTCAGCCCCAAAGACAAACACAGACTCAGAGTGAAGGGATGGAGAACAATACTCCAAGCTAATAATGAACAAAAGAAAGCAGGTGTCGGTATACTAATATCAGACAAGGTAGATTTCAAAGCAAAACAGATAAAGAAAGATAAAGAGGGACAGTATATAATGATAAAAGGGACTCTCCACCAAGAAGACATAACACTTATAAATATATACGCACCCAACACAGGAGCACCAAAATTTGCAAAGCAACTCTTAATAGAACTAAAAGAAGACATCAACAACAATACAATAATAGTAGGGGACCTCAACACACCATTAACACCAATGGACAGAACATCCAGACAGAAAATCAACAAGGAAATAATAGAATTAAATGAAAAATTAGACCAGATGGACTTAATAGATATATATAGAACACTTCATCCAAAAACAGCAGGTTACACATTCTTCTCAAGTGCACATGGAACATTCTCAAGGATTGACCATATTTTGGGAAACAAAGCAAACATCAATAAATACAAGAGAGTTGAAATAATATCAAGCATCTTTTCTGATCATAACGCTATTAAACTAGAAATCAACTACAAGAAAAAAGCAGAGAAAGGTGCAAAAATGTGGAGACTAAACAACACGCTTCTCAACAAACAATGGATCATTGAAGAAATTAAAGAAGAAATCAAATATTATCTGGAGACAAATGAAAATGAGAACACGACATACCCAATCATTTGGGAGGCAGCAAAAGCAGTCCTAAGAGGGAAATTCATCGCAATACAGGCTCACCTCACTAAACAAGAAAAAGCTCACATAAGCAACCTCAAACGACACCTAACAGAACTAGAAAAAGAAGAACAAACAAAGCCCAGAGTCAGTAGAAGGAGGGAAATAATAAAAATAAGAGCAGAAATAAACGATATTGAAACAAAAAAGACAATAGAAAGGATCAATGAAACAAAGAGTTGGTTCTTCGAAAGAATTAACAAAATTGACAAACCCCTAGCCAGACTCACCAAGAAAAGAAGAGAGAAATCGCAAATTAATAAAATCAGGAATGACAGAGGAGAAATCACAACAGATACCAATGAAATACAAGAGATCATAAGAGAATACTATGAAAAACTATATGCCAACAAATTGAACAACCTGGAAGAAATGGACAAATTCCTAGACTCCTACAATCTCCCCAAACTGAATCAGGAAGAAATGGAGAATCTGAATAGACCAATCACAAATAAGGAAATAGAAACGGTAATCAAAAACCTCCCCAAAAACAAGAGTCCAGGAACAGACGGCTTCTCTGGAGAAATCTACCAAACATTCAAAGAAGACTTAATACCTATTCTCCTCAAACTGTTCCAGAAAATTGAGAAAGATGGAGAACTCCGTAACACATTCTATGAAGCCAACATCACTCTGATCCCCAAACCTGACAAGGACAACACAAAGAAGGAGAACTACAGGCCGATAGCACTGATGAACATAGATGCAAAAATCCTCAACAAAATTTTGGCAAACCGATTACAGCAATACATCAAAAAGGTTATACACCATGATCAAGTGGGATTTATACCAGGGACACAGGGATGGTTCAACATCCGCAAGTCAATCAACGTGATACACTACATCAACAAAATGAAAAACAAAAACCACATGATCATCTCAATAGATGCAGAGAAAGCATTCGACAAGATCCAACACCCATTTATGATAAAAACCCTCAGGAAAATGGGTATAGAAGGAAAGTACCTCAACATAATAAAGGCCATATATGATAGACCCACAGCCAACATCATACTCAATGGACAAAAACTGAAAGCCATCCCTCTGAGGACAGGAACAAGACAAGGGTGCCCACTTTCACCACTCCTATTCAACCTAGTACTGGAGGTGCTGGCCAGAGCAATTCAGCAGGAAAAAGAAATAAAAGGAATCCAAATAGGTAACGAAGAAGTAAAACTCTCGTTGTTTGCAGACGACATGATCTTATACATAGAAAACCCCAAAGAATCCACAGAAAAACTATTAGAAATAATCAGCAACTACAGCAAAGTAGCAGGGTATAAAATTAACGTGCATAAATCAGTAGCATTTCTATACACTAACAATAAACTAACAGAAAAAGAACTCAAGAACTCTATCCCATTCACAATCGCAACGAAAAGAATAAAATACCTTGGGATAAACATAGCCAAGGAAGTGAAGGATCTATACAATGAAAACTACAAGACTTTCTTGAAAGAAATAGGCAATGACATAAAGAGATGGAAAAACATTCCTTGCACATGGATTGGAAGAATAAACATAGTTAAAATGTCCATACTACCTAAAGCAATATACAGATTCAATGCTATCCCAATCAGAATCCCAAGAACATTCTTCACAGAAATTGAACAAACAATCCTAAAATTCATATGGGGGAACAAAAGACCGCGAATTGCTAAAGCAATCCTGAGCAAGAAAAACAAAGCTGGCGGAATCACAATCCCCGATTTCAAAACATACTACAAAGCTACAGTGATCAAAACAGCATGGTACTGGTACAAAAACAGGTCCACAGATCAATGGAACAGAATTGAAAGCCCAGAGATAAAACCACACATCTATGGACAGCTAATCTTCAACAAAGGAGCAGAGGGCCTACAATGGAGAAAAGAAAGTCTCTTCAACAAATGGTGCTGGGAAAACTGGACAGCCACATGCAAAAGATTGAAAATTGACCATTCTTTTTCACCACACACCAAAATAAACTCAAAATGGATCAAAGACCTAAAGATTAGGCCTGAGACAATAAGTCTTTTGGAAGAGAATATAGGCAGTACACTCTTTGACATCAGTTTCAAAAGAATCTTTTTGGACACTATAACTCCTCAGTTGAGGGAAACAATAGAAAGAATAAACAAATGGGACTTCATCAGACTAAAGAGCTTCTTCAAGGCAAGGGAAAACAGGATTGAAACAAAAAAACAGCTCACTAATTGGGAAAAAATATTTACAAGCCACTTATCCGACAAAGGGTTAATCTCCATAATATACAAAGAACTCACACTGCTTAACAACAAAAAAACAAACAACCCGATCAAAAAATGGGCAGAGGACATGAACAGACATTTCTCAAAAGAAGATATGAATATGGCCAATAGACACATGAAAAGATGTTCATCATCGCTAATCATCAGCGAAATGCAAATCAAAACTACACTAAGATATCACCTTACCCCCGTTAGATTGGCAAAAACATCCAAAACCAAGAACGACAAATGTTGGAGAGGTTGTGGAGAAAGAGGAACCCTCATACACTGTTGGTGGGAATGCAAACTGGTACAGCCACTATGGAAAACAGTATGGAGATTTCTCAAAAAGTTAAAAATAGAAATACCCTATGACCCAGCCATCCCATTATTGGGTATCTATCCTAAGAACCTGATATCACATATCTCAAGAGTCCGTTGCACCCCTATGTTCATCGCAGCATTATTTACAATAGCCAAGACGTGGAACCAGCCTACATGCCCAGAAACTGATGATTGGATAAAGAAGATGTGGTATATATACACAATGGAATACTACTCAGCCATAAAAAAAGACGAAATTGGCCCATTCACAACAACGTGGATGGACCTCGAGGGCATTATGTTAAGCGAAATAAGTCAGTCAGAGAAAGACAAACTCTATATGACTCCACTCATAGGTGGAATTTAGTATATTGAGAAGGAGATCTGATCGGTGGTTACCAGGGAAAAGGGGGGGTGGGGGGAGGGTACGGAGGGGGAAGTGGTGTACCCACAACATGACTAACAAAAATGTACAACTGAAATCTCACAAGGTTGTAATCTATCATAACATTAAAAAAAAAAAAAAAAAAGCATTAGATTTGAGGGTGTTTGGTTCAATTCAATAAAGTTGAGCTCCTACTGAGTGCAAGGTCTTTTGTTAGGGGCTTTGTGAAGACTGCAAAGAGGGCTTTAATTTTGTAGTAATGCCAAGCTGATTCATTGCAAAAAGCAAGGGTGAAGATGAAATAAGCTAACGTGTGTAGGAGCCCAGCACTGCATGCAGCGTGCTCCAGGTGTGGGAAGTTCTGCAAAATGGCGTCACGTGTTTGCTGCCTTAGCGCTGAGGAAGCAGTTTCCAGGCCCTGTCACAACTTTGCGTTTCCTCCGGCTCTCAAAACACCTGATGTTTCGAAGGTCACACTAATGGAGGCTGCAATCACTGGACCCCGCATAGCATAAGCTAAGAGCCCCAGCAGTGGGTCTCGTGGGGTGGCTCATCATCAGTAGAAGAGAGAGAAGAGGACCCTAGATCCACAAAGTCCCTGGAGTTCCCGGCACGTGGTCCCAACGACAGGGAGGTGAGTTAGCCTGGTCCCTAGTTTACAAAAGAAACATTTTAAGACCCTTTTGTAAGCTCTGCGCCTGGCAGATAATGAGCCCATAGTAATTGTTTTCTAAATTAATGAATAAGTGAGTTAAGGTCACACAGAGATAAGGTTAGGTCCCAACTACTCTTTTAACCCCACACATCACATGCTCTGTGTTTGTTATATGTGGGCAGATCAGTAGGTTGCGTCTTTTATTTAAACAGCAAACAGACCAGTCCCATTCCTGAGCTGTAGGACTCCAAGGACAGGCTTTTTTTGGGGGTGTGAGGGCCGGGGGAGAAGATTAGCCCTGAGCTAACTGCTGCCAATCCTCCTCTTTTTTTGCTGAGGAAGACTGGCCCTGAGCTAACATCCGTGCCCATCTTCCTCTACATTATATGTGGGACACCTACCACAGCATGGCGTGCCAAGTGGTGCCACGTCCGCACCCGTGATCGGAACTGGCGAACCCCGGGCCACCAAAGCAGAACGTGCACACTTAACCACTGCGCCACTAGGTTGGCCCCTCAAGGACAGGCTTTTAATCAAAGACAAGACAAGCACCTTGGCACTTCCCAGGGACTTTTCTCCCCACTGACTTAAGAACAGACCCCACAAGTGATTTGATTCCGTTCAGATAGTGTGTGTCACACACTTGAACCTTACCAGAAAAGATCAGTATTGTTGTTCTTTAAGTTTGTAAAAACAGAGATTTCTTTATCCTCCCCTGCAAGGAAGGAGAGAGGATCAGAAAAGCCATATCCTACATGTCACCTCGGCATTCCCAAAGCTACAGATGCTTTTTAGACTTGTAATTCAGTGTCTCTTAATTGCTGTCTTCTTTATCTACTTTGCATTCTGAATGTAATGCCGTAAAAGCTGCTACTTAGGGAAGGAGAAGGGAGTGGCCACGTTGCCCTGATCAGACCCGCAGCCTCTCTCCAGCCTTGACTTGTGGGCTGCTTAGCATGGTCTTAAGAGATTCTGAACAGGGACCTCTTGGTTTATTGCTCCTTTTTCTTTCAATCCAAAGGCGTCTTCTGTAGAAACAATCGTATATTTTTATACATGAAATTCTGAAAATCTCCCTCAAAGTGCCACCCCTTCTATTTTGTAAACTTTTTTTAAATTGAGCTCATAATAGTTTACAGCATTGTGAAGTTTTAGTTGTACATTATTATTTGTCAGTTACCATATAAGTGTGCCCCTTCACCCTTTGCGCCCAGCCCCCAACCCCCTTCTCCTAGTAGCCACTGAAATATCCTTTGTGTGTTTGTTTGTCTTCCACCTATGAGTGGAATCATATGGTGTTTATCTTTCTCTGTCTGACTTATTCCACTTAACATCGTACCCTCAAGGTCCATCCATGTTGTTGCCAATGGAAGATTTTGTCTTTTTTATGGCTGAGTAGTATTCCGTTGTAGGTATATACACCACATCTTCTTTATCCAGTCATCAGTCAGTGGGCAGTTGGGTTGCTTCCACATCTTAGCTATTGTGAATAATGCTGCAATGAACATGGGGGTGCATAAGTCTCTTTGAATTGTTGATTTCAAGTTCTTTGGCTAAATACCCAGTAGTGGGATAGCTGGGTCATATGGTGTTTCTGTTTTTAATTTTTTGAGAAATCTCCGTACTGTTTTCCGTAGTGGCTAAACCCATTTGCATTCCCACCAGCAGTGCATGAGGGCTCCCTTTTCTCCACAACCTCTCCAACATTTGCTATTTTTTGTTTTGGTGATTATACCCGTTCTAACGGGTATAAGGTGATGTCTCAGTGTAATTTTGATTTGCGTTTCCCTGATGATTAGTGATGTTGAACATCTTTTCATGTGCTTATTGGCCATCTGTATATCTTCTTTGGAAAAATGTCTGTTCGTATCCCCTGCTCATTTTTTTGATAGGTTGTTTATTTTTGTGTTGTTGAGTCGTGTCACTTCTTTATATAGAATGGAGATTAACCTCTTGTTGGATATATGATTTGCAGCTATTTTTTCCCAGTTGGTGGGTTGTCTTTTTTTTGTTTTGATCCTGGTTTCCTTTGCCTTGTAGAAGCTCTTTATTCTGATGAAGTCCCACATGTTTATTTTTTCTTTTGTTTCACTTGTCCGAGTAGACATTATATTCGAAAAGATCCTTTTAAGAGTGTACTGCCTATATTTTCTTCTAGAAGTTTTATGGTTTCAGGTCTTACCTTCAAGTCTTTGATCCATTTTGAGTTTATTTTTATTTATTTACTTTTCTTATTTTTTATTGCGGTAACATTTGTTTATAACATTATGTAAATTTCAGGTGTACATCGTTATATATTTCCATTCTTGTGTCAATTACATCATGTTCACCACCCAAAGACTAATTACCATCCATTACCACACACATGTGCCTAACCATCCCTCTTGCCTGGCTCCCTCTGCACTTCCCTTCTGGTAACCACTAATCCAATCTCTGTGGCTATGTGTTTGTTTGTTGTTTTTATCTTCTACTTATGAGTGAGATCATATGGTATTTGACTTTCTCCGTCTGACTTATTTCACTTAGCATAATACCCTCAAGGTCCATCCGTGTTGTCACAAATGGCCAGATTTCTTGGTTTCTTGTGGCTGAGTGGTATTCCATTTTGTATCTATACCACATCTTCTTTATCCATTCCTCCCTTTATGGGCACCTAGGTTGCTTCCAAGTCTTGGCTATTGTGAATAATGCTGCAGTGAACATAGGGGTATATGTATATTTATGCATTCATGTTATCATGTTCTTTGGATAAATACCCAGCAGTGGAATAGCTGGATTGTATGGCCATTCTAGTCTTAATTTTTTTGAGGAATCTCCATACTGTTTTCCACAGTGGCTGCACTGGTTTGCACTCCCACCAGCAGTGTATGAGAGTTCCCTTCTCACCACATCCTCTCCAACACTTGTTTCCTGTCTTGTTAATTATAGCCATTCTGATGGGCGTGAGGTGATATCTCATTGTAGTTTTGATTTGCGTTTCCCTGATAGTTAATGATGTTGAACATCCTTTCATGTGCCTGTTGGCCATCTGTGTATATCCTTTGGAGAAATATCTATTCAGATCTTTTGCCCATTTTTCAATTGGGCTGTTAGTTTTGTTGTTGTTGAGATGTATGAGTTCTTTGTATGCTTTGGATGTTAAGCCCTTATCAGAAACATGGTTTGCAAATATCTTCTCCCAATTGTTAGGTTGTCTTTTCATTTTGTTGATGGTTTCCTTTGCTGTGTGGAAGCTTTTTAGTTTGATGCAGTCCCATTGTTTATTTTTTCTATTGTTTCCTTTGACAGGTCAGACATGGTACTTGAAAATATGCTGCTAAGACCGATGTTGAAGAGCGTACTGCCTGTTTTCTCCTAGAAGTTTAATGGTTCCAGGTCCTACATTCAAGTCTTTAATCCTTTTTGAGTTTATTTCTGGATATGGTGAAAGATAGTGGTCTACTTTCATTCTTTTGCATGTGGCTGTCCAGTTTTCCCAACACCGTTTATTGAAGAGACTTTGCTTTCTCCATCGTATGTTCTTAGCACCTCTGTCGAAGATTAGCTGTCTGTGTGGACAGTCTGTGTGGATTAGATGTGTGGTTTTATTTCTGGGCTTTCAATTCTGTTCCATTTATCTGTGTGCCTATTTTTGTACCAGTACCATGCTGTTTTGATCACTATGGCTTTGTAATACATTTTGAAGTCAGGGAGTGTGATGCCTCCAGCTTTGTTGTTTTTTCTCAGGATTGCTTTAGCAATTCAGGGTCTTTTGTTGCCCCGTATAAATTCTAAGATTCTCTGTTCTATTTCTGTGAAGAATGTCATTGGGATTCTGATTGGGATTGCGTTGAAGCTGTAGATTGCTTGTGTAGTATGGACGTTTTAACTCTGTTTGTTCTTTCAATCCATGTGCATAGAATACCTTTCCTTTCTTTACGTCATTATTGATTTCTTTCTATGTCTTATAGCGTTCATTGTATAGGTCTTTCACCTCCTCGGTTAAATTCATTACTAGATATTTTATTCTTTCTGTTATGATTGTAAATGGGATTGTATAAACTTTTTCACTGCAGTGTAATATGTGTTCTATTTAGGAAGAGGAAATATGAAAATTTGAAAAGAAGCAACTGTTATTAATGCAAATCTGTGAGGTTGGTACATGCTTCTACCACGAGCTTTGTGTATGTCAACTGTCCTCAGAGTGTGGCCTCTACGCCAGCAGGATCAGCATAGGCCAAGTGCACATTCTCAGACCCCACCCCAGAACTGCTGAATCGGAAGCTTTGGAGTGGGGCCCAGCTACCTGTGCTTTGAAAAGCCCTCCAGGAGATTCTGAAGCAAGCTACAGTTCGAGAACCGCCAATAGAAGATGATGCAACTCGCTCAGCAGGCAGCTAAACTCCCTAACTCAGAGGGTTGATTGAATTCATAGTAAACTAAAGCATGTCAGTTATATAATTTTCTCATTATGATACTTGTTGAAATACATTATGTCCTTAAATAAATATCATCTCTTTAGTCAACAAATACAATTTAAATAAGTCTGCTACAGAAATAGTTCACACGTTCTTGTGCTTATCTTCTGGACAAGGGCAGACAGGATAGAATAGTTAGTGGCAGAGTGGCCAGCAGATGCAGGGCTGGACACGGAAACGCAAGGCCATGAGCGGTGACGATTCGGGCCTGTTCACTAAGTGGCCAGACCTGCAGACAATCGCCAGGTGTGCTGTTTCAATAAACGTTTCACAATAGGCTGAGATGCTGAGCAGTGGTCGTAAATGAATCGAAATGTGTTTCTAGGGAATCTGTTCGTCCAGCTAAACCAGGTTTCCCTAGAGGCAAGTTTATAGCCAGGCAAAGAACTTCGACCTCAGCGAATTCCACTGTTTCTTTAAGTTAGCTTACACAGAAATGTTTATGTAAATGAAAAGTGGAAAAAATCATGCTAAAACAATATATGTACAAATGGATCCGTGTACATTAAACACAGATTGAAAGTAAGTTAGAAATGATGACGATTATTTCAATTTCAAAATTATGAGGTTCTTTTTTTCTTCAACGTTGCCTGTGTACCTACTTTAAAATAAATTATCTACTTTATAACTTCTGACGAGTCAGAAGGACTGGCTGCCAACTGCCACCAACCACTCACACGGCCTAATCTCTGTTTCTCCCGTTCAAAGCTTCAGGCCATCATTGGCAAATTGAAGCTCGTGCCAGCCCTTTGATTTCACAGGACTTTTGTTTTTAAAGATTGAGCCTGAGCTAACATCTGTTGCCAATCTTCCTCTTTTTTTCTTCTCCCCAAAGCCCCCCAGTACATAGATGTATATTCTAGTTGTAGCTCCTTCTAGTTCTGCTATGTGGGACGCCACCTCAGCATGGCCTGATGAGCAGTGCTAGGTCTGTGCCCAGGATCTGAACCAGTGAAAGCTTGGGCTGCTGAAGTGGAGCGCTTGAACTTAACCACTCGGCCACGGGGCCTGCACCCCTCACAAGACTGTTTTGATTAACTACTGAGATAACTTACAAAGGGACTTTATAAACCATAAAATGAAAAAAAAGATTATTTTATTGGGTATCTGGCAGTTCTGGACCCAGGCAGTCATAGTTATCAAATGTCCTTTGTAGGTGGTGCCCAGTGGTAGCTAATGAGGACACAGGACAGCAACCAAACCGTGGTCTTACTGACCAGGTTGCAAGCCCGTGTCCTGGGTGGTGCTGTGAAGCCAGTACTGGGGAGGCGGCAGGAACAGAAGCAAACGAATATGAAACCAACCTTTATTGAGCGCTTACCTTGTGTCGGGTGCTACATAACTCTTTGCATAAACCAAGTTGTCTGATTATCACAGCAGCCCTGATATCAGTATCATTCCCACCGTGCAGATGAGGGAAATAAAGCCCATGAATGAGTCTTTAAATAAGTGGGAGGTGTGACGGAAAATGGCATCTGTATCCTTCCCGGCTGCCCAGTTCTGCTTTAGGTCAGCCGAGTGTGCCCAGACAGCACACTGCACATCTGACAAGACGAGATGTGCACCTGGCGACTGTCATGGGGGCCTGGAGGCCTTTTTTGTTCTCGTCCTCCTTGCTCATCTGAACTTGGCTTGGAGTCCTCAGTCACCCCCGTCGCCCCTGTTCAAAACGTCAGGTGACTGTGACTCCAAAAAACTGCCTAACTTTTTGATACAGCTACAGCTCTCTTGACATCGAAGCTTGTAATTTGGGGAAACCCAGAAGGTTGGTATCTTGAGAGTCGTCTTTGTTGGGAGAGGCAGAGAGAGGCAACACTGTCCTTATGCCACCAGGCAACGCCCTCCTGGAGAAGTTACCAATTCCAGCTGTGCTTTAGGCCCTGGATAGTACGGCCAACAAGACCTTAGGCTAGTTACATGTGGTTTCTCAGCTTCAGCTTCCTCGTCTGTAAGACGGGGGCTACCACAGGCCGTGCCTCACTGACTGCTCCTTGCTGTACAGTTGTTTTGAATTTCAGGAGAACCTCATGAGAAGGCTGCCGGTTGAAGCACACGGAAGGCACTCAGTAAATGGCTTTCTGAAGGGATGAATGACACTTACACAGTAGGCCTGCTTCTCGGACATTTGCCTCCACCTGAGGCCAAGACTTCCTGAGAATAAATTGAGATAAAGATGAGGGTTTATTTGTCCGTCAGCATCTGGTGCTATTTGACAGGAAGAATGATGCTAAACCCTGCATAAGGATGAGTGGCGTCCTGGGCATGCTGGTCTGGATTGGTGTTTGGTGTTTCAGAGGCTGAGTCCAGAGGCCTGCAGAGACCCAAGATACAGCATCCTTGAGAGGTGCCTTACAAAGTCATGGAGACCAGCCAAAGCATCATCCATCCAGAGGTAAGTCAGGAAGGAAGACTCTAGGTACAAGCTGAGGGACAAAGACCAGGGAGGCCAGATGGCAGAAAAGCTTCAAGCAGAGCATGGGAGCCTGGGCCTTTTCCATGCCCTGCTTTCACGTGGTGGGATCCTAAAGCCTCCAGCCTATTACTGCTCCCTAAACGAGCTAAATGCACGTAACACTTATGTGCTAACGGATGTTAGGTGCTCTACATGCTTCTTTTCTTTTGGTGTGGAAGATTGTCCCTGAGCTAACATCTGTGCCAATCTTCCTCTATTTTGTATGTGGGTTGCCACCACAGCATGGCTTGACAAGCAGTGTGTAGGTCCACACCCAGGATCTGAACCTGCAAACTCTGGGCTGCTGAAGTGGAGTATTTGAACTTAACTACTATGCCACCAGGCCCCTCTACATGCTTTTTCAGTTGGATCAACTATCAGCAGCTCTATCCATCACTAAGATGGACTGCATCTGAATATAGGACTAGAGCTAATAAAAAAGACTTTTCCAACATGCCCTAACCATGTTGATGAGACCCCTTTCACCCATAATACCCTAGCTGTGTTCCAAGGATTGATCGCAGCATCTTCCATGTTTCTAGGGGAAGAAAAAGTCATACAGTGAAGTAGGACACAGACATACACCCTAGACGTGATGAGACTTGTTACCATCTCCCATCTAGTTCCCCATTTAACTCCTTCTTAGCCTTGATTCAGTCAAGGCCCTTTTGGCCTTGGTATTTGTATGTGGCCCAGTTTTTCACCTTGGGGTCCCCCTTGAAGGCTCTGGTGTAGACCCCCCAAGACCTCCCAGTCTTGGATCACCTAAAGTAGTGTATTTGTCCCAGCTTGAATCCGAACCCTGGGCCTAGTCCACTGGCTAGTGCTGGGCCATAGGGAGCATTAAGATCTCTCAAAGAAACTCCTCGTTCCACTGTATCCTACTGGTGCATGAGGAAAATGCTTTGCCTCAGTCTATGTTCCTTTCTCCTTTTACTTCCTTAGAAGTACCCCATCCTCACCCTGCCCACTGTAGTCAAATAAACATATAGACTACATATACATTTTAAAAATATAAAATAATTTTTTTATTGTGGCAAAATATACATAACATAAAATTTACAATTTTTATATATACAGCTCAGTGACATGAAGTACATTGTTGTGCAACCATCACCACCATCCATCTCCAGAACTTTTTCATCTTCCCAAACTGAAACTCTGTACCAATTAAACACTAACTCCCCATTCCTGCATCCCCCCCAGCCCCTGGCACCCACCATTCTACTTTCTGTCTCTATGAATTTGACTACTCCAGGAACCGCTTAGAAGTGGAATCACACAGTATTTGTCCTTTTGTGACTGGTTTATTTCACTTAGCATAATGTCCTCAACCTTCAACCATGCTGTAGCATGTGCCAGAATTTCTTTCCTTTTTAACGCCAAATAGTATTTCATGTATGTATAGACCACATTTTGTTTATCCATTCATCCATCAGTGGACACTTGGGTTGATTCTACCTTTTTGCTACTGTAAATAATGCTGCTATGAATGTGGTTGTGTAAATATCTGTTTGAGTCCCTGCTTTCAGTTTTTTTGGGTATATATCCAGAAGTGGAATTGCTGGATTATATTGTAATTCTAGGTTTAATTTTTTTGAGGAACCACCATACTGTTTTCCACAGCAACTGTACCATTTTTTTTTCTCACCAGCAATGCACAAGTGTTCCAATTTCTCCACATCCTTGCACATGCTTGTTATTTTCTTTCTTTTTTAAATAATGGCCATCCTAATGGGCATAAAGTGGTATCTCACTGTGGTTTTGATTTGCATTTCCCTAATTATTACTGATATTGAGCATCTTTTCATGTACTTATTGGCCATCTGTATGTCTTCTTTGGAGAAATGTCTATTCAAGTCCTTTGCCCATTAAGTATAAAAGACAATTTTTACTGTCATTCAAGGGAATTCATTTGTTATAGTTCTATAATTTATACAAAATGTATTTTCATCTTACTACAGCTTAGTGTCCCTTATCAACCCACATTGATTTGGGAGATGTTGAGGAAAAATATGAAGAAACTGTAGATAAGTCATGTGACATGCATGTAAATAGGCATATACATACCATATTTATTCATTATGTACATATGAGCTGTGCACTAAATACATATAATGGCCAAACACCAAATGACCAAATCTTAAAAACAATGTTCAGCCAAAGCTTGGAAAGCTCCAAATTCATTCAAAGCTAAAGCAGAAGCTGAATATCACCATCACAGATTAAGCCTCTGGAGTACAGAAATAAATGTCGTGTTATCAAAAATTTAGTTAAGATTATAAGTTTACCCCTAAATATTTTATTTAGTAACCAATATTTTAAAGTTTGACATTACAGTATAGAAACAAAATTTGTTGAGATTGTTATCTGTGAAATCACTTTTATAGTCACTCTACCACACATTCACAAGACTAAATTGTCACTAGCACATTGAACGATGGCACTAATCTTTTGTGCATAACAGAATATAATTCAGGAAAATGGTTTTCAGTACCATATTTTCTCGAAGGAATAGTGCACCTAGGAAAATCTCAAAAATACCTTATATTTTCAATTAACAAAAAGTGATTATTTTTTATTTTATTTTATTTTAATGTTTATGTTTAATGTTTAATGCTTTTTATTTTAATGTTTACTTTCTATGGGCTCAAATCCACATGGAATTGTTTTCTTGTAAGTGTTCTTGTAGCATCTATTTTTGAGTTTATTAGAAGGAACAAAATGTATTTGGGATGCCTAGTTTTCCCCTAATATTTCTTTTTTCCTACTGTTTATACACTTTAATATATCTATTTGGATTAAAGATGGTTCATTATGGATTTATTGTATGTTGTTTGGATTTTTTCCTCATGAAATTGAGATGGCAAAATTGACATTATGATTTTAATGTCACTGTCATGAGATGTAAAGAATTTTCAAACACGACTTTTTCTTTTTAAAGATTCTTATCCTAAAGTGAATGTGTAAAGACTTAAAACCAAATGCAATTCTTACAGATCATTTTGTTTAGTGATGGAATTGCGAGTACAACAAACAATTCTGAAAAGATTGGAATCATGATATAATCACTATTCTATTATCTTATGTTAATAGTTAAATTTTTATGAAAGTTTATTAGCCCCAAAAGCATATACTGTTCTTTCTAAAATTAACTATCTAAAACACTCCTTTGAAAATAACAAGCCATCCCTGATGGCCCAGCGGTTAAAGTTTGGCATGCCTGCTTTGGTGGCCCTGGCCTGGTTCCCTGGGGTGGAACCACACCACTCGTCTGTCAGTAGCCATGCTGTGGTGGCAGCTCACGTAGAAGAATCAGAACTTACAACTATACACAATTATGTACTGAGGGCTTTAAGGGAGGGAAAAAAGGAAGAAAAAAAAGGAGGAAGACTGGCAGTAGGTGTTAGCTTAGCGGGGAATCTTCTCCTGTGAACAAATAAATAAACAAATAAACGGCTTTCACAATATTCATTAATGTTGCAGCATTTATTCTGGCAATTATAAATTTACATAGAACTTTAATTGACAGAATTTCATTGTAGGAAGCACATAACGAGATTTTTCTCCAAGTTGTATTTAGAATGCTTAATTATATTTGAAAGACTACCTTCAGATAATAATGACAAATCCATGCCACAGCTATTCCTATTATTGACATCGTCACACTGTTGGATGCAATGGGAGCCTGTGCACACACACTGTCACTGAGCAACACAGTCTCAGGATGCTAGAAATGACGTTGAAGTGAGAGCATCAGGCTTCTGGAGGCTAAAAAGCAGATTTGGGCTGAGCACTAAGGCTGAAGTCAAATGTCATTACATCCCTAATATATGTATTATTTATTTCTAAAATGGCAGAAAGCTAGAAATGAGAGCTCTGTGAGCGTGGTGAGCCCAGTCCACCCAAATGCCATTAAATTGGGGGACTGCCATTTCCATTGACTGGAGAACAGTGACAGCTAAAAATAGAAAGCAATTGGAGGCAAAGTTAATTGGAATTCAGCTAGATCTACTAAGATGACTCCTTACATCAGTAATTTTGCGTGCTCAGAACAGATGATAATTCAATGAGTTCTCTGTTGAGTTTACTTATTGAGTCCTTAGGATGTGCCAGCTACTGTCTCAGCACTTTACTTGTATCAACTCCTTCAATCTTTCACAGCAGTGAGAAAGGCACTTTTATTTTATTATTTCCACTTCACAAATATAGGAACCCAATCCGAAAGAGGTGAAGCAATTGCTCAAAATCCACAGACACGGAGTGGCAAAGCCAGGATCCAGAGCGCAGGCCCTGCAGACTCGACCACACTGCCTGGGCGTGTGTGAGTCTTGGAGATGGAGGGGTTGTCTCATGACGGGCATCAAGGATTTCCTTTTTTCTCAGGTTTCAGGCTTGGAGACTTTCGCCAGTGCTTGCCACCCTGGTGGCCTGGAGGTGCAGGGAGAGATGAGAACCCTAAACTTGCAGCCAAGGGAAGGAGGATTGAAGACTCAAAGAGGAGGGAAGGAACGAAGGGTAAGAGAGAAATGGTAGAAGGGCGCATGCTGATTCCTCACATTTGCCTAGGGAGATGCTAGGTTTACCTTGCTCATAGGAGAACACTTTGTTTCAAAACATAAAATAATTTATTATTAAATAAAGTAAGTCAGGTAAAATTTTCCTTTCCTCTTCCTCCCTTTTCTTGTTCTTCTTCCTCCTCCCCCTCCCTCCTCATTTCTCCCTAAAGATAATATAGAGAAAAATTCAGAGTATTGGAAATTTTTAAGTGCTAGTGCTGGGTTAGATTTTGTCGCCCGGGTTTTTCCAGAAAAGGCAAATTCCTTTTTTTCTCTTAATTTTTCTTAATTGTGGAAAAAAAGTCACAGTATTAAATTTACCATCTTAACCTTTTTTATTTTTGTTTTTCAGGAAAGTTAGGCCTGAGCTAACTGCTGCCAATCCTCCTCTTTTTGCTGAGGAAGACTGGCCCTGAGCTAACATCCGTGCCCATCTTCCTCCACTTTATATGTGGGACGCCTACCACAGCATGGCTTGACAAGCGGTGCCATGTCCGCACCTGGGATCCGAACCAGTGAACCCCAGGCCGCTGAAGCAGAACGTGCACACTTAACCGCTGCACCACCAGGCCGGCCCCATCTTAACCATTTTTAAGTGTACAGCTCTATAGTGTTAAGTATATTCACACTGTTTACATGCTTAATAAACTTTTATAAAGTAAAAGTAAAACATACATACAGAAAAAAAATGCCCAAATCATAAGATACAGCATGAAAAATTATCACAGAGGGTTCACATGTTCGCAGCCTCCACTCAGGTTAAGAAGTAGAATGGTACCAACACCCAGAAGCCCTGCTGGAGTCCTCATCTGAGCACCATCCACCATCCCCAGAGGGAACCTCTACACTGACTTCTAACACCAAAGATTCCTTCTGCCTGTTTTTAAATTTTGTACAGGTGGAATCACACAGAATGTATTCTTCAGTGTCTGGCTTCTTCCAGTTAATGTCATGTCTATGAGAGTCATTCATTGAATAGTGTATCTCAGTAGTTCATTCATTTTCTTTGCTACATTGTTTTCCATAATATGAATATACTAGAATTCTATTTTTCCATTCTAAATGTTGATGGACACTTGGATTTTTTCTAGCTTGGGTTTTTTACAAATAATGTCAATATTTATGTGACTTTTGGAGTTGGATTGCGGGCTCATGCGTTCTGCTGTGTTTGGCTTTGGTAAATACTGCCGCTTATTTTCTAAAGTAGTTGTACCAATTTACATTCCCAAGAGCATTGTATGAAAGTTGTGTTGCTTTATGCGGTAGGCAGAATAATGCCTCCCCCCCAAAGACATTCATATCCTAATTCCCAGAACCTATGAATATGTTACTTTACACAGCAAAAGGGACTTTGCAGCTATGATTAAATTAAGGATCTTGACATAAAGAGATAGTCCTGGATTACAGAAGTGGGCCTATGGGGCCGGCCGGGTGGCCCAATGGTTAAGTTCGCACGCTCTGCTTTTATGGCCCAGGGTCTCACCAGTTCGAATTCTGGGTGTGGACATGGCACCACTCATCAAGCCATGCTGAGGCGGCATCCCACATGCCACAACTAGAAGGACCCACAACTAAAAATACACAACTATGTACTGGGGGGCTTTGGGAGAAAAAGGAAAAATAAAATCTTTAAAAAAAAAAAAAAAAAAAGCAGTGGGCCCAGTGTCATCACATGAGTCCTTAAATGTAGAAGAGAGAGAAAGAAGGGAGTTAGAGGGAGATGTGACTGTGGAGGGATGGTCATAGAGATGCAACATGGCTACTGTGAAGATGAAGGAAGAAGGACAAGAGTAGAGGAACATGGCAATCGCTAGAAGCTAGAAAAGGCAAGGAAACGCATTCTCTTCTCCCCAGAAAGGAACACAGCCCTGCTGAAACCTTGATATTAGCCCCTTGAGACCTGTGATGAACTTCAGACCCACAGAACTGTAAGATAATAAATTTGAGTTGCTTTAAGCCACTAATTTGTAATAATTGTTACAGCATCAATAGAAAATAATAGACTCTACATCCTCCACAACACTTGGTATTGTCTTTTAAATGTTTTGCTATTCCAGTGGGTGTGTTATGGTACCTCACCATGGTTTTAATTTATATTTCCCTGATGAGAAATGAGATTGAGCACCTTTTCATGTGTTTATTAGCCATGTGGATATGCTTTTTTATGAACTGTGTTCATTTATATTGCCCATTTTTATATGGTTTGTCCTTCTCTTATTGATTTGTAGGTCTTTGCATATTTTGAATAGAAACCCTTTTCAGTTATGTGTGTTGCAATTCTCTTCCACTTTATGGCTTGTGTTTTGGCTCTCTCAATAGTGTGTTTGAATAGCAGAACTTCTGATACAGTCCACTTTATCTTTTTCCCTCATATGTGGTGTTAGTGTGTCTGTAGTGAAAGCATTTCCTACCCCAAGGCCAAGATATTTTCCTGTTATCTTTTGAAGCTTTATTGTTTTATATTTTACATTTGTATTTCAACCCCTCTGGAGTTGATTTTTGTATATAGAGTGAGGTAGGGATCCAGTTTCATTTTTTTCCACATATGGCATTCCAGCTGACCCAGCTTGGGCTTTCTCTCGCAGCTCAACAGTCCTACTTTTGTCTTTCTCTTCCTGTCATATGTCTCCACTGCTCTCGTAAATCAGGCATCTGTATATGTGTGGGTCTGTTTCTGAACTCTTCATTTTATCAGTCTATTTGTTTATATTCACTCCAACACTACACTGTCTTAGTTATTGTAGCTTTGATATAAGTCTGGATATCCAATGGAGTAAGTTCCTCTCATTTTGTTGTTGTCTTTAAAATTATTGGCTATTCTTACCTTGGCCCTTTGCATTTCCACACAGACATTTAGAACATTTAGAATCAGATTGTTGATATCCACACATGCTAAAAAACTGCTCAGATTTTCGTTGGGAATTAATTGAATGTATAAATCAATTTAGAAGACAAGTGACATCATGACATTGAATTTTCTAATCCATGCTCTTCATGTAGCCTTACATTTTACTTAAGAATTTAACAAATTAATTTATCTCAATAATTTTTCTACTTTTCTATAAAGGCTCTGCACACCTTTCATTACATTCATTCCTAGGATTTGAATTTAAAGGCTATTGTAAATAGCATTACATTTTATTATTTATTTATTGAAAGATTGGCACCTGAGCTAACATCTGTTGCCAATCTTTTTCTTCTTCTTCTTCTTCTTCTCCCCAAAGCCCCCCAGTACATAGTTGTATATTCTAGTTGTAGGTCCTTCTGGCTCTGCTGTGTGGGACGCCGCCTCAGCATGGCCTGACAAGTGGTGCTTTGTCTGTGCCCAGGATCCCAACTGGTGAAACCCCTGCCCACCAAAGCAGAGCGTGTGAGCTTAACCACTTGGCCATGGGGCTGGCCCCGGCATTAAATTTTAAAATTCTACGTATAATTATTGAGTGCTGATCTACTGATGTAGAATTGACCTTGTATCCAGTGATTTTGCTAAATTTACCTCTTAATTTTAATAGTTTATTTGTAGATTCTTGTATTTTCCACATATACAATCACATCATATGTGAATGAGAGCTTTGGAAGAGGCACATTTTATGTAGGAGGATGTGGAAAAATTGGAATGCTCATACATTACCAGTTGGAATATAAAATGGTGTGGCTGTTTCGCGCAAAAGTTGGCAATTCCTCAAAATATTAAAGATAGAGTTACCATATGGTCCAGCAATTCCACTCCTAGGTACATACCCCAGAGAATTGAAAGCATACATCTACACAAAAATTTGTATATGAATGTTTACAGCAACACTATTCATAATAACTAAAAATTTGAAACACCCCAAAAGTCCAACTGATGAGTGGGTAAATAAAATGTTGCGTAAATATACAATGAAGTACTTTTTATCAATTAACAGGAATGAAATACATGCTACAACATAGATGAAACTTGAAAACATTATGCTAAGTGAAAGAAGCCAGACAAAAAAGACCACATGTTGTATGAATCAATTTATATTTAATGTCCAGAACAGGCAAATCCATACAGAGAGAAAATAGATTAGTGGTTTCCTCGGGCTAGGGGTGTGTGTGGGCATGTTTCTTTGGAGGGTGATGAAAATTTTCTCAAATTAGATGTGGTGATGGCGGCACAACTCTGAATATTCTAAAAACCAGTGATTTATATCTCAGTAAAGATGTTTAAAAATTTTTATGTAGGACTTTGAAAGTTTAAAGAAGGAGTTAAAGACACACTAATGTTCTTTGGCATAATCTCTGAATTGGGGGATTTGGGGCAATTTTAATTTTTCTGTATACTTTTTTGGGTTTTTACAAAAACATGTATTTTTATAATAGGAAAAATCAAAAAGAATCAGTGTTACCAAGATGTAGAATCTCCTCCCCCTACCAACAGCAGCAACAACAACAAAACACAGAAAAAACAAGAACATGGTTTGAGGGAGAAATGAGTTGGCACCTGAGATCAAGATTATCTTATCTTGGGGCTGGCCCCGTGGCCGAGTGGCTAAGGTCACGTGCTCCGCTGCCGGTGGCCCAGTGTTTTGTTGGTTCGAATCCTGGGTGCGGACATGGCACTGCTCATCAAACCACGCTGAGGCAGCGTCCCACATGCCACAACTAGAAGGACCCACAACGAGGAATATACAACTATGTACCGGGGGGCTTTGGGGAGAAAAAGGAAAAAAATAAAATCTTTAAAAAATAAAAATAAAAAAAATAAATAAAAGAAAAAGATTGTCTTAACTCTGGATGACTTGGCTTAAAACAGAGGAGTTAAATGATGGTAAACAGTTGCTAAGGAAGTGGAGGGCATTGGTGGGAAGAAAATACTAAGGCACGTGCTTGGGATTTTCACAGAATTCACACGAGCAAAATATTACACAAGAAAAACAATTTTTGCATCCATGGCCAGAATAAACTGAAAGCTATTAAACTCAAAGCTAGTTAGAAAGTAGCTAATATGGTTTTGAAGTGGTTAATACCTTGATCAGGATGTTAAGTGAGAAAAAAGTGAAAAGGTGACTCAAAATGTTTCAATGGGAAAATCAGCAGGAAATAGAGAGAGAAGCCTAATTAGAATTAAAGATGATACCAAGATTGTACATATAAAAGGACAGAGGCTTTCTTGATGCCAGATAAATTGACCATGGGACAATTTTGTTGGAAAAGCCATGAATGTGATGATATACAAAGGCTATTACCATTATTTAGAATCAGGATTCCAACGTTTAAATTCCAACTCCACTATTTCTTGCTGTCTTTTTGTCAAAATACTTAACCTCTTCGAGCTTTGGGTTCCTTTATTTTTAAAATGGAAATATCAATACTTACTTCACAGCATTGTTTTAAGGTTTGAATCAGAAAGTACACAAAAACATTTAGCATAATGCCTGGGACATATATCCGAAAAATGTTTCAAAAGATACCATACTACCATTGGGGGAAACTGGGTGAAGAGTACACTGGACCTCCCTGTACATGTTTTGCAACTTCCTGTACAATTTTTCCAACTTCCTGTGAATCTGTAATTATTTAAAAAAAGTTAAAAAATGTATTAGCTATCTAGCGTATGAATTATATTGTGTCATTGTGCTAATATTTTTCTTCCTAAATGAAGGAATCGAGGACCAGGAATACAAGCAATTTTGTTATGAGTTACACAGAGGTGAAATTAGACTGAAAGCAATTACTCTTGAATCATAGAACCATAGGCCAGTGGCAGTGTGAAAGGACCTTGGAATCAAGACACAGTCTAATGGTTTAATCACTAGGTTATCTGGGTTTGAATATGTGATTTGCTTATGGCTTTTTCCTGGTTCAACTTGACTCATCCATTCAGATTCAGAATAATAAACGTTTCCTCAGTACAAACTCTGCCAGACGTTGGGGTAGGCTATTCCACCTTGCTTTAAATGTGATTGTAACTAATGCTTTCTGCTTTTTAAGAGAAAGGCATAAAGAAAATTAACATTGCCATTTTAATCCATTTAACGCTCACTATGTTCACATTGTAGTTTTTCTAATGAAGTTAAAATGCACAGAACAAATTGTATAGGATGTGGTGGAATAACTTGGCTGGAATAAGTACAAAATTTCTCAGTGGAGAATCCTTTTGGCTCCACTAATCTGGAGCACTGTGAAAAGCACTGGTGGATAAGAAACAGAGGGTTTATTTTCCTTTATGCCCGGTGTACAGTGGTGGTTCTCACACCATGCACTGTTCCGTTCTGAACAAGCCTATGCTAAGAAACTTGCAGCCGCGGCCAGCTGTGGAACAGAGCTCATGTTCTGTTGCACCCTATGGGCAGCCTTCAACTCTTTTCAGTGGAGAAAAACCAGCCTGAATAGGGATAACTCTGGAAGGGGCTCAGTTTGTAGCTATTTTTCCCTCCATTCTTTCATTCATTCTCTGTTTTCTTTTTTCCTAGGATGGTGTGAGTAAATGTATCCTTAGCTGATGTGAATAAAAAGAGATCCAGTGTCTTTGAAAAACAAAACTAAACTAGAAAGACCTAGGAAAGTCTAAGATTTCACATTCTGGAATGTCATCTTGACATGGAGCTTTAAAAGGGGCTAGAAGAAGTATAGAAAGGAGAGAAGAAAAATTTTAACAAATATTTACCTTTATACAACTTACCAAAATATGTATAGCAGCCTTTAGGTAAGAAATTGGCAAGTAATTAAAAAAAATAAAAGAGTAAAATATTTCTTTTTTCTTTTAATGATTGGCACCTGAGCTAACAACTGTTGCCAATCTTTTTTTTTCCCTGCTTTTTCTCCCCAAATCCTCCCAGTATACAGTTGTATATATATATTTTTTAGTTGTGGGTCCTTCTAGTTGTGGCATGTGGCACACCACCTCAACATGGCCTGATGAGCAGTGCCATGTCCGGCCAGGATCCGAACCGGCAAAACCCCAGGCCGGCGAAGCCAAGCGCACGAACTCAACCACTTGGCCACGGGGCCGGCCCCATATTTGTTCTTTTTACTTGAGAATGGCAGTCTGTGAGGGACATCTCATCAACCTGGCTCAAAAAAACACAGAGGTGAGTGAAAACAAAAGTTAAAAATTTGTTTAAAAAGCATTTTTATCATATTTCTACATTTTCAGATTGATTCATTTTTCATTATTCAAAACAATAACTAACAGATCTGCCTTTTATATACTTTCAGCTTCAGGAATGATCATTCTGAAGAAAAAAGTAAATGGTTCAATTACTCATACAAAACTTAATAAATGTGATAGCATCAGGCAATGCCAGGTCAGTTTTTTGTTTATTAGCAATATTTTCCCCTTGATATTTATCACGTACATTTGTGTTTGAAGAGCCAAATCCATCAGTTTCCACAGCTCCTTGGCTACTAATAAAAATTTTCACTATCATTTGGAAGACAACTTACTCTGAAAAATTCAGGTCTTAGTAGCCACATAATTGGATAATACTTTTTTTTTTTGAGGAAGATTAGCCCTGAGCTAACATCTGCTGCCAATCGTCCTTTTTTTCGATGAGGAAGACTGGTCCTGAGCTAACATCCGTGCCCACCTTCCTCTACTTTACATGTGGGACGCCTACCACAGCATGTCTTGTCAAGCAGTGCCATGTCTGCACCCGGGATCTGAACGGCCGAATCCTGGGCCACTGAAGCAGAATGTGCACTTAACTGCTGCGCCACTGGGCCAGCCCTGGATAATACTTTTTAAAAGACTGACTTATAACACTCTATTTTACAGATTTCAGTGGCAGAGCAGGTTGAGAATTCAGACTTTGTGTTGTGTTCTGACCACTAGACAATACACAGCTTCTAGCATCCAGAGGGTACATCATAAGTGAAACCAGGGTAAGGATACATAGGATAATGATTGCTATTCTTTGTTGAAATATCATTTTTTATAAGGAGGGAACAGAGTTCATTTTATAGAGTCAATACTGGTTTAAAAACCATTTACCATATCTTTGAGAAAGGAGAGAGAGAAAATCAAATGTCAAAAAACAGGTACTCGAGCTGAACCATGAATAAAGCAAGATATCCTCACTGAAATGTCTAAACACCGTACTGCCTAGAGGGACCTGCTGTAACGTGTAATGCAGGTAAGATAACCAAAGGCACAGCTCTTGAACTATACGGACAAAACTACACAGACCCTCCTCCTTTGCTGCCTTCCCAGAGAAGAGGGAGATAAAACCCACTGAGGCCTAGCTACCAAAGGCAGAGTGAGCCATTCCACATCCCAGGCTAGCATTTGGTACATAAGCTCTACTTTATCACGAGCACTGAGAATTCTAAGTCTGACTTACTGGGTAAATCAACCAGATAGCTTTCTTTGTCTTTCTATGTCCAGTGGCTGAGGCATGGTTGGCACGCTGTAGCTTTTGCGTTGTTGCAAGATCATCATTTAGTGTCAAGAGGCAAATCCTCTTCACTCTTCCTTCCTCCCACAATTGCTGAAGGGTAGGCATCAACAAGACGAGTATCTCAGACAAGCAAAACTGTGGGGAGTGAGTCAGTTGGGACTGGTTTCTGTTCACAGTTTGCGAATTTCTGATTCCGTGTATGTCTAGAGCTAGCGTCAGCTGAATTCACCTAAGGGCATTCTGCTAAGGGAAGGAGGGAAATACCACATGACAGTTTGACCCATAGTTTTAGTTATTCAATATTTGAGAAAATTAGACACCCCCCGGCGTTATAGATTCCATTCCAATTATTATTACTCTAAGAAATGTAATATGTACACATCATACAATACGCGTTCCATCTCATGATATCTGAGAGGGCAGTTTTTGGAACGGCTATGTAGAACCTATATTATTACACAAAATTATGAATTTTAGAGGATCCAGTTTCTTAGACTATTCTTCAAAGGCATTACACGCCAGTATAGTGTCCTTGGTTATGACTACAACCAGAAAGGACAAGCTAATTACCAATTTCGAATTCCCTCTCCCAGCCAAGAGACCAGACCGCCAGGGCGGCACGCCCCGACGAGCCCTGGTGTGTTCTCCACCTCAGCAGATCACCCCTGCGGAGGCCTCGGGTGCGGCTGGAGGTGAAGGGGAGTCACCCAGACAGGACGGCGTGAGCCGGGGTCGGAACACCGGGCCGGGGCCCCGCTCTGCACTTGGAAGCTGGTGCTGATCACCTACCACCTGTAAAAAATGGGAATAAGAAAGCGATACAGAGGTCAGTTGAGCACCTCAAATGCTACCAAGATTATTTAAACACCAAAAACTAATCACAGACACCCTTCGTCAAGTACCTCCTAGAGATCAAGTACTGTGCAGGGTTCCTTCATTCCCCACTAACCCCAACAATCCTGAAAGGCAGGTACCGTCCTTCACCTGACGAACGGGTCCCCCGCCCAGGTGCACGGCAGCATCGAGACCGCGGCCAGGCCGGCCCACGCCCGCGCGGGAGCGCTCGGCGTCCGCTCAGCTCGGCACTGGCAGGCCTTGGAGGCAACGACCCGAGCCTGAGGCCGGAACGGGCCGCGTGTGAAAGCGGGCCGAACGCAGGGCTGCGGCTCGACGACCGCGCCGCCGCCCGGGCTTTGTCACCAGCCGCTTCGCGAGGGCCCGGCGCGCGGGGAGGCGGCGCTTCCTCCCCGGAGGGTGGGCCCCCGGGCCGCCGCCGCCTCGGACCGCCGCCGCCGTACGTGCAGCCTGGGGAGGGGGCGCGGGGCGAGGCCGGTGACCCAATAAAGCGGCGGGCCGCGAGCCCCGCCCGCCCGGCGCCGGGCACACGCCGAGGGGCCCGGCGGGCTGCAGCCAGCGCGCCCCCGTCCGCGGCGCTCGGCGTGAGGGCCCTCCGGCCGAGGCTGTGAGCGCGCGCCGCCGGGCCGGGCCGGGCCGGGAGCGCGGGAGCGAGGCTGAGGAGCAGGCGCCCGCCGCCCCCGAGCCGCGCGGAGCGGCCGGCGAGGCGGGGCGAGGCCGGGGCCCGCGGCGCCCGCCCGCCCCCGGCGTCCGGGAGCGGCTCCCGCGCGGCCAGGCCTGGGCCCTCGGCCCGCCCCGCGCGCGCCCCCGCGGCCCGGCCTCCTCCCCGCCGCCCCTCCCGCGCGCGTCCACCGGCTCCCCGGCTCGCGCCGCTCCATGTAGCCCCGGATCCCCGGCGGCCGCGGAGGAGGGGGCGACCACAAGATGGCGGGTACGTGCCCCTGCTCTCCGGCGGCGGCCGCCGCCCCGAGGGGCGGCCCGGCCGAGGCCAGCGCGGGGTCCCGGCGCGGGGAGGGAGGGCGGGCGGCGGGGCGGGGCGCGGCTCCGGGGCGCTGACCCGGCCTTTCTTCTCTCCCCTCGGCGCAGACCTCTCGCTGCTCCAGGAGGATCTGCAGGAGGACGCGGACGGATGTGAGTGCTCCCGCCGCGCCGTCGCCGTCACCGGCGGCCCCGGGAGCGACCGGGGAGGAGGGCGGGCGGCGGCGGCCTGAGGCCCAGCCGGGGGCCGGGCTGGCGAGGCGTGGCCGGGGGCCGGCCGGGGGCGATTTTGAGGGGAAATCGCGCTTCCTGGAGGGAACGGCGTGGCCAGGTCCCGCTGCGGGAGAGGCGCCCTGCGTAATGCCGGGCTCGGGCTCTGCCCCTCGCCCGCCGCCCGCATCCCGCGGCATCTCTGTGGGCTCGGGAGCTGCCCGGCGCCCTTGTGAGGAAGGAACTGGTGGGCAGAAATTTGAAATGGGGATTTGGGGTGTGTTTTTCCCTTCGAGCGCCTTCCGCGGACCGCCCGCCCTCCCCCGAGGAAGGAAGAGGCCCTGAGGAGGGCAGGTGTGCTTCTGAGGGTTGCTCCCCGGCGGCCGGCTGCGGGGCCCGGTCCCTGCGAGCCCGCGGGCCGGCCGCCCCGTTTCTGGCCGTGTGGACGTGACTGCCTGTGATTTCACTGTAGCTCTTAGCAGCCTCTACCTGTCCCCAGTCCAGCTGATTTGTGGATTACAGGAAGGTAAGAAGGTGTGGCTTTGGCGGGAGTTAACTAGATTTAGAGAGCGTAATTCTTGAATGCAGATGTTCATAAACCACCCAGACTTCCGTAGATATTAAGATTTCAGCTTTTCTTGGAGATATTGACATTTTAAAAGTTGATTTTTTTGTTTTAAAAAAACCAAACTTTGACATTGTTTCCAGAATATTTTCAGAAAGGAATTGTTCTTTTCGTATGTGCTTTTCTGAGCATCAGAGGATAATTTGGAAATGGTCTGAGTTGAAATGATACCCATGGTAGACTTTGTGGTGTGTTTAGGAGAAGGCCTGCCTGATGCTGAGGTTCGCTGTGGCCAGTGCCTGTGTAAGTAATTCAGAGATGGCTACAGTTTGAAATCGCTCTTTTGAAAACTGTGTCCTTAATCCTTAGCATTGTCTGATGTGGTTTCCCTTGCCCAAATTAAGCTTAATTTTTAAATTTCTGGGTGTTTTGAGTGAAGTAAGGAGAATTGTATTATTTAGAAGGATTCTCTAAAAAGGGTAGTAATTTTTAAAGTGAATGAACCATATACAAATTTATCTTTTTTAAATCCTGATTTTTTTTTTTTAAAGTAAAAAGCTCTCATTTGGGGATCAGTACTCGTGGTGAAGGATAAGTTTTACATTTCGTTTGATGTTTTACTTTAGGCCACTTACTTGCCTACTAGTAAGTTTAAAAAGTTGGTTAAGGCACCTATTGATTTCTTGAAAAGTTAGGCTTGGAGAGGTGGCTCTGATGGTTATCTTGAGACGGGGCTTCTCGTTCTTGTATTTAGGGTCAAGTCTCTGGGAAAAGAAGATACATTCATTCAGCAGGTGTTTAGGAATGTCCAGAACAAGATCTTCTGCATTTTTCTTTATTTCACTTTATTTATCTTATTTCACTTTATTTGTTTGTACTCTTAGGGATGAGCCATAATGTCAGTTCCGTCGTTGACCTTTAAGGAGCTTAGTCTAGAGGGGAGGGCATACCTGCGAAGAGCTCAACAGTGATTCCTTCAGGAGCCTAAAGACTTCTGCTCAGTACTCATGGTATAGCTGTGGGAAGACTGGTCACAGTCTGTGCCCTCTAGTGGTTTACAAGCAGTTTTAGTGTAAGTGTAATAATGATGGTATCAGAGGCAGTATAGCACAGTAATTAATAGACAAGACTCTAGAGCCAGACTGCTTTATTCCAGTCTTGGCATTGTCACTTTGGACAGACTCCTGCAACTCACTTAACCGTTTTGTGGCTAAGTTTTGTCATTTGTAAATAGGCGTGATAAGTATTACCTACCTTGTAGAATTTAGAGCCTTGCATGAATTAAGGCATATAAAGCACTTAGGACCTGGTAAAAGGTGACTGTTATGTGTTGGTTATTGTTGTTAAGAGTAAAGAGTAAGGGAAGGTTAAAGAACAGAGAAGGAAATACTGATGTTGAACATTACCCTACAGAATTAATTCAGTTACAGATGCTGCTAATGCTTGTAATTTTTTAAAGGTTCTTTTAGTTCCCACTGTGTTTTAATTTGGAATAAAGTTTTAGACATTTGAAGGCACAAATAGTTTATTTGCATATTTATAATTTGGTTGAAGATTTTATTAGAATAATTGCTTATTGTTCTCAGTTGTTAAAGTTTTTACAGGCGATATCTTTACCCAGAATATTCAGGAACAAGGAATCTTTGAACATATGGCCAGTCAAAGGACCACTTGTAGTCTCCTGTGAAGGGAGAAAGAATTGAGAGGAAAATGGCCATAGTGCCTAGGTCGAGGGCAAGATGGTTGGTAAGGGAGTGAAAAAGCTTGTCACATCCTGGAGAAGCTGGAGAAGGTAGAGGACCAGAGATGTTAGAGAGATGGAGTTTGGGCTGCTCTTACAACTAGACCACATCTTCTGAGCCCAGTTTTCTGCCTCAGGCAGCACTGGTGTGGAGACGAGCCTCTGGAGTAGTAGTGCACCAGGTCCTGCCACTTCAGCCAAGCTGGGTCTCAGGTGGCCCTTAGATTGGAAGGAACTATTTTCTGGTGAAACCCTAGAAGCTTGGTTGCTTTCCTAAATGGAGAGCCTAGACTGAGACAGAGAGTAAATACTATTGTGCAGGTAATTTGTAGCTGTGGAGACTAGGAGAGGACCTGATGGGGTCTAGATCTTGCAAGGGGGACACTGCCAGACCTTAATAAGCTGTCAGGTCTTTTGATTTGTTTTGTTTTCAGCCCCAAAGTCTCTGTGTAGTGAGTAGAATAGTGGGTAGAATCGGCAAAAGGGTTGGAGAAAAAGAAACAAAATCCTATATGTGAAAAATGGTGCCTATCAAAAGGTCAGAAAGGTAAGTAAATAAAGTCATTACTATTAGGTATTGTTAAAATTAAGTTTAAGAAAATAATGCAGTGAAAAACTATAAGTTTATTTTAGTTTAAAAGTGATACTTTCAATACTGTGTCATGAACATACTTTGAATTTCAAAGTGAAAGCAAGGCAGTGAGTCACTTAGAATTAGATATCTCAGCAGAGTGACTTCAGAGTTAGGTAAACCCTTTCTGTTCCTTGAATAGTGGGAGGCAATGCAGAATTACAGACAGACTTTCAGAGAAAGATATATTAAATTTCTATTGTCCGTGTCCCAAAGATACAATTTTGATTGACATCTAAGTTGCTAGATTTTTAAAATACAGTAAGAGTTGATGAGTTAATGCTTTTAAAAATAATTTAACTGAAGGAGTTTGATTAAAATTTAAGTTTTTATCAAAGTAATTCATTGAAGAATATTATTTCAGAAGAATGATTACGTAACAGTTAATAGTTTACAGTAGCTTTCATACACAGATTATTCTTCATAACAGTCCTGTGATGTGTAGGCTGTGGTAATCTGATATCAATAAGGCAACTGATGCACAAAGGGACTAAATTATTTTCTCAGGAAACAGAACTCCTAGGTAGCAGCCAGAATTTTGAGCAAGGCCCTGTGATTCTAAATACTGTATTTTAAACATTGTCTTTTCTTAAATTGCCCAGTTTACAACATGGAGCAGCCCAAGGTTGTTGAATAGGCAGTTAGTTTGAACCCATGCTTAAAGTAGTCTTGAAGATTAATCTAACATGCTGCATATGGTGTAATTTAACCCAGAGAGAGAGAGAATTAGAACGAAGCTTGGGTGTGATCCGGCTGCTTGAGTCTGTATGGGAACTTTTCCTTTGGCTGTAACTGGCATGGCTTGGAAGAGCTTTTGGAGCTTTGTTATGGAATGTGCCATACCCCAGAATTTTTCATATTTGTTGAAGTTTTGGAATCCTTTTACTCTATATTGTTTTTCAGGTTTGAGAGCAGTATTGAAATAGAGTGAATTAACAATGGATCCAGAACTAATTGGGTGTAACTGCCTTGACTAGAGACTCAGGGCCCTCCAACTACTCTTGAAAACTAGTTTTGATAAGCTTCTTAAAGTCCTTGCCACCTGGGGAGGTGAGAAGTAAAAAAATGGGGGCTGTGTCCAGTGGCAGCCAGGCAATCAGTCAGAAACCCTAGCTAGGGGCCGGCCTGGTGGCGCAGTGGTTAAGTTCGCACATTCTGCTTCTCGGCGGCCCGGGGTTCGCCGGTTTGGATCTCAGGTGCAGACATGGCACCGCTTGGCAAGCCATGCTGTGGTAGGTGTCCCACGTATAAAGCAGAGAAAGATGGGCATGGATGTTAGTTCAGGGCCAGTCTTCCTCAGCAAAAAGTGGAGGACTGGCAGTAGTTAGCTCAGGGCTAATCTTCCTCAAAAAAAAAAAAGAAAAAGAAAAAGAAAACAAACCCTAGCTAGGGGCCAGCCCTGTGGCCAAGTGATTAAGTTTGCACGCTCTGCTTTGGCGGCCCAGGGTTTCATCGGTTCAGATCCTGGGCGTAGACATGGCACGGCTCATCAGGCCATGCTGAGGTGGTGTCCCACATGCCACAACTAGAAGGACCCACAACTAAAATATGCAACTATGTACCCAGGGGATTTGGGGAGAAAAAGAAAAACAAGAAAAGATTGGCAACAGTTGTTAGCCGAGGTGCCAATCTTTAAAAAAAAGAAAGAAAGAAAGAAAGAAACCCTAGCAAGGTGCCCTTGGAAGTCATGACATTTAGAAGTGTTGTTAAATAGGGATTTGGAAAAGAATGAGTCATGAGACTTGGTAGCGTGTTTTGATTGCTACCCACAAGAATGGACAGGAGAAATCTTTGTTTAGAGATAATATAATTTATATCCTAGAAAAGAGTGCTTAAAAGTGGTTTTCATGGTATCCGCATGTGTACGGAATGAGTCAATGATGCTTTGGGTAACAATTCCCTGTACAGAATTTTTTTAAAAAAGACAGACAAAGGGAGAAAACCCTTTGTAAATATGCATATCAGCTGCCTGGGCTTGTAGGTGCACGGCCAAAAAAAACCCCACCTAAATGCTGCATAGGTTTTTGTTTATTCTTCCTTCCTGTGAAAGATAAATAGCCCTTGCTAGGTAAAGTGTGCTAGTCTCCCAACTTGTTCAATCACTAGTTTATTATTTCTGGTCCTTTTGCCTCAGTTCTTCCTCTCATCACAACACAATTTATGTTTGTTTATTAATCTATTCTTGCTTGACTCCTACGTTTGCCTTGTATTTTGGATTTTTCTCTCCTGATGGCAAAGAATTTTTGCCATCGGCTGCATGATAGTGTGGGCAGTCTCTCAACTTATTAGGGCAGTCTCTCAACAGTTAGGGTGTTGTTTTGTTTTTAACTTGCATCTGATAATAATCCTAATTTAATGTTTTGGGAAGAAGAGTGGGTGGCACACCCATGGAATTTTGGCTGAGGAGGTTAAAGGGCTGATGTTCTAATTTCTTGGAGGATAGTTTTGCACAGACCTTTCAGCTGGCAGATCACTTGTTTCCCCCTCTCCCCATCTGTCCCCCTGACTCTCCTAACTTTTGAGTCAAGTCTTCTTAGCTAGCTCCTTATCTCTCTAGACTTAGGAGCAGACTTTTGTGGCCTAGTTGGTATCAGTTTGATATTTGAGCATTTATCATGCTATAATTCTGAAATATATCTAGTATAGTTCTGTCTAGAAGAAAGAGCACTGGGCTTTGTAGACCTGTAGACCTGCATTTAAATTCTGGCCCTTGGGGCCGGCTCTGTGGCTGAGTGGTTAAAGTTCCAGGACCTCTGCTTTGGCAGCCTGGGTTTGCAGGTTCAGATCCTGGGTACAGACCTACTCCACTCATCAGCCATGCTTTGGAGGCATCCCACATACAAAGTAGAGGAAGATTGGCAATGAATGTTGTTAGCTCAGGGCAAATCTTCCTCACACACACACACACACAAAATTCTGGCTCTTGCCATTTATTCACTGTATAATTTTGAGCAAGGTAACTTTTCTCAGTTGTTTTCTATCTTTAAAATGTTGGTGGCCTTTGGGTTGTTTCTGGTTTTTGACTTATAAATAAAGCTGCTGTGAGCATTCACGTACAAGTCTTTGTGTGGACACAAACATTCTTTCCCTTGGGTATATACCTAAGAGTAGAATGGCTGTTTAACTTTTTAAGAAACTGCCAAACTGTTTTCCAAAGAGGTTGTGCTGTTTTACACTCCCACCAGCAGAAAGAGTTCCAGATGCTCCTCACCCTTGTCAACACTCAGTGTTGGCAGTCTTTATTTTAGCCATTCTATTAAGTGTGTAGTGGTTTTTCTTTGTAGTTTGAATCTGCATGTCTTTAATGACTGATAATGCTCATCTTTTCATGTGTTTATGTACCATCTATATATCTTCTTTGGTGAAGTGTCTGTTCAAATCTTTTGCCTATTTTTTTTTATTGGTTTGTTAGTTTTCTTAATAAGTTTTGAGAGTTCTTTATATATTTCAGATAAATGTCATTTCTCAGATATGTGATTTGCAAATACTGTTTTCTAGCCTGTGACTTGTCTTTTCCTTGTCTTAACAATGTATTTAAAGAGCAAGAGTTGTGAAATTTGTTGTTCAACTTCTTATTTTTTCACAGATGCCCTTTATCAGGTTGAGGAAGTTCCCTGAGTTTACCGAGAGCTTTTTTGAAATTAGGAGTGGATCTTGGATTTTGCCAAATGCTTTTTCTCCATCTGTGTTTTTTTCTTCTTTAGTTTTTTAATATGGTGAACAACACTGATTTTTTTCAAGTAAATACTGTTAATTTTTTTAATGGGAGATTTCACACATAGACAAACACAAACATAGACAAAGCAAATGAGACATTGCACACCCACCGCTTAGCTTTAGCTTTCATTTATCCCCCTCTGAAGTCTGAACATTTTTGGGGGGAGGGAGAAGGCAGCCAGAGTGCTTTAAAGCCGTCCCAGTTGTGTTTAACCATATTTAACTATAAATATTTCACAAGGCTTATACTTGAAGAGTGGTATTTTAATCTCTGAACAGGACATCTAGGGTAATGGTAAGGTATGGTAATTTATGAAAATTTAAATTCTTTAGACATTTGCCTTGCTGGTTCTACTGTAATAAAACATGTCCGTATAGTCACTAAATTCACTTTCATCCTAATCACATTGATCACCACGTCAAGAGAAGCAACATCTTATTTTTATGACATGAAGCACTTTTCACCCTCTCTGGTCAGCCTCAGTGATAACAAAAGAATATTGGTAAACAAAAGTTGAATTTTATTTTTTACATTGGTTTGCTATATCATCTAGAAGATCACATAAACTGTTAAAATCTGAGTTGTGCTATACCTCCAGTGAGCCAGTGATCCCAGAATTACAGAAATCAAGAGCTAGAGGACAGACTATATATTCATCCTTTTCATTTTAAGCATGAGAAAGTTTAGGCCCAAGGTCCCATAAATAAAGGTGGCAGGGGTGGCGGAGGCGAGAATACAATTCAGACTTTGTGGGTTTTAATATTCTTTTCCTAGATATCATCTACGTAGCTCTTTAACTCACTACAAAAGGGAGATGGGAGAAATTTCTGGATTTTGTTTATTTTTTAAATTACCATTTATTGTCAAACTGTGTGTTGGGCATTGTGCTATAATCTTACTTATAGTATTCTGCTATGAGGTATGTAGTCCCACAAATTTACAAAAGTGGTACCTGATGAGACTTATCTAATGGTTAAGTAATTTACTCAGTCACCTAACTTAAAGATGTTAGGTTAAATTTAGACCTGTCGGACATAGTCTTTATTTATTACTTTATTATTTTATTATTGCACTCTGACTGCCTTCTGATTTTGGCTTCCCTTATCACTTACGTAGTTTATTTAACCTCCTAAAGGTTCTGGAGGACATAAATAGCATTCCCTTAGTATTTGGAGGGTAAAATAATTTCCGTCCTGGGTAGCTCCTGTCTGTCATGGGAATGTCAGAAGCAAAATATACCCTTTTTCTTTGTGTTTTAAACCACTCATGTATGAGGGAGCCAGTCACTGGAGTAAAAGTGGATACGAACGTCAGTGTGATCTGATGTGTCTGATCCTGTCACTAGTTAATTACCTAAAGTGGTCATTCCAAAATCTTACCGCAAGTCAGATTTGATGTAAATCATTTTTACATTTAAATCTATCAAGTAGTTTTTGGTAGAAATAACTTCAAGACTTCAGATAACTCGAAGACGTCATTTATTGAGGGTTGGTGGTAATTTGGACCTGGATTAGCTCAAATTTTGTTTGGATTACCTGTGGAAAAAAGAGTTACTAACCAAAGTAATTGGGTTAATAAGACTGTAAGGAAGATGTTTACTCACTGAAAGGAACAGACAACACATCTATAATGTATGAAATATCCACACTGGCAAGTGCTTTGATATGCTGCATACCTCTGACTGTCAAGTGATGTTTAGAAAGGATGATCTCGGTAACTAATTTGAAAATAGATAAATACATCGCTGCTGCTTTTATTTACACGTATACTTTAGGGAACTGTTTTTTGAAATAGTCACAGAGTGAACTTTAGCAAATTATTCTTGCTTAAATTCAATTGTGAGATTAAACATGCTGAAGGACATTTATACACCTACAAGTAAAGATCATTTCTAAGGATTTAGTAAACTTTTTAAAATTTTAATTAAAATTTTTATTGAGATAGTTAATCCACATTCACTGGTAAGAAATAATACAGAGATCCTGTGTACCTTTACCAGTTTCCCTCAATAGTAACATCTTCCATACTATAGTATACTGTAACTACTAGGATATTGGCAGTGGCACGATCTGCTGATCTTTTTTTTTTCTTTTTTGTGAGGAGGACAACCAGAGTTTTATTTGGAAACTTTGAAATGGCAATAGGTATTCCTTTGGGACAAATACCAAAAACGTTACCTGCAAAAGTTATAAAATCCTTTTCACTTTTTTTTATTTTCATAATAGTTTATGACATTGTGAAATTTCAGTTGTACATTATTATTTGTCAGTCACCATATGTATGTGCCCCATTACCCCTAATGCCCAACCCCTAAATCCCTTCTCCTCTGGTAACCACTAATCTGTTCTCTTTGTCCGTGTGTTTGTTTATCTTACACAGATGAGTGAAGTCATGGTGTTTGTCTTTCTCTGTTGGACTTATTTCGCTTAATGTCATACCCTCAGGGTCCATCCATGTTGTTGCAAATGGGGCAATTTTGTCTTTTGTAATGGCTGAGTAGTAGTCCATTGTATGTGTGTGTGTGTATATATATATATATATATATATATATATACATACACACACACACACCACATCTTTTTTATCTAATCTTCAGTCAGTGGGCACTTGGGTTGCTTCCATGTCTTAGCTATTGTGAATAAAACTGCAATCAACATAGGGGTGCATGAGTTTCTTTGAATTGTTGACTTCAAGTCCTTTGGATAAATACCCAGTACTGGGATAGCTGGGATAGCTAGAAAAAAAAATTTCTACTTTTGATGTTTTGAGAAATCTCCATAATGTTTTCCAAAGTGGCTGCACCACTTTGCATTCCCACCAGCAGTGTATGAGGGTTCCCTTTTCTCCACATCCCCTCCAACATTTGTTATTTTTTGTCTTGGTGATTGTAGTCATTCAAACGGGTGTAAGATGATATCTCAGTGGAGTTTTGACTTGCATTTCCTTGATGATTAGTGATGTTGAACATCTTTTCATATGCCTGTTTGCCATCCGTATATCTTGTTTGGAAAACTGTTCAAATCCTCTTCCCATTTTTTGATCGGTTGTTTGTTTGTTAGTGAGTTGTATGAGTTCTTTATATTTTGGAGGTTAACTCCTTGTTAGATAGATGATTTGCAACTATTTTCTCCCAGTTGGTGGATTGCCTTTTTGTTTTGCTCCTCGTTTCCTTTGCCTGGCAGAAGCTCTTTAGTCTGATGAAGTCCCATTTGTTTATTCTTTTCTTTTGATTCTTTTGCCCAAGTAGATATGGTATTTGAAAAGATCCTTCTGAGGCTGATGTCAGAGTGTATTGCCTATATTTTCTTTTAGGAGTTTTATGGTTTCACGTCTTACCTTCAAGTCCTTAATCCATTTTTAGTTAATTTTTGTGTATGATGAAAGATAATCATACTTTCATTCTTTGCATGTGGCTGTCCAGTTTTCCCCACACCATTTATTGAAGAGACTTTGCTTTCTCCATTGTATGTTCTTAGCAACTTTGTTGAAGATTAGCTGTCCATAGATGTGTGGTTTTATTTCTGGGCTTTCACTTCTGTTCCATTGATCTGTGTGTCTGTTTTCGTACCAGTACAATGTTGTTTTGATTACTGTAGCTTTGTAGTATATTTTGAAGTCAGGGATTGCTTTGTTCTTTTTTCTCAGGATTGGTTTAGCGATTCAGGGTCTTTGTTGCCCCACATGAATTATGGGATCCTTTGTTCTAATTCTGTGAAGAATGTCATTGGGATTCTGAGTGGCATTGCATTGAATTTGGAGATTGTTTTAGGTGGTATGGACATTTTAACTATGTTTATTCTTTCAATCGATGTGTATGGAATCTTTCCATTTCTTTATGTCATCATCAGTTTCTTTCAGTAATGTCTTATGTTTTTCATTGTATAGAACTTTCACTTTCTTGGCTAAATTTATTCCTAGATATTTTATTCTTTTTGTTGTGATGGTAAATGGGATTGTATTCTTCAGTTATCTTTCTGTTAGTTCATTATTAGGGTATAGAAATGCTACTGATTTTTCTAAGTTGATTTTGTATCCTGCAACTTTGTTGTAGTTGTTGATTATTTCTAATAATTTCCCAGTGGCTTCTTTAGGATTTTCTGTATGTAAAATCATGTTGTCTGCAAACAGCAAGAGTTTCACTTCTTTGTTGCCAATTTGGATACCTTGTATTTCTTTTTCTTGCGTAATTGCTTTGGACAAAACCTCTAGTACTATGTTGAATAAGAGCGGTAAGAGTAGGTGCTCTTGTCTTGTTCCTGTTCTCAGAGGGATGGCTTTCAGTTTTTCCCCATTGAGTATGATGTTGGCTGTGAGTTTGTCATATAGGGCCTTTATTATGTTGAGGTACTTTCCTTGTATACCCATTTTATTGAGAGTTTTTATCATAAGTGGATGTTGGCTCTTGTCAAATGCTTTCTCACTGTTTATTGAGATGATCATGTGGTTTTTAGTCCTCATTTGGTTAATGTGGTGTATCACATTGATTTGTAGATGTTGAACCATTCTGTGTCCCTGGTATAAATCCCACTTCATTGTGTGTGTATGATCCTTTTGATATATTGCTGTATTCAGTTTGCCAGTATTTTGTTGAGGATTTTTGCATGTATGTTCTGCAGCGATATTGGCCTGTAATTTTCCTTCTTTGTGTTGTTTTTGTTTTTGGGATCAGGGTGATGTTGGCCTCATAAAATGTGTTAGGAAATGTTCCATCTTTTTCAATTTTTTTGGAATAGTTTGAGAAGGATAGATGCTAAATCTTCTTTATTTGTTTGGTAGAATTCTCCAGAGAAGCCATCTGGTCCTGGACTTTTATTTTTTGGGAGGTTTTCAATTATTGTTTCAATCTCTTTATTTGTCATTGGCCTATTCAGATTCTCTATTTCTCCTTGGATTCATTTTTTGGAGGTTGTGTGAGTCTAAAAATTTATTCGTTTCTTCTAGATTGTCCAATTTGTTTGGAGTATATTTTTTCATAGTATTCTCTTATCATTCTTTGTATTTCTGTGGTATCTGTTGTAATTTTTCCTGTTTTGTTTCTAATTTTATTTATTTGAGCCGTCTCTCTTTTTTTTCTTAGTGAGTCTGGCTAAGGGCTTGTCAATTTTGTTTATCTTTTCGGAGTACTAGCTCTTAGTTTTATTGATCTTTTCTACTTTTTTTAAATTTCAATTTCATGTTTCTGCTCTAGTTTTTATTATTTTCCTCCTTCTTCTGACTTTTGGCTTTGTTCTTCTTTTTCTGTTTCTGTTAGGTGTGGTTTAAGATTGCTTATTTGAAGTTTTTCTTATTTGTTAAGGTGGGCCTGTATTGCTATGAATTTTCCTCTTAGGACCACTTTTGCTGCATCTCATATGAGTTGGTATGGTGTATTTTCATTTTCATCTGTCTCCATATATTTTTTTATTTCTCCTTTAACTTCTTCAGTGGTTCATTGGTTGTTCAGTAGTGTGTTGTTTAGTCTCCACATATTTATCACTTTCCCATCATATTTCTTGTTGATTTTGAGTTTCATAGCATTATGGTTGGAAAAAATGCTTGCTATGATTTCAGTCTTCTTAAATTTGTTGAGGTTTGCCTTTTTTCCAGCATAGGGTCTATTTTTGAGAACGTTCCATGTGCACTTGAGGAGAATATCTTCTGCTGTTTTTGGATGGAGTGTTGTATATATATCTGTTAAGTTCATCTGGTCTAGTTTTTTAATTAATTCCACTATTTCCTTGTTGATTTTCTGTCTGGGTGATCTATCCGTTGATGTAAGTGGGCTGTTAAGGTCCCCTACTATTATTGTGTTGATGTTAATATATCTTTTAGGTCTGTTAATAGTTGCTTTATGTACTTTGGTGCTCCTGTGTTAGGTGCATATATAAGTGTTATGTCCTCTTGCTGTAGTTTCCCTTTTATCATTATATGTTGCTCCTCTTTGTCACTCATTGCCTTTTTCATCTTGAAGTCTTCTTTGTCAGATATAAGAATCACAACACCTGCTTTCTTTTGTTTGCCATTAGCCTGTAGTATCATCTTTCACTGCCTCACTCTAAGCCTGTGTTTGTCTTTAGAGCTGAGATGTGTTTCCTGGAGGTAGGATATTGTTGGGTCTTGCTTTTTAATCCATCCAGCCACTCTGTGTCTTTTGATTGGAGAATTTAATCCATTTACATTTAGAGTGATTATTGATATATGAACACTTAATGCTGCCATTTTATTACTTGTTTTCCGGTTGTTCTGTATTTCCGTTGTTTCTTGTCCTGTGTATTTCAGACTGCCAGTCAAGTTTGGTGGTTCTCTATGATGGTTTTCTCTTTACTTATCATTTGTGTCCCTGTTCTGATTTTATTAGTGGTTACTGTGATACTTGTATAAAAGATCTTGTAGATGAGATAGTCCATTTTCTGATACTCTCTTATTTTCTTAGTCTAAGCAGGTTCCATTCCTTTCCTCTTCTCCAACTAAGTTATTGTTGTCACAACCTATTCCATTTTGTGTTGTGAGTTTGCGTTAAAATGAAGTGGTTATATTTGTTTTATATGTTATATTTATCTTGTATATTATATTTGATTATATATGTTTGTTATCCTTAATGTTTCAATTAAGTGTTTGCTAACCTGTTCTGATAGAGAGTTGCATTTTTCTGATTTTGTCTGCATGTTTATCTCCTTGTTTAAGATTTTGTTAACCATTTCCTATTTTTTCAGTATGAGGGCCTTCTTGATCATTTCTTTTCTTGTAGGGGGGGTCTTGTGGTGATGAACTCCTTCAACTTTTGTTTATCTGGGAAAGTTTTTATTTCTCTTTCATATCTGAAGGATATTTTCACTGGATAGAGTATTCTTGGCTGAACCTTTCTGTCTTTCAGAACTTTGAATTTATCATTCCAGTCTCTCCTAGCCTGTAAGGTTTCTTCTGAGAAATCCGCTGAAAGCCTGATAGGGATTCTTTTGTAGGTTATTTTCTTCTGTCTTGCTGCCCTTAATATTGTTTCTTTGTGATTGACTTTTGCCAGTTTTAATTATGTATGCCTTGGAGAAGGTCTTTTTACATTGATGTTATTAGGAGTTCTCTTACCTTCTTTGACTTGTAATGCTGGCCTATTCCCCAGGTTTGGGATGTTCTCAGCTATTGTTTCTTTGAACAAGCTCTCTGCTTCTTTCTCCTTTCCTTGTCTCTCTGAAATACCTATAATCCTTATATTGCATTTCCTAATTGAGTCAGATGTTTCTTGGAGAATTTCTTCATTTCTTTTTAGTCTTAGTTATCTCTCTTCCTCTGCCTGAAGCATTTGTGTATTTCTGTCCTCTAAATGGATAATTCTGTTCTCCATAATATCAGCTGTTATTTAAGGACTCCAGAGTTTTCCGTATCTCATTCATTGTGTTTTTCATCTCTGACTTTTCTGATTGGTTTGTGTTTATTATTTCAATCTCTTTTGTGAAGAATTTCCCCTGTCAATTAATTATATTCCTTATTTCATTGCACTGTCTATGTGAGTTTTCTTGTAACTCATTTAGTTTTTTATGATAGCTATTTTGTCTTCTCTGTCATTTAGATTGTAAATTTCTTTGCCTTCAGGATTGATTTCTGTGTGCCTGTCATTTTCCTCCTGGTCTGGAGTATTAATATACCTCCTCATACTATTTGATGGGGTGGATTTGTGCCTTTGCATAGTGGTAGTATCTGCTTGCAGATTCCACCTGCTGCCACTTGGGGCTTGGGCAGGAGCTCTGTATTCTGAGCCCACCACAATCTCTGGCAGCTGTGCCTTGTCCCTTGGAAGCTCCACTGACAGGGCCTGTCTGTATTTGCCCACTCACTGCCACTGCTTTACCAGGATATGCACATGAGCTCTGGTGGGGATCCCCTACTCAGGCCATTAGGCTGAGCTGGTGCTCCAGTTGGGGTGGGGAGGGGCGCTTTCTTTCTTGTGTGTATTCCTGAGCGCTCTGGCTCTGCGCTTACTGTCTGACTGGTTTGGTGAGGACGTCCCCATGATTGCTTAGCTGCCTTGGTGTGGGGTGTTCCCACAGGCTGAGAGGTAACTACAAGAGCACAAGCATTCTTGCAGAGGGCTGCCTTATTTCTCTTCTCTCAAGTTCCTGCCTCTAGGTCACTGCTGAACAGGAGGGAGGGGTGATCCCCTTACCTCCTTCCACTGCCTCCTGAGGGGGCGTCCAGCACCCCCATCTTCAGACGTATGGCGGTGTGGCTCTCTCAGACATCTGTTGTGTTTTGTGAATGTCCTTTCTTGGTACATGAATGTCCTTTTCATTGTATCCTAGCAGGGAGAGACTAAGAGATGAGCTCACTCTGCCATGATGCTGATGTCACTCCTTTAGTAAACTTTTAGTTTTGTAGCCCCTTTCCTTTTTTGGATTTTTCAGGAATGAGGGTTTTCCTGAGGATTTCCTGAAGAGGAGGTTTTGTGGCAATGAACTCCCTTAATTTTTGTTTATCTGGGAAAGTTTTTATTTCTCCATCGTATTTGAAGGATATTTTCGCTGGGTAGAGAATTCTCGGCTGTAGGTTTTTGTCCTTCAGATTTTTGAATGTATCATTCCACTCTCTTCTAGCCTGTAAAGTTTCTGCTGAGAAATCTGCTGATAGCCTGATGGGGGTTCCTTTGTAGGTTAGTTTCTTTTGCCTGGCTGTCCTTAATATTTTCTCCTTGTCGTTGACTTTTGCTAGCTTCACTACTATATGCCGTGGAGTTGGTCTTCTTGCATTGATAAAGTTTGGAGATCTATTGGCTTCTGTCACCTGAAGATCCATCTCCCTCACCAGATTTGGGAAGTTCTCAGCCATTATTTCTTTGAATAGGTTTTCTGCCCCTTTCTCCTTCTCTTCTCCCTCTGGTATACCTATAATCCTTACGTTGCATCTCCTAATTGTGTCTGATAATTCTCGGAGAGTTTCTTCATTTCTTTTAAGTCTTGCTTCTCTCTCCTCCTCTGCCTGCAACAATTCTATATTGCCATCTTCCAAATTGCTAATTCTTTCCTCCATATTATCGGCCCTACTGTTCAGAGCATCTAGATTTTTCTTAATCTCCTCTATTGTGTTCTTCATTTCCAGTATTTCTGTTTGGTTCTTCTTTATCGTATCAAACTCTTTTGTGACATAGCTCCTGAACTCGTTGAGTTGTCGGTCAGAATTCTCTCTTAACTCAGTGAGTATTTTAATGATGGCTGTTTTGAAGTCATCATCATTTAGGTTATATATCTCATTTTCTTTGGGATTGTTTTCTGTGTATTTGTTACTTTCTTTCTGTTCTGGAGATTTAATGTATTTTTTCATATTGCTTGATGATGTTGATTTGTGCCTCCGCATGGAGATAGAGTTTAGTTGCTCCTTTCACTTGTTTCAGCTGCTGCAGTGGGGGGAGCAGCTGTTTATACTTCACCAACCAGGAACCCTGTCCGTAGTTGCTAACTGGGCCTGGGCCCCTCTTCGTAGCCACAGTGGCCCTTTGGATTCCCTCCTCTGCCGTGGGGGCCGTCACGGGGGGCTTCAGGCTGCAGGTGCCTACTGTTGTTGCCCACCTAGATGCGCTCTCTCCTTGGGGTCTGCAACGGTGTTATGGGCTTTTCCAGCGGCCAGGGGTGGGATCACTTTTATTTGTCGCTTGGTTGCTGTCGGCACCCACCAAATCTCACTTGTCCTCTATGGGTCGCAGGAGAGCTATTGGCATCTTCTACAGTCTGTGGTTAGTACACCTAGCTATGCTGCTTTTGCCCTGGGGTCTTCCAGCCTTGTGGCTGGCGGCTGGGTGCCTTCTACTGGTGCTGTGCAGAGGCTTTCCCTAAGGCTTCTGTGAGCCTGTAGGGTTTCCCCCTAGGCTACTAAGCTGGGTCTCTGGAACTCTCTCCAGCCCCAGTCCTCTCCGAGATCTCCGGCAATCCCTAGCCTCACCGGGTGGGCAACGGCAGCTAGGGGTCGCCCTGCCCTCTGGGCTTCTCTCCGGGCCTCTGCCGGGAGCTCTGAATGCTCAGCGTGGCCCCTCTGCTACCGGCAGACAGAGAGTTTTGTCTGCTGCCTGGCGGAGCTCCGGCGCTTCCCCTCCGGGTCGCCGGACCCGCCTTTGAAAGTTCCCCCGCCCCGGTCCTCTCCGAGATCTCCGGCAATCCCTAGTCCCACGGGGCGGGCAATGGCAGCTGGGGGACGCCCCGCCCTCTGGGCTTCTGTCTGAGCCTCTGCCGGGAGCCCTGAATGCTGGGCGTGGCCCCTCTGCTAATGGCAGACAGAGAGTTTTGTCTGCTGCCTGGCGGAGCTCCGGCGCTTCCCCTCCGGGTCGCCGGACCCGCCTTTGAAAGTTCCCCCGCCCCGGTCCTCTCCGAGATCTCCGGCAATCCCTAGTCCCACGGGGCTGGCAACGGCAGCTGGGGGGCGCCCCGCCCTCTGGGCTTCTGTCCGAGCCTCTGCCGGGAGCCCTGAGTGCTCAGCGTGGCCCCTCTGCTACCGGCAGACAAAGAGTTTTGTCTGCTGCCTGGGGGAGCTCCGGCACTTCCTCTCCGGGTCACCGATCCGGCCTTTGAAAGTTCCCCCGCCCCGGTCCTCTCCGAGATCTCCGGCAATCCCTAGTCCCACGGGGCGGGCAACGGCAGCTGGGGGTCGCCCCGCCCTCTGGGCTTCTGTCCGGGCCTCTGCCGGGAGCCCTGAGTGCTCAGCGTGGCCCCTCTGCTACCGGCAGACAGAGAGTTTTGTCTGCTGCCTGGCGGAGCTCCGGCGCTTCCCCACCGGGTCGCCGGACCCGCCTTTGAAAGTTCCCCCGCCCCGGTCCTCTCCGAGATCTCCGGCAATCCCTAGTCCCACGGGGCGGGCAACGGCAGCTGGGAGACCTCCGTGCCCTCCGTGTCTCTCTCTGGGACCCTCCGGGCGCCCCGAGCACCAGGCCGGGTCTCCCCGCCAATGGCGGGGAGAGACTCTCCCCGCGGGCTCAGGTGTGCAACTCCAAAGTTTCCCTCTGCGTTTAGGAGCAATTGCGGGGGGTTTAAGTAGGGTTCTGGTCACCTGTTTCCACCGTCGCTCCTCTGTTGTGTTCTCGCTCCTGCCCTAGATGTGTGTGGATCCTCTGGGGGCGTCCGTTGGAAGAAAGCCGCTTGCGGGTACTAGGCTGCCCGTCGGGGTCGGAGAGTTTTCACCTATTTCCACATCCTCCCGGAGGAAAGTCCGTCCGCCTTCCGATGTATAGTCGCGTGGGTGTCTCAGACGTCCTGAGATGCTGTCTGGATATCCTTTGTCAAGCGATAAGTGTCCAAATAATTGTAGACTCGAAGGGCGAGAGACAAAGAGGACTACTCATGGCGCCATCTTGGAATCCTTCCTTTAGTAAACTTTTAATATTTATGTTTGAAGGAAAGATTTATGTTAAACATTACATTGTCACAATTACAAGTTGGAACTTGACAGACCTGTTGCTTAAGGCTATATTTATAAGGACAAAGTTACATAGTCCTTCAAATTTGTTATTTATCTTTTTCTATTAATTTTTTTCCCAAAGCAGTGACTTTATTGCATTTTCACTACATCACCAGACCAGGGGTTGTAAGGTTTCTGTAAAGGGCCAGATAGCAAACATTTTAGTTTTGTGGGCCACGTGGTCTCTGTTGCAGCTACTCAGATCTGCCATTGTAAGGTGAATGCAGCTATAGACAGTGCATAAATGAATGAGCTTAGCTGTCTTCCAATAAAACGTTACAAAAACAGTGAGCCAGTCTAACCTGCTGACCATAGTTTGCTGACGCTGCGCTATACTGTAAGTCCAAGGTCTGTAACAGTCTTATTCTTTACCCTTGGCAGACTGCCCAGTACGCAGTAGGCCTTCAGTATATACTTGGAGATATGAATTTTGATTTTCTGGCCAAGCTAAATAAGGCCATAAACCTAACTTGCAGTCAAGTAATGAAATAATTTATTTTTAAATTAAACTTGTTACTTTGAAAATTTTCAGACCTACACAGAACTTGCACAGGTATTATGGTCAATTCCTAAAACTCTTCACTTGTGTTCAACTCTTGTTAACCTTTTGCCAATTTGCTCTGTTTTTCTCTATACACCTATATACACACACATGTAAAATGTAGTGTATATATATTTTTTTTCCTGAGGGAGATTCACCCTGAGCTAACATTTGCTGCCAATCTTCCTCTTTTTGTTTGTGAGCCACTGTCATGGCATGGCCACTGACAGACAGGTGGTGTAGGTCTGAGCCCTGGAACTGAACCCTGGTTGCTGAAGTGAAGCACACCAAACTTAACCACTAGGCCACTGGGGCTGGCCTGTTATTCTTCATCTTAACTTCTTCATTGTACCTTTTGAGAATAAATTGTAGAAATCATGACCTTTCAGCTTGTACCTTCCAAGAGCAAGGCCATTCTCTCACAATCAACAATCAAATTCAGAAAATGTAACACTGATAATTCAAATGTGTAATATGTAGTCCATTTTCAAATTTCTCCAATTATCCAATAATGTCTTTTATAGCACCTGTCTTGCCAGTCCGGGCTCCTGCTTTGCATTCAGTTGTCATATCTCTTTAATTTGGAACAATTTCTCACCCTTTATCTTTCTTGATATTTATTTTTGAAGAGTCAATTTGGTTTTCTCTGGTTCCTCATGATTTGATTCAGATTACAATTTTTTCTTGAGGTTTTATAACATTTAATATAAACATATAGTGTTTGTAACTATGTAGATTTCAGGTGTACATCACTATATTTCGATTTCTGTATAGACTGCATTGTGTTCACCACCAAAAGTTTAGTGACCGTCCATGCTTTTTTTTTTTGACAGGAATACTATTGTAAGTAAGACTGGGATATTCTCAGTGCTTCATGTCAAAAGTCATCTGATGTCCGTCGTCCATTATTGGTGGGATAATTTTAACTACTTGGTTAAGGTGATGTCTGCCAGATTTCTCCACCTAAGGATTCTGTTTTGTCCTTTTGTAATTAGTAAGGAGAAAATAGTTTGATGCTGAAATCCCAATCCCAAACAAACTTTTACCCTGTCGACGTAAATAATCCATAACCAAGATATAAATCAAAATTGGGGTGAGTTTATTATGAGCCAAAGTGTGAGGATTATAACCCGGGAAGGCCTTAGAAGGCACTCCAGAGAAACATGGGTTTCAGTACAGTCTTATATCTTTTTAGAACAAAGAAGATACATTAAACACACCCAGGATACATTTTTAAAGAGGTATTCAGTTGCAAATTAGCAGGTCAAGTGACCATGATGCCAGGAAAGGGACTAATCTGGGTGTTACCAATAGGACGTAGGAGGGGAAGTATGCATTCTTTAGCTCAAGAGAGATTCCTTACTTTAATGGATAAGCAGATGTACAATGTATGTTTGATAGGCCATAAGTCAGGTTTTGTAGTTCAAGCCGAATCAGTTTTGAACTGGAATAGTTACCCCATATACCTCAATATCTTATAATCTCTTATCAACCCTTTAGTGTTAGAACGTGTTGATGGTCCTTACCTGGATCTACTACATTTACTAGCTGGTATTCTGCTTTACAGAAGAGCTTGTCCTTCCTCCCTTTTTATTTGTTGTCTTATTTGTTAAAATATCACTTTGAAGCCCCAAATCTTAAGATAACTCTTATAAAAATAATTAAATCTCTATAATATATCTTATCTTTCATTTTCTAAGATGTAGAGACTTGGAAAACAAAAGAAAATTTGGCAAGTTTATTATGCCCTAAGCAATATCAAGAGAAAAATTGAAGGTGGGGAGCAGACTATTAGCTTTTTTCTGTTTTAGGGATGTTATTAGAGGCTATGTGGGGAAAAGGAGGATGCTTCGATCAAGCTTGGTTTAAGTCGGGTTGTATTAATTAATCAGTTCTCTTTGGTATAGTGCTTCTCAAATGTATTAATATGCTGATGGTACTGTGGCTGTCTTAGGCAAGGGTAAAGTATGGTTAAAGGACCTTCCCTTGTCCCCCAAGTACTCTCTGGACTGTCTTTTCATTAATAAATATTAATGAATGTGCATTCTTCAGAAGCATTAGATTCTGTTTTTTAGGTAATAAAAAGATTAGCAAGACAATCTTTGTCTTCAGGGAATTTATCTGTGTTTGGGGGAAGTAGAAGAAAATGGGGGAAAAAGAAGTCAAACATTGTAATTGCTGGTGGAGTAAAAGCAAGGACACCCAGAGACTGTGGGGAATTCAAAGGAGGAAGAGATCTTAATTAGAAAGAAAAGGAAATGCTTCCAGGATGGTATTTGTAAATAGGTTAATGTAAACTGAGATGAGGATAAAGAGGGCAGAAATGGGACAGATAGAATCCTATAAGACAAGAAAGTAGTGGGGCATGGGGCAGGAAATGGACCCCAGCATGGGCTGTGTGCAGGGAAAGAAAAGAGGTGGGGGCCAGATCATGGCGGCCCTTGAATTACAGCATGAGACAGTTGTACCTTCATTCAGATGCCTGGGAGGTTTTGGGGTGGGGAGGGAATGGAGGAAGGGAGAAAGGGCAGGGAGTATATTGAACAGAGTAGTGCTTTAGGAAGATTGAAGTGGTTCTGATATGTAAACTGGAGTAGAATGAGGAGAGCCTGAAAGTAGGTGGATTGAGGCGGTTGTAATAGTCTAGGGCAGTGGTCTTCAAACTTAATTACTCCTAAAATAATTATGAAAACTCCTTATTTCTCATACATTTTAAAGTTTAAAGTTATTTTTAAAATATAACTGTCATCACTTTTAAAAACAGAATGCAAATATCATAGCACTTTGATAGCCACTATCATCCATTTTCAAAAATTCAAAAAATAATTTCTTTAAAGAGGGAATTTTACATTGTTCTTTTTTTCTTGATCTCTTTCCATTTCCTACACAGAATTTTGCTCTAATATATATATATATATATATATATTTTTTTTTTTTTTTCTGGTGAGGAAGAGTGTCCCTGAGCTAACACCTGTGCCAGTCTTCCTCTATTTTGTATGTGGGACACTGCCACAGCATGGCTTGATAAGCAGTGTGTAGGTCCGCACGCCAGATCTGAACCCGCGAACCTTGGGCCACTGAAGTGGAGTGTACGAACTTAACCACTATGCCACCAGGCCAGACTCCCAATATCTTTATGCTTGAAAGTTTGATTGATTTACCCTATCACAATTTTTTTGTGCCAAAAATATGTATATAAAGAAAAGTTGAAAATTTTAATTTCCTGTGGCCATAAAACTTTAAAAATCTTTTTTCCATTATTATTATTAATACTCAATTGATCAACCAGAATATAGTACAAATTATGATAAACTTTTTAACAAAATTTTATTGTACATGCATCTCTTAATGCAACAGATGTGGCTTTTAAAAAATAACTTATGTATTCATGGGTTAATATAATTTACTACTAGAATGAGACAGTATTTAGCATCAATTTCTACTTTTTGAGAACTGTAAGCACTGAGATTTTTTTTGACATAAATAGGTTGATGGAAAGAGTTTTGTTAGCAGTGCCACTAATTTCCTTGAACCTCTTCCAGCTTATGTACCAAAGATTATTTTTAATGAGCTGTCAGTCTTTCAGTGTTTTTGAAAAGCAAAGGATTGAAAAATAGCTGACTTGTAAAAGTATTTATTATAGTCTTTAGAGAGTTGATTTCTTTAACACTTTCATCAGTATCTCCGAGGGGTCCTTCTTTAGTTTTTCCTTCCTTGGGGCGTTGCAGCAGGTAGCCTGAGAGAGTTCAGAGAGATGGGAGGCAGGAGATTGTGGAAGGGAAAGGGATAGCTCTAACTCTCTGGGCACATGTTGGTGATAGGGTGCTCCTGGAACTTGGGGTCTGGGCTATCCCTTCACGTAAATAAGTATCCTGACTTATACCAGGAAGATCTTACTGTACCTCATGGAGTTTGAATGCCCCAATTTTCTCTAAGCAAAAGATAGCCTCTGAATTAGGACATTGGGAACTGAGAAGTGGAAATACAGAATACTTTATAAAAGTAGAATTTATAGTTCTTAGCAACTGATTAGATACGGGGGCAAGAAAGGTACAGTTAAAAAAATAACTGAAGACCTCGTGTTTGAGAACTCTGGGTGAGGAAGATAATAGTGGTGATTGGAAAGTCGTGAGGAAGGTCTCATTTCTGTAAGATTGGTTTGGACAGTTTATTATTCGGAACGAATGTGACGTTGAGGTGGAGAGTCTATGAAGTACCTGCGAATATGGATCTGGGGACCAGGGCAGGCGAATTTTGGAGGTCACCTACATTCCAAGTGATAGTTGAAGTTATGAATTATTAAGGGGAGGATAGTATGTGTATGTGAGGACAAAAATAGAGGAAAACTACCTACATAAAAGGGTCAGAAAGAAGTAAGGAGGAATAGTCCAGAAAGGTCAAAAAATACTCAGGATTGTATACTTCCAGAGAACTCAAGAAAAGAGTATTTAAGAGATGGGTGTTGGGATAGGAGGAGTCAGCCTTGTTGAATGCTGTAGAGAAGTAAGACAACAGGTCTAAGAAGGGCCCTCAAATTTTGGCAAATTATTGCTCTTCTTTGAAAAGAGTCCTAGAGTGAAAGAGAAGTAGGACAGATAATATTTGTCTTGAAGAGGAGGTGAAGGAGGCAAAGGGAACTATACCTCTAAGAAGTTGGATGAAAAAGTCATTTTACGGAATAGCAAGCTTAAGTTCTAGATTCAGTGTGTCAGGAAAACCTCATGTGGTCAGAATTGCCCTTAATTACCTTTATATTGCTCATATATGGCCATATTTACAAGTCTAACAGCCATATTTTCCCTTGGCCATTGTAACATTCTTTCTGTAGTTGAGTCATAAATGAGGTGGTTGATGTTTAAAGGCCCTGCTGGAAAAATGTCTTTAGACCGTAGGAATGGGGTGCTGCGTTTTGAGAAGCACACGAGAATGGCGGATGTGCTCTTATATCTCCTTCTGGTGCTCGTGAGCATATGTGTGGTCAGGGAGAGAATGCTGGTCAGGTGCACTACCTGAACTGTTCTCTCCCTTGCTTTTGTTCCCGTGGTCGCTGGCACTTTTTATTCCTGACTTGGCACTATAGAGTACATCAAATGCATGTAGTGATAGTAAGGTAGGAATGAAGTTGATTTTTTTTTTGAGGGTAGTTTTGGGGACTTACAATACAATAGAGAATTGGAACATCTTCTGAGAGAATTTTAAGATTTAAGACTAGGGTGGTGGTTCCCCCTTATCCATTGTTTCACTTTCCACAGGTTCAGTTACCCGCGGTCAACTGGGTCCAAAAATATTAAAGGGAAAATTCCAAAAATAAACAATTCATAAGTTTTAAATTGGGTGCCATTCTGAGTAGCATAATGAAACCTTGCACCGTCCAGCTCCCTCCCACCTAGGACATGAACCATCCCTTTGCCCAGCATATCCATGCTGTGTATGCTACGTGCCTGTTAGTCAGTTAGTAGTCATCAGGTTATCAGATGACTGTCGTGGTATCACAGTGTTTGTGTTCAGGTACTGCTTAGTTTACTTAATAATGGCCCCAAAGCGCAAGAGTAGTGTTGCTGGCAATTTGGATATGCCAAAGTTATTGTTGTTAGTCTCTTACTGTGTCTAATTTACAAATTAAACTTCATCATAGGTATGTATGTATACGAAAAAACAGTATATATAGGGTTGGGTACTATCCGAGGTTTCAGGCATCCTCGGGGTCTTGGAACGTATTCCTGCAGATAAGGGGGGACTACAAATACAAAATTTGTATTGAGTGAGCATGCAATTAGCACGAATTGGTAGCGTATCTGAGCATTGTTAAGGAGGAATAGTAAAGAGGCCTACTTACGGTATTGATGCAGGTAGAACTAGAATTGTCTCCATTGAATTAGAATGTGTTGTATTCTTGAGGGGCCTAGGGCTTCTATGGGCTCCTTCCCTCCTCTGCTCTTTGATGGCTAAGAGTGTAGGATAATTGGAAGAGGAGTGAAATGAGGCCTGGGGTTCTCCTAGAATGCTGTGTAAAGAGAAAGAGGTCTCTCATCTTGGAAAAGACATCATGATCTTTGCTTCCTTCTTAATTTTTAAAATATAAATGATGGTTTTAATTAATACTTGATCATTTCAATCAAATTTTATTAAAGCATGGTTGAATAAGTATATATACTGCCTGGAATTGTCTATTCCTCAAAGGAAATAATTGTTGAATTTAACTAAGTTGTTGCTTAGAATATCTCAAATGCCATTTCTAATTACAGGGTGGTAATGTGATTTCTCTAGCCAGGAAAGAGGATTTTGCAAAATGTAGTAATGTTACTCTTTAAAATTAAGAAGGCTAAATTGATTGTTTGGTCCCATTCCCCTACTCCTCCTGCCTTTCTTCTCTATGAACCCTGTGTCCGACCTGTAGTAAATTACTTACAGTTTTCTCAACATGACATGGTTTTCCTTGACTCCCTGTCTTTGGGTTTCTCTGCTTAGAGTAACCTCTTCCTGCCCTCTGTCCTGCTTGGCAAATTCCAGTGTATCTGCCATGACTTGGCTTGACTTTAAAGCCTTCTCTTATTCACCAGGGCAGACTTAGAAGTATAATAGGTAACAACGTATAATAGTTAACAGCATATTTTGTATGTATATGCTTGTATATCATGTATCTTTTCTTAGTGGAATATATATGTCTATGTATATGCACACGCATGTACATATATGTGTACATATATAGTTACATGCATATACTTTCTATATCTGTGTTCCTTGCTGATTGTCTGGCACTTCCAGTATATGTGCTGTTCTATTACTGGTTGAATGAAATGAATGAAAATTCACATTTAAAAACACATGGAAACCTCATTGAGATTCTCTCTATCTCGAAAAAAACCAAAATGCGGAATGGGAAGGAACATTTACTTATTTACCTAACACCATGTTAGATATTTTATAGACATTATCTTTGTATGTGTGTCTTAAAACTCTCAACAACAAACAAGTATTTGGTGGGTGAGGAAACAGACCCAAATTAGTTAGGTACTTGTGTAAGTTCACATAGATAGTTTATAAGTAGCAGAGTAGGAGATTTGAACCCAGATCCTTCTTACTTTAAAGAGCCCCTGCCGTTTTCACACCACTTTTGCTGTGACTACATAGTGATTAAATTAATCATCTTTAAAATTCCAAAGTGGGTCCAACTTTTAAACTTTTACATTTTAGATAAACATTCTTTTCCTTAATTTAAACAGCTGAAAATTGGGATGTTGCTTTCTGCTACTTTGGATTTTTGCTGCTGCTGGTCAAGGGACCTGAGAGCAGATAGGTAGAGAATCCTTCTCAAGCTGGAGGGATGATTTTGTCTCTTCTACTGTGTGATCTCCTAGCTTTATACAAAGGCAAGTGTTCACTTTTATAAGTAACAAAGATAAATGTTATTCTTTTGTTTCTCTTGTCATCTTTTTCTTGATGTTCTCTTTATTTGCATTGTAATGTTTGATTCTTCTCATGATTTGGAACTAGAAGAATATATATATATTTTTTTAGATTTTTTAAATTTTTCCTTCTTCTCTCCGAAGCCCCCAGTACATAGTTGTATATTTTAGTTGTAGGTCCTTCTAGTTGTGGCATGTGGGACATCACCTCAGCATGGCTTGATGAGTGGTGCTAGGTCTGCGCCCAGGCTCCGAACCGGTGAAACCCTGGGCCGCCGAAGTATAGCGTGCAAACTTAACCAGTTGGCCACGGGGCTGGCCCCTCGAAGAAAATATTGAGTCTAATATTTAGGACTTTTGAGATAGAATGGACTAAGCCTCAAGTATAAGGCTTTAGTTTCTATTCCTATTAGGAATTATATTCTATTGGAATTTACTAGAAACCACAAGTTTTCATTAAATGATGTGTCAATTGCTTCTTCCTGGAAGCTTTTATTTTATAATTAAATATTAGGTTTTGAAAAATGAAGATTGCCTACTTAAGTATTTATTGGAATTCTGTCTCTTATGTTAACAAGCCATCTTCCTGTTTCCTTTTCATCCTGGTTCCCCTTCAGTTCTCAGTAAATTTACAAGGGAAGAGAGACTATTGGAATTTGGGGAGAACAGATAGAATTTGACAAGGCTTTTCAGAGTGATCATTGTTTTTCTATGCTTCTTGGTCATTTAAAAATTTCAGATAGCATTAAAAGATGGCATGATTTTTTTACTTCATCAATCTAGGAGACTAGATTTTTATTTACTTATTTTTTTATTTGAATTTCAGATAAACAATGAATTTTTTTATTGTGGTCATAATAACTTAGAACATTGTGAAATTTCAATTGTACATTATTATTTGTCACACACCATGTAAGTGTGCCCCTTCACCCCTTGTGCCCACCCTCCACCCCCCCTTCCCCTGGTAACCACTAATTTGTTCTCTTTGTCCGTAAGTTTGTTTATATTCCACATATAAGTGAAATCATATGGTGTTTGTCTTTCTCTTTCTGGCTTATTTCACTTAACATAATGACCTCAAGGTCCATCCATGCGGTTGCGAATGGGATGATTTCATCTTTTTTTATGGCTGAATAATATTCCATTGTATGTATACACCGCATCTTCTTTATCCAATCATCAGTTGATGGGCACTTGGGTTGCTTCTACATCTTGGCTATTGTGAATAATGCTACAGTGAATGTAGGGGTGCATAAGTCTCTTTGAATTGTTGATTTCAAGTTCTTTGGATAAATACCCAGTAGTGGGATAGCTGGGTCATACGGTATTTCTATTCTTAACTTTTTGAGAATCTCCATACTGTTTTCTACAATGGCTGCACCAGTTTGCATTCCCACCAGCAGCAGATGAGGATTCAGTTTTCTCTACAACCTCTCCAACATTTGTTGTTTTTTGTCTTGGTGATTACAGCCATTCTAATGGGCATAAGATGATATCTAAGTGTAGTTTTGATTTGCGTTTCCCTGATAATTAGTGATGTTGGGCATCTTTTCATGTGCCTATTGACCATCTGTATATCTTCTTTGGAAAAATATCTGTTCATATTCTCTGCCTGCTTTTTTTTTTTTTTAAGATTTTATTTTTCCTTTTTCTCCCAAAGCCCTCCCAGTACATAGTTGTATATTTTTAGTTGTGGGTCCTTCTAGTTGTGGCATGTGGGATGCCACCTCAGTGTGGCCTGATGAGTGGTGCCATGTCCGTGCCCAGGATTCAAACCGGTGAAACCCTGGGCCACTGCACTGGAGCATGCTAACTTAACCACTCGGCCATGGGCTGGCCCCCTCTATCCACTTTTTGATTGAATTTTTTGTTTTTTTGTAGTTCATGTGTGTGAGTTCTTTATATATTATGGAGATTAACCCTTTATCAGATATATGATTTGCAAATATTTTCTCCCAGTTGGTGGGTTGTTTTTTCATTTTGATCTTGGTTTCCTTTGCCTTCTAGAAGCTCTTTAGTCTGATGAAGTCCCACGTATTTTTTTTCTTTTGTTTCCCTTGTCTGAGTAGGCATGGTATTCGAAAAGATCCTTTTAAGTCTGACGTCAAAGAGTATACTGCCTATATTTTCTTGCAGAAGTTTTATGGTTTCAGGTCTTACTTTCAAGTCTTGGTGCATTTTGAGTCTATTTTTGTGCATGGGGAAAGGTAATGGTCTACTTTCATTCTTTTGCATGTGGCTGTCCAGTTTTCCCAGCACCATTTATTGAAGGGCTTTCCTTTGCCTATTGTATGTTCTTGGCTCCTCTGTTGAAGATTAGCTGTCCATAGATGTGTGGTTTTACTTCTGGGCTTTCAGTTCTGTTCTTTAGATCTGTGTGCCTGTTCTTGTACCAGTACCATGCTGTTTTCATTACTATAGCTTTGTAATATATTTTGAAGTCAGGGATTGTGGTGCCACCAGCTTTGTTCTTGTTTCTCCAGATTACTTTGGCTATACGGGATCTTTTGTTGCCCCATATAAATTTTAAGATTCTTTGTTCCGTTTCTGTGAAGAAGATCATAGGGATTCTGAGTGGAATTGCATTGAATCTATAGATTGCTTTAGGTTAGTATGGACATTTTAACTACGTTTATTCTTCCAATCGATGTTTATGGAAGATCTTTCCATTTCTTTCTGTCATCGATTTCTTTCAATAATGTCTTCTCGTTTTCTTTGTGTAGGTCTTTCACCTCTTTGATTAAATTTATTCCTGGATATGTAATTCTTTTTGTTGTGATTGTAAATGGGATTGTATTCTTGAGTTCTTGTTCTGTTAGTTCGTTATTAGAGTATAGAAATGCTACTGATTTTTCTAAGTTGACTTTGTAGTCTGCAACTTTGCTGTAGTTGTTAATTATTTCTAATAGTTTGCCAATGGATTCTTTAGGGTTTTTTTATATATAAGATCATGTCACCTGCACACAATGAGCGTTTCACTTCTTCAGTGTCTATTTGGATTCCTTTTATTTCTTTTTCTTGCCTAATTGTTGTGGCCAAAACCTCTAGTACTATGTTGAATAAGAGTGGTGAGAGTAGGCACCCTTGTCTTGTTCCTATTCTCAGAGGGGTGGCTTTCAGTCTTTCCCCACTGAGTATGATATTGGCTGTGGGTTTGTCATATATGACCTTTATCATGTTGAAATACTTTCCTTCTATACCCATTTTATTGAGAGTTTTTATCATGAGTGGATGTTGGATCTTGTCAAATGCTTTCTCTGCATCTATGGAGATTCTCATGAGGTTTTTGTTACTCATTTTGTTAATGTGGTGTATCACATTGATTGATTTGCAGATGTTGAACCATCCCTGTGTCCCTGGTATGAATCCCACTTGATCATGGTGTATGATCTTTTTAATGTATTGGTGTATTCAGTTTGCCAATATTTTGTTGAGGATTTTTGCATGTATGTTCATCAGCAATAGTGGCCTATAATTTTCCTTCTTTCTGTTGTCCTTGTCTGACTTTGATATCAGGGTGATGTTGGCCTCATAGAAGGTATTAGGAATATTTCTGTCTTCCGCAATATTTTGGAATAGTTTGAGAAGAAAAGGTAATAAATCTTCTTTGAATGTTTGGTAGAATTCTCCAGAGAAGCCATCTGGTCCTGGACTTTTGTTTTGGGGGAAGTTATTGATTACTGTTTCAATCTCTTTACTTATGATTGGTCTGTTCAGATTCTCTATTTCTTTTTGATTCAGTTTTGGGAGGTTATAAGAGTCTAAGAATTTATCTGTTTCTTCTAGTTTTTCCAATTTGTTGGCATATAGTTTTTCATAATATTCTCTTGTAATCTTCTAAATTTCTGTGGTATCTGTTGTAACTTCTCCCCTTTCATTCTAATTTTATTTATTCAAGACTTGTCTCTTTTTTTCTTAGTCTAGCTAAGGGTTTGTCAGTTTTGTTTATCTTCTCAAAAACCAGCTCTTTGTTTCATTGATCCTTTCTGTAGTCTTTTTGTTTCGATTTCATTGTTTGCTCTAATTTTTATTATTTCCCTCCTTCTGCTGAGTTTATGCTTTGTTTGTTCTTTTTCTAAGTCTGTTAAGTGTGGTTTAAGATTGTTTATTTGAGATTTTTCTTGTTTGTTAAGGTGGGCCTGTAATGCTATGAATTTCCCTCTTAGGACCGCTTTTGTTGCATCCCATATGAGTTGGTATGATGTGTTTTCATTCTCATTTGAGGAGACTAGATTTTTAAAGTGGTAGAGCACTAAAGGGCTGTTAGTGCTATAGTATCCAAGCATCCAGAAACTTAAGTTAATTTTCCAGAAAGAAAGAACTACAAAAGAAAGCACTCAGGTGAGGAGTTAAGAGTAGACTCTTTTATAATTATGAAATGTCTCTTTTCATCTTTGGTAATACTCCTTGTCTTTGTCTGTTTTGTCTGATAAAGATATAGACCCTCCAGCTTTCTTTCTTTCCTTTTTTTTTTTTTTTAACTTAGCAATGCTTTTTTTATTGTTATTTTCTTTGCACCACACTTACTTTTTTTTTTCTTTTTTTTTTTTTTGGTGAGGAAGATTTGCCCTGAGCTAACATCTCTGCCAGTCTTCCTCTGCTTTCTATGTGGATCGCCTCCACAGCATGGCTGATGAGTGGAGTAGGTCTGCACCTGGGATCTGAACCGGGGTCACCGAAGTGGCGTACACGGAACTTTAACTGTTCAGCCACAGAGCAAGCCCCCCTCCAGCTTTCTTATGCTTACCATTTCATGTTTTATCTTTCTTTTTTTTTACTCCTTTTCTTTTCACCCTTTTGGTTGAAATTCTGACTTCAACAATATGTGTCTGGTAGACAGACTATAGCTGGGTGTTTTTTATTTTGGGTTTTTTTTTTTTTTCTTGCTGGGAAAGATTTGCCCTGAGCTAACATCTGTTGCCAATCTTCCTCTCTTTTTTTTTCCTCCCCCAAACCCCAGTACATAGTTGTATATTCTAGTTGTAAGTCCTTGTAGTTCTTAGTGTGAGCCGCCACCACAGCATGGTTACTGATAGACAGGTGGTGTGCTTCCACACCTGGGAACCGAACCTGGGCTGCCAAAGCAGAATTTGCAAAACTTTAACCACCAGGCCATCAAGGCTAGCTCTGGTGTTATTTTTTTAGTAGTCTGGGAACCTCTGTCTTTTAATTTAAACATTTAGTCCATTTTATGTAATGTAATTACTGATCTGATTTAGGTTTGCCTTTTTTATTTGTCTCTTTTTTGTCTATTGCTCCTTCCCTGACTTTCTTCCTGTGGGTTAACCGAATAGTTTTTAGTATTTCATTTTAATTCCTCTGTTGGCTTTTTAGCTATCCTTTGTTGCATGTTTTAGGATTGTAATTCACATCTTTAATTTATCATAATCTATTCAAAGTTAATGTACTACTTTGCATAAACTATAGGATCCTTGCAGCAATATAGCTACATTTATTCCCTCTGTGGTGTCTGTTTTATCTAAGGATGTTATTGACTGCACCATCACTTAGGGTATATGCTGTAGCATCTCTTCATTAGTGGTGATAGTTTTTTTATTATTATTTTTTTCCTTCTTGTTACCTGTGGCTGGTATTTGCAGGATGACTGGGTAAGACTTAAGTGTGCGGTCTGTAGCCATGGTAATTAAATCCCTGTGGCCTCCATAAAGATGAAATCCAGAGTCTTATTAGTCCAATCAAGAATGGGTGAGGAAATTTTGAATTTGGAGTGGGTGATTCAGGCCAGAATGATTCCACAGATATTGGCAGGATGCAGTAGTACTGGGAAATAGAAATGAACCTTTGTCACCAGTTCTTATGCCAGAGTCGAATACCTCCCTTTGTATACTAGTAATTGTCAACCATGATCGATAGAGTGATAACAAAAGCTGAAGCAAAATATGAGTTTGTTATCCTCTAGGAATGTTTCTCAAATATGGTTGTTCCACAATCTGTATTTGAATTAGTGGGGGTATTTATTAAAAATGAATTCTCCTGGGCCTCACTCCAAATCTACATAATCAGTATCTGGATATGACATCTGGGAACCTGCATTTTTAGAGGTAAGCGCTCCAAATCTTAAACACAGCACTGTTTGACAGTCGCTGCTCTAGGCTCCTCCTCCACTGCCTCTGGCTTTCTATGGACCAGAATCAATATTATTAATGTTTACCTTTAAGAGTAACAAGTGTGAGGCTGATGAAACAGTTTGGTCATAGTCATAGAATTCTAGAGCCTGCATAAAGAAGTACCTTTGAGGTCATGCTAGCTCAACAATCCTTTGTTACAAAGGAGAAAACTGAGGCCAAATGAGAGTGTCTGAATGGTTTTTACAACTCTTTGAGTCATAATAGATAAGGTACTTTGCTGTGAATTGTAGGTCAGAATAGCCTGTATAAAATTATTTTCACGTTAGGTGTTATTTTTGATCCAATTTGACAATCTCTGCCTTTTAATTGGGGTAGTTAGATCATTTGCTCTTAATGTGATTATTCATGTGGTTGAGTTTAAATCCTTCATGTTGCTACTTCCCATCTATTTGTCCTAGCTCTTCCTTCCTTTATCCTCTTTTTCTGCCTTGTTTTGGATTGAGTTTTTTTTTTTTTTTTAAAGATTTTATTTTTTTCCTTTTTCTCCCCAAAGCCCCCTGGTACATAGTTGTATATTCTTCGTTGTGGGTCCTTCTACTTGTGGCATGTGGGACGCTGCCTCAGCGTGGTCCGATGAGCAGTGCCATGTCCGCGCCCAGGATTCGAACCAACGAAACACTGGGCCGCCTGCAGCGGAGCACGCGAACTTAACCACTCGGCCACGGGGCCAGCCCCTGGACTGAGTATTTTTTATGATTCCATTTTATGGTCCTTATTGGCTTACTAGGTGTATATCTTTGGTGGGTTTTTGATGTTTAATGTTTGCTATAGGGTTTATAATTAGTTTATGTCTTTAACTTATTACAGTCTACCTTCAAGTAATAGATATCTCTTCACATACTGTGTAAGAACTTTAGGACAGTATAATTTACCCTTTTCCTGTGTTTGTACTTCTGTAGTCGTACATTTCTCTTATATGTATGGTATGAATCCCACAGTCCATTTTTTCTCTCTTTATTTTAGAGTACATATTTTTGCTTTAAGCAGTCAATTATCTTTTAAAGAGATTTTTTTAAATAAGGAAAGGCTTTTATATTTACCCACATAATTACCATTTCTGATGCTCTTCATTCTTTTTGTAGATCCACATTTCCATCTGGTGTAATTTTCTTTTTGCTTGAAGGACTTCCTTTAATATTTCTTGTAGTGTACGTCTGCTGGTGATGATATCTCTCAGCTTTTGTGTGTCTGAAAAAGCCTTTGTTTCACCTTCATATTTGAAAGATAGAAGTTTCAAAGCCGTTGAAAGACGTCTGTATACTGGATGTAGAGCTGTCAGTTGACAGCGTTTCCTTTCAGTACTTTAAAGATTTTTGGTCGACTGTCGTCCAGCTTGTATTGTTTCTGATGAGAAGTCTGCTGTAATTCTTATCCTTGTTCCTCTGCATATAATGTGAATTTTTCTCTGACTGCATTGCAGTATTAACTGTGTCAGTGTTTGACATTTTATTTATTTACAAGTAGTTAGTGTTCTGATTGAATGTGTAAGTTCTTAGATCTCCGTGATCAGTCTTCTCTGCTCACTCTGTTTTGTGATCATCCCATAGTGAGTTTCTACAACCCCTATGTGTCTAGAGACAGAACATATCTGTAGTAAAAAGAGAGGAAGCATCCTTCAGTTATTCATGGTTTCTGAATTGATTCTAAGATTCTCTTGTGATTCTTTGTACCACTCCAGAAACATTGAGGGCAGTTTTACTTATGCTACTTCAGACAGGCAAGGGGTGCTTTTTAGTTTCAAAGCCTTATAAGGAGTATTTCTGATGTCTCTGATAGTTGGTGTGGATGACTACAGCTCAGAGTCTGATGTGATTATTATACCTTCAGCCCTGGACTTTGTCTCACAAGATGAAATGTTGACGCCACTGGGGAGATTGGACAAGTATGCTGCAAGTGAGAACGTATTTAACAGGTATGTGCTTATTTTCGTTAAAGTGGAAGTGGAAGGATGGCTTTTATTGCATTAATTTCAGTAGGGAAAATAAAATTATCCAGTTTCCAGTAGGTACACCTACTGTGTGCCATGGGATGTTCAGGGGATTGGGACGCAGCAGTGACCAAGAGCTAACACTCTTCCTGATGTTTCTCCAAGGATGGTCCCCAGACCACCTGTATCCGACTGGGAAATCGAAGTCTTTGCTTAAATTTTTTGAGTAGAGATGTATAAAACTCATTTAGGAAAAGATGTAAAGATAATGTTTTATATAATGAAGAATGAGTATATTTTCCTATTATGATAATTGAAGATAACTGTTTGAAATGACCTTAGAAATTTGTCAAATGAGTTAGATAAAAATGAAAAATATTTTGGTAAATATTCAGTCTCACCTTGTTAAAATAAAACCCATATTGGCATTTGTCACTTAGGAAATTAGGGACTTAATATGTGTTATAAAATGTATTAAGAAAAACGTTTTCTTTAAAACTATATGGATTCTGTCTTTTGACATTCTAAATACAGGCATACCTCAGAGATATTGTGGATTTGGTTCCAACCACTGCAATAAAGCGAGTATCACCCTAAAGCAAATCACATGGGTTTTTGGTTTCCCAGTGCATATAAAAGTTGTATTTATGCTGTATTGTGGTCTACTAAGTGTGCAATAGCACTATGTCTAAAAAAAAGAATGTACTCACCTTAATTAAGAAATACTTTGTTGCTAAAAAAAGCTAACCATCATCTGAGCCTTCAGTGAGTTGTAATCTTTTTGCTGGTGGAGGGTCTTTTAAAAAAATCTCAGTATCTGCAAAATGCAATAAAGTGAAGCACAATAAAACTGGATATGCCTCTATTAACTATGATGCCACTGAACACTATATAATTTTCTTTTTCTGTGTAGACAAATGGTGGCCCGGAGTTTGCTGGATACATTGAGGGAAGTCTGCGATGATGAAAGAGATTGTATTGCTGTCTTGGAAAGAATTAGCAGATTAGCTGACGATTCAGGTATATGTTTATGCAGAGAAAAGTTTCCTTTACCAAGTTTGTGTTTCTAAAAACTAATGAAAAACTTAGTGTGATATGAGATTTCTTTAAAAGATTTCCTAATTATCAAACCTATCAGTAACAAGAAAATAAAAACCTCTTACTAAGATCCACACATTTTATAGTAGGTCCATTTAGTTTAATTTTGGAAATTTCTCATCAGAAAAATCTAAGAACATTGTTTTCCATCATGTACATTGATATTTTAGGATTAATAAAAACTTAAAAAGTAATTTTGAATAAATTAAAAGGTAGTTGTAAAAGTGGGCTGTAAAGTTTTTTAAGCAAATATAAAATGCCTTTTTTTTTTTTTTTGCTGAGGAAGGTTAGCCCTGAGCTAACATCTGTGCCAATCTTCCTCCACTTTATATGTGGATTGCCACCACCATGGCTGATGAGTGGTATAGGTCCGTGCCTGGGATCTGAACCTGCAAAGCTGAGCATGCCAAACTTACCTACTACACCATGGGGCCATCTGGCGCCCCGAAAATACTTTCTTTTGTTTGCTTGCTCACTTGCCAAAAAAAGGTCAATCACCCATTGTGAAACTAAAGCTGTTTGTCTCCAAAGTAAAGAGAGGAGGGCCTGCTTAAGAAAGAGGTAAACTTGATTTGAGGCTTAGAATGCAATTATATTAAGTTTTGAAAAAATGTTTTGTTGGGGTAAAATATACAGAACATAAAATTTACCATTTTAACATAATACTGTTTTTTCTTTTCTCTCTCTCTTTTTTTTTTGGTGTGGAAGATTGACCCTGAGTTAAATCTGTTGCCAGTCTTCCTCTTTTTGCTTGAGGAAGGTTGTTGCTGAGCTAACATCTGTGCCAATCTTCCTCTATTTTTTGTATGTGGGACACTGCCACAGCATGGCTTGATGAGTGGTGTGTAGGTCCACGCCTGGGATCTGAACCCGAGAAGCCCAGGCCACTGAAGTGGAGCATGCACACTTAACCACTACATCACCAGGCTGGCCCCTCTAATGTTAAATTTTAAGCATATTGTTATATTTGATTTTAGAAACATTCAAAAATAAATTAAAATTTTTTTCTTAAACCTATTAACTCTCAATTAAAATGTGTTATTTTTCAATTTCCAACAAACTTTTTGGCGTGTCAACAAGTCTGATTTTTTAATTTTTAGATGAGCTCATCTTTTGTTAAGCAATTCATTTTATGGGAATATGTTTACTCTTTACATAAGCCTTAAATATTTTTTATTTTCTTGTAGAGTAGAAAAAACATTTGTAAGCTTATTAATAATCTGTCTCATTATGATGTTCTGTGTGCATAATTGCTCCGTGTATGTGCTTGTTCTAGAATGGTTTTAGGAGAGTCTCATCAGTTGTAATTTTTACTTATAATTTATTTTTTTATTTGGCAGAGATGCAACAATTTAACTTAAATTTTTGGCTCTGTTGCATCTCATTCCTTTCTTAGTAGAGACATAGATGTTCTTTAAAGAGGAATTTATTTTCTTTACCTGTTTACCAACTATAGTCCTGATTTTATTAAATATGTGTATATATATTCTTAAAATATGTTCTCAAGTTGTTGAGTTCGTGATAAGTATCTCGACATTTACGCTTTCTATTCATTCAGTAAATGTAGAACAGTGCCAGGTTCCAGATTGAAAGCTAGAGCCGTTACTGAGATGAGTAAGAATTCCTGTCATCAAATTAACAGTGTAATGAATGCAACCAATATATAAAGAAGAAATCACAGTGGCGAGGATTGGGGCTCTCTTCAGAAAGTTAGTGACATTTGAATTGGATTTGATAGAATGATAAGGTAAGAGAGGGAAAGAGCATACTCTGCAGAGAAAAGCACAGGTTTAGGGGCAGGAAGAGTTGAAGATAGTGGCCCATTTGGTCAACAGTGAGTTTCCTTACTGAGTCTCCAGTTTAGAAAAATGGGGCTGTTAAGATAGTTGAGGGGCTAGATTGTAAAGGTTTATACACTGCGATGCTAGAGTTTTTTTGTGGTTTAGAACAATAGCAGTATGGATTGACTTGATAATAAAAAAGATGGGTGACAGGAAGGCTGGTTGGGAGCCTCTACTAATTGTTAGGAGTTGTTTGAGAGAATTGCAGAGTGCTAGGGAGGGGTTTCAGGGCTGCTATGGTAGTTGAAGGGAAGGGAGGAAGAGGGAGTTGACCTAAGGTTTTTAACTTGGTAGGCTGGATCCGTTGTGATGTTCGAGTAAGATAAAGACTATTGAAAAATACACAACTCTAAAAGTTAAGGCATATCATCCATCCTCCCAAACAAATAAGGAGCTTAGAACTTTTAAATCTTTCTTCTGCCTTATCTTTATCAACTTTTACCTTGATTTTTTAATTTCCCTAAATTTATCTTTTATATTTTCTATGATTTTGTATAGTAAATGCTTGTTTAGATTTACTGCTAAATCTACTAAGCTTTTTCCCCTCATCAGTACATCTTTTATCTGATTCTTTTATGGTTCAGTTTCCTCTTTCTGAAAGGACGTGTATTGATGAGGGTCTGGCAGTGACATGCCCTTTTTCCTTTGTCTGAAAGGGACATTTCACCATTACTCTTAAGCTGAATGTGAAAATCTAGTTGATAGTTCCCATATTCCATTCTCGTCTTACTGTTGTGACTGTTGAGAAGTCTGCTAGTCTAAGTTAGTCTTTGTGGGACTCCCGTTTTTTCTTTCTGATTGCTGTTAAGGCTGTTTCTTCTTGACATTCTGTAGTTTTGCTGTCATGTGTTTAAGTATGGGTTTATTTTTATTTATTTTACTCAGGACTTTACCCTGCTTCTTCAATTTGAGGATTCTTGTCTTTCCGTCAGATACAGGAAATTTTCAACCTTTAACGTTTTGAATATTGCCTCTCTTCCATCTCAAACTCCCTTTCAAGTTTATTTTCTGTTTGAGTAGATATTTTGTACGTGGTTCAGAACATAGAACTCTTGTTAGATAAATGTGTTTTCCATGGCTCTTACCTGTTCGAACTCTCTAGGCCTTTGTCTCCCATTTACATTTTGGTAATTTCTCTCACAAAGCGTTTGCTACCCAATTCTGACCTGCTGTCTGACTGTTGACTGTTTCATTCTGTTCACTTCATTTTTCATTTTCAAGAGTCTTCAGTGCTTTGTTTTCAGATCCTCTTGTTTTTCTTTCCCTAGTATGTTTCTTTTCAGTATGTTTCCTTTTATTATATCTTTAAAACAGAATGTTTAAAATGATCATAACTTCTAAAGATTGTTTGTAGTAGCTGAAGTTCTTGATGTCATAATCCCGTGAGTCGTGTCTTAATATTTTTACTACTGAAGGATCATTTCTGTTTTTTTTTTTTTTTTTAAATTAATGTTATGATAGATTACAACCTTGTGAGATTTCAGTTGTACTGGTTTTTTTTAAGATTTTATTTTTCCTCTTTCTCCCCAAAGCCCCCTAGTACATAGTTGTGTATTTTTAGTTGTGGGTCCTTCTAGTTGTGGCATGTGGCATGCCGCCCAGCATGGCCTGATGAGCAGTGCCATGTCTGTACCCAGGATCCAAACCAGTGAAACCCTGGGCCACCAAAGCAGAGCACGTGAACTTAACCGCTCGGCCCTGAAGGATCATTTCTCGTCTTTTTTTTTTTTATAGTTTTGGATTGTGAGCTCATCTTTAGTGGATCTTCATAGGTATTTGGTGTTCTGGTCAACCTTCGTTGTGGGAGTGGGAGTGACCCTCAAGTGACTTGTTGTTCTACTAGACTCAGGATTGTTAGCAACCAGGAGTAATTTCATGTAAATTTCTTGCATGTGTGTATGTTTGTGCTTATTTTAAGGGTGAGGGGAGGGAAGTGGGAGGCAGTTCTCAGAGTATTCCTGGATGTATAAATTTGGAATCCAAACCAGTTATAAGTATATTTCTAGGGTTTCAGAAATGACATACTTGAAGCAAATTTTTTTCCTTTTCTTTTAATATTGAATATAACACCGTATGAAAAGTACATGAACTATAAATGTTCAGCTCCATGAAGTATCACAAAATGAAGGCCCATGTAATTAGCATTCAGATCAAGAAATAGAACTAGCGTCCCAGAAACCGTCTCAGTGTACCTCCTGATTTCTGTCCTGTCCTTCTTCCCTGAAGGTAATCAGCATTTTGACAACTAAATGTGTAGTTTGCTTGTCTGAACTTTATATGGAGTCATACTGAATGTATTATTTTGTGTCTAGCTTCTTTATACTTCTAAACCTCATCATGTTGTTGCATGTAACTATATTTATAGATTTTTTTAATTATTTTTTTTGTGAGGAAGATTGGCCCTGAGCTATCATCTGTTGCCAATCTTCTTCTTTTTGCTTGAAGAAGATTGTCGCTGAGCTAACATCTGTGCCAGTCTTCCTCTATGTTATATATGGGATGCCGCCACAGCATGGCTTAATGAGCAGTGTGTAGGTCCACACCCATCCGGGATCCGAACCTGCAAACCCCAGGCTGCCGAAGCAGAGCGCACAAATTAACCACTGCACCGCTGGACCATTGCCTATTTATAGGTTTTTTAAATTGTTGTTTGGTGATTAGCATGTGAATATATTACAATGCTGTATGGATGGATACACTGCAACTTAGTTATCCAGTGTTCTGTTAGTGGACATATGGATTGCTTCTAGCTTTAGGCTGTTAACGCTGCTGTGAGCCAAGGAGTCACGTGGAGCACATATGCATACATTTTGGGGGTATATACCTAGAATTGGAGTTACGAGGTCATAGGGTATGCTTATATTCCTCTTGATATGCCATAGAGTTTTTCACAGTGGTGCGACACTTTGTGGTCCCACCAGCAGTGTATGAGAGTTCCTGTTGGTTCACATCTTCACCAACACTTATTTAAAGTTTTCATTTAAATTTATATCTCATTGTGGTTTTAATTTATATTTCCTCAATAACCAGTAAAGCTGAACAGCTGGTTACATGCTTATTGACTCTTTGGGCATCTTCCTTTTTGAAATATCTGTTCTAGTCTCTTCTCCTTGTTTAAAATTGACAATCTTTTTCTTACAGATTTGCAGGAATTCTTTGTTCTGAATGTGAGCCGTATGTCGTTTGTGTGTATTATAGGTGCCTTTTTCTCTCTGACTTGTCTTTCCACTCTCTTAGTGGTACCTGTTAAAGAAAAGAAGTTCTTTTCTTTTATGGGTAGTACTATTTGTGTACTACCCATATTTTCTTTACCTCAAAGTCATGAATGTGTTCTCCTGTGTTAAATGATTTAGAAGCTTTATCGTTTTTACCTTTGACACGTAGATCTACATTCTACCTGGGCTTTATTCTTATGTATGATAGGAAGTGGGCGACAAGTTTTATTTTGTTTTTCTTTTTTTTAATGTGGGTATCCAGTTAACACAGCATCTTTTATTGAAAAGACCATCTTTCCCTTTCACTTTTGAATAAATCTGTAGTCTGTATGTGCATAAGTCCTTTTCTGGACTTGGTTTTGTTCCATCGGTCTCTTTGCTTAAGCAGGGCCTTGAAGAAAGAAAAGTTACTGATTTCATTTTTAACTAAAACTGTAACTTATGTCCTTTTGCTTCAAAAATATAGGTATTAGGTCAATGTTAGCGAATTCAGGGTCAGTGAGGAAAAGTAGAGGCTTATGTGTCTACTTTTCTTTTAATTGTTTTTGTTTTTCAAAACAGAAGCATTCTATTTTATTTAAATACTGTTTAACTTCAAATGGCACAGCCGTGTAGTAGAAATTCCAAATATTGGTTTGTTGATAAGATTCTTAGCTTTGTAAAATGCTAGTATATTTTGTACTGATAATTTAATTTCTATTTGTTGAAATCTAATGTTCCTCTGGACATGTTCATGCATATTTACCTTAAGTAACTTTAATATAATCATTAATAGGTACCAAGTTCTGATTAGGTCTGATGTGATGGCTTGTGTTGATAATCCTCAGGTCTGTATGTGGTTTAGTCACTTGCATTTCTCCTATGAATTGTCTGTTCTTATCCGTGTTTTCTTTGATGTATTCATTTGAACAATGAGTTCTTTGTGTATTTAGTTATTAATACTTTGTTATATGTGTATTTTCTCCCAGGCTCTTGTGCCTTTTAACTGATTGTGGTATCTGTTATCTATAATGACGTCTTTTTTTTTTGGAGGAAGATTAGCCCTGAGCTAACTGCTGCCAATCCTCCTCTTTTCGCTGAGGAAGACTGGCCCTGACATCTATGCCCATCTTCCTCCGCTTTATATGTGGGACGCCTACCACACCATAGCTTGCCAAGCCGGTGCCGTGTCCACACCCGGGATCCAAACTGGTGAACCCTGGGCTGCCGAAGCGGAACGTGTGCACTTAACCGCTGTGCCCTCGGGCTGGCCCCAATAATAACGTCTTTATAAAGTGAAATTAACTCATCTTTTAGTTGGTTTTTGGGGTTTATTTGCCTTAAAGGAGCTTCCCACCTCAAGATTAAACATTTTTAAAGTGTTATCTTTTAGTGCTTTTGATCTTTAAGAAAAATGTTTAGAACTTTAATTCACCCAGAGATAATGTATGGTGTGTGGTGTATAAATCTTATCTTTTTTTCTCACATAAGTAGCTGATTTTCCTGCCATTCATTACTTATTGGATAGTTCATCCTTTTGAAACCCAGAGATTTGAAATGCCTTATTTGTCATATTTAAATTAACATATATACTTGGGTCTTTTCAGGCTTTTTGTTTGTTTAAATCTATTGGTCTCCTTTAATATTCACTTACCCTTTTTAGTCTTAGTTAAGTCTAACTATAAATCCTCCGTTCATTAACTAAATTTAGATTAGGAGCCAGTCCTTATAATTTGTCATAGATGGTTCTTCAATAGTAGAGTGTAAAGATAATACCATATTATAGTTGCTGTGAATTTCGGATATTTAACCCCTAGCACAGTGTAGCACAACATAGGTGATGAATAAATCTAATCATTATAGGAAATGATTGCATTGTGAAGATAGAAGTTTGGGACAGGGGAAGGTCCTTTCACTCGGGGGGGTGAAAGGGATCATAGAGTTAGAGAACATTTTTTAAGCCCCTTTTCTGTTGAGGGTGAAAGTAACTCCAAAGCTTTCCTAATAGTCTCAAGTGCAGGCGAAAATTTTGTTCCTATGGGAGAATGTGTTTGCTCACATTTCTATTATTTCGATAGAACCAACTGTGAGAGCAGAGCTGATGGAACAGGTGCCTCATATTGCATTGTTTTGTCAAGAAAACCGGCCTTCAATCCCATATGCTTTTTCCAAATATTTACTACCTATTGTGGTTAGATATCTCGCAGATCAGAATAATCAGGTAAGAGTGCCATTTACCTGTTCTTAAGAAAGTTTATGCAGTATGATGTATGTCAAGTGGCCTACCCTAGGGGGTCTCATTTGAATGTTTTTTTCCTCGTTGACTTCGTTATTCTGTTTTTCAAAATGACCATTTGTCTTAGACCCATATGTCTTGAGAATCTGGCAAATCTAGGAGGCCTCCTTAATGCCCTTATGGACAGTGCGTAGTAGCTGCATTCTCATTTGGTACCTTCATAGGTGACCCTCAAAAAATTTGTTACCTTGTGAGACTTCTTTTACAAGGATGGCTTTTCGGTTTCACTTCATTTATCATAACACAGACTGCCAAGTTCAGTTTTTGCAATAGTTGAAGAAAATAGCCACAGATTTTTATTTGGAAGGTTTTGCTAGTTATGAATCCATTTAACTTGGGATGAGAAGTCTTTACACTTGTGAAAATCAAGTAATAGAGTTTTGTTATATCGCGTATGTACTTTGTTGTGCTGTTAATTTTTTCCTAGGTAAGAAAAACAAGTCAGGCAGCTTTGCTGGCTCTGCTGGAGCAGGAGTTAATTGAGCGATTTGATGTGGAGACAAAAGTGTGCCCCGTCCTCATAGAACTAACTGCCCCAGATAGCAACGACGATGTGAAAACAGAAGCCGTTGCTGTAAGTAGAACATGATTTTTCAGTTTAGGTAAAAAATTAGTCACTATATTGACTAATAGGGGGTATTCATGAAATATTATGCTATATTACTTACTATAGGGTTTATACATCTTATCTATCAAAATAGGTGCAAATCATTAAATTTGAAATATAATTCTAGGATAGAAAGGGACATAAGCTTACAAAGGAAGAGGTGTATTTCTGTGGGTGCCATGTTGTGCTAAGCACCTGGGAATTAGATGGCTCTATCACTGACCTCTGAGAAAGCCAGATATGCAGCAAGAAAATAATAAGTAACTAAATTTATTATTATGTCAAAATGGAAAAATAAGACAGGAGAAACAACCAGTACAGTTGGAAAAAAAAAAACAGGTGTAAAAAAAACCCCTGTATTGAATGAAGAAACATTTGAACCTCTTTAATTGCTGTTGAACACTTTTCCAGCACTGTGTAGGCATGGTAGGAAAAATGCTAATAATACTTGGCTCCTGCCCTTGACAGTATGGTCTTTGGGGGAAGGATGTCAGGCAAGTCATTATACTGTGATATGATAGATGATAGAAATTATGATTATTAGAAGAATAAACAGATTAAGTCATTATGCACATAATTAAGTCAAGTGTAATATTAAGCTTTCTGGGTTTTTGACATGGTTAGCAAATATTTTGATTATTTGAGAGCCATCCGTAAATAGGGCATGAATTAGAATATAGTAGTATCTGTTGCAGTTCACATCTGTGCCTCCTGAGTTCAAAGAGTAAGAATTCTGATAATAAATTAGGACAGTGGTAAGTTCATCTGAAAATTTATTCAAATCTGTTTGGCTAGTGAAAGTTTACAACTTAAACCTAAAATAATATAATTGCATCTTTGTTGATATGAAAAAAATTACACCAGAATTTTATAGTGCTTCTGGATCATGAGTAGGATGAATTAGATCATCTCTGTAGTTCCTTTCCTTTGGAAATTCCTTGATGTAATTATTTTATTTTTGGATACTCAGGTACCAGTTAATAATAAATTTTTGTTGTTGTTAATGCTATCAAGTCGTTTCCGACTCCTGGTGACCCTGTGGACAGCAGAGCAGAACCCTGCCCAGTCTTTCTATGCCATCCTCTCACCTTCCGGTGCTGTATCAGACAGCGCTCGGCTGTTATTCATAAGGTTTTCATGGCCAGATTTTTCAGAAGTGGGTGGCCAGGTCCTTCTTCCCAGTCTGTCTAGTCTGGAAGCTCCGCTGAAACCTCTCCACTGTGGGTGACCCTGCTGGTATCTGAAATACTGGTCGAATAGCTTTCCAGCGTCACAGCAGCATGCAGCCAAGTATGACAACCAAAAGATAGGTGATAGGGTTCCCTGCCTGGGAAATGAACCCGGGCCGTGGCAGTTGAGAGTGCCAGATCCTAACCACTAGACTGCTAGGGCTGGCTGATAATAAATTTAGATTTTTTTCCCAGTAATATCATTTTTATTGAAGTGAAATTCACATAATATACAATTAACCATTTTGAAGTTATAGTTAAGTAGCATTTAGTACCTTCACAATGTTGTACAATCACCATCTCTGTCAAGTTCCACACAGATTTTTTTTAATTTCATAAGTTCCTCAATGCAGGAAGTAAATTTTGGCATAGTTATTTTTATTGAGTGGGGTTTAACTTGCTCTATTATAATTTTTGATGGGATTTAACAGTAATAAAACGTTATAATAAAAAGACTATATCCCACACTAGTATGAAAACCATGTTTCTCTTACAATTGATTGTATGTTTATTTTGTCATATTTTACATTTCCTGGCCCCCCACTTTTTCTATCTGTTGGGAATAATTCATTCTGATAAATTTAAGTATGGTGATACAGTATAGCTTTGGATTTTTACCTAGAGCTTGGAAAAGCTTAGAAGTAGTACGGAGTCAAAAAACAAAAACCAGGGGCTGGCCCCGTGGCCAAGTCGTTAAGTTTGCGCACTCCGCTTCGGCAGCCAAGGGTTTCACGGGTTTGAATCCTGGGCGCCGACATGGCACCGGTCGTCAGGCCACGCTGAGGCAGCATCCCACATGTCACAACTAGAAGGATCCACAACTAAAATATACAACTATATACTGGGGGGTTTGGCAAGAAGAAGGAAAAATTTTAAAAAAAAAGAAAACTTTAATCAAAACCAAACAAAAGGAAAACTGGCTTTGGGGTTTGGGAGATGCAGGTGTAGTCGCCAGTTCTGAGGGTCTGAGACTTTCACAGGGAATGTGTTGAAACTACAGATCAGGTTGGGAATGATGGTCAGCCTAGCAATCCCTGAGCGTGGTAGATCTCTCCATTGATTTATCTCGTCAGTGTTTTGTAGTGTTCAATAGACAGTTCATGTATGTATTTTGTTAGATTTCGTGTTCTTTAACACTATTGTGAATGATACTGTTTTGAAATGTTTCCAGTTGTTCATTGCTAATTTATAGAAATACATTGGATTTTTGTGTTCTGACATATGTCCTACTAACTTCCTAAACTCACTTACGTGTTCTAGTGGCTTCTTTATAGATTCCTTGGGATTTTCCTTGTAGACAATCATGTCATATGTGAATAGAGATTTTTTCTTTCCAATCTGTATGCCTTTTACTTCTTGTCATATTTGCACTGGCTGAGAGTACATGTAATAGATAAATGATGACAGACCATGGGATTTCTTTCTATACTAACTGTGGGAGGAATTTATTTAAATAACTTGGGCTGTTTTTCAAACACAGTTCATCCTCACTTTGCCTGGCAGTGTGTTAACTGAAACATGTGCGTGCCAGAATCATGCCCTTGCCTTCCATGTAACCTAAGCTCTGCAGAGGGAGGATGCCGTTCCCATAGGCACACGTTTCACTTAAAATGGCACTTAGCAAGGTAGGGACTGCCCCTGTATAGCTTTTCCTAGCAATACAGATATATTATTAAACCCAGATCTTTTGTTATGATAATCTTTTTCCCTTTGAACAGTGACCACTTATATTCTCATTGGGAAAATGTAGGAGTCTTTGCTTTTAAAGTTGTCAGGCAAAATGATTTAATAATATTGAAACTATAGACAAAAATGAAATTTTTAGGGTTTTCTCTGGGTTTACCATGCATTTAGTAATTATCAGTTGATTTTATTAGTACTTGTTAATCTCTCCTTTTCAATTCAGATAAAATGAATTTTTTCGTGATGTATGTAGTGTAATGATACTGTGTCATATTTTATGTTTCCTTAAATTAAATACTTTTAATAAGCTAGCAAACTTAACTGGAGAAGTCTTAGTTTGGAAGATATTTTCAGTGCATTTTTGTTCTTCTTTATTTTAGATAATGTGCAAAATGGCCCCCATGGTTGGAAAGGACATCACGGAGCGTCTTATCCTTCCCAGGTTCTGTGAGATGTGCTGTGACTGCAGAATGTTCCATGTTCGAAAGGTATTGTTTAGTCTTTTTTTTTTTTTTAAGAACACGTGGTTCTAGTGGTTACTGTATTGATATGTGAAATTTAAAAGATTATTTTTAAGGAATTCTATATGTAATATTTTGAAATGTCAGTGATGCTTTTGTTGTCAGGTCTGTGCTGCGAATTTTGGAGATATTTGCAGTGTAGTTGGCCAGCAAGCTACTGAGGAAATGTTGGTAAGTTTTGCAGAAATAAAGCAGTAAGCAGTGGATTATAAAGTGGTACACAGAGTTTGAAATGCACACATTTACCCCAAAATTTTATTAACACAATCCCATGAATGTAAACCAGAAAGATAGTATGGTGTGGAGTTTGAGTTTCAATTCTGATAATCTGGGCACTTGAATTGTTTTGATAATGACCGTTTGTTATAAGTGCAGATATGTGTAAGAACCGTTGATCTATTTTTACCTCTCCCGTTTCTTTTAGACAAATCAGTTCTTGTTTATTCAAATGAATCTTTCATGTTATTGCAACCCTCAAATATTTTAGTGACATTAAATCTACTGCATGTTATTTTTAATTACTAGTTAGTACATGGAATATATATGCTTAATGTACAAATTAACATACTTGAAGAGTTTCTGTAGATACAAGCTCTTGGATAACATTTAAGCTATATTTGTTGGGAGTGTTTTTCCTTTTCTATAGTCAATAGTGTTATGAATTAAGTGTGATTTATTTAAAATTACTGAGTCTTAATACTAAAGTCTTCTAAATTTTGTTAAGAAAATCTAGTGGTTTAAAACACTGTGAAAGCAGAAAATGAAGTAAAAGTAACTACTGAAACCTGCTTTGTCTGCCTAACAAAACACTGTCTCCCTTGCATAGCTGCCCAGGTTTTTCCAGCTTTGTTCTGATAACGTGTGGGGAGTCCGGAAGGCTTGTGCTGAATGCTTCATGGCGGTTTCATGTGCAACGTGTCAAGAAATCCGACGGACTAAATTATCAGCACTATTTATTAATTTGATCAGTGATCCTTCACGTTGGGTAGGGTTTTAATTACTATTTTTGTAAAATAGTACATTGTATGGCAAACATTTGATTTCATAGTTTAAGAAATAATCTATAATTTAAGGTACGTTATTAATACTTTTAGGAGTAGACAATAGACTACTATATTAACTTTTTTTTACTGGACAAAATTTTTGTTCAAATATAAATCACGTTCATTCTCTTGCTGTGATTTTCAGATGTTCAGTCCCAGGGATAAGTCTCACACGGTCATAGTATAATAATTCTCGGTGTGTTGCTGGATTTAGTTTGCTAGTATTTTGTTAAGGATTTTTATGTCTATATTATAAAAGATAACGGTGGGTAGTTTTCTCTAATGGCTTTTTTCTTTTTTGCTTGATTTTGTTATCAGGGTAATAATGGCCTTGTCAAATGAGTTGGGAAGTGTTCCCTCCTCTTGTATGTTTTGGGAGAATTGGTGAAGAGTTGGTGTTAAGTCTCTTTTAAATCTTTAGTGGAACTCAGCAGTGAGGCCATCTGGTCCTGGACTTCTCTTTGTGGGTAGGGTTTTTTTAATTACTAATTTAATCTCTTCTTAGGGGTCTCTTCAGATTGTCTGTTTCTTCTTGAGTCAGTTTTGGTAGTTTGTGTCTTTCCAGGAATCCTCCTGTTTTATCTAAGTTATCTAATTTATTGGTGTATGATTATCCATAGTATTTCTTTATAATCTTTTTATTTCTGTAAGGTCAGTAGTAATGTCCCTTCTTTCTGATTCTCGTAATTTGAGTCTTGTCTCTTTCTTTCTTGGCCAGGCTGCTAAAGATTTGTCAGTTTTGTTGGTCTTTTTAAGGCTTTTGGTTTCACTGATTTTCTCTGTTTCTATTCTCTGTTTCATTAATTTCCATTCTAATCTTTATTAAATCCTTCCTTCTGCTTGCTTTTTGGTTTAGTTTGCTCTTCTTTTTTCAGTGTCTTGAGGTAGAAGGTTAGGTTATTAATTTGAGATCTTTCTTCTTTGAATTAACATATAGGGTAACTGGCTCTCAACCTAAAGAGCTTCCTTTTGTATTTCTTATAATGTGAGTCTGGTAGTAACAGATTCTCAGGTTTTGTTTATCTGGGAATATCTTTATCTTGCCTGCATTTTTGAAAGATAGCTTTCCTAGGTATAGGATTCTTGGTTAGCAGGTTTTTTCTTTGAGCATTTTGAATTGTTATCCCCACTGCCTTCTGGCCTCCTTTGTTTCTTCTCTCAGGTGTTTGTGGGGGCTCCCTTGTAAGTGATGTATCGCTTTCTCTGCTGCTTTCAAGATTTTCTCCTTGCTTTTGACTTTCAGCATTTTTACTATGATGTGTTTGTAGATTTCTTTTAGTTTATCCTACTTGTTGAGCTTCCTGGATGTGTGGGTTATTGATTTTTAATAAATTTGTGAAATTTTGAGCCATCATTTCTTCAAATATTTTGTCTTCTCTTTTCTCTCTCTCTTCTCTCCTTGTGGTAGTCTCATTACACGTATGTTGGTGTCTCACATTTTTCTAAGGCTCTGTTCATTTTTCCTTATTTTCGTTTTTCTCTCTATTCTTTGGCTTGCATAATCTGTATTGATATACGTTGAGTTGACTAATTCTTTTCTCTGCCAGTTCAGATCTACTGTTGAGTTCATGTCGTCAGTTTTTTATTTTAGTTACAGTGCTTTTCAGCTCCAGAATTTCCTTTTGGTTCTCTTTATAATTTCTGTCTCTTTTTTAATATTCTTTATTTGATATGACATTGTCCTCTTTACGTCTTTAATCACGCTTTCCTTTAGTTCCATGAACAATGTATAATGGCTACTTTGAAGTTTTTTCTGTCGTGTCCAACATCTTATTGTTCTCACACAGAGTTTGTTACCTAATTTTTTTTAACTGTGTGGATCATACTTTTCTGTTCCTTTGCATGCCTCGTAATGTTTTGTTAAAGACTGGACATTTTGGATACTATATTGTAGCAAATTTGGGTACTGGTACTCCTCTCTGGGGCTTACTGTTAATTGCTTGTTTGTTTAGTGACTAGTTGGAATACTTTAGTGGACTCTTACTTCCTCCTTCCAAGAGGTTCAGCTTTGAGTATGCCCACAGCCACCCTTGGGATGACAGCATTTTGGCAGGAATGGGAGGGCCAGCAGCCTGAGCTTCTGTTGGCTTGTCTTTCCTGGCCTCACAAGCTGGGGCCAAGGCTGTTGGGGCCCCAGTATTCTGAGCCATGTCCAAGGTAGAGCCACCATTCCTCTAATGGGCACTGGGCAGAAGAAGGGAGCCACCCCTCGCCACTGCATTTGCCCAGGACCCGGCCTCAGCAACAGGTAGGTGGGCACAGCATGAGAAGGCCCTCTGGCTGGGAGCTGGGGGAAAGGAGCCTAGTGTTCTTGGCTGCGATGGTCTGGAGTGGAGGCTGTGCCTCCCTGGGCTGGTCTTAGTTCAAATACCACAGACTCTCAGCTTTTTTTTACTCAAGTTTTGTAGATTTTCTTGAATAGATTGTCCTTCATTTGTTGTTTGCCCTTAGGACTGATTCTAGAGGTGTTGAATGGTGGGGTTTTTTTTCCCACTTTCACCCATTTCCTCAGTGACACTGGGGAGTGTGTCAGTGGAGTTCCTTACAATGTCATTCCAGAAGTTGAGCTCAGGACCTTACCACATTCGTTTTCAAAACAAAGTCTACGTATAGAGAAAGACAGTTAAGCCTTGGTACTATTTTAATGTTTTTATAGTTATCTTATATAAGATTGTTAGAAAAGACTCTGTAGCTTATTTCAAGTTTTCATTTTTAAACTTTCAGTACTTTGTCATTGTTTGGGCTCCATAACATTCAATATTTCCTGTTAATTTGGGAACATGTTTATATTAAAATGAAGAGCTCCTTAAATCTCAGTCATTTGAGGTATATATAAATCCTATGTCTATTTGAGACAAGCTCAGAGTTTTCACACTAATCAGAGTAGACTAAATTCATGCATATAGTTTTGAAAGTTACCTTTTATACTTTTAAGGAAGTAATGTTTATTGACTATAAAGGGGAAAAAATCTGTAAGTTCACACATACACACTGTTCTTTTTTGCTATCGTGCATATAATTCTAGCCCTTTTTTGAAACAATTGAATCATTTTGTATATGCCTCTCCAAGTAGATGAATACCAATAATAGGCATCCTTACATGTATTTGCCTTTGTAAAATTTACACATATCATGTAATCCTCATTTTAAAACTTGGGAAAAGGTTATTGCTATGCCTAAAAGGCCTAATCTGAGAGAAATTGGTTTGTAGCTTTTCCCATCGCAGTTGCTTTGTCAGATTCTACATCCTCTCGTAAAACCTCTCCTTTCCAAATTGTTTTTTAAATCTTGGTTACAAAAATAATACAAGAAGATGATGCAAGGTAAAATTCTATAACCTCCTTTTCAACTCTCCTACTTGAGATATTCATTGATAACAGTAGTATATGCTTCCAGGTTTTTGTGAAGTGTATTTTAAGTCAGTATTATATTTCTGATGACTGTGTGCATAGTTCTGGTACAGCTGTCTTGCTTCTTGTAGTGAGCAAATTACAGTCTTTCCTACCTGAAAACGTAGATTTATCACATTTTGTTGACTTTATTTCTTTATTTTTTCTGTTTGGCAATCTTGGTTTTTTTCACTTTTTTTGTTCTTGATAACACAACAGGACTTTCTTTAGTTTTGTTCCATGCACGTGTTTTATAGGATCTCATATTCATATTCTCATGGTTTAAATATTCAAGCCAGGATTTAAAAAATCGAAAGAAAAAAAAATTGTTTATAAAGAATTTTGAATCTTAGCTGAAGAATGATTTATAGTTCTGAATCTGGGTTTCTTTTAGAAAAACTGTTATTATCGTAACCATCCTTCAGTGTGTGGAAAGTAGCTTAATAACCCCTTATTTTTATGTTTTGTTACTGTCCTTTTTCCTTCCCAGGTTCGCCAAGCGGCCTTCCAGTCTCTGGGGCCTTTCATATCTACTTTCGCTAACCCATCTAGCTCAGGCCAGTATTTTAAAGAAGAAAGCAAAAGTTCAGAAGATACGTCAGTAGAAGACAAAAATAGGTATAATTTTTTAAAACTTTGCATTCCAGTTTTACTGCTTGTGAACATTTTTTTCATTTCCGCTATTTTATAATTGTCCTTTTGGAGAGTTTACTATTTCTCTTAATTATAAAAATTGGTAAATATTTTTATGGAGTTTTATTTTAAATATATTTGTTAAACACCTCTTTGGTTAGTTATATATTAAATGAGAAGATGAAGATGTATGTAACACACTTGGCTTGATGCTGGGCACGTAGAAAACTATAAATGGTAGATTGGATAATAATTTTTGGGTAAGTTTAATAAGTTACATAACTCATAAATAATCTGTTGACATTTAGAATGTAAGATAATGGTTATGCAGTTTGAAGGGTTTGTTTTTAAGGAGTGAAACCTAATTTAGGAATATGTTTTAGTACATAGTCAACTTCTTACTATTATTATTCCTTTCAGTCAGTCGATTTAATTGTGGATCTTGGATTCTGTCTGCAGAATGATAATTGTAATCTCTTAGGTACGGGGAAAGTATTTTAATGGTTAGCACCAAACTACTGTACTTTTTAACTAGAATACCAATTTTAAGTGTATTAATCTAATAGGGCAACCAAATTTTAAAATAAAGCTTAAAGAAGACAACTCTGATTTTTGTTCTAAAATTTTTTGCATTAAAAAGTTTTGTTTTAGTTTTTAAAATTTATTATATACATAGGGAAAAAATTATTCTAACCTAATGTAGTGCGTGGGAAATACGCACGAACTTTTACAGGCGTGCACTTGAAATAATATAGTAGCTGTTCTTGAAACAGTCCCTGTTGTAATGCTTGAGTTACCGTAGTGTCTTGCCCCTCCCTTGTCATGATGCTAATGGACGTTTTCTTCTGTAGGTCTTGATACTGTGGTATTTGCTTTCTTGGTGTTTTGATTTGGCAGTTCTTCCTTTCTTCTCTGCTGCCTTGTTTTACCTTTTTGCCTGTTCTCCTACTGTCCTGCTGAATAGCCAAACAAACCTGAGGTACTGTTTTTTGTAAAGGAAGAAAAATCACTCTAAGCCTGTCTTCCTAGCAAGCAAAGTCTGTCAGTTCTTTTGAAAACAGCTGCTGCAAGGAGTTTGACAAAAATGATGAAGGGGGGAAGTGTTCTCTATTTTTCGTTTTTAAAGTCCACATACCTTTTCATTATCTAATTGTACAAAGACTATTATGTAACTTTTATTTATTTTTAAATCTGCAGAGTCTAGTGAGTGAAGAGACAAATTTACAGAGAATTGTATAGGACAAGGGTCAGCAAATTTTCTGTCAAAGGCCAAATAATAAATGCTTTGGGTCTCTGTCACAGCTGCTCAGCTCTGCCTTTGCAGTGAGAAAGCAGCCATAGACAGTATGTCATTGGGTGGGCCTGGCTGTGTGCCCATAAAACTTGATTGACAAAAAGAGTTTGTGTGGCTATCATGGCTGGTAGTTTTGCTGGCTGCCGGTATAGATCATTATTGGAAGAGCTATTTAAACGTAATTATCTTTTAGCTACAAACCTTAATTCCTCTTCCATTGTCATGAGGTATTTCTTAATGTCAAATCAATAGTATTTGTAGCATTGGATTTTCACTATATTATTAGACTTTATTGAATTATGTTAATGGTGTAGGAGAGGGAAGAGAGAGTTCCTACCTAAGGAAGGAGTTGTGTTAAATATTGTAAAAGCTTTTGTATAGTTTCCTTCCTAGCTTCAAAAAGAGTAGTCCTGTATATCATTAATGTCAGAGCCATTAGTTTGTTTACCCTCTCTTAAATACTGCAATGGCTTTTGTTTTAAACTCTTAAAACTGTTGTTTTGTTATTTAAGATTGATTGAGTATGCAAAAATTAATTGAGCACCTACTATGAACCAGCTATTGTAGACAGAAATGTAGAATTTGGTTCCTGCTCTCAAGGTCCTCTTAGTTTCCTAGAATTCAGATTTCTTGAAGAAATATCTTACAAAGTAAGCAAGTTTTGGGCAATATATTTCCACTACTGTTTATTTATTATATAGTGTTTCATCTGATCCTGGAAACATTTAATAGCCCTTAATACTCTTTGAAGCTTTTATTGATTATAAACCTCTGACTTTATATACCAGATTTATCTTTCGGTCACCCTTGATCAAGCTATTAATGCTTCTTTGAAGGTGTTAATGAAAGCTACTTCCCGAAGCAGAGTTAAACACTCAAATTTGTATTTTTAAATTACGTAAAATAAGCATTCTATTTTCTATTTAGTGAAACCAATGATTATGTTATTCTCTGAGTGCTCTGTGTTCTTTTGGTTCTCCCTGCTGTCCGTTTGGGAAGCCGTCCTGTTGCGTCCATACTCACATTAACAAAGTGAATGTCAGCGTGTTTCCTCTCTCTAGACTCACCAGCTCCATGAACCTTTTCCTGAGTTTTTCAGGAAGTTCAGAGCTTTTGTGTCTCAGCCATCAAGAGCACTGGAAAGAGAGCACTAATTGTAATCATCATCTTAATTGTATGTTTGCATATATCATCCTGTAGACTACAAGTCCCTCGAGCGTAGCCATCGAGTTCTTTATCTTTGTGTATATTAACCCCTTCACTGGGCCTGGCATGTGGTTGGCACATCATAAATCTTGAATGAATTATTGTAAGAAAAGAATGGATTTAATCTCAAAAGCCTTAAGTAACTAAACCATTTATGCTGGTTTTTGTCAGTTTAACTTAATGCCAACTATGTGAAAGTAAATTGGTTGATATTGGTAAGCATTTGGAAGCGTTTCATTGGTGTTAACCCTTCACTTAGTTAATTCACAGTATTTTAAAGATGTGTCTTGGAGCGTTCTTTGCTTTCATCTCAGGGTACAGTGCTGCTTTAACCAGACGCTCCACCTGTCATTTTCTCCTTGAAATACAGGTACTTATTTTCCTAGGCCTGTGGTGTTTAGTCAAGAACTCTGAAGATATTACCTGTAAAGTTATGTAGACACTAAAGGAAACTTAAGGTTCTTTTGGAGAGAAATTTCTGGCCTACTCTCTGGTGTTCTTGTTTCCTGCAATCTCTTAGGAGATAGGATAATTCTCTCGTTATGCAGAATCTTAAGTCTCCTCAATTTTCAAAACAGTCTTTGCTTGTATAATAGCATTTGAAAGTCTGCCAGTTAAGAATATCAGAATTTTGGCATTTAGCAGCTTGATCTTGCATTGACTATTATCCAGCTCCAGAAAAAATCAGTATTTAGAGGATTTATATTTTTGACAGTTTAAAGCAACTGTTATTCATCCATGTAGTAATGCTTCCCAGAATCTAATACTAGGAAAAAATTTTTGTCTCTTTAAAACCGTACTAGGAGCTTTAAGTTTGGACAGACTAGTAATTTTACATTAGACAGACAGAATGGCTTTGCCGGTCATTCTTTTTTTTTCCTGCTAAGAATGTTAAAATTTAATGTTAATACTATGGTGAGAGAGATCAAAGAACTCCAGACCCTTGGCATAGTTTTACCTACTGAATGGCTTTTTAACTGGGTTCTTTTTGTGTATTTTAAATGGAAGTTTCTTAAATTCATCAGATAATAGATGAAGTCTTACAAGTTTTACACATTTGCTCCCCATCCCACCAGAGAATATCTTGTTACTGTAATTTTTAAAATTTCGTTTTCACGATATCAGAAAAACTGCAAAAATAGCACAAAGGATCCAGATACCCTTCATCCAGATTCTCCAAATGTTAAAGTTTTCCCATACTTGCTTTATTCTTCTTCTTTCTCAATTCTTTTAGAATAAATTTTAGATAGGATTTTTTTTTACTTTTCTTAAATATTTCATTGTGTATCTCCTCAAAACACAGACATTAATACAGAACTGCTGTCCAATTATCAAAATTAAGAAATTAACATAGATGTAATATTTTCATCTAATCTAGAGACTTCATTCAAATCTCACCAGTTATCCCACTAATGTTCTTTAAAAGAAAACAAAAAAAACTTTGAATAAGGACAAACATGATTGGAAAATATTATATAATTCATGCACATATAGAAGACATTCATTTTGTGTAATAGGACTAGCTTCAAGAACTATTTTGGAGAGGGAAATGATCTTATCGGTCATCTAGGCCAATCCCCCATTTTTATGAATAAGGAGTAATTGTGGAATCTTGAGTCCTTAAAAGGCTCAGAGTTTGATATTAATGTAATGCCAGCATTGGGATAAGAATCTAAGAGCTTGCAGTCCAGTTCTGTCATAGTCGTAACAATTTTACTGCATGTGCATTCTATGTATTTTGTAGTTATAAGGTGGAAGATAAACACCAGAATTTAGAATGCTATCACTGTGTGGTATGTTTTCAGATGACTTATTAAATATTTTTATCTGTATTTTAAATTTTTTTAAAAATATGTTTCTGAAACAGTATGAACATTACTATGAGTTGAAGCCTAATCAGAGGGAAGGTGGTAATTTCATGAGAACACGTATCGTGGCTTTTGAACTGGGGTGTTACATAGGCGTTAACGTCCCCTTCTGTTTGCACAGTCCTAGGAAGCCTCCTCTTTAATATCTTTTATTGGGTATATCTAAAGGCACATAATGTTTCAAAGGAGCACCTTAGTTTTTCCCCTGCACTCAGCTTACAAACTTACATATATATCTATCCTTATTTCCCTTTCATCTTTCTTAGAAAGAGGTCTCTCTTCACTCATTTACTCTGTCTGCCTGTGTTGTTCAGCCCATATCCTTTCTTCTCAGAAAGACATTGCTTTATCAGTTATTTCTTCAGTCTCCTATGTCAATTCCTTCATCTCTTCTAACCTCTTTCTCTAAGCCTAAAAATATGCTCATCTTTACCATCCTTTTATACAAGAAAAATGCCTTGACTTCTTTCTACACAACTGTTGTGTTTTCCTTCATTCGTATTTCTTGCCTCGTACACATCTAAGCCCTGCGCATGTCCTTCTGAGTTCATGACCTCCAAATCTGTCTCCAGTGTCTGCCCAGTTCCCATGCACATCACCACCTAGAATTTGAAATAGATACCTAACTCAGCCTGCCCGAACTGAAACTCGTTAGCTTTCTCATTAAACTGTTCTTGCATTTTTCGCTTTTAGTTGGTACTACCAGCATCTATTCAGTTGCTCTTACTGGAAATCTTCCTAGATGCCTCCCTTTGTCATCTCCAGCATGCCATAGTAAACAGATCCTATTGGTTTTGTCATCATTTGAATGTGTTCGCTTTTTCTGTGGCACCCAGAACACTGCATTCATTCAGAAAGTCATCACTGTCTCTCACCTGTTCTTCTGTAATTCCTGCCTCCTGTCTTACCTCCAACCCATTTTCCATACTACTTCCAGAATGGTCTTTCAAAAAAATTTCATCTAGAAATGTAATTCGCTTAATTCCTACATTATTTCCTGTAGTCCATAGGATAAATTGTAGAGGTATTTAGTATGGAGTACAGTGGTTCCTGCGAAGTTTTTCATTCTTGTTGTCCATCCTTTCCTTCTCTTAGCCACGATAAACTCATTGCTATTTTCTGAATGTTACACTTCTGTCACTTTTACCTTTGCATGTGCTATTTTCTTCTTTGAATACGTTTTGTTCCCTTAGTGTCATGAACATTTGTTAGTTCTTCTAAACACAACTCATGTCATTTCCTCTAAAACCTTTTCATTTCAACTCCCGTCTCTGCTGTGCTTGTTCGTTGTGCATCCATCTGAACTTACCGCTCTGGGGATTGTTTGCTGATATGTTCATTTCTCCTATTTGCCCCTAATTGTAATGTCCCGAGCAAGAGCTACATCTCATCACATCTGAATCTGCAATATCGGTATCATTTCCTGGCTCCTAGTAGGTGCTCAGTACATGTTTGTTAAATTTAATTGAGTCAAATGAAATAGAGGAGATGGACGTCCCACCTCCTGTGGTGCTTCAGTGTAGCTAGCGGGTGGCGGCCGCCCATGGGCTTGATGGAGGGACTCGCACCATCTGTCCTTGTCAATTAAGTCATGACTCCATTTTGGGAAAACCTTTGGAAGTAGAGCTGGAAAGTATGGAAGAAATAAAAATAACTTTTTATTTACATTGAAGTGGATTTTAATGTGTTTTGTGAGGTAGTAGATAAGGATCTTTTCTAATGCTGTGTGAAGGTTTAGTTTTTCTATTTTTTTATGTAAACAAATAGGTTTTAATTCTCAACTTTTCAATGTCATTGGAGCAGAGTGGCAATACCGTAATCTTAAAATTCAGATAATTTTTATAATGTGTCTGTCTTAAAATGTGTTGTAGAAATTTATCTTTCTACTATTTTTCTTTAGTTTTTTTATTATTGAAATTCACATTGCATTGTAGAATCCCAGGGTTCTTAAATGTTCTCTTAGCCAACTAATATGTAATGCTTTAAGATCCAGACTTACACTCAACAGATGTTTACATTTCTGAACACAACTACTGATGGAAAAAGAAGCATTATCAGTAATAGATATAAACTACTCAATTGTACAGATAATCTAATTTTTAATATTTTAACTTATCTAAATGCTTTGTGTAGTATCTTTCATTGATTTTTTTTCAGTAATTATTTTTATACTTTCATTTTTTTCCCCCAAATGAAACAATAAAAGGATCAGAGATCAAGAAGTTCCAGAGGATATACTAATCAGGCCAGAGGATGTTACTGCAGATCCCAGTACTAGTAATTCCAGTGTCAAACTGGAAAGCACGATGGAAGATGATGCTGAAACATCCAGCAAATCTCCAGGTGAAATAAGTGTTTCAGTGGACAGCTCTTTACTTTGTACTTTGTCCTCAGAGTCTCATCAGGAAGCCGCTAGTAATGAGAATGATAAAAAACCTGGTAACCACAAATCTACATTACGGCCAGAAGTTGGCACCAGTTCACAAGATTCAGCTCTCTTAGATCAGGAATTGTACAACTCCTTCCATTTCTGGAGGACTCCTCTTCCTGAGATAGATCTAGACGTAGAGCTTGAACAGGGCTCTGAGGATAAATTCAGCCCAGAAACAGCAGAAGCAGCACCTGAAGTCCCCACCCCGGGTTCTCCAAGTATCACCATGGCCACCAGAAAGGAGCTTGAAGAAATGATAGAAAACCTAGAGCCACATATTGATGATCCAGATGTTAAAGGTATGGGAGAGTCAGTCAAGTTCTTTATTCTAAAGCTGATATAAAATGTTATTTTTCCAGAAAAATTGCCTTTAAAAGATTTTTTTGACCATTATGTTGTTATGTATTCTTATGTTGATGAATATGATAAATCTGATTTTTAGGAAGTTTTGTTGATAAGCTAATCACTGTGTTCGTAACTGTAGCATATACAGATTTGTTGATTCACAAATCACTCTGAAATTGTCGCAGTCATTCAAACAAAGGTTGTACGTTTACAGTTGTAAATCTTGAGCCTTAACTCTTTTGTTCTGGGTCTCATTAGGTTTTTTATAAAATAGCAGCGGGTGCAGTGTTCTTTTTTGAGGAAAGACTATATTAACAGTAAACAAAGTTATCTATTTTCTTGTCGAATATGATGTTTTAAGAGCCGTGGACGCTCACAACTTTGTTTCTCAGTTTTGACTTTTTTCCATTGGGTTACACATGTATCACCTAGACTAGTTCATTGTGAACAACAGCTTTCGAGGTGGTTCTTTCTTGAATAAGCAGTTGCCTCCTGCTAAGTGGAAGGTGTGTTCTGAGTCAGTCGGGGCGGGAATGAGATGTCCTGGAGCAGTTCTTGCGCTTGCTGGGCTTGGAGCTGCTTTCAGGTCCGTGGGGCTGGAACCTGATGCAGTGTTCTTTCTGCTCCTCTGAAGACCGCGGCCTTCCCGATGACTCTGCACAGCCATTCAGTGAAAGCTGCAGTGTTATTTAAAAGAAAGAACAGTTCTGAAAAATCCCACAACTACAAGTCTTCAGATCTTATATCACTTTGTGGATTTTTTTTCCTGGTTCCAAAAACTAAAGTTTCTGAACTGTCAGTTTTCTCAGTGTTAGGAAGTATAAACATTTTTAAAGCAGATAAAGTGATATCTTCAGTATTCTTCTGAAACATACAAAACCTTACTGTGTCTAAACTTTGCAAATTGCATCAGTTGTGGTAAAGTAAGCGGTTATCGTTATTTGGCTTTAATTTATTGTGATTTTTAAAGATTTCCTATCATAATTTTACACTTGGAGAAAAGTAAATGATTTGACTAAAGGTAAATTCATGTCCTTGGTTGTTGAAAGTTATTTTAATATAACTGGCAGATGGTCAATTTTATTTTTTTAACCTTGTTTCTAGGTTTATTGGGATTTAATTTATATCAGTAAATTCAGCCTTTTGAATGGACAGTTCTGTGAACTTTGGCAGACACGTACAGTTGTGTGTGACCACCGCAGTGAAGATACAGAACAGTTCCATCACCCCAGAACATTCCCTTGTGCCCCTTTCTAGTCAGTCCTTCCTTCCAACCACTGATCTGTTTTCTGTCCCTGTGATTTTGCCTTTTCCATAATGCCACATAAATAGAATCAAGCAATATATAGCATAATGTATTTGATATTTACGCTGTTGTTGTTGCATGTATCAGTAGTCCATTCCTTTTTATTATATTCTGAAATAAGGGCAAGAACAGAGGACTGAATATTTTCAATAGAATATCCTATTCTTGGGGCCAGCCCAGTGGCACAGCGGTTACGTTTGTGCACTCTGCTTCAGTAGCCCTGGGTTCACCAATTGGATCCTGGGCGTGGACCTCCACACTGCTTGTCAAGCCATGCTGAGGCAGGCGTCCTACATATAAAATAACAGGAAGATGAACTCAGATGTTAGCTCAGGGCCAGTCTTCTTCAGCAAAAAGAGGATTGGCAACAGGTGTTAGCTCAGGGCTAATCTTCCTAAAAAAAAAAAAATCCTATTCTTTATCTCTCGTGGCAGATTATTTTTTGTGAAAACCTTGCAGCTTTACTTTCTTTACTCATTCGTCAGTTGTGGCTCCTGTCAGTGATTTTTACCCTCCATGAACCACTATTCTGCATTTTATGGCACCTTGATGATGTAGCAAGTACTGAGCTTTTTGTTTTGTTTGACAGTCTGCCTCCATCCCTCCCACTCTCTTCCACCCCCAGATGAGGAGAATTGAGACAGAGAATTACACCTGAGAGTGTGTGCAGCTTAGGACAGTCAACTCTTCAGAAATGTTTGTCTTTACAGCTTTCAGCTTTTTGTTTAAATAAATTTTATTATCATTTATCAACTTAAGCTATATTCAGTTGATCAAACTTCAAGAACTCATATTTTGGGGTTATTATACTCCATTTTCATGAAAAAAAGCTTGTTAACTGGACTTTAAGCCTGTTCTGGGAGCTCTCGCTGTGTTACAGTCCCTGCTAGTTCTCTGACACATAGTAAGCACACAACAAATAGGAACTGAAATATTGACTATGCTACTTTAAATTCTTTTTTTAAAAATAAGCTAAAGGTAATATGGATAGTTTGCTTTTTTTTTTTTTTTTTTGAGGAAGATTAGCCCTGAACTAACGTCCACCACCAATGCTCCTCTTTTTTTGCTGAGGAAGATTGGCCCTGAGCTCACATCCGTGCCCATCTTCCTCTACTTTATATGTGGGATGCCTGCCACAGCATGGCTTGTCTGCACCCGGGATCCAAACCGGCGAACCCTGGGCTGCCGAAGTGGAAAGTGCAAACTTAACTGCTACGCCACCAGGCCGGCCCCCATAGTTTGCTTTTTAAAAAGACCTACACGTACATATAAGTTTCAGGATATGAAGATGGCTAATACTGTTTGACTTAAAATTGTATTGTAAATTTACAGGCTGCAGTTGAGAGATTTCAATACAAGTACTCTATTTTGATTTAATCAGTTCTTAAATGTGCCATGATGTAAATTTGTCCTGTTATTTTTTCTGTTCATGATGATGATCCTTCCATAACATGTCTGTTGACCAAGGCTTTCATTCAGCATTACTTATGCAGGGCCTACTATGTGCCAGATCCTCTCCTAGGCGCTAGGTGTAGAGCAGCAGTGACCCCGGCAGAAATCGCAGCCTCAGAGAGCCCAGGAGGTGAGGCAGTGCTAAACTGCCTGTGCGTCACGCATGCTGCTGGACAGCATCGCTGGGCCGTGTTGGCATTTGCTGCTTAGGCTGCAGAATTCTCAAGCATTTGATTTTATTGAAATCTGAGGGTATGTTAATTTCAGTAATGCTGCCTTAGTTTTCTGTAGTGCTGGAAGGTGATTTGAGTTTTTAAAGGTTGTAGCTTAAGTTTGGATGCCTTTTCTAATTCTGCCATTGCAGGCAGTCATTTCCTTCGAACTGTCAGAAAATATCTACCTTTTTGAAAGGCAGAACTTGAATCCAAAATTGGAAACTAAATTCTGACTGGGGACTAAACTCATTATGTTGCATGTGTACATTTTCTCTTGACAGTTGGGCGGTGAGCTGTGGGGAGGCCCCGCCCAGAGGACCCCCTTAGGGTGTACCCTCTGCAGCACGAGCCAGCTTCCCAAGCCTCCGCTCACCTGGGCTTGCCCATGTTGCCGTTCAGTGCCGTGGGAAACAATAGTAAGACTTGTTTTTTCTCTTTTAAGGCAGGCTTTGCTTCACACTCCTGTAATTTAACTCTTACCTTCCTCGAAGCTTTGATAGGGGGTTTTTTTGTGTGCAGATTTTTGGTCAAAAGTTTTAAGTGTTTCCAGGGACTAGAATGAGATATTCCTGTCAGAAAAAGAAAGCCCTTTCTTGGTTATAAGAACAGAAATAGATCCTACATGGAAGGCCAGAAAGGGAAGTAGTAAAAATGAAGGTGTATAAGATCCCCTTTTCCAAAATACTTACCTAGGGAATTTGAGGTTTTCCCGTCTTCCTCTAGAGCAGTTTCAGAGTCCCTGGCATTTGGAATTGCCAGGCTGCTTCAGGAGTGGACCTGAGCAGTGGCTCAGTAGAGTTCTTGATGCCAGCTTGATTTACCGTAGGTAGGTTCATAGACTACAAAAAGAAAAACTGCCCAAGCTCACAAAACAAAGATTCCTTTCCAATTTAGGCTCAATAGAAGAATTAGACCCTTTTAGCAGTCATGATTAAAAAATCATATTGTTCACTGATTGAAATCAACAGATTGTTAGGAATTTGCGACTAACCACCAGTTTAGTTTGTGGAAGAGTTAGAGATTATAAAGGTTTAGCTCAGCTGTACCAGCTTGTTCAGGGAAGGTGTAAAATTCAGTTTCCAGGTGGTCCCTGTTTCTGAGCATGAGTCACTAGGGACTGTGTTTCTCACATCCATGGTTCATTGAGCTCTGGTGCTGGGATTTCAGTCCACACTGTAAGTAAAATGCGGGTCTGGTGAAGACCTGTGTGTTCAGCGTTCTTAAATTCAGCATGGTGGTATATCCTGCTGAAGTTTCCGTATTAGCCAAGCACTAGATTCTACCTCATTCTCTGGCTGGAGAATGTAAGCATCAGCTTTCCTCGGCATTCAGCACTAGGCTCACTCTTCTTGATCTTTATATCAATTTTTGAAAAAGGTAACTTCACAATGAACTCATTTAAACTTTTATGAAGGTACAAACCTAAAAATAAAAATTAATGTAGACAAAGAGAAGTATGTAATCTATTTAAAGGCATTTTCTGTGAAAGGCTCTGATTTGTTAGTTATTTTCCAGGGAACAGAATTGAGATGCGTCAGCGATCACTCACACACACACACACACCCCCGTACGTTTTGTGGGAGACAAAACATTTTAACCTTTATGTATTGTGCAATCTCCTTTAGTACTATTTTGATTTCGTTTTGGAAAATTAAAAGATTCCAAAAGGGGGAGTGAAAGTGATTAAAAGGATTAGTACAAATTGCAGCTGAAATCCTCAAAAGAATGAAGATACTTTTCATGATTAAGACCTTCAGTTTACTTACTTAATTTAGCAAATAATGACCTCATAGAATAAAGCCTCATCCTGTATGTTTTTGTATCTCTAGTGCCAGGTAACTAATGAACTTAGGCTAGAATTTTATAAATGCTGCCGCTTAGTAATAGCTTATCTTAATAAAACAGTTACTCTGATTGCTTTTTTTATAATCTTTAACTGGAGTAGGCACACACTTTCTAATCTTTGTATTAAATAAATTTGAAGTTAAAATTTATGAGTTTTTTATTTTCAACATCCAGTTGGATTGTTAAGTAATGCTAAGCAATATTTTTTGCTAAATTTCTCATTTATTTGGGGGAAGGAAGAATCCTAGTTTTGAATCACTTCAATAATGAAGGAGTAACTCAAATCATAGACAATGCTATTTGCCTGAGTTAAGAACCACGCCTTGGTAAGTTATCATTTTGGCTTGCTGCAAGCAACACACTGCTTATTTGGGATCTTTATGTTTGAGACATTTCACTAATTTCATTTTCAAAAAGAATTAGAGAAGAATAAAATAAACTAGAGTAAGATATGAGATGTTTAAATGTAACTGCAACAAAAATCTTTGTAATTACCGTTGTTTTATGTTGGCAGGGTTTGTGTGACTGCTCTTCTGCTAAAATAGATTAGTAAGTAAGCCTTGTTAGTTCGATTCATGCACTACCAAAACATAGTTAACTTATACTGAAATTGACTCCTTTTAATAAACTGGAAGCACCTTCAAAACTAGATAGCATTTCTCTTTTCATACTAACGCAGAATAATGTACAGTAGTAGACAAACATTTTTAATCTCGTGAAAGCATATTAGTTTTCTACTTTTTCTCCTGGAGAACTAATGATTCACCACAGTAGAGTTTTTTTCCAGCTTTTTGATGGCAGTGTCAAAAAAGTATACATTTCATTGATAATGTATAATGCAAAGGGAAGAAAACTTGTCAGCTTGTTGTAATTCTGCCACTCATTTGCCGTTTCCCCACAGCTCAAGTGGACGTGCTGTCTGCTGCACTGCGTGCTTCCAGTCTGGATGCTCCTGAAGAGGCCAGCAGTACAGAACAGAGAAGTGATGCGCAGGATGCACTGGGCGTCAGTGAACTAGCAAACTGCAGAAGGAGTCCCGATGCCTCTGTGCCTTTCGCCAGCAGTGCTGTGGAGGTAAGGGCTCCATGGAGTGTGTATCAAGTGAGAGCAGTTTGAATCAGAGGTCTTTTTGTTGGGGAATAGTTGTAGCTAATCATTGTCTAGTTAGTACCTTCTGTTTCTTGCTCATTTTCTCAGCTCTCCCTTTGCATCTAAAATAAAAGTAATTGTCACCACATCCTATCTGTGTGACATTAAGTGTCATGTTCAGTGCTTGGAAAAGTAAATCCCGTTCCTGTCTACATGACCAGTTGAGGAGCCGCAACGTTAATGTAGCTTACTGCAGTGAAATAGTCTTACTGGAAACAAAGCCCTTTATCAAGAATAATTAACTCTTCCCTTTTCTTTTTGGAGAGGTGCTTTGTTTCTGATGGGACCATTTCACTGCAGCAAGCAACACAGTGTTCTGAGCAGAAGATCGGGACTTGAGGCCATGTTGCGGAGGGCCAGTGGCATATCTGGACTCTGGAGTGTGAGGGTGGGTACTGTCACCAGCATTGTCTTCGCTGTGTACTTGGAGCTGTTCTGTATGATCCTCCCCTCATTTCCCACGACATCCCGCCAAGGCAGCATTGTTTGGTATCAGTATTTCTTCTCCCTCGTTTATATAAACAGGGAGAAGGAATACACCACTGACTGCCAGAATCAAATGGTTGCAGATCACAGTGGCTTAAATGATAAGCTCAGGAAAGAGTGGCTGTGTACACACGGGGATGGCAAGAGGGTTCTTAGAACGGTAGTGGATTTCTGTTTTGCTTTTTAGAGGTGACATCTGGTATAGTTGGAAATCTTGTAGAATGCACTGGCATCAGGATGAAAGTGGCCGCTTGTCATCACTGGAGATTTGAGCACTATGATACCATTGCATTTTAGAAAGTGTTTTGTTTTGGGGTTTTTTGGGGGCTGTTAAAAAATATATTTGTAAAATTAGAAATAGCCAAGAGTAGAAACATAGAAGAAAAACTGTATGTAACATCTTGTGGCCTTTAAAACAGTTGACTGAAAGCACCTTCTAGATACTGTTTTATAAATAAGGTAATTTTAGATATCTGAACTGTTTCAAAATTACTTCTAAATTTACTCTTTAGTAAGTTTCACTCTGGAATTCATTTTCACACGTTTAGCAACCTAATCGGCAAGTTTGATTTAAGGCAACAGAAGTTCTTATGAGGTTAGGTAGGTTTATAAACTTTTAAAAGTGTGAAGAATTTATCTGAATTTGTATCTTTTGGTAGTCTTGAAAGGTAAGTCATTTGATAAGATAGTTAAATGAAGGAAACCTGCAGACAGGACAATTCTTTAAGTAAATGTTTTTTCCTGACAGAATATGGACTCCACCCTTCGCTATATCCACAATGATTCGGACTTGAGCACCAATAGCAGTTTTAGTCCTGATGAGGAGAGGAGATCTAAAGTACAGGTAAGTGACAAAAAGTGCTTTATTTTGTGTAGATGTTGCTAATTCTGCTTTGAAACCCATTTCTCACTGAATTTGGTCCTTCTTATAATGAAGTTTTTTAGAAATTAAGACTCAGTGTATCATACTTGTGATAAGAAAATTCAAATAATAGGGTAGTGAAATATAAGCAGAAACGTTCCTCTTCTCACACCTTGGTCAGAGTCCCCTCGGATCATCGTGCCTTCTGTATTTCTTCATGAATTTTTTGGTGGGTGCCTATGTACCCCACTTTGTCTTTGGAAGACAAATAGGATCATCCCATCATACAGATATTTCACCATGCCTAAGTTGCCACGAAGTATGATACAGCTTGATTTCAGATGAAAACATGAAAAAATAGCTCAGAACCATTATGAAGTGCATCAAGACAAGTTGAACTGCAGTTTCAGAGATTTTTAATGTGGGAAAATATGCTTTTGGAATCACTGGAATATGATCGTTTGTACCTTGCCTCTCTGTTTTTTCTATTTTTTAAAGAATTGTTCTCTTGGAGGTCTCTCCCTGAGTGCGTGAGGCCTCCCTGCCCCTCAGCAGCACAGCAGCCGCCGGCGCCGTGTGCTGTCTGCTCTGAGGAGGCGCCGCCCTTCCCCAGCGCTGTGCACATCCGGGTTTAGCTTCGCTGTGATATTACACGTGGTGCTCCGTTCATCATCATTCTGTGCGGTGTTTGCTTCTGGGACCATATGTTTTTGTAAGAAGGTTTGCTAGGTCAGATGGCACGTGTTCTTTACATTTGATCTGCTTATTACAAATGGAACCAGTATTCATGATGTCATAAAACATGCTGTTATCACTTACGTGTAGGCAGCTTTGCAAGTCGAGACATAAAGATTGTCTTATTCTGTGAATGAGTTTATTTCAATTTTAGTTTATTTTTTTAATAGCTAATAAGTTTACATAGTTCACAATTCAAAAGGTCCAAAGGCATTCAGTGATGTTTTTTCTGTTTTTCTCCTCCACCATCCACTTTTCTTCCCCCAAAGCAATCAGTTTTACCTTTCTTGTGTGTCTCCTTCCCAAGCTATATTATACATACATTCTTTTTTCCCTCACGTTTATACAAATGGTTGGAGATACATGCGCTTTAAATTTTTATAATAATTGCTAAATTTCCATCTAAAGGTGGGTGTTGTTTTCTAAAAATACGTGTTGATAATAGTGCACGGGTGTGCCTGTTTCCCATGTTCTCCGGGTTCCATCAAACTCTAAACTCTGTGGTCTTTGCCAACAGGAAAAGCTGCTGTTCTTTTCTTTAGTGTATCTTTTACATTTAGTAATCAGTTCTAATCCTCTGTTTAGCTGTTGTCTCTTTTAGCATCTGAGTCGTCATTTTTCTCCTAGAGTTGCTTATTTATTTATATATATTTTTCCCTTAGCATATTTTTCTTGGCTCTTTTCAGTTACTAGATACCTGAAAAATAGAGATTGGTTTTTCTCCCCTGTTTGAGATGCTATCTTAAATCCATATATTTAAAAATAAGTTTACCTAATTTATGTCTAAACTGCTCCTAATGCGTCACTGTCATGCCTCTCTTCCTCAGGATGTTGTTCCTCAGGCTCTCTTAGATCAGTATTTGTCTATGACGGATCCCTCTCGTGCACAGACGGTCGACACAGAAATTGCTAAGCACTGCGCATACAGCCTTCCGGGAGTGGCCCTGACGCTCGGCAGGCGGAACTGGCACTGCCTGAGAGAGACCTACGAGACACTGGCGTCAGACATGCAGGTGAGCGAGGCCGCTGAGGAATTAACCGACGTGCATAGGGAAGGCACAGTGTTTCACCTTTCAGAACCTAGTAGAATTTCTGTTCATATTCTAGCAAGTACTTGGTATTACAGGAAATTATGTGCAGAAGAGTTTAAAAGTAATAACAAAGCTTTCTTTTGGCATGGTTCGAGGTCCACAGTTTTGTGGCTTGTTTTTTATCTAAAGTATTAGAAATTATCATCACATTTGACATGCCTAAAGTTCCTAACTTCAAATGTGTTATTGTCTAGAGTTTATGTATGGATTAATTCTTGAGAATATAAGGTTTCGTTTCCCCCCTAGAAACAGTGTTATCGGCGCCTCTTGGGCTTTTTCAAACCTTAATGGTCCTGTGGCCGGACTGGCGCTGCCGGGCTTGGGGCCCTGAGTGCCCTGCGCCCACCCCCAGCCCTTGGAAGAACACAGATGTGAAGTGTTGACTGTACGTCATTTTGCCTGCATATCTGAGACTTTGGGAGGGTTCTTTTCCTAGGCTTTGTTGACTTAACTTCCCCTGCTGTTATGGTCTGGTTTCTGTATACTGGAATTTTTCCACTCTTCCACAAAGCCTATTCCTGCAGCAAAATTAATCTCCCAGTTATTAAGAAAGCAGTCTGGTTAGATTAATTTATGTGGAGATATGAATGATTTTCCCTTAAATGTCTTAGTAATTACTGCGCTTTTCAAAGAATCAGTGCCATTGACTCAGCAAGTTAGAAGTTGAAATTAATCTTAAGAGAGCATAATTGATGGACCTATGAGGTTAGGTAACCAGTGTTCACGCACTTCTTCAGCAGTGGAACTGGGCAGGGACCACAAAAGCCCAGTTTCCTTATAGTCCTTCTCTATTATTGGTGGATTTGCCGTCTTACTCCTCAGAGCTCTCAGGGCTCCTCGTGACGAGGGAGGCTCCGAATGGCAGGGCTCCCTGCCTTCCCCGTGCCCTCCCCTCCAGCGGAACGGCTCTGCCTTCATCTGTTTGATAGAACAAACGTGGGTATAAAATTTTATTTCGAGAACGGGTTCTGATGTTTGCGGGCAAGAATAAAACCTTTGCTCACAACACTTCTTAGCAGGCAAAGCTCTAAGCTTACGAGTAACAAAGTAAAGATTTTTAAATTAAGGCAAAATGAAGAAAAAGATGTTTTTGATGTAAAGTTTGCCTGTAAACACAAGCCATTTCTGTTTAGGAGTTCTTTTTCAGGGCTCTCTGCAAAAGATTTTCCTATTTTTCATTTCTTTAATTGCCAATTCCTTAAAAGCAAATTTTGTTGTTTTTTAGTCCAGGATAGGCTGTACAGGAAGCGGAAGGGGAACAGTGACGTGAGGATGTCACTAGGCTGCCTTGATTGATGTGGGGCATCGGTAAACCAGGCAGCCAGTGTTCAGAGAGCTACGGAAGCTACGTAGTGCTTTCCAAGCATTATTTTCCTCCTAAATGAAAAGGAGATGATACAGACTGTGCAGGGATTTACGTTTCTTCCTCCAGGTTTTATTACGTAGGAGGCATCTTTAAATCTGCTTACTGTTACTTTTATTCTGATTTAATGTTTTGAGATGAATACCATTCAGATATAAATCGCCTCCATGCGTTGTAGAAGTCAGAGCCCTGAGCGCTGTGTGCGCAGCTCCCTCACTGAGTCTGTTCGTCTCTGCAGTGGAAGGTGCGGAGGACCTTGGCCTTCTCCATTCACGAGCTGGCGGTCATTCTTGGAGACCAGCTGACGGCTGCAGATCTGGTTCCGATTTTTAATGGATTTTTAAAAGACCTCGATGAAGTCAGGATAGGTGTCCTTAAACACTTGCATGATTTTCTGAAGGTAACTTTTTAATTCTTTTACATAAAAACACACTTAAATTCCCTGTAGATCTAAAATTTTGATTTTCTGCTACCACCAAGATGGATTTCTGTATGTTCTATGTAAGAAAATGTAGTCATGAATTGCTGGTGAGATATGACTTTAAATAGAAAAAAAGAAATAGTGTTATTCTGATCAGTTTTGCTGGTGTCATTGTAATTTTTTTTCGTCTTTTTGGGTTTGTTTCTTTTTTTCTTTCTTTTTTGGTGATGAAGATTGGCTCTGAGCAAACATCAGTTGCCGACCTTCCTCTTTTTGCTTAAGGAAGATTGTCCCTGAGCTAACATCTGTGCCAGTCTTCCTCTATTTTGTATGTGGGATGCCACTACAGCTTGGCTTGATGAGCAGTGTGTAAGTCTGTTCCCGGGATCCAAACCCGCAAACCTGGACCGCCAAAGTGGAATGTGCAAACTTAACCACTATGCCACCAGGCCAGCCCCTGTAATTTTTACTTTAGAAATAATTACACTAATTTTCATTTTTAAATGATACAAGATCATGGTTACAAACATCTCTACCTTTTTTCCAAAATTATCAAATTAAATATATGTAAAAACTTTGCGTGAACATGGAATGTGGAGGCTTTATGTGGTGGTCCGGGGGCTGAGCATTGACCTTCCATCCTTGCTCCTTCGCTGTGGGATCTCTGATCTCTAAGGTGAACAGCCGTGACTCTGCAGCTTGTTCAGTCCTGGAACACTATTGTTTTTAGACTTTGGCCTTGAAATTGGCTGCTAAGGTTTCAGGTACAGACGTACTGTAATCTTTTTAAAAAACATTGATACCATATTGTATTTTATACAGATCGCATTGAAATGTCTCTAAATTGTCCCAGTAACGTCTTTTATAGCTTCTTCCCCCTCGGTTCAGAGTCCAATCAGGAGTTGCAAATTGAATTTAAATATTATGTCTCTTTAGTCTTCTTAAATTGAGAACAGTTTCCCTGACTTTTTGTCTTTAATGTCGTTGGCATTTTTGAAGAGGCCAAGCCAGTTGTTTCGCAGAACACCCTCAGTTTGAAATTGTCTGCGTGTTGTTGCACAGCTAGACACAGGTTGAACAGGTTTTCTTTGCGGGAACAGTACCATCTACGTAGTTGTTGTTCTGAGTGCATCACACCAGGGGTCACTGATGCTGCCTTCTCATCACCAGTGGTGCTGCGTCTGGTCGCTTGGTTGTGGTAGTTTTGGCTCACTTTCTCCATTGTAAACGACCTTTCACCTTTGTAATTAATAACCACTTGGTGGGGTGATGCTTTCAAACTCCTTGAGCATCTTTCCTGCACGAGTCTTTCACCCAAGGCTTTTGCATCTGTGCATCTATACTGGGTTCTTGCCTGAATCAGTTGTTTCTGTGTTCATTGTCAAATACTGATTTTCTGTTTTACGGTTCCTCCTTATATTTATTAGTTGGCATTCTTTTTTGGGGGGGGGGGGTGGAGGGAGGAATATTAGCCCTGAGCTAACTGCTGCCAATCCTCCTCTTTTTGCTGAGGAAGACGGGCCCTGAGCTAACATCCATGCCCATCTTCCTCCACCTTATATGTGGGACGCCTACCACAGCATGGCTTTTGCCAAGCGGTGCCGTGTCCGCACCCGGGATCTGAACTGGCTAACCCCCAGCTGCTGAGAAGCGGAATGCGCGCACTTAACCACTGCGCCACCGGGCCGGCCCTACTAGCTGGCATTCTTATGTAAAGATACCCTTTCCCTTCTTTCCCTCCCCCTTTTTGGAAGTTTTTTTAGTATCAGTGTGTACTCTAGAATTATTTTTTTATTCAGTGTAATGTAATCCATTTCTGTTTTTTTGTTTTAAACATCAAATTTGGCTAATGGGAGCCGTTACGGCTGCCTCCTGTGTCATTTTGATTTGTCCCCTCATGTTAAAGCACGTCCTTACCTTCAGGCCCACCTTCTCCTTTCTCAGCCCCAGCCTGGAATCAGCTATTTCTCGAGGAGCCCTGGTCTTTTTTAGTGATGAGTGGTGTTTAGAAGCCAAGATCCAGGCACTAGATGTGCACATTTCTCCTGGGGGTCATTTTTTTAGGCCTTTTTAGGGAAGACAGGAGCTGGGGAGGGGGATTTTTTTAAAGATTTTCTTCTTCCCTTTTTCTCCCCAAAGCCCCCTGGTACACAGTTGTATGTTGTTAGTTGTGGGTCCTTCTAGTTGTGGCATGTGGGATGCCACCTCAGCATGGCCTGGTGAGTGGTGCCATGTCCGCGCCCAGGATCCGAACCAGCAAAACCCTGGGCCACCGAAGCGGAGCGTGTCATCTCAACCACTTGGCCGAGGAGCCAGGATTTTTGTTTTTTGAGTTTTTTAAAATTATTTAATCCATATTGATATCCCTACTTCTAATCCAATAGCAATTCCTCTCTTTTCTTCACCTCATATTTTTTCTCACGGTAAAAACTCTATTCTTAACAACATTAATATGTTTAGTTATTTGCTCAGTTCTACAACATACATGAAATAGTTTCAGAATTACTTCACCAATAATAATTCCAACATCAAGTCAAGTAAGTAATGTTCAAGATTTCCTTCAGCACTTTCTGTCTGTAGAGCACACCCCCTGAAGGTGTGTGATTACAGTACTAAGTTAAAACTGAGGCTTTGTTTTCTGTATGATTCTTACCTATTCACACAGTTAATGTTTATTTGCTTCTGTTGATATCAAATGTTAGGATTTTCCCCCTTGTTGACTATAAACCTGCTTTTAAATATTTATAGAGCAATTATTGGGATAAATTTTTTTTTTTTTCACTCAACAAATTATTTATTGAGCATAATGACTGTGTTCAAGGAGTTCCTGGTAACAAGATGAGCAGAGTGGGTGGGTGCTATAGTAAGGCTGTGCCCGGGGCACTGGAGAGGGCGGCAGAGGGCCCTCACTGGCTCGAGAAGTAAATATGTCAGAAGAGGATAATGACTCTTGAAGGTAAATGGGATCATCAGGGGGAAATGAACTTAATACCAATTCTTAAAATGGTTATCCTTCGGAAGAGCTAACCATATTATGTATAGTCGTTTCTAAGCAGTCTAGTAAAAGAAGTAATGTCTATACCTTGTTCTAGTGAATATTTTTATTTTGTTACTTCAGCTCCTTCATATTGACAAAAGAAGAGAATATCTTTATCAACTTCAGGAGTTTTTGGTGACGGATAATAGTAGAAATTGGCGCTTTCGAGCTGAGCTGGCTGAGTAAGTTCTCACCGTGTGTTAGACCGTGTGGAGGGGTATGTATGCATTCATCAGTCCCGGGGCTGCGTCTGTTCAGTACTTTGTGTGGATCTGAGTTTCTCTCTAGTATCCTGTTCGTTTAACATTTCTTGTCATGCAGGTCTTGCCGGCAGTGAATTTTTTGTTTTGTTTGGTTTTTTTTTTGGTCTGTTTCACCTTCGGGTTTTTTTTTAATCGTGGTTAAATACATATAACCAAATTTGCCATAGGTGACATTTAGCCCATTCACAGTGTTGGGCAGCCGTTGGCATTAGCTACTTCTAGAGCATTTCATCATCCCAAAGGAAGCCCCATGCCCTTGGGCAGTCACTCCTCGTCCCTCTCTGTCCCTGGCAACCACTGATCTCCTTCCTGTCCCTGTGGATTGCCTGTTGTAGACATTTTGTATAAATGGAATTATGTAACGTGTCACCTTTTGTGTCTGGCTCCTTCACTTAGCATGTTTTCAAGATTCGTTCATGTTGTACCATGTATCAGAACATTATTACTTTGTATAATTAATACTCCACCATGACTCTACCACTTTCTAAAATCCATTTATCCATCGATGGACATTTGGGTTGTTTCTGCCTTTTGGCTGATGTGAATAGTGCTGCTGTGAACATTCACACCAAGTTTTGTTTGAACACAGATTTTCAGTTCTTTTGAGGTGGTTTGTTGGGCCGTCTGGTAGTCCTGTGCTTAGCTTGTTGAGGATCTGCCGATCCGTTCCCACAGCACCTGCACCATTCCACCTTGCTCCCAGCAGTGTATAAGGGTTCCAGCTTCTCTGCATCTTCCCCAATACTTTCCATTTTCCCTTTTTTCACTTATAGCCATTGTTATAGTGGGTGTGAAGTAGCATCTCATTGTGGTCTTGATTAGCATTTCCTTGATGACTGTGATGTTGGCACCTTTGCATGTGCTTGAGGACCGTTTATGTATGTTCTCTAGGGAACTGTCTACTCAAGTCCATTGCCCATTTTTTAATTGGGTTGTTTGTCTTATGGGGTTGTTGAATTGTAAGAATTCCTTATATATTCTGGATTCTAGACCAAACCTGCATTTTTAAAAGGTATCTTTGCTGCGTATAGAATTTGGGGCTGACAGTGTTTCTTGTAGTATGTTAAAGATGTCACTCCATTGAGTTCCAGCTTCCTGGCTTCTGACTAGAAGTGGACATGCTGCTTCTGCCGCTCGCGTGGAGGGCTGAGTCCGTCTAGTCAGGAGCGAGCTGGCTTGGGTCACTGCGGTTACGTTGTGTGCACTGTGAGCGTTAATTCGTCCAGCTGCGGGCTGCTCTTGCCTTTTGCTGACGGTGGGAGCTAGGGTGCTCGTGGGCCTTTCGTGCGTCAGTATTCCACCCTCAGCTTTCAGCTGCTCCTGTACCCTGCAAAGCAGGTGGCTCTCGTCCTTCTCCCCTAGCTGTAGCCTACCCTCTCCCTGAGAGAGGGGAGACTCTCTGGAATTCTGAGTGTGCGTCTGTCTTTGGGAGGCCCTATGTGCCTGGGCTTTCTCGGAATCCCCGCCGCCTCCCTGTGGCATCTAGTCTCTGCCTTGTATGGTCAGTGTGGGCACAGGTTTCCTGCCTCTCCCCAGCAGAGCAGACTTCTGCTTGGTATCCGTGTAGGGTCTCAGCTCAAGAAGGTTTGCTGCTCCCCTCCCACCCCGGGATAGCTTCTTCTCTGTCCCCAGTTGCAGTCTGTCCTTGTCTGTGTCCATGGGTGGACAGGCTCTGCTGCCCTGCACCAGCAGTTTACGGCTTTTGCTTTGTATGCGAGAAGGGCCCAGGGGAATGCGTGGGGTTTCACATGTGTCCCCCAACATGTGGCAGTCACTTACTGCCTGCCAAGGGGCCTTTCTCCACTTTGCTTTTCTGGTCCCAGGCTTTCTCGTGTGCACCCAGGGGAGGCCGGTGAGAAAGTTTACAGTGTCAGAAAATAGAGTTGATAAGTGTGCCTCTCTCCTTGAGGATTTATGTTTGTGTATATATGCAGGTGCATTTGTTGTTGCTACATTATTATATTCATGTGTATAGTTCACTTCCTGCTGATTACAGGTGTGAATAATGTTAACCATAAAATCTGAAAAGCAAAGGTCTCATTCATATCCAAGGTATTTCTTCAGGGGCATTGTTGCTTGTACTCAGGTGAGCCTGGTGGATCTGTTAGTCTTCCTATCTCATCAGGTGTCGTCGGAACAGTTGCTGGAGGACCTCTTAACCTCTTAGTTATCCCTGGTAAATGGAGCATTCCCTTAGAAGCTGCTCATAGCCTTGACAAATACACTCCAGGCTGCCTAAAACTGCTAGAACTTTCTTATTTAGATAACCAATTTGTAGATGGAATTTTCTCAGCACTTTCAGAACAGTTACTGTGGAAAAAATGTGTTCCGTGTTCCAGCTGAACATACTAGGAAATACTTTGCTCTGTCTCAGTCCCTGTGGACACCATTCCACAGCATTTGTTTTCCTTACATTCTGAGGGGAAGAGAGACTTGAACTTGTATAATGTTTAAGTGCATTTCCAGATACACAGAGACTGGAGGTAATTCTTTGCATGAGAGACCAGGTCAATCAGTAGTCTGTGCGTGTTCATCTCACAGATGGTATTCGGTATTACACATCATTCAGGTGATTAACTTGTTTTCATTTCTATTTATTTTAAAATTTTAATTATATTTTTATTTTTATAATTCATTTTTGTAGACAGCTGATTTTACTTCTAGAATTATATAGTCCGAGAGATGTTTATGACTATTTACGCCCCATTGCCCTGAATCTGTGTGCAGATAAAGTTTCTTCTGTTCGTTGGATTTCCTACAAGTTGGTATGTGTTAAAGCTGTTACCATTTTAGATCAGCACATTTTTTAATAAGATCATAGAGTAGAAGCCGTGTCTCACTTCTCCATGCTCCCTCTGCCAGGTCAGTGAGATGGTGAAGAAGCTGCACATGGCGACCCCGCCGACGTTTGGCGTGGATCTCATCAACGAGCTCGTGGAAAGCTTCGGTAGATGTCCCAAGTGGTCTGGTCGGCAGGCCTTCGTCTTTGTCTGCCAGGTGGGCGAGGACTTACCCATTTGTGACACGTGTTTTTATCTAGAACTGTTTCTTTCACTCCTTGCCTCTCTCAACACCGTCTTTCTTATCTTAAGGAACAGAACTTGCCATCTGGCTCTTTGTAGGATCAGCTGTTCCCTCAGAGCTGGGTGTCAGTCTGCCTAGTTCATTCTCTCTCCCTCAGTCCACCTAGCTCTTAAAAAGCTGGCACCCGGGGCCGGCTTGATGGCGTAGTGGTTAAGTTTGTGCACTCCACTCCGGCAGCCCCAGTTCACTGGTTCAGATTCCGGGTGCAGACCTGCACACCACTCATCAAGCTGTGCTCTGCTCTGGCTGCGTCCCACGTGTGAAATAGAGGAAGATTGGCACGAGTGTTAGCTCAGGGCCAATTTTCCTCACACAAAAAATAAAAACAGCTAACACCTTGCAGCCATCCACTAGAGGTTGCTCGAGGCCTGGCCTGTAGCATAAGTGTGAAAATGAACATGACTGTGAAGGCCCAGGTCTCTGCGGAGCAGTTTAGAAACTGTGCGTCTCTGTGGGGCTTAATGTCGCTTTTGTGTTGAGTCCCCATTGCCTGGAATATTGGTTTAAAAAGCAGTAACTGAAATCTATGGCGCTTAAGTTGTTACTAAAACATTTCTTGAGCTAGTGTTATGGCGTGGTACCCAGGCGACATGGGCAAGTCTGAAGCAGTCGTTTCTTTTCCCAGACTGTCATTGAAGACGAGTGCCTCCCCATGGACCAGTTTGCTGTGCATCTGATGCCACATTTGCTGACCTTAGCAAATGACAGGGTTCCAAACGTTAGAGTGCTCCTTGCAAAGACGTTAAGACAAACCCTGCTAGAAAAAGGTGGGTGGTGCCTCTCTGGGGAGATGCGTCTTTGGTGTGGGGGAGCTTCCTATTCCTGGAGTGCGCACATGGAGAGGACACAGAAAATTAAAGGACAAGGACAGGGACTTTCAGTTATCGCCCTGCTCTTCTAGTTGAATTTGTTTTTGTAATTCACAAGTTAGTAGTCTGACAAATTGGATATTCTCTTATGATTATGGAAAGGTATGGCCTTTGGCACACCCTGCTTGACATCTGTACTGCTGTTTGGGGCTGTACTGCTGTTTGGGTGGCATGAGTGTCTCCTCCCCCTTTTCATAAAGTGTCAGGCAGCAGACAAATGCCCCATACTATTTGCTTTGCTGCAAATTACAAGCTCCTCAAGATTCAGCTGGTTTTATTTATTGTAATCCCCCCAAAATTCCTAGTAAATATTATTTGAATGCATAAACTGATGGATGAAGCACAGAAAGGAGTTTGTAATAGACTTCAAAAAATAGGAGATAAATGCTGCTTCTCTTTTCTCCTTTGGAATTCACTTAAGTTTTTTTAATAGCAATTATGATGGAGTGGCTAGAGAAGACTGGTTTTCAGTGTGTGTATGGTTGGTATTTGGAAGTATTTTTCCCCTTACTGAGCTAATTAATAGCTATAACAGGTATAAATTTTAATGTATTTATTAGGTTCCCTGCTGTTGAATACCGTGAGATTTAGTCTGCTACATTCAGGGTAAATCTTACAATTCTCTTAGATTTGGGAATTTTTTTTCATACAATACAAATCAGTTATATTCAACATAGCTGGTGTTTATACTCGTAAGGAAATCATGTTTTATAATGACTGAGAACTCTGTATGCTTGTACTTGACACAACTCTGAACTCTTGGACTGATTTTGTTTGTACTTGACACTTGTCACTTCCAGACTGTTTCTTAACCTCTGCCAGCTGCCATCAGGAAGCCGTGGAGCAGGCCATCATGGCTCTTCAGATGGATCGCGACAGCGACGTCAAGTACTTTGCAAGCATCCACCCTGCCAGCACCAAAATCTCTGAAGATGCCATGAGCACAGCTTCCTCGACCTACTAGAGAGTTGAGCCTTGGTGTCTGTCCGGCTTCCTCGGTGGCCGAGGTTGCACAGCGCCCCCGCATGTGTGGTCTTGGGCCAGCCTTTGGGAGGGGGAGAGGCCGTCCTCTCTCGCAGACTTAATTGCAGGTGCAAGCTGCCTCCCCTGATACCAGGGGTTTTATGAGTCAAGAGAAAGTACAGTAAACACTATTATCTTATCTTGACTTTAAGGGAAAATAATTTCTCAGAGGATTATAATTGTCACCGAAGCCTTAAATCCTTCCGTCTTCCTGACTGAATGAAACTTGAATTGGCAGAGCATTTTTCTTATGGAAGGGATGAGATTCCCAGAGACCTGCATTGCTTTCTGCTGGTTTTATTTAACGACTGATAGATGGAATTATAGCCAGAAGGCGGCTGTGAGCCAGGATATGAAAGAGACCTTCAGTGTTACCCTCACTGTTTCCGTGCAGGCAAGGACCTGTTGGGTTCTGCGGCCAGCTGCCCGGTTCGGCCCTAAGTGTGAATAGTTTTCGATGTGTGTAAATGGGAAAGGAGAATTTTTTTGGATTTCTCCTAAGGGCTTGATGCTAACACTAAAGTAGAATCTGATTTTAACTCTTAAATGCAGCATATTGCTGTACACATTTACAGAACGTTTGCTGAGTATCTGCGTCCTGATTTGTTCTCATGCTGGTCATGACCTGAAGGAATTTCTTAGCACGTATCCTGTATGTCAGGTGTTTTTAACTTGATCATGCTCGGCTCGGAGGTGCAGCTTTTTCTTCACATATTGTACGTGTCTGACCACTCTTGGGAGTGTTGCAGTCTTTCATCATGCTGTTTAAAACTGTTGTGGCACAAGTTCTCTTGTCCAAATAAAATTTATTAATAAGATCTATATAGAGAGATATATACACTTTTGATTGTTTTCTAGATGTCTGCGAATAAATGCAATTTGTGACCTGTATTAATGATTTAGTATAAAATGGGAAAACTAGATTAAAATATTTGTCTTTTAACTGGTTTAGTAATTTCTTCCCAATCTGCATGTGGCCCCTGCGCAGTCCCTGCTCTTGGCTGACGGGAGGGACGTCCTGGCTCCAGGCTCCTCGAGCATCCTCCTGCAGCTGCCAGAGAGCGAGCAGGGGCCAGCGCCTGTCCGGAGCTCTTTGTTCACAGGAGAGCGGCTCAGCTCGGTCGCCTCTGTGAAATGGGAACAAGTACAGGCTGCCTTGTCTCACAGGGTGGTTTTGCAGTCAGATGTGAAAGTGCTTTCGCGAAGGGCTGTGCATCAAAGGTGATTGTGCTTAGAGCCAGGTTGAAAGGCCTCGGCCTCGGTGCTTGGTGCCTCTGTGCATTCCGGTTGTCTACTCAGCTAGCGGGGACTCCTAGTTGCAGTACGCGGAGTAGCCCTGCTTGAACCTTGGCGTGTGGATTTGGGAATATATAGGCTGCTTCCAGTACAAACTATTACAAGTCAGCCATTGGTGTCTTGTTCTTGCATCATAACCCAGATATTTGTGCACTGGGAACATAAGCGTGAACAGATTCCACTGGGACAGGTGAATCAGTAAGACCGTGGATAAGGTGTAAGGCGGGCAGTAAGGTAAGGGCGGGGCCAGGGAGAATAGAAAGGTGATGGTCTGGTGGCTGGTGGGGGGGACTCTGTGAAGGAGCGTCAGAGCAGAGATTGAAGGAGGTTGTCTCTTGATTTAATTTAGCCTAATTTTTGAGGTGCATATTCTCTGCTATAAAGTTATTATGATACACTTTGCCCCCCAAAATTTCAGTTCCATAATTACATTAGAATTATACACTAATAGCTGCATTTTTTGTTTAAAGCCATGGCAATGATAACAGTACTTTTTGGGATAAAGAACTCGAATTTAGGGTATGCTAGAGCACCTGTAAACTTAACAATGCACTGGCCAGTTCTCTAGCCCTCCTGCTGCTGCCTGCATCCTCCTGAGGAACATCTCAGACCCCCTTGGGTGAGAAGTGCTCCAGGTCCTCCCTGAGAATTCAGCCACCTTGCCAGCAGTGCACACAAAGGCGCCTGCGTTGGCCAGCAGCTTTAATACGGTTCAACCAAGGCGGTCCCAGTTTGAATAATCTCCAGTGAAATGCAAAATAAGAAAAAGATGGGAGCGTTGCCTCTTAATTTCAGCTCTGTCTGGTAGTGACCTTGGCAGTCCTTGTGTGGCTCCCTGCAGAAGGCTGGGGAGGTGTGGCTGACCCTTTTTCCAGTGTGTGACAGAGCAGTGGCAGCCAAACCCTGAGGACGTGAGGGCTGTGGGGTCCTGTCTAAAGTGCAGCCTCTCCTTGCACAGGATCTTCAAAAGGAGGAAATTGGGCTTCCAAAGGCGGTATAAAACCAAGCAAACGTAGAAAATTGATGATTCAGCTGTTCTTTGAAATCCCCCAGGAGGCAAACACTGCAAACCACTTGGTCTTCAAAGTATTAGTTTCACAATAGAAAAGTGAAGAAAATGGTAATAATTATGTCCTCATAGGTTTTTAATATTGGGTAGCTAATCTCAGAAGATACTTTGTGATGTCTTAGGACTTTTGAATGACCACGGTGAAGAGGAAAACTACTTTTCAAACATGAGAGCTCTTGCTCCGTGGGGGTCCTTGGTCATTGCCAGGTGTTTCTCCCTGCTCCTGCCCGCCCTCCCACCTGGGCAAGCTTCCTCCCCAGCCTGCCTGCCTCCAAGTTGCCGACCTGCTCGATCCCTGCCTCCCTCCCCTGGGCTGGCAGGAATGTGTGAGCTTTCCTGAGTTTTCAGTGTCCCTCTGCATTTACCCAGCCCCCTCTTGGACTGTTTAGTGGAGTGGCTTGGGGGTCTCCGTTTTGCCAGTGGTCTTTGTCCGTAAGTCTTGCAGATATTTCTGTGGTGCCAGAACACTTTAGTTTTTCTGGAACCCTCTAACTCTGAGTTGGCAAGTGCTGAGTTCTTGGGAGAGCCCCGATGCTAACGCCCTCAGCGCTGGCCACACTACTGGTCTTCTCACGGAGCCCCTCCCCGGCTCTCAGTCCCTGGGTGGCGCTTGGGGCGGCTGCCTGTCATATTATACTTGCTAGGTCCAGGTCCCGCTTTAAATCGGGGTGATAGATTTCCTGGCATACTGGAAGCTGAATATGCTGAAGGCAGCGTGCCCTGAATCTCATGCCCACTCCAAGCTCAGCTCTCCAGGAGCTGTGGAATGCCGGAAACAGCAGGCGTGCAGCTCAGGGCCTCGGGGAGTGGGGAGGAGGGCCAGCAGGTTCTCCACTGACCCCCTGCAGGAAGCAGCGCTGCGGCCCCCGCTCCGGACACGCCGTGGTTTCCTTGTATGCTAAGGTTTCTCTGAAAGATTCCAGGAGGCAGAAACTGAGTGAAAGGAGGAAAAGAGGGAAACTCAGCAACTCAAACCAAGCCAATGGCCTCTTTAATGGTCCTCTGACTCAACCTGGGGAAAGAAGTTGAGTCTAAATACTCGGGAGTAAGCAAGACTTGGTGGACTTTGTGGTATTTTTGAATTCTTGCCTAAGGCTCTATAAACTCGTCAAGCTAGATGGAGAACTCGAGATCAGGGCCACCAGGAAGAATTGGCTGCTGGAGGAAGATGCCAGTGGGGGAAGGAGCCTGGCCGCACCCTGCACTAGAGCTGGCCGACGGGGAGGCGGGGGCCCAAGCAGAGGGGGCTGGCCCTTCCTGGTGTTTAAGTGACCTGCATGGGGCAGAGCCTGCTGAATTCACGTATCTCTTTCCCACCAGAAAACCAGATGGTGTTTCAGGTGAGGGTGGAAGGGGGCCCAGCCCTCCAGTCCTCCCACCAGAAACTCCAAAACAGGTAATTTTGTGATACTTTGAATGTTTTGACCTAATGGTGGTTTTGACCTTGAGAACATTTTGGCTGTAAACACAAAGATACCAACAGTGATGTATTTTTGTGGAAGACATTTTCTGCAGTGGATTCCATTAAGCCAATTTTATTCCTGCATCTGTTTTCTATACGGAATTAATAAACTAGTCTTAGTTTTCTTACAGAAATTATTTTCCTTAAGAATTCATTTCCTGGAAACTTGACAACAAGTTCCATTCAGAGACCAGCTTTTAGTCCATGCGACGTTTTACAGCGCTGTTGTACGTTTATTGCTGCCAATTCTTATTTTTTAAGTCAAATTTTGCTGATTTAAGTTTGGCAAGATTTGATAACTTGGAGTTTTAGTCCATAATTTTACCATATGAATCTTTAACCCTGATCAGCTGTATTTAGTTTTAATGATACCAATAGTTGTTAATTGGATACAAAACATCTATTAGGTAGTATTTTCAGATGTTTCATGAGAACATTGGAGGCAGCGCCTAGAGATTCCTGAGCTGAGCTGCCGTGTTGCCTAGTGGGTTCTTGCCGCTCCAGCCCTGGAGCTCTCACAGCCAAGAGCACCTCCAGACTCTGCTTTGTCTGATAGTCCAGTGTTAGCCTAGGACCCCAAGAAAGTTCAAGTTTGGGAATGAACATACTGGAAGAAGGGAAGTTGTTAGGAAACATTCCCTAGGCAGCTGCTGAGGGAAGAGCTGCTCACAGGGCCATGGAAACAGCCTCTCTGGGCTCACACCGCTGTTTCCCAGAGGCCACACCTGCTGCCATTTAACTGCCAAGGCCACCAGACTAGGGATTTGCTCCTCACAGCAGGCCACTGCCAGTGCACAAGAGGGTTCTTAATGGCTCAGGCAGAATCGGAACAATGTAGTGCAGAGCCTGTGTGTATACGCTGACTTGAATGGTCATTTTTCTGAGCTTTTTTCTTTTGGCTTTTAAAGATTTTATTTCTCCTTTTTCTCCCAAAGCTCCCCAGTACACAGTTGCGTATTTTTAGTTGTGGGTCCCTCTAGCTGTGGCATGTGGGATACCACCCCAGCATGGCCCAATGAATGGCGCCATGTCCACGCCCAGGATTCAAACCGGCGAAACCCTGGGCGCCCCCCCCCCCCCCGCCCCCCAAGCAGAGAGTGGGAACCCAACCAAGGAGCCAGCCCATTGTTTTGGCTTTTAAATATCTATAGCCAACAGTTGGTAATTGAGAACAGAGCTTCTCAAACACTAAGGTGCATCTCACTCACCTGGGATCTTGTTACAATGCAGGATCTGCTCCAACAGGACTGGGTGGGTCCTGAGACCTAGCACTCGTAACAAGAATCAAGGTGACAATTTTGAATAACAAGGCCTTAGATGAATCTGTTGGTGTGGCATCTTACCTTTTCCAGGTTAACACTCTTTCTGTAATTTTGATAACTACAACAGCACAGTAATCAAAAATATTAAGCATTTAATATTTATATTTCATTTCCTCAGTTACAAATCAATGCTTTAAGATGAGTTCAGAGTAGACACCCGCATGATGACTGGCCATTGTGACAGGTGGTTATGACCCAGCGGCTGCGATGGCAGCACCAGCCACTGAGCTGGTGTGGGAGCCGAAAGCCTAGAAATATCCAGGGGCAGCTTTCCTACAGGTGACCTGGAGCAGTGAGGGCCAGCTAGGTACGGGGTCATGGGATCAGTGTGGCTGCCTCCCCCAGTTTGCCATCTTTTAGAGGAGAGCTGCCTCCTTTTGTGCCTCAATACCACACGGCTCAGAGGTGTTGGGATCAGACTATATGCAGTTGCTTAGCAAGTGTCTTACAATTTTACGTTCAAGGCAAAGTACCAAACCTGGTCAGTTCTAAAGCCGTCCTCCCCCTGCACGCACCCCCCAGTTACATCTACTTGATACTGTCAGCATTTCATGCATTTTGTCCTCCTTTTGGTTACATTGGGTCCTCTTCTGCTTCCATCAAGTAATTACAGCTCTGATTTGTACGGTACTGAAGCATCACTTTGACCTTTTGTAGTAGATATTACACTCAGGTAGGTTGGCCAGACTTAAAAAATAAAAATATGGAAAAGGAGAGAAAAGCCAGGAATGGGTATGTTATTGAGGTCACTCATTACTTTAGGCAAAAGAGCTCAAAAAAAAAAAAAAAAAAAAAAAACCCCAAACATGATACTCAGTTAAATAAGGATTGCATGTGACATCCTTATACTCAAATATTAGTCACCATTGATCTGAAATTCAAATGTAGCAGGGTATCTGTGTTTTACATGGCAACCTCACAGAAAGGTCAACCTAAGTTGGCATATTGAAGCCCAGGGAGCCACACGGCACTGTTTCTCCTCTGGACTCCTCGCCCCTGGAAGAGTTGCCTGTAGGGCTGTGCCTGGGTGGCCCCACCTGCCAGGGCCGAGTTAACGTTTCATTCCAGAAAACTTACCATTCTTTGTCTACCTCTACCCCCTGCTTATGAAAGCCAACAGCAGCTGTCATTGGGACAATCTTTTTTTATTTTTATTTTTTTGAGGAAGATTAGCCCTGAGCTAACTACTGCCAATCCTCCTCTTTTTGCTGAGGAAGACGGGCCCTGAGCTAACATCCATGCCCATCTTCCTCTACTTTATACGTGGGATGCCTACCACAGCATGGCTTTTGCCAAGCGGTGCCCTGTCTGCACCCAGGATCCGAACTGGTGAACCCCGGGCCGCCGAGAAGCAGAATGTGTGCTCTTAACCACTGCGCCACCAGGCTGGCCCCAGAACAATCTTAATTGAAGTAAATGATATACTTTTTTATCCCCGTGTGAGAAACTCAATTTTTGGTGTGACCTTTTTCAGAAGGCTACAGACACTCTCAAAGAAATGGCTCTTGCTTTCTGTAATTGTAGCTGGAATATTTAGCAGTTTCTTGCTTTTTATTGGAGTCAAGGCACTCTGGTTCAGACAAGAGTCACACTTGTTATCCCCTCTCCGATGTCCTTCTATTTTGACTTCATCGGGACTTCTGAGCCCAGGGTGCCTGCACGCATGCCGTTCACTCTCTCTTGGTCTCAGGGATGTGTGGTGACAGTGTAGGCAGCAAAAACCAACTGTGGATTACACCACTGCTTTGAGCCTCAGTCTCCTGTTTATTGCTGAAAACAAAACAGACCCAAAATGGAATCACATGTGCTAAGCCCCACGTCACCAAACCGAGTCTTAACTTAATTACACTTTCAGCTCTCCGAGAAGTGGAATCGTAAACTGGTCACTCAGGAATCACCTGAGCAGCCCTAGTTAGGTAATCTTCCTGATAGATTCCTGCCATCCCCTAAAGGAAAATAACTTTACTATAACCAACTCACTTCTTTGCCTAGTATAACCTCCTTATTCCTGCTCCCTTCTGCCTATAGAAGTCTTTCATTTTGTACAGCTCCTTGGAACTCCTTTCTATCTGCTAGATTGGATGCTGGCCGAGTCAAATTTATTTTTGCTCAAATAAACTCTTAAAATTGTTACTATGCCTCAGTTTGTCTTTTAACAGTTCTGGTGTCAGAAGTGGGATCTTGAGGAGAACCCCAAGTGGCCACAAGAGCAATAAGCAACCAGGCATAAGTACTGTTGAGCCATTTGAGCTCGCTGCTTTCTCGCTGCCTCTGGAGGTCCTGGGTAAGTTTCTCAGATCCCAGCTCTGCAGCTTTTGCATTATGAGCTTTCAGACTTTATTTGAGCATTTCTTTTTCTGCTCTGCAGAAACCAGCCAGAGTTAGACTTGGTCCAACCTGGACACCAGACTGGGTCTGGGGTCAGACTGAGTCTGACTTAAGCAGGATTGGGTCCAGCATGAGGCCTCAAGTGAATAAAATTTTAAGACTGAAAAAACAGGTTAAACTGAAACCTGAGTTTTATAATTCAAGATAATCTTGAATTATAGTGGCCACAGTGGAGAACTTTTAACCTAGATAAGCTTATTCATTTACAAGGGACCCTAGAGAAAAAGGGGTCTCAGCCAAGCACTTATCATAAAGGGTGGAGGGAAAACTATTTTTCCTCCTCTAACGTTGGTGGCCAGGATGAGACCTGCTGGGACCCTCCACTCTCTCCACAGTCTGCGGACAGGATTGTGGGAAAACTGGGAGAAGCCAGCAATGGGAGAGAATTCTTACCAAAGTTTCGTCTCCTAGATCTCTGTCTGTTATGCTTGGTCGAGAAAGGAAGGTAAAATTTCATGTTGTCCCTTTCCAAATTCAGGTGGCAGAGGAAACACTTCTAAGAATTAGATCTTTGAATTGCAACTCGTGAATTTGCTTTCAAGTACCCATTGATTGTCAATGCTTTCTCTCCCAGGGGCAGCTATATTGCCTTCTTTGAGATTTTTCTTATTTCTTGAGATAAGCCTGTATTGCTGTAAATTTCCCTCTTAGTACCACTTTTGTTTCATCCCATAAAACTTAGTATATTGTGTTTTCATTTTCATTTGCCTTCTGGTATTTTCTGACATCACCTTTGATTTCTTCATTGATCCAATGGTTGTTCAGTAGCATGTTGTTTAGTCTCCACATGTTTGTGACTTTCCCAGCTTTTTTCTTGTAGTTGATTTCTAGTTTCATACTAATATGGTGGATATGAATTCAATCTTCTTAAATTTATTGAGGCTTGCTTTGTTTCCCAACATATGGTCTATCTTTGAGAATGTTCCATGTGCACTTGAGAAGAATGTATATTCTGCTGTTTTTGGATGGAGTGTTCTATGTATATCTGTTAAGTCCATCTGGTCTAGTGTTTCGTTTAAATCCACTGTTTCCTTATTGACTTTCTGTCTGAATGATCTGTCCATTGACATAAGTGGGGTGTTAAGGCTGTCAATTTCTCCCTTTAGTTCTGTTAATAGTTGCTTTATACCCTTTGGTGCTCTGTGTTAGGTGCTTATATAAGTGTTATGTCTTCTTGGGGGAATGTCCCTTTTATCATTATATAATGCTCATCTTTGTCTCTTGTTATCTGTTTTATCTTTAAGTCTGTTTATCTAATGTACCTATGGCTATGCTCACTTTCTTTTGCTTGCCATTTGCTTGAAGTATCATCTTCCATTCTTTCACTCTGGGCCTATGTTTGTCTTTAGAGCTGAGATGTGTTTCTAAAAGGCAGCATATGGGGCTGGCTCCGTGGCCGAGTGGTTAAGTTCACCCACTCCGCTGTGGCGGCCCAGGGTTCAGATCCTGGGCACGGACATGGCACCGCTCGTCAGGCCACCTTGAGGTGGCGTCCCACAACAACCCACAACTAGAAGGACCTGCAGACCTGCAACTAAAATATACAACTGTGTAGTTTGGGGAGATAAAGCAGAAAAAAAAAAAAGAGAAAGATTGGCAACAGTTGTTAGCTCAGGTGCCAATCATTAAAAAAAAAAAAAAGGAAGACTGGCAACAGTTGTTAGCCCACGTGCCAATCTTTAAAAAAAAAAAAAAAAAAGGCAGCATATTCTTGGGTCTCATTTTTTAATCCATCCAGCCACTCTGTGTCTTTTGATTGGTGAATTCAATCCATTTACATTTAGAATGATTATTGATATGTGAGGGCTTAATATTGCCATTTTATCTTTTGTTTTCCAGTTGTTCTATGTTTCCATTGTTTCTTTTTCCTTGTATTTCTGTCTGCCATTTCAGTTTGGTGGTTTTCTGTGTTGTTTTTCTCTATTTTCTCTTTATTTGTGATTTGTGATTCTGCTCTGATTTTTTTATTCTGTGGCTACCATGAGCTTTGTATAAAAGATCTCATACATGAGATAGTCCTTTTTCTGATAAGCCTCTTCTCTCCCTTAGCCTATGCAAGTTCCATCCCTTTCCGCTTCCCCTTCTATGCTTTGGCTGTCACAATGATTCTTTGTTGTGTTGTGACTTTGTGACCAAATTGTAGTGGTTATAGTTATGCTTGATGCTTTCTTTCCCTTTATCTTTTATAATTATGTGTTTACTATCCTATTCTGATATAGAGCTGCAATTTTCTGATTCTGTCTATCTCCTTGCTCAAGGTTTTGTAAACATTTGCTTTTTAGTTTCAGATAGGAGGGCTCCTTTCAACATTTCTTGTAAGGCAGGTTTAGTGGCAATGAACTCCTTCAGTGTTTTTTGTCTTGGAAGGCTTTTATTTCTCTGTCATAACTGAAGGACAATTTGTCTGGATAGAGTATTCTTGGTTGGTAGTTTTTGTCTTTCAGTATTTTGAATATATCATTCCACTCTCTCCTAGCCTGTAGGGTTTCTACTGTGAAATCCACTGAAAGCTTGATGGGGGTTCTTTTGTAGCTTATTTTCTTCTGTCTTGATGCCCTTAATATTGTTTCTTTGTCATTCACTTTTGAAAGTTTTAATATTATATGCCTTGGAGAAGGTCTTTTTGCATTGAGGTAATTAGGAATTCTACTAACTTCATGTACCTGCATGTCCAGTTCCTTCCCCAGGTGTGGGAAGTTCTCAGCTATTTTTTCTTTCAATAAGCTCTTTGTTCCTTTCTCCTTCTCTTTTCCTTCTTGGATACCTATAATCCTTATGTTACTTTTCCTAATTGAGCCAGATATTTCTTGAAGAATTTCTTCATTTTTAAAAAATCTTAGTTCTCTCTCCTCCACCTGAATCATTTCTAGATTTCTATCTTTGAGCTCACTAATTCTCCTCTCGTTATGGTCGGCTTGATTTTTAATGATTTCTACACTATTTTTCCTCTCATTAATTGTCTTTTCATCTCTAGAATTTCTGTGTGGTTTGTTTTTGGAGTTTCAATCTCTTTGGTGAAGTACTCCTGTTCGTTAATTTTATTCCTGAGCTCATTGAACTTTCTGAGTTTTCTTGTAACTTGTTGAGTTTCTTTACGACAGCTATTTTGAATTCTCTGTCAGTTAGATTGTAATCTTCTGTAATTTCAAGCTTGGTTTCTGGAGCGCTGTCATTCTTCTACTATTCTGCTATGTTACTGTAGTTTTTCATGGTGTTTGATGAATTGATCCTCTGCCGGCACAGGTGTGGTAGGAACCACCTTTCTTATTTGCGTAAAGCTTTGGTTACTTTGGTTCTGAGCTGATCTGGTTGTATTTGAGAGCCTGCACTTTCCACTCTCCACTGCCTCTGCCAGTGGCATTGCCAGTGCCCTCCTTGTGCTGCTTGTGCCTCTGGGTTTGCTAGTGCCTTGCTGCATGCAATGTCGCTTCAGCCTCAGGTGTTGCCCCCATGATCACCAGGCTGTGAGCACTTCTGCTTCCGGGGTCACCTGGGTCTTGTGTTCCTCCACTGGCTCCCCATGGGCTCTCCATGGGCTCAGATGCTGCTGCCTTGTGCACTGGCTGTTCTTCCTGGTTTGTCTGGGGGTGCGGATTGCACCACTGCCAAGGGTGCTAGGTTCATGGGTCTTGCCATCACTGCCGGGGCCCCAGGGACCTGGGGAATTGTATGCAGCCCCTGCTGCTGGTATAGCTGGTGTTGAAGGTGCTGCCATTGGGAGCTGGATCACCAGTTCTGCTGTAGTTCCTGAAGGTCCTGCCACTGCTGGTGGGAGCAGGGGCTAAGCAGGGAGAAGTTTTTGTTGTTGCTCGCTGTACAGCCTCTGGTCTGTGGTGCTAGCCAGAGTGTTTTGAAAATTCAGGTCAGGGTGCGCCACCCCAGCTGGGAAAATCTGAGTTTTGTATACTATCCCCACTGTTGGAAAGACCTGGCCACTGCCAGCACGGGTGGGGGAGGGGGAGCAAATGCTGGATCTGCTGAGAGATGGGCAAGGAACAAGCCAGCCAACTTTTTCTGCCTCTGCCACAGCTGCTACCAGATGAGCAGGCTGGGTCTGCTGGGAGATGGGCAGGGAACAAGACCCACCTGTTTTCTTGCAGGCATGCAGGCCAGTGTGAGGATCCATGCCCTAGGTTGCTGCTGCGAAGGGAGGGAGAGGAGGCTGCTCCCCTAGTTCCACTGCCTCCTGGAGCTCTAGTCCACCCATCTTCAGATGTATAGATGCATGGATCCCTTAGGCATCCTGTTGTGCTGTGTAAGGAATCTGTTGGTCAGTGGATGTCTGATTGGTTGTAACTTAGAGAAGAGAGACAAAGGGAACAACTCACTCTGCCATGATGCTGACATCTGTATTGCCTTCTTATTTGTCTCCTTTTGTGTCTTGAGGACTTAGCTTGGCAACTGTCAGGTTGGGGTACCAAAATATGGCCAGACTAAATGTGGGTTGCACTGCATTTGCTAGACATGGCTGGAGGGAAATGTGAGTTGCACTGCATTTGCTAGACATGGCTGGACGGAAATGTGGGCTGCGCTCTTCATTTGCAGCTAGGGTCCTACCAACTGTTGCCAGCTCTCAGGGAAATTTTCTAAATCTTTCCTTTTATTAGCTGTCTTTAGGAGTGGCTCTGAATCTTGAGAGGATAGTATCTTTTACACCCTCTTTGGGGATGCCTCTTGCATCCAGGGGTTGTTCAATACTGCCAGGAATATTAACAATTTGTCCAGGCTGAAACTTGACAAGATATATGAAAAGATTTTTTTTTAACTAACTCTATGATCAGAAGTTGACCAAATTGGAAACTAACATTCAGAGCTGACAGAAACTTTTTTTTAAAGGCGTTTTCTCCAAAGCTAAAATGAAACTATGTGCCCAGAAGGAAAGAAAAATATTCTTAAGTGTTTATGGAAGGATTTACTAAAATATCCCAAAGACACACAGCTCTAAATAGAGAACATAGAAATCTTTTGATTTCCATCTTAGTTGAAGATCTTCCTGATACAAAGAAGCAAATTGAAGATAATGTAGTTGGATGGGTAGGTCAGCCTCTTGATATCATTCAGGTTGCAAGCCAGATCTTTTTTTTTCAAAGATTGGCTCTGGTGCCAATCTTCCTTTTTTTTTCTTTTCTCTTCCTCTCCCCAAAGCCCCCCAGTACATAGTTGTATATTTTAGTTGTGGGTCCTTCTAGTTGTGGCATGTGGGACACCACCTCAGCATGGTTTGATGAGTGGTGCCATGTCCATGCCCAGGACCTGAACTGGTGAAACCCTTGGCTGCCAAAGCAGAGTGTGCAAACTTAACCACTTGGCCACAGGGCCGGCCCCAAGCCAAATCTTTGTGGAATTAAAAAATATACTTGTCTTGGGGCCAGCCCGGTGGCGCAGAGGTTAAGTTCGCACATTCCGCTTCTCGGTGGCCCAGGGTTTGCCAGTTCAGATCCCGGGTGCGGACGTGGCACTGCTTGGCATGCCATGCTGTGGTAGGCGTCCCACATATAAAGTAGAGGAGGATGGGTATGATGTTAGCTCAGGGCCAGGCTTCCTCAGCAAAAAAAAGAGGACTGGCAGTAGTTAGCTCAGGGCTAATCTTCATCAAAAAAAAAAAAAGAAAAAAAAATATATATATATACTTGTCTTACAAATTGAGTCTTCACAAGAATGGAAATGTGTCTCTAGAAACAATCCAAAGCTCACCTATCCTTTTTACCCAAAGGTGAAACCTCCCCTGTTCATCTCAAAAGGCTTGTAGGTATTGTAAAAGATCCAGACTTAGGGAACAATAGTCCTTTCTGGAGGAACTTGCATTCTTTCTCTGTGCCTTTTGAGATCTAAGTATTCTACCCGGTCTTCTCTATAAAAGGAAAGGCCATTGAAAACTCAGCCTATGAAAAATCTTTAAAATCTTTGCCACATATATTAGTGAAAAGTTTAAGCCATCTGAGTAGCTAACCTTAACTTATTCCATCTGCCAGAAACATAATTTAGATCCAACTGTTCTTTTATAAACTAGTGAGTTTTGCATTATACCTGTCTCAAGGCTAAAATTTTAAAACAAAAGCTACAAGATCTCTGTTTGCATCTGCCCGTATGTTTGTATGTGTCTATGTATGTAAGCTTTAAATGTGTGACTTTTCCTACCTCTAGATGGCAGTGCCAAAATTAATTTGTAAAGAGCTCTATTTAATTAGCTTAAAGACAAATAAGTGTTATATAAATCAAGTATACTCTCAGAAATATAGGAACTAACCCAAATGTTTTTCAAGTTTACATGATCTAGCATAATCTTCAATAAATAAAAGCTAGTTTAAGTTTGTTGGTTTAATTAAAACAGGCATGTCTTTAGAGTTATCAGCATTAAATATAATGCAAGCATACAACTTTTATTCTACTTAGGTTTACTAAAAATCAAATAAGCTCACATTACAGAATTTGTCAGCAAGAAAGATAACTTTTAGCTGTTTAACGTCTTGTGAAATTGTCATGACTAATCTAAGCATAACCTTAAGAACAAGTGAATTATGTAGCTGTAAATAAAAGTCTATAAATGAACTTTTCAACAATAATTATATGTCTACTTAAAAGAGTTTCCAAAATCTTTTTGGTAACTTGAAACCTTAAAGTTACACAGAGACAAATTAAATGATGGCTATTCATTGAATATATAGATCTTTTCCAAATAAGATAAAATACTGAAACATTGATTACTGAACACAGGTTTATCCACTTTTCGCTTCCTTTTACAGAGGAACTAAAGCTATTTGGGTGTATCAGTAAATAAATATATTTTGTGTCACACTGGAAAATTTCCTATGAAGAAGAATATGCTTCTAGAAATTATGAAATGCACAGTATGTATAAATTTGCCAATCCACAGAATGCTAGTGTAACAGTCCACAATTGCTTACTTCTTAGTTTTCACTGGAAATTAAGGATTCTAAAGGTTAAGAATTCTAATCAACATAAGTAATTAAAACTACTTAGAAATCATAAGGGTGAAAAGAAACAACTGTGTATGAAAAGTAGGTGAGGAAAGTAAAATGATTGTTCCAGAATGAGAAAGAGAAGAAAACATAGGACAAAATCTGAATGGATATAAAAAAGTTGTAAGCTTGTAGATAGAGAATCTTGTGAAAGGAATTTTATGTGTAGTCAAGCTGGCTAAGACTGGAATGGATTTAAGGTGTTTTTAAAAAATGAGTTTAACTTCAACGTACACTGGTGCAAAATTAGAATTTGGTTTTCTCTCTGTTAAACAACAAAGTTTTCTTAGATTATCGGTCTGCTCTTAAGAAATTGTCAAAGTTTTTTGTTTGTTTGTTTGTTTGTTTTTTTACCTTTTAAGTAATCTGCCTGGACAGCGAAGATTTTCTGTCTTACCAAAATCAGTTTCTGTGCTTCATGGCGTCTTTCTCAGGTCCTTGATTACTTAAGAAACCCCAGTCTTCTCAATATTCAGAAAACTGACTTTTGTTCACAACTATATAACCTTCTGTATTTGCCTTTAACACCTTCTATTTTCACTGGTTACATAGACAATTTAAGTATTATTTCATAATGATCTGTGATCATATTTAATCAAATGTTCAAACCTTTTGACATTTTCTCAAAATCAAATTCTTAAGCTTTTTTCTTTTTTTTTTTTGCCTCAAACTAACTTTGAGATTTCACAAAGGGCTCCTGGAAAATCTCAAAGGATTTGTCTCATGTTGTAAAAGAGAGATGCTAAATTAATTAAGTTTATTTGGCATGTTAAAATATATGGGAAGCATTGTCAAATAAGTGATGATAAACTTTTTTAGGTTATATATATATATGGGTATATGTTACTAACATATAGGTATTCCAGAAATTGAAGTTTCTAGAAATTTGTCAATACTTTCATTGTCCAATTATTATCCTAAATCATTGTACGCCACACGAATAACTACATTTCCTTATCAAATGAGCTCTCACCGGCTATTTGACTATGGGCGTTTTTAAGTCTTTTGTCATTTACAGATAGTTGTTTTACTCTGATTTTTTCCAAGTGAGATTTATGGAAAGGACCCTACCAAGTACCCTTGACATTGACACTGCTGCCAAATTACAAAGTGTGGAAACCTGCATGCATATTTTACAACTGAAGAAGACTCCACCTGACAAGTGCTGGTGACTTCCGAATCAAACTGGCTAGAAAAGGAGCTGACGCTGAGATAGAGTGCTTTCTCCCAAGATGTCAGATCACGATTATTTCTTTCCATTCCTCCTTCTAGTGATCCTTACGCCATGAACGTCTTTATGATCCTTTTCTTCCTCTTTTGCCTTGCTGTGGCCCAGCAAGACACTGCCATCTGAGGCCATCGCAAGGGAGTGGGCAATCCAACCTCTGAACAACTGTTCATTTATCGATGCTGGTGATCCTGCAGTTCTGCTCATCACCAACTTCTCCCTGATTGCCAATGCCTCAGTTTTTCTGGAACAAATTCAGCCCCATCTCTATCATGTCAGGCACACTAACCCCAGGTTCTATTTCCCTGTCTCTGGTTAACAACCCCAGACCCAGGAAACTTTGCATCCAAGTTCTGTACAAAGAAAGGGACACAAGGTAAGGGTAAATCTACGGACCCTTAAATCTTACTGGCCTCCTTGGCTGTCACCTAGTCCTGAGTCACAGACTCAAACCGGAATTACTAGGAGGCATTCGCCATTCAAAATTCACTTGGTTCAACAGACTCCTATTCTTCTGGCTAGGAGTAAGTGCAAATGAGGCCATGATAAGGGCCCTCTCCTTAACTCTTGAAGACATTGCAGAACCTGCTGCTAAAACAATAGCTGCCCAACAAAAAGTCCCTTGACTCTCTCGCCAAAGTTCTTGATAACAGCATATCCCTTGATTGCGTTTAGCGGAGCTGGGAGGCGGCCAATACCACTTGCTGCACTTGGATGAACACTTCTGGGGAAGTTGCGACTCAGCTAAATAAGAGCACTGAACAAGTCACTGGGCTTTTTTTTTTTTAAAGATTTTATTTTTTCCTTTTTCTCCCCAAAGTCCCCGGTACATAGTTTATATTATATTCTTAGTTGTGGGTCCCTCTAGTTGTGGCATGTGGGACGCTGTCTCAGCGTGGTTCGATGAGCAGTGCCATGTCCGCGCCCAGGATTCGAACCAACGAAACACTGAGCCGCCTGCAGCAGAGCGCGTGAACTTAACCACTCGGCCACGGGGCCAGCCCCGTCACTGGGCTTTAAACAGTGACTTCTCCAGCAGTGTGTTTCTTTGCTGGTTGGTTTGGGTCTTGAGGACTATGGCTCTGAAGTCCACTCCAGACACTGGGAAATAGCCTGTTCTAGTCCCAGTAGTCTTAGTGTGCTGTATTCTCGCAAAAGCTTTAAAGGCATGTTTGCAGCCACTACCCAACACACACATGATCTCCCTGAGAACAGAATGTCAAAAAGGAACAAAGACAAGGACTGACTTAGAAGAATGTCAGCCTGACATCATGACCTGTGAATGCCACACAGCAATTCAGCAAAAACTACGACAACTACAGAGCAGTAGCTGGGAGTAGCTCTAATGCCTTAAATTTTGATCACCTCTCTCAGTTAGGCTGAGAGTCTGATCAAAAGGGGGTAATTGTTAAAAGAGACAACAGCCCAAGACAGAGTCATTTATGCTAAACCCACATCACTATGTAATTAGAGACTTAATTACAGTTTCAGCTCTCCCAGAAATGAAATCTTTTTTTTTCTTTTTTCTAAAGATTGGCCCTGAGCTGACATCTGTTGCCAATCTTTTTTTTCTCCCCCTTCTTCTTCTCCCCAAAGTCCCCGAGTACATAGCTGTACATTCTAGTTGTGAGCGCCTCTGGTTGTGCTATGTGGCATCCTGCCTCAGCGTGGCTTACGAGCAGCGCCATGTCTGCACCCAGGATCTGAACCAGTGAAATCCTGGGCTGCTAAAGCGGAGTGCCCGAACTTAACCACTCGGCCACGGGGCCAGCCCCAGAAATGAAATCTTAAGCCAGTTAATTAGGAATGGCCTGATCAACACTAATTAGGTAATCTGCCCAATAGACCCCTGTTATCCCCTAAAGTCACTTTGCAAGAACCAACCCACTTCTTTGCCAAGTTGGGCCAACTGACTTGTGCGTCGTGCTAGGGGTCAAAGCTCACTTTCCACTGGAAGCGAGATGTCACTCACAGAAGCAGCTGCAAACCCAATCGCAGCCAGCCGGACTGCGCACACACATGCTCCCCAGCGGCAGCCACTGGTGTGAGGACGGAGGAGGACCTTGCTGTGACCTCTAGGAACCAACAAGAGGGCATCACTTCCGCCTGGCTGAGGAACACAAGTAAGTTATACCAGTACGTTCCGTTCACCTTAAACAAGTATCACACCAACTCCTTGCCCACCACAGGGCACTCAACTATTTCAAAGAAAGAATGTGTACAAAAAACAAACTTTTTTTCCTCAAATGGCTGTTGAATTTATTTGCTTGATCAATAATGGTCCTGGCAAAATTAGTTAACCAACGCTGAGACAACTGTAATGAAATACTAATTTTAAAAATCCATGACACCTTGATAGAAATTAGAGTTTACACAAACAAAAAAGAAACCTTCAATATTGCCAGCAAATATAAAATGAATGTAACATGACCGACAGGACAGCAAGAAGGCTTTACACATTTATATTTGACACCTGACCATATTTTCAGTCACCATAATATCTTCTCTCCAGATTTAAAAAAATAGTATGCTGATTTCTATAACAAAGCTTTTTTCGTACAAAAATCAAATAATGGCCAACAAGTCACAACAGTGCAATAGGTAGAGGATAAAAAACCGCATCAAACAGGTGCTGAAAATAAATACTAACTAGGAGGAGAGGACAGAGCCCTCGTGGGGTTTGTTTCCATCACCGTGTGTGGGGTTTGTCTTCACAGCCATGAGAGCTGACCCACCTCATGGGTGCCATTTATTTGGACAGAGCGCGGCTGAACGAAGGTGCCTGAGAGCTGGCCCCCCAGACGCCTCAGGTCACCAGAGAAGTGACAGAAGCAAGAAAACAGGATTGGGGATCACAGCTAGCATTAAAAGGAGGTTTTCTATTGCTCAATCTCGTCAATTGGGAGTCCTCAGCAGGTTCACTGAGACGACATGGAGAATTGAAAACTTGTTTAACAGTAAATATATGGCTTATTCAGGCAAAGAGACGTTTACATTCCAGCCCAAGCAAGCAATCTAAGTCATTCTGTTTTTAATGGAAGTCAGTCACATTGACGATTCTGGTTTGAGAAACAGATCCTTTGTGTGGGTGCATTAGGCCAAGGCAGCTGCCACCAACCAACCCAGTGAGGAGCACCTGCCGATCGCTAGCCGTGAGGAGCCGGAAAGAGCCAAAGGAGCGAGGCGGCTGCTCCTCCACCGGCCACGTTGCCCCAGGGCCAGGGGGCAGGCTCCACAGGCAGCTCTGTCTGAGACCAACTAGGCCGTCCTGGTGACTCGGGTTCATGGACTGTGGTTTAGGACTGTCAAAGGAGAAGGTGACAAGGGTGGGTAATGGTAACCCCAGGAAGAGCCATTCTGGCCAGTCAGGAAATAGGAGGCAGCTCCCCATTTATAATCTGCACCGAAAAGGTGTAAAAGGCACAAGCAAGAGTGACTAGGTAAGCAGAGATCCTGGAGGGCGAGACTACGGGGCGAGCCACAAGGCAGGAACAGTATTTACCTTGTTTGGTCCCCCCTACCTTGAACGAGAGAAAGAGATCCTGATTCTGCCGTAATAAAAAAGCAAAGAAAGATGATTTTTGGTTTAAAAAGAAGCCACTCAAGGGTTAAAATAGTTATTTTAAGTTAACAAAGAAAATTAATCTTCAAATAAGCTGACACTATCTGGAAAACTCATCTGTCCCCTACAAGCCCACAATGCGTCCACCGCTTTGTCCTCCCGTGTAACCTGAGCCCGACACGGAGAAGTCATACGTGTGAGAGAGGGAAGAGTCTTTGAGAAGAAAAGACGTCTTTATAGAATGCACAGCCGAGAGCTGTGGCTCTGCCTCCCGCGTTTACAGTAAGATGCACAGTCTTGCTGGGTCTGGGGTGCCACGCGCACGGGCCGCTCAGATGGCCGTCTCCTTCCTGTCTCTGCTCGGCGATGGCTTGGCCTGCTCCTTGCCTGCCTTTGGCTGCTCTTTAGCTGCTTTTGTCTCCGGGGCGCCGTCTCTGGGTGGCTGGACGGCACCCCCGCGCCGCTCGGGCTCAGTGTCGTCCTGCGCCTGCGGCTCGGGCTTGGCTCGCTGCAGCTGGAGCAGGCGGAGCTGCACGCGCAGTTCGATGATGGCCTCTCGCTCCTCGTGGATTGCTTGATTCAAATGATTGTTCTTTATCTTGAGGAATAACAGAAATATCAGTTGTCACTTAAGCAAGAAGGTCAAAAGGACGAAGATTCAGGAGCAGAGAACAGTGGGGTATCCTACGTAAGAATCTATTTTTGTTTTAGTCAATGCAGGTGTGAAATAAGACACCGAACACAAATATGCCCAGAGGCACATAAACACCGTGACTCAGAATGGATAAAACTCAAGAACATAAACTCTCCTAATTACAAAAGAGTAAATACATCTGGAAAACATGAATGTACCAACAGAAAATAATTATTTTACTAATATTAAGTATTCTACTGTTTAAAATAGATTTATGTTTTTGAATTGGCTCCTGATTAGCCCTTAATTAAGGGGAAGGTACAAGTGACTTCAGTAGCAATTAGAGGGGGAGTTAGAGACAGGACAAAATCCTGGATTTGTCTCAAAAGTGAATGTCCTTTGTCTTGTGTGAATGGCATTATCTTCCATCTGAACTGTGCTACTTAGTCAACCCACAGAAAAGCACGATCAGTTTAAACTACCTGCATCGCTCAGCAAAGCTGCAGTGACATAAACAGGAGCTAACCCCACACCCCCAGGCACGAGGCCACGTGACTGACCTTCGCTAAAGGGGGCCCGAAGCCTGGGTTCCATGTGTGCATCTCGTCCCGATAACAGGCATTCCTTGATGCCCTTCTCCTTCCTGCTGACTAAGAGTGGGCAAGACTCAGAGCCGCCACTTTGGACCCCAAGTGGAAAAAGTCCTGTGTGGAGGATAGCAGACCTGCATGTCCACCCGACGACAGCTCTAACTACCTTGTTCAAACCACGAGAGTACTCTTTGTTACAGCAGCTTAGCCTACATCCCAAGTACTGTAAATCTGGGATGCTTTCCCCCTTAGGATTTTAATATGATCTGTGAAATGTTAAGAAAGCAAAGTAAGGTGCTAAGGTGAGACCTTCCTGGAGCATGGAAGTGACCTGGTGGCCCAGGTCTCAGCGCCTGCCCTGCTTCCCTGACACCCCCCCGCCGTGGCGAGAATCGTGACCTTGGGCCTCAGCAGGCGTCCTGTCTGCACTCTGGGCGCAGGGTCTGCGGAGAGGGCTTTTGTAGGGGTGTTTCGTGGGGAATTCTAGTTTTCTCTGCGGAGGGCAGCTCTGGCTCCCCCAGCAGCTGAGCGCACCTGAACGAGGGAAGCAAGAGGCCCCACTGCTCTCAGACTCCTCTCTAAGAAGAGAACGGCTTCTCTCTCAACCTCAGGGGAAACATCTAGAGACTTTGTTATTTAGGGTAAGAAGGGACATTCTGATCAAGACCACCGACACCCACCACGCTCTCTTCACTGTGCAGCTGTGTCCCGGTCCCCTAGGGCCGAGTTCCCTCTTGCCTGTGTGTGGCTTATGGGTTGAGACCAAGAGAGAACCCTGCCGCTCATTTTACCACAGGGAGGCTCAGGAGACTTCTCCTTCTTCCACTAGCATTTCTCGTCCTGTTCGTCTTCTCTGGGAACACAGACCAGACCATGCCGAGCTGCTCACACCAGCAGTCAGGTGAGGCTTTCCTTGAGGTGGGAGAGGAGGCACTGTGTGGCACAGCACAGCCAGCAAAGGTCACCACACCTCAGGACAGCCTGAGGAGGCCACATCTGTGCCACCTGCTCGGCGAGAAGTCAGCTCGTGCGCTTTGGTGAGATGTCCCCCGGTATCCCTCTCTATTCAGCCTCCCAGTTGGTTACCAAGGAAAAGAAGAGCAATTCTAAGGGGAACTATGTGGTTTCTACAGAAACGATGTGGTTTCTAGAATTGCTGTGGTGTTTTTGGTGATCTTTCCCCGGACTCACCTCCAGCTCTTCGTTCTGTCTCTGCAGGTCCTCCAGGATGACCTGCAGCTCCTCCTCGTCCTCACTCTCGCTCTCGCTGTCAGAGGAGTATTCCTCCGTTTCGCTTCGGCCGTGCTGCTGACGACTGCAGGGGCGAGAGGCCAAGGACAACTTTACAGACCAGCAGAGCAAGGTATGCTTGTCTGTCACCTCCCTTCTTTCAGAGTTCCCAGGTTCTCATGAGTCTACTCAACATAACACCATTCTTAAGACTTACTAAGTAAGAACCTTAAAGATGATTAATTTCAGATGCCTAATCCTTCAAGAGCTGAAACAGTTAAGCTTATATTTAAGTAAATATTCTTGGAAATGCCAAATCCTCAGCTTCTCGTACCTCTGAATCTCGGCAATCTCGGCTCTGAGGCGCTCGATCTCCTCCTTCTCTGAGGCGATCTGTCGGCGCAGGAACTGCTCCATGGCCAGAAGCTCCTCCTGCTCCGTCAGAATCTCATTCTCCTACAATAATGATCACTGGTGAACACTTTTCAGAGTCTGAGTCTGGGAAATGTCACTTTTTGGGGGGTCTCCTAGGTCTCCGTGAATTCTTTAGCCCCATACACCTAACACACAAGTTATGAGAAAGCTTGCTGTACTGCACAACCAAAAAATATCCTCTTTCCTTAATGTGAAGAAAAGGCTTCTTTGAGAAAATGTAAACTAAGCTATTTGAGAGGAATGACTGGATTCTTCTCACGACATAAAATGCTGCTTAGGAATGCCATTTCCTGGTTTTGCAAAGACTCCCTGTGAGGCTACACACTGGGCACAAAGCCCAAGTTCAGGTGACTAAGTCTGTTTGTGCTTCCCAGCCCTTCCTGAGTGTCTTCCCACCTCTCAGTAAAGGCAGTCTGTTTTAGGGCCAAGGTGGCCTTTGATAGTGTCACCAAGGAAAGAAGGACCCAGGAGATGCGCAGCTGGTGTCAGTGTCACCTTAAAGCACATCTAGTGAAGAAAAGAGGCTCACAGGAGAAATGTTTTCTCCTCACCACAAGCCACTGTCCTCCTCAACTCATGTCCCCAGAGATAATATTTAAATAGTAAATATTCTGCTTTAACAGAATATACATTTCTAAAACTGACTGGATCACCCACGGGGAAAAATCCCCATCTGCCCAAGCTCCTCCAACCTAGAGACCAGAGCAGACAAAACTTAGGTGGTAACAGAGATGTAAGGCTATGGAAATTGGGAGTTGGAGGCAGAAAAGGGTCTACAGCATTTCCTTCCAAATAGGTACTGAGGATAAGCACCTGTGGTCGATCTTGAAAGACGCTGTGGTCAAGCTCTAGAGCCCCCAGCGCGCACGGAGACCCTCCTGGAGGGGCTGTGCGGTGCTCCCCAGCTGTTTCTAAACAGAGATGCTTTCCTCAGCTCGGCACGCCTGCTAACCTCGTGTCCCAGAAAATACCAGATTGAAAACCTCCAAAAGAAAGACTAAATCTGGGACTTTCTTCTCTCTTCAGGGGAAGAGCTATGTGTTCCTGCTTGGCAAAACAATGTATTTTTCAGAAGTGACAGAAAAGGACTGAAACTTGTAAGGCTTTAGGTATCCCACATACATGAGTTTCTGAAAACACAATGTCAGAGCCTAGAACTTCATTCCTTTCTGGTTAAACTCTGGGAACTTCTAGAACAGAATAAGGGTAACTTGAGAAATTTAGAAAGAAAGAAAAGAGCTCGTCTTGAGCTCTATGCCTGGAATACAGTAGATACTCAACAGCTATTTGTCAAATCAGTGCGGGAATAATAAAACAATTCATCTCCAACATCTGACTTTCACCTGCAAAGAATAAAATCTAATATCTAAAATATCTAAAAGCTGTTATTAGCAACAACTATCAGTTAAAATCTGTATCATTACACTTTAAGGATCCCAAAATTTGTGACATCAGGAAGAATATGTTTTAAAAATATTTATTAAAGTCCAATCTCATTAAAATGGAACAAGTACCACTAATCTATAAATTAGGGCACGTTATAGGTAACTCAGATCTGTGTATGGATGAGATGAGATGAAATAAAGCATCTAGAACAGTGTCCAGTAAGCAGCACTCACTCAACAGAAGCCAGTTCCTTTCCCCAGCTGAGTACTTCAGCAAACTCCACATTAAGGTAGGGCCAAACACAACAGGCACAGTCCTCTAAAGCCGCTGAACCATCTTACAAGTTTGGTGAGAAGAGTCACACCTCTGTAGTTGAGCTTCTCAAATTGTGATATAAAATGACCATTTACAGTCTTGCAACACACTCCTGAACAACCACTGGGTCAAAGAAGAAATCACATAACATCTAGAGACAAATGAAAATGGAAACAGAACATACCATGGCTTATGGAATGCAGCAAAAGCAATTTGGAGAGCAAGGTTTATAGTAATAAATGCCTACATTAAGAAAAAAAGAAAGACGTCAAATAACCTATCTTTATACCTCAAAGAACTAAAAAAAGAACAAACTCTACCTAAAATTAGCAGAAGGAAGGAAAAAATAAAGATCAGAGCAGAAATGAAGTAGTGACTAGAAAAACAACACAAAAGATCAATGAAACTAAGAGTTGCTTTTTGAAAAGAAAAACTTGACAAACGTTTAGCTAGACTAAGAGAAAAAGAGAGGACCCAAATAAAATTATAAATCAAAGAGGAAACACTACAGCTTTTACAGAGAAATACAAGGTCTATACGAGACAACTATGAACATTTATACACCAACAAACTGGATAACCAAGAAGAAATGAAATGATAAGTTCTTAGAAACATACAACCTACCAAGACTGAATCATGAAGAAACAGAAAATCTGAACAGACCAATCAGAAGTAAGGAGACTAAATCAGTAATCAACTATCTCCCAACCAAGAAAAGACCAGGACCAGATGGCTTCAAAGATGAAATCTACCAAACATAGAAAGAGGAATTAATGCCAATCCTTCTCAAACTCTTCCAGAAAACTGAAGAGAAAGGAACACTCCCAAACGCATTTTAAGAGGTCAGCATTACCCTCACACCAGAGCCAGACGAGGAAGAAAAGACTACAAGAAAAGAAAATTACAGGCCAATTTCCCTGATGAACATAGATGCAAAAGTCCTCAATAAGATACTAGCGAACCAAATTCAACAACACATTATAACGATCATACACCATGATCAAGTGGGATTTATCTCTGGGATGCAAATCAATAAATGTGATACACCATATTAATAGACTGAAAAATAGAAATCGTTTGATCATTTCAATAGATGCAAAAAAGCATGTGACAAAATTCAATAGCCTTTCATGATAAAAACTCTCAAAAAGTGGATATAAGAAGAACATAGGTCAACATAATAAAGGCCATATACGACAAGCCCATAGATAACATCATACTCAACAGTGAAAGGTCGAAAGCATTTCCTCTAAGACTAAGAACAGGACAAGGGTGCCCACTCTCAGTAGTTCCACTCAATACAGTACTGGAAGTCCTAGCCAGAATAATTAGACAAGAAAAAGAAATAAAAGGTATTCAAATTGGAAAGAAGTAAAATTGTCTCTTTTTGCAGACAACATGATCTTATATACAGAAAACCCTAAAGACTTCACCCAATAACTGTTAGAATAAACAAATTCAGTAAAGTTGCAGGATACAAAATTAACATACAAAAATCAGTTGCACTTCTATACACTAACAACAAACTATCTGAAAAAGAAATTTAAGAAAACCATTCCATTTACAATATCATCCAAAAAAAAAAAAAACCAACTTAGAATAAATGTAACCAAAGAGGTGAAAGAGCTATCCACTGAAAACTATAAAACACTGATGAAAGAAACTGAAGACGACACAAATAAATGGGAAGATATCCCATGTTCATGGATCAGAAGAAATAATATTGTTTAGATGTTGATACTACCCAAAGTGATCTACGGATTCAATGACATCTCTAGAACAAAATGAACAAAATTGCAGGGATCACACTACTTCATTTCAAAATATCCTACAAAGCTACAATAATCAAAACACTATGGTACTGGCATAAAAGTAGACATACAGACCAATGGTGCAGGATGGAGAGCCCAGAAATAAATCCACGTATTTATGATCAATTGATCTTTGACAAAGGTGCCAAGAACACACAATGGAGCAAGGACAGACTCTTCAAGAAATGGTGTTGGTAAACTGGTTTTCTACATGTAAAAGAATCAAACTGAACCCTTGTCTCATTCCATATACAAAAATCAACTCAAAATTGACTAAAGATTTAAGTGTGAGACCTGCATCAACAAAACTATTAGAAGAAAACATAGGGAAAAAGTTTCTTGGCATAGATCTGGGAAATGATTTTTTAGATATGACCCCAAAAGCAGAGGTAACAAAAGCAAAAACAGACAAGTGAGACTGCATCAAATTGAAAAACTTTTGCCCAGCAAAGGAAACAATCAACAGAGTGAAGAGACAACCCATGGAAGGAGAAAAAATATCTGCAAACCATGTATCTGATAAGGGGTAAATATCCAAAATATATAAGGAACTCAACTCAATAGAAAGAAAATAAACAACCTGGTTAAAAAATGGGCAAAGGATCTGAATAGACATTTCTTAAAAGAAGACATACATAATGGCTAACAGGTATATGAAAAGATGTTCAATGTCACTAATCATCAGGGAAATGCCAATCAAAACAATGAGATACCACCTCATATCTGTTACGTCAAAAACCAAAAGATAAGTGTTGGCAAGGCTGTAGAGAAAAGGGAGCCCTTGTACACTGTCGGTGGGAATGTAAATTGGTACAGCCATTGTGGAAAACAGTACGATGGCTCCCCAAAAAATAAAACCTAGAACTATCACATGATCCAGCAATCCACTTTTAGATATATATATCCAAAGGAAACGAAAACAGGATATTAAAGAGACATTTGCACTTCCGGGTTCATAGCAGCATTATTCACAATAGCCAAGATATGGAAACAACCTAAGTGTCTATCCATGGATGAATGGATAAAGAAGATATGGGATGTATACACACACACAGACACACAAATATTATTCAGCCATGAGAAAGAAGGAAATCCTGTCATTTATGACAACGTGGATGAACTGAGAGGACATTATGCTAAGTGAAATAAGCCAGACAAAGACAAATACTGTATGATCTCACTTAGATGTAGAATCTTAAAAAAAAAGTTGAGGGGCCAGCCCGGTGGTATAGCAGTTAAGTTCGTGCACTCCACTTTGGTGGCCTGGGGTTCGAGGGTTTGGATCCCAGGCACAGACCTACACATGGCTCATCAAGCCATGCTGTGATGGCATCCCATATACAAAGTAGAGGAAAACTGGCACAGATGTTAGCTCAGGGACAATCTTCCTCAAGCAAAAAGAAGAAGATTGGGAACAGATATTAGCTCAGGGCTAATCTCCCTCACCAAAAAGAAAAAACCTTGAACTCACAGACACAGAGAGTAGAAGAGTGGTTACCTTGAGGGTGGGGGAAACGGGGAGATGTTGGTAGCTTAACTGTAGCAATCATTTCACTACGTATAAGTAGATTAAATCATCATGTTGTTCACCTTAAATACAGGCACAGCCCAGAGATATTGTGGGTTCAGTTCCAGACCACCACAATAAAGTGAATATTGCAATAAAGTGAGTCACATAAATTTTTTTGGTTTCCCAGTACATAAAAAAGTTATGTTTACACTATACTGTAGTCTACTAAGTATGCAACAGCATTATGTCTAGAAAAATAACGTATACACCTTAATTAAAAAATACTTTATTGCTAAAAAATGCGAACCATCATCTGGGCCTTCAATGAGTCACAATCTTTTTGCTGGTGGAGAGTCCTGTAAAAAGAGCAATTATCTGCCAAGTGCAATAAAGTGAAGCGCAATAAAACGACGTGTGCCTATATATACAATTTTTACTTAAAAAAAGAGAATCCTGCAAATAGAGAAAAAGAATTTAGCTTACCTGGGCAAGAAGAATATTTATAACTTCTTCATTTTCATTCATTTCCTCTTTGGAAACATCCTCTTTTGAAAGACTGGCTATCTCTTGTGCAATCTTGGTTTCACACTCCTGTCAAGTAAGACGTGAAAAAGAATTGGTTAGCCTATATATAACACATACGCAACAAATTCACACCATTCACCATTCTAGAAGTTTCCCTCTCATTTCCTAGAATTGAAAAAATAACAGTAACAGTCAGATGAACCACCTGGATAGATGGGCATTTGCTAACTGGGCTTGGAAAATAACATGTGGATCTTTGTCTATGGCTTCACTGTGGAAAATGTTCAATTCTGGTTAACGTGCTTATCATTTCTGGAACCCTTTCACATAAATTACTTTCCGTGATACTTTTTTTTGGGAGGGGGTCAATTCTAAGCATACAATTCAATTAGTTTTGACAAATGCATACAGTCAAGTAACTACCACCACAATCACGATACAGAACATTTTCATCACCACACAAAGTACCCTTGGGCTCTTCCACCTTCTGCTGGCCCCTGGCGACCACTGACTTGCTTTCCATTGCTATAGTTTTCCCTTTTCTTGAGTGTCATATAAACTGCATCAATCAGTAAGTAGTCTTTTTTACCTAAAAGCATAATGCTTTTACAATTCGTCTATATTGTCATTTGTATTGGTAGTTTGCTGAGTAACATGCTTTGATATGAATGTACCCCAATTTGTTGATCCATTCACCAGCTGACAGACATCTGGGTCCTTTCTAGTTTTGAGCTATTTAACTAGAGTTGTTGTGAACATCTTGCATATGCTCTCTGCAGGTATATGCTTTCTTCTCTTAGATAAATACCTAGGAGTGGGATTGCTAGGTCATATGGTAACCACGTTTAACTTTGTAAGAAACTGCCAAACTGTTTTCCAAAATGACTGTACCATTTACATTACCAAGAGCAATATATGAGAATTCCAGTTGCTCCACATTCTTGTCAACACTTAGTTTTTTAGCCATTCTGGCTGGTGTGTAGTGGCATCTCATTGTGATTTTAATTTGCATTTCCTTAATGATTAATGATGTTGAACATCTTTGCATGTGCTATTTGCCATCTGTACATCATCTTTGGTAAAGTACTTGTTCAAATTTTTGCCTTTTTAAAATTGAACTGTTACTGTAACAAACGTTTCACTCTGGTGGAGATGTTGATAATGGAGGAGATAATGCACACAGTGGGTAAGGAGGTATATGGGAAATCTCTACACTTTCCTCTTAATTTTGCTGTGAACATAAAACTGCTCTAAAAACTAAAATCTAAAAGAAAATATGAGTTGTCTTCTAATTAAGTTCTAAGAGTTTTTTATATATTCTAGTTCAAGTCCTTTATCAGATACATGCTTTTTGCAAATATTTTGTCACAGCCTCTGGCTTATTTGTTTTCTTAACAGTGTCTTTTGAAGAGCATATTTTAAAACTTTGATGCAATATAATTTATCAAATTTTTCTTTCATAGTTTGTGAGCTTTGTGTCCCATTTAAGAAATCACTGCCTTAGTAATTTGTTACTTACTTACTGCCTCAGTAAGATTTTTTGTTTTCCTCTGCAAGTTTTCTCTGGATTTTAGAATATAATTCACTTTGAGTTAATTTTTGTATATGTTGTGTGGAAAGAGCCAAGGTTCTTTTTTTTTGCGTATAGGTATCCAATTGTTCCAGCACCATTTGTTGAAAAGAAAACCCTTCCCCACTGAATTGTCTTGGCATCTCTGTTGAAAATTGATTGCATATATGTGTGGGTCCATTTCTGAACTTTCTATTCTATACATCTGCCCTGTCCGATACCTGCTGTCTTGATTACTGCAGCTTTATAGAAGTCTTACAATCAGGCAGCGTGAGTGCTCCAACACTGTTCTTTTTCAAAATCATTTAGGCTATTCTAGGTCATTTGTATTTCCACGTGGAGAGCTGGTTAATTTCTACAAAAACCATCTCTTTAGATTTTGACTGGGAATGAACCTACAGATTAATTTGAGAAAACCTAACATCTGAACAACATTGAGATATATCGCTCCACTTACTTAGGTCTTCTTTTTCCTTTTTCGGTTTAATAACCAATTGTTCATTGCTTTAAATATAAAGAAATACAACAGACTTCTGTATATCTGATCTTGTATCCTACAACCTTACTAAACTCACCTATTAGGTTTTTTTCATAGATTCCTTAGGATTTTACACACAGACGATCATGTTGTCTACATTATACAGACTTATTTCTCTCCAATCTGTATTCCCCTTTTATTCATTTTATTGCATGGCTAGAGTGCAGCTCTAATACAATACTGACGTGGTGAGAGCAGAAATCCTTGCCTTGTACACCCAATCTTAGTGGAAAGCAGACTTTCACCATTAACTATAACATTAACCATAGACTTTTTTGTAAATGTCCTTTATCAGGCTAAGTTGTCTGCTAAGAGTTTTTATCATGAATAAGTGTTGCATTCTGCCAAGTGCTTTTTCTGCATCTATTGACATCATCTTGTGGTTTTTCTTATTTTTAGTCTGTTAATATAATGAATTATATTACTTCTATCTTTAAAAGCCATTTATTCCTCAATGCTAAAATCAACTTGATAGAACCTTCTGAGTTTTTTGTGAATTAATGAGCAGGCATGAAAAGACAGCATCAAGAAAACTGGTCAAGTAAAGGCATTCCATCTCTTCCTGTGTTGGCTCTGGTTTGCTACATCAAAATCCCTTTACCCAAGAGAGATACAGAAGCGAGAGAAACAAAAGCCAAACCCACATCAGCCATGTTCTAGGTCACAGACCCTCCATCTAAAGGCTGATGGGCAATGCCACATGGTCAACAATCACAACCACGTGGCCTGGTTGGTCAGTCACAAAAACCCGATTCCAGGCTGGATCATGAAGGGAATACTACTAACACTAACAATAAACAGGCAGAGGAAGCAACAGATAGATAACCTGGTAAGCAGGAGACAAGAAGGAAGAAAAACACACAGAGGGCTTCTGCCAGTCCTGGAATGCACATGTAAAAATCCCGTGGACGTTTCCTTTCTGACAAAGCTATCCTCCACATAAACGCAAACATCTAACCTCAAAGCAACGACAGTGCGTGGTTGTCTTTGTCTTTTAGCACAACTACAATGGTCACGCGCCATCAGTCACGTTCTCTCAGTCTGATAAATGCTAACTAATGTGCCTTGGAAGCATTGTTCGAACCTGCCACTGAATCTGCATGCAGGTTTTAAGAGGGTCCAGAGATCTGGGATCTTAGCTGTGGTGTGGCTGGGAAACTCAGAGTCCCAGAGCCAAGCAACACACACTAAACTAGAGGGGAGATCAAAAGTCCGACTCACAACCCCCAAACTTATCAGGAGTCCCCTGCCACACTTCCTATTATTAGGAAAAGAAAATCCCTCCTGATCTGCAGCACCTCCACGAGCTTTGAAAGAGCTGCCGCCAAGGCCTCAAATCCCCCAGCAGACTTGGAGATGCATCACTGTCCGCCTGCCGCTCATGCTTAGAAAGCTCTGTTCACAGGTACGACCAAGCAGGAAATGAGAAAACATCTTTTAGTAGAATCATGTTTAACAAAAAAACCCAACTTTCTAAATTAAACATTTCCCTGAGACTGAGCTGAAGGATCAATCATCCAGAACTGGGAACATCTGAGGGAGTAAATTTCCCATCAGGGAACTTCACTTCAAGAGACATGTATATATTGTATATTTAAAATAACTTGAAACAGTATATAAAAGATTCCAGCACATTCTTTTTATATTTTATTATAAACATGATGTACCAAAAATAAATTCACTCACTTGTCTTTTAGCTTCTCTCAGTTTTCTTTTGAGGGCTGTCAAAATTCTTTGTACTTCCCATAGTCTTTCTTCTTTAGATAAATCCTTTATCCCACCCTGCAGATCTCGATGTAAACAATTCAAAAGAAACTCCTAGAAAACAATACACCACACACTGAGTAGTATTCCACGTCTTATCTTAAAATAAAACCACATGCAATTTCTAAAGATGTAGAATTAACTATTTTTCAATTATCACTAAAGGAATAAAATTGTGGCACAAATTACTTATTCAAGGATATGACTGACAAATCACTCTTCTTGTTATGCCTCAGCATTAGGCTCATTCATTGTTACACTGGTTCAACAGCAGTTCACTCACGTCCCTTCCCCCAACACATCATCAAGTAAGAAGAAAGGGGAGCTTGGAGCAGATAAAAGGGAAGAAAAGCAAGGAGGGATTTGATAACGCGTATGCAAATAAAAGACGGAATAATCATCAAATGTAAGTAAATTTCTTGTGTAGCCCTGAATTTCTTACTCAGCTTGCCAAACACACATACACCCAAATGGCACCGTTTCTTCTATCAAAGTAGATAGTGGAAGAGCACTGGATTTGGGGTCAAATCTTGGCTCTACAGCTTAGTAAACATGTGACACAAAGTAAGTTATTTAACTCGCCCAAGTTTCAGTATTCTTATTTGTAAAATACAGCAGGGAACAGCAACCTTGTCCAGATAAACTAACATTTCTCGACTGCTTACAACGGGCCTGGCACCAGCTGAGCATCTTTAATGCATTATCTCATTTATGGTAAATTTCACATGAAACCTATGAGAGGATCCATTTTAAAATGGGATCACTGAGGCTTAAAGACATTAAGCAATTTGCCTAAAATCAGTCAATCAGGAGCAGAGCAAGAAATTAAAGCCAGGTCTTTTGATTTCAAAACCTGTGCTGTTTCTACCATGATATTCTGACTTCATTAGCATGAAATAGGCCAAATGGAAATTTCTGGCTTCGGTGTGCCATGAAGAATGTGCCTAACAGCTGCAGACACACAGAAAGTGCTTAATGAACAAGAGCTCATCATCATCATCATCATCATCATCACCATCATCATCTTCATGTCTCCAAAAGGGTAGGAGTGAGGTGGGCCCCTCAGGGCTCAGGCGCAGGGCTCAGCACACACACCTGTCTCCTGATCTCCTCCTTGATGCTCTCCTGGGTCTCTGGCAGTGTGGGCATGGTGGCCATGTTAGACCATCGAAGAGGTCTTGTCACTTGCTTTAGTACCACATTTCCAAAGAGCTCTTGCACATGCGTGAAGAACACATACAGGACACGATTGCTAATCTAAGAAAAAAGTAAAAAGATTTGCAAGAAATCCACTAAAATTACCATTTCACCTCATTTAATTTCTGTCTATCACATAGCACATCTTTTAATTCTGGATATGTGAATTAAAGTTTTCCTCAGTAGTGACTAGATATGCTTTGCTAATTAGTGACCAATTTAGAGAATGGAAAAATATGAACTAAGTCATGTACTCAAGCACCACAAGTAATTGGGGGAAAAAAGCCAGGAAAAGGATGCAGAAGCTGATGACCATCAATTTGTTCTTTTTTAGCACTACAATATTAACTGATCAAAAAAACCTCATGTTCCTTATTTCAAGTTATTTTGAGAACTTTTAACACCACTGGCTCTCCCGGGGAATGGGAAGGAAGAAAGAGCATTTGCAGCTGTAAGCTGGGCTGACAGCGAGAGTCTTCACTCCAGACGCGAACGCCTCCGGGCAGACGTGCACGGCCAGGGTGTAAGTACGAGGTTCAGATGCTAGATCATGGCATTAGGCTGGCTGGGAAGCTAAGGAGAGAAATTATTTCCTACCTAAATCTTACTCTTACAATATACACTTCAATCTTCTGTGATACTGTTACCCCTATATAGTAATATTAAGTAACAATGTAATATTCACCAAACTCTGAGATCCTGACCAATATGAGTGATAAACCTGAAATGTGAGAAACATTTTGCTTCCAAAATATAGCCAATGAGCAATGAAAGAATAAATACATCCTATAAAAGTGTGTTATAACAGACAATGACTGATAATAACCTAGTATATTGGCCAAAGAGGGCTTAAAATAAAAAACATAACCATCATCTCATTTTTTTGCCTTTTGTGTTTGGCCTGAGTAAAATATCAATAATCTAATTAAAGGAAAACATACACTCGCCATCAGCAGGAAATGAGCAGCAATAAATGCAGGCCAAGTATTCACGTTGCGAAGAGACACCAATTACCACACTACCCAATTCCCTGAAACGGCTCCTCAGACTCAGAGTCTCTGAAATGCTTCTCTAAGATCTACCTTTATAAATAAACCTTCAGGTTAAACCCCTGACCAAATAACGAGAGGCCCCTTTGTACCTGAGTCTCATATGTGTGTGTGATATAATTAAGCAATAACGCTATTTGAAGAAATAACCGAAATCTTAAAAATTCTATAGATTTGGGGCCGGGCCGGTGGCACAGCAGTTAAGTGCACACGCTCCGCTTCAGCGGCCCAGGGTTCGCCGGTTCGGATCCCGGGTGCGGACATGGCACCGCTTGTCAAGCCATGCTGTGGTAGGCGTCCCATGTATAAAGTAGAGGAAGATGGGAATGGATGTTAGCTCAGGGCCAGTCTTCCTCAGCAAAAAGAGGAGGATTGGCAGCAGTTAGCTCATGACTAATCTTCCTTAAAAAAAAAAAAGTTCTATAGATGAACTCTGTAACTGCAGGTACTATGGGGTCCTTCTCGACTAATGACAGATCACTGTCATCAGGAACTGGTTAATAAACTCACATCAAAGATTATACAACATTCAAATTACATAGCTACAAGCTAGTGGGCAAATATGCTCATTATCTTTTATGTCGACAATGTCCACATTATGAAAGAAAAAGACCAATGTTCAGGCTAATTCATTATCTACTTTCACTGGCTAATTGCTTTGAATGTGACTCAGCAAGAAAGAATGTTCCCCTAACTCCCCAGGGCCAGCACCAGAGAGCACGTGTGCAGAGACGGCCATGTACCTGGACAGTTGGGCTGAGCACTATGGAAATGTTCTGTATATTCATTTTTGTTTCCAGTTCCTTTGCAATAACATGGTCCATGTGCACGATCAGCCAGGAAATCAGGAGCTGGTTGCACTCCGGCAGCTCCTTCAGCAGGCGCTGGAATTCCTGCGCTTTCTCACTCTCCGTGCTCCTCCCACAGGCCTCTTCAAAGCGAGGCAGAAGCTCTTTGGTGAGCAGGTTCTCTGGAAGGTCCCGCAAATACTGCTTCAACAAACTGGCTACAGTGTTAGGCTCATATTCTTCCAAATTTGGAGACTCCTCTCTGTCATAGGCTGCTTTCAGCTCATCCACCTTTGATTTAATTCCTTAAAACATTCAAATTCAGAAGAGAAAGAGAATATCGAGAAAAAAAAATCAAACTCACAGCTTTCTCCACCTCTGCACCCACCCCTGGGGGCAGATCTGAGAAGAGCCAACCTGACAATAACAAACTTTTAGTTACGAAGCATTTATCTGCACAGGAGTCAGACAATTCCTCTGCAAACAATATAAAAGACTGAGCTTGGAGGGTGCATTGAACCAAAAGCTAAATGATAAGAGAAAACCTCAATATCTAGAACAAAAGTCAAGAGCCACCATGGACACAGGAAGCAAATATGCCAATGGATTCAGGCAAAAAAATTTGTTTTTAATTTAAAGATAGGTAAAAATTCAGGAAAAAAATTAAACTATAATCCAAGCATAAGTCTTGCTCTACACAAGCAGCTAACTGTTTTCCCTAACTGGTCACGAGACTGATAACATAAAACACAACTCCACTTGGTGTACATAAGCACGTTCCAAAAAGTTGCAGGTAATTACCTTTTTGTTAAATAAAGACCGTATCATAAATGCAAAAGGTGAGTTCTCTATCGAAACAAACCCTTTGAAAATTATTCCTCATTAAATAAACTCCATCTAATTTCTATTTTTAAATTTGAATTCTTTACTTGTTTTCTTAATCTGGAAGAGAGCTGGAACAAAAAAAGAGTGAAACCTGGGTTTCTAAAATCAAACTGTTTTGGGGGCTGGCTTGGTGGCGTAGTGGTTAAGTTCGTGCGCTCTGCTTCAGCGGCCTGGGGTCCGTGGGTCTGGATCCCAGGCACGGACCTACACATTGTTCATCAAGCCATGCTGTGGTGGCATCCTACATACAAGATAGAGGAAGACTGGCACAGATGTTGTTAGCTCAGTGACAATCTTCCTCCAGCAAAACGAGGAAGATTGGCAACAGATGTTAGCTCAAAGCTGATCTTCCTCACCAAAAAAAAAATTGTTTTGCTTTTCTTACAGGACAGAAACAAACACTGACACATACAATGAATGTTTTTCAAACATTATATAAGTTTTTAAGTCTTTAGTACAATTTGCACTTAAGTGACATAATTCAGTGACAATGATTGCTCGTAAGAATACAAAGTAGCTTTCTGTTGTTTTAATACTCAAAACTTCAGGCCAATTATTTGAAATAAGCCGCAAATCAAGGCTGACAGATTGTAATGGTAAATGCAAATCCTTGTGTTGTCTAATCTGCACAGCATTTTACAATCAATAGTGCTTACATCTGGGCTTTGCCATTCCTACTTGGTGTGATAACCTTTTAATGGCATTACAACAAATGTGTAACTTATCCAGCATTGACAAAATAAAATCAATAACTCCAAATGTGAAAATAACAATCTGAATCTTATTTTTGTACAATCTTTATTTTGAGGCAGAAAAATTAGAAAAAAATTCCTATTTTCTTACTTTTACGACAATATGAGTAAAACATAGTGAGTGATAACTTTAACTGAAATTCTTGGCAAAGATCTCCTCTCTCTCTCATATATATTTAATACATATCTAATTTTCCCCCAATAGTGCCTACCCAGAAAATCGCGCAAGAGAACAATTAGAATATGTGTTTGGTTTGTTGTTACTCTGAAATTATCAAAATGTTTTCATTCTAAAAACTGGACTCTTCAGAGAAAGCATCCCAGGCAGAGAAAGAGCATATGCAAAATGACACATTAGTTTTAAAACTGGAACTAATATATGAATAAGTGAGAACCAAAAGTCTCCAGCAGAAAACAATATTGTTATTAGCACAGAAAGAGAAAAGCCACAGCCATAACTGTGTAGCCCACTGTGCTGAATGCAGCACGCTGCAAGAGCTTAAAAAGCAAGGAAAAAACTGCTCAGCGCAGGAGCTCGGCCTCCATCAGGGGCAGCTCCCAGGAGGCTCCGACATGCCAACAGGGAGCGGGGTCCTGCAGCTCTGACTCTCCAAAAGGACGCCGACATCGCAGACAAAACACAGGGCAAAGACAAAAGCGTCCCTTGAACAAAGCTGTAGAAACTCTTCAGAGAAACTTTCACCTAAAACAAAATTTCTTTATGCCTATCAAAATCACGTGAGAGAAGCAGCTATGTTAGTATTGTTTAAATCTTTAAAGATCAATTCATCATAAATTATTCTTAAAAGTCAAATTTTCAAATTCATTTAAATGTGTTTATTTTTATGTTACTAAGGAGTTATAACTTCAAATTCAATGCCTAATTTATTTTATTTTCTTTGTAGCATTTTAGCCAAAAGAGTCTTAAATGATAACGTTATCTACAGGATTATGTAAAGGTTTCCCCAATTAGCAAAAACGCCTGCCATTTCTCAACAAAACTTAAATATCAAACCTACCTTCTAGAAATGTGTATGAACCAACTAAAGGGAAAAACTAATTCTAATCTTTATATATCTAAATGTGTATAATTTAACTCATCATGAAAATATGTGTAACCAACAATGAATTTTATAAAATAGATCTCTAGTACCAAGAAACTGAATTACAGGAATGTGATGATTTGGAACACAGATGTCGCCAAAAGTCAGGACGCTCATCCTATACCAATACAAAAGTCAATCTGCTTTGCAAGAAATAAAATCTTTTAACTTTTAATAGTATACAGTTTGCTTGATTTTAGACACTCAATATGAATTACATTCTTAACAAGTATGAAACTTAACTTTTCATACATATGGAGCATAGAGCCAGCCCTGACGGTCTAATGGTTAAGATTTGGCAATCTCACTGCTGTGGCCCAGGTTCATTTCCCAGTCTGGAAACACACCACCCTGCCGGTCAGGGAACACACACACGTCGGTTGTCATACCGTGGTGGCTGTATGTTGCTGTGATGCTGAAAGCCATGCCACTGGTATTTCAAATACCAGCAGGGTCACCCATGGTGGACAGGTTTCAGCAGAGATTCCAGACTAGACAGACTAGGAAGAAGGACCTGGCCACTTCCAAAATAACTGACCGTGAAAACCCTACAAAGAGCAGCAGAGCGTTGTCTGATACAGCACCGGAAGGTGAAAGGATGGCACAGAAAGACTGGGCAGGGTTCCGCTCTGCTGTACACAGGGTCACTAGGAGTCAGAATCAATTCAATGGCACTGACAACAATATGGAACACAGATAAATGGAAAATCAATTTCACCAATATATGTAATAGCTGCATATGGCTGACAGAAGCATTCACATTTGGGGCCTGAACATTTAGCAAATAACATTCCACGTCCTTTAGCTGAACTCAGGAAATATATTACATGATTGTGTCAATAAATGTGTCTCTTGGCCACGAATCACCCTTAAGCCAGATATCCTTCCCTCTCCTGGTGATCTCCCTCACAACACTGAGGCTCTGCTTGGAGAGGGAAGAAGGTGAGAATTAAGCAAGGTTTGAGTGCACCCAAGTTAAGGGTCACAACTCACATGCTTCATTTCGACTCATTCCAGGCTGCTGGAAACTGAATAACTCATGTGTAAATCCTCCTAATGAAAGGGAGTATCACGAAAAAAGCAAACTGCCAAAACACACACATACACACACACACACACAGACACACAAATAGTGTGGGGGATTTTTGTTCAACTGGAAGAATCAAGGAAATGAGTAAGTTTTAGGAGCCTTGTCACAATTTTCCTCACAAGTTAGTATTTTTCCTTCCTTTGAAAAATGGAAGTGAAGTTAATTTTTAAAAACCACCAAGTTAAGCGCATGTCCCCAATACCTGAAACTCTGTAGATGCCTTCACACTTCATGCCATACTTCTCTACATAATCTACACATTCACGGAACACTGCTGGCAGTCGAATGCCATCATACATCATGGTCCTCTCTGCGGCATCAGCCAAAGGAATTCCAAAAATGGGTTTGAGATTCGGAACATCCATCTGAGGCACCTCTGGCTCCTGAATTGGCTTCTTCTTTTTCTTCTTTTCCTTCCACTGTTTAACAACCTCAGCTGCTGTCAAGTCTTTTGACTTCTTCTCTTTATGTTTTTCTTCTTTGTGCTTTTCTTCTTTATGTTTTTCCTCTTTGGGTTTCTCTTTTATTTTAAAATCTTTCTCTTTCTTTTTAGAAAAGCTGGGCTTCTTGAAAACATGGATTCCCTTGGACCTCTTCATTTTGGAAGGACTTTCAGCTTCATCTCCAGAGCTGTCTTCCTGAAAGGCAGCATAGCCTTCAGCTGCCAAAGAAATGCAGGGAGTATAAGTTATACGTTTGTTTAATGTCAGCCTGTCTATATGCTTTCTAAAAACTGGACCAAAAAAAGTGTCACCTGGCACTAGCTACCTAGCTTTCCACTTCGTGGCCAATCCCTCCTGGGCACTCCCAGCAATGAAATGGGTTTCCTCTCAGCTAAAAGGAGATGTTGCAGTGACATCTCCAGACCACAAGAGGGCAACATGCAGAGAGCCAGTCATCCTTGTAACAGCAGGTGCTGAAATTGGTTTTACTTTATGCAGACATGTGTCGCTTAACGACAGGGACACATTCCGAGAAACACGTCGTTAGGCGATTAACGACAGGGACACATTCCGAGAAACACGTCGTTAGGCGATTTCATCTTTGTGTGAACATCAGAGAGGGCACTCACACAAACCTGCACGGTACAGCCTGCTACACACCTAGGCTGCATGGTACTGATCTTACAGGACCCCAGTCAGGTACGTGGTCCATTGCTGACTGAAACATCAGGTGGTGCGTGACTATAAACGTGTGTAAGTGGGACTTTGGCAAAGCAAATACTAAAAATACACAGGAAAGCCTCTATAGAGAGGGCTAACGGAAAGAATCCTTCTATAAAATAGAGCATTCTTTTGTCATCTGAATAATGTCTTCTAACTTACTTTACTCAGCTTAGATTTTTTCCCACTTGGCCCTGTAACTTGAGGCAGTCTCAAACCACAACACAACTGCACGGCTGGTTAGTCACTCCAGTCATTCCGCTCTCACACTCCCTCCCCTTCACTGGCTGTTAAGTTCTTTCTGGAGATGCAGCAGGTGCTGAAGCCTCATCTGAGTGGAGGACAGAATCAGGAAAGTGCCTAATCTCTGGATGATGGCCGAACCCCCAAGCCCACTTCCCTGCAGCAGAAGCGCTGGTTCACACACACTGACAACTGCTTTGTATCACAGCAGAGTTAGCCTAGTTTGGTTTTGCTGTTGTTTTTTTATTATCTATAACTCTCCTATTCTTTTCTTTAGCCAGCTACCTTACAAGCTATTTTATAACAAAGATTAAAGACATTTCATAAATTACCCTTTAATTAAATACCAAACCCCCCACACCAACAAAACAGCAGAAATCTTAAGGGCGTGATACCGTGACAGAAAGCAAGGGGAGTCCTCAGACACTGCGGGTGGGAGTGTCAGCGGCACAACCACTCCGGAAAGTTGTTTCGCAGGCTCTATTAATGCTGAAATAAGCAGGGCCTATAGAGAGCGGTCCCGCTCCCTGGCATAAACATGACGGAACTGCCTAAACACATACAACGGCGTTCCAAGAAGCACTCTACATAACAGTCAAAAACTGAGGACAACCCAAAAGACCAAAAACAGTAGAATGGATAAGTAAATTCTACATATTAATGCAATGAGACAAAACCCAGGAATAAAAAGGAACAAATTACTGCCACATGGAATAATATGGATGAATCTAACCAATGTAACATTGGGCAAAAGAAAATAGACAGAAAAGGAAATATGCTTCCATTCATGTAAATTCAAAATCAGGCAGTATCAAGCTGTGCTGAAAGAAGCTTGCCCTCGGGAGGGGTGGGGATGCCCTCTGAAGGGGCAGAGAAAGGGAACTTCTGGGGTACAGATAAGGCTCTACGTCCAGATCCTCGCAGTAATTACACGGCATATCCATTTTGCGATAACTCATAAAGATGTACACAATCTGTGCACTCTATTTGAATGTTATGCTTCAAAAACAAATTAACATAAAAATACTGTGAAACTCAAAATAAAACAACACTTAAAAACTCACCTGACTTGCTTTTAACAGCCTAAAGAGCTATGCTTAAACGATTCACACTCTCTACTGAATGGGAACCATCAATGCAATGCATCATAGGACTTGCTTACGATAAATGAATACTTTTTCACAGTTCCAATAAAGTGCACCCCAATCGGCCTACACACTCTAGGCAAGAAAGTAAGATTCTATACGGGCCAAATTCCAATATCTACTCTTTATACATTATTTTAAATGACCAATTTAAGAAACTTCCACCAGAAAACTTTATCATTTCTGGAAATTCAGTATTTTTATTTGTGAGATTAAGATCCGAAAACACAACTCTAGTACCACAAAAACTGAGACCCTGAAAAATAAAAGAATGTCAAACAGGAATCTTTGGACATATTTCCGGAAGACAGCAGGTCCGTGTGATTAAAGTTTATGTAAAATATATCTGAAGTATGGAGAAAAATGGCACTTACTCCTTTTTTCCTTTTTCTTAAATTTTCCTTTTTTCTTCCCATAGTCCTTCTCATCATCAGACACTATATCAGGAGGCTCGTGGAGGCTGTCATGGGGAGGCGAGGGCTCGCCAGTGCGGTACAACCCGGGAAACTTAGTTGGGCTGATCTCCTCAGAGCTGGGAGTTCGGGTGAGCCCACTGCCATGTTCCACCCTGCGGTGTTCACTGGGGCTGCTGGTGGGGGGCAGGAAGCACTCGGTCATTCTGCCTCCCTGATGAGACAGTGAAGACGGCTTCTCTGTTACCTATCCATTCCACCTGCACAGAGGGAAAAGATCATCACGGTCATCTAACAAACCAAGACAAAAGCACCACACACACACATATGACGGCAATTAATCTTGCATTTATAAATCAAAGATACTTTTCTTCACAATCCCCCTCTAAAAATGAAAATCAAGTTCTCAAAGTAGAACAGAGAGTTCCTTTAAAAAGAACTCACCATTTTAAAAGGCTTCACTTGGATTGCTAACCAACACAGAAACTTACCAGAGTCGCCCCTCGGTATCTGCAGGGAAGTGGTTCCAGGACCCCCTGCAGATACCAAAACCCACGGATTCTCAAGTCCCTTATATAAAATGGTAGACTATTTGTATATAACCTACACACATCCTCCCATATACTTTAAAGCACCTCTAGATTATCTATAATACCTAATGCAACATAAATGCCTTGTAAATAGTTGTTACACTATTGTATTGTTTAGGGAATAATTGTTTAGGAAATAACGACAGAGAAAAAAAGCTTGCACACGTTCAGTACATGTGCAACCATCACAGGCTTTTCAACCTGCAGCTGGGTGACTCTACAAATGCGGAACCCACAGATATGAAGAGCCAACTGCGTTTTCCTTAAGTTATGACCAAACAACTATGAATAATAAATTACAAAGACTATTTATATAACTACATATGAGTAGTTTGGTGTCATAATTAAAATTACAATACAGTCAAAGTGATCTATTTAATGATTCCCACAATTATAGAGCATTAACTGTAATTCTACATTACCTATTAGCGAGTTCATATGTTGATAACAACTATTTTATTTTGTAGTGCAGTTATGTTCAAAGAAACAAAGGAATCCTCATTTACTCAATCCAAAATATAAAATAGTTTCACTAGAAGGGACACTACAAAAAACAAACATAAGAAGAGCTCAAGATTTGTTCACACTTTTCTTCTCCTTTACAGAGAAAGGAGGGTAAAAAAAGCCTAACTACTGTGTTCAAAAGTTACCTGGATTAGTTCTTACTCCCCTTTAAGATCTTTATGATACTCATTTGAAAAACTATTTCAATCACTTGTTTCTCTTTGCACTCATTTTTAAGGTTATTTTGCACATTTAAAAATCCACAAGCCAAGTGACAAGACAGATAAATCTGACCATAAACAGAGTCAAAAGACGAGTAAATGTGGAGGAAAAATTGCAAATGTTGATAGCTAATTTCTTTAAAAAGCAAAGACATTTTAAGAGGACTGAAATCATATCAAGCATCTTTTCCAACTACAATGGGATGAAGCTAGAAATTAATTACACAAAGAAATCTGGAAAACTCACAAATATGTGGAGATTAAAAAACATGCTACTTAACCAATAGGTCAAAGAAGAAATCAAAAGAGAAATCAAAAAATATCTTGCAACAATTGGGAAAAAATATTTGCAAATCATATATCCGATAAAGGGTTAATCTCCATAATATATAAAGAACTCACACAACTGAACAACACAAAATCATACAACCTGATCAAAAAATGGGCAGGAGATATGAACAGACATTTCTCCAAAGAAGATATACTGATGGCTTATAGGCACACGAAAAGATGCTCCTCACTGATCATCAGGGAAATGCAAATCAAAACTACACTAAGCTATCACCTTACACCCATTAGAATGGGTAAAATAACCAAAACAAAAAATAACAAATGTTGGAGAGGTTGTGGAGAAAAAGGAACCCTCATACACCGCTGGTGGGAATGCAAACTGGTGCAGCCACTATGGAAAACAGTATGGAGACTCCTCAAAAAACTAAAAATAGAAATACCATATGACCTAGCCATCCCACTACTGGCTATCTATCCAAAGAACTTGGAATCAGCAATTCAAAGAGACTCATGCACTCCTATGTTCACTGCAGCATTATTTACAATAGCCAAGACACGGAAGCAACCTAAGTGCCCATCGACTGATGACTGGATAAAGAAGATATGGTGTATATATATATATATATATATATATATATATATATATACACACACACACACACAATGGAATATTATGCCATAAAAAAGAATAAAATCATCCCATTCGCAACAACATGGATGGACCTTGAGGGTATTATGTTAAATGAAATAAGCCAGATAGAGAAAGACAATCTCTACATGACTCCACTCATAGGGGGAAGTTAAACAATGTGGACAAAGAGAATAGATTAGTGGCTACCAGGGGAAAGGGGGGGGGGGAGGGGGCACAAAGGGTGAAGTGGTGCACCTACAATATGACTGACAAATAATAATGTACAATTAAAATTTCACAAGGTTGTAAACTATCATAACTTCAATAAAAAACAAAATAGAAAAAAAAAGAAAGAAATCCTGCTATTTGTGAAAGACGGATAAACTTGAAGAACAGGGGCCAGCCCCATGGCCGAGTGGTTAAGTTCGTGCACTCTGCTTCGGTGGCCCAGGGTTTCACCGGTTCGAACCCTGGGTGAGGACACGGCACCCCTCATCAGGCCATGCTGGGGTGGCATCCCACATGCCACAACTAGAAGGACCCACAACTAAAAAAAACAACTATGTACTGGGGGGCTTTGGGAGAAAAAGGAAAAAAATAAAAGAAAAAATTTTTAAAGAAAAAATACTCAAAGAATATTATGCTAAGTGAAATAAACCAAACAGAGAAAGGCAAATACTGTATGATCTCACTTACATCTGGAATCTAAAAAAGTCCAACTCATAGAAATAGAGAGTACCAGGGACTGGGGGTGTGGGAAATGGGGAGAGATTGGTGAAAGGGTACAAACTAAATCAAAAGTAAAATAAATAAATAAAAATATCTTGCGACAAACAAAAATGGAAACCAAATTGTGGAATGCAGGAAAGGGATGCAAATGAATGCAAAGCATCCATTCCTACTGCAAGGAAGAAGGAAAACTGTCACTATCTGCAGACGACACGTTATTATATACAAAAAAACCTTAAAGACTCGATCAAAAAACTGTTAGACCTAATAAATAAATTCAGTAAAGTTGCAGGATACAAAATCAATACACAAAAATCCATTGCATTTCTATACACTAATAGCAAACTATCAGAAAGAGAAATTCAGAAAACAATCCCATTTATAATTGCACCAAAAAGAATAAAATACCTAGGAATAAATTTAACCAAGGAGGTAAAAGACCTGTATATTGAAAACTACAAAACATTAATGAAAGAAACTGAGAAAGACACAAACAGAAAGATATTCTGTTTTGAAATATCCTGGACTGGAAGAATCAATATTGTCAAAATGTTGATACTACCCAAAGCAATTTACAGATCCACTGCAATCCCTTCAAAATTCCAATGGCATTTTTCATAGAAATAGAACATATAATCCTAAAATTTGTATGGAACCACAAAAGATCCCAAGCAGCTAAAGCAATCTAGAGAAAAAAGAACAAAGCTGGAGGCATCCGGCTTCCTAATTTCAAACTGTATTACAAAGGCAGAGCAATTAAAACAGTATGGTACTGGCATAAAAACAGACACATAGACCAATGAAACAGAATAGACAGCCCAGAAATAAACCTACATATACATGGTAGATTAATTTACAACAAAGAAGCCAAGAATATACAAGAGGGAAAGGACAGTCTCAAGCAAAAGAATGAAACTCAACCACTTTCTTACACCATACACAAAAGTTTACTCAAAATGGATTAAAGACTTGAACGTAAGACCTGAAACCATGAAACTCCTAGAAGAAAACAGGTGGTAAGCTCTCTGAAATAAGTCTTGGCAACGATTTTCTGAATCTGACCCCAAAAGCAAAAGCAACGAAAGCAAAAATAAACAAGTGGGACTACAGTAAACTAAAAAGCTTCTGCACAGCAAAGGAAACCATCAACAAAATGAAAAACAAAACTTACTGAACGGGAGAAAGTATTTGTAAATCATAAATCTGATAAGGGGTTAATATTTAAAATATATAAAAAACTCATAAAACTCAATAGCAAAAAAAAATCTGATTAAAAAACGGGCAGAAGATCTGAACAGATATTTTTCTAAAGACATATAGATGGCCAATAGGTACATGAAAAGATACTCAACATCATTAATCATCAGGGAAATGCAAATCCAAACCACAGTGAAATATCACCTCACAGCTGTTTAAATGGTTATTATCAAAAAGACAAGAAATAACAAGTGTTGAAGAGGATGTGAGAAAGGGGAACCCTTGTACACTGCTGGTGGGAATGCAAAGTGGTGCAGCCACTACGGAAAACAGTATGGAGCTTTCTCAAAAAGTTAAAAATAGAAATACCATATGATCCAGCAATTCCACTTCTCTGTATTTATCTGAAAAAAACAAAAACACTAACTTGAAAAGATATATGCATCCCCATGTTCAATGCAACATTATTTTTTTTCTCTGCCCCGTTCTTGTTTATTTTTGTACATGCATGAAACACAGCATCATTCTAAAAGCCAAAGCTACGCAAAGAGATATTCTTAGAGAAATGTCCCTCTGCCTCATTGGTTCTTTCCCTTTTCTTCCCTTCATCTTTTTCAACTTACTTCCACCTACCCTCTATAGGTAATCAATCTCACCAGTTTATCCTTCCTGTATCTCTTTTTGAATAAACAAGCAGACACATAATTTTCTAATGTCCTCTTCTTTCTTAGACTAAGGATAGTATACTATAAATATTGATTTGCATTTAATTTTTTCACTTAACAATGTATTCTAGAAACTCTCCATGCTAGTTCATAGAGATCTTCCCCGACAGCGGCATAAGTACTCCATTGTCTGGAAGTAACAATCTATTTAACTATTCTCTTATGTATGAGCATTTAAGTTGTTTCCAATATTTTGCAATTATAAACAATGCTACAATGAATGAATATGCACCTGTGTTTTCTCAATACACCATTATTTACAATAGCTAAGATATGGAAACAACCTAAGTGTCCATCGATGAATGAATGGAGAAAGCAACTGTGGCACATATACAGAATGGAATATTATTCACCCATAAAAAAGAATGAAATCTTCCCATTTGCAACAACATGGATGGACCTCAAGGGCATTATGCTAAGTGAAATAAATCAGACAGAAAGACAAATACCATATGACCTCTCTTGTATGTGGAATATAAAAAGAAAAACAAGCTCATAGATACAGATAACAGCCTCATAGTTGCCAGAGGCAAAGGCTGGGGGGTGGGAGAAATGGGTGAAGTGGGTCAAAAAAAGAAAGATGTCCTGTCTTTCACATGAGTGCGTTTGCAATTCTGTCTCCTCTCTCTCTCATCAAAAGCAAAGAGCTCTTACAAGTGAACAAAAATCTAAACAAATCAAGAGAATACACAAAGGACGAGAAGTAGTTCATAGAAAAATGAGTAATATCTATATGAAAACAATGTTCAAATACAATTATAATTTAAAAATATAAATTAAAACAATGTTATCATTTTTCCAACATCAGACTGGCAAAGAACAAAAAAGGTGTATAATACCCACTGTTGGTAAGGAAGTGAGCAAACAGGGACTCATGCAGATATCTACTAATGGTAGAAGTATAAATTAGCACACTTTTTTTTATTGAGATCACAATAGTTGATAACATTGTGTACTTTCAGTTGTACATTACTATTTGTCCATCATCATATATATGTGCCCCTTTACCCCTTATGCTCACCCCTCAACCCCTTCCCCTCTGGTAATCGCTAATCTGCTCTCTTTGTTCATGTGTTTGTTTATCTTTCACATATAAGTGAAATCATACAGGGTTTGTCTTTGTCTGTCTGGCTTATTTCGCTTAACATAATACCTTCCAGGTCCATCCATGTTGTTGCAAATGGAACAATTTTGTCTTTTTTATGGCTGAATAGTATTCCATTGCATATATATGTGTGTATATATATATATACCACATCTTCTTTATCCATTCATCAAGTTGATGGGCATTTGGATTGCTTCCATGTCTTGGCTATTGTGAATAATGCTACAATGAACACAAGGGTACATAAGTCTCTCTGAATTGCTGATTTCAAGGTCTTTGTATCAATACCCAGTAGTGGGATAGCTGAGTCGTTTGGTATCCCTACTGTTAGTTTTTTGAGGAAACTCCATACCGTTTTCCATAGGGGCTGCAGCAGTCTACGCTCCCACCAGCAGCATATGAGGTTCTCTTTTCTCCACAACCTCTCCAACATTTGTTATTTTTAATCTTAGTGATTATAGCCATTCTTATGGGTGTAAGGTGATATCTCATTGTAGTTTTGATTTGCATTTCCCTGATGATTAATAATGTTGAACATCTTTTCAGGTGCCTGTTGGCCATCTATCTTCTTTGGAAAAATGTCTGTTTATATCCTCTGTCCATTTTTTGATCAGGTTAGTTTTTTGTTGTTGTTGAGTTGTGTGAGTTCTTTATATTTTCATTAACCCCTTGTTGGATATATGATTTGCAACTATTTTCTCCCAGTTGGTGGGTTGTCTTTTTGTTTTGTTCCTGGTTTCCTTTGCCTTGCAGAAGCTCTTTAGTCTGATTTAGTCCCATTTTGTTTATTTTTTCTTTTGTTTCCCATACCTGAGTAGACATGGTATTCAAAAAGATCCTCCTCAGACCAATGTCAAAGAGTGTATTGCCTATATTTTCTTCTAGGAATTTTATGGTTTCACATCTTACCTTCAAGTCTTTAATCCATTTTGAGTTAATTTTTGTGTATGGCAAAAGATAATGGTCTATTTTCATTCTTTTGCATATGGCTGTCTAGTTTTCCCAACACCGTTTATTGAAAAGACTTTCCTTTCTCCATTGTATGTTCTTGGCTCCTTTGTCAAAGATTAGCTGTCTGCAGATACAGCGCAATCATTTTTGAAAAGCAATTTGGTAATATGTATTAACATTTAGGGACCCACAAGTAAAAATATACAACTATGTACTGGGGGGATTTGGGGAGCAAAAAGCAAAAAAAAAAAAAAAGATTGGCAACAGTTGTTAGCTCAGGTGCCAATCTTTAAAAAAATAAAATAAAATAAAACTTAAGATATACTCTCTTTGATCCAGGAATTTCTCTTTTAAGAACTTATCCTTCAGATATACTTTTACAAGATTTCAAAGATGTGCAAATGAAAATATTCACGTCAGCATTGTAAAAGCAAAAACAAAATAATCTAAATGACTATCAACAGAAGATCCGTTAAATCATGACTTATCCAAACATTGGAATATAAAGTCACAAACGCAATTTCTGAAAATAAATAAGAAACAGTTAACCACTGTTAACTTGGAAGTGGTACAAGGGGAGGGAGAAGAAGATTTTTTAATTTTTTCCCTTCTATATAGTTTGAACCTTATACGTCAATTTATTACTTCTATTACTATTATTGTTTAAAAAAATGTCAGGGGGCCGGCCTGGTGGCATGGCAGTTGGGTTTGCATGCTCTGCTTCGGTGGCCTGGGGTTCACCAGTTTGAATCCCAGGCGTGGACCTACACATCACTCATCAAGCCTTGCTGTGGTAGGCGTCCCACATATAAAGTAGAGGAAGATGGGCACAGGCGCTAGCTCAGGGCCAGTCTTCCTCAGCAGAAAGATGATTGGCGGCAGATGTTAGCTCAGGGCTAATCTTCCTCGGAAAAAAAAATTGAATGGTCATGTTTTTTTATCCCATAAAAATCATGCAGCATTACAAAATCATGTTTCTGACAATATTTAATAATGCGGGGAAAAGCAATTTTATTTACAGCACAATATCGATTTTTAAACATTTAAATACATATGCAAAACAATTGTAAGAACAAGAGAACATTAATAATGATCACCTCTGAATTGTAAGATTATAAAGTGACCCAATTTTTCTTCTTACTTTTCTATATTTCATAAATTTTCTACCCAGTATGCATTATTGCTTGTATAATCAGGAAAAACAGTAAAAAACAGAAGAAAGTTCCTTTAAAGGATCCATAAGCATCACTATAATTCTGCTTTTCTTGATAGGCCCTGACTTTTGGCCATTACTTTTTAAATGTACATTCTATTTTTCCTTTAGTTGAAGGCATCCTAAGTTTTGGCAATCACAGGATTTGAGAGTTTAGAGAGAGCTGGAGTCCAACCAGCAACACAGCTGTACATTACAGATGAGGAAACTGAGCTCCAAAGGCTCAGGAAGCTGGACACAGCTGCAGGGAGGGAGCACAGCTTCATACAACAGAAAGAAAACCGCTGCCAGGCACCCCAGCCACACACATGCACTTTATTTTACGCTCCCCTGCCTTTGCACACGCTGCCTTCACTCCCTGGAGACCAGTCCTCCTTCTGTACTTTTGCACGGCCAATTTATATTCATCTTCAACATTAAGCCTGCAAATGGGTACGAGCAATTTTTTTGGAGTGATGGAGTCTAGATTTGTATTGAGGTGATGGTTACACAAACCTGTAAATTTAGTAAAAATCACTGAATTATACAGTTAAAGTGGGTGAATCTTACGGTATGTAAATTATACCTAAATAAAGCTGTTAAAAAAAAAGGATCAAGTACCAGCATCATCCTCTCCAGGAACCTTCCCTCACAACCCACCCCATCCAGTCCAGCCTTCCATACTGCTTTTCTGTGCTCCCGAATACACCGTTAGCACTGCATGCACCTGCTGTGTTTTAATTACCTACGCAGGCATCTGTCTTGCCCAGTACTTTGTGAGCTCCAGCATTTAACACGACACAGGGGATACCAGAAGCACTCGTATGTTTACTTCGCCAAGTAATTAGTCTCCTCAATGTTCTCAACATGTTGTGTACTGCTCACAGAACAAAGATTAGAAGAAATTAACCTAGTTCTAAGCCTTAAATTCTAATTAAGGAAACAAAGAAAGGGAATCCAAATTTTCTCCGAGTTCCTGTGGCTTTCGGAACCTTCATGTACATTAACTAACCTTAGTACCTTCTGTGAGAAAAGAGGTATTTTTCCAACTTTACAAACAGGGAAACTAACGCTCAGAGGGCTGAAGTAACTCACTTTAAGGCACACAGCAAGTAAAAGATAAATCTGAAGTCTGTTTGACTCAAAACACCTATTCTTTCCACTAAACTGCTCTTTACGTATCCATACAGAAAAGAGAGTACATTTAACCCAAGGGGCACGGCACGGCTAGATACAGCAGGAATACGGGGCCTGGTATGAGAATGGTGGGAGGACTGGTCTGGTGGGGGCAGTTTCTGCGAAGGAGCAATGGAACTGAAAGACAAGGTGGGATCTGAACTGAATGTCACCTGAATGCCAAGCTGAGGAGCTCAGACTCGACGAGGGAGTCATTACCAATGCCCAAGCCAGGAAGCAACAACACGGGGAGGAGAAAGGGCAGGGATAGGAATAACAAAATGCCAGACAAATTTTTTTTTGAGTTCCTAATAGTTTACATCAATGTGAAATTTCAGTTGTACATTATTTCTTGTCTGTCCCCACATAGGTGGTCCCATTCACCCCCTGTGCCCACCCCCCACCCCCCTTTCCCTGGTAACCACTGAACTGTTTCCTTTGTCCATGTGTTTGTTTATATTCCACATATGAGTGAAATCACCTGGTGTTTGTCTCTCTCACTCTGGCTTATTTCGCTTAGCATAATTCCCTCCAGGTCCTTCCATGTTGTTGCAAATGGGATGAATTTGTCTTTTTTTTTTTTTGCGGAAGATTAGCCCCGAGCTAACTGCTGCGAATCCTCCTCTTTTTGCTGAGGAAGACTGGCCCTGAGCTCACATCCATGCCCATGTTCCTCTACTTTATATATGGGATGCCTACCACAGCATGGCTTGTCATGCAGTGCCACGTCCACACCCAGGATCCAAACCGGTGAACCCCAGGCCGCTGAAGCGGAACGTGGGCACTTAACCACTGTGCCACCAGGCTGGCCCCTGATTTTGCCTTTTTTTATGGCTGAGTAGTATTCCATTGTATATATACACAACATCTCCTTTATTCAATCATCAGTTGATGGGCACTTGGGCTGCTTCCATGTCTTGGCTGTTGTGAAGAGTGCTGCACTGAACATAGGGGTGCATATGTTACTTTGGATTGTTGATCTCATATTGTTTGGGTAGGTACCCAATGGGAGATAACTAGGTCATACAATATTTCTATTTTTAGTTTTTTGAGGCATCTCCATACTGTTTTCCATAGAGGCTGCACCAATTTGCATTCCCACCAACAGTGGATGAGGGTTCCCTTTTCTCCATACCCTCTCCAACATTTGTTATTTTTAGTCAGTGATTATAGCCAATTTAACATGCATAAGGTGGTATCTTAGTGTAGTTTTGATCTGCATTTCCCTGATGATTAGTGATGTTGAACATCTTTTCCTGTGCTGATTGGCCATCTGTATACCTTCTCTGGAAAAACGCCTGTTGATATCCTCTGCCCATTTTTCGATCGGGCTGTTTTTCTGTTGTTCAGTTGTCTGAATTCCTTATATATTATGGAGATTAACCCCTTATCAGATAAATGGTTTGCAAATATTTTCTCCCAGTTAGTGGGTTGTCTTTCTGTTTTGATCCTAGTTTCTCTTGCCTTGCAGAAGCTCTTTAGGCTGATGAACTCCCACTTGTTTATTTTTTGTTTCCATTGTCTGAAAGACATGGTATTGGAAAAGATCCTTCTAAGTTCAATGTCAAAGAGTGTACTACCTATATTATCTTCCATGAATTTTATGGGTTCAGAACTTACCTTCAAGTCTGTAATTCATTTTGAGTTTATTTTTGTGTATGGTGTGAAATAATGGTCTACTTTCATTCTTTTGCATGTGGGTGTCCAGTTTTCCCAACACCATTTATTGAAGAGACTGTCTTTTCTCCATTGTATGTTCTTGGCACCTTTGTTGAAGATTAGCTATCCATATATGTGCGGTTTTATTTCTGGGCTTTCAGTTCTGTTCCATTGATCCGTGTGTCTGTTTTTGTACCAGTACCATGCCGTTTTCATCACTATGGCTTTGTAGTACATTTTGAAGTCAGGGGTTGTGATGCCTCCAGCTTTGTTCTTTTTTCTCAGCATTCCTTTAGCAATTTGGGGTCTTCGGTTGCCCCATATGAATTTTAGGATTCTTTGTTCTATTTCCGTGAAGAATGTCATTGGGATTCTGATTGGGATTGCACTGAATCGTAGATTGCTTTGGGTAGTACGGACATTTTAACTATGTTTATTCCTCCAATCCATGTGCATGGAATCTTTTTATGTCATTATCTATTTCTTTCAATAATGTCATATAATTTTCACTGTATAAGTCCTTCACCTCCTTAAATAAATTTATTCCTAGGTACCTTTTTTGTTGTTGCAATCATAAATGGAATTATATTCTTGAGTTCTCTTTCTGTAAGTTCATTATTTGAATATACAAAATGCAACTGATTTTTGTAAGTTGATTTTGTACCCCACAACTTTACTGTAGTTGTTAATTATTTCTAATTGTTTTCCGATGGATTCTTTAGAGTTTTCCATATATAAGATCATGTCGTCTGCAAACAGTGAGAGGTTCACTTCTTCACTCCCTATTAGGATTCCTTTTATTCCTTTCTCTTGCCTAATTGTGCTGGCAAAACCTCCAGTACCATGTTGAATAAGAGTGGTGATAGTGGGCATCCTTGTCTCGTTCCTGTTCTCAGAGGGATGGCATTCAGTTTTTCCCCATTGAGTATGATGCTGGCTGTGGGTTTGTCATATATGGCCTTTATTATGTTGAGATAATTTCCTTCTATCCCCATTTTGTTAAGAGTTTTTATCATAAATGGCTGTTGGATCTTGTCAAATGCTTTCTCTGCATCTATTGAGATGATCATGTGGTTTTTATTCTTTATTTTGTTAATGTGGTGTATCACATTGATTGATTTGTACATGTTGAGGCATCCCTGTATCCCTGGTATCAATCCCATTTAATCACAATGTACAATCTTTTTGATATATTGCTGTATCCAGATTGCCGATATTTTGTTGAGGATTTTTGCATCTATGTTCATCAGTGATACTGGCCTGTAGTTTTCCTTTTTTGTCTTGTCCTTGTCAGGCTTTGGTACCAGAGGGATGTTGGCCTCATAGAATGTGTTAGGAAGCATTCCATCTTCCCTAATTTTTTGGACTAGCTTGAGAAGGACAGGCATTAAATCCTCTCTGAAAGTCTGGTAGAATTCCCCAGGAAAGCCATCTGGTCCTGGGTTTTTATTCTTTGGGATGCTTCTGATTACTGTTTCAATCCCTTGTGATTGGTCTATTTGGATTCTATATTTCTTCTTGATTCAGCTTTGGGATGTTGTAATGGTCTAAGAATTTATCCATTTCCTCTAGAGTGTCCATTTTGTTGACATATAGTTTTTCATAGTATTCTCTTATAATCCGCTGTATTTCTGTGATATCTGTTATTTCTCCTCTTTCATTTCTAATTTTATTTATCTGAGTTTTCTCTCTTCTTTTCTTTGTAAGTCTGGCTAAAGGTTTATCAATTTTATTTATCTTCTCAAAGAACCAGCTTTGTTTCATTGATCCTTTCTACTGCCTTTTTTGTTTCAATAGCATTTATTTCTGCTCTTAGTTTTATTATTTCTCTCCTGCTGACTTTGGGCTTTGTTTGTTGTTCTTTTTCCAATTCAATTAGGTGCAGTTTGAGATTGTTTATTTGGGATTTTCCTTGTTTGTTAAGGTGAGCCTGTATTGAGATGAAATTCCCTCTTAATATGGCTTTTGCTGCATCCCATGAGTTGGTATGGTATGTTTTCATTTTCTTCCAGATATTTTTTTAATTTCTCCTTTAATTTCTTCAATGATCCATTGGTTGTTCAACAGCATGTTGTTTAGTCTCCACATCTTTGTTCTTTTCTCAGTTTTTTTCTTGTAATTAATTTCTAGCTTTATAGCACTGTGATTTGAGAAGATGCTTGTCATTATTTCAACCTTCTTAAATTTATTGAGGCTTGCCTTCTTTCCCAACACATGGTCTATCTTTAAGAATGTTCTGTGCACAATTAAGAATGTGTATTCTGCTGTTTTTGGATGCAGTGTTCTATATATTCCTAGTAAGTCCAACTGGTCTAGTGTTTCATTTAATTCTTCTGTTTCCTTGTTGATTTTTTGTATGATCTATCCATTGATGTGAGTGCAGTGTTGAGGTCCCCTACTATTATTGTGTTATTATTAATGTCTTCTTTTAGGTTTGCTAATAGTTGCTTTATGTACTTTGGTGCTCCTGTGTCGGGTGTATACATATTTATGTGCTATTTCTTCTTGATGGAATGTCTCTTTGATCACTATATACTTCCCCTCTTTGTCTCTCTTTACCTATCTTATCTTAAAGTCTACTTTGTCTGATACAAATATTGCAACACCTGCTTTCTTTTGTTTGCCATTAGCTTGGAGTATCGTCTTCCTTCCCTTCACTCTGATCCTCTGTTTGTCACTGGAGCTGAGATGTGTTTCCTGGAGGCAGTATATTGCTGGGTCTTGTTCTTTAACCCATCTTGCCACTCTGTGTCTTTTTATTGGAGAATTCAATCTATTTACATTTAGGGTGATTATCGCTGAGGGCTTAATGCTGCCAGTTTATCACTTGTTTTCCCATTCTCCTGCATTTCCTTTGTTTCTTGTCCTGTGTATTTTGGTCTACCAATCGAGTTATGTAGTTTTTTATGTTGTGTTTCTTTGTTTTCTCCTTATTTATTATTTGTGTCTCTGTTCTCCTTTTTTGTTTAGTGGTTACCCAGAGGTTGGTATTCAAGATCTTGTGGATAAGATAGTCCCTTTTCTGATGGCCTCTTATTTCCTTAGTCTAAACTGATTCAGTCCCTTTCCTCTTTCTCTCCTAAGTTGTTTTTCTCACATCTTATTCCATCATGGGTTATAAGTTTGTGGTTAAAATGACAAGATTATCTTTGTTTTTGGTGTTTTCCTTCCCTTTGTCTTTAATGCTATACTCGAATATTTGCTGTCCTGTCCTGATTCTGTCTACCTGTTTATCTCCTCACTCCATGCTTTGTAACCCCTTTCTCCCATGTTTGTTTGTTTTTTTTTTTTTTTCAGGTATGAGGGCATTCTTGTGGGTTTCTTGTAGGGAGGTGTCTCATGGCTACAAACTCCCTTAGCTTATATTTTTCTGGGAAAGTTTTCATTTCTCCATCATATCTGAAGGATATTTTCTCTGGATAGAGTATTCTTGATTGAAAGTTTCTGTCCTTCAAAGATTTGAATATGCTATTCCAGTCTCTCCTAGCCTCTAACGTTTCTTCAGAGAAATCCACTGAGAGCCTGATAGAGGTTCCTTTGTAGGTTATTTTCTTCTGCCTTGCTGCCCTTAGTATTCTTTCTTTGTCATTCACTTTTGCCAGTTTCACTACTATATGCTTTGCAGTAGATCTTTTTACATTGGCATATTTAGAAGATCTGGTAGCCTCTTCCACATGGATTTCCATCTACTTCCCTAGGGTTGGGAAGGTCTCTGCTATTATTTCTTTGAACAAGCTTTCTGCTCCATTCTTCTTCTCTTCTCCTTCCTGAATACCTATAATTCCTATGTTGCACTTCCTAATTGAGTCAGCTATTTCTTGGAGACTTTCTTCATTTCTTTTTTAGCCTTAGTTCTCTCTCCTCCTCTATGTGGAGCATTTCAACATGTCTATACTCAATTATACTGATATGCTCCTCTATGATATCTGCTTGAGTGTTCAGGGAATCTATACTTTGTTTTATCTCTTCTATTGTGTCTTTCATCTCTAATATTCCTGATTGATTCTTCTTTATAGTTTCAATTTCTCTTGTGAAGTAGCTCCTGAACTCGCTGAATTGTTTCTCTACATGCTCTTTTAATTCACTGAGTGTTTTGATGATAGCTATTTTGAATTGTTTGTCATTTAGATTACATACTCTTGTGTCCTCAGGTCTGATTTCTGGGTACTCGTCATTTTCTCTCTGGTCTAGAGATCTACTATAATGTTTGACATTGCTATAGGGAGTGGCTCTGGTTTTTCACATCCTGGTGTTATTTTGTCACAGTTACCGCCTATCGCCACTGGGTGGGGGTCAACAGCCATGTATTCTGAGCCCGCTGCCTTAAGCCGAGATCCCAGGCAGTGGAGTGGGTGCAGGGCAGGTGGGGGGAGGTGCGCTTTGTCCTGCTTGCTGTCTGGACTTTCTCACTCTGTTCTCCTGGGGCTTCGGTTTGATGAGGTCACCACCCTCAAAAGCTTTCGCCCCAGTAGAATGAAAGTCACCTCCCCCATTCCTTGATGTTCCCGTGAATGTCTCCTCCCCCATTCCTTTCCTCTTGGAGGTTGTGGTCCTGGATCACAGTCTTTAGGGGCAGGAGCAAAGTTTTCTCTTACCCCTTTCCACCTCCTCCAAGGGGGGCTCCAGCCTCTCTGCCCGCCACCATACGGGTGCCTGGGTCACTCCGTCATTTTCTGTGTGGTGTTTGGATGTCCTCTGTTGGAGTATGAATGTCCTTTTTGTTGTATGAAGGAGGGGAGAGATTATCAGAAGAACTTACTCTGCCATGATGCTGATGTCACCTCTACAGACACATTTTGATGATTCCCTCCTCTGTGTTCCTACAGCATTTGGTAACTTATACCTACATGTACATGTTCTCCTAGTTCATTTATTACAGTTATTCAGTCTCCATACCAGATTGATGAAAGAGGTTTGTTCATAAAACATTTAATAGACTATCTTGCAAAAACCACTCCAAAGAAATATGTGTTGACTTGATTTACCTATAGTTTGGAATGAATGGAAGAAAGGGGAGCAGCTAAAAGCAGATATGAAGGAGTGAGGGCTAAAATACGTAGCCAGGTACCTGAGGGTTACTGTAGAGAGATAGATGAAGACAGTGGGCACTGAAGCCGAGTACCTGAGGGTCACGGTATATATTCAGTAAGACCATGACTGCCCTTCAACCTTGTTCCCAACCGGACACACATGAAGGCAAGTTAATTTTGTCAATTTGCGGTTTTCCTGTTTAACTTGAGGGGTGACTCAGGGAGCATTTGTGAGCTTGTTTTACAGAAAAAAGAGAATGCCTTTGGGGAGGTTCCAGTCACCAGATGACCAGCCCCCAGCTGGCATTGACACCCAGAAGTCAGACTGCCCAAGGGCTTCTCTGGAGTGAAAGATTACCCCTTTGTTTCTCTGAAATTCTCCCTGCCAAGTCCCTTAGCTCTATAAACTCCCCCTGCTTTCTTCTCTTGTTAGAGCAGATTTGAGAGAACCCATTCTCCCACCTCATTCTGGCCAATTCGAATAAACCTTTCTCCATCTCCAAGCACCAATGTCTCAGTGGTAACTGGTTTACTGTGCATCAGGCACACGAATTTGAGATTAACAGGTCTTGAATTAGACGCAGGATGATTTCATAAGAAACAACAATGTGTCTGCATTAGGACACACTGTTTTGAGCATTGGGGAGCTATAGCAAGCCTATTCACTGAATAAAAGGGCAGTAAAGAAAGGCCTCAAATAGCCCATGGTAAATTTAAGTATAAGTAGCCAAAGGTAAGAAAATAAAACAACAAATTAGAAATTCCTATTTCTGAGGCATGAGGAGAATGGAGGTAAATTTGTTAAGCATTGAAGAAAGAGTACTTATCCCTATTCCTTCTGGTAAACACAATTAAAAATCATGGATACTGGATTTAAAAAAAAAGACAACAGACTCAAAAGGTAGAGGGAAGAAGGCAGATGAGTTAGGGACATTGGGATTTGAGGAACAACACAGTCTTGTGTCCCTGAGTTTTCTTTTCTCTGCCTCTACATCGCAGACTTGGAGCTCAAGAAGACAGAAATGTAGAAACACCAATGGACACAGAAAAAAAACCCCAACACAACAAAGCCTGCTCTCTCTAGCCAAAGGACCAGTAGGAAAGAGGATGCTCTGCAAGACAGAAAATTTTTAGATAATAATGGTCTACTCCAGCCAAACACCAGAGAAATATCAATGGCCCCATCCCCATTCACACTAGGAAGAGGACAGAAAGCCAATCATTGGTGCTGTTGGGCAAGATTTGGTCCGCTAGAAAAGTGAATGCAAAGGGGTACAAGAGAATTTTGGAGGTGATAAAATGTTCTATATTATGGTTGTGGTGGTAGCTTCATAGGTATATACAGTTGTCGAAACACAAAGAACTGTACACTTTAAACTGGATACGTTTTATGGCATGTAAACTACACTATCAATAAGGTAAAAAAAAAAAAGCTTTTTGAAAGAAATCGACAAGCCATCCTAAAATTCTTAGAAATGCAAAGAACTTAGAATAGCTACAACGATTGTGAAAAAGAACAAAGTTATTAAAGCTAAAGTAATCAAGACACTATGGTATCAGAGTAAACATAAACAGATTAGTGGAACAAAAAAGAAAATTCAGAGAGAGACCCACATGTATGTAGTCAATTGATTTTCAACAAAGGTTCCAAAAGAATTCATGGGGGAAAGGAAAGTCTCCAACAAATGGTGTTGGACAGCCATGTGGAAAAAAGAAAAGCTCAGACCCTTCCATCATATCATCTAAAAAAATGTAATTCAAGATAAATCATAGACCTAAAACTTAAAAGCTAAAAATATAAAACTTATAAAATAAAACATACTTTTGAGACCTTGGGGTAGGCAGAATTTTCCAGATGGGAGCAGAAAGCATTAACTATAAAATTTAAAATTGACAGATTGGACTTTATCAAAAGCAAAAACTTCTGTTCATCAAAAGACACTATTAAGAAAATGAAAAGTCAAGCCAAGGACTTGGAGAACATACCTGCAGTACATATACTTGACAAAGGACTTATATCCAGAATAAAGAATTCCTACAATTCAATAACAACAAGACAAACAATCCAAAACAAAAATGGGCAAAAAGAGTTGAGCAAACAATTTACAAAGGAAAATAATACAAATGGTCAATAAGCCCGTGAAAAAAGTTCCATGTCAATAAACATCAAAGAAATGTAAATTGAAACCACAATGAGCTATCAATAGACAGGATCTAGACAGGTTAAACTTTGAAACGAACGATTCCTAATGTTGGTGAGGATGTGGGGCACCAGGAAGTTGGGAACGTTCAGTTCAACCACTTTGGAAAAGTGTCTGGCAGTATCCTTTAGTTCAACACACCCTTACCGTACAACCTACCAACTCCACGCCTGAGTATTCTCCTAAGAGAAATGGAAACATGTATGCCCAAAAAGACTTATGGTCAGAGTAACTCTATTCGTTACAGCTGAAAACTAGAAACACCTATATTTCCATCAATGAGATGGGATAAACAAACTGTAATATATTCATACAATGGAATATTAGCTTTTTTTTAAAGGAACTACTCGTATACACAACAAAACAGATAAATTTCCAGACAGCACACCCAGACAACAGAGTACATATTGTACGATTCTGTTTCTGTGAAGTTCTAGAACTGGCAAATTCATCTCCATGTCAAAAGAATTTAGAACTGTGGTTGTGGGGGTGTGAGGAAGAGGCAGGGACTGAATACAAAGTAGCAGAAGAGAACTTTCTGGGTTGAAGGCTCTGTTCTATATCTTGACAGGCACGTGGGTTGTATGTATGCATACATTTGTTAAAACTTATTAAACTGTACATTTCACTGAATATAAATTACATCTCAATAAAATCTCTCAGAAGGGAAAAAAGCCATGGATGCTATATAGAGATGACTGTGATCATGAGCCATTAAAAATAGGGATCTTCCTTTTCAAATGTTGCTACTCCCATCTTTACAGCCAACATCCTACCACCTCGCATACCCCAAATCACCACAATAGGAATGTCTATCTCCAGTCTTTCCCAAATGAAGGCCTGTGGCTAGTTCCTGTGTAAAAGAGCAATTTCTTTCCAGAGAAAACTGAAGGTAAAAAATGTCACTTCTGCAGCATCTAACAAAAAGTGTTTAGCATGTAAAGCAAAAAACCACATATCCAGAATTTAACTTTAAAACCAAAAACAACTACACCTTTGGAATTGAATAATATTTCAAGGAAAAGGAACAGTTACAACGGTTACAATCGAGGTAAAAAAAAAAAAAGAAAGTTTCATAAAACTAGACTCAAACTTAACTAAACAACGGTTTAAAAATATTCACTTCTCCCAAGAACCAGGATATACACTGTTTGTGTGTGTGTGTGTTTTGCTGAGGAAGATTCACCCTGAGCTAACATCTGTGCCAATCTTCCTCTATTTTTTAGTATGTGAGCGGCCAGCACGGCATGGCCACTAACAGAGCAGTGTAGGTCCACACCCAGGAAGTGAACCTGGGCCACAGAAACAGAGCACACTGAACTTAACCACTAGGTCACCAGGGATGGCCTTACATTGTTCTCAGAATAGTCTTTTCTGCTCAGGTACCAGTCTTAATCAGTACACATTATAAGAATCACTCACCCATGCAAAAGGACAAAGCAATATAAGTAGGGAAGAAAGACTGCTAAATTAAAGTCTCCTGAAATGAGCTTTCGAGAATAAATCTAATGTTTATTAAACTTGATAGTATCTACACAGAAAAAGGCTTATTCCAGAAAACCAAGAGCTTGCTTAACTAGTTTACAAGTTACACAAATTCAGTATTTTATTAATAAATACAGGTAAAAATTCATTAGAAGCAACTTGTCCTCATTTTTATGGTTTTGAAAAATAATCTGTAAATTAAAAGTCTCTAGCCTAAATCTCTACAAGGGAATCCAAACACTGACTCATTAATACATTACACACTGAACACTCACCAGTATTAACCTACTCCTTGGGAATGTTACATTTGTAAGCAATATTTGCACACATAAGACATTCTGGTTCTTCAAAGGATACGGAAAGAAATTTTCCCAGAATTAAAGAACAAGAGTGTCCAGATCATAAGGGACCACTAAGAGCCCCACACAATAAATGAAGAGACACACAACAAAGCACATTATGAAATTTCAGAGCACAGAGGGTAGAAAGATGATACCAAAAGATCTCTGAGGGGTAGGGAACAGGATAAACACTTAAATGCAAAGGGTCAGGACCAACTCGCCAACAGGAACATGGAAACTTAAAGACAATAAGGGACTGTCTTCAAAACTCTGAATGAAAGTTAATTCCAACCATTCAAGTGTAAAGGTAGAATGAAGACATTTTCAGACATACAGTTGCAAGAAATGTATTTCTTATACACATTCTCAAGAATTCCAAACTTGAGCTGCAACCCTGGAGAGCAGCAAAGCAAGTTCCAGGAAAAGCAGGCTTATGAACACCAAGTGACACAGTCCTTGGGAAGAAGGGTTCCCAGAGACAATGGGATTTACAGCTATCTGACCATGTGGAAAAGTACAATACAATGTGTTCAGGAGCTGCTGGTGCTTTTGGAATAAATTTGTTATAAGAACAGAGTGAAAAAAGCAAATAAAAATAAGAGACAACCATTAACTCTAAGAAAAAGGAAAAGGGGGCGGGCCCTGTGGCTGAGTGGTTGAGTTTGCATACTCTGCTTCAGCAGCCCGGGGTTTCACCAGTTCGGATCCTGGGTGCGGACACGGCACCGCTCATCAGGCCATGGGGAGACGTCGTCCCACATGTCCAACTAGAAGGACATACAACTAGAGTACACAACTATGTACTGGGGGGCTCTAGGGAGAAGAAAGAAAAGAAAAAGAAAGAAAAACGTAGATGAGAAAATGAAATTGTAGTCTACTGCCTGGCTCAGTATTATACAATATTTGTCTAATTACTGTAATGAAAACAATGAATACTGATTTAATCAAACACTGTGACGGTGTGAAAGGCCTGAAGGCAGAAACTCGGGGAAGGAGATGAGGGACCTAAACCCTCATCTACCGTGACAGCTAGTTAACAGATAATGTCCAAGACTGGTATAGGAAGAAATAGTAGTCTAAGCATATTATTTAGAAATAAGGAAATAAACAACAAAAGAAAGAGCTAAAAGAGAAAACTAAGACTGAGAGGGGTGCAAGAACAAGGTTAGCATTTTCCATTGTGAGTTTTTTAGTACCTTGCTGGAGTCCTCAGGAACCCCCCAGAATCTGTGATTCGCTAGAAGGATTTGCATAACTCAGCACACAGTGGTACTCATGGCCAAGATTTACTACAGTGAAAGGATACAAAGCAAAAACAGCAAAGGCAAGGCACATGTGGTGAAGTCTGGAGGGAACCAGGCGCAAGCTTCCTAGAGTCCTGTGCCGCAGAGCCCAGGGATGAGCTGAATTCTTCCAGTAACAGTAACGATGTGTGTCAAGTGTGGCCTGCAGGCAGCTCCTTAAGACCAGACTCCCAGAAAGAAAGCAGGTATTCGGCACAAACCACATGGTTTTTATAAACAGTTTAGGCACAGTGAGCCACTCTGATCCTTCAGGAGAAGTTTTAAATACTGCAGAGAACTTTACCGGTCAAGTTCCCTGGTGGCCGCCGAGGGCCAACTTGTAAGCAGGCCCTTCCAAAGACAGCAGTCTCAGGCCTGCTACCCTCACGCTGTGATTTCTTAAACCAGCACTACGTGATTTCTTAAACATTCCTTATGAATCACTATGATAAAATTTAAAAACATAAAAAGAGAAAATCATGCCTCACAAAAAAAGAAAATTGCAAATCATATTTTAAAATAGAGAAAAAGGGCTTTCTCTTAAAATATGAATATTACTACCCAAGACAAAAAGATTTTAAGTTTACAAGCTGAAATGGGACAGAAATAATCCTTCAGACTAAGCAGATATGGTTTAGAGGGTTTCATATCAACACTGAAATCTTCTCCATAATATGTTTGAGGTTTATGACCTGTACCCAGTAAATGCAAGCTAGTATTGACATTTACAGGCTTGAAAATAATTTCTCATGCACATCCCCACAGACCGACTGTCACCCAATTTAATTCTTATATAATTAGTCCTTTCCAATCTACTAACATTTGTTTAGGGCTGTATTTTAAGAGAAATTTAACTCTTTTTATTTGGGTTACTGTTGGGTTTTTTTTGAGGAAGTGTGGCCCTGAGCTAACATCCATGCCCATCTTCCTCTACTTTATACGTGGGACGCCTGATTCAGCATGGCTTGACAAGCAGTGCCACGTCCGCACCCAGGATTCAGGCCAGCGAACCCCAGGCCACCAAAGCAGAACGTGCGAACTTAACCCCTGCGCCACTGGGCCGGCCGCTGGGTTCCTGTTTCTTTTCTGTGCCTTCTCACGTATTACTAGACTTAATCTCTGTTTGAGTCTCTCTGCTACCGCCAGGTGCTCATCCAAACGAATGAGCTTTTAGTTAGCGTCCCATATGCCATTCACAGAAATTCACTGAACGACACAGTGATTTAATGTTTTCCAGTCACGTTCCCAACATTCTCAGTGTCACTAATTAAAACTATATGGATAAGACAACATATATGTGTATAATAGCTGAAAAAACATGAAATTCTATGAGTATGAATACCTTTTTAAAGCTGACAACAACTATTAAATGACTACTGACAAGAAAATACAAAAATTAATAAGTTATTTTAGGAAATAACTTGACATAATGCAATATGTAAAACCAACCACGAGATGAAACTAAAATCTAAAGAGCACAGATTACGTCCAATATTTAAAGTGAAAGTCCAAACTGAGGATTAGAACAACAGATGTTGGAAAATGAGCAGTCAAGACATACAGCACCTAGCAGACAGAAATAATTCCCCCTGCTGCCTACAAGGGGAACTGTGGGAGAGAAACGACTCAGTTCGACAAACAGCTGCCAAATCAAAGAGCATATCCATATATTAAGTATCAGGGGAAACCTGCCTTGGACTCTCGCCTGGAAACAAATCAAAAGTGCTATCACTAGCAGTCACTCCAATACAGAAGACAAAAGAAGTTTTCTTATTAAAAAAATCAGAATAAATATCATTTGGAACTTAGTGAAAAAGAATATTTTTAAAGGGATGGTATATCCGTTGTGGAGAGCAGCCCTATTTCCTGCCATATTTCATAATCACATAATCTATTCTCAAGTAAGTGTTAAATCAGAATTTAACTGGGGAGGAAGGACCGACAAACTTTATTTAATAATCATTTTTAAAAAGCACACCATTGGTTACAACAGACACTGGATAAAAGCGTTGAGTTCATGGTCCCCAACAATGCATGGAGGCACCCGGAGCACGGTGGGCAACGCCCAGGGGAGCAACAGGGATCTTACATTTGAGGGAAGCGGCAATACTCGACGTCTGTCAGACACTGGACAAACTGCTAACCAGAGGTAGCTCAGTTTCAACATCAGACTACGCTAGACTACTTTCAACGACATATCTTTGTGAAGCTGCGTTTTTTGGGGTAGCTGCAATAATTTTAAACAAAAGTACCCCATGAAAATCAACATGGAACAAGAAACAAGGGTGGCGATGTCCAACCTGATTGCAAGATATCAGAAGTTGTTCAGTGTCCAACAGGCACACACAAACCATTCATTTTAATTGAGAGAAATAAAACCTTTTTCTCTTTCAACTTATGTGTCTATTACTCCAAATGGCTACTGAATTGCTAAAACATAAATACATATTAAGTTGTGTGAACCTAACAGCATAATACATGGAACTATTAGGTATTCCCATTTGGCTGACACCAGGTCTAAGAGTAAGATGTGGACAAGATGAGGCTGAAACATCATGTCACGAAAAAAATAAGAAGTTATAAAGATGCTTGGAATCAAGACAAAAGGACTCAAGAGGCAACTAAAAGAAGCCCCCACGGGACAAACAGCACAATGTGAGCACCAATAAAATTAATAACTGCAATGAACTAAAATGTGTATATTTAAATCCATGAGTTCATAATGATACTCAAAAATAAAATTCATTGGTCACTTTGGAGGATGCTAGAGGACCATCTCATAATTCTGAATAGCTGGTAAATAAACGGGAAAAAAAGTATTTATCCTGAATTTCTTATATAAAGTGTTGATGCAGCCAAGTTGCTCTTTATCAAAATCTTCCTGCTAATAAACAAAGAATGAAAGAATATCACCACTTAATAAGTAATTTAAGAATGGATACTGGCAATGATCATCAATGGCAGTGAATGTTGCAAAAAAAAAAAGAGAGACAGAGAGAACCAAACCTTATACTTCTTGATGGACGCACACACTAGCTTTGCAAAAATAAAAAAACAGTAAGACCTTAATCTGAAAAAGCCTCACAATCTATAGGACATACACGTTAGTTGCTTTAGTTAATATTTTGCAAGGAAAAAGAAAGGGGAAGGAGGAAGAGGGGGAGAGTGAACATAAAAATCAAGAGTTAAGACCAAAAGAATGAGAACACAGGCCACAGACCAGGACAAAGTATTTGTAACAGATATACCTGATAAAAAACTGTTATCCAAAATATACAAAGAACTCTTAAAACTCAACAATAAGAAAAGAACACCCCAATTTAAAAAAATGCACCAGGGCCGGCCCCATGGCCTAGTGGTTAAGTTCAGCATGGTCTCCTTTGGCAGCTGGGGTTTGGTTCCCAAGCACGGACCTACACCACTCACTGGCAGCCATGCTGTGGTGGTAACCCACATACAAAACAGAGGAAGACAGGCACAGATGTTAGCTCAGGGTGAATCTTCCTCAGCAAAAAAAAAAAAAAAAAAGGGCCAAAGACCAAAACAGACACCACACCAAAGAAGATATACAAATGACAAATAAGAATATGAAAAGATGCTCCACATTATATGTCATTAGGGAATTACAACTTAAAACAATGACATACCACTACACACCTATTAGAATGGCCAAAATCCAAAACACTGACAACACCAAACACTGGGAAGGATGTGGAGCAAGAGGAATGGTACAGCCACTTTGGAAGACAGTTTGGTGGTTTCTTACAAAACTAAATAAATTCTTTCCTACAATCCAGCAATCATGCTCCTTAGTATTTTGATATTTACCCAAATCCATTGAGAACTTATGTCCACACAAAAACTTGCACATGATTTTTAAAGCAGCTTTATTCATAATTACCAAAACTTGGAGCAACCAAGATGTCCTTCAGTAGGTGAATGGATAAATCAACTGCGGTGCATCCAGACAATGGGATGCTATTCCGTGCTAAAAAGAAATAAGCTATCAAGTCATGAAGAGACATGAAGGAAATTTAAATGCACATTACCAGGTGAAAGTCATCAGTCTAAAAGGCTACACATTGTTATGATCCCAACTATATGACTACATGGGAAAGGCAAACTATGGAGACTGTAAAAAGATCAGCAGATACCAGGGGTTGAGGGGAAGAAGAGGCAGAGAGAAAGATAACAGGCAGAGCACAGAGGATTTTTAGGTCAGTAAAAATACTCTGTGTGAAATTATAAAAATGGATACATGTCATTATACATGTGTCCACACTCACACAATGTACAACACCAAAAGTGAACCATAATATAAATTATGGACTTTGGGTGATAATGATGTGTCAGTATTGGTTCATCAGTTGTAACAAATGGACCACTCTGGTGAGGGATGTTGATAATGGGGGACGCTATGCATATGTGGGGGCAGAGGATATATGGCAAATCTCTACACTTTCCCCTCAATTCTGCTGTGAACCTAAAACTGCTTCAAAAAAATAAAGTCTTATTAAAAAAAAAAGCCTGACGAAAACTTAAGAAAGCAAAATCTAATGTCATAATATGCTCTTTTTTAAAAAATGCTAAACTTAGTTGAAAAACTTAGAATGTTATCTGCCGCTTTTCAATTGCTTGTTATCATACTGGTGGGATAATAAAATGAACTGAGGTGAGCTTTTTCTTCAGTTGTATATTTACACTTTCTTTTCCCATAATTTCCCCAAGCAGAAAGGCAAAGTTCCTGATTCACTATTCCTACTTTAGGAGGAATACTAAAAATTGTTGTCTTAAATATACAGCTTTGATTTATGAATTTTCCTTAAACAGCTTTCTTCCAGTAGGGGAGAGGCAAGCTTTCTCCCCTCATCTCCACTCTCTCTCTTTTCCTTTTTTTTTTTTTTTTGAGGAAGATTAGCCCTGAGCTAACATCTGCTGCCAATCCTCTTTTTGCTGAGGAAGACTGGCCCTGAGCTAACATCCATCCCCATCTTCCTCTACTTTATATGTGGGACGCCTACCACAGCATGGCTTGCCAAGTGGTGCCATGTCCGCACCTGGGATCTGAACCTGCGAACCGTGGGCCGCTGAGAAGCAGAACGTGCGCACTTAACAGCTGTGCCACCGGGCCAGCCCCTGTCTCTCTTTTCCTTGACAGTAGTTCCTTACCCAAATATATTTATCTAAAGGCACCTACCTGTGGCAGGCTGGCAAAAGATCTGTATTTATAAAAAGATTAAGGGGAAAGTCTCAGTCACACAAAAACACTGTTTTTATAACTGACAAACACACCTCATTTTTAAACAATGGCAATGGTATGCAGTTTTATTCTCAACCTATTACAATACCTGGCTCTCAGTTTTTAGCGCTTTTCAATTAATTTAACTTTCAATTGATAATGAACTGTCAGGCTTCATTACATAAAGGTATCAGCTCTGAAAGCAGTTCCAAATGAGGTCTACTAGTATTTTTGTTTTCAATAACCTCTATACAAAAGCTTCATATTTAAATATCTGTACAAGATTTCTCAACAGTTTGAAGGACTTCACTCAAACATAAAGAAACAGGCCTCGTGCCTAGCAGTAACTACTCAACAAATCCTGATTCCCTTCCTCCATGTACTACATTATGACTATTTAGAATAGAATGTATGCATGTCTCACATACATCTTTACTTGTACGTGGATAAAATATCTCTGCAAGGATATACAAGAAAATATTACGTTTCCATCCCTTCAGTGGTATCTTTGAGGGCTGAGGAAAAAGGGTAGAGGAGATATGCTTTTTTACCTGTATGTACCATGGGTAAGTATTATCTTTTTCAAAAAGTAAACTAAATATTAAATGTTTTCAACTAAAAACACAATCATATTATTTCTATCTCACCCAGGCCCCCATCCCTCTACAAAGAAACTGGGAAATATACTGATAGAGAGAAAATTTGGTCAACAGGAAGTATACAAGCTTTGGCGTCTGACAGATGACCTGGGTTCAAACCCTAGCTCCTACAGGAACACAGACGAAGGTTCTGACTAAGAGCCACCACCCTTCACAAACTAGACTTCCTTATCTGTAAAGCAGGACACTGACATCTATCTGGTAAGGCGTTGCCAAGATTAAACAAAATGGTATTCCTGGTATACAGCAGGTACTTAGTGGGTAGTAATAACAATTACTATTCAACATTTAGTTGTGCCGTTAACTATACAAAAGAAAGAGTATAAAAATATCTGGATAAAACTTGAGATTATCTGGGGCCGGCCCCATGGCCAAATGGTTAAGTTCACACATTCTGCGTCGGTGGCCCAGGGTTTCACCAGTTCAAACCCTAGGTGTGGACCAAGCACTGATGAAGCCTGGCTGAGGTGGCATCCCATGTGGCAGAACCAGAAGGACCTACAACTAGAATGTACAGCTAGGTACTGGGGGGCTTTGGGGAGAAGAACAAAAAACAAAAAAACACTTGAGATTTTCTAATGTATATTTCCCCCTCATATAACAGCCTGAGAAAGGAAGAGTTTTATTGCTTTTTCTTTCCTTGATTCTCCATTTGAAAAGACTCTCAGGAAAATTTAACTACATTTTAAAAACACCATAAGCAAATTCAAAACGCTTGGAAAAAAATATTGGCACTGGACACGACAAATATATCACAACATTAACAGAAAAAGAAAAAAGGAAAACAAACAAACAGTAGAAGATATGAATACAAAGCACACAAAAAAGGTATTTAAAAAGTGAGACAGCCAGCCCTGAAGGCCTAGCAGTTAAAGTGTGGTGCACTCTGCTTTGGTGGCCCAGGTTCAGTTCCAGGACACGGAATCACACCACATGTCTGTCAGCAGCCACACTATGGTGGCAGCACACAAAGAAGAACTAGAATAATTCGCAACTATACACAACTATGTACTGGGGCTGTGGGGGGCAGTGGGGAGAGGAAGAAAAATAAAGAAAATTGGCAACAGATGTTAGCTTAGGGTGAATCTTCCTCTGCAAAAAAACAAGAGAGAGAGCCTTCCTTAAGAAGAAAAAAAAAAAAGAATAACAAATTAAAGAGACACTCACAATCACCCATCAATTTTATAAAGATGAACAAGTTTGATACCCAGTATTGTGAGCATGTGAAGAAAGAGACAGCTCATCCATTGCTGGTAAAAGTATAAACTGATCCATTCAGAACAGGAATTCAGCAACATCTTTCAAAAACTAATATTCTAACCTAGCAATTCTACTATTAAAACCTTATCTCCCAAATACACAAAAGTAAGCAATGACATTAGTAGAAGGATGCTTATTGCAGCACTGTTTATAATGGCCAAAAGACCTTTATTATATTGCATCTCTATAAGCATCTAAAATCCTTCAAAAATGAAGCAAAGAACACAGAAAAAGACAATACTGACCCAACTACATGCTGTCTGCAATAAATTCACCTGAACTATAGTGATACTAGCAGCTCAAAAGTAAATGGAGCAAAAATAAATAGATGGAGTGATATTGTCAAAAATGGTAGAATAAGGAACTCCAAAAATCCACCCCTCCAAAAAGCACCTAAAAAACTGGCAAAAACTGGGCATCAGCAACACGGCAGAGCGAGCTGTTCCCTTTGTCTCTCCTCCTTCAAACTACAACTAAATGGACATTGATCAATCAGCAGAGGATACTCACACAGCACATCAGGATGCCTGAGAAACCCACAAAGCTGTACATATAAAGGAGGATGGACTACCCCTGGGGTTGTGGTGGAGACAGGTGTGCACTCTCTGGCCCCCAGGCAACCCAGTACATGCGAGCAACTGCTCTCCCAGCCACAGCACCCATAGCATCACCGTGGCCTGGAAGTGGGGAGCACATCTGAGTGGGACTGTGGGAGCAGACAGTGGCAGCCCTAAGCTCCCACATGATCGCTTTCTCATCTGGTGGGAGAGCACACAGTACCACTGTGGTCCAAAGTAGTGGCTCTGGCTCAGATCCAGTGGGGAGGCCCTGCCTACCAAGCACAATAGTACTCCTCCTCCTGGTGTGACCAAGGAGGAGACGGTGGCAGATCTGCAGGCCTGGGCAAATGAGTTCCTGGCTGCAGCAAAGGCCCATAATACCACTGCTGCCCCAAAGAGGGGCATGTGTCTTGGTAGGACTCTGGAAGCAGGTGGAGGCAGCCCTGAGCCCCCAGGTGATGACTTTCCCATTCAGTAGGAGGACCCATAGGGCTGCTACAGTCCCAAGGAGTGGCCCAGACTGGGAGAGACACAGCTGACAGGGATCATGGCGGACTCAGTATACACAGTTCCTGCCCACCCCTGCCCTGGGGGAAGCAGGTGGAATCTGCGACCAGATACTATTAGAATGAGAAGGCACAAATCCACCCCAGCAAATAATATGAAGAAGTATATTAATACTCCAGACCAGAAGGAAAAAGACAAACACCAGAAATCAATCCTGAAGGGACAGAAATCTACAATCTAAATGACAGAGAATGCAAAATGGCTCTCATAAAAAAATTCAACAAGAGGGGCTGGCCCAGTGGCACAGTGGTTAAGCTCGCATGTTCCGCTTCTCAGCGGCCTGGGGTTCACTGGTTCAGATCCCAGGTGTGGACATGGCACTGCTTGGCAAAAGCCATGCTGTGGTAGGCATCCCCCGTATAAAGTAGAGGAAGATGGGCATGGATGTTAGCTCAGGGCCAGTCTTCCTCAGCAAAAAGAGGAGGACTGGCCAGTAGTTAGGTCGGGGCTAATCTTCCTAAAAGAAAAAAAAGAAAAACAGAAACAAAAAATTCAACAAGAGAACTCAGAAAGATAGTGCAATGAAATCAAGAACAAAACTAATGAACAGAGGAAATCTTCACAAAAGAGACTGAAACTATAAAGAAAAAAACAATCAGAAATCTTGGCGATGAAAAACACAATGAATGAGATACAGAAAAATCTGGAGTCCTTAAATAACAGAGTTGATGTTATGGAGGACAGAATTAGCAATTTACAGAATAGAAATACAGAAATGCTTCAGATGGAGGAGGAAAGAGAAATAAGACTAACAAGAAATGAAGAATTCTCCAAGAAGTATCTGACTCAATTAGAAAATGCAACATCAGGTTTATAGACATTTCCAAGGAAGAAGAGGGAAAAACAAGCAGAGAGCCTGTTCAAAGAAATAATAGCTGACAACTCCCCAAATCTGGGGAAGGAGCTGGAATTACAAGTCAAAGAAGCTAATAGAACTCCTAGTTACATCAATGTAAAAAGACCTTCTCCAAGGCATACATTAGTAAAACTGCCAAAAGTCAATGGCAAAGAAAAAATATTAAGGGCAGCAATGCCGAAGAAAATAACCTACAAAGGAACCCCTATCAGGCCTTCAGTGGATTTCTCAGCAGAAACCTTACAGGCTGGGAGAGAGTGGAATGATATATTCAAAATTCTGAAAGACAAAAAGTTTCAGCCAAGAATACTCTATCCAGTGAAAATATCCTTCAGATATGAAGGAGAAATAAAAACTTTCCCAGATAAACAAAAGCTGAGGGAGTTCATCGCCATAAGACCCCCCTAAAAGATATGATCATGAAGGCCCTCATATGGGCCAGCCCCATGGCCAAGTGGTTAAGTTCGCACACTTCAGCTTCAGTGGCCCAGGGTTTCGCTGGTTCAGATCCTGGGCGCAGAAATGACACCGTTCATCAAGCCATACTGAGGTGGTGTCCTACACAGCACAACCAGAAGGACCTACAACTGGCATACACAACTATGTACTGGGGAAGTTTGGGGAGAAAAAAAAAAAAAAGATTTGCAACAGATGTTAGCTCAGGAGGCAATCTTTTTTTTTGTTTTTAAAAAAAAGGCCCTCATAGCTGAAAAAAAAAGGGGAGGGGTTACAAAGCCTTGAGCAAGGAGATAAACAGGCAGACAAAATCAGAAAATTGCAACTCTCTATCAGAACAGATTAGCAAACACTTAATTATAACATTAAAGATAAAAGGAAGGAAAACATCAAGAATAAATATAATCACTTCATTTTAACCACAAACTCACAACACAAAACAGAATAAGTTGTGACAACAATAACTTAGTTATTAAAGAGGAAAGGGGTGGAACCTGCTTAGACTAAGGGAATAAGAGGCTATCAAAAATTGGACCATACCATCTGTGAGAACTTTTAGACAATCCTCATAGTAACCACTAAACAAAATATCAAAAGAGAAACACAAATGGTAAATAATGAAAAAATCATCATAGAGAGCCACCAAACTGAACTGGCAGTCCAAAATACATGGGACAAGAAACAAGGGAAATACAAAACAACCAGAAAGCAAGTGATACAATGGCAGCATTAAGCCCTCATATATCAATAATCACTCTAAATGTAAATGGATTGAATTCTCCAATCAAAAGACACAAAAGTGGCTGGACGGATTAAAAAACAAGACCCAACAATATGCTGCCTCCAGAAAACACATCTCAGCTCTAAAGACAAACACAGGCTCAGAGTGAAGGGATGGAAGATAACACACCAAGCTAATGGCAAACAAAAGAAAGCAGGTGTTGCCATACTTCTATCAGATAAAGTAGACTTCAAGATAAAAAAGACAATGAAAGACAAAGAAGGGCAGTATATAATGATAAAAGGAACACTCCACCAACACCACACAACACATAAATATATATGCACCTAAGACAAGAGCACCAAAGTATATAAAGTCACTATTAATTGATCTAAAAGAAGATATTAAAAGCAACACAATAATGGTAGGGACCTTAACACCCCACTTTCATAAATGGATAGATCAACCAGACAGAAAGTCAACAGGAAACAGTGGAACTAAATGAAAAATAAGACCAGATGAACTTAACAGATGTAAATAGAACACTCCATCCAAAATCAGCAGAATACACTATCTTCTCAAGTGCACATGGAACATTCTCAAAGACAGACTATATGTTGGGAACAAGGTAAGCCTTAATAAATTTAAGAAGACTGAAATCTTATCAAGCATCTTTTTTGACCATAATGCTATGAAACCAGAAATCAACTACAAGAAAAAAGCTAGGAAAGTGACAAATATGTGGAGACTAAACAACATGCTACTAAACAACCAATGGATCACTGAAGAAATTAAAGGAAAAATTAAAAAATATCTTGAGACAAATGAAAATGAAAATACACCACACCAACTCATAGGGGATGCAGCAAAAGCCGTTCTGAGGGGGATAGTCATAGCAATTCAAGCTCACTTATTTTTTTTTAAGATTTTTTTTCCTTTTTCTTGCCAAAGCCCCCCTGGTACATAGTTGTATATTTTTAGTTGTGGGTCCTTCTAGTTGTGGCATGTGGGACGCCACCTCAGCACAGCTTGATGAGTGGTGCCATGTCCATGCCCAGGATCCGAACCGGCGAAATCCTGGGCTGCTGCAGCAGAGCGCACAAACTTAACCACTCAGCCACAGGGCTGGCCCCTGGCCCACTTTAACATACAAGAAAAATCTCATATAATTAACATTAAACTACACCTAACAGAACTAGAAAAAGAAGAACAAACAAAGTCCAAAGTCAGCAGAAGGAGGGAAATAAAAATTACAGCAGAAATAAATGAAATTGAAATTAAAAAAAACAGTAGAAATGATCAATGAAACTAAAAGCTGGTTCTTTGAGAAGATAAACAAAATGGACAAACCCTTAGCCAGGCTCACCAAGGAAAAAAGAGAGAAGGCTCAAATAAATAAAATCAGAAATGAAAGAGGAGAAATTACAATGGATACCATAGAAATACAAAGGATTCCAAAGGATACTATGAAAAACTATAGGCCAACAAACTGGACAATCTAGAAGAAATGGGTAAATTCTTAGACTCTTGCAACCCGCCAAAACTGAACCAAGAAGAAACAGAGAATCTGAATAGACAAATCGCAAGTAAAGAGATTGAAACACTAATCAAAAACCTCCCCCCAACCCCAAAAAAAGTCCACGACCAGATGGCTTTTCTGGGTAATTCTACCAAACATTCAAAGATTTAGTACCTATTCTTCTCAAACTATTCCAAAAAATTGAAGAAAATGGAACACTTCCTAACACATTTTACCAGGCCAACAACACCCTGATCCCAAAGTTGGACAAGGACAACAGAAAGAAGGAAAATTACAGGCCAATATTGCTGACAAGCACAGATGCAAAAATCCTCAACAAAATATTGGCAAAGCGAATACAGCAATACATCAAGAGGATCATACACCATGATCAAGTGGGATTTATACCAGGGACGCAGGGATCGTTCAACAACCGCAAATCGATCAATGTGATACACGACATTAACAAAATGAGGAATAAAAACCACATGATCATCTTAATAGATGCAGAGAACGCATTTGACAAAAGCCAACATCCAATTATGATAAAAACTCTGAATAAAATGGGTATAGAAGGAAAATACCTCAACATGATAAAGGCCATATATGACAAACCCACAGCCAACATCATACTCAACAGGGAAAAACTGAAAGTCATCCTTTTGAGAACAGGAAAAAGACCAGGATGCCCACTCTCGCCACTCTTATTTAACATAGAGATGGTTGCACAACTCTGTTCATATACCATAAACCACTGAATTGTACACTTTAAAAGGATAAATTTTATGTTATACGAACTATACTGCAATAAAACGGATATAAGGAAAAAAACAGGCTAAGTCTTTGCCATGTTAAAAATCCCTCCCCACCATCCTCTGCTAACACTTCCCTATATTCTTCCCTTCACAGTTAAGACTTTATTTGTTCATTCTTGAAATAATCTCCATTTGCTTTCTCTGCTCTCTGGCCTCCCATTAATGCCCCAGTTCAATGAAACCTAGCTCCTTCCCCATATGGCAGCATTACGCAGAATGCTTTCAAAACTGCTCTCACTTAGTTATCAAATTCAACAGACTCCTAGTAATTCTTGTTTTACTCCAGTTCTCAGAGCAATTGAAGTGTAGCTTGCTTTCTTAGAATTTTTATTTTTTCTGGAGAGTCAGTTGTGAAGAATAGCTTCCTTTTGAAATGGTCCCATTTGGGTTTCTATGACATTTCCTCACGATTTTTCAACATCTCTAACCACTCAGGAATTTCCTTTTCCAGTCCTTCTTCCTCTCTCTGGCTTTGGGTGTTGTTCTCCATCGCTCACTTTTAGAACTACTGTCCATCAGTAAACTCCTCCTACCTGGTGTTACGTAAATCAAAGGCTTCAGCTACCCCCTATAACATAGCCTGGCAACCCTCCTATCAAGACCTCTCTGTCGTACCCCAAAACCCACACCCAACTCTGCAGCCGATGCTGCCACCTGTATGTTTCACAGGTAACTCCCACTCAACATATCCACAAGGTAAAATTCTGTTCCTCCTCAATCTGCTCCCCTTCCTGAGCTCCCAGTCTCAGGGTACTTTACCATGGGCTAGTCAATCACCCACCTTAAAACCCAAGCCATCTTATCCTACTGTTTCTCTCTCACTCCCCAAATTCGACTGTAACTGAATCCTATGGATTCTACCTTCTAAATATCTGTGCTATGAACTTACTCCTCTGGATCTCCACTGACACTGCCTTAGTTCAGACCCTCACCTCTCACCTCAACCTTTATGAAAAGCTCCTAATCAATCTTTCTGCATCCTGCCTTATCTGCCTTCCTTCCTTTCGGAAATCTACACCCTACAATACGAGAATGATCTCTCTAAAATGAAAACCTTATCATGTCTCTTTCCTGATGAAAATCCATAAAGCTTATTATTATCTATAGGAAAAAAACCTTCTGAAACCCATAGATACTTAAGGATCTATCTGTGCAGCCTCAGCCTCATCTTCTGCTACTCACCACCATAAAATCAATGCTATGGCTGTAGAGAACAACTTTTCCACTCTTAAAAGTGTTCCATACTCTCTCTCTCGTCATGTCCAGCTTTCCCTTTGCCTTATGTGCCTTTCCCCCCACTTTCTGCCTCAGTCATGCCTAAGCCTTCTTTAAGTTTAAGGACATAAAGTATAAAGTACCTAATATAATACCTGACACACAACAGGGAGTTAAAAATGGGTTTATCTGGCTCAGGTCTCTCTTTTTCATCCTGTCACTGGCTCCTAATTGCTTATGAGATAAAGTTGAAATTATTTCGACTGCATATAAGACAGAATTTGGTCTCTGCCTACCTCCCCAGTTTCATGTCTTGCCACCACCCTATACTCTCAGTAGCTATACTTGCAGATCCTACAATTCTACAATTCGTTACGTAAGTTTAGACTGCCATGCTTTTGCTCACACTGTTCCTTCTACCTAAATCCCCATCCTTCCTATGCCTGTATAAACTTACTGTTTTCATCACTTCCTGTATAGTCTTTCCTTACCACTGCCCCCTCCTCAGTCTCCTCTTTCCTCAAGAAACTGACCACTACTGCCTTTGTACACCCACCATACTCGCATACTTTCTCCAACCAAAGCAATCTTAAAAACATATTGTAGCTGTTAACAGTTCAAGTAAGAGATAAAGTCTTGCCACCTTGAAAGTACCTTTAAGTCCTCTCCACAAGGCACAGTACCTGCAACACAGCAATTCCTCTCAACTAAACGATCTGCATTTTTCCTTCTTCCCTCCACAAATACTAACATAAGCTTCTAGCAGGAATTTCCTTTCAAACAAGAAACGACATACTTCCAGGGTACATTCTGGGCCCAGTCTCTCCTTGCCAAGCAAACAACTGTGCAAATAAAGCCGGACAAATTAACGTTAACGGGCATTTTCTGAAACCATTTCTATTTTCTAAATTAGGGGAGAAATGGTCCCTGAAAGATCTAAAATAAGAAATAACATCTTGAAGACAGCAAAATAGGTTACAGTACATTGTTTCAAGATACTTTGTTTAAAGAATTACTTCTCAACAGTTACTGTCAAATTAGCCTACACCACTTGGATCGAGGGGTCACCCTGAAAAGTGGGAACCACTCTACCAACTTCCTTCCTACCCCTACTACTGCCAATACAGCTACAGTAACTACTCATTGTCAGGAGGATACTCAGGAAGGAATTTTCAAATCGCCAGGATAGTTCGAAAGACAGAAAGTGAGGTTATCCTCCTCATCCACAGTCCTACCTATTCATTAGAAGTTCCGCCTCCGCGATCACCAAACCAAAAGGGCCGGTTCCTTGTCACCATTTAAATACTTTGTGAATAACTGCCAGGTATGATGGAATGCTACCCAAAAGCGCTGCAGCATTTGAACATGCCCACTCCACTAAGCCAAAAAGTCAGTGAAAGCTCTTCCAATGAGACTAGATGGTGTGTAACTCAAGGTCCAAACGACTGCACCTCTTTTCACGCACATTCCAAATACCTCGAATTGACATGTTAATTATCTTCAAGAACTCCACTAGGCCTCAGAGGAAACATGTTGCTTGCTCAAGAGGGAGGCTCTGCAGGAATGAACCTCAAAACTTGAAACAGCATAATTACTTCAGGTAAGACTAAGGTGTGGAATATTTAGTAAAACCTGTTTTACTCTCACAACGATTAAAAAAAATACAATGACCTCAATAAGGGCATTTCGGCACAAGCATACTCGAAAATGAGTTGTGAAACGAATTTTCAACTCCAGATCTGCCCGTCCCTTCGCACCGAAACCTGAACTAAAGACCGCAGCACCCAAGGAGCCCCGCTGCTCCACGCCAGCGAGCGCCGGGGAACGTCAAGAGCCTTCCGCCGGCCCACCGGGCAAGCCCTGGGCCCGGGGCCACGTTCCGGTACGACCAGAACACAGGAGGGTTATGTAAAAGACTGAGCCCCCTCTGCTCCGTTCCGGGGCGCCCCAGCGCTGCCCTGAGGCCTGCAGACTCGGCGCGGAGGGCTCGGTTGCCGACTCTCCTCCTACAGACCAGAGAGCCCCAAATCGCAGCTGCGATGCCCCGAGGGGGCCCGGCCGGCAAGCTGGAGGCACAGACGGCAGAGGGGCGAGCCTGTGGAGAGGGCTGCCGGCAGGAACCCGCCCCAGGGGCAGCCACGCCCCCCACCCCAACTCCAGCCGGCACGGCGAGCGCCCAGCCCCGCACGCTGCCTGACAGCCGCGGCGGCGAGGCGGCTGCAGAGAGGCTGCCCGGGCACGCGAGGGGCATGCCGCGACCCCCGCACGCCGCCCCTGCCGGTCACTGACCTGTGCCTGCCGCCGCGCGACCGCCCGCCCCGCCGCAGCCGCCGCCTCCTCGCGCTCACGCTGCCGCCGCAGCCACCGTAGCCACCTCCTGCGCTGCGCCCCTCGCCGGCCTCGGGTGCCCCATTCCCACCCCGCCCCAGCCTCCGCCTGTTTACAATGATTGGGACGGAACAGGACGAGCCGGCCCAGCGCGCACGCGCATTCCCTCCTCCCGCCGAGACCGGCTTCCCGGGTCCTCCTCTCGGCGCTGACGGCTAGGCCTGCAAGGGCAACGCCCTGTGCCCTCGCGCGGGGCACGCTGGGAGATGTAGTTCTAGGAACCCAGCGCCGGTCTACGGGAGCGCCTTTCTTGGAGGAAGCGCACTACCACACCCAGGAAGCACCGCGTTCCCTTCGGCCCAGGGGCTGGCTGAAGAGACTGAGGGAGCGCGCGAGAGAACATGCCGCTGGTGGTCTACGAGCGCCTGCGCAGTCCCTGGTCTTGGGGGACTGGGTGGGACAGACACCTACCCCGAGTGATTGTCGGTGAAGATGGGTGGGGGCCGCTCCTGCGGTGGTTTGAGAAAGGAAAGAGCTTTCCTCTCCACGCTGGGGCCAGGCTGTGGCGTGTTCATCAGCTACTGGAGTTCAGAGCTTTTGTGCCAGTGGGCTTCAGGCGTCCTAACCAGCCAAACCAGCCTGGGAGGCCGGCCCAGCCTGCCGCTGGGTGGGGCATCTCCCTGGCCGCGCACTGGGCGGGGAGTCTTTTGCTGGGGATGAGGGTGGTAAAAGGAAGCGCCGTGGGCCTCTGGGTAGAGACTGGTAGAAAACTCTGTGCCGGGACCATGCTCAGAATTCCCAAAATGGGCGTTGACTAGGGCCCCCTTTGGTTCTTGCGGGGCGGCGGGCCTGCTGTCGTCCGTCCCCTCTTTGGCTCAACATTTACAAAGGAACACCTGGATTAGAACTGCCTGGCCGCATGTTTAGCTTGCAGGTAGAGCTGAATCACGAAGAAGACTGGAAATAACTGGATTTCCTCCAGAAATCCTTCACAGAGGCTTGAAGAATTGTTCTGCTAATGAGTGGCTGGAAATCCGGGGCGGGGGGGGTGGGAGGCGGAGGGGGGGTTGCGGCCAGGGTGGAAGTCTTTTGAAGTGATCTGGTTATTACGGTAAATACGATTGGGGATAGAGATGGTCCTTCCCAATCGCTCCCATTCCTAGTGCAATACTATCTTTAGAACTTCACTACATATTTAGATTGATCTCTGTAATCCACCCTACACTATACCCGCACATCAGCTTTCCTCTAAGCTGACAATAGGTCTCTCCCTTGTACTCTGCAGTTCCTGCCCGGTGAAGTTCAGCCGCCTCAGCCTGGCGTTCAAGAGCCTCCCACAATTAGATACCAAGGTGATCTGTGGTAGCCATTGTTTTCAGATTGCTTGAAAGCTTGCTTATTGCCCTTCTGGCAACAGAACAGTGTCCTCGGACCGCTGGGTTGGGCATGTTACCATGCCAGTTAGGAAACTCATTGCCTCTGGCTGCACAGATTGGGCCAAGACATAGGCACTGACCCAAGTTGGACGATTATTGAGCCCTTGCTTAAAATTGCTGTATGGACACAGAGAAGGCGGGGGGGGGGGGGGGGGGGGCGGGGGGAGGAGGGAGCGTTTTACTGAGATAACTGCTGATTGCCACCTTCTTCACAACATAAAGTGGCCTGTCTATGATAGGAATGAATGAAGCCAAGGGCGGGGTGTGGGGAGCGGCAATGGAAAGGGAGAAACCGAGAGATGGCAGCATGAAGACTGGTTTCAGTTTGAGAGAGCTTGGATGTTGTATAGCTCTTCTGTAAGTGTTTTGAGTATGTGAGCCTAGCTGGGTGAGCCAATACGTTTATTTATTTATTATTATTTAGGGCTAATTTGTGTGGTTGTTGGTTGTCTCCTGAGCATTCGTTCTTCCTGTTTAAGCCATGCAGCATAACTGTTCTCTCTGGTAGCTGAGAGTTTCAGAGATGGTTGTGGAACCCATTCAGAACCAATGAGCCCCACAGACACTTGAGTTTGGGTTTCTAGTAAACTGCAGCATCCTTGCCCTTCTGGTATGGTGTAAGTATATGAGGTCTGGAAATGTAGCAATCTTTTGGCTCCTACAAGGAGAAAGCCTGAAGGGGTAGGGATTAGGGGGAAGGCGCCAGTAGAGCTTGAAGATGAAGTCAATACTGTCAAATGAGTACTGGAAAGGAGAACAACCCTGTGTTTGATGGCATCGTTAGAGTTACACTATCAAATCTCACCTGTTTGACCTATCCTATAGACAATCCTCTATCAGTTGTGAGCCATAAATTTCCTGTATTGTTTAAACCAGGTTTCTGTGACTCAAACTTCTAAAAGTCCTAACCAATTCAGTTGGATTTTTTTACATGACATTGAAAGATCCTGACTAATACAAGTTCCTACTTAGAAAGAAACCATGGAAGAGACTTTCAGCTATGGCTACGTGACATGGTCAGCAACTCCTCTGCACACAAAACAAGTATAAAACTGGACAAAACTGTCAAAAAATACCATTGCAAGGCACTGGAAATCAAACACAGACAATAATTTGAGAAACATCTATTCTTGAAAAACTTCTAGAAATTCCAGTAGGAACAGTAGATGTCTACAACCTTCTTGCCTGGGGCTACTTCTATCCTCCTTTGTTGCCCTATTTGTAGTTTTACCAGTGTGGATGGGGCTAGCCAAGAAAACTAGCAGCTTTGCTGCCAGAGGGGATGGACTCATTTTGTGGTGGGAGGTAAAAAATCTATGGCTTTGCCAGCTGGAGGGACTATAAAATGATGCACCTGCTGTGGAAGACAGTATGATGGTTCCTCGAAATATTAAAAATAGAATTACCATTTTATCCAGCAATCCCACTTCTGAGTATATACCCAAAAGAATTGAAATCATGTACTCAAAGAGATATTTGTACATCCATGTTCGTAGTAGCATTATTCATGATAACCAAAGGTGAAAGCAACCCAGGTGTCCACTAATGGATGAATGGGTAAATAAAATGTGGTGTATACATATAGTGGAATATTATTTAGCCTTAAAAAGGAATGAAATTCTAATGCTTGTAAAACAAAAGTCATGAAAACTAAAGGAAGAAATTGACAATTCAGTTATGGGTAGAGATTTCAGGTTCCTCTCTCAGCAATTGATAGAACAGGACAGAAAGGCAACAACGGTATAGAAGACCTGAACTGCACTATCAACCAACTTGAAATATTTGACATATGCAGGAAACTGCATCCAGTAACAGAATAAAGATTCTTTTCAAGCACAAATGAAACATTGTCCAGGATGTCATACAATAGGCCACAAAACAAGGTTCTGTAAATTTTTAAAAGATTCAAAACACAAAATATGTTCTGCTTCCACAATGGAATTAAATTAGACATCAACAACACAAAGAAATCTGAGAAATCTCCAAATATTTGGAAATTAACACATTTCTGAACAATACTTGTGCCAAAGAAGCAATCACAAGGAAAATTAGAAAATATCTGGAAGCGAATCAAAATAAAAATGTAACATATCAAATTCAAGGGAAGCAGCTAAAGCCAAGCTTAGAGGGAAATTCATAGCATTAAATTCTTGTATTAAAAGGAAGACAATAATCTAAGCTTCCACTGCAAGAAGGTAGCAAAAGTGGAGTGAATCAACCTAAATTAAGTAGAAGTAAGGAAATAGTGAAGATCAAAATAGAAATAAATCAATGGGAGCCAGCCTGGTAACATAGTGGTTAAGTTTGCACATTCCACTTCAGCAGCCTGGGGTTCATGGGTTCGGATCCCAGGTGCAGACCTATACACCGCTCATCAAGCCATGCTGTGGCAGCATCCTGTATACGAAATAGAGGAAGATTGGCACAGATGTTAGCTCAGGACCAATCTTCCTCACCAAAAAAAAAAAAAAAAAAGAGGACTGTGCATCAGTCCTGTGGTCAAGTGGTTAAGTTCACACGCTCCACTTTGGCAGCCCAGGGTTTTGCCAGTTCAGATCCTGGGAACAGACACAGCGCTGCTCATCAGGCCATGCTGAGGTGGCATCCCACATAGCACAACCAGATGGACCTACAACTAGAATATACAACTGTGTACTGCGAGGCTTTGGAGAGAAGAAGAAGAAAGAAGAAAGAGAAGGAGAAGGAGAGAAGAAAAGAAGAAGAAATCAATTAATTAAAAAACCAGAAAATAGACAAAAGGCCCAAAAGCTGGTTCTCTGAAAAGATTGAATTGATGAACCTTTGGCTAGATTGACTAATAAAAGGAGAGAGAAGACACAGATTACCAAAATGAGAAATGAAAAGAGGGACAACACTATAGACCTTACAGAAATGAAAAGGAACATTATGACATCATAATTCAAATAATTTTAAAAATAGATGAAAATGAAGAAGTTCCTTGAGAACAAATTACCAAAACTAACTCAAGAAAAAAATAGAAAATTTAAATAGACATTTATCAGAGTGAAAAACGAATCAGTAAATACAAATCTTCCCACAAAGAAAGCCCAGGCCCAAATGTCTTCACTGGTGAATTCTATCACATATTTTAGGGAGAAAAAAAACACTAAAGCTATTAATAACACCTTTTTAGAAAATAGAGAAGAAGGAGCACTTCCCAATTTATTTTATAAGGCCAATATCACCCAGGTACCAAAACCAAGGACATCACAAGAAAATAGAAGTACAGATTGATATCCTTCATGAGTCATATGCTTTAAGGGAGTTAGTTTTATGGTACGTGAATTATATCTCAATAATGCTGTTATTTTTTTAAAAGATATAAGAATTGAATAAAATATTCTAAAGACAAACCCATCCTTGGATAAACAGAGTAAAAGCATCCAACCCCTGGTGCCGGTACCCTTTGGACTGGCACCTGAGACTCGATCCCTAAACTGTTCACCGAGTCACAGCACTGTTACATAATTGAAATGTCCTATTTTTATACATTTAAAAGATATGATATTTAGAACTTATTACAAAAACAAGTGTCAGGACTGTATGAGTTCAGCTTTGCACTTTGCAACAATTTATCACACAACTTAGTGGCTTTAAACTGTTCTGCTGCTCATGCAATTGTAGTCAGTTGGTGGGTCAGGTGGAAGTTGGCTCACCTGTGCCAGTTGGGATGGCTGAGCTTCTTTCTATAGTGGTCTCTCATCTTTCAAAAGGCCAGCCTGCATTCTTAGTACACAAGCACTTTTCAAGGGTTTGCGTGTCATTTACTAATATCACATTGGCCAAAGTGTATCACACGCCAAGCCCCAGATTTAAGGAATTAAGAGATGGAGAAATAGACTCCTCCACTAGATGGGAGGCACTGAAAAGAATTTGTGGCCATTTGTTTGCCATCTATGACAAGAACTCTTGAATCTCCTTTGCTCCTGAAGGAATGATTGTATATCCTCCAAAGCCCCGTACATTACTGTGAGTTGACACCTTTCGCTAAACCAGTTGTCTCTTAGGTAATTGGCTAGCGCTGACGAAGTAAGCACAAGAACAAAAATTGTTAATGTGTTTACCATTCTAACTGATGACTAGAAGAGTGCCTGGCACATAATAGATGCTTAATAAACTTTTATTCAGTAAGGTTGTTAGAATTCTTTTGGTAGCAGATGATGGAAATCCAATTCAAATTTGCTTAAACAAAAAGGAGAATTTATTGGCACACATAACCAAGAAGTCCAAGATCCTGACTCTAGGCACAGCTGGTTCTAGAGCTTCAAATGCATCATCAGGGCTCTCGTTTACCATCTTTTGGTTCTTCTTTCTTCATGTTGGGTTCATTTTCTGGTAGACTCTCTCCATGTGGTAACAAACACGCCACTAAGTTTATATTTTTAGATGCTGTGCCCTGTAACTGTGTATGTCTTCTTCCTCTGTGTGAAATAATAACACTTGCTATTTATAGAATGACTATTCTGTGCCAAGCACTGTACATTTAAGTTAAATATATATGTATTTTCACTTCAATACATATTTATATCTCATAGTGATTAAGAGCATGGATTCTAGAGCCAGTCTGCCTGAATTTAACCCTATATTTATACAAATCCCAGATTATAGCGAACAATTTATAGTTAATACTAGAAAGCAGTTTGTCCTTACGTTTGAATTATCATCATGTTTGAGTGTTCTCTGTAATCCTTCAAGTTAGCAATGAAGCTATCCTAAATGATGTCACTCAAAATTTGGCTGGAGGGGTGGTGCTGGCAAATGATTTATTTTGTGCCTCTATACTTCTGCCAAATTCTTACCTCTCTCTCTTTCTTGCTGAAGCTGAGATAGCATTATCTCTAAATTTTCCCCTTTCCTCTTGAGTTTTTGACATAACTTGTCAGTCTCCCTCCTCAAAAGAAAACATGGTAAACCTTTTTGCTAATTGAGCTTGCTCAACTTGTAGAGTTTTTTCCCCTAGTATCACTATATACTAAATATAGAAGAAAAAATAGAATGGATTATCGTGTTGACTGCTTTGTTGAAAGTGGGTGAATACTGCCCTCCCTGCAGTCCACTCTAATCCTAAAATTTTCCTGAAGTAAATAAACTACAAAGCTGATTCAGATAAAAAAACTTACCTTACAAGCATCCATACAATATAGCAAAGTTATTTCTATTCTGTCATACGTTGCAAAGACAATGCTTTGTTTAATCGTTTCTGGAAAAAAATGATAAAATTTATATCATAATTTAAATTATAGTCATGTGCCGCATAATGACATTTTGATCAATGACAGGCCATGTATATGATTGTGGTCCCATAAGGTTAGTACCATACAGGTTAGGTGTGTAGTAGGCTCTACCATCTAGGTTTGTGTGAGTACGCTCTATGATGTCCGCACAGCAGAAACACCTGATGGCGCATTTCTCATAGCGTATCCCCACCATTAAGTGACACATGACCATATAACATTTGATTCTTTAAAGTTATGAGTGATAACAGTGAGGTTATCTGGATTGTTAATAATTTGGAACTTGAGTTTATGAATTTTAGTTTCAATCTTAGATAAATCTCTACATATAAAAGTATGTGATTATCTTCTATAATATTTTTTAAAATTTTGCAGTCTTTTTTATCAGTTGTCCGTGCGCATAGTTTAAAGCATCATATAGATCTTCTAGTCTTGTGATGAAAATGTTAATCATCTGCCTAATTCCACGTCCCAGTGCCAATATCCACTCCCAAGGGGAAATTAATTTCAACTCTTTTAACTGATTATTTTGCTATTTACCTCTATATTGCTAGATAGTGCATTTATACTGCTATTTCTTGTGTTTCTGAATGTCTCCCAAGCAGAGATACTGACACCTTTTTTCCTGAGCTATCTTTTCATGGCTGTCTGTATAGCAAAGTGTTAGAAAAGACAGTTTCTCTCCAGAGTGGAGAGCATGATTTTTTGTTGTCTAGTATAGTAAAGATTGTCCCCTTTGGGGCAAAGGTGGGCAGGTTGTGACTCATTATAAAATATTGGGGTCTGCTAAGATTCCTCAGCTGTAATGTAAAGTTGTTGCATATGTAGCATCCACCTGGGCCACTCTGCATCACTCCCAGGGGACTGAAGGTGAGGGGAACGAATGTGATCATGAAGCTCGTACTGCTTGCTGTGCCATGAGTAACAAAGTACTGTGTCTCTCACCCAGGAGTCTCATGTCTTCTGTGAGCATCCATTCTAATTTGATCGCTTAAAGTAAGGTAAAAATCTCAGACCCTTCGCATCTCTTGACGCTTGATTTTTCCACTTTTGGCCCTACCAACTGATCTACCAGTATAGAAGAAGTGGGAAGACTCCGTAGACTTCCTGTTGTCCTCAGTGTAGTCAATACGATAATTTGGGTCAGTATTAAGTGTTGACAGTATTAGATCAGTGGTCAGATCAGTATTAAGTGTTGACAGATTAAGGCTGTGCCAATGCTGTTCACAGGTACATCATGTAATGTGCCATGATTACCTTTCTGTTCCTGCACAACTTTTTATTTTCTGAAGGGTTGATAATTCCTTTTTATTTGTTTGATTGATTACTTGCTTAGTTTTCTACATACTCATCAGTATTTTGTTCTCAGATTCCCTCTCAGTTGTATGTTCAGTATATTTAAACATACTAGCTGTTCTATTAATTTCATCTTCTCGAAGACATCCCTCCCAGAGACTTCTGACTTGCTTCTATCTCCTTTGCTTGCTCTCTAGGCATACGTGGGCTGTCCTCTTCTGTTGTTCCTTTTGCCATCATCCTGGGCATTCTCTTCATCTTTTTTATTGGATTTTGTATTGTTTTACTAGCGCTGCCATAACAAAGACAGACTGAGTGGCTTAACAGCAGAAACTTATTTTCCCACAGTCCTGGAGGCTAGAAGTTGTAGATTAAGGTTCAGCAGGGTTGGTTTCCCCTGAGGCCTCTCTCCTGAGCTTGCAGGTGACTTTCCTCTCCCTGTGCCTTCACACAGTCTTCCCTCTGAGCCAGTCCCTTCTTATAAGGACGCCAATCGCATAGGATTAAGGCCACACCGTATGACCTCATTTTACTTTAATTCCCTCTTAAAGGACCTACCCTCAAATACAGTCACGTTCTGAGGTACCGGCAGTTAGGACTCCAACATATGAGTTGGAGGGGGACACAATCCAGCCCATCACAAATCCCTTCTGTCCTGGGCTGTCTTATTGTTTCTCAGTTTACTCTTTCATTTTGGCAGAGCGCATCCTCCAGAAACGTTTAGAGAATGGATGTGTGGAGATTCATTTTTTTGAGAACTTCCATATCTTAAAATACCTTTTTTATGCTGACAATTAATTGACTTGGTTGACCAGGTGTAGATTGGAAATCATTCTACCTCAGAATATTTAAGACGGTTCTCCTAGCTTCTAGTGTTGCTGTGGAAAAATCCAATGCTATTCTGATTTTTGATCCTTTGTGTAAAAAAAAAAAAAAGGTACTTGAGTTTAAGAAAAAAGTACTTTAAAATTCTCTATTTTGTCCCAGGTTTTATGAAGTTTCATAATCATATGTCTTGAGCTGGAATTAGTTTTATTCTTTGTGTAGGTTAAGCACTTTATGTGCCCTTTCAATCTGGGAACTCATGCACTTCAGTTCTGTGGATATTTTCTTTTCTCTTTTTTTTTTTGAGGAAGATTAGCCCTGAGCTAACATCTGCCAGCAATCCTCTTCTTTTTTGCTGAGGAAGACTAGCCCTGAGCTAACATCCGTGCCCATCTTCCTCTACTTTATATGTGGGATGCCTGCCACAGCATGGGTTGACAATCAGTGCCATGTCCGCACCCAGGATCCAAACCAGTGAACTCCAGGCCACCAAAGCAGAATGTGCAAACTTAACCACTATGCCACCAGGCTGGCCCCTCTGTGGATATTTTCTTGAATTATTTCATCGATGATTTTTGCCCCTCCATTTCTCTGTTCTCTATTTCTGTAACTCCTATAATTTGCTGTTGAATTTTTATACTGTTCCTCTACTTTTATTGTCTTTATCTCCTATTTTCTATCTCTCTGTCTTTTTACTTAAATTTCTGGGAAATTTCTTCAACTATATTTTCAATCTATTTATTGAGTTTTTCATTTGTGGTCTCATACTTTTAATTTCCAACGGCTTTGTTGTTGTTGTCTTAATTTTTTCACATAGAATCCTGTCCTATTCTTGGATGTAATAACCTATTTTATCTTCCTGAGGCTAGCAATGATATATATATTAAAGTTTTCTTCTCTTTGTATAATCCCTGATTCTTTTCAGGTGTGATTTTGATGTTTTAGGGTCGTTGTTTGTGTTTGTTTTGGTCCCTGATTTTCATATTAGAGATTTTCCTCAAATGTCCAGTGACCTTTGGCTATCTAAACATATTTAAAAGTGTGGAACTAAAAACATTGTACATATGTGTAGGGTTGGGACTTGTGGACCTCGTTCATTGTCTGGTGGTCTGGCTGGGCCATTTTGTTAGATGTGTCAAACTGCTAGTTTCCTCCAAAAGACGTTTCCCCTAGAGGTGTTAACTAATCTTATTGCGGTAACCATTTTGCCATATATACATGTAGCAATCATCAAATTGTTCACCTTAAATTTATGTATGTTCTGTGTCAATAATATCGCAATACAGCTGGAAATTAAAAATTCTTGTAAAGAAAGTTTCCCCCTTTTCCTTTGCCACATGAGGTATGGCAGCTGAGGAATGTACCTCTTGGATCTCTGACTGTAGGGATCCTAATTGACTGATGGTCCCAGATGCTGTGCTCCGAATGCATGTCTGTGTTCTTCCTAAGGCCATACTTCCCAAGTTGGCTGCTCCCCAGTCAATGACTAAGAGTGGCAGGAATACTAAGGCAAGCCCATTCCTACAAGATGCAGGATTCCCCCCGTGGGTGTATTTGACTTGAACACTCCCCATAGCCTTGCCAAAACTTTCTTAGAACTGCACTATAGCCTATGGACATTCCTTCCTAGTTTCTTCCTTCTTTCCTTCCTTCCTTTCCTCCTCCCCTCCCTCCCTCCTTCCATCCCTTCCTCCTTTACAGAGGTCATACCTGAGTCATGACTGATAGCTCTCCCAGTCTCCTCATTTTCTCTCACAGTTGTTTCCCCTTAATAAATCTCTTGCATGTCTTGTCCCATACTGGCATTTGCCTCTCAGAGGACTCAGACTATTGCAAATTGTACAGAAATTGGGATCTAAGAAAAGAGATGGAAAGATGGGATTTGGGATTCATTGACTCACCACTTGGCAAGTGTTGAGGATGCTATCTTGAATGGTAGGTGGGCACAGATAGTCCTGGCACAAGAGTGTGACCCAGTTGCTAAAGATTTTACCAGGAGTGAACTGGGGAAATGTCTGGGGAGAGGAGAACACTCTTGCAGATAAAATGATTCAGGAATTTGAGAAATACAAGGGAAAAAATGCTTTCCATGACAAGTGAGTTGGATGGTTGGTGATCAGCTGTATTAATGCCCTGCATAGGGATAATTAGAGACTGAGTGCCATAAATGCCAAGAGTCATAGGCCTTTTTGGTAGCACACAAAGAGGCCCTTATCTCCTGCAGTAGAAGAGCAGGTACAGATGAGCTCCAGGGATATTTGAATTCTCAGCCAAAGACAAGTCTGTTATGGTACGGTCAAAGTCCTACCTGGGATGCCGAAATATGGAATAGAGACAACTGGATGTATGCCATCGAAGATGTTTACTCTGGAGACCCTTCTTAACCTTAAGACTTTCAAATGTTCCACCCTTCTGTAGTAAAAGCGGATACTTCCACTATGCTGGAAATCACTGCACAGGTCTCTCCTTGACAACACAACACGTATATACCTCAGGAGCTACTCCCACCACCTGTCCCGGGCACCAGGACAATAACTAGGGTCAAATCCCAGCATAACCTGGACAGGGACATGCTGGGCCTGATAGTGGAGGACAGAGACTCCACCAGAAGAGTTGCTTGAATTGACTGACATGTACTGGCAGGAGCCACAAGAGTACCCCTGGGACTGGATTTTGAGGGTTCTTGTTCACGGGGGTCAGAATAGAAGACAGGATAAGCAAGAATTTATTATGCTGGGGCACCTTTTCAAGACATGAAATTTAGCAACACAGCAAAGACCCTAAGGAATAGGGTAAACTTGATGCTCAGGCAGCTCTTAAAAGATTGCAAAGGGGCTGGCCTGGTGGTGTAGTGGTTAAGTTCACACGCTCCACTTCAGCAGCCTGGGGTTTGCTGGTTTGGATCTCGGGCACAGACCAAGCACCACACATCAAGTCATGCTGTGGTGGCGTCTCACATAAAATAGAGGAAGACTGGCATAGATGTTACCTCAGGGCCAATCTTCCTCACACACATACACAAAAGCTTGCAAAAAACAATGACCAACACTCAGTGAAGCAGAATGTCTGAGTTTCCCTGGCAGATGGTAGAGGAAAGAATAAAAAGGTTGAGGGAAGTGGGCCTGTTGCAATGAATATATTATGTGCAGCCAGAAGACCCACAAGAGGATTATGTTCTGCAGGAGAATCCCAGGATGCATCATTCATCAAGGTCATTAGAAATGCGATTGTTAGAGGGGGCACCAGCATTACTAAGGAGTTCTGTGGTCTTCTCCTCTGTAGGTCAGAGATGGTAGTAGGAGAGCACAGGGCTGTACTTATCAATACCCATGGGGAAGATGGGGCCGCAAAGTAACAGAGGCCAGGTGGCAGCGCTTAACTTCCAGCAGCTGGAGGCTGCCATTACTATAGTCAAAGGGACAGCCAATGGGGCTCAACCAGCAGGGAGTGGTGGACATGGTTAATAGAGCACAGTGTTGCAACAGGAGGAATAAACAGGCAGCTGATAAGCTGCTGCTTGATATCTATACTCACGAAAAGGGTAAGTATGAACCAGCAGAGGCTGAATGAATTTCTTCCCCAAAAATCTCTCGCCCAGTTCCTACACCCAATCTGATTGTCTGGCTGACTGGTCAGGGATCTGGAAAGAAGAAGACTGGAATATTGGAGGCAAGAAGGTTTGGAGTGGAGACATACGGATGAACATATAGAGTGGGGATAGAATGTGGGGTCTAACTCTTCAAAAGACTTTCAACAGGGGCTGGCCCCATGGCTGAGTGGTTAAGTTCGCGCGCTCCGCTGCAGGCGGCCCAGTTTTTCGTTGGTTCGAATCCTGGGTGCGGACATGGCACTGCTCGTCAAGCCACGCTGAGGCAGCGTCCCACATGCCACAACTGGAAGGACCCACAACGAAGAATATACAACTATGTACCGGGGGGCTTTGGGGAGAAAAAGGAAAAAAATAAAATCTTTAAAAAAAAAAAAAAGACTTTCAACAAATTCTCCTGGCTTTAGTTCCTGAGCCTTTTGCCTAGTGCCTTTCATCTCTGAGCTTCTGGAGAATTTTGCAGTAAATTGGCTTGCTTTCTGGCTTTCCTACTGGCAGCTTAGATTTCGTCTTTCGTGAGTCTCCTAAGGCAGTTAATCTGTCTTCTAGCTTCCAAATGTCATTATTGTTTTCTCTTCTCTCATTCTCTTTGCCCTTGTGGGTTTATGGTTTTTATTTTTAAAAATCCCTTCATTGCCATTTTATTGGATTTTAGGAAGGAATTAGAAGCTATTGCCTTTAATTGGAAGTTGACCAATACATTACCACATAGAATCCTATTCAAGCTTTCCCTGCCTCAACCTATAACAAGAGAACTTGATTAAGTTATACTGCTTTCATGGGAAGGCTGAGCTTGGCCAGCTTTTGATTGGCAATCAAGAAAGAATTTCCTTCAGGTTTTCTGCCAGTCCCTTAAGCAACCTCCCCTCAACTCTAAGAAGATCCACCAAAATAACATAAATATGTACATAAACTGTATTTAATATGTATATATAAAACCTAGCTGTGACTGACAAGGCAGGCTCAGTTGGGATGACATTTTCCCCACAGACATGAATCAACATGTAATTGTACTATCATCCAAGCCACAGCTCTCTAACGTGTCCACGAGAATAAGAGAAATACTGTCAAAAACTTTGCAAAAATCTGTATACACAATGAGCAGGTACAATTAGACTAGGTAATGGGGCACAAATTATTTGGAATTTGACAGAACTGAGTCTGAACATAGGCTTTACTTCCTACCGTATGTCAGGGTCAGGAAACTTTTTCTCAAAGAGCCAGAGAGTAAGTTTATTACATTTTTGGGGGGCCACATGGTCTCTGCTAGCACCACTCAACTCTGCTGTGGTAATGCAAAAGCAGCCATAGGGAATATGTAAACAAATGAGTGTGGCTATGTTCCAAGAACTCTTTATTTAGAAGAACAAATGAAGGATTGGATTTGACCTATGGGCCATACTTTGCTGACTTCGACTCCATGAACATATTTTCTTACCTCAATTAGGTCATTTGCAGAAATGGTCCTAATGCTAACTACTTTGTAAGATTGTTCTGGCAGTCGTATAAATTAATATGATAGATCTTAAAAGTTCTCGTCACAAGAAAACAATTGTATTATATGTGGTGATGCATCTGATTAACAAATGGCAAGCAATAGGATATATTGGAGTATATGAGGAAGCCATTTGGTGTAAAACTAATTCAGCCTGACCTTGTTTTTCCAAAAGGGCCTGATGTGGCCATTGAGCATGCATTGCATATCTACTTTAAGCATTTGCTGTGTCCCAAAGACAGGAGCAAATGGCTTTAAGATAAAGATGCAACTTCCCCCACATTGGCATTTCCTTAAGGATAAGCATCTCTCCCTAGGCTAGGAACTGATTGCTGTGCTCACCGGTGACCACTCAGCTTGAGACAACAGACCTGAGACAGCAGACCTGCTACCTGCTGTGTGAATAGCTGTGCTGTGCCGGCTAGGCAATCTTGTGGCCATTGTAAAGGGATATTCCTATCATATGTGATGTATGCTCTTTGTTCCAAAATGGTATATAACCACTATGTATACCCCACTTCTTTGGTGCCCTTTCTTCCTTGAGGAAGGAAAACCCTGGGCTAGTCTAGTCCTCAGATCTGGCTCATAATAAACTCACTGCAATTTTGATTTAATGATTGGTTATGGATTATTTTCATCAACAGATGTTAACTATGGGCCGGCCTTTTGGCGCGGCAGTTAAGTGTGCGCCTTCTGCTTCGGCTGCCCGGGTTCGCCAGTTCGGATCCTGGGTGCGGACATGGCACCGCTTGGCAAGCCATGCTGTGGTAGGCGTCCCACATATAAAGTAGAGGAAGATGGGGATGGATGTGAGCTCAGGGCCAGTCTTCTTCAGCAAAAAGAGGAGGATGGGCAGCAGTTAGCTCAGGGCTAATCTTCCTCAAAAAAAAAACCAAACAGATGTTAACTAGACTTATTGTGATGACCATTTTGCAATATGTACCAATATCGAATCATGTTGTACACCTAAACTAATATAATATTATATATGTCAATTATATCTCAATAAAAGTAAAATAAAATAAAACTTCTATTTTAAGTTGGGGGAAAAAAAAGAACCAAGGCAGTGAAATGAGCCCCAAAGTCAGAGAGATTTTTGAGCTGAGTCTGGAATCTGTTCACTAACTGCTTACAGGTGACCTTGGGCACGTTCCTAAACCTCTCGAAGCTCTGCCTGGATTGGACCAAGCCTAAACTAGTTTACTTGGCACAGGATCGTTAAAGGAGCATTGTAATTTCTGGTTCATTGATGTGTCTATGGTTCTGGTTGCAGCCACATGGATATGCCATTTGTGACTCAACCGAAAACGTTCCTTTCAGCTCTTGGTCTGCCTGAAGCTCTTAACAGTTTTGTTTTGTCATTTTTTCAAATAGATCTTAGGTTTCTGCCCCTCCCTGTCTCCCAATCCTTCTCTTCTCTCTCCCTGTTTCCTTTGCTGCCTAGCACAGGACTTTCCAAACAGGAGGAGAGATGTCATCCCTTGCTTAATGAACGCAGTGACTCAATCCTGTTGGAGTCAGCTATGCTTGTAGAGACATGCCTTTGATGACTGAAAATCTAGTTTTCAAGTGAAGGAATCAGATATTCCATCTTTTCACTGAAACTGAAACAAAAAGAAAAGAACCCTAACCAAAACAAGGCTTTGAAGTCTGCCATCAAAAAGATTTCCTTATAATGGCTGCTGAAAGCTTTTAAAACTAGATAGACTTTTAAAAATAAGGTGGCTACCATCTCCCTGGAAAGTTTATGTGTGGGTGTAATAACAACAAAGGAGTTATCAACTGAAATAGCCTTTATAGTCTTTGAAATGGCTGGGAGGCTGTCTGGTAAATAAAGCATCAGAAATGTTCCTTTGGGCCAGCCCGGTGGCACGGTGGTTATGTTTGCACGTTCTGCTTCAGCAGCCCAGGGTTCACTGGTTCATATCCTGGGTGTGGACGTGGCACCGCTTGGCAAGCCATGCTGTGGCAGGCGTCCCACATATAAAGTAGAGAAAGATGGGCATGGATGTGAGCTCAGGGCCAGTCTTCCTCAGCAAAAAGAGGAGGATTGGTGGCAGATGTTAGCTCAGGGCTAATCTTCCTCAAAAAGAAAGAAAGAAAGAAAGAAAGAAATGTCCCTTTCATGAATATTTAAGAATTCCTTTGTTAAATGTTTTCCTTTGCAAGCTAGAAGCTGCAGGTTTCTAGAAGCTGAAGTAGTAGCTAAAAAATGCTTACGCTCTTGGTGAGACTAAATTGGTACAGCCTTCCAAGAGAGAAATTCGATATCTAACAAAGTTTGTAATATACATAAACTGTGACCCAAAAACTTATTCCAAGGTTATAATAGGACAAGTGAGGCATACACAGGAATATTTATAATGTTGCTATTCCTGTAATGCAAACACTGGAACCTAAAGGTCCATCAACAAGGGACTGATTAAATCAATTATAATACAGCCATGGCAGTGGAATGCTATGTATCTTTAAAAAAATACTATGTATCTTTATGTTTTGGCATGAAAGATGTCCATGACATACAGCAAACAGCTAACTTCGTTATCTGCACAGAATGTGTATGAGAATGTGTTCACTGTCTCTGTCTTGTTTGAACAATTTATGAAAATGATGCATTACGAAAGAGGAAAATAATGATGCTTTCAGTTTGGAAAAAAAGCAGCTGTAATTTGTATTTTCACTGCTCAAGAGACAGAGCAAAGAGCAGAATATTGGGCTGAAGAGATCTATGGTGTTCTAGTCCAATTTCCTCACATATGATGTAGGTGTAAGACACTTTAAAAACTCATTTAACATAATGCTTTACTTAAAAATACAAGGAGTACCTCTCTTTTCCAAAATGTGTTGCTGAGAATGGTGATACAAAGTAAATTATATTTTTTCCAAAGGAAATAACGTAATAATTTATTTCCACATTAAAAGCATTACAGATATGATCAAAATGATGCCATAAATTTAAAGATATATATACCATATATAAAAAATATAATAAACAACAGTGTCATAAATTTGAACTGTTTAAACTTGCACAATGACAATGTATAATAAATGTCAATTATTTAATAAAATTTTGATTGGCTTATTAGAATTTTGATGGACTGAGGGAGTGATTTGTGTCGGTCACGTCACTAATAAACTTGTCCATGAGAATTTTAAAAGATACCTTTTTCTTTATTGGTAAAGTTTTATGTAACCAACGGACACATTTAAAAAATTCTATTAATGCTAAGCTAGAAAATTTCCCATCATCTTTCATTTCTCTCTCTTTCTCTCTGGATTTATAGCTTATTTGCAAGAACTGAAACACTCAACCCAACCCCTGTCTAGGTAGAAAGCATTTTCATCACTCAGGAAAGTTCCCTCATGCCTTTTCTTCGTCAGCCCCAGCGTCAGCCTCACCAGGAAAGACCTGCCGTCCTCATTTCTCACGCCGTAGGTGAGTTGTGCCTATGCTAGAACTTAACATAAGTGCAATCATACAGCTAGTACTATTTTGTGTAAGGTTTCTTCCACTCGGCCTGTTTTTGAGAGTCATTCCTGTTGTGTGTTTCAGCAGTTCATTCCTTTTTAGTGCTGGGTGGTATTTCATCATTTAAGTATATCGCAAGACGTTTTATCCATTCTCCCTCTGACGGTCATTTGGGTTGTTTCCACTTTAGGGCAATTAGGAAAAAAAGCTGCCATGAACATGCCAAGAACTGTGCAGGGTCTGAGGTTTTCACCCTACTTGCAGAATAACAAGCTAGCCCTTCGCAGTTTCATGGATGCTGGCTCCTGAGTCAGGTGCAAAAGGTTTTACTGCTCCCAGCAGTAGTGGTAGCCAGACTATCAGTATTTGCACCAGTTCCCTAAGCGCCAGTTCCACAGGGTGACGGAGCAGGGCCAAATGGTATCTGCATACGGAATTACATCCCGCCGACAGACGGGAGCTCAGGGAAGTTGAATTTTTTATGATTGCCCAGGAGGGACATTATCTTCCAAGGCTGTTCTCTGTGCACAGACAGCTTAGAACAAAGGCAGCTGCTCACACGACGTGCAAAAAACCAGAGCCCCATGGAGAGTTGTCTCCCAACAAAACATTCTTGGACAAGTTCTTGTGAACACATTTGGAACCTGTCTTGGGTAGAATCCTAAGAGTAGAACTGCTGAGTCATAAGGCAGATGTTTGTCTAACTATTATCACTTTTTCCAAAGTGATTGAATCATTTAATACACCCACCAACGATGATCCAGAGTTCCTGTTATTTCATCACTTGCCATGTTGGCGTGGTCAGCATTTTTAATTTTAGCCATTTGGGTAGTCGTGGTGGTAACTTAATTGTAGTTTAATTTGCATTTTCCTGATAACTAATGATGTTGAACACTTTTTCATTTGCTTATTGGCCATGAGTAGATTTTCCTTTGTAAAGTGTCTGCTCAAATCTCTTGCTTTTTTTAAAAAATAGGTTTTTTGTTTTTCTATTATTGGGTTGTAAGAATTCTCTATATATTCTGCATGGATATCCTTTATTGAATATATATTTCTGCAAATAGTCTTCTTGTTTGCTCATGTATCTTCTTCTTTTTTTTTTGAGGGAAATTAGCCCTGAGCTAACATCTGCCTCCAATCCTCCTCTTTTTGCTAAGGAAGACTGGCCCTAAGTTAACATCTGGCCTATCTTCCTCTGTTTTATGTGGGATGCCTGTCACACCATGGCTTGACAAGCAGTGCGTAGGTCTGCACCTGGGATGCACCTGGGCTGCCGGAGCGGAACGTGCAAACTTAACTGCTGCACCACCAGGCTGGCCCCTCATTTATCTTCTTAACTGTGCCTTTCAGGGAGGATTTTTAAAATTTTGCTGACGTCTAATTCATCCGTTTTTGATTTTGTTACTTTCTGGGTTACTACTTTCTGGGTTCTAAGAAATCTTTGCCTACCTCGTGGTCATGATGTTTTTTATGTTTTCTTCTGAAAGCTCTATAGTTTTAGCCCTTAAGGCTAGGTTTATGGTGCATTTTGAATTATTTATTGGATAAGGATGAGGTAGAGGTGGAAGTTTTTTTCCATATGAATATCCAGTTGTTCCAGCATTATTTATTGAAAAGCCTTTCCCTTCCTCATTGAACTGCTTTGGTAAAATTAAGTAACTATATAAATGTGGATCTATGTCTAGGCTCTCTATTCAGTTCCATTAATTCGTCTGTCATTACGACAGCACCACACTGATTACTACAGCTTAATGGTAATCTTAAAGTCAGATAGAGTAAGTTCTTAAGTCTTGTTCTTCTTTTACAGGATGCCTTTAGATAATCCAGGTCATTTGCATTTTTATATAAATTCTAGAATCAGCCCTGGAATATAGATAAATAGGTAGCTAGCTAGCTAGATAAGAAGATGGATAAATAGATAATTTAGTTTTTGTGTGGTGTATAATAGAGAAGTTATTTTAAGTATAACAATAAAGAAAAAAATTTTAAGAACTATATTATAACCTTCATAATTATTTTAAGTTTCTAAATCCATTAAATATACGGCCAAATTGGATTTTTAAAATTTAACAAGTGGTATATGCCATGTAATTTGGTTAACATTAATTAAGTAAGAAAAACAGTGTGGTGTGTTTGTTACGTTTTGCTTCTTTAGAATAGCACATTCTGCTAGGTCTGACTAGACTGATTGGATTGGCCTCATTAGAACAGTCTTGCTCTAGAAAGAGTAAGAAGGAAAGAAATTGAAGAACAGATTAAGCAATCACACTATTGACGCTCATCTAATTCTGACACAAATTTGAATCTCCCACCTAAAGTAGCACTTCTAACTAAAGAATTTGTCGATTCGTAAACAAAAATAAAAAAGTAAAATTATGGAAAACCTTGAAGAATTGTTAGGAGCTAAATATGTACTTTTTGAAAGTTTAACAGTGGAATTATCTGAAAATCATGAGAGATTTAATAGGCTAATATTAAAAATCTAGAATAAATACCAGGTATACAAACAATTAAGTTGGCTCATTAAGAAAGTGATCTAGATACAAAAATACAATGCCAATGTAAAGTTTTTCACTCATTTCATAGTGTTTTAATATTTATTATTTTACCAAAGTTGCCTAATATATATTTTCTCCCTTGTCACTTTTAAATTTCTATCATGAAAACTAATTCATTTGCCTAATGTTTTGAAATAGTAAATTTCTCAGTTATTATATTTATCTTGTTATTGAATAAAATTTTTATCCTCATAAAACACTTTTTGTTATGTTATAAGTTTCTGGGGATTTTAATACATTAACAAGTTTGTCACTTTTACTACCTACAGAATGTTGTGACATGCAGAGGTAAGAAGTTGTGACCTGCTGATTGCCAAGCTTCCAGTATGTCAGGTTCAGGATTCTCCTTTCTTTCGGAGAACCTCATTGCTGGGAAACTGACTGACTGCCAAAAAGTCCCTGCTGCCATCATGTAGTCATGGAACCCTACATGGAGGGTAGTTTCATGAATAGTAGCTGGCCAGAGAGTAAATATGAACAATTAAGGATTTCCAGATATATAAGAAAATAAGCAGGGGCCGGCCCCATGGCATGGTTGTTGAGTCCAGTGCACTCCACTTTGGTGGCCTGGATTTGTGGTTTTGGATCCCAGGCGTGCGGGTTCGTATCCCGGGCAGCGACCTACACCACTCATCAGGCCATGCTGTGGTGGTGACCCACATACAAAATAGAGGAAGATTGGCACAGATGTATGCTCAGGGCTAATCTTCCTCAAGCAAAAAAGAGAAAGATTGGCAACAGATGTTAGCTCAGAGCAAATCTTCCTCATCAAGAATAAAAAATAAAGAAAATAAACAGACAAACTTGTTTTGGAGCAAGAAGTGGTAAGTCAAAGTATCCTGACATATTATTTAAAAAATAATTTTCAATTTAAAATGCCATATACAGTCGACCTATCCATTGAATGAGAAAATAAAATAAAGACATTTGCACACATGTAAGAATTTTTAAAATGTACCTCTCACATACGCCTTTTTAGGAAGTTTTTAAGATATATTTCATTGAGGTGAGTGGAAAGCCAAGAAAAAGGAAGACATGAGATACAAGAAAGAGTGAAACTAACCCAGAAGCCTATTAAGAAGAAGGCATGTTTCTTTTTTTGACAAGATAAAAGAAGGGCACTTAGAAACTTCAGGAGAAACGGAAAGTTGTAGAGGACAGTTGCAGTCAGACAGCAACAATCAGAAGGCGTGATTTTTGAGCCGCTGGTAGAGTATTAGAGAAGAGAATCTTTTTTGTTTCTGATTATAGGAACACTTCTTTCAGGTGATACTGGAGTGTGGCACTGACCACATACGGAAGAAAATAGAACCCTAGCATTTCTTCTTTTAATCTCTGCAGTTAATAATACCTACATAGTGATAATAATTTACATGCTGTTTAATGGGTTTCAACTTTGAAAATTAACTTATAGACAATTCACAGAAGCCTTAGTAAGGAACCTAAGTTGAGAGGTGAAAGTTGGAGAATTCTAATCTTACATCCTGGAGATGAAAGGAATATTTCATAAAATTAATAGAATAAGAAATAGATGTCTAAGTGTACTATTTCAAGTTACAAAAGTTAAAAAAAGAAGAAATGGGCCGGCCCAGTGGCGCAGCGGTTAAGTGCACACATTCCGCTTCGGCGGCCCGGGGTTCCCCGGTTCGGATCCCAGGTGCAGACATGGCACCACTTGCAAACCAAGCTGTGGTAGGCATCCCATGTATAAAGTAGAGGAAGATGGCATGGATGTTAGCTCAGGGCCAGTCTTCCTCAGCAAAAAGAGGATGATTGGCAGCAGATGTTAGCTCAGGCTAATCTTCCTCAAAAAAACAAATGATAATAAAAATTTTTAAAAAACTAAAAATAAAATAATTATCAAAAATTGAGGAGAGAAGGGCAATAGTGTGGGTTAAATCCTTATCTTTTGGAGCAGGGGGTTGTTAGATAATATCTACCTAATCTAGAAGCAGCGATATGAACGCAATATTTAGAATCATGAAGGTAACTACCAGAACAGAAGACAGGCAAGAGCCTGCCTCTGAGAGGAGGCCTGGGACGGGAGGGATGTGACACAAACCCCGCTTTACTCTGCGATTTTTTAAAAAGTAATTTATATCTATTAAGTTGATAAAATCTTGTCTGCATCTGTATTATGGCATCAAAAATAGACCAAAGGAGTTATCTCAAATGCTTGCAGTTTCTGGTTAGAAAACACCAGGTGGTTTATTTTTATAATTTTTCTGTTTAGTTTCTAAATCAGAAGATAGAGAAGATTTCAAACTGCCATTTGTCATTATTTATTCAGAAATCATACATTGTGAATGGAAGACTTTCTTTCTCCATCAGTGAAAAGCCAAGTTGGATTTTTTTTTTCACTGTTTCTCTTTTAATGTTGATTTTTGAAGAATCAGAGAGAGTTTGATGTGCTCAGATAAATACATATTATAGATCTAGTGGAAGATATTTGTACATCTTCTTTGGAGAAATGGCTATTCAAGACCTTTACCCATTTTTAATGGAGTTTTTTGTTTTGTTATTAAGTTTTAGGAGTTCTCTATACGTTCTGGATAGTCAACCCTTATTAGGTATATGATTTGCAAATATTTTCCCCCATTCAATGAGTTTCCTTTTCACTCCGCCTCCCCACTTTGTGCAGTAGCTTTATATAGACTAAATTAAAAGGTACAGAAGTAAGGACAACAGAATGAAAACTGCATCAGGGTCCAGGGCACCCGAGGAGCCGACTGCGCCTGCGCAGCGGTAAAGCCCAGGCAGCTGCCGCGGGAGCCGGCGCATCTGATCTGCTCACTGGACAAACCTTTGGTGGCTCTCAAATTTTCTATTTTAAGGTTGAAAATTTTAAAAAGCAATTACTACATTATTTTTAAAAACTGAAACAGAAACAGCGACCATTCTATCTTCTAACAGAGAACCACGTTAACCCCCTGCTGGGAAACACCGTCCACTGTAAAAATCTGATTCATGAAGTCACCGCTTTGAGACCATCCTGGACCCATCAGAGGGCTTCCTCCCCAGGAGTGGGAAATGCTGCTGTGGAATTTTCAGGCCTCCCACTTCCCCATCTCAGACTCCATGCGATGAGCCATTCACACGAGCCCTCCATTACTGCCAGGCTGGTGAGGAAAATTTGGAAACACAGTCTTACAATTTAAAAAGGACATCAACATTCTCACCAAGAGAACCGCACTTGGTGAAATGGCCTCTGCACAAACTTGAGGAAGATTCAAATCTCGACTGGCAACCTCTGGCTCGTAGGTCTCCCCTGACGTCTCTGCAGTTGTTAAAACAAGCAGATTCTGAGGCCAGGAGAGCGATCTGCCCTGGAGAAGCTCCCGCCAGGACGCAGGAGCACAGAAGGCACCGCGCTGGGCCCGCGGCCGCCGAGGAGCTCGCCCAGGCTGGCTCCGGAGCAGAGTCAGTGCCGCGCTCAGGACACCAGTGGCCACTTAGCATTATACTTCAGGGTGTTTGAAAGTTCTGTGGAAGGGAAGCCCAACTGTGACCTCGGGACAATTAATTTTAAGAAACATGATTTTCAAAGGCTATAATTATATTTCAAGAACATTACTCACCACTGACATTTGAAGTAAGGTTTTTTTTTCCTTCCACAAAGATCATTTTGACGTGTTTGCTTCTTGGCAACACATATAAAGGCATTGAACTGGATGTAGTTGACATCCTCAATGCTTAAAGTTTGTCTTTCATTCTTTCAAAAAAGAAAAAAAGAAATAAAGGTAGTGGGGCTGGCCCTGTGGCCAAGTAGTTAAGTTCTCGTGCTCCACTTCAGTGGCCTAGGGTTTGTGGCTTCAGATCCTGGGCGAGGACCTACACACCTCTCGTCAGGCCACGCTGTGGAGGTGTCCCACATACAAGAGCTAGAATGATTTGCAGCTAGGATATACAGCAATGTACTGGGGTTCTGGGGGAAAAAAAGAGGAAGATTGTCAACAGATGTTAGCTCAAGGGCCAATCTTCCTCACCAAAAAAAAAGAAAAGAAAAGAAATAAATAAAGGAAGAGCAGGCCATTGAACAGCATTAAAACATCTTTGAAGGTTTGATAGGCTTGTGCTATGGAAACCTAAAGTGAAACGGAAACATCTCTCAGAAGGATGGAATTTGGAGATTTTCCCCAGCCTCTTTTGCAGAGATGTCAAGGCTGAGACCCAGTAATATCAGGTCCTGCTCTTCTCCTCCCAGGACGTAGCCTGGCTGGTAGCAAGGCTCTTTCTGGACAGGTCACAGTATGTGCAGGTAGGTGGCTCAGTAGTCTCTCCAGCCCTCTCCAGGTCATTCTCATTGCCTGCCTCCTAATCCTAAACCACCACCAACAAAACCCAAAAAGAGCACAAACAAACAACTACCTTCTAATTTTAAAAGACAGGCAATATATGTTAAAAAGAATGAGATGGCTGTGCATACACTGACATGGAACAGTGTAGTATGTTAAGCGTAAAAAGCAAGTCACAGAAAAAGAAATTCAAGGTCTGGTAGCAGTGCTCTTTTATTCAGAGAATAGCATGGGGGCAGGACCCATGGGCAGTGAAGGGCCACAATGTGTTGAAGGCAGGGCTAAATTTATAAGGCATGGGTACGTGGCTTATTTTTACTAGACAAAAGGAAGATCATGTAAAAAGTGATTAAAACGGTATCAGTGCAGGTGGGGTCTGGTTATTGTGTGGGCATATAACTTTAGACATGAATCGGGTCATATAGATCAGCACGTGGGCCAGGACGCCTTGGGCTTCTCTCCCTGGGGCACCCTTGATCCACATCAATTCATTCATGTTTTTTTTTAAAAAATGTATGTGTATGCATGGTTTTTTAAAAAATGAATGGAATCACACACACACACATACACCCATGTATATATGTAAACCCATAAAGAGGGCAGCGTCCTCCCGCCCTCAAGGGAGCCAAGGTCCCCACACTGTCTTCCGAGCGTGTTCCGCTTGGGAACATTCTCAGCGTGGCTCTCCCTCTCCCAGAGTGTTGCCATGGGGCTGTCTCCTGAAGCCTGCCAGAGGACCCAGTGACAGAGGGTCACCTTGGGTCTCTCCAAGCCCCACCCAAGGTGGGTAGGATGGACACAATTACAGAAGGAAATAAGGTACAGAAGGGTTCAAGTTCTTGCTAACTCTTCTTCTCCTGAATTTGAAAAGCTTGGTCCTGCGGAGGGGTCTGTTCCCTAGGAAGATGTGGTCCGCGGGTGCCCCCTCTTTGTCTAGGCAGACTCCTCCCAGATTCTCATGGCCTCTTCCAGCCCCTCCATTACAACGCTCTCCCCCAGCTTCTCCAAACTGGCCCCTCCATTGCGCAGCAGTGTTTGGGATTTTCTCCTTTTGGTCCTGAGGTTGCTACCGGACCCTTACTTTGTAAAATCGCACCTCTTTTCCACTCTAGGAAGTGCTCCAGAATAAAATTCTTTTGGCTCCGTGACCTTGGAGAGTGCCGAGGGAAGGCGGGGCCCGTTTTCCCAGGAGGGTAGGGATGGGGCTAGGGTGGGGAGTTGTCTTTCTCCCACATTTGTAAATACTCTGAGAGGTCTGGAAGGATCTGTGGGAGCAGAGCAAGATGAGAGGAGAGTGTGTGAAGGAGCTTTCACTTTTCATTCCACGTATTTCCATATTGTTGCATTTTTTACAAGTATGAATTTGTGTTTTAAATTTGTAATTACAAAAAAATAGAGGCTTAGCTGGTTAAATGAGCTGTGTGTGGGTTTATGTATAAATTTTTAATTTGCCATCTTTCCTGGACCGGGGATCCTCTCTGAAGTGAAGAGATCAGGCTGAATAATGCAGAACGATGTGAGAGACCTGACGCAGGCACATAGCTTTCTCCACCTTGGTGGTTACGCCCCAGATAATTAAGTTTAGAGGCAGCCTGTCTTCAGAACCACTTCAAATATATAAATATATAAGGAGGGGCTGGCCCCGTGGCCGAGTGGTTAAGTTCGCGCGCTCCGCTGCAGGCGGCCCAGTGTTTCGTCGGTTCGAATCCTGGGCGCGGACATGGCACTGCTCGTCAGACCACGCTGAGGCAGCGTCCCACATGCCACAACTAGAGGAACCCACAACGAAGAATACACAACTATGTACCGGGGGGCTTTGGGGAGAAAAAGGAAAAAATAAAATCTTTAAAAAAAAAAAAAAAAATATATATATAAGGAAAGCACTCAGATCAATTTAGTCTTACCGGCTGTGAAATTCTGCAAAGCTCAGCAGTGGTCAGAAGAATCTGCTCGCAAGCGAACTCTGGCTAAAGGAGGTCAGGGAGGTGATAACTGATGGGAGACCAACTCGTATGGCATATGAACACAGCTTTGTAGTCCATGTTCATGTTTTAGAACATGGAATCTTATCTCAGCTTTCGAAAAATAGCAACACAGAAACTTCTGCACCATACACTGAAATGTTGAGAGATGATCAGTTTTCTAGTTTACACTGTCGAGTGATGTGGATTAAAGAGATCTTATATAATAGCTGAAAAATTAGAAACTTTGGATATAAAATGGGGGGCAATCATCGTTGCTGCTGAAACCATTAGCTATGTACAAGTATCCTGCAAAGCATATTTTTATCGTTACTCTTTGTTAATATGGCAACATTTGAATAAAAAAATGAAAAATACTATCTAAGGAGTATGACCCTAGAAAGCAAATATTTTGTTTGTTTGTTTGGTTTTGGTTTTTTTGAGGAAGATTATGCCTGAGCTAACTACTGCCAATCCTCCTCTTTTTGCTGAGGAAGAATGGCCCTGAGCTAACATCTGTGCCCATCTTCCTCTACTTTATATGTGGGATGCCTACCACAGCATGGCGTGCCAAGCGGTGCCATGGCCTCACCCGGGATCCGAACCAGCGAACCCCAGGCCACCGAGAAGAGGAATGTGTGAACTTAACCGCTGTGCCACCGGGCCGGCCCCTAGAAAGCAAATATTGAGCTTCCATCTGGTAATGTAGTGAAATCAAATGCAGACAGAACATCTAACCTCCTTGTGAGGAAAATGAATTTAGTGGGGGAAAAAAAAGGGCTGAAGCAGTGATTTGCAAATGTGGCCATTTTTAATATTGTCATGGATTGTATCAGACATTGCAAAGAAGAAAAAAGTAACTGTTTATATGTTACTCACGTGGAGAGAGTTAAGACAAATGAGACCTGACACAATATGCCACTTCGAAGATGTACTGGATGGCACTGTTTTACACCCCGGCACAAGGGACTTCCCTTTTCAACAGTGTCCGCAGAAGGTTAGACAGGGACGGCCAAATTCCCTGGGCTAAGAATGCAAAATGTATTTAGAGGTGGAAGACTTGTTCCCTTGGACTGTTCACCATCTTGCCGCTGGTCCCACTTGCTCCAAGTATCCGCCTTGTTCTGCATTCCTGGGCTCCTGTCAAGTTCCGGGGACTGGCCTTTGTTTAAAGCAACGTTCCAGCGTCCGTCATGCAAATGTCGTTTTTGCTCTGGACATGATTTCAACGTTTGCTGCTTCACAGATGCTTTGATTACTCGTCAAGCAAACCTAGTTCTGGGGACCTTGTGAATTCCGAAATGGCTCGTGCTGTTAAATAAGGCAGCTTGTCAATTCTCCTTTGTGCGTCTGCTTCCAACAGTTTTTTCTTTTGGCCATTTGCCAATGTCCACGTTTTCAGTTTTGAGTTTTTGAGGAGACCCAGAATGTCGATTTCCTGCTTTCTCAAGTGAGTCAAATCCTGAAGGACGTCATCTTCCAAAGGAAAACTGATATTAGATTCAAATGCACTGTTTTCACGTAAGTGTTACCAATGGCTTTCCCATATGCATGCCTGTAAACACGTCAACGTTTGTCTTATCAGAATCCTCTTGCCGTAGCCTGCTCGAGCTGTTATAACAAATACCATAGATCCCCGGGGTGGCTTAAAAAGCATTTCTTTCTCACGCTTCTGGAGGATGGAAGTCCAAGATCAAGGTGCCGGCAGCTTCGCTGTCTGGTGCAGGCCACCTTCTTGCTCTGTCCTCACATGAGAGAGAGAAAGAGTTCTGTCTCTCCCTCTTCTTGGAAGGACACTAATCTCATCATGGGGGCTCCACCCTCATGACTGCATCTAAACCTAATCACCTCCCAGAGGTCCCACCTCCTAACACCATCCCATCGGAGGTTAGGGCTTCAACCAATGAATCTTTAAAGGACACAAATATTCATCCCATAACAATGCTGAACATTTTTCCAAGGGAAACAGAATCAAGCATTTAGCAGATGGGCAAATTGGGCCCTAAATGCCTGTTCATTTCCCATGAGATAAAATATGCCTTTCCGAGATCCTATGGCACCACTGAGGTCTTTGAGGCAATGGTACCTGAGAAGTACCAGACCAGACAGCACAGGGACGCAGCTCCTGCAGCCAAGTCAGACCCGGCGGCTCTTGCTGTTTCAGTCCTATGCGCTGGAGCATCCGGCGCAAACACACAGCAAACTACTACGAGTCAGGGGAGCTGCGACCTGGTGCCTGCTCTGCCACTGCGTGTTATTAGAAGTTGCCAGCCATTAGGCCTCCACTTCCTCACCTGTAAGCGAGGAATGGCTCCAGCAAGGCCTCTCAGTCTTTCCCATGCAGTGTCCACAGTGGTAGAAGAGAGGCAGCCCCTGCCCCTAGTGGCCCTGGGCGCACACACCTCGGTTTGAGAAGGGTGACTCATCTGCATCCCCAGCAAGGGGCTTCTGGAGATGCTGCGCTGTGGTTGGTTTGGTCGCTGAATGATGACCCAAAAGAGGTCCACGCCCTAATTCCCTGTGAATGTTACCTCCTATGGAAAAGGGGCTTTGCAGGGGTGATTAAATTAAGGGTTTTGAAATGATCCTGGATTATCTGGGTGGACCTGATATCACTGAAGTGTCTTATAAAAGGGAGGCGGGGGGGAGGCACGTGATGAAGGAGGCAGAGACTGGAGTGATGCCCTTTGAAGATGGAGGGAGGGACTGCGAGACAGGAATGTGGGCATCCACTGGAAGCTGACAAAGCCCGGGAAAGGGATTCTCCCCTCAGAGCCTCCAGAAAAACCTGCCCTGCTGACACCTTGCCCTTAACCCAGTGAAATCGATTTTGAACTTCTGACCTCTAGCACTATGAAGAACAGGTTTATGTTGTTTTAAGCTGCTGAGATTGTGGTGGCAATTTGTTAACAACAGCAATGGGAAACTAACACAATTGGTATCAAAGCCCGGGTTATTTCAGCGGTTTCCCCCAGTGCCACAAATCCTTGTTTATATACTTGTCCTTCACCCACTGCCAAGTAAGTCAGAAAAACAAAAGCAGCTTCCGGTTGGGTGTGAAGCCCATTTTCTCAATTCAGAGAGGAGAACGCACTTCCTGGGTGCTTGTCTGATCTCACTTTATTGTCCCCATCCAATTAATGCCCAATCTCTTTCATTCTTTGCCTAAAGGAAGAGTCAGTAAGACAAGAAAAGTGCTAGCAAATGAAGATACTTGTTTGGTCAGTGACCCCGGGCAGCCCTGGCATGTCTGAGGACGGGTTCCTCCACTGACCTGGGCGTCACCTTGGCACAGACTGATCGTGTCCCAGAGTGATTGTCTTAAGTGGCTTTGCCACTCAGCAGGAATTAAGCAGGCTGCAGAACAACACCACGGACTGCATGGCTTATAAACAGCAGACATTCATTTCTCACAGGTGTGGAGGCTGGAAGTCCGAGACCAGGGTTCCTGCAGATTCAGTCTCTGGTGAGGACCCATTTCCTGGTTCACAGACGGCCGTCTTTTCACTGCGTCCTCACATGGAAAAGGAGCGAGGGCGCCCTGCTGGGGTCTCTTTTATAAGAGCACTAATCCCAGCCATGAGGCTCGGCCCTCACAACCAAAATGCCTCCTGAATGCCCCACCTCCTTACACCGTTGCGTCCGGGTTAGGATTTCAACATATGAATTTTGCGGGACACAAACGTTCTGTCTATAGCAAGGGCCAAACTCTGACTCCAGTCTCATTCCTGTTTTCTCACACTAATCCCTCTTGGAATAATTTAACTGATTCATCATAGGGAACTTTCTTTTTGTTTTCAATATAGTAAAATTTTCAAGGAAAAGGGAAAATAAAGCAAAATTTTGCAGAATATGATTTTATTTTGATTGTTCTTTTCAACAAATTGAAATGTTCATTATGGGACATCTCAAACATATTCCAAAGTAGGAAGAACAGCGTAAGAAACACCCGTGCAGCCATCACCCATCTTCAACAATTATCCGTACATGGCCGACCCTGCTTCATCCCCTCACCCTGCACCTCTGGAATATTTGAAAGCAAGTCCCAGACACCAAATCATTTCATCAGTAAATACTTATGTGATTATTTTAAAGAATAGCTGGTAAAAAAAAAGAAAGCACAAAATTCAAAAGGTAGAAAGTAAAGTTAGGAAGAAATAAGTCATGATGCTTCTCTGTCCCCCTCCAGTCAAGTCCTGCTGCCCAGAGGCAATGACTGCCACTATCTTATAACTAGTTCTTTTAAATGGAGGCACCCCTTAGTACCACAAAAGGGAGCGTTCTCCTAAGAAATCAGCGTCCAAATAGATAGACTGAGCTTGGTATATTTCACTGATGCCATCTCTGGTGAGAATGGTCAGATTGGACTACATACTGAGCACATTGTAGATCAATTAATATTTGTGGCTTGGTTGATGCTGGAGCCACCTAAGATAGATGTTAATCAAAACTCAGCTTTCAAAGTGCTTATTTTGCACCATTCTATCTGGCCGTATACAGAATGTAAGAACTGGAAGGGCCCTAAGCACTAATTTAGTAAAGCCCTGGGAGGCAGGGAATCGAGACCAGGGAGGTCAAGCTAGTGGTAGAGAAGAATCTAGTTCTCCTGTGTTCAGCACTCTGTTCACTGTGGCTCCTAAATTCTTCCCACAACCTGTCCACATTAGAGCACATTGTGCCCGTGTTAGATGAGTCATTATCCACAATTGAAGGCAGATGCTTCATGCTCTTAAATTTGTCCCTGGAGAAGGAATCCTTATGGTGTTTGGTAGAGCAGCTAAGAGTGTGTTTGATATGCCAGAGCTGGCCGTGGAAAATTCTTCCCAGGATTCAAGACATTTTCTTCTTTTAAAAAACTTTTTATGCTTTTTTCGGGGTGAGGAAGATTGGCCCTGAGCCAACATCTGTTGCCAACCTTCCTATTTTTTAAAATTTTCTCCCCAAAGCCCCAGTACACAGTTGTATATCCTAGCTGTAAGTCATTCTACTTCTTCTATGTGGGGTGCTACCACAGCATGGCTTGATGAGCAGTGTGTAGGTCTGTGCCCAGGATCCAAACTGGCAAACCTTGGGCTGCTGAAGCGGAACATGAAAACTTAACCACTCAGCCATGAGGTCAGCCCCCAAGACATTCTTGAACAGAACCCACCCAAGAAAACATTGCCAGGCCCCATAATGGACTCTGCTCCTCTCTGCTCACTGCATGCAAGTCATCTTAAGTTAGCATGTATTGGTGTAGCACCAAAGAGTTTATAAAATATGCTTACATCCAATGGTTCATGTGTTCCTCCCCCTCTAAGGCAAATATTTGTAAGCCTGGTTTCACATTAAAAAAAAAATGAAATTCAGATATCCTCAGTGACCAGCCCAGGGACATTCAGTCAGTAAGGGGCACAGTTAGGGCTTAAATGATGGCCTGTGGCCCAGTCCAGTCCTCCGTCTTCACATCACAGCTGGCTCAAATACAAAACTTGACAGGGGCCGGCCTGGTGGCGCAGCGGTTAAGTGCGCACATTAGTATTTGTGCGGCCCGGGGTTTGCCGGTTCGGATCCCGGGTGTGGACATGGCACCGCTTCACATGCCATGCTGTGGTAGGCAGCCCACATATAAAGTAGAGGAAGATGGGCACAGATGTTAGGTCAGGGCCAGCCATCCTCAGCAAAAAGAGGAGGATTGGCAGCAGATGTTAGCTCAGGGCTAGTCCTCCTAAAAAAAAGAAAATACTTGATAAATGTCCCTATTTAATGAGAATATATAAAATGTCACTAATAGAAGCCCATAAGCACAGTACGTGTTTATCCTGGCACCAATTTTAATTTAATAATTTTGGAAAGGGCATTTCAGCAGGGGGCAAATTGGGCGTGTGGGGAATTATAAGCAGTTTACATCCTGGAGCATGAAATGGGGGTCAGACACTGATGGAGAAGAGGTAGAGGAGCGGGCAGGAGCCAGCTCACGGAGGAAGGGTTTGTACACCCTTAAGAGCTAGAATTTTATCCTCTAGGTTGCAGGTGAGGAGTGATTGAGGATTTTAAGCAAGAAGTAATATGGAAAAATTTGCCTTTTACAAAGGTCATTCAGGTGGCCACTAGGAAGATGGATTAAAGGTGCTAGGACCAGAGGCAGAAGGACTAGCTGGCAGGCCACGCATCGGCCAAGTGAGAGATGGCGAGAAGTAGGGAGTGGGAGGGAAGGGACACATGGCCCCAGGGTCTGGAGCCCATGGGAAAGGCTAATTTACTTGCGTCCTCTCCTAATGTTGTAAGTAGGATGTGGCATTGTTGTCTGGTTTCACATTTTAATTGAAAATAATTTCAGACATGAGGAACATATGGCCAAATGCACAGGGATTAGGTGTTCATTCTGAGGAGTTTTGATAATTGTATAACCCGTCTGACCACCAGGATGTGTGGCTGACAGGTAACTCCAGATGCGCACACTGTGAGAAGTGAGCAACTTTTTTCTTTCTTTTCTTTCCTGCTGTATACCTAAGACATGCTGCCATGGCACAATGCCAGCATTACAGCCTTCAGATTTCTTTATTTCCTGCAATCTTCTGGGTGACCCTAGAGAGATTACAAAGGGAGAAGAGATAGGAACAAGTATGGGTTGAACACCAGCAGAAACTGCATGGATGGTGACAAGGATCATGGCATTTTAACCCTCCCAGCGACAGCCTCCCAACCAAACCATGAAATAGGAATGATGGAGAAGCTGCGTGTCGGGGGCCACGTGTGTCATTAGACAAAGCAAAGGAAGGAGCCTCCTGAGCAGCCGGCAGCAAACAGCCACAGGTCAAGTACAACGGACAGTTTTTAGAAACTCCTAGTTCACAGCATTCACCCATGTGCATTCCCATCAAGGAACTCTGAAACAGTGAGGCAGCGATGCTGGTCACATCCCATCCACAAAGAGATCAGAATGGAGCTTGGCGCAGGTCCACAATGGCCAGAGAGAGAGGCCATGCACAGCTCATGCGAGGAATGCTGCTGGGTCGCGGAGGGCTCGAGGGGCAGGGGTGCCTCCATGCAGTCTGAAAGGGTCTGGGGCTCCCCGATTTAGGGGCCTTGGGTGCAAGGCTGCAGGGGCAGTAAAGCACCTCCTGGCTGCAGCTGCCATCCATAAATGCTCCAGGAGCAGACGTATAAAGTCACAGGAGCATGAAAGCTGTAGGCAGAAGGTGACAAAATGTTTGAAAGGCCAATTTCTTGACAGCCCTATGAGATGGCCGACTGCGGGGTCATCTTCGCTTGAGTTAGATGAGATGCTCGGAGTTTTTGTTTCAGTTTTTTATCTTCGTGACAGATTTGCTGCTTGTAAAATGTCACAGAACATGTAGAACTGTAAGTTATGTCTCATGCTTTTTTTGTGGCTCATTTTATGTTCTTTTGACAGTTCCAATATGCATCTGCTATTGAAAAATTGGTTTTCGACTGAGAAAGCCAGAACTGTTGCTGGAACTCACCGGGGCCCTGCTGGGAAGGCAGTAAGTGCCCAAGGGCTGGAGCTGGTGGGGCTCCAGGGAAGGCAGACCTGGAAAGAACCTAACTTCATGGTGGGTTTCTGTGGCATGTGGTATTTTTTCGGTAGGATGGCAGGACATTGGACTTTGCTTTGTGATGACAGCTATTCAGAAGTTTGGGTACTTTGCAAGGAAATTCTATAAAGTTTTAGTGATATTTAGGAGAATTCTCACAATACATTGTCAAGTTAAAAATATAGCATTTCAGTCTGATCCAAGAAAAAGTATGTAAGTCCATTTGTGTAGAGAAAAAGAGACCAGGAGAACACTGTATTACTTAGCATTTGGGGCTTTAAGAACAGAAACACACAAATTTTTCAAGAAAAAAGAGAGGTTAAGAAATACAAGGATATAGAAGAGCCATGAACCATCAGGACTGAGGATTATTCTGGAATCAAGGCAGGTCTAGAAGTCTCAGCAGCAGGAGCCGGTGCTATTGAGGCTTGGCTTTGCCATTGCGACTGGCCAGCTTTGTCACACCCCTTTCTGTATATTCCCTCTCTCACAGCTTCTATGTAGATTTTCTGTCCCTTCACAATTGCTGCTTACAAGGGACCCATCAGGGCTGCGCTGGTCCTCCCAACGTAATTCTTTCAGCCTGGTCCCCACTGCCAGCCACCATTCTCTCAGCAGCTCCTGGTTCTACTACCCAAGAGATAATATCCACGGCCTTGTTAGTGCCTAGCCTCGTTTTGAGCCCCGTCAATGGAACTTGGGCTGCTTTGGGATAGCTGTGCTCCTGGGTCCTACTAGCAAGGGACCAAGGTCACATGGATTACTTTGACTTAGTTCCTCAGTGCTGTGGCCGGTGGGGCAATTTAAGGTGTAATCAGACAACACACACAACATGTTAACCTAACTAAAATGCGACTGACGAGAAAGAATGCAGTTCCACACTAGTGACACGGCACCCCTCCTTGGAGTGCGGTCGTCACTGGCAGGCGCTAGATCCGCTGCAGGCACCCCGAGGGACACACGTCTGGCAGAATGCACAGCGATGGCGTGCTCCCAGCTGTGGGCTTGAGGTATCCAGAGATGCGTCCCCTCCCTGACTGTCAGCCTTGCTCTCAGTGCTCTGGTTTCCCAGCAGAAACATCTGAGTATGAAAATGATTGAATTATGAGTTGTTTTTTCAATCTGTTTTACGAATCCATTCTTATCAGGAAAATCAAGCATTGAATGAAGAATAGTTTTCTCTTTTCCCTTACTTTCAGTGGGGATGTTTATTTTTCTTTTTATCTGAAAATCACAGAGAGAGAAAGAATGGGGGAGTCTTCAACACAAAGACATAGATGTGAGGTGGTCCATGTGTAGGAGACGAGCCGCCCTGCCAGGGCGAGTGGCCCTCATTTCTCCAGTATACACCTCTACGCAGCGACAGGCGAAGGCAGAGGCTCTGCTGTTGGGTTTCGTCTCCGGAATAGTGGAACACCTGCACTTCTTGAATTTCATTCAAGAATCAAAAAGAGAATGTGTTCTTTCAAGAGATCAGATCCATTTCTGGAGCCTGGAGCATGAGCATGCCTGGCGTCGTGCATTGGCCCCAGGAATCACTTGAGAGTCTGTGCTCTGGGCCTTTCTGGAAGGAGCTCTTTGTTCTGAACTCTGTGCTTGTGTAAAAAGGTCCCTTGGAGGAAATCTGGTATGTCTATTCAGAGCAACTCACAAAAGGGAGAGTTGTAAACACTCCGATAGACAAGGTTTGCTTCAATAAATTAACAACTGCCTTGAAATGATTACACTCTCAGGCTTCCTCCTCCCCACCTGGGAGCACTGGGTCCTGCCAAATGTCCTGAGCTCTTTAAAAACTGGCAATAGCAAGGAGATTCCAGGTCAAGAATGTAATGGAGGCCCCGTTACCGGGGCGGGAGGAACAGGGATGTAGAAAAGCCATGAAAGGCAGAAGGTTCACAGATTATAAATGCAGCAACAGATGGGAGCCGTCGGTCAGTGTGTTCTACGTGATCACACATACATTCTTCTTAAAGGTCATCCTCATGGAATTTTAACATCAAGGTTTGGCGTTTCTTGCCAGGGTTTTAATGGTTCTGATTAGTTTAAGGAAGTGGAACACAGCTGTTTAAAGGAGTGCTATAAACTGAATTTACACTCTTGAACTTCTCTATAAGGACAAAGAAGTAAATCTCATTATAGTAAAGGGCAAAAACGACAGGACTGTCTGTCCTAAAATCTTATCCCTCAGGTCTTAAATTCTATTTGGGAACTATTTATTAGAATTTGAGAACTGAATATATGTCATTGTCCATCAAAAACATGACTAGATCGACAGTGTGGAAGTTATCAGTTCTGATCAAGACTCCCGGTGATACAGCGTTTTGACCCCATCGTCTGTTAACATTTTTATTAGAGACTGTGGGTATCTAGTCACTCATAGGGACCCATTTTGAGGATGCTGCAAAATTTATTTTTATAGGAAAAATATTTGTTGTCTTTTTAAAATTTGAACTTTAGTTATTTTTTGAAAAGGTAATACCTTCTCATGGTTCACAATTCAAAGATACCAAACAGCATAGAGTGAAAGTTTCCTCCTATCACGTCCCTTAGCCTCTCATTTCCCCTCCCTGGACGCAGCCGATGTTTTCGTTTTCTTGTGAATCCTTCCAGACATTTTATTTGTATACAAGAAAATATGTACATAAATTTTTCTGTGCTTTAAACAAATTCTAGACTATTCTCCATAGTTCTACACCTTGCTTTTTTCTGTTAACAATATATCTTGGAAATTGCCCATTATTCTGCATAGTATTCCATTATAAGAATGTACCGTAATTTAGTCAACTTTCTGTTAGACACTTAGATGCAGTATTTTGCATTATAAACAATGCTGAGTGGATGACCTTGTACCGCACGTGTGAGTAGTGTCTGTAGGATAGATTCCTAGACATGAAATAGCCAGGTCAATGCAGACGTGCCAGATGTACCCTCCCTTCAAAGAGGCTGTGGAAAATTGCCTTCCCACAAATGGCACATGACTGGTTTTCCCACACCCTCCTTCATGTTATGTTATATGACTTTTTTTTCTTCCTGAAGCCCCAGTGCATAGTTGTATATTCTGGTTGTAAGTCATTTTAGTTCTTCTATGTGGGACGCCGCCACAGCATGGCTTGATGAGCAATGTGTAGGTCTATGCCCAGGATCCAAATCAACGAACCCTGGGCGGCTGAAGAGGAGTGTGTGAATTTAACCGCTTGGCCATGGGGCCAGCCCCCTGTTATATGACTGAACACTGTCAATTTCATACATGAAAAATGTTGATCATTGTCAATTTGATAGGAGAAAAATGGTATTTCATGTTTTTATTTTATCTGTTCATATTCTAATTTGCATTTCTCAAATTTCGAGAGAGGCTGAGAATTTTTAATAGTCATTGGCATTTCCTGTTCTTTAAATAGTCCATTTATATACTTCAACTATTATTTTTATCAGATTTTTATTCTTTTTTTACTGTCAGGAAGGGGAAATTTCCCCCCTTCCCTTCTTGATTCTTTTGGCTGATTGAATAATTAAAATGACATAAGGCAGACTAACAGGAGAAAATCAAATTTAATTACATACATAAGAGAAATCCACATTACCATGAAAGATTCCAAAGACAGTCAGGCAAAATGAGGAAACACATCATTCTGGACTCAGGAGAAGGGAGCAAGGATCTGGGATTTCAGTGGGAAAGATGGCAATTCAAAAGAAGAATGAAAAGAGTAAATGTTTGGTAAACAATGTTTGCTGGGCCATCTAAAGCCAACTGGACACAGAGTGGACTTTGGTCAAACAGGCCTTGCTAGGTTCCTCCCTGTCTACCACACCTAGTTCAGGTCTACCGTAGTTATCTACAGTGGTATCTCCCTTTCTGGAACAGGTCCTCAATCTAAATTCTTTTAGGCAGTTAGGGAGAAGGCCAAAGGTCCTTCCTGAGACTCGGCCTTGATTGTTTTCAGCTCATAATAATCTGCATGCAGAGTGGCACATGTTGGGGCAACTTGCTCTGAATCCCTACCTTACTGACGTATCAAAACAAATTCCCAATTTATCATATGTCTTTTTCATTGTTTATTACGTTTTTTTAATTCCAAAACTCAAATTTTGACTTTGTAGTAAATATGTCAATCTTCTCTTTGCTGGCTTTTAAATTTTTAAATTGTAATTAGAAAAGTCTCTCCCACACTAGGATTAAAAAATAATTCTCTTTTTCTGGGTAGTTTTGTGGTGTGATTTTTATATTGAAATCTTTGAGTGATACGGAATTTATTTTGGTATCAGGTGTGAGGTATGATTCCAGTTTATTCATTTTCAGAGGGTTAACACTATGGATTGAATGTTTGTGACCTCCCCAAAGTTCATTTTGAAGCCCTAATTCTCAATGTGATGGTGTTTGGGGATGGGCTTTGGGAGGGAACTGGGTTTAGGTGAGGTCGTGAGAGCAGAGCCTCCATGATGAGAAGGATGGCCCTGTAGAAGAAAGGAAGAGACAGGAGACCTCTTCTCCTGTGTGTACACACCAGGCAAGACCACGTGAGCACATAACCAGGACGGGGGCCCTTACGAGGAACCTGACTATACACCACCTGATCTCGGACTTCCCAGCCTCCAGAGCTGTGAGAAATAAATGTTTGTTGCCTATGTCACCCAGTCTATGGTATTTGCTATAGCAGCTGAACTAAGACAGGTATCCAGTTGTTCCCACATTTATTTAATAACAATTCCCTGCTGGCATGTAACATCTTATACTTCACATTTTATGCATTTGGAACTATTCCTGGACTTATTTATGACATAGATATATCTGTTAATATGCCAGTAATATGTTTTAGTTACTATACCATTGATAACATGTTTTAGTATCCCTACCCTGATTTTAAATGCATTTTGTAAGCAATTTAGTATTAGATGGTGTTCTTTTGATGCAAGCAACAGAAACAGGTTCTTAAGCAAGAAAAAGCATTGAGCTGGAAGGTGGTCGGGGTAGCTCTGCGAATCAAACGAGTCAAATGGGGAAGGGCAGGAAGTAGGTCAACTCCAGAGAAATCCACTGATAGAGCTTCTCTCCAGAGTGGTGCCGTTACTGTGACTGGGCTTCCGGGTCACTACCTTCCAGTCTCAAGTTCTTGAGCTAGAGATGTTCTAAAGTCGGCCTGGTAGAGAAGTGGCGCTGTCAGGAGAACACCTAACGAAGCTGAAGCTTTTCCTCCAGTGGGCCTTGTGGAGACCTTTCGTCTTCACTTGTGCTCTACACAAAGCCCCCCTTTTGGGAGTAATTTCTGTACTTCCTTTGGAGACCCACTACTCCCCACTCTGTCCATGTGATTTGGGAGGACCCCCTGGACCATCGTGAGCCCAACCTGGGCCTCTTCTGGAGTTACCCGCATAGTGATGATCTGCCGGTAGTGCCAACTGCAGGAGGGAGCCTGCGGTGGGGGAGGCTCCAGGGGTGCCCCACCCAGTGCAGAGTACCACAGAGCTGCAAGCAGGAGGGACCATTCCCTGCCTTCCTCCAGGCTCCGGCCGAGGTATCCCTGAGCTTTTCAGGTTTTTTTTTTGCTTGAGCTGGTTTAAATTGGGTTTCTGCTGTTTGCAAACCTAACCTGCCCTGTAAGAAATACTAAAGGAAGTCCTTTAGGCTGACATGAGAGGACACTAGACAGTAACTAGAATCCACATGAAGAAATAAAGAACACTGGTAAAGGTACTAAAGAGGTAAATATAAAAAACAGCATAAATGCCTTTTTTTCTCCTATCTGATTTAAAAGACAACTGCACAAAGGAATAATTATAAATCTCTGTTGATGGGCATACAAAGGATAAAGATGTAATTTGTATGACAATAAAATCACAAAGGAGGGGTGTGATATACAATAAGAAATAGATATTTGTTCTTAAGACCCTTGGAATTTCCTAAGTGACAAGAGCACTAACTGTGTCTTTTATTATTCATAACAGGCCCCTTTCAACCACACCTGAGTTTATGACAATGAGGTGACTTTTGGAAAGCCCCTTAAGATGTGGGCTAGTTACCAGGGGAGGCAACCCTATGATAAGAGAGGTGCAACTTTCAGCCCCACTCCCCAACCTCCGGGGAGGAAAGAGGCACTGGACACCGAGTTCAATCACCAATGGCCAATGATTTTATCAATCATGCCTATGTAATAAAACTTCCATAAAAACCCAAAAGGACAAGGTTCAGAGAGCTTCCAGGTTGGGGAATAAGAATGCATCCGTGTGCCAGGAGGGTGGTGCTTCCCACCCTTCCCAGGGACAAAAGCTCCTGTGTCGAGGACCTCCAGACCTCACCATATGTATCTCTGAGTCTGGTTTTTTTTTTTTTTTTAGTTTGTTTGTTTGTTTTAAAGATTTTATTTTTTCCTTTTTCTCCCCAAACCCCCCCGGTACATAGTTGCATATTCTTCGTTGTGGGTCCTTCTAGTTGTGGCATGTGGGACGCTGCCTCAGCGTGGTTTGATGAGCAGTGCCATGTCTGCGCCCAGGATTCAAACCAACGAAACACTGGGCCACCTGCAGCGGAGCGCAAACTTAACCACTCGGCCATGGGGCCAGCCCAAGTCTGGTTCTTTTAACATCTGCCTTTCAATAGCAGCTTGAGGCTGCCTATCTTTTAATATCTTCTATAAATAAACTGGTAATCTAGTAGGTAAACTGTTTTCCTGAGTTCTGCGAGGTGCTTTAGCAAATTAATAGACCCAAAGAGAGGGTGGTTGAAACCTCTGATTTATAGCTGGTCAGTCAGCACAGGTGACAACCTGGACTTGAAGTAGGGACAATCTGTGGGACTGAGCCCTTAACCTGTAGGATCTGGTATCAGAAGTGAAGTACAGAGAGTGGAGTAGAGTAGTGAGTTAAGGAAATACCCGTTTTCTTTACAAGGTGGGTAGAAATGGAGTTATATACTATTGAAATTAAATTGGCATTAATTTGAACTAGATTGTTATAAATTAAGATGTTAACTGTAATCTCCAGGGCAACCACTAAGAAAGTAACTCAGAAGAATATATAGTAAAAGAAACAACAAGAGAATTAAAATGGGACACTAGAAAATATATATTTAACGCAAAAAATAAAAGGACAGTGATGGAGGAATATAGGAAGAAAAAAAGACATAAAACATATGGAAAACAAATAGAAAAATGGTAGACATAAATCCTTCCTTATTAGTAATTTAATTAAAAGTAAATGGATTAGGGGGCTGGCCCCACGGTGCAGCGGTTAAGTGCATATGTTCTGCTTCAGCGGCCCAGGTTTGCTGGTTTAGGTCCTGGGTGCAGACATGGCACCGCTTGACAAGCCATGCTGTGGGAGGCGTCCCACATATAAAGTAGAGGAAGATGGGCACAGATGTTAGCTCAGGGCCAGTCTTCCTCAGCAAAAAAAAAAAAAAAAAAAAGTAAATGGCTTAAAAAATCCAATTAAAAGGTAGAGACTGGCAGAATGGATAAAAAATCATGACCCATCCATATGGTGTCTACAAGAGACACACATCAGATTTAAAGACATAAATAGGTTGAAAGTAAAAGAATGGAAAAAGATATACCATGCAAAGAGTAACCAAAAAAGAACTGAAGTAGCTATACTAACATCAGAAAAAATAGCCTTTAAGACAAAAATTACTATTACAGAAAAGAAGGCAATTATATAATGATAAAAGGGTCCATCCATTAAGGAGATACAACAATTATATACATACATATATGCATCTGACAACAAAGCCCCAAAATACATTAAGCAAAAACTGATAGAACTGAAAGGAGAAATAGACAACACAACAATAATGGTTGGAGACTTCAATATCTAATTTCCAATAATGTATAGAACAACTAGACAGAAGATCAACAAGCTAAATGACAGAATGTATTAACGTGGTTTAACTCCTCTAGATCTGTGCTGTCCAATATGGTAGCCATTAGCCACGTGGCTATCGAACACTTGAAATGTGGCTAGCCCAAATTGGGATGTGTTGTAAATGTAACATATACATTGGACTTAAAAGATTTAATACAAAAAAAGAATGTAAAATATATCTAATAATTTTATACGAATTCCATGTTGAAATGCTAATTTGAATATATTGGGTTAAAGAAAATATATTATTAAAATTAATTTTACCTGTTTCTTTTTACTTTTTTGGTGTGTACCTGTGTGAGGAAGACTGTCACTGAGCTAACATCTGTGGCAATCTTCCTCTATTTTTTGTATGGGGGACACTGCCACAGCATGGCTTGAAGAGCAGCGTATAGGTCCATGCCTGGGATGTGAACCCATGAACCACAGGCTGCTGAAGCAGAGCATGAGAACTAAACACTACACCTCCAGGCTGGCTCCTCTTTTTACCTTTTTTAATGTTGTTACCAAAAAATGTTAAATTACATATGTGATTTACATTGTGTCTTGCATTATATTTCTATCAGACAGTAGTACTCTAGATAATTCTGTCCTGCATGACTACTTCGGAAACAAAAGAGAAGTCCTTGGTCCATGATCTTAACACGGAAATATCTCAAGGCTGGGCTCTCTTGTTCCGGGATGAAAGTCACTACAGATTAAGCAATGAAGCTTTAGCAAACTGGTCCAGTTGTGGATTACATATGCTTTCTGGCTCAAAAGAAATAATTTACTTCACCTCCAAATCAAGCAGAGAAAATGAGAAAACACTGATATTTTCTAGAGAAATTCAGCCAGAGAAAAATCTAACTGTATTAAATAAGAAACTCCATTAAAAAGGGCACTTTGGTAATATTTGAAAAAAGTTACCCAACTCATATGTACTTCTTCAGAACCAAACTACTCAGAAATTGCTATTAGCTAGCTTGATCCTAGAGCATTTTCAGTCATGCCCCTTTTGATAATCATAAAAATCTCATTTTTCTTCACCTGCCACTCTGTCTAGACCCAGTGCTTTCCTAGCCGGTCCAGGGGCTAGTTTTGTGTTTTCATGCTAGACACACAACCTAATTCTGGTGAGGGGGTATAAAGCCAACTAAACAGGAAATTACCACACAGAGTGGTAAGTACTGTGAATGGGAGGTGTTTAGGATGCTGTAGCTGCCCACACACAGCAGAGACTGACTGGTGCCTATCATTCTCCCCAACTTCATTCTCTCCTTTCTAACAGAAATCTGATTTTTATTCAGTTGCTATTTCCTAGTCACTCTTGCAATTAGTGGTTGCCAGTGAGATGCAAGCAGAAGTTGTTGGATGGGCTTCCTGAACGTTGACTTGGTTTGGAGGTGTAGCTTTTCTGCATTAATCTGCTTCCTCCTTCTTGGAAAGTATATATGATGGTTGGAGATCCAAAAGGCATCTTGAGACCATGAAACAAGCTTGAGGATGGCAGAGAAAAAAGCGGGAGACTATTTCCTGGTGACATTGCGGAGCCCCCATTCCAGCCCTGGTGTACCTATTTTCAGACGTCATGTTATGTGAGAAAAGCAAAAAACAAACCCTAGTTGTTTAAACTACAATTACTTCAGGTCTCTATCATTAGCTGCTAAAAAAATGAGAGGCCCCAAATAGGGACGGAAGGAGAAAATCAGTGTGCTGTGGTCAGCCAAGACAAAGTCCTGAGAATAAAGAACGCCGGAAATCCCCAGTGGTAACAGGTTTCTATAGAAAGAGCTCAAAGTTGGACCACCAGTTAGGCAAAGCCATCTGAGATAACCCAAATTCTGTATGGTATCATTGTAAGAGTTGTTTGATCTTTGGAATAGGAAAAGATGCAAGATTCCATCAGGTTCAAGGTTCTTGAGAGTTTTCCCAAAAGCTATTTCCCTACTTGAGGATTTCATCAAGGGGTATTTGGAGAAAAACACAAAAACCTATGTTACCAGTGAAAGATATGCAAAGTCCAATTCAGTCATTGACTTAGGTGGGAAGTGCAGACTTCTCTTCTCTGGGAAGTTGGGGGATGTAGGTAATGTGTATAATTTGAACCTAAAGGACTTGGGTTATGGGGTGACTTGTTGAGAACACTTTTTCCCTAAGCCTCACATTTCCTTCCTGAGTAGGAAATCATTTAGTGTACCTCTGGGCTTTTCTCTGCCTCTATTCATTCTGCCCCGGGGCAGAGGAATAACTTGCACCTCTCAGTAGTGAGTTGACCATAAAGAACACATACTTTGTCCTGCTCTGCCAGGGGAAGGCCCTCCTGGAGGCCATATGTTTGGGGGGGCACGTCTGCCTAAATTTTTTTTTTTTTTTAAGATTTTATTTTTTCCTTTTTCTCCCCAAAGCCCCCCAGTACACAGTTGTATATTCTTCGCTGTGGGTCCTTCCAGTTGTGGCATGTGGGACGCCGCCCCAGCGTGGCTTGATGAGCAGTGTCATGTCCGCGCCCAGGATTTGAACCAACGAAACACTGGGCCGCCTGCAGCGGAGCGCGCGAACCTAACCGCTCGGCCACGGGGCCAGCCCCATGTCTGCCTAAATTTTGCCTCAAGTCTTATTCTCTAATCTGTCCTCTATCGTTTTTCAAGTTCTCTGGTATCCATTCTTACTGAGGTCATAGGAAACCAGTTAACTGTTTTGCTTAATAGGAACCTGTTTTTCAACCTTGGAATGATTTAGAGAATCTAGGGTAAGAGAATCAAAACCCCATTATCAGTGTTTTTAAGAATTGGCATGTTTGAACATTACAGAGGATTTGGCTTCTTAGAGTGAAGCCTCATAAATCCAATTTAAAGCACATAGTTGAGAAACTGAATTAGACTTGATTTTAAGTTGCAATCTTCCTAAGTTTATGTGCAGAATTGGAACTTTCAATTGGTTCATCTTATTGGTGAATTTACTGGTTGTCTAAGTACTCAGCCACCATTGAATGAGGGCCCTGTTAAGGTGTCGTTAGAGAGTTGGCTTGTTAAACTGTTAGACGGAAATATTTGTAGACTGTTTTTCACCAACTTAAGGCTAAGCTGAGAACCTTGTGAGTTGGTCAGTGAAAGAGGTGAGGGTCGGCACAGAGTGAAATGCACCCCAGGCTGAGCAGGCAGCACTTACAGGGGAACTGAGAGCAGGTCAGAGGGCTGCAGTCTGGGCTGTGAGGTGGAGGTCTGCGGCGGGCCTGCAGGATGAGAGGACCAGACTGCGGGCCCTGAGGAGTTGGGCCTTGATCCAAGTTCAAAGAGGAGCTGCCATTTGAAGCACAAGTACGACAGGATCTGCTATCACTCATTCCCCCACACAGCAGTTTGTGCCTGCCAGGGTCACACACTTTAGCGTGCTGGGGTAGCTGCATGAAAGGCAGTGACAAACAAGAGCAACAAGGTCCCGGGGCCAGCCCCATGGCCTAGTGGTTAAGTTCAGTGCGCTCCACTTAAGCAGCCCAGGTTCAGATCCCAGGCGTGGACCTACACCACTTGTTGGTGGCCATGCTCTGTGGGGACCCACGTAGAAGATAGAAGAGGATGGGCACAGATGTTAGCTCAGGGTAAATCTTCCTCAAGCAAAAAGAGGAAGATTGGCAACAGATGTTAGTTTAGGGCCAATCTTCCTCGCTGCCCTCACGGGCTTCACATGCTAGCAGAGGAGAGGAGATGATAAACAAGTAACTGATAAGTACTTTTGGAGAGTTACCTGATATTAAAAATTAAAACAGGATAATAGGATTGGGGTGACTAGGGAACGGCTTCTTTAGAAATGGTGGTGGAGATGATGTTTGAACTGAGACCTGAATAAGCACAAGGAACCAAAATCTGCACAAAAGCAGACACAGCAGAGGAAGCAACTCATGCAAAACCCAAGGGTAGAACGAACTTGGTGTGCTGAGGGAGGGGACAGGCAGCAGCGAGCAGAGCGGAGGGAAACAAAGAGGGAGGTGTGAGGCAGTGTGGCTGCCAGGGCTGCCAGGTGATGAGGCTGGGGAACAAAGATGCCATTCTGCAAACCCCGGGGTGCAACGTGTCACATCCCATTAATGTTCTTTAAATCAAACGTCTGACTCTGAGCCCCATCCCATTCAACATCTGCCATGAGAGAGGCTCTCTCACCTATCCTGGGTGTCACGGACTCCTAGAGGCAAGTTTGAGGTCAGTGAGGGCTGGGCTGTGCTGGAGTGCTAATATCCGTAAGTCGAAACCTCTAGAAGGAGGCAGCTGCAGGCTCAGGAGCCAGGCCTCCTGCGCGGGCTGCAGGGCCAGTCCTAGAGCTCGAGCCTCGTCTAGGGCATGTCGAGGACCCAGGGCACAGTCCCCAGGGCCTGGGAGACCCAGGCTTCTTCCTATCCTCTCTCAGGGCCCCAAAGGCACTGGCTCTCCCCCCTCCCCCAGCTGAATCGCTGGAGCAGGTGAGGCTGCTGGAAAACCAAAGGCAGGTTGTCTTTGTCTCCTGTTTCCTACTGGGTAACTCAACCCTCTCAGGCAAAGGAGCACAAAGACCTTGCTATTTGCTGGGATGGAACTGGGGTCAGGGATGAATCATCTGCACTTGTGTTTTAGAACCATCACTGGCTGCAGCGTGAAGTATGTAAGTTAGGAGGGCAGGAAATAGTCATTTTTGCCATAAAGATATTTCAGTGGTGACTGTGTCTAACTTCAGTGGCTATCTTCAATCAAATCAGGGAATTTATGTCACCCTGATTGGGGAGGGTTCTGCACTTTTCCAGGCTTCATTCAATGAGCCACAGCACCATCGCAGGACAACAGAAATCTTTCTCTGCTTCTGCACTGAAAATGTTCATCTCAAAAGCTGGACCTTGGAGTTTTTGCCGACTCCATCCTTTAAGCACAGACTTCAAAACAAAAGGATATAAAATGAATTTTTTAATTGGTTAGGAAAAGTCTAAAAGGTCTAAGAGTCATGCTAACACCTACAAGCCAGTGGCGTGTCTGTCGACTTGAACTCAAAACCTGCCAGGTGTGGAGCAGCCTGATGGGGCCGGCTGCCCCACCGCCCGCCCGCTGTCTGCTCCCTCGACTCGGAGATCTTCCCTCCGACTCTGCAGCTCCACACTGACCCCTCTGCCTCTCAGCTCCACAGAACTGCCTGCCACTGGACACCTTCAGCAAAGGAACAACTTTCCTCATCAAATGTAGTATCGTTCTTGAAACTAATTCTACTCCCGGAATTCCTCAGATCTGTCACTCCCTTTAAGCCACTCAAGCTGGCAACCTGTCCTCTTGAACTTTTCCCTCTCTGGATCCCCCTCCACTAGGCTGTCAAAACGGAGACTGTGAAATAACACTGAGTTTATCATGAGTGTACAGCCTGTGGCCCTCAATTCTAATAACGTCGTCCTGTGAGAATCACTGCGGGAGGGCTGAGAATGTTATCTTCCTCCCTTCCTCCTTAACTCTGTCACTCCTTCCAACCATGAGATAGTTCTTGTGAGACTGTCCGGCATCACAAGGCTCGCAGAGCAAGGAGCATGGTTAAGTACTTCATTTCAAGGGTTCCTTCATATTGGAATAAAGAAGATCTTGAAAAGCAGAGAGAAGACTGTTACAGACTCTCTGTTTCAAGAGAATCTGTAGGGACATGCAGAGAGAAGAGAACATGCTCTGGCTGATCCCTTAAACAATAACATCAGTGGAAAGAAATGTCAAACTTATTTGGTGTTCTATGCTGAAGTTAACAAAAACATGACACACTCATTTCAATTTTTTATTAAAATACTTTATAGGGACGACTGAAGAAAAAATACGTAATTTTCTATGTTGCAGATCATGTAAAATACAATAAACACAGACTCTTGGGAATGCAGAATAGACTCCAAAAATCCTCAAAGAAGCTTTCACGAAAACCAACTTTAAATGTTTGGCTTATTTATATATTTTACTCATTTTTCAGAAGTTTTAGTTTCTTTTCTCCATTTTGATGCTACTCTGATTTATAAATAATCATTCAAATAGTCTAACACCTTAACAATTTTGTTTTCTGAAACTTTAGAAATCATATTTCTAAATGAAGGTCTCTCCTTTATAGCATTCTCTGTAAAAGAAAAAAGACTTGTTTTATTTGAATTACCATTTGACTGATGCTGCTACAGTTTCAGTAATAATTACACATCATGGGGAAGGGTGGGAGACAAAAAACCTGCTGACAAGGACATAATCTGACTATAGGAAAGAACTTTTTATACATGGCTTTTATAATACCTATTGATTTAAAATTTAGTGGTTTTCTGACCTACTTATAAAAAAGGTAACAATCTAATCATTGATTAAAAAAAAGAATTTTTCCCAGAGCTTCAATATAGAAGTCAACTGTGCCTAGAATGGTAATAGAAGGTCTAAATTTTAGTGGGGCTACTGGCTGCCCAAACGTTATACTTTAAATTGGAATAAATATTATTCAAAACCTGATTATATTATAGAACTGGAAATGGAATCTTTTAAGTGAACTTTTTCTCTCAACCCTTCATAAACCAGACAAATTAAGCACAATCTGAATACAGAAGTCCATTACGTTTAGGGATAATTTCTATTGGGAGAGAAAGAGGTAAGAAAAATCAGTTAAAACATAACATGGTTCAAGAAATTACCCTCCCAATGTAGGGGTGGAAGAGATACCACACTTTAAAATTTAATAATGAAGACCTAAAAAAGATGATAAATGCAGTTAAAAAAGTTTGTTGGCATATTTAAGGAAAGATTAAGCCATGCTGTCAATAAACACAAAAGCATTCCTGTACTCAAAGTATGAAATTACTTGGAAAAACAGCAAATTTGAAACGAAGCAGCCAGCTGCAGATCCTTTAAAACTTTCTTATGTTCAAGAAAACCTTCAGCTTTCTAGGTATTAATGAAGAGGGGAGCTAAAATGTTTTCAAGGCACTTTGAAACAGAGGCATTCTAGGTAAATGTAAGAAAAGGATATCCCAATGATTTCCTATTAAAAAATATATATTCCTATGAACTAAATTTCAGCTTTCTAAAAAGCTGAGGTACCTTGGGTATTCATTAGAGTTATCAGAAAGGGTAGAAAAGGTATCAAAGCTTTAAATTTTACGATAGTTAATCATAATATTACATATGATCTTGTAACTAATTACTGTTCAGATAATGAATACAAAGTGTCTAAGAGCATTACCTATTTTTATATACTAAAATATTTAGACATATAAAGAGGTATTCCTAAAAAGTTACTTGTAATTCAAACACATACTATTTGAGAAAAATCATTTTATAAAGTTAAGAGTCTCTGTAATCTAAATATGCATGTTGTAGATTAGAGGATGAAGACTGGGATTTCCTTACTATGCAGGGCATGTGGTATTTAAGTTTGTCTTTACTGAAACATTATATAAAAAGCTGACCAAATACTCTATAGTGTATCTGGAGTTCACGTCATCTTGAACAGAGTCTTTTTTTGGTTTCATAATCTTAACCTCCTACTGACTGATTATACTTGTTTACTAAGAATATTTGATCCAGATATAAACATAAAGGAACGATTACAAAATAAAATCATTAAATAGTTTTCATTGGTTTCATGTTAGAATCCCCAGCATGTCCAACCTTCCGTGGCCATACCTGTCACTTCTCCTCTTGAAGCCCTCCTATCGCTCGTCCACTGGAGAACGCGGCCCTGTCAGCGCGAAGGTTCAGCGGGCTCATTCTCTCTGTCCCGCGAGCACAGCCTCACCTTCCAGCCTTGACACTTCTGTACAAGGGGACACGCTGTACCCCTGGTGCTCCACAAGGCCTCTGATTTGGCAGTTGTTTCCCATTCTTAGTGCTCTTCAGGCTCTTTAGTGCTCTTTAGGTACCTTAAGTCAGAGGAATGCTTTAACTTCCAGATTATTTACCCTAGCAGAATATTTAATGCAGTCTCATAGGTGCGCCCTGGAGTTCCTGGGGGAGACTCTTCAGCACTCTCTGTGTCAGCACTCTGGGCAGAGGGAGGGAAGAGGAGGAACTCTCCCTACAGCTTTGCCATATGTGTATTACAGGATGGGTCTACCATATGAGAGTTTTAAACTGTAAAATATAGTAGGCACTTTCTAAAACCAACAAAGGTCTGAAATTAAGCCTTTCATGGTCATTTTTATGTGAATTCTCAGGGTGATATATCTGAATATCTACCCTATTTATAGACCAGATAAACAATACAAGGCACAGTGAAAAATGGCATACAACTATAAAAACTCAGTGTCCTAGGTGTGGTACATGAAGAAATCATAACTTACATTAACGTTCTAATGCTTTCAAAATAAAAGGCTTCTGGAATGCTAGAAGAAAATAACATCAGGCTTTATATTAGAAATCTCAGATCTTTCAAGGAATTCTCTGTGCACTTGCTTCTCATATGACCACAGTTGTACAGGTACTTAGAGGAAACAGCTTATTGTTAGCGGCAGTAAAATAAAAAGAGCAGTTATGGCCATAATTTAACACATTATTGGGTTTGTAATACTTTAAAAGTAATTCAGTCCAAATGCTTTACGTCTTCTTAACCTGCAAGCATTCTGGTGTGACCAGGAGACCTCAATGAATAGCTCTGCATGCTTTTTTTTTTCAATTAAATTGCTTTGATTGGCATTTCTTTCCTTCTTTAGAACATGCAGTTCATACATTTGACAGTCTTACTCCCATAGTCGATACACTCCGGACCGATGCACTCGCAGCAGGCGTTATGGAACCAGCGGTATTTGGATGCCCCCATAGACTCACAGGATATTTTACACTGATGTATGGACATGCAGTCATCAAAGTAAACCACAGTACACATGTGTTCTGAAAAAGAAAAGATTAAGATTTCAGAGCAAGAAAGAGGAAGAACGGAAATGCTTTAATGCCTAGCTGAATATTATTAACAGTTGTTTATCTTAGTTCTCAAATTGCTAGTCTGCACAGGACAACAGATAAGGTACAGGAAAATAGATCACATTTGTTAACCATATTGAGAAGGAAGCCACAGTCTCCCAATCCAGCTGAAGAAGGCAGACGGTTTCCTTAGTCACTTTATCAGATTTTAGACTTTGATCTGAAAGTTAGATTACTGGGCTTAACAACATTTGCTATACTTCAGAACTATGTTTTTTAAATTAGGAATTTCTGATAAGATTTCCTACAAGGAGAGAATTCTCCAGCTAAAAGAAGTTTGAAAAATACTGTTCTAAAGTTATACTGAGAATTTATAATAAAACAAAACAAACAAGTAATTCAAATGATGCAAAGTGGTTAGTGGTGCTTGGCACAATTCAGCATTAGTTATTAGAAAACTATCATTAACAGCAATTTCTAGTCCTACTTTCTAAGGTAACCATATTTGATTGCTTCAATTTTTAGTTCTGGTGATTAACCCCATATGACTATCCTAGCTAGAAGGAGAGGATACATGAAATAAATAAAGGACAATAAAAACCATTAATAGAGAGTATATGGTTACAGGTGAAGTTATTTTAGAGAGCCATTTCTAGAACTGATAAATCACCAGGGGTATGACAGTAAGAGAAGGCTTAATGGAAAAAACTGGACGGGTACTAGAAGATTTAAAAGCAAAGCTACCAGGACACAAAGTCAGGAAAGTCACACGGAGATGGGTGTGGCATGCATGGGGAAGGAGTGAAGGCAAGTCGACTGCAGTGGGTGTCTGGGCTCAGGAGACAGCAGAGCCAGCACTGCATGTAGAAGACGGACCGGTCAGAGGAAGATCAGGGAGGCCAGTACAGCACTGGGCCAAGCAGATCAGAGCGCTTAGCAGTGAGCAGGAGGGGGAGCACTTGGATCTCCAAGTGACTGGTGCTTCATTTACTTATTCAACAAGTGTTGACTGAACATCTTAGGGAAAGCCATGAGGGACTCAGAGAGTAATCAGAGAATCCAAAGAACTAAGTGGAAAATGGTAGACCTGTAAGTTAAAAAAGACAACAAATCGAACCACAAATGTGAGAGAAGGAGTAGGAAAGAGTTAACTCTACCTGGGCAAGGGGCACCTAGGGAAGGGGTCACAGAGGAGAAACATTAGCTCTGTCTTGAAGGATAGCCGGTGTTCCCAGGAATTAGCTTTGCTTATTATTTCCTGAATTTAAATAATCTTTGAGAAAAATGTATGAGTTATTCTTTAATATCTACTATGTTGATTATTTACTTTTTTTTTTTTTTTAGCGAGATTAGCCCTGAGCTAACATCCGTGCCCATCTTCCTCTACTTTACATGTGGGACGCCTGCCACAGCATGGCTTGGTAAGTGGTGCCATGTCCGCACCCAGGATCCGAACCGGTGAACCCCCGGCCGCTGAAGCAGAACGTGTGAAGTGAACCACTGTGCCACCAGGCTGGCCCCTTATTTACATTTTAACAACAGGAAAAACAGCAGCAAGACACATTCCATGCATTTCTGATGTTTTCCGGGTTCTAGAATTTGTCTTATAAAGTACTTTAACCTAAAAGGAAATCAGAAGTTTTACTCATTATTACTCAGTATCATTAACAAAAGTTGTATTGCTTTTACTACTGCTGGCAAAAGTTCATACTAGTTTAGATAGGTAGGATTGTTAATGGGAGGGCACAACAAAAAGCCAAATAAAAAAGAGTATAAATTATACTGTTTATGCATAATTCATGTCATATTTTAAGAAATAACTACAATTTTCATAATTGCCTTATTCTTCTACAGTAAAATTGTATAGAGCTTTTTATTTGAATATATCACAGACTTCATAAAAGTTACACACCTTTTACAATCCAAAATTAAGGTATGACCTATCCTCACTAATAAATGTTATTTAATAAGTTGTACAAGTCATTCTCTCACTTAGTTCTTCTTCTGACCAACAGCACTTATCTGCAGAGAACCAGCTGGGGTTAGCTTACATCTGGAAATCAGATGTCTATAGCACCAACTTGCTCATAAAGAAATTCAGCTGATGATCTTGCCGTCATTTGTGGTACCAATGCTATTATAAAAACCTGACTTCCCAGGCCACTGTGAATGTTACCTGATGGCGAGCAATACTGTATTAGGAAAGCAGCACTGCTGCGATCTTATGAAAAGAACAATTAAAACCTATCGCAAACAAATATCAAAATTAGGACCAGGTTATCTATTTTCCAGCATAGCCTCTATCACCAATAGACTGAAGGAATTCAGACAATATGCTTGACATGCCTCCTTATTTACTCAATGATTGGGTTTATTAAGGTCCAGAATTTACTTTACAGTTACAGACTATACAAACTCAAAACCAAAAAGCTGGGGGCTGGTCCATGGCCAAGTGGTTAAGTTCGCACACTCCGCTTTGGCAGCCCAGGGTTTCACTGGTTCGGATCCTGGCCACAGACATAGCACCACTCGTCAGGCCAGGCTGAGGTGGCATCCCACATAGCACAACCAGAGGGACCACAACTAACAATATACAACTAAGTACTGGGGAGAAGAAGAAGAAAAAGAAAAAAAGAAGATTGGCAACAGATGTTGGCTCAGGTGCCAATCTTAAAAAAAAAAACAAAAACAACCCAAAAAGCTGCTCTTAAAGGTAATCTTAAGACAGGCTTCATAGACCACATAGAAAATGAGGGGGGCAGGATAGAAAAAGTCAACTATTGGCAGTTACCTTTGTCACTGGAATAAGGTGCGTGAACATTATTGCTGGGAACAGACACATTTTGGTGGTGTGGCTGGTTCACAGTTTCTAAAAATGAAACCAGATTCTCATGATGTGAAAGTTCTTCTGCAACAGGGAAGGAAACGATGTTCCAGTTCAACTGAGTGTCTCCTTCTGTGAGTGCCCGGAAGAGAGAAGGGATGGGCTCATGAAGCTCCTCCACCGTGCTCTTTGAAGTTGGAGGCGTGTCACTATAATTTCGAGGATTACACATACCTGGGGGAGAGGGACAAAGCAAAGAAAGTTTATTTTTCTCACTGGTTGTAATGTCATGAGATATTGTTAGTTATTGCCTTGCAAACAAAGCTCGAACACATTAAAATCATGTGACGTCTAACATTATACATAGGTATTTTCCTAGCTTTTCTGGCTGAGAGGGCCTGGAAGCGATGACACCCCCCACAGCCCCAAGCACACTGACTGCCCAGTTCTTGTTTCCTAATACCTATCCTCCACTAAGAAGAACCACAGCTCCTTAAAGAAAAGACTGACTCCAGGGCTAGGCAGGCAAAGTACAGAATGACCCTGGAATACCTTTTTGTGCCAGAAAGTAAGGAAGTGCTCAATAAATGATGGGACACATTGAAAAAACACAGAAGGCAACCTGAAGGGGCTCCCACTGGCCAAACTGACATATTTAACATTGAAATAAATAATGAGGGGCCGGCCTGGTGGCGCAGCAGTTAAATGCGCACGTTCTGCGTCACTGGCCCGGGGTTCGCTGGTTTGGATCCTGGGTGCGGACATGGCATGGCTTGGCAAGCCATGCTGTGGTAGGCATCCCACATATAAAGCAGAGGAAGATGGGCATGGATGTTAGCTCAGGGCCAGTCTTCCTCAACAAAAAGAGGAGGATTGGCAGCAGTTAGCTCAGGGCTAATCTTCCTCCAAAAAAAAAAAATGACAGTAATAGATTATCACCCTGTGAACAAAACAGAAATTGGTAAGTCCTTATATTATAAATAAATGAATAAATAAATGGAGAGGGGAAAGCTCTTCCTTTTAGTAGACTGCTAACTGATAAATGTAGAAGGAATGAAGGAAACAGAAAATCACCATCTGGCAACCATCATAGAGGTGTCTGATTCAGACGGGATACGTTAATGGATGCTAAGGCTAGTGGGGGAAGGTTTGATGAGGAACATATTGATGTACTCTTGGCAAACTCTCTACAAAATACTAATCAATTACCAAGGGGTTAATGATGACTTTAATGTGGAAAAGTCTGGCAGACACCAATGTGACTATGAGATCAAGGTTAACATCGCCAGTGATGGGACAGGGTGATGTTCTTTGTCACCTGACATAGTACATAGCTTCATTTCAGTGATGTTGTTGCCAAGAAAAAGTGACTTAAGTATGGTCATCAGTCAAAATCAAGTGGATCGAAACTGAGGGTCATCCTACATAAATGTAAGGTCTGTACTCATTAAAACTGTCAAGGGAAGACTAAGGGACTGTTTCAGAGTGAATGAGTTTGAAGAGACAGGACAACTAAATACATCACACATTCCTGGACAGGATCCTGAACTAGAAAAGAACAAGAGATGCTACTGAGACAGCCGGTGAAATATGAAAGGGGTTTGTGGATTGGGTGGCAGTATTGTGCCAATGTTGGCTTTCTGTTTTGAAGGGTTGTATGTTAGTTACATAGGACAATGTCCTTCTTGGAAAATACAGACTGGAGTATTTAGTAGTGATGGGACACCGTGTATAAAGCTTGCTTTCTAACGTTGCAAAGAAAGAGAATGATCATGAGGGTGTGTGCCTATGCATGTTAGAGTGTGTGTGTGTAGGGAGAGGGAGGGAGAAAAGGGTACTAAGCAATGGAGCAAATTCAATGAAACGTTAGTAACTGGGGAATCTGGGTGAGGGGATACCAGAGTCTTTTCACCCTTCTGACAAACTTTCTCCACATTTGAAACTATTTCAAAACAAATTATTTTTAAAAATAATTTTAAGAAGAGAAAAAGGCAGTGGAGAATTAGAGATAGTGACTATAAAAAACTTTTTCAAGAAGTTTTACTATAAAAAGGAGAGCTGAGAAAATGTTTAATCAGCCCCAGCCTTCGAGCTATCCCAGCTGACACTGTGCGGAGCAGAAGAGGGGAGCTACACCAAGGAATTCTGCCCAAATGTAGGTTCTCAGCTAACTAAACGATCACTATTGTTTTAAACCACTATGTGTTGGCGCAGGTTGTTTAGTAGCAGTAAAAACTAGAACAGAGCCCTCTGGATCTCCCTTTGCGAACGTTATACTTTTAAAAGCTAAATAATAGTTTCACTTTTGTTTGGCATCTATTAGATCTAATGTGGAGTTTTTCTTTTCCCCCAGATTAAAAGTTTGAAAAGGTTTGACCCAATTTATAAATTCCTATATTTTACAGATTTAGGGAGAAGGAAAAACCATCTCATGTGTTTTCCACATTTTGTTAGTTTAAGGAACATGGCAAGAGCTGAAGATTAACAAGGTTGTGCGTGCTCTTTGTAAAATCTTTCAATATAGCTGAACTTCTATGATTTAGATTGTGTGACAGAATCATGGATTAAATGATCAAATCTGACTCCTTTATTCCTAAAAGAAGAAATAGGCCCAGATAAATTAAATGATTTGTCCAATGATACTTAATCCAGGTTCAGAGCTAAGATTATGATTCCGCCTGATTTCATGTCCACTGTTCTAATAATAACATTCTATAATCTTTAAGTGCCATTGAAAAGCAAATGATACTTAGAATATTTGTATTAACAAATATCCATAATATATTCCTCTGTGAGATTCTACACTGAATGAAAATTAGTAATCAGAGATTAAAAGGTTAACAACTGAGTTCAATGGTTGGAAGGGCTAAACTCAACATCTAGTGACACTTTAAAGAACCTTCAGTGCTCATTATTAGAGATTTCATTACATTAAATAAAGTCTTTTTTGGAGTTTTGTGCATTTAACAAAGTTAGGCCAGAAACATTTTTAATTGAATCTCAACAGACTGCATTAAAACCAATATGCATGAAGTAAATGCTTGCTGGGCAATATTTTTCCATGGCATTCTTATAAAGTTTTTAACTATCTTCTCTTTTTTAATCAGGATCCAAAGAGATCATCATAAGAGACTCTCCTTAGGCAATGCTGATTTTGACCCTCCATTTCCTGCCACGGGTACTATTCAAATTCTGTTCTTCCACACGTGGTGCACTGAGAAATCTGATCTTCCAATAACGTGTGGGAGTTATCCCGATCAGGTAAAGTAACCTTTTGTAATTTCTGGAAATTCTTTAGTTGTCCATTTTCATGTACAATGGATGAATTTCCGGTTGGAGAGTTACTAACTACCCACAGTTTCAATCTGGGTTTTTTTTTTTCTGCTTTTTCTCCCCAAATCCCCCCGGTACATAGTTGCATATTTTAGTTGTGGGTCCTTCTAGTCATGGCACGTGGGACGCCGCCTCAACATGGCCTGATGAGTGGTGCCATGTCCACGCCCAGTATCCAAACGAGTGAAATCCTGAGCTGCCGAAGCGGAGCGCACGAACTTAACCACTCAGCCACGGGGCCGGCCCTTCAATCTGTTATTAAACCTTTCTGGGAAGCATCTCACCATCATCTTGAAGTGTATCATTGTTAGAGAGCTTTTCTTTATTTGACTATAGAGTTTATTTTTGGCTTTCATTTCTTTTCATGATCCTTTCTAGAGGTAGTTTGTTATAGTGGCATTCTTTCACTACATTGAGATTTAAACACTTATTATACTAAAAATTTTAGGGACCAGCCCAGTGGCGCAGCGGATAAGTTCACACATTCCGCTTCAGCGGCCCAGAGTTCACTGGTTCAGATCCTGGGTGAGGACATGGCACCGCTTGGCACACCATGCTATGGTAGGCGTCCCACATATAAAGTAGAGGAACATGGACATGGATGTTAGCTCAGGGCCAGTCTTCCTCAGCAAAAAGAGGAGGATTGGCAGCAGATGTTAGCTCAGGGCTAATCTTCTTCAAAAAAAAAAAAAGAAAGAAAGAAAAAGAAATTTACTTTAGAAATTTGGGGCCAGTTATCATTTCTAAGAGTCAAGAAAGTTAAATAAATCTAATGGCTCAATGGGTATCACAAAAGAGAATCCTTTTTTGTGAGGTTAATTTGGAGTAAAGGTACTGCTATTCAATTAGCAGAGAAACATCTCAGAGTTAAGCGATTACTACTCCATTTTGGCTACTTAAAAAAAAAAATCACCTTAATTAAAAAACAAACACTTAGCTAACATATATTATTTTGGGGAAAAAAGGTTACTGAAATTGTTCCTGAATATTATGCTATGACTCATATTTTATATAACAGATTTTGGTGGGCTCAAAGCAAAAAAAGGATTTTTAATGATTGGCCTTTAAGAAAGTTCACTTTAAGGAAGAAGCTACTGTTACTAGGAGAAAACAGTGGTGACTGGGGTCAATTTAGGATTCGGTTTAGGCTATTTGTCACAACTGATAAAAATTAAACAGTTTTCTTTCTTATCAGTTTTGTAAATCAAGGCATCAGGTTTAAAGGTGAACTCTGAATAGGCACATAGAGACTGTAGTCTTTGGTGTCCCCTTAAGGACCTGGTGAGTAACAATTATAAACATCTGGACCAATCAAATATCCTTAGCAAAATAAAACCCAACAAAAAAAGCATATATCCTTTCCCATATCAATTCTGGCATATGTATTCAATCAAATGCAACATTTACAATGGTTGAATTTGGGGGAGACCATGATGTAGCTAAACAATTTGCATAGTTTCATAAAGGAAGAAATATCAGTATTTTAAATGGAAAACTGTATTAGTTATTAAGGATTTAAAAATAAACATTTACCACACTACTAGTCTGGTTGAACTCCTAATGTGTATTTGTTCTTTAATATTAGAATGTGGCATGTGTTGGTGTGAAGACAGAAATCCATTCTGCAAGTCAATGAACATACCTAGATCTGATCTGAGACACAGGGGCAGAGTCATAAGACAAAGCCTGCATGTCCCAAAAGGAAGATGCCAAGACCCAATCCAGAAGTGTAGCTATGAACTGAAAGTCCGAGTTCAAGGCATTCGCAAGGCAAATGAAGGACCAGGATTACAGAAGAAACACTGGAACAAGAGGGTGGCAAAGCCTATCTAAGGCTCAGGGTCGTGTGCCACATATCAAGGGCATACTGTCTGATCTTGTTTTCCCGGGTTTTGCAGGTACCACCCATACCTGACACCTCCCATCTTCTTTGCCCCTTTTCATAGGCCCCTTTTCTCCACTCACCACGGTAAAGGCTGGGATCTGTGAGATTATGGGGCAAAATGGGTCAACAAGTTGTTGTTCCCAAGCAGGTTTTCAGCAGGAGCCTAGTCTTGGAGCCTATGATACTTAATGATACTTTCATTAACTACTGGAAGTGACCCCAGTACCAGAAAGAATCTAGTATTTCCTAATCAACATTATTTAAACAGTGCACCACTGAAGTCCAGTGTTCCATGAAATACTAAACAACTGTCCAAATATGAAAAAGTTATGGTTGCTACGTTTTTTCTTCATTGGTTTGTTATTCATTTTTTCTTATAATTTAATACTTGTCATGAATTCAATTTTTAAATGCACATTAAACATGGATCGAAGTTATAATTTCTTAAAGAGTCTATTATTAAATCATGCATCGTTTCATGCTTTTCTAAAGTGCATTTTAAGCCACTATGTGGCACTCCATTTATATGAAATTATATATATAACAGACAAAACTAACCTAAGGGGTTAAAGTCAGAACAATAGTCATAAAACAGGCATTAAGAATCAGAAACTAGGGGGAAGATCCAAGACGGCGCCGTGAGTAGTCCTCTTTGTCTCTCCCCCTTCGAGTCTACAATTATTTGGACACTCATCACTTAACAAAGAATATCCAGATAGCATCTCAGGACGTCTGAGAGACCCATGCGACTATACATCGGAAGGCGGACGGACTTCCCTCCGGGAGGAGGTGGAGATAGGTGAAAACTCTCCAACCCCGACCAAACAGCCTAGTACCTGCAAGCGGCTTTCTTCCAACGGACGCCCCCAGAAGATCAACACACACCTAGGGCAGGAGCAAGCACACACCAGAGGAGCGACGGTGGAAACAGGTGACCAGAACCCTACCTAAACCCCCCGCAATTACTCCTAAACGCAGAGGGAAACTCTAGAGTTACACACCTGAGCCCGTGGGGAGAGTCTCACCCCGCCATTGGCGGGGAGATCCCACCTGGTGTCCACAGCACCCGGAGGGTCCCAGAGAGAATCACAGAGGGCATGGCGGCCCCCTGGCTGCCACTGCCTGCACGGCCGGGCAAGGGATTGCCGGAGAGCTCGCAGAGGACTGGGGCTGGGTGAAGCTCCAGAGGCCGGCTCCGCGCCCCAGAGGGGAAGCTCCAGAGTTCCGCCCGGGCAGCAGACAAAACTCTCTGTCTGCCATTAGCGGAGGGGCCATTCCCAGCATCCACAACACCGGGAGGGTCCCAGAGAGGAGAATATCAGGCAGGGCAGCAGCTGACCAGCTACCACTGAAATCAGGATCTCCGGCTATCCCCCAGTCAAGGCAAAGGGCTCCCCGAGTTCCTGGGGAACAGGACTGCGGCTGGGTGGAGTTCCAGCGACCCGGCTCCATAGCCTAGGGGGAAACCCTACAGGCTCACAGCAGCCTCAGCGAAAGCCTCTGCACAGCACTAGTAGAGAGCACCCATCCGGCAGCCACAAGGCTGGAAGATCCCGGGACAAAAGTAGCATAGCTAGGTGAGCTAACCACAGACTGTAGAAGATGCCAATAGCTCTGCTGCGACCCATAGTGGACAAGTGAGATTTTGTGGGTGCCGACAGTGACGGAGCGGCAAATATAAGTGATCCTACCCCTGGCTGCTGGAAAAGCCCATAACACCGTTGCAGACCCCAAGGAGGGAGCACATCTAGGTGGGCTGCAACAGTAGGCACCAGCAGCCTGAAACCCCCCCGTGACGGCCCCCATGGCAGAAGAAGGAATCCAAAGGACCACTGTGACTACAAGGAGGGGCCCAGGCCCAGTTAGCAACTGTGGATAGGGTTCCTGGTTGGTGCAGTATAAACAGCTGCTCCCCCACCACACCAGCAGAAACAAATGGAAGGAGCAACTAATCTCTATCTCTACGCGGAGGCACAAATCTACAACATCAAGCAATATGAAAAAATACATTAAATCTCCAGAACAGAAGGAAAATAACAAATACACAGACAACAATCCCAAAGAAAATGAAATATATAACCTAAATGACGATGACTTCAAAACAGCCATCATTAAAATACTCAATGAGTTAAGAGAGAATTCAGATAGACAACTCAACGAGTTCAGGAGCTATGTCACAAAAGAGTTTGATACGATAAAGAAGAACCAAACAGAAATACTGGAAATGAAGAACACAATAGAGGAGATTAAGAAAAATCTAGATGCACTGAACAGTAGGGCCGATAATATGGAGGAAAGAATTAGCAATTTGGAAGATGGGAATATAGAAATGCTGCAGGCAGAGGAAGAGAGAGAAGTAAGACTAAAAAGAAATGAAGAAACTCTCCGAGAATTATCAGACACATTAGGAGATGCAATGTAAGGATTATAGGTATACAGAGGGAGAAGAGAAGGAGAAAGGGGCAGAAAGCCTATTCAAAGAAATAATGGCTGAGAACTTCCCAAATCTGGTGAGGGAGATGGATCTTCAGGTGACAGAAGCCAATAGATCTCCAAACTTTATCAATGCAAGAAGACCAACCCCACGGCATATAGTAGTGAAGCTAGCAAAAGTCAATGACAAGGAGAAAATACTAAGGACAGCCAGGCAAAAGAAACTAACCTACAAAGGAACCCCCATCAGGCTATCAGCAGATTTCTCAGCAGAAACTTTACAGGCTAGAAGAGAGTGGAATGATATATTCAAAAATCTGAAGGACAAAAACCTACAGCCGAGAATTCTCTACCCAGCGAAAATATCCTTCAAATATGATGGAGAAATAAAAACTTTCCCAGATAAACAAAAATTAAGGGAGTTCATTGCCACAAAACCTCCTCTTCAGGAAATCCTCAGGAAAACCCTCATTCCTGAAAAATCAATAAAAGGAAAGGGGCTACAAAACCAAGAGCAGAGGAGATAAGTAGAAGGACAACAACAAAGAGTAGCAGCTCTTCATCAGAACAGATTAAACCACGGGACGAGAAACAAAGGAAATTGAAGAAGACCGGAAAACAAGACATAAAATGGTAGTGGTAGGCCCCCACATCTCAATAATCACTCTAAATGTAAATGGATTGAACTCCCCAATCAAAAGACACAGAGTGGCAGGATGGATCAAAGAACAAGACCCAACAATATGCTGCCTCCAGGAAACACACCTCAGCCCCAAAGACAAACACAGACTCAGAGTGAAGGGATGTAGAACAATACTCCAAGCTAATAATGAACAAAAGAAAGCAGGTGTCGCTATACTAATATCAGACAAGGTAGACTTCAAAGCAAAACAGATAAAGAAAGACAAAGAGGGACAGTATATAATGATAAAAGGGACTCTCCACCAAGAAGACATAACACTTATAAATATATACGCACCCAACACAGGAGCACCAAAATTTGTAAAGCAACTCTTAACAGAACTAAAAGAAGACATCAACAACAATACAATAATAGTAGGGGACCTCAACACACCATTAACACCAATGGACAGAACATCCAGACAGAAAATCAACAAGGAAATAATAGAATTAAATGAAAAATTAGACCAGATGGACTTAATAGATATATATAGAACACTTCATCCAAAAACAGCAGGTTACACATTCTTCTCAAGTGCACATGGAACATTCTCAAGGATTGACCATATTTTGGGAAACAAAGCAAACATCAATAAATACAAGAGAGTTGAAATAATATCAAGCATCTTTTCTGATCATAATGCTATGAAACTAGAAATCAACTACAAGAAAAAAGCAGAGAAAGGTGCAAAAATGTGGAGACTAAACAACACGCTTCTTAACAAACAATGGATTATTGAAGAAATTAAAGAAGAAATCAAATATTATCTGGAGACAAATGAAAATGAGAACACGACATACCAAATCATTTGGGATGCAGCAAAAGCAGTCCTAAGAGGGAAATTCATCGCAATACAGGCTCACCTTACTAAACAAGAAAAAGCTCACATAAGCAACCTCAAACGACACCTAACAGAACTAGAAAAAGAAGAACAAACAAAGCCCAGAGTCAGTAGAAGGAGGGAAATAATAAAAATAAGAGCAGAAATAAACGATATTGAAACAAAAAGACAGTAGAAAGGATCAATGAAACAAAGAGTTGGTTCTTTGAAAAAATTAACAAAATCGACAAACCTTTAGCCAGACTCACCAAGAAAAGAAGAGAGAAATTGCAAATAAATAAAATTAGGAATGAGAGAGGAGAAATCACAACAGATACCAATGAAATACAAGGGATCATAAGAGAATACTATGAAAAACTATATGCCAACAAATTGAACAACCTGGAAGAAATGGACAAATTCCTAGACTCCTACAACCTCCCCAAACTGAATCAGGAAGAAATGGAGAATCTGAACAGGCCAATCATAAGTAAGGAAATAGAAACGGTAATCAAAAACCTCCCCAAAAATAAGAGTCCAGGACCAGACGGCTTCTCTGGAGAATTCTACCAAACATTCAAAGAAGACTTAATACCTATTCTTCTCAAACTATTCCAGAAAATTGAGGAAGATGGAGTACTCCCTAACACATTCTATGAAGCCAGCATCACTCTGATCCCCAAACCCGACAAGGACAACACAAAGAAGGAGAACTACAGGCCGATATCACTGATGAACATAGATGCAAAAATCCTCAAGAAAATTTTGGCAAACCAAATACAGCAATACATCAAAAAGATTATACACCATGATCAAGTGGGATTTATACCAGGGACACAGGGATGGTTCAACATCCGCAAGTCAATCAACGTGATACACTACATCAACAAAATGAAAAACAAAAACCACATGATCATCTCAATAGATGCAGAGAAAGCATTTGACAAGATTCTACACCCATTTATGATAAAAACCCTCAATAAAATGGGTATAGAAGGAAAGTACCTCAACATAATAAAGGCCATATATGACAGACCCACAGCCAACATCATACTCAACGGACAAAAACTGAAAGCCATCCCTCTGAGGACAGGAACAAGACAAGGGTGCCCACTTTCACCACTCCTATTCAACATAGTACTGGAGGTGTTGGCCAGAGCAATTCGGCAGGAAAAAGAAATAAAAGGAATCCAAATAGGCAATGAAGAAGTAAAACTCTCGCTGTTTGCAGATGACATGATCTTATATATAGAAAACCCCAAAGAATCCATAGAAAAAATATTAGAAATAATCAACAACTACAGCAAAGCAGCAGGGTATAAAATCAACATACATAGATCAGTAGCATTTCTATACACTAACAATGAACTAACAGAAAAAGAACTCAAGAACTCAATCCCATTCACAATCACAACAAAAAGAATAAAATACCTTGGGATAAACTTAACCAAGGAAGTGAAGGATCTATACAATGAAAACTACAAGACTTTCTTGAAAGAAATTGACGACGACATAAAGAGATGGAAAGACATTCCATGCACATGGATTGGAAGAATAAACATAGTTAAAATGTCCATACTACCTAAAGCAATCTACAGATTCAATGCTATCCCAATCAGAATCCCAAGAACATTCTTCACAGAAATTGAACAAAGAATCCTAAAATTCATACGGGGCAACAAAAGACCGCGAATTGCTAAAGCAATCCTGAGCAAGAAAAACAAAGCCGGTGGAATCACAATCCCCGATTTCAAAACATACTACAAAGCTACAGTGATCAAAACAGCATGGTACTGGTACAAAAACAGGTCCACAGATCAACGGAACAGAATTGAAAGCCCAGAGATAAAACTACACATCTATGGACAGCTAATCTTCGACAAAGGAGCAGAGGGCCTACAATGGAGAAAAGAAAGTCTCTTCAACAAATGGTGCTGGGAAAACTGGACAGCCACATGCAAAAGATTGAAAATTGACCATTCTTTTTCACCACACACCAAAATAAACTCAAAATGGATCAAAGACCTAAAGATTAGGCCGGAAACAATAAGTCTTCTAGAAGAGAATATAGGCAGTACACTCTTGGACATCAGTTTCAAAAGAATCTTTTCGGACACTATAACTCCTCAGTTGAGGGAAACAATAGAAAGAATAAACAAATGGGACTTCATCAGGCTAAAGAGCTTCTTCAAGGCAAGGGAAAACAGGATTGAAACAAAAAAACAGCTCACTAATTGGGAAAAAATATTTACAAGCCACTTATCCAACAAAGGGTTAATCTCCGTAATATACAAAGAACTCACATGGCTTAACAACAAAAAAACAAACAACCCGATCGAAAAATGGGCAGAGGACATGAACAGACATTTCTCAAAAGAAGATATAAATATAGCCAATAGACACATGAAAAGATGTTCATCATCGCTAATCATCAGGGAAATGCAAATCAAAACTACACTAAGATATCACCTTACACCCATTAGATTGGCAAAAACATCCAAAACCAAGAGTGACAAATGTTGGAGAGGTTGTGGAGAAAAAGGAACCCTCATACACTGTTGGTGGGAATGCAAACTGGTACAGCCACTATGGAAAACAGTATGGAGATTTCTCAAAAAGTTAAAAATAGAAATACCCTATGACCCAGCCATCCCATTACTGGGTATCTATCCTAAGAACCTGAAATCAGAAATCCCAAGAGTCCCTTGCACCCCTGTGTTCATCACAGCATTATTTACAATAGCCAAGACGTGGAACCAACCTACATGCCCAGAAACTGATGATTGGATAAAGAAGATATGGTATATATACACAATGGAATACTACTCAGCCATAAAAAAAGACAAAATTGGCCCATTCGCAGCAACGTGGATGGACCTCGAGGGTATTATGTTAAGCGAAATAAGCCAGTCAGAGAAAGACGAACTCTATATGACTCCACTCATAGGTGGAAGTTAACATATTGACAAGGAGATCTGATCGGTGGTTACCAGGGAAAAGTGGGGGTGGGGGGAGGGCACAAAGGGGGAAGAGGTGTACCCACAACATGACTAACAATAATGTACAACTGAAATCTCACAAGGTTGTAATCTATCATAACATTAATTAATAAAAAAAAAAAAAAAAAGAATCAGAAACTAGGGGCCGGCCCTGTGGCCGAGTGGTTAAGTTCACGTGCTCTACTGCGGCGGCCCAGGGTTTTGCCGGTTCTGATCCTGGGCGCAGACATGGCACCGCTCGGCAGGCCACATTGAGGCGGCATCCCACACGCCACAACTAGAAGGACCCACAACTAAAATATACAACTATGTACTAAGGGGATTTGGGGAGAAAAAGCAGAAGAAAAAAGAAAAGAATCAGAAACTATAAAGCAGGCAAGTAAACAAGAATGGAAGTCAAAACAGGAAGCCATTTAGTTTAGGTTAGATTTAGGTTAGGCAGACAGAGTTGCTGTTCTGGCTAGTGGATCCTGTTAAAAGGTCAGACCCACCCAATTGTTTTTGTTGCACATTATCCTAAAAGTGCAGTCTAATACCAGGCCCAGAATACAAAAAAGAGCATTTTAATTACACAAAAACTGGATATTGTCAGTCTGTTTTTGTCCTCTAGGGCAGAAAATCTCAGGAAAAAACAGCCTGCTTAAGAAAAATGAAGTCAGTGCTTTTTTGTTTACTATATTAATAACTTTTTGGAGAATTAGTTTTCAAGAGCTAAGTTTAATTGAGAAGTCCTTTACAAAGAACACATGCAAACCCAACGGGAAGAAAAGCATCCTCTTATTGACCCCAGTATGTGTGTATGTATGCTTAAAATTAATATACTCTGGGCAGAAAAGCAATGGCAGGGGGCTAGCCCTACCAGGTATTAAAACATTCATAAGGCTTCTATAAATAAAAGTGTGGTACTGATGTATGAATAAACACAGAGACCAATGGAATAGAAGAGAAAACCCAGAAATAAAGTGCATAGGAGAAACGACAACTCAAATTAGTGGGGGGAAGAAATTCTTCTAAATAAATAGTTTTAGGACTTTATAAATAATATTTAAATAAACAGTGGTAGTTGTTTGAAAAAGAAAAAATTGCATCCATAGTTCACACACAAACCAGGATAAATTCCAAATGTATTAGAGACCTATATGCAAACAAACAAACAAAACCATATAAATACTATCTGGGAGTGCAAGAAAAACCTCACTATGACACAAAATCTAGAAGTAATAAAAGAAAACATCGATAAAGTTGACAACCTAAAATAAAAACTTTTCAGGCTAAAAAACAACAAAGCAAGGTTAAAATACATATGACCAACTGGGAAAAAATTTATAATTTATAACACAGAGGTTGTGGTTATATCCCTAATATATACATACATTTTAAAACTTCTAAAAAATGAATAAAAACACAATAACCCAGTAGAAAAATGGGTAAAAGATATGAACAAACAATTCACATAAAAGTAAATGTAAATAGTTCTTAAACATATGAAGAGATGCTCAATCTCACAGGAAATAAGAAAAATGAAAATTAAAACTATACCATTTCTTACCTATCAGACTAACAAAAATCCAAAAGTTTGGTAAGAACAGCAACAAAAGTTAAGCAACACAATTTCTCGGTCATGTTGTTGGGGAACAGGTACTCTGCTACACTGCATTGCTGGGAATGCAAATGATAAAAATCCTTTTGGAGGAGAATTTGACAATATCTAGCAATATTACATAGAATTGACTATGTACACAAGGTTATTCATTATAGTGTTACTTGCAATGGTAAAAGATTGGAAATAACCCAAATGTCCATCTATGGACAAATAAGTACACAAAGTGTTGCAGTCAACAACAGGACTTCCAGCACATTCAATTAAGTAGAAAAAAGAAAGAAAAAGCAATAGGCATAATGTTTTATGTAACAAATGAACATTTTGTATAACAGATATAAATGCTTATTGAAGTTTTTAAAAATGGCTATAGGTAGAAGGAAACCATTCATCGCAGTTTCCTTGAGCCACTTCAGGTCAGTTCAGGTTCAGGTTTATCCTACTGTCCTGGTTTCACTCTCAAACGTGTTCTAGTCTGGACAATAATTTATGTGGTCACCTTATCTATAATTGAGGGAGGGAACAGAATGGAGGTGACAGAGATGGAAATTAACTGTCTTTTATCATTATTATATATATTTGTCTAATTATGTAAATATTTTACATAATCAAAACACAAAAATAAATCAAAAAGGAAATAAACAATCCCTAAAAAAATGAAAACAAACTAACACACGTGAACCTAACTTTATATCAAGTTGATCACATAACCACTCACAGAAAATTACTCCAACTGAACTTGGAAGACGGTATTTGGGCTGACATCTTCAGTATATATTCAAAGACAAAGCAATCTTAACTGTCATTGAATAGTCTTATTGATGTATTATCAATAAAGTATATAAGTAATTACATTAATGTTGTCAGAAACCAAAAATTCCAGCATAAAAGAAACGAGTTACAGATACAAAATAAAAAGGAGTAAAGCCCCTGTAATCTTAAATCTGAATTGCAATATTAGCACAAACTCTAAGTTTTTTCTCTTTAGCTATTTATTAGCTCTGCCCCCTAAAAAGGGTTAGAAGAAAAGATAACCCAGTAAAAGCAACAAGTACCCCTAATGCCAAGACTGTGGTCTCTACCTACCATTTTCTTCTAAAGGGAACCAAGTTCCCTGGAGAAATGGCTAATTCCAATGTGAGGCAGAAATAAGATGAGCCCAAGACAGCCTGTCTGAAGCTAACAAAGATGACAGAAGTCACATCAAAAGGACTCAAAAACCAAGTTGAAGAGGCTCCTACTAACCAAAGATGGGACAATTTGAGTAAAAAGAATGACAGTAACTGATTAAAACACTAAATGTACATATTAAAAAGTCATGAGTTTATAATGATACTTAAACCCTACCAAAAAGCAAAGTAAAAATGTATTGAATCCTACTAGAATTTGCTAGGGCATGAAGTCAATACTCTGAAAATGGATAAAGAGAAAGAATTAACTATTTATCTTACATTTTGTTTATTTATCTTTTATTTCAGGGTAACCAAAGGGCTCTAGTGGATGTGGGAAAGATCTTCTATACAGAATAATTCCAGCTAATAAACACAGAAGGAATGATAAAAATAGCCGCTCATTATTTAATGAAATTGGCAATGGCAATGGTCATCAATGAAGGGTGAAACCACGAGGTCAAAGAATGATGGGGAACCTTCTACAAAGGGATCAGACTTTCACCATCTGAACTCACTGACCAATTTTAGCATCACTAAAAGAAGGACAACTAGGTGTTATTAATGTCTACAGTGTACCACTGTACCCCATCTCTCCATAACTGAACCTGGATCTGCTCAGCCTTTAGATCTAACTTTCATCTACAGAAAACAGACATGACAGAGTAACAAGCTAAATAACCAGAGGAAGCAATCAGCCAAATCCAGAATGTGGTATATTTTCCATCATAACTCACCAGTTTCTTCAACAAGTCAATGGAATTTTAAAAAGTGGTGAGGGGAGGAGGAATGTTTTAGAATAAAAGAAACTTAAGAAACCTAACAACCAAATACAGTAAGTGGACTTTGTGGGATCTTGATTTGACTAAAATAACATAAACAACATTCAGTCAATTAGGGCAATCTGAATATGAACTGAGTACTAGATGTTAAGGAAGTATTGTTAATTATTTTAAGTGTGGCAATGATATTCTATTATGTAAGAAAATTTACTCTTTTATTGAGATGCATAACTAAGGTACTTTGCAGGTGTAGTAGAATTATTTATTTTATAATACTCCAACTAAAAAAAGTATGGAGGACAGACAGATGAATGGACAAAACAAGTATGGCTGTTGAATCGAGGAGTAGGTACACAGCAGTTCATTGTACTCTCTATTTTTGTGTATATTCAGAAGAGTAAAAACAAAACAAACACTAAAACACAAAACAAAACAAAAACCTGTGGGTAGAGGTGGGATCCAAAAACCAGAGGATTTGAAGAACAGTTGGACAGCAAGTACGAAAATGAGCTATGGCAGTTACTCTTACCTTAAGAGAAACTCAGAGAAGACAAACAAAGGGAAGGGAAGGCTGTACTCTAATCTGGAAGCTCTCAGAAGTCTGTGCCCCACCCATGAAAAGTATGGGGAGTGTTTCCACTCAGAAGGGGGAAGCAGTCACAGGTCTGCAAAGGACATCAAGAGAGTCTAACGTGGAAGAGAACTGCCTACCAGAAGAAGACTACTGTACAAAAAGAACTGGGACATCTAAATTTTATCCTAGGAAATAGAAAGATTAACTGAATTGAAAATTAAACATGAAGTTACATTATGAACTCACTCAAAGTTTAAAACTGGTCATTGCCCTTAAAGGTAAATAATACATTTAAAAAAAAAATGGGTACTAGCCCAGCAGCACACCAGTTGCTTCTAAAATTGTAGAGAGGGGCTGGCCCCATGGCTGAGTGGTTAAGTTCATGCACTCTGCTTTGGTGGCTCAGAGTTTTGCCGGTTCAGATCCTTGGCATGGATATGGCACTGCTCATCAGGCCATGCTGAGGCGGTGTCCCACATAGCACAATCAGTAGGACCTACAACTAGAATATACAACTATGTACTGGGGTGCTTTGAGGAGAAGGAGGAGGAAAAAAAAAAAGATTGGCAACAGATGTTAGCTCAGGCATCAATCTTTACAACTGTAGAGATATGAACATGTATAATCAATCATTCCTTCTCAGTAGAAGAATTCCAGAACTTGTCTAGAAGAAGAAGCTGAATGGCACCGTTACCATTGTGTGATGGTTAAAACACACACACACATAGGGGCCAGGCCATGGCGTAGCGGTTAAGTTCAGCACATTCTACTTTGGTGGCCCAGTTTCACAGGTTTGGATCCCGTGCTTGGACCTACACCACTCGTCAGCCATGCTGTGGTGGTGACCCACATATAAAGTAGGGGAGGACTGGCACAGATGTTAGCTTAGGGCTCATCTTCCTCAAGCGAAAAATAAGGGAGACTGACAACAGATGTTAGCTCAGGGCTAATCTTCCTCAGCAGCAACAACAACAAACCCTAAAAAAAACACCCCTCCCCTCACACATATATAACACACCCACACACACAAACATATTTTAGGCAATGCTAAAAGTGCATTTGTGTATTTGGTATCCATGTTTAAATTAAATGCTTGTATATTTGTATTACGAGTTAATATGCTTATTTTCTCTTTTTGACTTACTTTCATTGTACATACTAAATTAACTTACATTTAATGCTCTAAAATAATTCAAAGCTTCTTTTATTTCAGCTGACATAATAAAAAAATTATAGCCACAAGGACATAGAATAAACTGTCCATCTTGAGAGAATAATGCAATAAGAATTCATTTATTTGACAGTCATAAAACACTGGAGTATCTTCTAGGTGCCAGGGACTACACTAGCTGTTAGAAATATCAAGATGAATATAAGAGGACAGAGGAAAAGACACTTCTGTCCTGGTTCTCTCACTACTCACTACAAAACAATAAGGAAAAACAAGAAACTGAAACACTACCTCCACTGTGGAAGAACCTAAGAATTAAATGTGACCGACTCAGTGGTCTGCTCACAGGCAGATGTACACCACAGAACTCTGGCAAGACGCAGGGGCTGGAGACACCAGGTGCTGCAGAGGCAAGCTTATTTTGAGGATAGTTACGCCTCCAAGCCCCTGTCTCTCTTTCACAACTGTAGGAGATGAGCGGGTTATTCTCTAGAGAAACTAAACCAAAGAGGCCCTGGACTGGGAACACCAACAACTCTACAGGGTGGACACGATGATGGAAAAAAACAAGGAAAGTAAAAGACAGTATGCTTACTGGATACTGACTTTGCCCCTCAGGATCCCAGAACTGCAGCCAGATTTACTATCCCAGCCCCAACCCAGGCAAAAAACTCAAAGATCCTTCTCTGAAAAAGCTGTACAACCCAAAGGAAAAGATCTATAGATACTGAGATAGAGGGCTCCTCAATGAAAAAACCAGCTCATCTCCAATCATCCGATAGTGAGGCAACAAACTAGATTTCATGCCCTGTCTACAAGCACAGGGCTCCTGATCAGCTGTAGAGTGTCTAACTTTTACAGACGAACAGATGGCTGAGAGCACCAGACAGTTGAGGAAATGGAACTAGAAGAAGCAGTAGAAGGAAAATCTTCAATAACAAGCAAACTTTATAATTAACAGTCCCAGAAAGATAAGAAAAACATCTTATCTATAAAATAAGAACAGTATGCTCTCCAAAAAGGACAATCAGGGAGGGGCTCCTGGAAATTAAAAATGAAAGCCAAAATTTTAAACACTAACACAAAGGCAAGATTAGGAAACCTCTCAGGAAGTATACTCCAATACAAAAAGACAGATAATAAGATTAGTCATTTAATAAATTAGTGTTTACACTATTATACATCAAACTAGTGGGAACATTCATTTATTCAAGAGATTATTAAAATAAGTACTGATTTAACTAGAAATAGTGATAAAACCATATTGGAAAGATAAGGGAGCTAAATTCTCATATACCATAATACGAAGTCAACAGATAGTTTCTAAAATCAAAGAATCAAGAGACCAGTAGAAGAACATTTTTAGAATTATGGAAGTAATACAATACCGAAGAGTTGGAAGTGGTTGTCTTTGCCACAGGATCAAAACATTGGGAAAAAATGGGACAGAAGATTGTTATAGCACTATGTGCTTATATCTAAAGAACGTGCATATATCCTACTTTGATAAAAATAGAGATTAATTTTGAAAAGATCAACATGACACCATCCCTGTTCCTGAGGAGTTCATACTCTATTGGGAGACATGCAAAACAACAATTATACAAGCATGCAATAAGTGATACAATGGAAGCAGACAATCTGAATAGAATAGAGGATCCTATCTCATCAAATGAGGAAAGTTTCTGAGAAAAGGGGACACTTCAAGTGTGGTTTTAAGGGATGAAAAAGAGTTAAATGGTCAGAGAGGGGATGATGTATGTTTCTCCCAGCAACTGTCTATGCATGTAAGTTTTCTTTCTAAAACAAAAATGATAGCATTCTATAACTACACCTTTGCACCTTGCTTTTTTTACTTAATACATCTTAAAGACTGTTCTTCAGAAAGTCCTTGAAAACAGCTTTTAGTTTCTCAAGGATCTTTTAGTGAAGTCTTATATACAAAGGAAGATAATTTATTTTTTAATATAAGTACCTATTTTTTATTTGCAACCATAATACATGTGTCCTATAAAAAATTCAATGGTATAAAAAATTAAAAAGTAAAAAAATCCCCGCTTGTTCCTCCACTCCTACTCCGCAAGAATAAGCACTTAATTCCCTCCTAGATCTTTTTCTATAAAAATTAGAATACATACATAAGTAAATACTATTCATACAACTGAATGCAATATAATCTTCTATTAACCTACTACATCTTATACACACAGTAGTCTATACACATAAAATACATTTACATTCTTTAAAATCAAGGATTCTGTGATAAGAATTAACAAACTTTATTGCATGTCAACGTACCAACGCAGTCACAGCACTCATCCCAAAGGGTTCCAAGACACAGCATACACTCCTTACAGCAGGAACAATTCCCTTCTCCAGGTCGGCACTGGCAGAGCTCCTAGAAATAACACAGATGTTCAAACTTAAAATTCTGAATAACTGTACTTAAAATTGTTAAATTTTTACAGCAAAAAAACCCCCACAATATTTGAATTTATAATAATTTACTGGACACAATTTTTTATTCAATATCATTAACTATTTGCAGGAACATAAATATCTACAATGTCAAGGAGATTTATATTTTCTTTTGGAAACATTCAGTGAACACATTTTGGATCCTTTTATCTTATTTTGAAACAAAGAAAATATTTTACTTTATAACCCATAACTTTACCCCCTACACTACTTCAACAAATAATTCAGTACAAGAACAAAATCTACTTTCCAGCTATTAGATTCATTGTCCGAATTAATCTAAATGAATAGCTGACTTGTAGTGGAAGCTGTGGTTTCTCAATATACAAAGTGTGAATAAAAGTATGTTTTGAAAACTGCTATTTTTATTGATATACGACATATTAAAACAGTGTGCTTGGTGTGGCAGACTTTTTACAAAGAAGGTAGCAATTATTCCTCTCCCTATGTCCACCCACTTTGCAATGTGACTTTGCATGTCCTCTGATCAAGGGACAGGGTCTATTTCCTAACTCCTTCAATGTAGGTGTTCTTGAGACTTGCTCTGATCAACAGAATTTGGTAGAAGTGACTTCGTGTCAGTTTGGAGTCTGGGCCTCAAGAAATCTAGAGTGCTTCCCCTTTTTCTCTAGGAACTTTGCCCAGCTGCCATGTGACGCCTGGGAGAAGGTGATGTGGACAAACTGGTCCACCTGAAGCCATCCTAGTTCAGCCAGCCTCCAAACAACCAGGAGCTGAGGCCAGATACAGGTATGATCCCGGAAAAACCACCCAACTGATACAGGCCCAAACTGCTAATCCCCAGGAATAAGAGCTAAATAAACATTTTGTTTTGTTTTTTAAATAAGGGATATTTTGAAATAACAGAAAATATACACAACCTGGATTCAGGGCTGAAGAGCATGTTTTATTTATTTTGCTGGGAAAGATTCACCCTGACCTAACATGTTGTCAATCTTCCCTTTTTTTTTTCCTCCCCAAAGCCCAGTACACAGTTGTATATTCTAGTTGTAGGTCCTTCTAGTTTCTCTATGTGAGCCACCACCACAGCATGGTTACTGAGAAGGAGTAGTGTGGTTCCACACCTAGGAATGGAACCTGGGCCACGAAAGTGGAGTGCGCTAAACTTTAACCACTAGGCCATCTGGGTTGGCTCAATGGTTATTGCTTTAAGCTACTAAACTTTGGGGTGGTTTGTTACTCCAGGAAAGCTAATTAACACAGCTTGCATTGTAATGAAGCTTCAAGGTTTCCTTTAGCCCTTGCCACCAGACAGCCACTCCTAAATAAATGCAACTTAAAGGGAAATTCTATAGCCATTACTGCCTATTTGGCTTTCCCTGCTTTATGAGATACCATATATATTTTTTAAAACTTAAACATAGCACATAACATTTATCCCTATTAAATTTATCTTATTATATTTCTAGACCATTGGAGTCAGTCTATCATTCTTATATGACAATTTTTTGCAACAGTGATTTTCTTTTCCAGTTTTATTGAGAAATAATTGACGTACAGCACTGTCTAAGTTAAGGTGTATGGCATGATAGTTTGATTTACATATATTGTGAAATGATTACAATAAATTTAGTTAACATCATGAGCTCATATAGACACAATAAAAAGAAAAGAAAAAAAATTTTCTCCTTGTGATGAGTATTCTTAGCATCTCCTCTTTTGACAACTTTCTTATATACCATACACCAGTTAACTATAGTCATCATGCTGTACATTACATCCCTGGTATTCATTACCTTATAAACTGGAAGTTTGTACCTTTTGACCCCCTTCCTCCAATTCCCCCTCCCCACACTTCCCACTTTGGTAAACACAAATCTGATCTCTTTTTTTATGAGTTTGGTGGGGTTTTTTTGTTGTTGTTATTGTATTTAGATTCCACGTTTAAGTGAGATCACACAGTGTCTGGCTCTGTCTGACATTTAACATAGCATGATGCCTTCAAGGTCTATCCCCGTTGTCACAAATGGTAGGATTTCGTTTTTTTATGGCTGAGTAATATTCCACTGTATATATACACTACAACTTCGTCATCCATTCATCCACTGATGGACACTTAGGTTATTTCCATGTCTTGACTATCGTGAATAATGCTATGAAGATGGGGGTGCAAATATCTTTTTGAGTTAGTGTCTTCATTTCCTTTGGCTATATTCTCAGAAGTGGAATTGCTGGATCATATGGAGTTCTATTTTTAATTTTCTGAGGAATCTCCATACTGTTTTCCATAGTGGCTGCATCAGTGTACATTCCCACCAACAGTGTACAGAGTTCCCTTTGCTCCACATCCATGCCAGCATTTGTTATCTCTTGTCTTTTTGATTATGGCCATTCTAACAGGTGTGAGGTGATATCTCATTGTGGTTTGAATTTGCATTTCCCTAATGACTAGTGATGAGCATCTTTTCATGTACCTGTTGGCCATTTATATATCTTCTTTGGAAAAATTTCTATTCAGGTCCTTTGTCCATTTTTTTAATCAGACTATTCATGTTTTTGCTATTGAGTTGTATGAGTTCTTTATATATTTTGGATACGAACCCCTTATCAGATAAAGCAAGACTGATATTTATAATTCCTTGTTTTCTTCTTCTCCAAAAGTCTCCTAGCTATTACACAGCACATTCAAGATCAACACTTGTGCTATTTTCTAACTAATTCATTAGTTTGATGTCAGTGTGTATTTGTGATTCAATATATGCAAACTATAATATTGTAGCACTGTGGAATTCTGTATACTCAGGCTGCATCCATGTAACGCAGACCTCAAGTAACTTTGCTAAGTCTGTTAGGAAGAGAAAGGCTAAAAGGGCAGGGACTTCCTGAGAAGTATAGATGCTTCATCATAAAACTGGTGATGCTTGATTCAGACAAGCTCAAACTTACTTGGAAATCTAGAGAAAGAAGAGTTGCCAAAGCTATATTTTGTGACTTATTTCTCCATAAAAAAATGTCTGTCCTATCTTTGGAGTAAGAGAATATTTTCTGAGTAGACATTTTTAAAAAAGAGCATCAGAGTTAAGGATATTGATACTTTTTGTTTTTAGTTTTATAAAAGTTGCCACTTAATCACAAGAAATAAAGCTTTAAAAAATTTTTAATTTATATTATACATAGAAAATACCCCTTTCTATCATAGTTGCTTATATTTACATTATTTATTTAGCACAGGAGAAATAAATTAGAAAAGTAACAAATTTATTCAAAGAATCTCTCTCTCCTTTTTCCTATCATAGCTTCCAAATCGTAGCTTGTTAAATGAATTACTGTAAATTATGCTAAATAATTTTAAAATGAATGCCAATTTAACGGTTTCCATTAGAGAAATCTGAGTCTTTAAAGTATTCATTATGCCTCTTACTGTCGGATATCTGTTACGTGTTTTAAGCTGGAATGAAAGGTAAATGAAAACATCAGATTACTGCTAACTAATGGAAGGTTTAAACTAAAACTATTTAAAAGTTGCTTGAACATGTCCAGATTATCTAGCCTTCAAGATTAAATGCATTTCACCCCCTCTCAAGAGATGCCTGTGCTTTACTTTTACATGTCAGCATGACAGAATAATGCACCTAACTTCTCACTTTCCAGGAGAAATATACTATACAGGCAAATTTAAGAGATGGCGTTTAGGATCTCAAAAACCTCACTGCAAATCTAGAAAGCAAAAATACATGGAAATGATTTGCTTTAGACTGTTGTCATAGTCAAGAAGAAAATGGAAACAATGAATTTCCATGTGTAAATAATTATGAATAACAGCCATGTGCAGCTCATCAAGTAATTCACTCTTTTCTATTCACTTTGCATGTCTTTCAAAACCACATCATTGAATAACGTTTTGTCATAAACATATTTGGAAATGCATACTTTAATTTTTTTGACAGTAAGCAAGCTGTGGTTAGGATGAACGTTTTTAAATATAAGGAACATTTCTAAAGTGTTTTGGAGTCAAGTATTGGAAATACAAAAAAAAAAAAACTCAAAACGTAACTGTGATGAATCAAGGATCACAGAAAAACATAAAAAATTACTCCATTTAAATTAAGCAGAATCTTTTCTTCAGGATACTTAAAAAGAAACCTTTACCTTTAGTTGTTTTAGTTATGAGTCTTCTGTAACTACAAAGGCTTTGCTGAAGAGGCTAGAACCAAGATAAAAGGAATGCTTTAAAAATATTTTTTTAATTGTAAAAAATTTTGAAAAATATCTGCTAGAGTAGAAGGAGAAATTACCCAAATTCTTCCCACTTTGGTAAATTCCTATGCATTTCTAATAAAATAATGATTGTGCACTCTCTTGATCTAAAGAAATAAGCACTTCCCTATTGTAAAAATCTGTCAACACAACTTAGCCACATTTTATGTACCAAAATTCAGAAATAGGCCTTACATTCTTGATCCCTTCCACACCTTGTCCATGTTCTCATTCTTTACCACCACGTTTATTAGTATCTTCCATTTCACTATTACTTCAAAATCTCTACTTCTTAAATAGAACATATGGTTGAGTTGAGATGTCGAATATTCTGTTGGGACTGGCTGTTTATACATTTTATTAATCTTACTATGACTAAATTTGAGTACTGCTCAGTTGAGTGGAACATGTGATTATAACCAAACACAGAGTTCACAGAGGTCCAAAAAACAGACAGATGCAACACCTCCACTACTTCCTGCTGCCCCTCCCCCGAAGCTCCCAAGTGGATTTATTTGACATTAACAGGCGCTGTGCTAAGTGTTTCACATGCATTATCCTGATTCTCATAAAGCTTCTATCAAAGTAGTTATTATTTATCTTCATTTTTCAAATAAGGTTATGAAATTTGTACATCATTCAATTAGTAAGTGGCTGAGATGTGACCCCAGTTTTGGTCAGATATTCCTGCTTTTTAAACATTGACACGGGAACTATATAGCTTATTTCTTATTAATTTAGCATTTCAATAATTATAGTTATTACTTTCTCAGAAAGAATGAGCCCATAATTAAATTGAGATAATCCCTCATGTTGTTTGAGCAAAGACATTATTATATCTTTCACTCTCAGTACCTGAATACAATTAGAAGTGCTATTGCCCAAGTTTAATCATTGTTTGTAAAAGCAAAATAAATATCATTGGCTAAGAGTTGCAAAACCAGTGAGTTGGAATTTAATACTTAATTCTTTTGTTGCTTCAGCCAGTTAATGACCCTATCATCTGCTTCACTAGTCTGCACGTCTCAGAGAAAGTGTGGGTGTTGCTCACCATACAGATGAGAAGGCTGAGAAGGAGTGGTTAGTGATTTGTCTGAGTTCACACAACTGGGACTCTGACATCAGGGCTTCTGACTCAAGGCTGCTCCTACCACCACTGCTTCTGCATGTTAGAGTCAGAGTAATATGGAAGAAGACATCTGTTTTCCGTGTGTAGTACTATGCCAGGCGTTATTAAAGTTTGGTAATCACATTGTTCAATAAATTTATGACAGAAAAAACTGAAACTTTATACTAAATGGCAAACAGAAATTTATACATTTGGGCTGCCCTATATGGACCAGAATGAGTATTTAGAGAGAATCTGGAAAGCTGCTTAAAAAGCTTATAAGAAATGTGTGCCAGCACTATGAAAGTTTTAGGGAAGTCTAATCATTTAAAATGTACTTCATTACATTTGTATTATGGAAAATTGTGAAATTTTTGAATGCCAGAAGACAGAGATTTTATATAATTATTCAGTCAATTTTAATGGAAAAATCTTATTCTCTATACAACTAAGGTTCTGGTGAGATCTTAATTCTCTATGCAAAATAAATGGGGGACGGTATTACTTATCTGAGACTAAGACTAGACTTTAAGAGTTAAAATTTATTTCATAAACTTCCAAACTTCCAGGCCAGAGATGGAAACTAATAACTTGAGAAAGAATCTTATTTATATTCTACTGTTCAGTTACTAATAAATATTTCCATTCTCTAACTGTTGCCACGATCTGAGATATCTGTTAGCACTGTTGTTAAACCAGGGGAACATCATCATTGAAAAGAACATTATAGTCTGATAGAGGGCAAATGACTTGGACTTAAGAGAATCTGAATTTAAGTCCTAGCCCATAAGCTGCAGTCTCAGTTTCTCAGTCATAAAAAGGAGATGGTATTGCTAGACTTTCCCTTACAGACTTTGGCATCCAAATGAAATAATGACTATAAAAAGGTTTGGCGACCCAGCAATTCCACTCCTAAGTATTTACTCAAGAGAAATGAAAACATATATCCACACAAAGACCTCTATCTGAAAGTAATTGCCCACTTTACTCATAATCACCAAAAACTGGAAACAACCCAATGTCTATGGGCTGGTGAATGGATAAAGAAATGCGGTACATCCATACAATGGAATACTACTCAGCAATCAAAAGGAAAACTACCTGATACATACAACAATTTAAATGAGTCTCAAAAGCATTATACTAAATGAAAGAGGCCAGCCAGACACAAAAGGCTACATACTCTACAATTCTGTTCATACGACATTCTGAAGAAGCAAAACTATTGGGACAAAAATCAAATCAGTGGTTGCCAGGTGCTTAGGCTTGGGAAGGGGCTAGTTCTGACTACAAAGGGGCACAACGGAAGTTTTTCGGGTGATGAAAATATTTCCTCTGATTGTGGTAGGGGCTACATGAGCATATGTTTGTCGAAAATCAAAACTATGCCTAAAAAGAGTGAACTGCATTGTATGTGAATTATACAGCAATAAATTTGACTAAAAAAATGCTTTGGGAGATCAGGGAATACCTTATTTCATCTTTGAAAGACCATTATGGTACATCGTGGTTTCTCCATAAATTTATTATTTTAACAAACCTGAATTGAAAAACATAAAGCATTATATAAATGCAAGCTGCTGTTTTACTTTTCTACTTTTAAGCTAAAACTAAACTTCTCTAAACTAACCTAAATACTTTTCCCTTTTTTTTTTTTACAAAGAAACATAAAGCAATGCTAGTGAAAAACACAGAACACAAAAGTAGTATATACAATATATTTGTTAAAAGTCACCTAACCATAAATAAAAACCTAGAAAGAACTATATCAAACTATAAAAGTAGTCTGTGTTTGGATAATAGGACTATGAATGACTTACTTTCCTTTTTCTACCACTATGTATTCTATGAATTTTCTTTGAGTACAAAATCATTTTATAATGGCATATAAAATTTAATTTACTTGCGTAGTATGACTTCTTAAGATTGTTTAATGGTTGTACAATAAAAAAAATAAAATACTCAAAAACACAAACTGAGGTTCTTAAATATTACATTAAGCAAACTAAGTATTTATAACAGCTTGATCTTAAAAAAAAAAACAACCCAGGAACGTCAGAACAAAGCTAGTTAAGTAAACACATATCATGTGAGCATTGGTAATCAATAAAGCAGTAGAGTGTCCCTATACTGATACTACTTTGACAACTGTCACTTAGGTCAAATGGGTATTTTAGAACAAATAAATAAAACAAAATATCCTCAAACAATTAGCCTTTATTCAAACATAATTATAATTAGGTTGGATTACAACAAATCTGTCTTGACATATTATACTCTTTAAGGAGGAAATCAGACAAACTTTCAAACTTGGAAGAGAAATATCAACTGAACCTCATTATCATGTTGTTCTTTACAAATTCTAACTGGGTAGTAAACTTTCGTCCTGAAAATAATATAAACTTAAGTGACACAAGACTGAAAACAGAATTTATCCTTTTGGCTAAATAAATCATCATAAAGGTTCATGTATATACGTGAACTACCAAAATATAACAAATGGCACCCATTTCCTATATAAACTTAGTAACAAAATTTTAATCCTACTTACTTTAAAAGTGGCCCAATGAATTTCTTTAAAATAGTCGAGGTGGGGTGAAGTAGGGAGGTACAGATGAGAGAGGACTGGCCATATGTTGATAGCTGAGTGATGAGTATGAGAGGCTATTTTACTATCCTCCCTATTTTAAGTATATTTGAATTTTTCCAAGTGTCCCGATGAAAGCTTTATTTTTGTTTTAAAAAGGAAACAGCCAGTGAAAATAAATTTTAGTTTCCACTAATAAATTTTAGCAGCTATTCTAATTGCATTAAGCATCTGAAAGGGAAACAATGACTTATTCTTCCCTTAAATTACATCAGGCTGAACTCACTACTTTTGGACATTAATTTTAAAGATTTACATGAGGTGTTAACTGAAGCAAAACAGGACAAAAATGAGAGTAACAATTTTTTTTTGGTGAGAAAGATTGGCCAATCTTCCTCTTTTTGCTTGATGAAGACTGTCACTGAGCTAACATCTGTGCCAAACTTGCTCTGTTTTATATGTGGGACGCCACCACAGCACGACTTGATAAGCGGTGTGTAGGTCCATGCCCGGGATCTGGAGCCATGAACCTCAGGCCGCTAACGTGGAGTGCGCAAACTTAACCACTACACCACCAGGCAGGCCTGGAGAGTCACAACTTTGAAGAACGAGGAAGTAGAATGAAGAGGAAAAAACACTATAGGAAAATAAGACAGTGTTCATAAGAGGAAAGAACAAACACTGTATATTGTAAATCAAAATATTACTAGTATAGTAACAAATCAGGGTAACTGTAGCAAGAGACTAACATGGAACTTAATTAGGCACTGATTCAGGAAAAGGAAGAGAAAATTAATTTTTTAGTTTACTGTGATTAAAGACAAAATACACTTTAAAAAACTAGAATTCTTAGTAGGAAACTATTTTGAAATCCCAACCTATTTCAGGAAATCTAAGATTCGTTTAATAGCTGAGTCAATTTTTAGAATAAAAAAGCAGAGTGTCAATTTGGCACATAAAAGTGCTAAATAAATATTCAGGTAACAAGTGCTAAAATGATGCATCAATGATATCTGAACCTAAGTCTGAATATTTTCATGAATTATAATGTTTATATCATCCTAAATATGACCATAAATATTGGTTAAAAGTACCTACAGGTCAATAAACCTGTTTTTCACTTCTTAATACAAAATAGGTCTTGGAATTTCTAGGCTAGAAGTGTAATATTGATCCACAACTTAAAAGTTCTTTTCACAAAAGCAGAAGAAAAAACAAGTAAAGATCTTGTCAAAAGCAAAATCTTTTCTTATCAAGTTTTTTCCTGAAATAGGACAGCTAAACCACTCATTATATGAGCAAGAGTACACCAAGACAACAATTTTACTTTCTTGATGTTTAAAGTTAGATTCCTTTCCTGTCAGAAGCACAAAATAAATATTTATATAGGGACCACCCTTACGCATAACAACTTAAAGGAGTGGCAGGAATGACTGTGCTGCCTTGTGATCATGCTGGTAAAAAATATTTACATAACTATGAGCTTCCAGGGAAAATTTTTTATACTTAGTTATTTCATCAGGGCAGAGGGCTCAACATAGACAAATGTTCTAACTTATCCTCATAGTACCTCATTTCAACACTACCAATGTTCAAACTAAACCAAAACAACAAAAAGAAAATCTAAATTCCCTCTAAGAAGTAATTAGTATCTTTCTTTAAACTTCTATAGCATTGCCTTTCTTAAAAGTACTTATCTCCTGCCTTCATTTCTGTACATGTTCTTCTTCTGTAAATTTAAGGAGAAAAGCTATTACTGTCATCTAAAATGTCAATGTGCCTTGTTCTTTCTTAAATATGAAAGCAGAATTTTAATAACTTAGCGTGTGCAACGGAAAGCAAAGTGCCAGCAATTCTCCATCTTTTCAGCGCCATTAACCACTTTAAGAACCTCTTGAAAGCTATGGACTTTTTTCCTAGAAAACTGTACATACATAATTGTGAATAGAACTAAAAAGAGGGCATTAAAGTTCAAGCTTCTATCACAGCAGTTAAGCTACTCTCCCCCGAATACAGCAAAAAGAACTAGAGATCCACCACCCACCCACCCACCCCAACCACAGCAAGAAAACCAGCCAATCAAAACCAACCAACCACAAACTTCCTTTCAGGAAAATGACCAGCTTCACAGCAGAGAACACATTCCAGGCTCAAGGGCTCCCTGTCCTTCCAGTGAAACCCTCCAGTCTGTGTATGTCAGTTCTACCCATGTACACAGTCTCTCAACCAACTTTTTACTGCCTCTTTCTTAAGTATAAATGGACGACTAAAGCATACTATAGATTCGGGGAAAGCCTGTCACATGGAAGAGACATAAGTTACAAGAAAAAAAAATCTTGGAAGAAAGAAATAATCCAGGTAACAGAACTAGGGGGAAAACACACACACCTCCACCTCCACCAGTGAAACTTACAATAGGTGTCATCCTTGGAGATATCTGAGAAAATGATGCATTCAAAAACAAGTGAAAGTGTTAATCCAAAAAAATTAACAAGCAGAATATAAGAGCTCTCGAAATTTAAAAGTCATTGCTAATACTAAAAAATTCAATGGAAAGCGTTCAAAGCTAAAGTCAAGGAAATCTCCCCAAAGGCAGAATAAGAAGGTAAAAACAAATTTAAGATCCATGACACTAGATACAAGCAATGAACAATCCGAAAATGAAATTAAGGACACAATTCCATTTACAACAACATCAGAAAGAATAAAATACCTATGAATAAACTTAACCAAAGAAGTGTAAGACTTCTTTACATTTCTACAAAATACTGAAAGCTGCAAAATATTGTTGAAAGAAATTAAAGAAAATCTAAATAGAAGAAAGATATTCCATGTTCAGGAATCAGAAGACCTAAATACTGTTAAGAGGTCAGTACTTCTCAAACTGATCTATATAGTCAATGCAATCCTTACGAAAACCCTAGCTGGCAATACCAAAGGTACAACCCGTGAAAGAAAAAATGAATGTTGGACTTCACCAAAATAAAAAACGTATGCTTTGCAAAAGGCACTGTCAACAGAATGAGAAGACCTGTCACAGACTGGGAGAAAATATTTGCAAAAGACATATTTGATGAAGGACTGTTATCCAAAACATACAAAGACTCCTAAAACACAACAGTAAGAAAATGAACAGGGGCTGGCCCTGCAGCCGAGCAGTTGGGTTCACGCGCTCTGCTTTGGCAGCCCAGGGTTTCGCCAGGTCTAGTCCTGGGCGCCGACATGGCACTGTTCATCAAGCCGTGCTAAGGCGGCATCCCAGGTACCACAAGTAGAGGGACCCACAACTAAAAATACACAAATACGTATGGGGGGGCTTTGGGGAGAAAAAGGAAAAATAAAATCTTAAAAAAAAAGAAAATGAACAACTTAAAAATGGGCAAAGGATATAAACAGACACTTCACCAAAGATGATACAGAGGTGGCAAATAAAGCAGATGAAAAAATGCTCAACATCATGTCATTAGGGAATTGCAAATTAAAACAATGAGATACCAAGATACACCTGTTAGAGTGGCTAAAATTCAAAACACTGACAAACCAAACATTGACAAGGATGCAGAGCAACAGGAACTCTCATTCACTGCTGGTGGGAATGCAAAATGTTAAGGCCACTGTGGAAGATAGTTTGACAATTTCTTACAAAAGTAAACATACTCTTAGCATATGATCCAGCAATTGTGCTCCTTGGCATCTACTCAAATGAGTTGAGAATGTATGTCCACATGAAAATCTGCACATGGATATTTATACCAGCATTATTCTTAGTTACCAAAATTTGGAAGCAATCAAGATGTCCCTCAATAGGTGAATGGATAAACAAACGGTGGTACATCCATACAATGGAATATAAATCAGCAATAAAAAGAAACAAGCTATCAAGCCGTGAAAAGACGTGAAGGAACCTTAAATGCATATTGCTAAGTTAAAGAAGCCAGCCTGGAAAGGCTACATACTGTATAATTCCAACCGTAAGACATAATGGAAAAGGCAAAACCATACAGACAATAAAAACGATCAGTAGTAGCCAGGGACTTGGGGGTGGGGATGGAGCACAGATTTTTAGGGTAGTGAAACTATTCTGTGTCACATCGTAACGGCAGCTATATGACATTATACATTTTTCAAAACGCACAGAACTGTACAATACAAAGAGAGAACCCTAATGTAAACTGTAGACTTTAGTTAATAATAGAGCGACAATATTGGTTCATCAATTCTAACAAATGTACCACACTAATGCAAGATGTTCATAATAGGGGAAACAGTGGGTGTGTGCAGGGGGAAGGGGTACACTGGCTCCTTCTAACTTTCTGCTCAATTTTCCTGTAAACCTAAAACTACTCCAAAAAATAAAATCTATTATAAAATAACTTCTTACCTGGGTTTATTGCAGAAATTGACAAGCTGATCTTAAAATTCAGATGGAAATGCAAGGGACCCAAAATAGTCAAAACAATCTTTAAAAAGAAGAAAGTTGGAGAACTCATACTTCCTGATTTCAAAACATAACACAAAGCTACAGTAATCAAGACAATGTGATACTGGCATAAAGACAGACATATGGATCGATGGAATAGAATTTAAAGTCAGGAAATAAACTATTACATTTATGGTCAAATTATTCTCAACACGGGAGCCAAGATAATTCAACGGGAGAAAAACAGTCTTTTCAACAAACTGTGCTAGGACAACTGAATATCCATACACAAAATAGTAAAGTTGGATCCCTACCTTACACCATACACAAAAATCAACCCCAAATGGATCATAGATCTAAACATAAGACCTAAATCTATAAAATGCTTAAAAGGAAATATACACGTGAATCTTTGTGACCTTGGGTTAGGCAATGGTTTCTTAGATACAACACCAAACGCATAAAAGACAAAAGAAAAAACAGATTACATAAAAACTTAAAACTTTCGTGTTGCAAATGATATCATCAAGAAAGTAAAAAGACAATCCACAGAATGAGAGAAATTACTGGCATGTCATATATCTGATAAGGGACCTATACACAGAATATATAAAAAATTCTTGTAACTCAGCAATAAAAAAGACAAGCCAATTGAAAATTTGGCATAGGTTCTGAATAGACATTTCTTCAAAGAAGATATACAAATGGCAAACTGGCACATGAAAAGACGTTCAGCATCATTCCTATTAGAGAAATGCAAATAAAAATCACTTTATATCCACTAAGATGACTACAATAAAAAAGAGAGTAACAAGCACTGGTGAAGATGGAGAGAAAGTGGAACCCTCATGCACTGCTGGTAGGAACATATGCAGCCACTTTGGAAAATATTTTAGCAGTTCCTCAAAATGTTAAATACACAGTTACCATATGACCCAGCAATTCCACTCTTCAGTATGTGCCCAAGAGAAATGAAAACATACACATACACAAAAACTTGTACATGAATATTCAAAGCAACATTATTCACCATAGCCCAAAAGTGAAAACAATCCAAATATCCATCAACTGATGAATGGATAAATGAAGTGTGGTATATCCATACAATGGATTATTATTTGACCATAAATCAATGAAGTACTGATACATACTAAAACATGGACGAATTGTGAAAACATTATGCTCAATAAAAGGAGCCAGACACAAGACAACATACTGTATGATTTCATTCATATGAAATGTCCAAAACAGGCATACAGAGAGACAGAAAGTAGGTTAGTGGTTGCCTAGGGGTGTGGATGAAGGAATGGAGAATAACTGCTAAGGGATATGAGGTTTCTTTTTAGTCTGATGGACATGTTCTAAAATAAGATTGTGGTGCTGGTTGCACAACTCTGTGAATACACTAAAAACCAGAGAACTGCACATTTAAATGGGTGGAATTTATAGTATTTGAATTATATCTCAATAAAGCTGTTAAAAAAAACATCTAAAACGCAGAGATCCATCTTAGATTTATACTAATCAAAGTTCCAGAAAGGAAGAAGAATATTATATATAAAAATAATAGTAAAATGGAATATTCTGGTCTTTAGCTCAAAACAGATTCCCTCCCAGGTGGGGGAGGGGATAAGGAGTAAGGGGGCACATATATATAGTGACTGAGAAATAATAATGTACAACTGAAATTTCAATGTTATAAACCATTACGACCTCACCTAAAAAAGAAAGAGAATCCCTCCTCCCAAGAAAGACTCTCAGGGTGCCCAACGCAATGCAGGAAAAGACTCACACCAAGGATACGGAGATGAAACTAAAAATTTCCAGAGAGAAGACATAAACAAAGTCATCTACAGAGAATAAAAAACACACTGGTATCAGACTTCTTACCAGCGATATGGAATACTAGGAGATAACAGAAACGTCTTCAAAGTTCCAAAGGAAAGGAATTTAACACAGAATTCTATATTAAGGCAAACCACCAGTCAGATGTAAAGTGAGAATAAATACATTTCCAAGATATGCAGGACCCAGAAGTTTGCTTCCAACACAGCCTTTCTTAGAAGATACTTCAGGGCATATTACAACAAAATGAGAGTAAATTAAGAAAGAACAAGATACGGAATCCAAGAAATGGTAGAACCAACCTAGGAAAGTAATAATGGGAATGTACTATATGACAGCATGCATCAGACACAGAGGGCAATCAGTTAAATCCGCAAACAAGACTGAAGGCTCCATTTGGAGAAAAACAGATTAAGAATGTAAAACGACACGAAAAGTTAATGACTGATGATGCAAAATCAAGAAAGACAATTAGAAACTCAAGAAAAACAAAATCATTCAAGAAAGGAAACATAATCATAGTACCCTATGTGACTACAGTCAACAATATTTATATAATCACTATAAAATAAACATGGTTTATGGAGTGTCAATTTTAGAATATACCTATAAATAAAGCATGCAAGATTCAAATATAGTTACAAAGCAGAGGAATAAGGTTCATAAAAATCACTGATAGAGCACTTAAGTGCTGAGCGCTGATCTAAGTACTTTGCACCTAATCTCCACAATGACCATACATCGTAGGTACGGCTATTATCCCTATTTTGTAGATGAGGAAACTGAGGCACTGCAAGATTAAGTAACTTGCCCAAGGTCATACGGCTAGTACATGGCCGAACTGGATTCAAATTCAGACAGTCTCGTTCTAGAGTTCATGCACTTAACCATTACACTATGCTGCCCCTCAAAATGTAGATGTCATCAAGCTTGACAACCTAAAAGAACAGATAACATCCCATTCCGCAGAGACTTTGATACAGTCCATCAGAAGTCATTCCAAAAGGTGAAAATTCTAAAGGCAGCATTCACAGATGCTTTCCCTGTTTGCTATGATGTTAAGTGTGGCAATCAATGGTAGATTCACATAACCCCCAAGGGAATCCCATAAGCCTTCCCTTTTCTAGATCCCTAAAGAAATTATACTTGGTCTCTCTGCCAAAAAATAAATAAAATTTAAAAAGGAAAGGGTAGGGCTACTAATATTCTCCTCTTATATCAGGAATCAAGAGAGAGTGTTTCTAGTTGACAGAACAGAACAGAAAGGTTTATCTGTACTGTAGAAATTGAAAAGGTAACCAAGAGAGAAACTAAAAACAGCGACACAATTATGGCAGGGCAGGGGTTGGGAAGGAGAGGATGGTACATGAGCTATGTCCTAAACTAGTATAGCAGAAAGGCAGTTTTAGATATATAATATCTAGAACTGATAAATTAAGAAACAGTATAAACATATTATTTAGCCATATGGTTAAAAATCACTAAAAGTAAAAATGGAAGCAGTTACTAGATTAAAAGTGGTTCTCCTTGGGTAAGAGAATGAGGAGTAGGGAGAATTAGGTCAAGGAACTTACTTTTCATTATGCATCCTTCTGAAAATTTGACTTTTTAAAAAGAGACTTGCATTACTATGACACATAATAGTTGGTTTCTTTCTTTAGAACTGTGCAGAACTAGAAGGAAACTGTGAGATCACTCACTCAGCCAATTCATTTTACAGTTAAAATGCGGCAGATTAGATTATACCTCATCCATATGCTCTCCTTACAGTGTGCCACCCATGCGCCTCCATCAAGAGGTGCGGCCTATGTTCCCTCCACTTAAATCCAGGCGGTCTATGACTGCAGTGAAGTGACACCGTAACTTCTAAGGTGAGGCGACAAAAGGCAATACAGCTTCCCCCAGCTCTCTTTCATGAGACGCACACCTTGGAAGCCCTGAGCCAACATGTAAGAATGTGGCATTTCTGAAGCCAACCGGTGCTGGAGAGATTATACAGAGAGGTGAGAGAGGTAAGAGAGAGAGAAGAGGGAGAGAGAGGAGGGGGGGGGTGGGGGAGGGGGACAGAGAGAGAGAGAGAGAGAGAGAGAGAGAGAGAGAGAGCACGTGAGTGAGTGCACTCACACTGAAGACTTCCTAGCCAAGGTGTTAGACTTACTGGTGAGCCTTCAGATTTGTGACATCCAGTACAGTAGCCAACAGTCACAATTAAATTTAAATTTAATTAAATAAAATTTAAAAATCTGTTTTTCAATCACACTAGTCACATTTCAAGGGCTCAATTAAACACATGTGGTTAGTTTCTACTGCACTGGATAGGGCAGGTGTAGACCATTTCCATCACAGCACAAAGTTCTAGTGCACAGCACTGCTCCAGATAATTCCAGCCCCCAGCCCTCAAGCCACCCCAGCTAACGCTGTGTGGAACAGAGACGAGCTATTCCACTGAGCCCTGCTCAGAATGCAAACTCATGAGCAAAATATATGTTGTTTTCAGCCAGGGATTTTTGGGGTGGTTTGTTATATAGCCATAGTAAGCGAAAGACAAAGAAAGCATAGTTCAGAATATGAAGTAATCTGCTGGAGTTCTGGAGTCCACAAAAGCAGTCAAATGGTGAAATTAATCACATTTCACTTCAATGTCCAATTAGTGTCTGTGAATAAAACAAACCAGAAAATCCTCAATCCTCGAACCCTCAGTATTTTTAACCTCAAATACTCTGCCACTTATGCAGCAGAAGAGTTATCTCTACAACTCCAGAAAAAGATCTGATGACTCTTGGCTCTGAAGGAACAACAGGAATCTGAGAGATGTCAGCATCAGTTAATTGTGGCAAAAAAAAAGTCCTAGCTTCTTTCCAATGAATTTATTAGAATCTCCATTTACCAGTTTTTACACTTACATAGTACTCTTTACTTTTTGAAGTATTTTTGTAAGTCTTAAATATTTTTAAATTAAAAAGTAAAACAAACAAAAGTCTTTGAGAGTGTTTATCAATATTAACCAAAAGCTTTCTCTTCTAAATATTCCCTTAGAAGGCAAGGTATTTTAAATAAAGTCTAACTTTTAATTATTTGAACGAACAGAAATGAGACTTGGAGAATCAAAAAATAATCTGGGATTTAAGTGAATTTCCATCATGAATACAGCAAATGCTAGGAGACTTTATCTCTAATAACAAATCATGAAGCCATACTGAAACACCCTGGGAAATAGCTCAGATTCCCCATCTGATGACCCCAGCACAAAGCTGGACTTTATGTGCAAACTATGAAATTTTCAGCCAGCACAAGACTAAGAAGACGTACCATATCAAAACTTCCTTGTATAAAATTAGATGATATTAAAGATTTACTGTTAATTTTTAAATTGCTAATAGCTATGTTTTAAAGAATTCTTATCTTTAAGAGAATTATGACAAAATACTATCAGGGATTTTCATGAAATTAAAACAGAGCTGGCACAGACAGAGGAGTATAGAGGAAACCAGGGCAGCCATGAGTTAATGACTTTGTAACTGCTGATGAGTAGTTCATTACACTCTTTTCTCTTCTATTTATGCTTGAAAATGTCCATAGGAAAGAAATTAAAAACCAACCAACATGGGGCTGGCCCCATGGCCAAGAGGTTAAGTTTGCGCGCTCCGCTGCAGGCAGCCCAGTATTTCATCAGTTCGAATCCTGGGCACAGACGTGGCACTGCTCATCAAGCCACGCTGAGGCGGCGTCCCACATGCCACAACTAGAAGGACTCACAACTAAGAACATACAACTATGTACCGGGGGGCTTTGGGGAGAAAAAGGAAAAAAAAAAAAACAACCAACCAACCAACAAAATTCTCTAGTTACATGTTCTCGTTTGAAAGCAAAGTAAGAGTAAACAGTATGAGATGGTGGCAAAACATGCTCACGGTCAGGCTTTCTAGAATTTCAACTATAAATGAGAAGAACCAAAATGTCAGATAAGCACAAAATGCCTCTAATCTATAAAAATAATTATCACTTCTAGGACATACACACAATTGCTCTCATGTCAGGATTACAGCCTAGAGGTGGGTGACTCACACTTTACACAGAATTCTAGTACGAGGTTACTGAATTTCTTAGCCAACAGCCAATAACCAGAAGGGAGACTAATAAAGGCAGACACACAATGGGCACAAGACTGCCGACGGTCTAATATGCTGGGAAAAGAGAGAACAGCTGTATAGGACATGAAGTTTACTACTAATTAACACACTTTATGGAGTAATAACCAGTATGTTTAGTGGAAAGGCCAGAGGCTTTGTGTTAAACACAGACTACGTTCCACAGCCACTTAACTAGCTATATAAACCTAGCCAAATTACTTAACCTCACTTTTCTCCTCAGAAAGAAATGACAGCGGTAGCTACACATCACGAGGCATGCCTTAATGACTGAGAGAGAGCTCACTGTCAAGTATCTCAGAAGTAGATTCTCCAATCCCAGCCAACAACTTGCCTGCAACCTTATGAGAGACCCTGAGCTAGAACCACCCAGACAATCTCCTCCCAGATTTCCAACTGTCAGAAACTGCATGAAATAATAAACGTTTACTGCATTAAGTACCTACGTTTGGGGGTAACTTATTACAGAGAAGAGATAACTAATACATTATACTTAGGGTACAATTTGTCCATTATTCGACTAGCTAAATTTTTTCCTAAATATAGTAAGTAAGCCTCTTTGCCATGTAAACTAGACTATACAAGGGAATCCTTTAATTCATCCGAATAGAGTGTTCATCACTTTGTAATGGCATGTTTAAAAGCACGATACTATTCTCAGTACTGAACTTCTTGACTCTGACCTTGCTTGGATGCAAGAGAACCACACGGACAAAAATCCAAACCACTGTGTCATGGTTCAGTACCCCAGGCCCTGATGTAATACTCAGGCCCTATACCATATTAGATACATACTCCACATGTGTATATCTGCGCTCGATGTCTGCTCCACAATATATTTTAATACTAACAAGAAGTACTCTTAATCCTACCTGAATTAAGCATTTGCTCACGTCACTAGCACAGAGTGCTTTATTGCAACTCAGGGACACAGGGACCCATGTCAGCAACACCAGGACAGCTAGCGTAAGCATAACAACACAGTGTGACTTCATGTTTCTTCAAAGAGAATCAGTCACTTCCAGGAAGCTAGACAAACAAAAAGAAAACAAAATAAAGCTTTAATTCAAAGGTATGTGATAAGGTAAAAACAAATACAAAAATGAACAAAACAAGCCAAGACTCATTGTTTGTGTTAAGACTCTTAAGTGATCATTTAAAGATCATTTTCAATGAGAGAGGACTTAAACCAAAAAAAAAAAAACACCTACAATTTTATCTTGTAATGTCTTGTTAGCCATCCTCAAGGATCTAGGACACCGAAATTCCTCAGACTACTCAGAAACGGCGACTGTGAAAGTTAAGGTGAATATACTTGTATCTTTATTTGTCTCTCTCCATAGATACACATACAGATTTATATCTATATAAACATATCTACCTATGTATCTAACATGTACCTATGTCAGTAACCTGAGAGTGTATCAGGCAAATAACTAGTTTCAATACTGCGCTGCTACTATTCCACTTTAGTTTTAGGCCCATTATTCAACTTTAAGCCAATATAAAAACTATTAATACTGTATTGTAATTTAAAACATTTAAGATTTTAATTCTTAGAATTAAAACAAATTTTTAAAATGCAAATTATTCTAGCGATTATTTATGACTATCTCATTTGTCTTTTAACATATATTAGCCAGAACGAAGCAGCTCAAAGAAAGGAGTCGACAGTCATTCCCTAAATGATTTAGCAAATAACAAAGGGGATAATATATTATTAATTGCATTAAGAACTCTGGGTAATCTATTAAAATGCGAAGATACTCTTTTAATTCTATTGGTATCATATTCTTCAAAGTTATTAAGATATTACAGATTTAACATCCTAAGATATTAAAAATCAAGATATTACAAAAAGAAAAAGGAAAGAAAGGCCAACACAAATTCTGACAGTGGTTAAACAACCAACATGGTTATTACACTTTTAAAGAAGGAAGATAAAACTTCTTGGGGTTAAAACACATTCCCAAAATATGATCAATTAAAGTGAGTGACTGACTAGTGATGTAAGAGGAATAACAGGCGGGTTTGTGGGGCCTTTATGATTACTGTAAACTTTTATTCTAAACATTACAGAGTACAACACAGCAAAAGCAGGCAGCAGGCGGAGAGACAGGGCTCCGGCCGGGCCCGGTTCCGGACGCGCGCCCCGGACCGCCCCCGGGCCCGCCAGGAACCAACTGTCACGCGCATCCGACAACGCGCACCGAGCCGGATGATTTCCGGAGCCACCGGGACGAGCTTGTCGAAGCAAAAGGCGGCGTTCAAAAGCTGATTTTTCCAGAACCATTTTTCATCCTACAACACTAAAAATGGGGTTTTTCCCCATCCCTTAAGGCTGTCTTCTGAAGTGTTTAACAAAACCTCCTGCTCCCAGAATCTCACCAGAGAAAGGATTCAACTAAGCGCGGGCGTGCGCCAAGCAGCTAACGGAGCCATCCCAAAGGCTTCCCGCGGGCTCTGGGGAGCCGGGCCGCGTCAGAGCCGGCCCAGCCTCGCGGCCCGCCCCGCGGAGCTCGGCCCCGGCGCACACCGCAGTCTCCGTGGCGGGGACGGAGTCGCGCCGGCGACGCCGCAGCAGCCCCGCGGTACCACCCCGCCGCCGACGCCGCGGCCCAGGCCCGGAGGGGCGGCGGGCCCGGGCAGGCCTGCGCGCTCACGCCCAGCCCCCGCCCGCGGCCGCTGTCCGGCCTCGTCGCCGCGTGGGCGGGGCCGGGCCTCGCAGGGTCGGGTCGCTCCGCTCCTCCCCGCCCCGCGAAGCCCTCCGCCGCCTCGGCCTCCACAGGCCCGAGCTCGGCCCAGCTCCCGCCTGCCACAGGGCCGCCCCGCCCGCTCCCGCTCACCGTGCGCCGCGGCGCCGCGAGGCCGCCTGGCCCTGCTTCCCCTGCGGGTCGGCCGAGCCGGGGGCGAGCCGCGGGGCTGTGCGAGGGAGGCCGCCGCGCCCCACGCCTCCGCGCCGCCCCTCAGCGCCGCGCCAGCGAGCCTCCGGCAGCTTAAAGACACAGGCCCGCGCGCCGTCGCCGCCGCCGCCGCCGCCGCGCACCCCGCGCCCCGCTCCCCGCGCCTCTTCCCTCCGCCTGCGCGCCCGGCCGCCGCCAACAGCTCCCGCCAGGAGGCGTCTCTCGCTCGCCTGCGCTGCTGTCAGCACACGCCCCCGCCGGGCCTCGCCCCCGCCGGGCCACGCCCACCCGCGCTTCTCCTCGGCCATCTTCCCTGCCCCAGGTTGGCTTCTTTTGTCAGCCTGCTCAGGCCAGTTGACCCTCCAGTGAGGCCGGTTGTCTGGGTCCCTTCTGCATGGCTACCCATGCTTCAGCCCTTAGCGCGTCCTGGTCATGGCGCGGAGCACGGGAGGTGCGTGAGTTCCCTGAGAGGGAGACAGTGTCCCCCTGGTTATGAGGATGCAAGGCTGAGGCACCCGTTGGTTGAGTAGCTGACGCTTGAGTGCTTGTTTGACGTCATAGGGACGTTTCTGCATCTTTAGACTTACTGAATAAGGATCGTCAAGGGTGGAGCTGCAGAATTTCTGTGAGCAAGTCACTCATCTTAGTAGGGGCAGCAGGATGCTCAGCACTGGAACCAAGGAGGAGGCCAGGGGTACTGGCCAGGAGGAGCTCACTGCCCTGCGGAGAGGAGGAACAGCTAGACAAATGCCCCCCACTCCAACCTCGTAGGAGGGGGCTCCCCAGGTATGTAGGACTTCAGCTCTCATTTCAGCCTGTATTTTAGAAAAATGAGTTCCTTCCACTAACCCTTAGCCTGTAGATGAAGGCAACTGAGAACTGGACTCAGTGCTCTCCTACAACCCTGGGAATTTGCTTTTTAAAAAGATTCTGGGAGGGGCTGGCCCGGTGGCCGAGTGGTTAAGTTTGCGCACTCTGCTGCCGGCAGCCCAGTGTTTCGTTGGTTCGAATCCTGGGCGCGGACATGGCCCTGCTCGTCAAACCACGCTGAGGCAGCGTCCCACATGCCACAACTAAAAGGACCCACAACGAAGAATATACAACTATGTACTGGGGAGCTTTGGGGAGAAAAAGGAATAAAATAAAAAATCTTTGAAAAAAATAAAATAAAAAAATAAAAAGATTCTGGGAAATTGAATGACAAAGAAAGAATACTCAGGGCAGCAAGGAAGAAGAAAATAACCTACAAAGGAACCCCCATCAGGCTTTCAGCAGATTTCTCTGCAGAAACCTTACAAGGTAGGAGAGCCTGGAATGACATATTCAAATCAGTGAAGGACAAAAACTTTCAGCCAAGAATACTCTATCCAGCAAAAATATCCTTCAGGTATGATGGAGAAATAAAAACTTTCCCAGACAGGAGTGAAGTCAGCATCATGGTGGAGTGAGCTTGCCTGGGACTCTCTCCCCTCCAACATACAACAAAAAGGAGCAATAATATTCCAACAAAAAATATTCTAATAGCACAGGAATCCTTGGAGACCCACAGCAGTCAAACGACAGAGGACAGAGAGGCTGGAGCCCCCCCTTGGAGGAGCTGGAACAGGGTAAGAGAGAACTTTGCTCCCTCCCCTAAAGACTGGGATCGCTGCACAGGAGGCTCTGTGAGGGAAGGAGTGGGGGAGGGGTTGCGTGTCTGCAGGATCACCCAGGACTCCTAGGGCCCTTGCAGCCCAGATGGAAGCCCTCTAATGGGGCAAAAGTTTTCGTGTGGTGTGACCTTATCAAGGCAAGACCCAAGAAGAGCAGATAGCAAGACCTGATTGGGAAACCAGGTCTGCACACAAAAGAAAATGCCCCCCCCGGCCCACACTGTGCCGTGCCATCTCTGCTGAAGGTGGATGGCTCAGAATACGGGCCTCTCAACCCCCATCTAGTGGCAATAGGCTGTAACTTCAACCGAATGATATCACAATGGGGAAGACCCGTATTTCAGCATCAGGCAGTTCATAAAAGCTCCTGACCAGAGGGAAAACAATAAATGCCCAGAATTATGTCCTGAAGACTCAGAAATAAGTAACTAAATGACAATGAAGTCAAAATAGCTATCGTCAAAAAACTCAGTGAGGTAAAAGAAAACGTAGAGAAACAATTCAACGAGTTCTGGAGCTACTTCACAAAAGAGATTGAAACTATAAAGAAGAATCAATCAGAAATACTAGAGATGAAAAATACAATGGAAAAGATAAAACAAAATACAGATTCCCTGAATGCTCGTGTGGACAGCATAGAGGAGTGAATCAGCATAATAGAAGATAGACATGATGAATGGCTCCAGACAGAGGAGAGAGAACTAAGAGTAAAAAGAAATGAAGAAAATCTCTGAGAAATAGCAGACTCAATGAAGAAATGCAACATAAGACTTGTAGGTATCCGAGAAGGAGAATGGAGCAGAAAGCTTGTTCAAAGAAATAATAGCAGAGAACTTCCCAAATCTAGGGAATGAGAGAGAAATGTGTGTGGAGGAAGCTTGCAGACCTCCTAGATTTGTCAGTGTAAAAAGGCCTACTGCAAGGCGTATAGTAGTAAAAATGGCAAAAATGAATGACAAAGAAAGAATACTCAGGGCAGCAAGGCAGAAGAAAATAACCTACAAAGGAACCCCTATCAGACCTTCGATGGATTTCTCTGCAGAAACCTTACAAGCTAGGAGAGAATGGAATGACATATTCAAAACTTTAAAAGGTAAAAATCTTCAGCCAAGAATACTCTATCCAGTAAAAATATCCTTCAGATATGAGGGAGAAATTAAATCTTTCCCAGACAAACAAAAACTAAGGGACTTTGTAGCCATGAGACATGCCCCCCTACAAGAAATCCTCAAGAAGGCCCTCATACCTGAAAAAAGAACAAAAGGGAGAAAGGGGTCACAAAACACAGAGTAAGGAGACAGATAGAATCAGAATAGGATAGCAAATATTCAACTATAGCATTAGGATAAAAGGAAGGAAAACACCAAAAACAAAGACAATCTTGTCAGTTTAACCATAAACTCACAACACAAGTTAGAATAAGATATGAAAATAATAACTTAGGAGGGGTGGAAAGGGACTGAATTAGTTTAGACTGAGGAAATGAGAGGCCATCAGAAAATGGACTATGTTATGCACGAGATTCTGAATACAAACTTCAGGGTTACCACTAAACTAAAAAGCAGAACAGACACAAAAAATAAATAAGGAAAAATCTAAGAAACACAGCATAAGAAACTGCAGAAGTCAGTGGGTAGACCAAAACACACAGGATGAGAAACAAAGAAAATGGAGGAAAACCGGAAAACAAGTGACAGAATGACAGCATTAAGCCCTCATACATCAATAATCACCCTCAATGTAAACAGATTGAACTCTCCAATAAAAAGACAGAGAGTGGCAAGGTGGATTAAAGAACAAGATCCAACAATTTGTTGCCTCCAGGAAACACACCTCAGCTCCAATGACAAATACAGGCTCAGAGTGAAAGGGTGGAAGACAATGCTCCAAACTAATGGCAAACAAAAGAAAGCAGGTGTCATGATACTTATATCAGACAAAGTAGATTTCAAGATAAGGCAGGTAAAGAGAGACAGAGAGGGTCAGTATATAATGATCAAAGGGACACTACAAGAAGAAGTAACGCTTTTAAATATCTATGCACCCAACACAGGAGCACCAAAGTTCATAAAGCAACTATTAACAAACCTAAAAGAAGATATCAAAAATAACGCAATAATAGTAGGGGACCTCAACACCCCACTCACATCATTGGACAGATCATCCAGACAGAAAATCAACAAGGAACAATGGAATTAAATGAAAAGCTAAAATAGTTGGACTTAATAGAATATATAGAATACTCCATCCAAAAATAGCAGAATACACATTCTTCTCAAGTGTGCATGGAACATTCTCAAGGATAGACCGTATGTTTGGAAACAAGGCAAGCCTCTACAAATTTAAAAAAATTGAAATAATAACAAGCATCTTCTCCGATTGTAATGCTATAAAGCTAGAAAGTAATTACAAGAAGAAGACCTGAGAAAGGGACAAAGATGTGGAGACTAAACAATATGCTTTGAACAAGCAATGGATCATTGAAGAAATTAAAGGAGAAATCAAAAAGTATCTGGAAACAAATGAAAACAATAATATGCCATACCAACTCCATGGGATACGGCAAAAGCTGTATTAAGAGGGAAACTCATTGCAATACAGGCACACCTTAACAAACAAGAAAAATCCCAAATCAGCAATCTCGAATTACACCTAACTGAATTAGAGAAAGAAGAACAAACAAAGCCTGAAGTCAGCAGAAGGAGAGAAATAATAAAAATCAGGGCAGAAATAAATGCTATTGAAACAAAAAAGGCAATAGAAAGGATCAATGAAACAAAGAGCTGATTCTTTGAGAAGATAAATAAAATTGACAAACCCCTAGCCAGACTTACAAAGAAAAAAAAGAGAGAGAAGCCTCAAATAAACAAAATCGGAAATGAAAGAGGAGAAATAACAACAGACTCCACAGAAATACAATGGATTATAAGACAATACCATGGAAAACTATATGCAAACAAAATGGATGACCTAGAGGAAATGGATACATTCTTAGACTCTTACAATTTCCCAAAGCTAAGTCAAGATGAAGTAGACAATCTGAACTGACTGATCACAAGGAAAGAGATTGAAACAGCAATCAAAAGCATCCCAAAGAATAAAACCCCAGGACCAGAGGTCTTTCCTGGGGACTTCTACCAAACTTTCAGAGAGGATTTACCTATACTTTTCAAGGTATTCCAAAAAATTAGGGAAAATGGAACACTTCCTAACACATTGTTGAAGGCCAACATCACTCTGATACCAAAGCCTGACAAGGACAGCATGAAAAAGGAGAACTACAGGCCAATATCACTGATGAACATAGATGCAAAAATTCTCAACAAAATTTTGGCAACCCGAATTCAGCAATACATCAAAAGGATCATACATCATGATCAAGTGGGATTCATACCAGCGACACAGGGATGGTTCAACATCTGCAAATCAATCAACATGATACACCAGATCAACAAATTGAGGAATAAAAACCACATGATCATCTCAATAGATGCAGAGAAGGCATTTGACAACATCCAACAGCCATTTATGATAAAAAAAAAAAAAAAAAACTCTGAACAGAATGAGGTTAGAAGGAAATTACCTCAACATAATAGAGGCCATATATGACAAACCCACAGCCAACATCATACTCAATGGGCAAAAACTGAGCACCATCTCCCTGAGAACAAGAACAAGACAAGGATGCCCACTATCACCACTCTTATTCAACATAGTACTGGAGGTTTTGGCTGGAGCAATTAGGAAAGAGAAAGGAATAAATGGAATCCAAATAGGGAGTGAAGAAGTGAACCTCTCACTGTTTGCAGATGACATGATCTTATATATAGAAAACCCTAAGAATCCGTTGGAAAACTATTAGAAATAACTAACAACTACAATATGGTTGTGGGGTATAAAATCAACTTAGAAAAATCAGTTGCATTTCTGTACTCTAATAATGAACTTACAGAAAGAGAACTTAAGAATACAATTCCATTTATAACCACACACAAAAAAAGAATAATGTACCTAGGAATAAATTTAACTAAGGAGGCAAAAGTCATACAATGAAAACTATAAGACATTATTGAAAGAAACAAATACTGACATTGGAAAGAGATTCCACACACATGGGTTGGAAGAATAAACATAGTTAAAATATCCATACTACCCAAAGCTATCTACAGATTCAGTGCAATCCCAATCCGAATCCCAATGACATTCTTCCCGGAAATAGAACAAAGAATCCTAAAATTCATATGGGGCAACCAAAGACACCAAATTGCTAAAGCAATACTGAGAAAAAAGAACAAAGCTGGAGGCATCACAATCTCTGACTTCAAAATGTACTACAAAGCCGTAGTTATCAAAACAGCATGGTACTAGCACAAAAACAGACACCCAGGTCAATGGAACAGAAGTGAAAGCCCAGAAATAAAACCGCACATATACAGACAGCTAATCTTTGACAAAGGTGCCAAGAACATACAATAGAGAAAAGATAGTCTCTTCAATAAATGGTGTTGGGTAAACTGGACAGCCACATGCAAAAGAATGAAAGTAGACCGTTATCTCATGCCATACACAAAAATGAACTGAAAATGGATCAAAGACTTGAAGACCAGAAACCATAAAACTCCTGGAAGATAATATAGGTAGTACACTCTTTGACATTGAACTTAAAAGGATCTTTTTGAATACTGTGTCTTCTCAGACAAAGGAAACAAAAAGAAAAAATAAACAAGTGGATTTCATTGGACTAAAGAGCTTCTGCAAGGCAAAAGAAACTAGGATCAAAACAAAAAGACAACCCATCAATTGCGAGAAAATTTTTGCAAATCATATATCCGATAAGGGGTTAATCTCCGTAATATATAAGGAACTCACACAACTGAACAACAAAAACACAAACAGCCTGATCAAAAAATGGGCAGAGGATATGAACAGAAGTTTTTCCAAAGAAGATATACAGATGGCCAATAAACACATGAAAAGATGTTCAGCATCACTAATCGTCAGGGAAATGCAAATCAAAACTATGCTGAGGTACCACCTAACACCTGTTAAAATGGCTATAATCACTAAGACTAAAAATAACAAATGCTGGAAAGAGTGTGGAGAGAAGGGAACCCTCATCCACTGCTGGTGGGGATGCAAACTGGTGCAGCCACTATGGAAAACAGTATGGAGATTCCTCAAAAAACTAAAAATATACCTACTATACGACCCAGCTATCCCACGACTGGGTGTCTACCCAAACAAATTGAAATCAACAATCCAAAGTAACATGCATACCCCTATGTTCATTGCATCACTATTCACAATAGCCCAGACATGGAAGCAATCCAAGTGCCCATCGACTGATGATTGGATAAAGTTGTGGTGTATATATATACAATGGAATACTACTCAGCCAGAAAAAAACAAGACAAATTAATCCCATTTGCAACAAAATGGAAAGACCTGGAGGGAATTTTGCTTAGTGAAATAAGCCAGAGTGAGAAAGACAAACATCAGATGATTTCATTCATATGTGGAATATAAACAAGCACATGGGCAAAGGAACAGTTCTATGGTTACCAGGGGAAGGGGGGTCAGGGTGGGCCCAGGGCATGAAGGAGAGCACCTGTGTGGGGACAGACAAGAAATAACGTTCAACTGAGATTTAGTAATGAGGGAAACTATTATGAACTAAAAAAAAAAGTGGCCTATAAAAAAAAAAAGGATTCTAGGGGCCGGCCAGTGGCACAGTGGTTAAGTTCATGCATTCTGCTTTGGCAGCCCAGCATTTGCCAGTTCAGATCCTGGGTGCAGACCTATGTACTGCTTGTCAAGCCATGCTGTGGCAGGCATCCCACATATAAAGTAGAGGAAGATGAGCATGAATCTTAACTCAGGGCCAATCTTGGTCGGCAAAAAGAGGAGGATTGGTGGCAGATGCTAGCTCAGGGCTAATCTTCCTCAAAAATAAATAAATAAATAAAAAGATTCTAGGGGCTAGCCCTGTGACCTAGTGGTTAAGTTCAGCATGCTTGACTTAGGTGGCCCTGGTTCTGTTCCAAGGGGGACCTACGCCATGCTGTGGCAGCGACCCCCATACAAAATAGAGGAAGACTGACACAGACATTAGCTCAGGGCGAATCTTCCTCAGCATACAACAAAAAAAGATTCCAGAGTGATTAATTTGGAGCCCATTGGGCTAGATGACCCACAAGGTAGTTTCCCCTTGGAAATGTGACCTAGTACTAAATCCTAAGCTAGTGGGAGTCTTAAGTGCCTTACAGTCCCCTTTGTTTATTGGAAGAAAACAGAAAGAATGCAAAGAATTGATTGGTTGAGGAAGTGGATTGCATTGTTGACGTTAGTCCATTTTTATATAATAAGCAAGTAAGTATACATTTTAAAAACCGTCCCTGAAAACTATCCTAAAGAAATAATTGAGTGTACCCAAATTTAACCTTAAGGATCTTATTCTTGGCATTACTTACTGGTTACATGAATTATGACACTCCAGGGCAATGGACTAAATCAGCTATTAAAAAGTAATACTGTAGTTCAGAGATTCACAAACTTTTTGGACTCAGGACCCCTTTACACTCTTGAAAATTATTAAAGGCTCCAAAGAGGTTGTTTATGTATGCTACATCTATCAAAACTTTTAAAATTAAAACTGAGAAATTTAAGAAATATTTACTCATTATTTCATTTAAAAATAATAGACTCCATTATATGAGAACATGAATAACATACTTTATGAAAAATACATATTTTTCCAAAACATAAAAAATTAGAAGACTGGCATTGTTTTACATTTGTGCTATTCTCTTTAATGTCAAGCTTAATAGAAGTTAGCTAGATTTTCGCGCCTGCTTCTGCATTCAAACTGTTGAAACTGCACAAAAAACATTGACCAGCTTAAAGTAGTTTTGCTTCCTTAAAACAGTTTGTTTTAATCAAATTTTGCTCAGTAACAAAGATGGTACTCTGCATGTGCCAGGCAGGAACCCATAGCCCTAGGATGACCCCAGAACCAAGAATCTTCAGGAAGGAAAATCTGGCTTCTGGCAGCCCAAGTAGCCTGATTACTATATATGGCTTGATTTGAGATTAGCCAGTCGGCTTACATGGGCCGTGCTGTAGATGAATAGCCCCTAACTCCTTAAATTTCACACCAAACCTTGGATTGGAGAGACAGATTTGAGAGCTTTGTCTCCTGTCTCCTTGCCAGTCAACCTTACAGTAAAATCTTTTCTCAAAAGCCGGTGCCATAGTGTTGACTTCTGTGCATGTTGGGCAGTGGGCCCTTGATCAGTAACAGTTTCTGGCAACCACGAAGGGACCATGGTCCTGTGACCACCTGCCCAAGGCTCTGCAGCCCCTGGCAGGGTAAGGACTCTCGTTGCCAACCATAAGCAGCCGCCTAGACTACTTGGTCTAGAGGTTCCACTGACTGGAGTCCGTTTCCTGCTGCCGCACTCCAGGCTCCTCAGCACTTCTTTAACTTTTGTGAAAAGAAATTGCTTCAGGATCAGGATGTCTCTGGGCTCTGGATGAGTAACCTTAAAAAAGCTACTGTCCTTTACCTCATCTCTCTAGTTTGATCCCTTGGAAATATAAGTTTGACTTGTATTCTGGGGAATCCTGGCAGGCTGTGTCCAAAATCTTGGGCCTGAACCACCCAAGATAGTTAGAGCCAGGATAAAGTGTTCGCTCGTGAGTTAATCCTGGTAGTCTGGTTCTGAATTGTAATGTCTATGTATTGTGCAGAATTGTATCGTGTATTAATGTTCTTTGCCCAAATTGAATTGGCTGTTTGGGGACTGAGTTTCTTGGTGACCATAACAAACTCCCTTTATAAGTTAATTCTATGAGGGTCTTCTGACTCCATAGAAAAGGGGAGTTGTTCCCCCCAGTCTTTGGGGATGTTCCTAAGTGACTGGGGATTTTATAGAGATGTGGGGGTGTCTGTCCATGACATACAATGGCATCCCAGGGACCCTTCGCCCTGAAGAACATACCTTATCAAGCCTTCACTGTCTGAGGTGAAGCAGCCAGCAGCAGCAGCTTGTCTGGGGCTTACCTGAACTTTGTTGGTGCCAAAACACATAAAGGAGACAAATGTTCGTCTGGTCATTCTTGGGGGAGCTGTTCCCACAAGCACCACACCATCAGACCCTAAACACCACTCCTAGAAAGACCTTGTTTGTTATGGCCACCTTGAAAAAGCCCTCTAAAGTGGGAAATGTAAATGGCATATTTTCTTTTGTAATATGGCCTGGCCCCATACTCACAGGGGTCAGATGAGGTGTGGCCTGAGGATGTGTCTTTGCACTATAGTACCATCTTGCAATTAGACTTGTTCTGTAAAAGGAAGTAAGGACAGCTAGAGAAGTGCCCTTGCCCAAAATCTAGCATCTTGAGTGTCTTCTCCACAAATATTAGTAGAAAATCCTGAAACAAAATTTGGATCTATTCTTTTATGAACTAGTGAGTTTTGTATTATACCTGATTCATAGCAAAAAAGGTATAAAGATTGGAGATGTTTTTGTTTGCTTTGTTAAGAAAGATAAATTTGTCCTGAAGTGCTAGGAAGGAGAGAAGACTTGGGACAAATTCTGAATGCAAAAAGAAAGTTATAGAAGGTTTGTGGAAGAGGAACCCTGAGGAAAAGTTTTGCGTATTGGTTAAAATGAATTTAATTAAGTAAATAAGTTGTACTATCAAAAGTAAGCTGGTACAAAAATTAAAATTTGGTTTTCTTTCTCTTAAAAGGATGATTTTCTTGGACTTTTAGTCTGTTCCTCAAAAAGAGATTATAAAAGATTTTTATTTTTTTATTTATTTATTTTTTCCTTTTTTTTCTTATTTTTTTTATTGAGTTAATGATAGGTTACAATCTTGTGAAATTTCAGTTGTACATTAATGTTTGTCAGTCATGTTGTAGGTGCACCACTTCACCCTTTGTGCCCACACCCCACCCCACCTTTCCCCTGGTATCCACTAAACTGTTCTTGGTCCATAGTTTTAAATTCCTCATATGAGTGGAATCATACACAGATTATCTTTCTCTCGCTGGCTTATTTCACTTAACATAATTCTCTTAAGGTCCATCCATGTTATTGCAAATGGAATGATTTTGTTCTGTTTTGCAGCTGAGTAGTATTCCATTGTATATATGTACCACATCTTCTTTATCCATTCGTCTGTTGATGGGCACTTAGGTTGCTTCCACGTCTTGGCTATTGTAAATAATGCTGCAATAAACATTGGGGTGCACAGGACTTTTGGGATTGCTGACTTCAGGCTCTTTGGATAAATACCCAGTAGTGGGATGGCTGGATCGTATGGTAGTTCTATTTTTAGTTTTTTGAGGAATCTCCATACTGTTTTCCATAGTGGCTGCACCAGTTTGCATTCCCACCAGCAGTGTATGAGGGTTCCTTTTTCTCCGCAACCTCTCCAACATTTGTTGCTATTAGTTTTAGATATTTTTGTCATTCTAACGGGGGTAAGGTGATATCTTAGTGTAGTTTTGATTTGCATTTCCCTGATGATCAGCGATGATGAGCATCTTTTCATGTGCCTATTGGCCATCAGTATATCTTCTTTGGAGAAATGTCTGTTCATGTCTCCAGCCCATTTTTTGATTGGGTTGTTTGATGTTTTGTGGTTGAGTTGTGAGAGTTCTTTATATATTAAGGATATTAAGCCTTTGTCAGATATATGACTTGCAAATATTTTTTCCCAGTTAGTGGGTTGTTTTTTGTTTCAATCCTGTTTTCATTTGCCTTGAAGAAGCTCTTTAATCTGATGAAGTCCCATTTGTTTATTCTTTCTATTGTTTCCCTTCTCTGAGAAGGCATGGTGTCCGAAAAGATCCTTTTAATACTGATGTCAAAGAGTGTACTGCCTACGTTTTCTTCCAGAAGGCTTATGGTTTCAGGTCTCACCTTTAGGTCTTTGATCCATTTTGAGTTTATTTTGCTGAATGGTGAAAAAGAATGGTCAATTTTCATTCTTTTACATGTGGCTTTCCAGTTTTCCCAGCACCATTTGTTGAAAAGACTTTCTTTTCTCCATTGTATGCCCTCAGCTCCTTTGTCAAAGATAAGCTGTCCATAGATGTGTGGTTTTATTTCTGGGCTTTCAATTCTGTTCCATTGATCTGTGCACCTGTTTTTGTACCAGTACCATGCTGTTTTGATTACTGTAGCTTTGTAGTATGTTTTGAAGTCAGGGATTGTGATGCCTCCCGTTTTGTTCTTTTTTCTCAGTATTGCTTTAGCAATTCGGAGTCTTTTGTTGCCCCATATGAATTTTAGGATTCTTTGTTCTAATTCTGTAAAGAATGTCATTGGGATTCTGATTGGGATGGCGCTGAATCTGTAGATTGCTTTAGGTAGAATGGACATTTTAACTGTGTTTATTCTTCCAATCCATGTACATGGAATGTCTTTCCATCTCCTTATGTCGTCATCCAATTCTCTCAGAAAGGCCTTGTAATTTTCCTTATATAGGTCCTTCACCTCCTTAGTTAAATTTACCCCAAGGTATTTTATTCTTTTTGTTGCGATTGTGAATGGTATTGTATTCTTGAGTTCTTTTTCTGTTGGTTCATTACTGGAGTATAGAAATGCTACTGATTTATGCAAATTGATTTTATACCCTGCAACTTTGCTGTAGTTGTTGATTACTTCTAACAGTTTTCCAATGGATTCTTTGGGGTTTTCTATATATAAGATCATGTCGTCTGCAAACAGCGAGAGTTTCACTTCTTCCCTCCCTATTTGGATTCCTTTTATTCCTTTTTCTTGCCTGATTGCTCTGGCCAGGACCTCCAGTACTATGTTAAATAAGAGTGGTGATAGAGGGCATCCTTGTCTTGTTCCTGTTTTCAGGGGGATGGGGTTCAGTTTTTGCCCATTGAGTATGATGTTGGCTATGGGTTTGTCGTATATGGCCTTTATTATGTTGAGGTAGTTTCCTTCTATGCCCATTTTGTTCAGAGTTTTTATCATAAATGGCTGTTGGATCTTGTCAAATGCCTTATCTGCATCTATTGAGATGATCATGTGGTTTTTATTCCTCAGTTTGTTGATGTGGTGTATCACGTTGATTGATTTGCGGATGTTGAACCATCCCTGTGTCCCTGGTATGAATCCCACCTGATCCTGATGTATGATTCTTTTAATGAATTGCTGAATTCTGGTTGCCAAAATTTTGTTGAGAATTTTTGCATCTATGTTCATCAGTGATATTGGCCTGTAGTTCTCTTTTTTCGTGGTGTCCTTGTCAGGTTTTGGTATCAGCGTGATGTTGGCCTCATAGAATGTATTAGGAAGTGTTCCATCTTCCCTAATTTTTTGGAATAGCTTGAAAAGGATAGGTATTAAATCCTTTCTGAAAGTTTGGTAGAATTCCCCAGGAAAGCCATCTGGTCCTGGGGTTTCATTCTTTGGGATGCTTTTGATTGCTGTTTCAATCTCTTTCCTTGTGATTGGTCTGTTCAAATTGTCTGCCTCTTCTTGAGTGAGCTTTGGGAGATTGTAGGAGTCCAGGAATTTATCCGTTTCCTCTAGGTTATCCATTCTGTTGGCATATAGTTTTTTGTAGTATTCTCTTATAATCTGTTGTATTTCTGCAGAGTCTGTTGTTATTTCTCCTCGCTCATTTCTGATTTTGTTTATTTGAGCTTTCTCCCTTTTTTTCTTTGTAAGTCTGGCTAGTGGTTTGTCAATTTTATTTATCTTCTCAAAAAACCAGCTGTTTGTCTCATTGATCCTTTCTACTGCCTTTTTCGTTTCAGTAGTATTTATTTCTGCTCTGATTTTTATTATTTCTCTCCTTCTGCTGACTTTGGGCTTCATTTGTTCTTTTTTCTCTAGTTCAGTTAGGTGTGCTTTAAGGTTGCTTATTTGGGATTTTTCTTGTTTGTTAAGATGTGCCTGTATTGCGATGAATTTTCCTCTTAATACAGCTTTTGCTGTATCCCATATGAGTTGGTATGGCATGCTATCATTTTCATTTGTTTCCAGGTATTTTTTTATTTCTTCTTTAATTTCTTCAATGATCCATTGCTTGTTCAGTAGTGTGTTGTTTAGTCTCCACATCTTTGTGCCTTTCTCAGCTTTTTTCTTGTAGTTAATTTCTAGCCTTATAGCACTATGATCTGAGAAGATGCTTGTTATTATTTCAATTTTTTTAAATTTGTAGAGGCTTGCCTTGTTTCCCAACATATGGTCTATCCTAGAGAATGTTCCATGTGCACTTGAGAAGAATGTGTATTCAGCTCCTTCAGGGTGGAGTGATCTATATATGTCTATTAAGTCCAATTGTTTTAGTTTTTCATTCAGCTCCACTATTTCCTTGTTGATTTTCTGTCTGGATGATCTGTCCATTGATGTGAGTGGGGTGTTGAGGTCCCCTACTATTATTGTGTTGTTTTTAACATCTTCCTTTAGGTCTGTTAATAGTTGCTTTATGAATCTTGGTGCTCCTGTGTTGGGTGCATAGATATTTATAAGCGTTATTTCTTCTTGATGAAGTGTCCCTTTGATCATTATATATTGTCCCTCTGTGGCTCTCTTTACCTGTCTTATTTTGAAATCCACTTGGTCTGATATGAGAATTGCAACACCTGCCTTTTTTTCCTTGCTATTTGCTTGAAGTATTGTCCTCCACCCCTTCACCCTGAGTCTGTGTTTGTCCTTGGGGCTGAGGTGTGTTTCCTGGAGGCAACAAATTGTTGGATCTTGTTCTTTAATCCATTTTGCCACTCTGTGTCTTTTTATTGGAGAGTTCAATCCATTCACATTGAGAGTGATTATTGATGCATGTGGACTTAATGCTGTCAATCTGTCGCTCATTATCTTGTTTTCCTGTGTTTCTTTTCCTGTGTGCTTTAGACTACCCATTTAATACTGCAATTTCTTATGCTGGGTTTCTTAGATTTTTCCTTATCTATGATTTGTGACTCTGTTCTGTACTTTATTTTAGTGTCTACCTTGAAGTTTGTATTTAGAATCTCGTGTATAATATAGTCTATTCTCTGGTGGTCTCTTACTTACTTGACCAATACTGATTTAGACCCTTTGCTCTTCCCCTCCTAAATAATTATTTTCATTTTTTATTCCAACTCGTCTTGTTAATTTGTAGTTAGAGTGCTAAGATCGTCCTTGTTTTGGTAGTTTCCTTATTTTTACCCTAATGCTATAGTTGAATATTTGCTATCCTGTTCTGGTTCTATCCATCGGTCTCCCTAGTCTGTGGATTGTGTCCCCTTTCTCCCTTTTTTCTTTTTTCAAGTATGAGAGCCTTCTTGAGGGTTTCTTGTAATGGAGGGCTTTTAGTTACAAATTCCCTTAACTTTTGTTTGTCTGGAAAAGATTTAATTTCTCCCTCATATCTGAAGGAAATTCTTGCTGGATAGAGTATTCTTGGCTGAAGGTTTTTATCCTTTAAAGCTTTGAATATATCACTCCATTCTCTCCTAGCTTGTAGGGTTTCTGTAGAGAAATCCGCTGACAGTCTGATAGGGGCTCCTTTATAGGTTATTCTCTTTTTTTTCCTTACTTCCCTGAGTATTCTCTCCTTACCATTCCTATTTGCCAACTTTACTATTATGTGCCTTGCGGTGGGTCTTTTTACATTGACAAATCTAGGAGATCTAAAACCCTCCTCTACACACATTTCTCCGTTGATCCCTAGATTTGGGAAGTTCTCTTCAATAATTTCGTTAAGCACACTTTCTGCTCCATTTTCCTTTTCCATATTCTTGGGAATTCCTATGATCCTTATGTTCTTACTCCTCATTGAATCCATTATCTCTCGGAGATTTTCCTCGTTTTTTTTAATTCTTAGTTCTCTTTCTTCCTCTGTCTGGCGCCATTCAGCCTGTCTGTCCTCGATTATGCTGATTTGCTCCTCTAGGTTGTCTACACGGGCATTCAGGGAATCCGTATTCTGTTTTATCTGGTCCATTGTGTTTTTCATCTCAAGGAATTCTGTTTGATTCTTCTTTATGATTTCAATCTCTTTTGTGAAGTAACTCCAGAACTCGGCTTGTTTCTTTAGCTTTCTCTCTACCTCATTGAGTTTTTTGATTATAGCTGCTCTGAATTCATTATCACTTAGTTTACCTAATTCCAAGTCCTCAGGACTTAATTCTGTGTTTTTATTGTTTTCCTTCTGGTCTGGGGCTTTTATAAATTGCTGGATGGTAGAGGAGCATTTTTTTCTCATGGTGGTAGAATTCAGTTGCAGTTACAGCCTGTTGCCACTAGATGGGGGTCGAGAGTGGCGTGTTAGCTCTCCGCATTGGGGCAAGATGGCTGCGCCCACTGGCTTTGCTGCGGGGGAGGGCTGTTACTCACACGCGCTGGTCTGGGTTCAGATCAGTTCTGTTCTCTGGTCTCCCAAGGCCCTTGATTTATAGGGTCCCTGCGGACGGAAGCTTTCCCGCCGTCAGCGGGTCTCCACTGAATCAGCGGCAGGAGTCCTGGATGATCCCCCGGTCGCACTGCCCCTCCCCCGCTCCTTCCCGACCGGCGCCGCAGCGATCGCAGACTCTAGGGGAGGGAGCGATGTTCTCTCCTACCGTTCCAGTGCCTCCGAAGGTGTAAGCAAAGTGTATGATCTCTACCTTCTTGGTATTGTAGGTCTCTAACGAGCTGGCATTATGTTTATTCTCTGGAATTCAGTTCTTCCAATCTTTTGTTGTATTTTGGAGGAGAGAGAATCGCGGGTCAGCTCACCCCGCCATTTTGCTCCGCCCACTCCCTTGAGCTTAAAAGATTTTTATTTTTGAGGAAGTCTACCTAAAGGAAGAAATTTTGTTTTTTCAAAATAATTGCATTTGTTCAAAAAGCTGAGGTATCTCTATTAAGAGAACTAAGGTGTTGTTGTTGTTGTTTTTAACTGTTTAGTGTTTTAATACCTTTTGATATTTTTAACAAACTTCCCCCAAATTGAAATCCTAAATAAAGTCCTAAATGTAACTTTGAGAATTTCCAATGGACCCCTAGGACTTCTCAAAGAATTTGTCCTCTTTTTCTAGAAAGAGGGAGATATTAAACTAATTAAGCTTATTTAGTATGTTAAATTACTTGAGAAACATTGTCAAATAAATGATGATAAACCTTCTTAGGTTATATTGTGTGGGTAAATGTTATTAATATAAGTAGTTAAAAATTACAATATTCCTAATTCTGATCTATCCTTGTTATCAGTTACTACTTAAAATCTAGCTTTTGGAGTTCACCTGCATCACCGCCTTCTGAAATGAATTTAACTGAACTTGCCCATCATCAGGACTAAGACACTGGTTCAATGAGATGGAACAATGTACATCCCTAATCAGCAGGAATTAGCTAGAGTGGTCATTGTCCTTTTTCCCTCAAGATTGAGGAATGTACAAAGAAAATGGGGGAGTTGAAACAACACATAAAACATTGACCAGCTTTTAAATTAGTTTTGCTTCCTTAAAACAGATTATTTTAATAAAACTTTTCTCAATAACAGAGATGGCACTACACATGGGCCAGGCAGGAGCCATAACCCCAGGATGACCCCAGAACCAAGAATCTTCCTCCAATAAGGAAAATCTGGCTTCTGGCAGCCCAAGTAGCTTGATTGAGACTAGCCAGCTTACATGGGCCCTGCTGTAGCTTGATAGTCCCTAATTTCTTACATTTCACCCCTAACTTTGGATCAGAGAGGCAGATTTGAGAGCCTTGCCTCCTCTTTCCTTGTTGGTTGGTCTCACAATAAAGCCTTTTCTTTTCTCAAAAGCTGGTGCCATAGTATGACTTCTGTGTGCCTTGGGCAGAGGGTCCTTGCTTGTAAACACTGTTGCAGTAGCACATATTATGTAACCTCTAGGAAACTACTCCCTACTTTGAGAGGCGAATGAAAAGGGCAAATAATGTCTTGGAATTAAAATGAAAATAGTTTTGAGCTCATAACCCCCTGAAAAACTCTTGGATCCCCAGGGTCCCCAGATCATACTTTGAGAACTAACGCTATTGAATATTGTTGACATGGAAAGATATTAATGTTATATTAATGCTTTAAAGTAGTGCTTATATTTTTAGAATGACTAATATTACAAATTGTGTATACAGTCATTTAAAAAGGCCTGGAAAGAGAACCACGGTGTTAGATGTGCTTATTTCTTGATGAGGTTGTGAGTGATTTTTGTTGTTGATAATGTTTTTCTTTTTGCATGTCTGTATTTTCTGATGTATTTGTTTGTATTACTTTGGTAATAAGAAAAAATACACTTATTTTTAATTTAAATTAAATTAATATATTCCCTAGAAGGTCAAGTGGTAGTTGACCCCCCAGGTGGATATTAAGTGGTTCTGGATCTGTGGCTGGTAGTTGGGGAATCTGAGAGCTGCAGGGGTTACTGTAGTGGCTATTTTATCTTACCAGAAGCTTTATGATTGATGGAATAAAGGCACTTAGTAGGGTTTAATGAGAAGGTCAAATGTCACCTAACCTTCAACCAGATATGGATGTGTCAGTGGTTGAGACCCTCAGTAAACCACATTAAGGGGTGTATTAGCTCCCTATTGCTGCTGTAACAAATTGTTACACCTTTGCTGCTGTAAAGCAACACAAATTTATTACCTTACAGTTTTGAAGGTTAAAAATCCTAAAATCACGGTATCAGAAGAGCTGTGTTCCTTCTGGAGGCCCTACAGGAGAGTCTTGCCTTCCATTGTCTTGCCTTTGCAGCTTCTAGAAGCCACCTACATTCCTTCTGTTGTGGCCCATTCCTCCGTCTTCAAGGCCAGCAGTGTAGCATCTTCACATCAATATCCCCTCCTCCCATTTTGTCTCTCTCTGTCTCTCGACTCTTCTACCATCATCACATCTCCCTCTCTGACCTTCCTCTCTCTACCCTATAAGGACCCTTATGGTTACATTGAGCTCACCCAGATATTCCAGGATAACCTTCCATCTCAAGATCTTTTACTTAATCACATCTGTAAGCCCCTTTTCTCATTCTTATCTCTTTCCATATGGGTGACTCAACTGAAGTAGTTGACTTGATTTCTAGATTTAAACTAAAGTGAGCCCAGTTTTTCAGCTTTTCATCCTGCTCCTGTGGGAGGAAAGATCTACTGGAGAAGGAAGGCCCATTTGGGGAGAAACCTTCTTTCTCCTTCCTTCTCTCCCACTCCGCTCTTCCCTTCCTGCTTTGTCATGGGAATTACTTCAAAGCTATCAAAAGAATGGGGAAAGAAAATAGATTACTTCCAAAAGCCTCTCTACTCTTCCTGTTTCAAACAAAAAGAAATGTAGAAAATCTTGAGGAGATATATATATTTGTATTTTGAATTCTAAAGTCCCTTGTAATTCCCTCTACAGTGATGGGTTGTTAAATCCACCAGGTAAAAGTAACACTCAAGCAGGCTCTTCCCAGGCTCACAGCCTGGGGGGTGTAGGAGGCCCAGCTAACCAGTGGGATGGTGTGCAGACCCTGCCTGCTGGACAAGATGCTATTTCAGCAAAACATACTTGCAAAGGGCTATCAAGGGCTATTGGGATATTTACAAAGTGTTCTCAAATGCATCTAAGACTTACCCAAATCCAATACTTCCGTATGGTTCACTGTTGCCTACCAAATTAGGTCCTACTCCTTACTTACTTATTTAAAATATTTACTAATTTATTTTCATGTTAGCCTTTTTTTTTTTCTGATTACAGAAGTAATACATGCTTGGCTGGGGAAAATTTAAAAATTTAAAAATTAATGAGAGTCCCTTGCCATTTTAGCCCTTAGAGATTGCTCCTAGTTTCATGTATATTTCTTCTGCCTTTTTTAAGTCACATATATCAACATATATTTGCAAAGAAATAAAATTATGTTAAGAACACTTCACTGCAACTTGCTTTTTTCCTACTTAACATATCTAGAACATCTTTTCATGCCAATATATGTAGATCTTTTTTGATGTTACACAAATCCTCTCCATGAGGCAAGCTGGTCTATTTTCACACTTCATACTTTTCCACTTTTTTGTTTTGGCACATTCTTCTTTTTGCTTGGGACAGGATTCTTACTTTTTTCTGGCTACATAAATCCTACCCACTCTTTAAACCCTGTTCAAATATCACCCTATCCAAATATCAAATATCATCTTCCATGACTCGACACAGTACCTGGCACATGGTAAGTGCTCAGTCAGTGCTAATTGAATGAATCGATTAAATGGTTGACTTCCTCAGCTAAAGTCCCCAACAGCCTCTGAGCTCCTAAATCGTTTATTTGCACTGACCCTTCACTATTAGTATATGTGTTTTGTTTCCTCAACTAATTTTGGAAGCTTCTTCAGGCCAAGCATTGTGTCATTAATGCATCATTTAACTGTGTGCAGGTATTCGGAGGCCTTTGGAATATCCACAAAGACTAGGATCCATTATGTACCAAGCACTGGATTAGGCTTTGGCTATTGCTAGATGTGCGATTCTCGACAAGTAACCTAATGTCTCTATGCTTCAGTGTCCTCATCTATAAAATGGACATATAAATCTATAATTATAAAATATGATAAGCTCTTTGAAGGAAATTTAAAGTGTGCTGGGAGAGAGAATAAGAGGGAGACCCTAACTTAGATTGGAAGATAAGGAGGATTTCTCTGGGGAGGGACATTAAAGCCACAGCCAACCATTTTCAAGGTGAGGGCAAGAGGCAGAGGGAACAGTGTGTGTTGACATTCTAAGATGAGAAAGAGGGAATGTGGTTGTTACCGCACAAAATTGGGGTCCTCTGCCTGATGCGCATAAACAAGCCAATTAATTATGGCCCCATCCTTTGGGAAAAGAGATCAACTCTATTCTCTGAGATTGATCTTCAGGGAGAGAGGGTGGGTGTGCCCTCCATTCTGTCTCCCTGACTCAGGATTTGGGGCAAAATTTAATGGGTTAGGGAGAAGAGGTTGGCACTCGGAAACGCTGGTGGGACAGGTTTTGATTGGTGGGCTTCAAACATTTATGGTAAGGTTTTAAACATTTATGATAGTGTTCTAAACATTTATCGTGGGATTGTAAACATTTTTGATGAGGTGGGGAAGGAATTTTAACACTGGATCTTCCTGAATGAGGGACCTGTCGCTTCTGATAAGTGTCCAACCTTCAATTTCTGGTCGTGTTCTGATCCTTGGGTTCTGTGGGAAGGAAAATCTTTGGTTGCGAGGTTGTTTCAGGTCACAATTTCTTTTGCATATGCCCTGGCTACATGACTTTGCAGATTTTCTGAAAGGCAATTCTTAGTTACTCTGTTGATAAGAGATGGGGTCAGTTGAACTGGTCCTGGAGGGCCCACAGTTACGTGGTTAAAAAGTCAAGCAGGAGGTGCCAGATCATGCAGGCTTTGGAAGCCCTGGTAAGGATTCTAAGTGCAGTGGAAAGCTACTGAATGTTTTAAAGCAAGGTGTGGCATGTACAGATTGATGAAAACTAGATTTGAAGTAGGTGAGGCTGGAGCAGGAAGACCAGTCAGGCTGTCAAGATGAGGCTGGTTTGGACTGGCGTGGTAGCAGTGGAGATGGATGGATATAAGGTATATTTTGGAGCAGAAACAATAAGACTTGGTGACACACTGGAAGCTGGAGGAGGTAAGGGAGAGAGAGAGGAAGAGTGCGGATGATTCCTAGGTTTCTAGTTCAGACTGTTAGTGGTGCCATTTAGTGAACTGGGGAAAAAGGAAAGCAAAACAGGTTTGGGGAAGGAAATCAAGAGTATGGGTCATGTCAAGTTTGAGACATCTACTAGGCATCCAAATAAAAATGTCAATTAGTTTGACAGATATGAGGTTCGGCACTGAGAGGAGAAGTTTGGACTGGCGATATAAATTTAGGAGTAATTACCATGTCAGTGGCATTGAAAGCCATGGAAATGGGTGAGTTCACTAGGGACAGAGAATAGGTAGAAGAAGACTAAGCCTTGGGGAAGTCTAAAATGTCAAGGTGAGGGAGAAGAAATTGTCAGAGAAGTAGGAGGAAAACCAAGAGAAGAGTGCTCCTGGTCCTTATGTGGTGTAGTAGACTCCATCCTTGGCACCATGCCTGAAACATAAAAGTGTTCCTCACTAGAGGAGGGTATGTTAGTCAGGGTTCTCCAGAGAAACAGAACAAATAGGAGAGATATATATGTTCAGTGCAAGTCCTGGAGTCCGAAGGCCTGAGAAGCAGAAACTCTGATGTCCAAAGGCAGAAGATGGATGTCCCCAATCAAGAAGAGGGAGAACTCACATTTCCTCTGCCTTTGTGTTCCATTCAGGCCCCCAATGGATTGGATGATGCCCATCTACATTGGTGAAGGTGGATCTTCTTTACTCAGTCAACTGAATCAAATGTTAATCTCTTCCAGAAATACCCTCACTGACACCCAGAAATAATGTTTTACCAGCTCTCTGGGCATCCCTTAACTCAGTTAAGCTGACATAAAATTAACCATTACAACAGGTATAGTCTTTCTATGAGGGGCCAAAATAATGTGGCTCAGATGATCCTGTTCTCTACACTTGAGTTATCCACTTTCTAAAAGTCAGTTCTTTAGCACATTATAGATTAATTATGCTTTAAAAGCCCAGATCTACAGAGGGAAAAAAATTGAAAAAGGCAAGGGAATGAATATAAGCCAGAGGCAAAGCTACAGAGACATAAAGCTGCTCCCACTCATCTCCTTTTGCCTTGTCGTGGGCATCATTTGGCCCTAATTATCCATGTGTGGAGAGGGCTCTTGTGATCTGCAGTAACAGCTGATGAACTTTTCTGAAGATATGCTTGGTAACTGCACACTTGTAGTTATGCTCCTGACTACAGCAATGTGATATTAGACATTTTATCATCAGGAAAAGTAGGCATAATTGTTTGGCTCCAATCCAAATATTAGCATACACATACTGACAATGGTTCCAACTAAAACATAATAGAGATGAAAAGGAGTGGCTTTGAAGTGATTCCTATGAAAGCATAAACTCCAGAACTGCCTGCAGAGTGGGTGAGACAGGTCATAAGGAGTGCATAGGTGTGTGAGGAGCATTGTGGGCATGCACGTCATAATCCAAACAACAGCACAATGAATTCATATAGAGTTTCCAAACACAGGAGAACTGACAGGGCCCTCAGAGACCATGTGGTCCAAACTCCTCACTGTGCAGCTGAGGAAGTGGAAATCAGGGATGTTGGGGGATGCTGTGGCAAACACAGCAGTGGGAGCCAGGCCTCCAATATTTATTCATTCGTTCAACACACATTCACTGAGTGCTAACTGTGTGTCTAGCACAGGCGAGGCATAAAAGATAGAAAGAGGAGGTGGACCAAGAAGGGAGAGAGCTAATTATATCTCAATTAAAAACAAAAGAGAGGAGTGACATCACTATGATGGCAGAATGAGCTCTCCTCTTAAACTCTCCCCTCTAAGATACAACAAAAAGGACATTCATATACCAACAGAGGACATTCACACAACACAAAAGACATCAGAGATACCCATGTAGCCATAAATCTGAAGGCGGAAGTGCTGGAGCCCCCCACTCGCCCCCCTGAGGAATTGGAATAAAGTAAGAGAAATCTTCTCTTCTTCCCAAAGGGCAGCAACTCAGGGACTGCGTGTGGCTTGAAGAAGAAAGGGGAGAGGGCACAGCCCTACATGGGAACACCATCGCTCTCTGAGGTCTCTCATAACCTGAGAGAAAGCCCCACACAGAGGTGACCAGCTGTCGCAGAGCTGTCTTCATCAAGCTAACACCCCAGGAGAGCAGGTAGTGAGGGCAGAACAAGAACTCCTCAGGATCAAACAAGAGAAAGAAAGTACCCCTCCTCCCCACCAGGCTCCCCAGGTCAGTAGGACCAGAAAAGCAGCAGCTAGGAGCTGAGCCATGGATTGGTGGGCTTAGAATACACAATGCTTGACCCCCACCCATTGGTAGCAGGTGGAAGCAGTGATCAATACTACCACTATGCAGAAGCACAAATCCATGCCATCAAGCAGTATGAAAAAATTTACTAAATCTCCAGACCAGAAGGAAAATGACAAGTACCTGGAAATCAATCCTGAAATTGATTTCACAGAAATACATGATCTAAATGACGGAGAATTCAAAATAGCTATCATAAAAAAACTCAACAAGTTACAAGAAAATGCAGATAGAGAGTTCAATAAACTCAGGAGCTTCTTCACAAAAGAAATTGAAACTATTCAGGGCTGGCCCCATGGCTGAGTGGTTAAGTCTATGCACTCCGCTTTGGTGGCCCAGGGTTTTGTTGGTTCGCATCCTGAGTGTGGACATGGCATTGCTCATCAGGCCATGTTGAGGTGGCGTCCCACATGCCACAACTAGAAGGACCTGCAACTAAGAAATACAACTATGTACCAGGGGGATTTGGGGAGATAGAGCAGAAAAATAAATAAATAAATAAATAAAAAGCATTGAGAGATCTCGTCAAGATGGTGGCGTAAGTAGACTCTGAACTCATCTCCTCCCACAAACACAACCAGGTTACAACTATTTTTGGAAAAATTACCCTGGATAACTGAAAACTGATGATGGAAAATTGAAAACTGGATAAAAAGAACCCCTACAACAAGGGACAGTCCTGACTAAGGTGGAAGAGGCAGAAATTCCTGCTGGAGAGAAAAAAAAGCCACTTTTGGGAGCAGTGGAGCTTCTCAGCTGGCCAGGCAGGAGACACCCTAAGGTATGCAGCCCTCCCTGGAGGAGTGAGGTCCGGAGCAGGGACGGTACTGCTATAAGCATCCTTCAGACTCAGCTCAACTGAGACGGGGGTCTTACTGTCTGGCTTCACTGGCTATTAACTGCAGTGAGGATAGCCCCAGAAAAGCTATCAGTTGAAAGCCAAAAAGACCCTGGTCTTAAAGGGCCCACGCACAAACTCACTCATTGTAGCAACTGAAAATCACCAGAGAGATGGCTTACAGTCCTTTGGTGAGACAAGACTCACCTGGTGGGCTCTGGGGCCATCTTGGTGAGAGGAGGGACCTCTCTGGAGACTGAGGCATTGGTGGGGGCCATTGTTCTGACCTGGTCCAGGCCTGCTGACACAGACCCCGGTGGGTGCCATTGAGGTTCTTCCCTTGGCCTGTTAGCCCAGGGGCCTGCCACACCTACTAGAGCACAGATTTAATCCAGTTCAGCCAGGGAAGCCAGCCCACCCTAGGGAAAAGCCCCACCCAACAGCTAGTCCTCAGGCTACTTTTTGGCCTGCATTGACTGGGTGCCTTGATCCTCTACAGGCAGGTGAGTGTGTCTGGCTCTGTGGGGCAGGGCCTGTGTGAGAACCAGGTGAACTGTGGGGGGCATTGGTGGAGAAGTGGGGACCTCTGCAGTGCGGTGTCAGGGTATGCTCTTGGGGGTTGGGAAGTGTGCACGGACCAGGACTATGTTGACAGTGTATGTGGTCCTGTGGGGGGTGAGGCTTATCAGTGGCAGAAGACTTGTGCTTCACAAATAGCCATAAAATGGATCAGCCCCACCTTCCAAAGCCTGAAACAGTTGAGTGCTCCTATGCCTAGGGCCAGCCCCACTCAGCTGCACTCCTAAGAGAACTGACAACAGCCTTGTAGGCCTGAGGCCTATTGCAACTGTAAGCCCCTGAATCTAGCAACCAGCTACACTGGGTACCAACCCAATTAAGAGGAAAACTGCAATAGGACTGTGCTGATAGACTTGGTAGCCAACAGTGCTGAGGCTCCCCAAACTGGATTTACAAACAGCTGGCAAGGGAAGGAAAGACTAGACTCCCTGGGTATCTGCATTAAGAGCAACCCTGCCAAAGCAGAAGGACACAAGTAGCCCACAAAGGGGTCATTCCTGGATAATTTGGACTGGTGATGAGAGGGAAGCACACTGCTGGGCCTCATAAGGCATCTCATACATAAGGCCACTTCTCCAAGATAAGGAGACATAGCTGACTCACCTAATACATAGAAATAAGCACAGAGAAAGAGGCATAATGAGGAGACAAAGGAATACTTTCCAAGCAAGGGAACAGGACAAAACCCCAGGAAAAGGACTAAATGAAACAGAAATAAGTGACCTACTAGACAAAGAGTTCAAACAAAGTATCATAAGGATGCTCAGATATTGGGAGAAGAATGGATGAACACAGTAAGCTCATCAACAAAGAACTGGAAGATATAAAAAAAGAAGCAATCAGAAATGAAGAATAAAATACTGGAAATGAAAAATTCACTAGAGGGACTTAATAGCAGAGTAGAGGATGCAGAAGAATGGATCAGCGAGCTAGATGAAAGACTAGAGGAAATCACCCAAGCTGAACACAAAAAAGGAAAAAGAATTAGACAAAAAGAATGAGAACAGCCTAAGGGAACTCTGGGACAATATCAAGCATGCCAACATTCGGATTATAGGTGTCCCAGAAAGAGAAGAGAGAGAAAAAGGGGCAGAAAATTTATTTGAAGAAATAATAGATAAAAATTTTCCTAACCTGAGGAAGGAAACAGACATCCAAACAGAAGAAGCACAGAGAGCTCCAAACAAGATAAGCCCAAAGAGGCCCACACCAAGACGTATTATAATTAAAATGTCCAAAATTAAAGATAAAGAGAGAATCCTAAAAGCAGCAAGAGAAAGGCCACAAGTGACATACAAAGGAAAGCCCATAAGGCTGTCAGCAGACTTCTCAGCTGAGACCCTACAGGCGGGAAGAGAATGGCATGATGTATTTAAAGTGCTAAAAGGAAAAAACCTACAGCCAAGAATACTCTATCCATCAAAGCTGTCATTCAGAATGGAAGGAGAGATAAAAAGCTCCCCAGACAAGCAAAAATTAAAGGAGTTTATCACCAAAAAACCAATTCTACAAGAAATGCTGAAGGGACTTATTTAAGTGGGAAAGTGATGACCACAAATAGAGATTAAAAAAAATTATCAAAAAAAAGACAGGCAGTAAAATCACTTGTAAAGGTAAAAATATAGTAAAGGTAGCAGAACCTCTACCTGTGAAGATAATATGAAGGTTAAAAGACAAATGTACTAAAATCACCTATTTCAATGATAAGAGGGTAATGGATATACACGCACTAAACAAGAGACTATGATTTCAAAAACATAAAATGTGGGAGGAGGGGAGTGAAAAAGTAGAGCTTTTAGAAAGAGGTCAAGCTAAAGAGTCGGTCAACCTGACATAGACTGTTATATACATAGAATATTAAACAGGATCCTCATGGTAACCACAAATCAGAAACCTATAATAAGTAAGAAAAAAAGTAAGACAAAAGAAATCAAACATCTTACTAAAGAAAGCCATCAAACCACAAGGGAAGAGAGCAAGAGAAAAAGAAAGGAACAGAGAAGGACTACTAAACACCCAGGAAAAAAAGTAACAAAATGACAATAAATACTATTTATCAATAGCTACTTTAAATGTCAATGGATTAAATTCTTCAATCAAAAGGCATAGGGTGGCCAACTGGATAAAAAAACAAGACCCAGGTATATGCTGCATACAAGAGACACACTTCAGACCTAAAGACACTCACAAACTGAAAGTTAAAGGATGGGAAAAGATACTCCATGCAAATGGCAAAGAAAAGAAAGCAGGGGTAGCAATACTTACATCAGACAAAATAGACTTTAAAACAAAAACTGTAACAAGAGACAAAGAAGGGCACTACATAATGATAAAGGGAACAAATCCAACAAGAAAACATAACACTTGTAAATATCTATGCACCCAACATAGGAGCACCTAAATATATAAAGCAATTATTAACAGACATGAAAGGAGAAATAAACAGTAATACAGTAATAGGAGGGGACTTTAGCACTTCACTTACACCAATGGATAGATCATCCAAACGGAAGATCAATAAGGAAACATTAGCCTTAAATGACACATTAGACCAGATGGACTTAGTAGATATATAGAAATTCCATCCAAAAACCACAGAATACACATTCTTTTCAAATGGACATGGAACATTCTCCAGGATTGATCACATATTAGGCCACAAAACAAGTCTCAATAAATTTAAGAAGATCGAAATAATACCATGTATCGTTTCTGATCACAAAGGTATGAAACTAGAAATCAACTACAGGAAGAAAACCAGAAAAGCCAGAAAAATGTGGAGATTAAACAAAATGCTACTGAACAACGATTGGGTCAATGAAGAAATCAAAAAATTCCTGGAGACAAATGAAAATGAAAATACAACATGCCAAAATCTATGGGATACAGTAAAAGTGGTTCTAAGAGGGAAGTTTATAGAAATTCAGGTCTACCTCAACAAAGAAGAAAAATTCCAAATAAACAATCTAACAGTGCATCTAAAGGTACTGAAAAAAGAAGAACAAACAAAGCCCCAAATCAGCAGATGGAAGGAAATAATAAAAATCAGAGCAGAAATAAAGAAAATAGAGACTAAAAAAACAATAGAAAAAATTAATGAAACCAAGATCTGGTTCTTTGAAAAGATAAACAAAACTGACAAACCCTTAGCTAGACTCACCAAGAAAAAAAGAGAGAAGCCTCAAATAAATAAAATCAGAAATGAAAGAGGAGAGATTACAATGGACACCTCAGAAATACAAAAGATAATAAGAGAATACCATGAAAAGCTATATGCCAACAAATTGGATAATCTAGAAGAAATGCATAAATTCTCAGAAACATACAACCTTCCAAAACTGGACCAAGAAGAAGTAGAGAATTTGAATAGAGCAATCACCAGTAAGGAGATGGAAACAGCAATCAAAAACCTCCCCAAAAAATAAAAGTCCAGGACCAGATGGCTTCCCTGGTGAATTCTACAACATTCAAAGAAGACGTAATATCTATCCTTCTCAAACTTGTCCAAAAAATTGAAGAGGAAGGGAGCCTTCCTAACTCATTCTATGAAGCCAACATTATCCTGATACCAAAACCAGACAAGGACAACACAAAAATAGAAAATTACAGGCTAATATCACTGATGAACATCAATGCAAAAATCCTCAGCAAAATACTAGCAAATCGAATACAACAATACATTAAAAAGATCATACATCATGATAAAGTGGGTTTCATTCCTGGGATGCAGGGATGGTTCGAAATCCGTAAATCTCTCAACGTGATATACCACATTAACAAGATGAAGAATAAAAATCACATGATCAATAGATGCAGAGAAAGCATTTGACAAGATACAGCATCCATTTATGATAAAGACTCTAAATAAAATGGGTATAGAAGGAAAATACCTCAACATAATAAAGGCCATATATGACAAACCCAGAGCTAATATCATTCTCAATGCAGAAAAACTGAAAGCTATCCCTTTAAGAACAGGAACCAGACAAGGATGCCCACCGTCACCACTTTTATTTAACATAGTATTAGAAGTCCTAGCCAGAGCAATCAGGCAAGAAAAAGAAATAAAATGGATCCATATTGGAAAAGAAGATGTGAAACTGTCTCTCTTTGCAGACAATATGATTTTATATATAGAAACCCCTAAAGAATCCACTAAAAGACTTTTAGAAACAGTAAATGAATACAGTCAAGTCGTGGGATACAAAATCAACATACAAAAGTTGGTTGCGTTTCTATACACTAACAATGAAGTAGCAGAAAGAGAAATTAAGAATACAATTCCATTTACAATTGAAACAAAAAGCATAAAATACCTAGGAATAAACTTAACCAAAGAGGTGAAAGATCTGTACACTGAAAATTACAAAACATTGTTAAAAGAAATCGAAGAAGACACAAAGAAATGGAAAGATATTCTGTGCTCTTGGATTGGAAGAATTAACATCATTAAAATGTCCATACTTCCTTAAGCAATCTACAGATTCAATGCAATCCCTGTCAAAGTTCCAACAACATTTTTCACAGAAATAGAACAAAGAATCCTCAAATTTATATGGAACAACAAAAGACCCCAAATAGCCAAAGGAATCTTGAGAAAAAAGAACAAAGCTGGAGGTATCACACTCCCTGATTTCAAAATATACTACAGAGTCATAGTAACCAAAACAGGATGGTACTGGCATAAAAACAGACACACAGATTAATGGAAAAGAATCGAGAGCCCAGAAATAAACTCACACATTTATGGACAGCTAATATTTGACAAGGGAGCCAAGAGCATATGATGGAGAAAGAAGAGCCTCTTCAATAAATGGTATTGGGAAAACTGGACAGCCACATGCAAAAGAATGAAAGTAGACCAGTACCTTACACCATGCACAAAAATCAACTCAAAATGGATTGAAGACTTGAATATAAGACCCGAAACCATGAAACTTGGAAGAAAACATAGGCAGTATGCTCTTTGATATTGGTCTTAACAGCATATTATCAAGTACCATGTCTGACCGGGCAAGGGAAACAATAGAAAAAATGAACAAATGGGACTACATCAAACCAAAAAGCTTCTGCACAGCAAAGGAAACCATCAACAAAATGAAAAGACAATCTAACAATTGGGAGAAGATATTTGCAAACCATATATCAGATAAGGAGTTAATATCCAAAAACATTTTGGATATTAACTCCTACATCTCAACAACAAGGAAACCAACAACCCAATTAAAAAATGGGCAAAAGATCTGAACAGAGATTTCTCCAAAGAAGATATATGGATGGCCAGCAGGAATATAAAAAGATGCTCAACATCATTAGCTATGAGGGAAATGCAAATCAAAACTACAATGAGGTATCACCTCACTCCGGTCAGAGTGGCTATAATTAACAAGACAGGAAACAACAAGTGCTGGAGAGGATGTGGAGAGAAGGGAACCCTCGTACACTGCTGGTGGGAGTGCAAACTGGTGCAGCCACTATGGAAAGCAGTATGGAGTATCCTCAGAAAATTAAGAGTAGATCTGCCATACGATCCAGCCATCCCACTGCTGGGTATTTATCCAAAGAACTTGAAAATGCAAAGGCATAAAGATACCTGCACCCCTATGTTCATTGCAGCATTATACACAACAGCCAAGACTTGGAAGCAACCTAGGTGCCCATCAAGGGACGAATGGATAAAGAAGATGTGGTATATATACACAATGGAATGCTATTCAGCCATAAGAAATGATGAAATCCGGCCATTTGTGACAACATGGATGGTCCTTGAGGATATTATGCTGAGTGAAATAAGTCAGAAGGAGAAAGTCAAATACTGTATGATCTCACTCATAAGTAGAAGATAAAAACGACAAACACACACATAGCAATGGACATTGGATTGGTGGTTACCATAGGGGAAGGGGGGGTCAAAAGGGATAATTAGGCTCACATGTGAGGGGATGGACTATAATTAGTTTTTGGGTGGTGAACATGATGTAATCTACACAGAATTCAAAATATAGTACGATGTACATCTGAAAGCTATAGATTGTTATAATCCAATGTAAAATAAATAAATAAATAAAAAGCATTGCTATTTTTTTGTGAGCTTCATTGAGGCATAATTTAAACATGATAAATTCAATTTGATGAGTATAGAATTTGATGAGTTTTGACAAATATATACAGTGGTTTGACCACAACTACAATCATAATATTTGCATCATTGTAGAGTTTCCCTATATTCCCCTTGCTAATCCCTGGTCCCTGACAGTGAGTCATCTGCTTTCTATCACTACAGTGTTGCCTTTTCTAGAAGATTATATAAATGAAATTACACGTTCTGTGGTCTTAAGCGTCTGGCTTCTTTCACTAACTGTACTGATTTTGAGATTCATCCATGCTGTTCCACATATTGGTAGTTCATTCATTTTTATTACTGAGTGATAGTCCACTGTATGGATATACCACAGTTTATTTATTCATTCATCAGTTGATGGACATTTGAGTTCATTCTAGATCTGAGCTATTATGAATAAAATTGCTATAAACAATGACATGCAAATTCTTACGTTGATAGAAGTTTTCCTTTCTTTTAGCTAAATATCTAGGAGTGGAATTGCTGGGTTGTATGGTAAGTGTATTTTTTTCATTATAAGAAACTGCCAAATGGATTTCCAAAGTAGCAGTACCACTTTGCATTTTCACTAGCAATGGAAGAGAGTTCCATTTGTTGCACACTCTTGTCAAAACTTGGTATCTTAAGTCTTCTTTTTTTTTTGAGGAAGATTAACCCTGAGCTAACTATTGCCAATCCTCCTCTTTTTGCTGAGGAAGACTGGCCCTGAGCTAACATCCATGCCCATCTTCCTCTACTTTATATGTGGGATGCCTATGACAGCACGGCTTTTGCCAAGCAGTGCCATGTCCGCACCGGGGATCCAAACTGGCGAACCCTGGGCCGCTGAGAAGCAGAACGTGTGAATTTAACTGCTGAGCCACCAGGCCAGCCCCTTAAGTCTTCTTAATGTTAGCCATTCTAGTGGGTGTATAGAGGTATAGCATTGTAGTTTTAATTTGCATTTCCCTAATGACTAATGATGTTGAGCATCTTTTTATGTGCTTTTTTTGGCTATTCATATATCTTTTTTAGTGAAGTATCTGTTCAAATTTTGGCCCATTGTTTTGTCTTATTATTGAGCTGAAAAAATATATTTTATGTATTCTGGAATCAAATATTTTATCAGATAGATGTTTTTAAGCAATATTTTCTCCCAGTATGTGGCTTACCTTTTCATTTTAACAGTGTCGTTTGAAGAATAAAAGTTTTTAATTTTAATGAAGTCAACTAATCAATTTTTTTCTTTTATAGTTTGTGCTTTTTCTATCCTAATTAAGGAATCTTTGCCTAACTTAATGTCACTAAGATTTTCTCCTGTTTTCTTCTAGAAGTTTCATACTTTCAACCCACACACTTACGTCTTGATCCATTTTAAGTGATGTTTTGTGTATGGTGTTAAGGAAGTGTGCAGTTTCCCGTTTTGCTTATGGATGCCCACTTATTTCAGCACCGATTCTTGCAAGCACTATCCTTCCCCCATTCAATTGCCTGGGCATCTTGGTCGAAAATCAACTGCCCCTATGTATGTGGGTCTATTTCTGCATTTTCTGTTCAGTTCCTCTGATAGAAATGTCTATATTTACGCCACTACCACATCCTCTGGATTAGTAGAGCTTTTTAGTAAGTCTTGGGATTAGGTAGTGTAGGTGCTATAACTATTTTTCTTTAAAAATTTTTTAGGCTCTACTAGATTATTTGTATTTCTATCTAAATTTTAGAAGCAGTTTATCAATTTCTACAGAACTGCCTGCTGGGTTATTGATTGGAATTTTGTTACATCTATAGACAATTTGGGGGGAGTTGACATCTTCACAATGTTGAGGCCTTGAGTCCATGAATATAGTCTCTCTCTCCATTTATTTAGTTCTTCCTTGTTCTCTCTCAGCAATATTTTGTAGTTTTTACAGTACATACAAGACTTGCACAAATTTTGTTGAATTTATCCCTAGCTATTTCATATTCTTGATTCTATTTTCATTTTCAGTTTCCAGTAGTTTCTTACGATTACAGAAATACAGTTGCTTTTGCACATTGATCTGGTATCCTGTGACCCTGCTCAAGTCAGTTATTGGTTCTGGGAGCTTTTGGGGCAGCATTTCTTAGGGTTTTCTAGACATGGATTATGCCGACTTTGAATAAATAGGAATTTTTTCCTTCTTTTCCGTCTGTATGCCCTTTATTTCTTCTTATTGCCTATCAACCTGATTAGGACCTCCAGCTCAATGTTGAATAGAGCTTGTGAGAGCAGGCATCCTTGCCTTGTTTCTGATCTTAGGGAGAAAGCTTTTGGTGATTCACTACTAAGCACAATGTTAGCTGTAGGTTATTCATAGATGCTCCTTATCAGGTTGAGGAAATTCTCTTGTATTTCTAGTTTGCTGCGAGATTTTATTACGAATGATTGTTGAATTCTGTCAAGTGCTTTCCTGCATCTACTGAGATATTTATATTATTTTGCTTTTTTAGTTTCTTAATATGATGAATTACATTGATTGATTTTCAAATGTTGAATGAAGCTTTCATTCCTGGGCTAAAACCCCACTTGGTCCTGATGTATTATTGTTCTTACATGTTGCTAGATTTGGTTTGCTAAATTTTATTTCTTTTTAAAAGATTGGCACCTGAGCTAACAACTGTTGCCAATCTTTTTTTTTTCTTGCTTTTTCTCCCCAACCCCCCCCAGTATGTAGTTGTATATTTTAGTTGTGGGTCCTTCTAATTGTGGCACAGGGGATGCCGCCTCAGCATGGCCTGATGAGCAGTGCCATGTCGGCGCCCAGGATCCGAACCAGTGAAACCCTGGGCCGCCGAAGCAGAGTGCAGGAACTTAACCACTCGGCCACGGGGCCAGCCCCCGGTTTGTTAAATTTTTGTTACGGATTTTTGTGAATATGTTCATGAAGAATGCTAGTCTGTAGTTTTCTTGTAATTTTTTTTTTGCATAAGATTGCTAGCCTCATAACATAAGCTGGGAAGAATTTTCTTTTCTTCTATTTTCTGGAAGAATTTGTGTAGAATTGGTATTATTTCTTCCTTAAATGTTTGGCAGAATTCACCAGTGAAGCTATCAGGGCCTGGAGATTTTTGAGAATGATTTTAAACTCAAATTCAATTTCTTTAATAAGGGATTATTCTCATTATCGATTTCTTCTTAACTGAGGTTTTACAGATTGTTTTTCAAAGAATTTGTCCATTTCATTCAAACTGTAGAATTTATTGGCATAAAATTCTTCATAATATTCTGTTAATAGCCTTTCAATGTCTGTAGGACCTGTAGTCACGTCCACTCATTCATTTATAATATTGATAATTTGTATCTTTTCTCTTCCCCCCCCCCCCCCCCGATCACTGGTTATAGGCTTATCAATTTTGTCTTTTGGAAAGAATCAGGCTCTGGTTTCATTGGTTTTTCTCTATTGTTTTCCAGTTTTCTACTTTTACTGATGTTGGCTCTTACCATTATTTCTTTTCTTCTGCTTACTTGGTGTTTAATTTGCTCTTGTTTTTCTGGTTTCTTAGAGTGGAAACTTAGATAATTGGTTTGAATACATATTTCTTTTATAATAAACTGTTTAATGATAGATTTTTTTTCCTTGAGGAAATATCTTACTTGCCCACAAGTTTTGACGTGTCATGTTTTCATTTTCATTCGGTTCACAATACATTCTAATTTCTCTTCATGCCTTCTTTTTTGACACAGGGATCATTTAGAAGTGTGCTGTTTAATTTCTGTTAGGGATTTTGAGGCTATCTTTCTGTTATTAATTTCTAATTTAATTTTGTTGTGGTTATAGAATATACATTGTATGATTCCATCCTTTTAAATATTGAGACTTACTCTATGACCCAGAATATCGTCAATTTTGGTGGATGTTCTATGTGTATTATTGGGTGTGTTCTATCACTGTCATCAGGGAATGCTGATTGGCGTGGTTCACATCTTCTGTATCCTTACTTATTTTCTTTCTACTTGCTCTCCATACAAAATTTTGAAGTAGGGGTGTTGAAAGATCCAACTATAATTGTGAACTGTCCATTTCTCCTTTCAGTTCTCCAATTTGTACTTCATATACTTTGAAGCTTTGATATTAGGTGAATAAAGTTATTATTTTTATATCCTATTCATGAATTGACCCCTTTATCATTACAAAGTTATCCTCTTTATGTACGGTAATACTCTTGCTCTGAAATCTAGTTTCCTGACAGAATAAAGCTACTCCAGCTTTTATTTAATTAATATTAGCATGTTATATGTTTTCCATCTTTTCACCTTAAAAAATTTAGACTTTACTTTTTTTAGAGCAATTTTAGATTTATAGCAAAACTGCACGGAAAGTAGAGTTCTCATATACGTCACCAGCCCACTCCATGGACCTCCCCCGTCAACATCCTGCACGAGAGTGGTACATTTGTTCCAAGTGACGTTCTGACATTGACACATCGACAGGTGATAGGTGACTCCAAGCCCACAGTGGACGTTAGGGTTCACTTGGTGGTGGACATCGTATGGGTCTTGACAAATGTGTAACAACATGTATCCAACATCATGGTATCATACAGAGTAGTTTCATTGTCCTAGCAATCCCCAGCGCTCCAACTAATCATCCCTCCCTTCCCTTAGGACCCCCGGCAACCACTGATCTTACTGTCTTTATAGTTGTGCCTTCTCCAGAATGTCATATAGGTGGAATCACACTGTGGAGCTTTGCCAGGCTGGCTTCTTTCACTTAGTAACATGCATTTAAGGGTCTGCTGTGTCTTCTCATGGCTTGATAGCTCATTTCTTTTTTTGTGCTGATTAATATCCCATTGTCTGGATATACTACAGTTTATTTATTCATTTATCTACTAAAGGACTCTCGATTGCTTCCAAGTTTTGGCAATCATGAATAAAGCCTCTGTAAACATCTGTGTGCAAATTTTTTGTGTAGACATAAGTTTTCAACTCATTTGGCTAAATACCAAAGAGCATGATTGTTGGATCATATAGTAAGAGTATGTTTAGTTTTGTAAGAAACTGCCAACCGTCTTCCAAAGGTGCTGTACCATTTTGCATTCCCACAAGTAATGAATGAGAGTTCCTGTTGCTCCACAAACTTGACAGCATTTGATGTTGTCAGTGTTTTGGATTTTCACCACTCTAATAGGTATATAGTGACATCTCATTGTTGTTTTCATCCTTTTAACTTGTCTTTGTCATTATATTTAAAATGAATTTCTTATAGATAACATATAGTTGGGGCTTGTTTTTAAATCTATTTTGATAATCACTGCTTTTAAATATAAATTTACATTTAACGTGATCATCTGTAGAACTGAGTTTAAATCCACGATCTTGCTATTTCTTTTCTATTTGTTCGTTCTATTCTTCACTCTTTTCCTCTTTCCTGCTCCTTTTTGATGAAATATTCTGTATGGCTCCATTTAATCTTCATTATTGTCTTATTAGCTATAACTCTTCTTGTTCTTTAGCAGCTGCTTTAGTGTTTACAGTATACAACTCAAAGCTTATCACAGTCTACCTTCAACTAATATCACACCACTTCATGCATTTTATAAGGCCTTACACAGTATACTTTCATCCCCCTCTACCAGTCTTGTACCATTGTTATAGATTTTACTTCTATATATGCTATAATCCCCACAATACATTTTTATCATTTTGGATGCTTCTCATTCCTTTGTATAAATCCAAACTTCCATCTTTCAGCTTTTGTAAAAATCATTTATTAGCTTTTATTTTTGAAAGATATTTTTGGCAAATACAAATTCTAGGTTGACAGTGTTTTCTACAGCCATTAGTTCTTAAAATTCTTTTTGTTACCTCTCCTTCTTGTCTCCTTTGGGTGTCTAATTACATGTATTAGGCCACTTGATATTATCACACTGCTTCCTGATGCTCTGTTCATTTCTTTCAATCTTTTTTCCTTCTAGTTTTCATTTTGGATAATTTCTTATTGCTATGTTTTAAAACTTACTGTTTAAAAAAAATTTTTAAAGTTTTAACATTTTTCCCTCTTCTCCCCAAAGCCCCTCAGTACCTAGTTGTATATTTTAGTTGCGGGTCCTTCTGGTTGTGCTATGGGGGACGCCGCCTCAGCATGGCTTGATGAGTGGTGCTAGGTCCATGCCCGGGATCTAAACCAGCAAAACCCTGGGCTGCCAGAGCAGAGTACGTGAACTTAACCACTCAGCTATGGCACTGGTCCCCTAAAACTTACTGGTTTAAAATTTGCTTTACTTCTGCAATGTCTAATCAGTTAATCTCATCCAGTGTATTTTTCATTTCTCCAGAATTTTGATTTCGGGTTTTAGAACTTTATCTTCCGTTATTTCCTTACTGTTTTCCTCTTTCTGTACATCACAGAAGATTTATAATAGTTCTATTAACATACTTTACTAGTTACATCATTGCTTTCATTGCTGGTTCTGCTTCTATTTTTTTCTGGCTAAGGGTCATAATTTCCTGCCCGATCATTTTTTTATTGGATGCTAGACAGTGTGATTTTCTCATTGTTGGTTACTGGATTTTGTTGTATTCCTTTAACTAGTGATGGATTAGGTTCAGTTACAAAATTAAGCTAGCTGGAATCAGTTTGATCCTTTTGAAGCTTACTTTTAGGATTGACTAGGGTGGATTCATGGCTTATTTGGCCCCACTACCAAGGTGTTACCCTCCTGAGTACTCTACTTGATGCCCTGGGTATTGGGAGATCTTTCTTCCTTGGCTGATGGGAAAACACAAACTTTCCCAGCCCCCTCATGAGGTCATAAGGTTGTTCTACTTCATCATGGGTGGAAGTGAAAGTTTGAGAGCATTATTTTTAGCACATAAAAAGAATGAATCTCCTAAGCCAAATGTGCCTCTGTTATAAGAGAATTATGGTATAAAGTAATTACTCTTGCATAGAGGTGACTAATAGGGAAAAGGCTATGGGCTATAATATAAATGTACTCTTGAATTAACGGCAGTAACAAGCTGCCACTAAAAAGTTGCAGCCTGTTTTTCTGAAATTGTTAATTAGGGGAAAATATTAGTGCCATCATGTAATTTCATTCATAATGGATGCACAGAGAGGGCAGTTTGCCTCAGTAGTCATTTTTACTCATGAGTGGGAGCCTCAAGATTAGGAGCGTTGAGTTTACCATAACCTACCAGGAATATGCTGTATAGTGAAAGGTTGCACAGTGTACAAATCCATTAAGAAAATACTAAAATAACCCCAAGAATTAGAAGAATTACATCCTTAGCATCATATATTTTGTAATTTTAGAGCATTAAATTGATTTCCAGGCACTCTCTCTACCAGAGTTCAGAGTTCTATATGTGACCTTTGGCCCGTCTTCATCATGTTGAAGAACTCTCTTGGTGGAGAATCTGGGAACGTCTGCCACTGTGGATCTTTCTTGTTGGCTAGAGTAGTCCTGCGAATAATCCAGAATATTTAGTTTCTCATGCAGAAAAACCTAATGGCTGTGAGATTCTGAATGAAATTAGACTCATAAGCCTATTCAAATGTTTTCAGTTCAGCCTAGAGTTCCGAAGGTTACTTTTGTCACAATCCACACTCCATCTGCTTAGGAATTTTTTAGTTCTAACTTATACTACTGCTGGGCTGAAACTATATTATCCTCTTCATCAGACTAGGTGAGGAGACTATCTGAGATGACATTTGCTCTTCAGTCTAAAAGAGGCTATTCAGTACCAGATGTTCATTTTTCTGTAAGGGAAAGTAGACAGAAGAATGAATGCCCACAATTACCTGAAAATCTATTAAAATATCCCTCCTGTTCCTACTACATATTTCTGTGCGGCCAGATTTTCTTCAACCAAACCAAACACAAACAAAAGAAACAACAGATGCAACACATTGAGTGCAGAAGCAGATATGAAATTCTAGCTTTCTTCTATTTGGCCAGATATTAAAGGAGATTTAGAAAAATTTAAAATAATGCACTTTTCTATTTCTGGAAATACAGTTTTCGCAAAAATAAACAAAATGGGTTAATAAATTTTTAAAAAATTTTTAGTTTTTACTACGGTAAATATCAACTGACATCTCACAAAGTACTTTTAGGAGTCCAGAGGGGTCCTGTGACCAAAAAATTTGGGAACTGATGACCCAGGTGCATGCTGTGTAAATCAAGTGACACAGTCCCTGGCACAGGACATGTATCAAGTGTGTGCTGGAAGAGTCCATGGAAAGCTAACTGTGAGTCAGCCTAGGAGCCGGAGACTACGCCCACAGGACACAGTTCGGACAATTCACCTGCCTCTGAAGAGTCCACTTATGATACTGGGATTTTTTAAGAACTCCCACACCCTGCTTAAAAAAACAAGCAAGCAAGCAAATAAACAAACAGTGTTAGGAACTACATAAAGAGTAGTTCCACAACCTAGACAATATGGAAAGGGTGTCAAGAAAATAATAGGTTAATTCAGAAAAGGATTTTAAAAACTTCTTATATTCAAATACTAGTGGCTTTAAAGTTAATAGAGGTGGTGTTTCTAGGAACCTAAAGCTATGTTTGTACACCCAAATGTTTGGTTGCTGGTAATTAAAGGGAAAATTTGCGCGGGGGTGGGGGTGTTATGGTATCCATTAAATACAGTTCTCTGAAAAAGTCATGACAGTGTAAAAGTGTTATTAAAAAGTGAGCAGACCAGTCATTAAGCAAAATGGAAAGGCAGGCCAGACTAGGTACAAACATTCATGACAAATACATCTGACAAAGGACTTGTATTTGGAATAAAGAATTCCTACAAATCAATAATAAAAAGACAACTCAATAAACAATGAGCAAAACACTTGAGGACATGTCACAAAATAAGATGTTCAAATGGCCAATAAGCATATGAAAAGGTATGTTCAGCCTCATTAGTCTCATCTAATGAGACTAATTTCTCATCATCAGAGAAAGGCAAATTAAAAGCACAATAGAACACCCCACATATCCACAAAAATTGCTAAAATTGAAGACTGACAATACCAAATATCGATGAAGATTCAGAGCAACTGGGCCTCTCATAGGCTGCTGATAGGGGTATAAAATGGCACCACCACTTTGGAGAATTGTCAGTTTCTAATGAAGTTAAACACCTATACTTTATGTCCTATGTAGTAATTGTACTCCTAGGTATGTACCCAAGAGAATTGAAAGAGTATGTCCACAAAGAGACTTGTGTGTCCATAGCAGTTTTATTCTCAATAGCCCCAAACTGGAAACAGCCCAAATGTGTACACACAAGAGAATGAATAAACAAGTTTGTAGAATATACTACTACTCATTTAATAAAAAAGGAACATATTACTAACATATGCAACATGGATGAATTTCAGACCCTTACGTTGAAAGAAGGCAGACAGAAAAAAGTATATACTGTTTGACTGGGGCTGGCCCCGTGGCCCAGCGGTTAGGTTCGCGCGCTCCGCTGCGGGCGGCCCAGTGTTTCGTTGGTTCGAATCCTGGGCGCGGACATGGCACTGCTCATCAAACCACGCTGAGGCAGCGTCCCACATGCCACAACTAGAAGAACCCACAACGAAGAATACACAACTATGTACCGGGGGGCTTTGGGGAGAAAAAGGAAAAAAAATAAATAAATAAAATCTTAAAAAAAAAAAAAGTATATACTGTTTGATTATATTCCCATGAAGTTCAAGAATAGGTACAAATAATATCTGGCGATGGGAATGAGCAGAGTGGCTGCCTCTGGGGTAGGGAGTACTGATGAGAAGGGACAGGAGGGGACTTTCTGGGGTGGCGGAAATGTTTTATAGTATCTCGATTTGGGCGATGGTAACATGAGTGCATACATTTGTTAGGACTTACCAAACTGTCTACTTAAGATCTGGGTATTTCTATTGGACACAAATTACACAACTGAAAAAAAAAAGACTAAGGAGAAGGTACTGATGATGTTCTCTTAAACTGAGCGATGGGCACACAGGTGGTGTTTCATATATAACCTTAAATTCTCTAACTAATCCACCTAATAAAACTGAATCTCCATGCCAGCAGACTGTGTTTATCTTTAGGTAAATAATTTTATATGCTATTTTCTCTTACGGAGTTACTGCACATGCATAAAACATTTACATTATTTGCAGACATTGTATTGCATTTAAGATTTAACCACTGGAAAGAACTTTCTAGATTTGTCACTTTTTATGCTAATACTTATAACTCTAGAGGTTTTTTTAGCCATTTTGATTAGTGAAATTGTTTCTGTTTCTTCTATGAATCCCGGTTTTACTGACTGGAAATATTCTGGGTAACGACTTCTGTGGAGGCTTTCTATCTCCATTTTAGGTACAAAGGGGACTACAGGCCCAAGAAGCACTAAGAAGATGAATTATAAGATATTTTCACCAATTAAACATCACACAGCTTTTCCAAAGATCAGTATCTCTTGTAAACATCTTTTTGCCTTCTATGTTGCATTTTTTTAAACAGCTTTATTGAGAAATAGTCCACATACTATACAGTCCACCCGTCTAAAGTATACACTCCAGCGGTTTGGAGGATAGTCACAGAGCTGTGCAACCAACACAATTTTACATTTTCATCACCTCAAAAAGAAACCCCACGTTCTTCAGCTATCACACCCATCCCCGTCCCTCCCCCACTCCCAGGCCAAGCCACCACTCGTCTGCTTTCTGTCTCCACGGATCCCCCTAGTCTGCACATTTGACGGAAACGGAACCTTACAATACGTGACCTCTTGTATCTGGCTGCTTTCACTTAGCATAATGGACTTTTAAAAAAATTGTGAAAATGCTTTAAAATACAAGAAGTTAAGACTATCTCATGACTTTTGCCAAACTTCAAAACAAAACAGCCAGTTATTTTACCAGCAAAACAAACTTATTCGGGAAGAGCCACAGAACTGCAGTTGGGGATGTGCGTGTTACGGCAGCCCACAGGCAAAGCTAACAAAGGAGAGGAACGTTATTTCATGGAGAAAAAGGAGGAAATTGGGAGGGCTTGTATTGAATGAAGGTCCATTGGAGAAACGCAAGACTTCAGGGTGGTGATGGTTACTCACTGGTTAAATTGCTGGGGTAGTCGATTGCTGTTTGGGATGCAATGTGCATTTCTTCCTATGATTGACAATTCTTTCCTGTTGACTTCTTTCCAGTTAGGGTCTGTAATTGCCTATCTTTCCTGTAACTGACCTTGAGTGGCACTGTGGGAGCTCCCCCTTCTGGCCTCCTGGTTCCATTTGTTCTTTTTTTAGTGTCGCAGATTGGCAATGGAGGTTAGCTTGTTAGCTCAGGGCCAATCTTCCTCTTTTCACTTGAGAAGCTTGGCCCTGAGCTAACATCTGTGCCAATCTTCCTCTATTTTGTATGTAGGTTGCTGCCACAGTGTGGCTTAATGAGCAGTGTGTGAGTCCGTGCCCGGGATCCGAACCTTTGAACCCTGGGCTGCTGAAGTGGAGCATATGAACTTAATCATTATGCCACTGGGCCAGTCCCCTGATCCATTTTAAATGAGGTTTCCCTTTATTAATTTTCATAGTTTAAATAGTCAATTTCCTCTCTATAAAATTTTGGGTTTTTATGTGTCAGGATATCAGAGATAGAATAAAAATATTGCTAACTTTTTGGATAATTAAAAAAATACATACGTAGCACTGCGCTCAATTTCCAGAGTAACTGTGTAATTCTTCAAGCCATAAAGATGAGCCTCACGGGGTCTTGGCTTCAGATTCTTGTGGCGATGAAGTTTACAGCATGTCTAAGACTAAAAACTCATTTTTGAGACCTCATTACTAACAAACCTGAACTTGAAAAGGTAATTCTTCAGAAGTTGGTTGTTTCCCCAAAATGAGTATTTCTACAATTTTGCTAGCTGCCCAGGTAAACATTGGTGTTTCACTTAGAGCCATATGGGAGTGGAAAATAAAGTATTCAGCACACATTTCACTCTTATTTTTTCTATAAAAATATAACTCTTTATTAAATAACATGCACAAATATCAACTAGCCATTTATTAAACAGATATGATTTAGAACAAGATTTAAAGAAATACAAATCCTTAGGTACAATTTAGTATCTTGTTCATGATATTTGAATAGTTAAAAAAAATCACTGATTAAACTAACCATCCTTTATTTCTCTTTCAGAACCCTAAATCTTTTTTAGGCATAGACCCCATTCCAAGTTTTCCTCTAGCATTTCAGAGCTTCAGAATATCTTTAATATCAAAAGCCCTTAGCGACTTAAGTATAAATTCCCACTGAGAAGGCATTCACTTTTCTTTTAAGCTATCCCAATGAGCTTCGAGTCCCTTCACAAAGGAATCTGCAGCAGCAGGTTCACGGCAGAGACTCCAGCAACTTGAGGTACCAGTGAAGAGGGTGAGAACTGTCGGTACTAAGAAGCCGGGACGACTAACGAGGCCAGACCCCTGCCTGCTTGCTGCTTCCCTTCTGTAGCTGGTTCTGCTTGTCCCAGCAGGCATTTTCTGCCCCCTTCTCTGGCTGGACCATCAGAATAAAATGCTGTTATAAACTTACTCCTCTCATATTTTCTGACTTCAATGCTCAATAATGTGTTTTTTTATTTTTAGGCAAAAGTATAAACAAAATCTGCATTAAGTTTTTCATATTAAAAAGTATTGCTTTTATAAATTAACTTTTAATGTTCCCAGCCTTAATAAACTTAACTTCAACAAAACCAGTGCTTCAAAATCTACCCTGCCTTTCTTGGCCCCATTTATCCAATAAAAAAGGCCCAAATCTCTCACCTAAATTTCTAAAGAATACTACATCCGACCTTTATAATAAAGTCCTTGCACTGTGTATTTTTTACACGTGCTGCTTTATTGCGCATGCTAAGTATTGTATGAGTTAAAATATAAAGTGACGTAAAAATTAAAAAATCCCTAAGCTTAATATATACCTTTGCACTCAAAAACTTCAATTTTTACATTCTCTCCCATTAGCTGGGATTTCCAACCTGCAAGCTGAATTTAAATCACTTTATTTCCTCATATTTTCTTTTTATTTTTTTCTACCAGAATAAAAACCATCCACTGTTATTTTATAATTCAACAAAGTATTGTGGAAAGTTCTGTAAACTTTATCTCATATACTTATGATCAATTTTACATATAACCTAATTTTCCTTTCAAAAATGTTGAATAAGTTTAGCAGTAGGTTTCAGGTCTGAAATATTCCTTAATATTTAATCTACATCATTTTATAGGAGAAACTGGATTTTGTCTAGGTATGTTGCTAATTATTTTACTAAAACAGCATACCAAATCTTGTTTTAATTATAAAATTCTGAAATTATGTTTTGCCTCTTGATACAAGGAAAATATACAATTTTTCATAAACATTGCAGAGATTGAGCAGAATATGCCTCTTTCTGTTACTTATTTTGACTACCAAATACCTCTTTTTTGATTTGAGTAGTTTTTATTTTAAAAGTGCAAAAGTTATTAAGCTTAAAACATAATGTAAAAAAGTTTTACAATGATTTAACATGACCAATAAAATTTATTAAACATATTTACAAATATTCACAGATTCTTTCATACTTGAGTATTAAAATAGATATTTACAATTTCAGAATTTTCATTCAAAGGCATTTTTTGGGGGGTGGGGAGGAAGAGGCTCTACTGTGAGATGAAAAAAGAGCTGTTTCTTTGTATGACTAATTCTGAATAATACGTCCGCCACAGTAAGTCACAGGTACTATCCCAGGAGACTAGTATGAAACACCTTACACTACTTTAGGCATCAATTATGGAGAGAGTTAAATTATAGGACGCATGCAATACAACTATGTCACAATCTTTACAGTTATGGTGATGAAAACAAGCTAACTCAAACACATGCATGCTTTATTTAAACGTCTGCTATCTGAATATACTACTACACTCCATACAAACTACAACTTTGGTCCAAGAAAACATTAGACAAAACAGTTCTACAATTATTTCTTTGTACATGTTCTGACTAGCAATCCCTTTGTATACATTTTGACCATTAATTACAAGATTTACATCTGCACAATATGTATAAAATAAGTTATTAAAAAGGAAGACACTATTAAAACTTTCAAAAAGAAAACTATACAATTAATGTACAGATATAATAAACTGAAGAAATTTTGTGCCAAGTTTTTCTTCCACTTTAGAAACTGTTTGGTAGGAATTGAACCTTTTAGTTTACTGATATATTTTAATAAAACTGGAAAGAGATTTGAATACTAGTGGTTATCTTGTTCCTTAGAGTGCTAACAACTTCCAGCGCCGTTAGCAGATTCTCAGCTTCTTAAATATCTCCCACAGTCTGCCAACATGCTCTAATGCAACAGCTACCTTTCACCAATATAAATAATAGTTTTCAGTTAGAAACTGTCTGGATCTAAGATCCAAAATAATTCTTTTCATTTTTTATAAAATGACAGTGTTTACTACATAACCAACTTTAGTTGAACTTTACTAACAATTATAAAGGCATAACATCAGTATTTTTGTCAAAAGGCAGTATTCCACAGTGTAACACTCTTGCGCCTCATCAGTTTAAGACCGCACCGCCAGGAAGTAATGGCGGCTATATAGGAGTCAATTCAAAGTCGTCATTAACATCAACAAGGGGAACATAGAACTCCTGGATTTCGTAAATGCTGATAGACTTATAGGTGGCAGGATCAAGTTCCTGGAGTTTGAGCTGCCATTCTAATCTCTGGACGGCATTTAAAGCTGCAGCTTCATGTTGTTGCCTCATTAAAAGACAGGTCTATTTAAAAGAAGAGACAAGTAAATAGATTTTTCTATTAAATTTGCTTCGTTCAAAAATTAATCTCATCCATAGTTTCTTTAGGAATGAAAGTGGATATATTAGGGGCATAAAAAGTTTTTGAATTACACACCCATTTCTGCTTTACCCCGTCTGAGTCGATAAGCCAACTATTTCTGGGTCTGCAACACACTCATTTCATCTTACAGACTTTAATTTGAAACTATTCCTTCAAATAATGACATTTCAAACTATCAAAAGGAGGAAAATCTCAGGAGAAGTGATTTCTGAAATGATTCAAAATCTCACGAATAATTTCTCTATAGGTGATTTGCAAAATATATTCTCCTTCTCTTATTGTTCTCCCAAGTCTTTCATGTGTTAGAGCTATAACCAGACTCGTATACTGGACAACAAGCATGAAGATTTCTATTAGAAACTGCTTTTTCTGTGGTAGTTTCATTTTTATATTACATCGGTCCTGAAAAGTAGACTCGTGGTCTTTATTTTCCTTTATATTCCAATTGTGGCCTGGCATGAGAACTCATGACTAACCAATATTTCCTTTCCTAATCCTCTCTCTAAAATAGCTGCAACTTCTGTTTATGAAAGGGGAAGCATCCAGTTAAAGTGAACTTCTAAACATACATACCTTTAATTTGTCAAATTTATCATCCACATCTTGTAACCAAGACATGAATTGTCTTGCATTAAAGCGATCCCTTACAGAAGTTTTACTGTCATCAGACTGAAAGAGAACATTAAAAGTAGTTGAATATTATCATATACAAAAGCTTACTTTAAAACCTACATGTCATTCTATCTTTTTATGGTATACTCCACTTTTTAAGTAATGATGGGAATATATTTCAAAAAAGGAGAAAATATAATTTAAATACTTAAAAAATTTGATAAAGTGTTTATTTCCATATTGAGTAGACAGATTGGTTATTAGAATTCTTAGAACGCTGGGTTTAGTTATTAACTAAATAGAATTCTACTGCTCTGTGAGTCAAAGATGTTTCTCAAAAAGGCGAATGTCATATGAAATATTATGCCTGTGACATTATTAAAATATAATTGATTTCATATTTAATTTTAATGTTCAAGTTTACCATACATGGGGAGAAAAAGTGTTAAGGTGGAAGACAGGTCTTTGAAGGCAACATCTTTTCCAAGACCGATATTTTGGAGTACTTACAAAAAGTTCTGCATTCTCTCTTCAGAATACCTGTTTTGAAATTAAGATAGGCTACAGCCCGAGTCAGCTTTGTATCTTGCTGTGTGATCTTGAACTAATTATGTACTCTCTCAATTTTCTATCTGTAAAATGAGATAAGACTCTCTCTTTTAATCTTGTTCTGAGAATTAGGAGTCTCTAGAGCCCTCATCAGAATGCATATAGGAAGCCCTCAGTCCAACAAGCAGTCGCTATAATTATCACCACTATTCCTACCCCACTACTGCTCCCAGCGCTATCAAAGTGACATCCAGGCATCAGGTAGCCCCACAATCACTCTATTCACATTTTTAGCCATTATCACTTCCTCTTTGGTCCTCAAGTAAGATGTTTTGACTATTTTAAGTTTTATTGTTGAAGTGTTTAATATTACAAGTTTATTTTGAGAAAGAAGAGGTATGATAAGAAAGTAGGCTAATGGATGATCCAAGCCCCTCCTCAGGAAAGGTAGATTTATTTATACTCTTTTCCCTTAATTCCTCAGAGCTATTCTCATATGAAACAAGCCTGCTACTTGGTTGAGAGACCTTCTACTCTAAAGCCAGTTGTAAAAGGATGGGTAACTGTTCCACAGTTTTCCTTAACAGAATGACCAAGTCCTTCTGCCCTTTAATTATTAGGCTGATTGTGGCTGATCCTCTTTAGTCTCTGATTCGGGGATCACTCTGAGGGTTTACTGGGAAAATTTACTTATTTTTGAAATTCTCTTTATCAACCATTTGGGGCTATAGATTCCTCAACTCTGCTGTATTTCACTATCAATATGTTCTCATCTGTCTTTTAACAGAAATGTCTTAATGTTCTGGTCCAGTGGCCTTCCATCTCAATTTCCAGCTCTGCTATGGATTTATTTTCATGTGTCTTTTGTCATTTCAGTGAGTTCTGGGAGGAAGAAAAAATAAACAGGTGTGTTTCTTCAACCATCCTGAACTAGAAATTTCAAGAGACTCTCCTTGTAGCTTGCTTTATATTGTTCTAAAACTGTTTTCACTACTGTAAAATTGCACGAAACTTAAAAAGACCTCAAGATATCACATGGTCTAGAGCAGCCTTTAGCAACACGGTTAACGTGTTCATTTTAGTTATTAAAAAACATTCATTCTTCCCTTTAAAATCTTTAAAGTTGGAAATTATGGAAAGTCTCTCCATGGCCTTTCTAGTGTCTGTTTCCTTAGAGTCAAATAGTTCTTTCTTAAGGTCCAATTATTCATTTTAATAGCCCTTTCAGCTCTCTCTTAATACTTTCATTTCAATAAAACAGTTGGTGGCTTAAGAGTTTGAAATCTACCGATGAAGTTTAATCTCCTTTTTTCATAGATGAGAAAAACAAAGCCTAGAGAGAACTACGTAACTTTCTCTGTAATATACCCTTACCTCTACATCCTTCGTCTTTCTAGTTTGTCTGATTTAAAACAGCATTTCCTAGTCTTTTTTGTGATTATCCTTCATTGTCCATGTTTATATCTTTTAATCATTAAATTTTCTCTTATGACCAATGAATTTCATTCTGGTTTATGAGGCACAAAAAAAACTCTGACAACTGATATGCCTGGTTCTGAATTCATGTAATTTATAGACAGCACTAAACTTTATTCAAGATATAGCTACAGTTTTTCCACAATTATATTACTTTATTCCAACAACATCCAAGATCAAAACAATAGCCTTGCCCTATTTTAGCAGTGGCACAACCGAGAGGTTCAATCTGCCTGTTTCATTTTCCCACTTATGGTAGCTTTCCAGTTGCCTAAAGGTCAGAATTCAATTTATAAACATCTACTTTAGAAACAAATTACAAGTTATCTTTAAGGGCATTATCCTCAACATAGATCTGTTTTGTAATTATCTGCTTTTATAATATAAACCTAATGTTTAGAGGACTTTAGAAAACAGAAGATTAGGTGATCTGCAAGTACTTTAGTCTGAAAGGGTTGTTTTTCTCCTTTGAGCTTTATTGATCATTGAATTCAAGTTTCTTCTATGGAAATAGACTATAGAAACACCAAAGTTGTACTTAAGAGCATTGTAACTGCATCAGTGAGCACGTTACCTGAGCATCCAGCGGCACACTGTACACTTCTGCGTCTAGTAAGACCGTGCATGCACTAAATGGCAGTGTTTGATTTGCCAGTGTTCTTGCAGCTCTGTAGTGAACTCGGAGAACTTCCTGTTCATTGGATACAATGAGTTTTTCCTAGTTGAACAAAGAATTTAAAAAAAAAATCAATTCTTCAACGACTTGTTTTTCAAGTAAAATGAAGTCACTTAAAATGTGCTAAATACACTTGTGCGATGTAGCCGGCCAACTGGCAAGCAGGTCTGCAGCTCGTAGTTTATTCAGTCACCAAACAGTAAAGTTGTCTGTTCTTGGATTGGTCAGACATTTAAGTTGCTTTCTAGTATTCTGAAATTCTGAATTGTTTGTTGGTCAATACGTGGTAGGATCTGAGTCATTTTTGCAATTTCTTAAAGTTCTGCAAATCGCACAGTTCAAATGAGAGTTCTTAGCCGTCTGTAAGGCAGCATGGCTTTGGTAATATGGACAGACGTATGGACGAACATCTATCCGGGGTCTTCAAACAAGTCTGACGGCTGAAATAGCTACTGATGTGCTATATGACCTAACTTCTTATTGCTAACAAAGAGCTCACTGACACGGGTCACGCCGCGTTCTAAGTTCTCTATCAGTGCCTCTTTCTTTTATTTGTGGTTCTCTTTGTAATTTTATTCACTTAAAATCATGATTCGGAGGAAAGGTTTTATATTTACCACACTGTTACAAGGATTCATGGCACAAAAAATATTAAGAACCAAACGTCGTGAACCAAAGAAATTGCATATAAGTTTTGTTTGTATGTGAGTATGTGTATCTCTCTGTGAAAAAGGTTCATAGCCTATATTACATTTTCAGAAGTCCCTGACCCTAACAAAAGATTTAAGGGGTTATATTTTTGTCAATCCAAGTGAAATGACTTTTACGATTTTTACAAATAATCAGATGGGTTTTCTCCTGTCATTTCATGCCAAGATGAACCACTGGAAACTGGAATACAAGGACCAATAAGCACAGCCTTTTGTAAGAATTTTGCACTAAAGCAGGTGGTACGAAGCAATAACGGCAGAGCTTGGAAATGCCCATGTCCAACTAGGCATTCACTGCTCTAGCTCTGAAATTCAACAAACGATAACATGACATTAGGAGAGTTCCATATATCCCAAATAGACTCAACACAAATTGTAACATGGGAGCAGTTATCCTAAAAGCAGCTTAAAAATTCTCCATTTAATTGCATAAGCACAAGATAGCAAAATCAAACCATTTAAAGAAGGAAAATCCACTTACAAAAAACCATAGGCTATTATAGTCTATCATTAAAATACAGTTACTTTTAGCATAAATGTGTATTTAAACATTTTTTACCCTTTCAATACTGTGTTGCAACCGTAGTTTCATCCTTACAACTTCCTGTTGCCGAAAAAGCTCTTTAAGTGGATCTGACAGTGAAGGCGGTGGTGTAATCTAATTCAAAAAATATACACATAGTTAAAAATACTGTGTCTTATTTACAATAATGGGCTATTCTTATAAAATTAAACCCTTTTAGTGCATAACTTAATGAAAATATAAATTTCGATGTGATAAGTATACTAGACTGCTTTCTGGTAGATGCTGGAAGTTACAGACGCTGACTCAATCTATGAGTGCACTCTACTGTTAACATAAAGAGACTTCCAAGTACGACAATAACTGTCTGTGATCCCTGAATACTCCCCCTCTAAACCCTTGGAGTATCTATATATCCTCTCCTTCATCCTAGCTTATAATTACTGTCACCATAGTAGGGCACAGGAAGATAGATCAGTATGTTCTGGCACAGTGTAACTTAGTTGACTCTTCTGAAGTTTGGACAAAAAGATAACTCTATCCTTCCTGACATGGTGCTATAGGAATTATACAATATATGAAAAGCTCTTGCCAAAGAATCAAACCTGGATCTAATCAAGACTTTATAATCAGTAAACAGTTTTGGGAATTATGGGGGACTGAAAAACATATTAAATAACATCACAAGAGTTCAATCAGTTGAATCAATGTGGAAAATTCTATAGGACAAATAACTTACTGGGGCTGATCATTTTTCAGGCCTCTAATTGCAATTATACATTTGTTTGATTTCTGTGTCCTGTAAATTTCTCTAAATTTAACAAGAGTTAGAATTTGATGCTATTGTTTTAGTTCTGCAAAGTCATCACACAGGCCTCCTCCAAGCAGCACAGAGGAAGGATATCTACTCCTTTGATACTGGGTGTCAGAGAAAGCTTCTTTGAGAGGGTAATGCCTGAGGTGCATTTTAAAGGAAGAGCTAGCTAAACAGTTACAAGAAATGAGCTGTGGGGAAAAAGGAGAGGGAGATAATTCCCAGAAGAGAATACGGTATGATCAAATTCATGAAACAAAGAAAAGTATGCTGTCTGGAGGCAACTACAAGCAAACATCAAATTTGAGGGAAGAAATGGTGATATATGAGGATGGAAGGATGAGCAGGGCAAAGTAACAGATTGCACTCTATCCTGTAAACCAGCTCTTCCTAAAGTATGTTCCACAGAACACTGGATCCATAAAGATGATTTATAGGAAGTGGTTCCAAGAACAAGTTTGGAAAACACTGTGTATACGTAGTCTTTTTTAGGTGTCTCACAATTAACAAATTAAATTTTAATGGTTCTTGCAGTGAAGTGTTGCAGTGAAGAAACCTTTTTTCCCCCTAAAGATTGGCCCTAACATCTGTTTGCCAATCTTCCTCTTTTTTTCCCTTCTCCCCAAGGCTCCCCAGGTACACAGCTGTAATATTCTAGCTGTAGGTCCTGCTGGTTGTGCCGTGTGGGACGCCGCCTCAGCATGGCCTGATGAGCAGTGCTAGGTCCGCACCCAGGGTCTGAACTGGTGAAACCCTGGGCCACTCAAGTGGAGAGTGACAACTTAACCACTAGGCCACGGGGCTGGCCCTGAAACCTATTTATTTTTCGATTAGCACTGTTCCCCAAACTTATCTGAACCATGAGCCATCCCCCCTGTCCTCCCCCATTTAATTAACAAACTGTGGAACAGACAGTATGCATAACACATCAAGGTAAATTTTGTATGCAATGGGGAACCACCGAAAGTCTTCCAGCTCAATGCTGTGTCTGGAGAATAGATATTAGGGAGACAAGATTGCAGGCAAGGAATTAAGAAAGCAGATCACTGTTAGACTGGTGTGGGATGGAGGAGGAAGTGGAGGGGATGGGGTCTAAAAATACAGATGATTGACTAAATAAGGATAAAAAAGAGGGAGCAGCCAAGTAGGACCTGTAGGTTGTTTAGCGTGAGAACTGGATGGCTGGTAATAGAGACCACAGGAGAGGATAGGAGGAGAGAAAGAGAAGCAAGGTTCTGGGTAAGTTCAGTGCTGATACGTTGAGTTTGTGGAGCTTACGGACATCCAAGTAGAGTTCTCCAGTTAGGAAAAAAGCAGCTGAGGGGAGGGTTTTGAGCAGAATATAAATTTGGAAATTCTTAACTTATATCAATGTAGTGGTAAAATCACCAAAGGAATATATACAGAGATCTTTGAGGAAACGTTCCCTTTGCTGTTCTTCCTCAGCTACCTGTAAATAAACCATGCTTGGAGATTTTGTTGTTAATATCTGTCAGTCCCAGGAGTCTCTAGAATATAAAACCTCTTGACAGCTTCCCAGGGATGCTCTTTCTTATTGTTACCCACCCTTGGAATCCCCCTGTAGGGTTTCCATGTACTGGTACCAGCAACCACAGGAGATACCAGGTTGTGACAAGTCCTTTTTTTCCCTCCCTTTTATTCATTTGGTTTTTGAGAATTTGACCTGCAATTCTTTTTTTCTTTTCTTTTTTTTTTTAAACATTTTACTTTTCCTTTTTCTCCCCAAAGCCCCCCAGTACATAGTTGTATTTTTTTCGGTTGTGGGTTTTTCTAGTTGTGACATGTGGGATGCCGCCTCAGCATGGCTTGACAAGCAGTGCCATGTCTGCGCCCAGGATCCGAACCAGTGAAACCCTGGGCCGCAGAAGTGGAGCATGCGAACTTAACCACTTGGCCACCAGGCCGGCCCTGCAATTTTATTTTTCTTTCCTTGGTTTCCTCTGGAAAAATGGCAGCATTTTGGTTAAATTATGAGAAAAATGTTTGACAGAAGAACAAACATAAACTGACTTTGGAGATGTTTCACCAAATTTCTAATGGGTTTCATAACCAGATCCTGTAAACGTGAAGAGACTACTTGGAAACAACAGCAGCTAGCTGACTCAGAGGAGACAAGTGGATACATCCATGCTGGAAAGGACATGCAGTGCCAAGAGTGGTTTCTGTTATTCTGCTCTTTCTTATTTCTTCTCTTATTTTTTTGAGGAAGATTAGCCCTGAGCTATCTGCTGCCAATCCTCCTCTTTTTGCTGAGGAAGACTGGCCCTGAGCTAACATCCCTGCCCATCTTCCTCTACTTTGTATGTGGGATGCCTGCCACAGCATGGCTTAACAAGCAGTGCCATGTCTGCACCCAGGATCCAAACCAGGGAACCCTGGGCCGCGGAATCAGAAGGCGCCCACTTAATCGCTGTGCCACCAGGCTGGCCCTCTTTATTATTTCTTGAAACTAAGTTTTGAACAAACGAGTTCAGTCCAATAAACTCAAAAGCCTTTCATGAGCAAAAGGTGGAGGTTCGCATATTAGCTCTAGTATATATAAACCTTAAAGTCATTTTCAACTGGATAAAATAATGGTAACCCCTTAAATCTGTATCATGTTTTAACGGGCAATGGCATATACTATTTCAGCCTTCTTTCAGGGAGGGTAAGTGGCCTTGTTTTACAGATGTGAAAACTAAGGATCCGAGAAGCAAAGTGAATTATTCAAGATCACACAACTGATTTGCACCAAAACCCAGATGCGGGGTCGGCCCTGTGGTCGAGTGGTTGGGTTCCCGTGCTCCGCTTCGGCGGCCTGGTGTTTGGCTGGTTCGGATCCTGGGTGCGAACATGACACCGCTCGTCAGGCCATGTTGAGGCGGCGTCCCACGTGCCACAACTAGAAGGACCCACAACTAAAATATACAACTACGTACTGGGGGGATTTGGGGAGGAAAAGCAATTAGAAAAATATTAAAAACTCAGATGAATTCATGCATAGTACTTGGAAATCGACTGCTCTACTATATTGCACTCTGTGTTTCTCTACTTTAGTAATCCTCATTAAAAACAAACAAATAAAAAAACTCCCCACTACATCCAGAAATCATTCTCAGCTCTGCTTATAGCCCCTTTTGAAACAACACCTAATACAATTAAATTCTAATTTAATCAAAGTTATAACCCCAAAATTGCTGCAAGGGAATTAAACTTCTATTACATCATCTCTGTACGAGTAAGAAACGGTGATATCATATAATGAGTAAGAAACAGGCACACATAGCACATACACAAATATGTGTCATTCTATATATACATATATATTCATATATATATATCTCTATAGGCAGATAGTGCTAAAAAGGCAATCTAAAATGGCTCACTAGAAATTGCTTTGTACAAAGTTCTAATTTTAATTTGTTCTTTATAGTTTCACCTATTTTTCAAGCCCATGATACTACATATTTTAGTTAAAATTTCCTTTACTTTAAGGGGAAATAAAGGAAACAAAATTATTAGCTTTATAATCTTTCAATCATTATTTTGCTGAAAGAATTTGAAAGAATGACGAATTTATTAACAACTCTATTCTTTTCAATCTACTACTCCTGATTATCATTAGTAGGGTAATATCAAAATCTTCTGTCTTTTAACATTTAAAAGGCACTAGCATCAGGCATATTCTGTGGATGTGGAACTAAAGCACTATCTTGCCTCTAACTTTTTCATCTTCTCTGAACTGGGCTTTGAAAGCAGGAGCAGGCACAATGTGGAACAGCACAGAACAGCCTGGGGGCCATCATGTACAGGAGGGTAGTAACTTCAGCCAAGCCCACGAAAGTATGGGAGGACCTTGCATGAACTGATGGGACTTTGGTCTATAGAAAACTGGGAGTCTCTAAAGATGTTAGCTGGGTAGTCATACAATCAGATATGAGTTTTATATAAAGAACCCAGACAATACGAAGAGATTAAACTAGAACCTATGGCAGTTGTTCAGAATGTCTGCTCTGCTCATTTTTGACAGTTAGTACAATGCTTATTAGCACATAGTTGTGAATTATTTACATTCGTAATACTTTGAATACAGGCACAGCTCGGAGAGATTGTGGGTTTGGTTCCAGATCACTGCAACAAAGTGAATATCAAGATAAAGCGACTCATGAAGTTTTTGGTTTCCCAGTGCACATAAAAGTTATGTTTACACTATACTGTAGTCTGTTAAGTGTGCAATAGCACTACGTCTAAAAAACAATGTCCATACCTTAATTAAAAAATACTTTATTACTAAAAAATGCCAATCATAATCTGAGCTTTCAGCGAATCGTAATCTTTTTGCTGGTGCAAGCTCTTGTAAAAACGTAGTATCTGTGAAGCACAATAAAGCGAAGCACAATAAAACGAGGTATGCTTGTATTCAATTATGCAATATTCACACATGGGAGTCAAGAGCCTAAGGAGCTAATGAAGTCCTTGCATGGCCATGGTAAGAAAGAGAAGGGGAAAGGATGTGAGATGAACAAGATGACTTAGTGACTGATGTGATGGGAGAGCAGAGGGGAAGAGGTGAAGGTTAAATTTTGGGAAATTAGATAGCAGATAATGATAGTAACTAAAGCAGTGAGGGCAAAAAGAAGACATTTGAGATAAATGTGTTTGGAATTGGACACAATAACTTTAAGGATATTTTGGGACTTTCAGGAAATATCCAGAAGCAGGTAGAAACACGGTTATGGAAATCAGTAGTGTATTCAGGGCTGAAGATAAATTTGGGACTCATTCTACAAGAAATAAACAGTGTTCCAGCCCTTCATCATATTATAGTGCAGAGGTAGACGCATGTAAACAGTTAACTACAATATCACAGGGGAGGTATAGCGAAGACACAAGCAATTCTTCTTCGATGAGTTTTGACACAGGTGACATCACAGCTGGAACAAAGGCAAGGAAGAGGACAGAAAAGGGAGCCTGGTAAGAACAACATTTCAGGCAGAGGGACAAACACTGCCAAAGTACCAAAAGCAGGACAAGAGATTTCCATAGAGGAGTCAGTTCAGTTAGCCTGAAATATTAGGTCAATTTGGAAATAGTAGTGAGAAAATGAAGCTAGAGGTGTAGATTGGGATCAGACTGTGAAATGAATGGTTATGCTATGCTTAGATGTGGATTTTAGGCTGTAAACAATGGTGAAGTCAGCCAATCGCAGCTGAGAACTTAAATAGGGAAATAGCTTTTTGTTGCTTTTAAAGGGATGTAAAGTTAACAACAAAAGAGAATGCTCCAGCAGAGAAAAAAACTAGGAGAAACAAGAAGTGAAAAAGTTGCTGTGATGTTCTAAGTGAGAGAGAATGATGAGGGCCCTAAACCAAGGCAGTGGTAGAAGGTACAGATTCTGGAGAGAGTTCTAAGGTAGAATGGTTACAATCTGGTGGCTGACAGGCTTCTACCTTGGTGTCATCACTAACCAAGAAAGATCTGTTATTGAGAGAATGAGGGACAAATCATTCCTTTTGGTCTGTGTGAAGGACGAGGTCAGAGTGGATGCTGTGGTGCATGGTTAGACATCCCCATCAGGAATAAGGCACTCACCTCCCAGCTCCTAGGAGGGTTGCTGGGTGACAACTCTCATTGGAGTTCCTCTCTAGGAACTATGTTTCAGGGAAGAGAGTTGGCATGCCCAAGGTCATGTTCCCTCCCTGAGTGCAGGCTATCTATCAGAAAGGCCACCCCACTCCAAAGCTCCTGTGGGTTCAGCTGAGGTCACTGTTGCAACTGCATTCCCGTTCAACTTCTTGCTCTGCCCAATTCTACTTCCCTCACATACTTACAGGTACTGTTCCTAACAGCACTCATCAGTAAACCTCTTGTACACAATCTCAGAGTCAGCTTCCTGGGGAACCAAATCTATGATAGGTGTCTGAAGGTCATTTAGGTGATGATGCTCAGGAGGCACCTATATTTGATTCAAACCAACAGAGAAGATATAGCTAGAAAATTTGGGGGGGACTAACTGGCACATGGAAGACTGCTGAAATCACAGAAATAGGTAAGACCAAAACAACAAAAAAGCTGACTGAAGAATTAACTCCTAGAGAAGTCTGATAGTTAAAGGGTGGGTAGAGGAATGAATCATTAAAAGAGAAAAAGATCAGTCAGTGAGACAAGGGAACCAGAAGAGAGCACCATCATGAAAGACCAGGAAGGGGAGAATTTTATGAAGAACAAGACGATGATAATGTCAAACGTGACAGAGATCAAGTAGAAAGAAAAAGGAAGAGGCCAGTGTATCTGGCAATCACGAGCTCACTGGTGACCTCTGCCACTGCTTAACAGTGAATGGATGAATAGGAAGTGATAAAAGGTAACATCAGGCACAGACTACTTTCCAAGAGTGCGGCAGTGAAGGAGAGAGAGGGTGAGGTTGATGAAGTGGCACAGTCAAAGGATAACTTCTTTCTCCCCAGGATGAAGACAACTCAAATAAGTTTGGAGTGGGTGGATAAGGGCCAATGGAGAGGCAAAACTGAAAAATATACAGGGAGAAGTGTTTTAATAGAGGAAGCTTCCAAAGAGGCTGAAGGGAATGGGATCAAAAGCACATGTAAAGGCGTTACCCTCCAAAGAAATAAAACCATACTTCCTTTGGGACAAAAGGAAAAGCAGGTAAGGAAAAAGATACTGTAAAACAGTGCTGTTCAATAAAGTAGCCACTAGCTACACACAACTACTGAGCACTTACTGAAATGTCGCTAGCATGAACGGAGATGTAATCAAGCCCACTGGATTTCAAATACTTAGTACAAAAAAAAAGAACATAAAACATCTCAATTTTTCTATATTGAGAAACAGTATTTTGGATATAGTGGGTTAAATAAAATATTAAAATTAATTTCACCTATTTCTTTTTACTTTTTAAAGTATGGCTACTAGAAAATTTAAAACTATATTTGTGACTTGCAGTGTATTTCTACTGGTCAGTGTAGTAGATGTATTTCAAGTGATGTTACTTACTGTGGGAATGCAAATCTTGCTTAAGGGGTTTCCATCCAGGAGATATGATCCATTAAATGTCACATATTCATCATAATACTGAGGTGCTTGAGGAATAACACTACACAACAATTTGCGCTTTTCTTCAATCTTTTTCCTTATATGCAAGTATTCAAAATATGGATTTGCTCTCTCTGAACTGTATGGCTGAATCTCGTCCAGTTTCAGAGAATCTACGATGGCTGCCAAAGACTGCTGAGTTTTCTCTTTTGCTTGTAGCAAAGAGGGACTCACTTGCACAGGCTGAGGTACACGGGACACTTTCCTTTTCCGTGGGTGGTGAATTTGAGGATCATCTTCTTCAGTTAATCTTATTCTGCCTCTAGGAGATGAAGATTCGCTGTCCTTTTCTGGCAATAGTGCACAGCTAGCAAGGATCTGTTTGTTTTGACTTGCCACTGTGTTTGCTTTGTTTCTAGTCATCCTTTGAGGGATCTGGTTTTCAGTTTTATCATCTTCAGCATTTTCTTCTAATTCTACTTTAACTAATTGACCATATTTATGCATTTCTGGTTGAGCTGATTGTTGTGACTGGTTTTCCAGACTTGATAAAGTACTTTGTTGTGATTCTTCATCTTCGATGGAAAGCAAACACTTTTCACTTTCAGGACAATGTTTTGGATTATCTTGTTCATTTAGGTTTCCTTTCGGCATCCCTGCATTCATATCACATAAATCAGAATCACACTTATCATTCAAATGAGTTAAAACCAAGCTCTCCAGTTTGCTTTCTTTTTCATGTGAAATAATCTGAATATCAGAAGTGCTATTTTCAACCCCATGACTACCGGAAGACTTATACATTAGTCTGCTGAATGCATAAGGTGTACTGAGCTGGGAAGAGGCATCACTTCCACTAAAGTCCTTTTCTGATGGTAATACAGGCAAAGTATTAGCCTTCTCAAAATTTGGTGATGCTTCTTGAACGATGCTTTCAGAGTACACTGGGACAAAGGCATCTGTCTTTTGAACATCTGTTAGGACAAAAGTATTCTCCATATCTTTTGCAGACTCACTATCTAAAGCAGAACTGATAATTTGAACTGCATTTTTCTGTTGTAAAATACCAGGCTCTTGATTGGCAACAGATGACAAAGACACATGTTTAGAAACAGACTCAGTATCTGAAAGTGATTGGCTGTGGAAAGAGCAAGGGTGCTGTGAAGGCAGAAAGGATGGTGGATCTTGAGCACAAGAGTGTCCTGGAGGTTCAGTCTGGTGCAGGGACAAAAAATCAGTATTCTGTTCTTTCAGTATTTTGTTTTCAGAATTACAAAAACCCTGAACAGAAGAATCTTGATCAGGTGTACTAGAATTTGGGGAGATAAAGTCACTGGTGCTTAATGACTCCAGTCTATCAACAGGTATGCCCCATGATTTATTTTGGATCACACCAACCTGATTGGATGGCTCTAAATGCACAGGACTGTTCATTAAAGTGCTCACTGCAGCAGTACTCTTGGTAACATTTATATCAGGTGAAACATATTTGCTGTTTACAGATCTAGTTGGAGAGGCTGCAAAGCTGGAATGTACGTTAGACACATTTGAAAGTTCTCTTTCAGGCACATGTGAGGATACCTCAGGTTTGGGAGAAGGACAAATATCTCTTGGCACAGCTAAGCCACTTTGATTGCTTTCTTCTGATATTGTCTGGAACTGTTTTGTATGTTCACAGATGACAGATGGCATGCTACATCTTCGAACTTCTACAGTTGGTCTCCCCTCACTTATGACTAGTTTAGCATCTTCTATAGAAGATGATCGGAGATGGGATGTTGGAAGTCTGCTTGTATATGGTGGCTTAATCCGCTCTGGCAGTTCAGCCAGGCTATCTAACTCCCGTTCATGAAGGGCAGGAGATTTGGCAACTGGGAAAAAAGGTGATTGGGAAAAGGACATTTGGGAATCTGAACCCTCTAACATAAAGTCAGAATCATACTCAACTGGAGGCCTTGGGGTTGTCACTGTAGTATGGCAGGAATCTTCTGAGCTGGCAACCGAAATCAGGGATACAGATCTGGAGCTGAGACCCAGCTTTTCACTTTCTGATCTAGGAGATCTGTTTAAGCTATTATCTGAAACAAAGGATGACTTCCCCAAATTCATTATATTTTTGGTGTCAACAGATTGTGATCTATTACTTATAGCATCTTTAGATTGTTTCTCCTTGGTATAAGCATCAGTCAGCTCTGAACTCTTTGACCTAATAAGTTCTTTATTTTTAGACTCAGCTAGTGCATGCTTTGTTTTTTCTTTATCTTTTACTTTAAGTTCCAAACAATTACGATTTCTCAACCGTTCCTTTTCTTTTTGCTTTATTTTTTCCTTATGTTTTTTGTGCCACTGCTCTATTTCTAGATCTTTAAGGCTTAGCATTCGTTCAAAACTTGTCTGCATTAAATCATCATTCACTAACCTCTTTTCTTTAGGTCGAGTATCTTTTGATGCTGGTGATGACTTAGGTTTAGGCTTATCTGCTTCAGATTTTAGTTTGAGTAAACTATTAAGTTGAATTTTATCTTTATGTTTGTCTCGTTCTTTGTATCTGTCTATATCTTTATCTTTTTTATCTTTTTCTTTTCCATCAGGAGTTTTCAAAGGTTCATCTTTTGTTTTTTCTTTAAGGGATAAAGTTTTTTCATGTTGTGCTTTACTACTGTCTGCTATACTTGACTTCTTCTCTTCCTGGAAGTGTTTGGAGTTAGTTATATTTACGCTTTCTTTCTCTCTCGATTTTTCCTTTTTATCTATCTCCCTATCTTTATTTTTGCTTTTTTCTGATTTAGTATAGTCACTATTATCTAATTGTTTGGGTTTTTTTTCCATCAAATGCTTTTCTTTGCTTTCTGCTACATGCCTCTCTCTGTCAGATTTTTCTTTGTCATGTTTTCTCTCTATCTTTTCTCTACTTTTCTCCCTGTCATCAGCTTTTTTAATGGCAGTAATATTTTTTATCTTCTCACCTTCTTTATGGCATTTCTCTGTGTGATGTGAATACAGCTTGTCTTTTTCTTTTATTTTGTCGACACATTCACTAAGATCTAATTTGTCTTTCTCTGATTTATGCTCATGTTTTTTCTTCTCTTTTTCAGAATTTTTTTTTTCAGTCTTTTCAATGTCCTTTTCTTTAGCCTGAAATCGTTTCTCAGATTTTTCCTTACTTTCTTTTATATGCTTTTCAATTTCTATTTCCTTTTCCATTGAATGTAACCCTATAGATTCCTCACTAACACTTACACCTAAAGAACTGAATTCTGTTTCTTTATCTATGGGCACATTCTCTCTTTCTTCTTTTAAATCTTTTATTTTTTCCTCCCTAAAAGACTTCTCACTTTCCTTTTTAATCTTTTCTCGTTCTTCTTTAAAGTTCCTCTCTTTTGAGACATGCTTTTCCTTGGTTGATTTATCATCTTTTATGTTTTTTTCCAATTTCGATTTTTTTTCTAATATTAGGGACTCATGTTCCATATTTAAAAATAGATCTTCAGTTTCATCACTTTTAAAAAAATTTTCTTTCCAAAATTCTCTATCAAATTCCACACTCCGCTGTAGCTCTTTAGTGCCATCCCTATTTTTGTATTTTTCCTTTTCACCTTCAATTTCTTTTTTATGCTTTTCTTTTTCCCTCTCTTTATGTTTCAATTTATGCTTTTTTAATGTTTTACCCTCTTTATCCATTTTTTTCAGTGTGCAATCTGAATTTTCAAATGTTGGACTATGATCTTCATCCTTTATTTTGGCATTTGACTTTTCACCAAATTCTAAGTGGAAATCTTTCTGATGTTTGCTTTTTTCCTTATGCTTACAAGATTTTACACTTGAACTTTCTGGCAAGAATTCAGATTCTGTATTATCGTACCGAACAAGATCAGGTTGTAATGATGTTTCAGAACTTCCTGGTGATAAACATGTTTTAGTATGTTCTTGTTTCAGTGGTGAGGACTGCTTTTCACTTAGTCCACAAGAATGTTTGGGAGATTTACCAGTGGAAATATGAAATAAATGTAATGAAGAATCATCTTTTGGGCTAAAAGATTTCCTAAAATTCCCCTCCTCTCTGGTCTTTTCTGAACAGTCTAGTGTGGTATTAACCGCCAAGTTTGTTACTCTGGTATTTTCTTTCCCTTCTTTTTCTTGCTTCAGTTCTTGGTTTTCTTTATTTTTGTTCTGGTTCTTTAATTTTCTTTTAACTTTGCCTTTCTGTTTGTGTTCATTTGAAATTCCATATTCTTTTTTGGTTTGTGTATCAGAATTTGATGTTTCAGGGACAGAACATGGAGCAGAAACCTTTTTGTTCTGAAGAATTTCTTCATCCGAACTTTCAGAACTTGAATACAAAACCCTAGATGGCTTTTGTTTTTTACTTTTCAGTGATTTAGGATAGAAAGTTTTTTCCTGTTTCGCAAACAAACTATTCTTTTCTATTTCAGATTCACTCTCTTTTCGTAGCTCTTTCCTAAGAATATGCCTATCATCAATCATCTTATTTAATTCTTCATCATCATCATCTTTGAACTCATATTCATCAAGGGCAGATGGAAGAGGTGCTTTACTTGGAATTATTTGTTTACTTTCACAGATGAGAGAGTCTTTCTCTGTCTCAGAGTCAATATTTTCATCAACACTGGAAGGATTTACAGACCGAGCCTCTTCAGAATCTAGAATAAGAAAAGAAAATCTGTTGTTGGTTAAAAGACAATTGTCAGGGGCCAGCCCCGTGGCCGAGTAGGTTAAGTTCGCGCTCTCCGCTTCGGCAGCCCAGGGTTTCACCAGTTCAGATCCTGGGCGCGAACATGGCACCATTTGTCAGGCCATGCTAAGGGGGCATCCCACATACCACAACCAGAGGCACTCACAACTAGAATATACAACTATGTACCGGGGGGCTTCAGGGAGAAAAAGAAGGAAAAAAAGAAGAAGAAGACTGGCAACAGATGTTAGCTGAGGTGCCAATCTTTAAAAAATATAAATTACAAAATTAAAACAAAACCTAACTGTCAGAAAAATAAGACTGAGAGGAAAATATAGCATACACATTAAATATTTCAAACAATTAAAAAAATTTCAGATTTATATGTGAGTAACACAATAGAAGTATATAAGAACTCTGGTTACAAGGTTGTGGAAAAGCTTTACGGAGAATGTGCTTCAGGATGAGATCCCCCGACACTTTTAAAAGCATACAATATACTGAATTTACAAGACATATATCAAAATGTATAATCTAAAGCAGAGCTTCATAACCCAGGGGACTGGATTCAGGGGAAATATTATGTATGTACACATTATTTTTTTTTTCTGGAGAAAGAATATTGAACTTAGTAAGATTCTTCGATGCAAAAAGATTAAGAACCATTAACTTAAAGGGTTTAAGTAAATATCATGATTGTTTTACATATTTCAGAATTTTTATTAGTAAAATAATAAGAGTCCAAGTGATTCCCATAATGCACAATAACTTAAACAAAGATGGTTTTGCCTATACGAGAAACCTATCTGGTAGAAAAAAAATCAGAAAAATCAAAAATATATCCCCCAATTATATAATTAAGATCACAACAGATAAACTGAATAAATGTGTAATTTGAGGAAAGCTACTCTATTCCTTAGTTTACTTATCTATAATTTAGACTTGATACTAATATATACTTTAGTACAACGGGAAAAAATGGGCTCAATTCCTATATATTTTTAAGTACATTAAAATTGAAGTACATGAAAATTTAACTACATCCAAGCTGTTGTATAAATATAGCCAAAGCACTGCTAGAGTCTATTTCACTCTATCATTTTTAAGCAAAATATTTTTTTCTTCCTTGGTGGGCATCTTTTCTTAGCTGAAATGTATGTTGTACGCATGGGGCCTCTAACTGAAAAGAAAATCCAGGTCTCTAACTAAAGGAAAAGAAAATAGGCCTCTGACCAAGAGGAGGAAAAAACCAAACTCATAACAAAAGTGATAATTAAACACTTCTTTTGCTAAGTAATTAATAATATTAAAATTGTAAATTTATTTTAATACATCAAGCTTCCTCTGAAGTGATCTAGCTCCCAATATTTTCTTCATGTGAAAAGTCAAATTCCAGAAGCATTTTGGAGGTCTCTAAGGTACTGAGCACTGCCTAGAAGGCTGCAGAGGCCACCATCTTGTTTTTGGAGAAGATGTGGTAACATTCTAAGACAATATCAAATGCCAATGAGTGACATAGTTATACTGACACATGGTATAAAAAGAACACTTTTGGAATTATAATGGCTTATACATATGTTGAAACTGCTCTCCATTCCCAGTTATCCATATTGCAATATGTAGTATTAAACTACAGAACTTCATGTTGCAAAAAAGAAACACCTATTTTGGACTCCCTATTTTGGTCCTTGATTAAATGAATACAAGAATATGTACCAATACAACAGGTGTTATTTTCTCTTGTTAATGCCTTATTTATAATTTGTTCTTGACGACTTTTCTCTGCTTGCAGTTTTCAAGGATTTAATTCTTCCTGGTTTATATATAACTATTCTATTTATACTCTGTTTCTCATTAGTTTTACTGGAAATTGGGAATTATTTTCTCCTCAGGATATCCCACAAAACTCAGTTCTACACTTAGAGTCAGCCTTCAATAAAAATTTGTTACGCTCCAGCAGGCACACAGTGCTAGGAGCTAGGATGAAAAAAACAGTTCTGTCTCTTAATGGTCATACAACCTGATAACCACTAAAAGGGTAGCAGCTACTAGGTCCAAAGGGTGCATCTGAGCAAGAGTCTGCCTGAGAGAACTGGACAAGAAAAGCAGGCTTCTCAGAAGAGCAGGACTGAAGCTGAGGTATGAAGGACGCACAGGGATTTCAGGTAGGATTTGGGGGCATGAAAATAAGTATTATATAAACAAGCAGCTCAGATCACAGCTTTACACCATTTCACATATGGCTTTTTTCCAATTAACAGATTGAAGACATTTTCTTTTGAAGTTACATTTTCCTCATTACTACTTTCCAGGGCTGCATATTACATCGAGTTAAAATGTAATCACTTCAACTGATTCTTCTACTAAGGGGACATTCAGGTTGCTTTCAATCATCTGATATAGATATATTTAATAATGAAGAACAAATTTTTGTACACAATGTTACTTGAAAATAGCAGTTTATCAATTTGTGAGTGTTTGTGTAGGAAAAAAGAAAAGAGAAATACATCAAAATAGTATCTATAGTAAACTCTGGCCAGAGGAATTATGGGTGATTTTTATTTTCTTCTTCAAGCTTTTCGGTATTTCCCAAATTCCTAGCATAACAGATGCATTACTTTCATCATCAGAAAAAATATTTTAAAAAGTTCCCTAATAGGTATAAAATGGTATCACTGATTGATTTTTTTGATTATTGGTGTGGCTGATTTTTCCATATGTTTGTATTTTCTCCTGTGTAACGTCACTTTATAATTTCTTCAGCCTATTTTCTTCTGGTCTTTTTTTGCCTATGCAACAAAAAGGACATGTCAGGGCACTTAATACATTACTTAAATTATACTAGACCTATAGTCTTATGTATGTTTCACTTATTTTATCATAGTGCTTACCATTTTGAATATACACATTAAAGGTTAAATGTGAATTCTCTAAGGGAGTTACACATATTTGTGTACCCTGAGAGAGATGCAAGGTTTGTCATCTACATTCCTGATTCATCTGTTGAAGGTAATTAAGCAATGCTCTCCAATGCAGATATGCCTTTTCCCTATGGTTCTTTTTAAAAGACTCCTACTTTCTTAACAGGGAAAAACTGTAAGCTCTAAAGTGAGTAAGTTGGTCTGATGTCCATTAATGTCCATGACGAAGAGTGTGGAATTACCCTGGTGAAAGATCATAACCTGGCTCTGGTCGCTGAGTCCCATGCGCCCATGAGGCTCGCTCCTCTGCATGCTGGTTCTCAGCACCAGCAGCAATGACCCTGTGCTGCTCTCACAAGCTGGCTAGTCTGGGATCTCAACAAAGGTAGTACACTTCTATGATGTCATTTCACTTGCAGACCAGGCTGAAATTCCTTTTCTTTCCTAAGCGGCCTTAAACTTTCTGATGTACTTTACCCAGGAACACAGATAAAGCTCATCTTGGAATTCCAGTGCAGTAACTTAAAAAAAAAATTGTTTCTTCTGCCTTTCTTAGGAGATGACTGCTTACAGTGAAAAAATCACCCAGAATCTCCAAATCTTCAAATTCTTGTAGTGAAATGGCCATGGTTATCATTATACTAAGTTGCTTTCCATTTTCTTCCAATCTTTTCAGTCTTTCATGTCTTATCACTAAATTTGAACTTGTATTTAAAATATTTTATCAAATTATTTCTCACAAAAAGCTCCTTTAAAAAGTTTTGTTTATCATCTAAATAATTTTATTTGAGAAACTAGGAAGGAAAATGAGAAATTGAAGGTTAAGCCAGCATTAAAACAATAAATTTTTCATTAAAGCATTTTTCTTCTCCATGAAAACATGCTAAACAATAAAGTGGAGCTTAATTGATTACATTTAAACATATCTGAAAGTTGCTCTTGTACATGCCAAGGCACTTTCCGATATTTACAACTAACATTAGTGACGTTTAAAGAACAGCTAAATATTGAGATCACTATTATCCTTAGGCTTCACTTTTTCCCTACTGAGGCAACCATAAATTTCCAACTTTTCTCGTATGGTATCCAAAAGGAACAGTAACCAAATGGAGCAGATGTGACCAAAGTAGGGAGATGACAGTATATAAAGTGAATTGCCGCTTTGAAATCTCTCCAAATTAACCAGCATGCTTTTGACAACGCAATTCCATTTCACATGCTTCACTAACAAGAAAGTCAACAGATGCTGGGCTTTTAAAATCAGTTTGAATTATATTAATGATTAAACATTTTTAGGAAACAGATATTCTACTAATGTCACATATATTTGGTAGTGGGTGATGACGATACAAAACTAAATACACCATGAACTTAAAACTTAAAGAATTTACAGTCAAGTCCAAGTCTCTACTTTCCTCTGAGATTCAACTGCCTAACCTGAAACATTTCGGACTCCTTTCAACCACTCCAACTCAAGACTGAAAACATTTAAGTCATTACTTTTTCTTCCACAACTGCTGCTTCTTGCTGTTTAAAGCCAGTATTTCCCACCTCTGTGGCATAACAATCTATCCACTTACTCAAACTAAAAACCTCAGAGCCATTTTCAATTCTCCCAACTCTTCAACTTCCAAATTCAACCATTCAAAGTTTCAATCTCTGGACCGTCTCTTAAATCCATTTTCTATTCCCACTACCACTGTCCCAGCTCAAGTTCTCATCATTTCTTGCCTAGATCAGTCATCATCTTAAACCACAATGTGGCCAGCATTATAGATCATATTATGTCTCTTGTCCTAAGAGGGCTTCCTACTCTAGGATAAAACAAAAACTCCAAAGATAATGGTATAAGACTTTTCAAAATCTAAAGCACTATTTCCACTACTACAACCATTTATTGAATCCTGCTATTTGCTATCCAAATAATATTTGGTCTTCACAACAGCAATTGTTATCCTCACTTAAGAGGCATGTAAACAGAGTCAGAGCCAGTAAGTACCTTGTCCAAGGTCACCTCACCACTAGGGGATGTAGCCCAGGGTGTTTTTGTCTGACTTCATAGTGTGTTCTAAACTGCCTCCCATCTTTCAGTCCCTGCTGTACACATTAGCCACAACAGTATACTACTTCCTCTTCCCCAAACTTCCATGCATATTTATGTGGATTCTGATTAGTTGTTCTTTATTATTTTCCACCTATTTAAGTAGGAGATATTCTAGATTAGTGGTCAGGGAGAGGAGCAGTTCAAGAATTTACATATGGGAATGGCTTAAGGGTAGTAATCTGTTGCGGGCAGGATGTTGCCTAGGGGACTTTTTTCGAGGCTATGTTTGCATTTGTATTTACTTAGGTTATACGTTTATTTGGAGTGTTTGGAAGGAGGTAAAGTTAACTTCTCATTTACCCCCTGGGAACAACACTGGTTTGAAACCATTCCAAAAGGTGTGCATTTTTTATGCCTGTTACTCTGTTCACTGGGATATGGGAGGTCAAAGATTGTCTGTTTCCTAGAAAAGGCAAGGAGCAAAGGGAAGGCTATCTGCCCCACAATATCCCTGATGCATTCCACCTACTCTAGATGAAGAGTACTTCAGGACATGCATACACACACACAATTCAGCTTTCTATAAATTAATAAACAGTACTTGCCTCAATCTATACCACCCAGAGAAATAAAAACTTCTGTATTTTATATTTGTGGGATGGAGAATGGTAGGGGTGGTAGTGTGCTTACTGAAGAAAAAAGGCCTATTTATGGAATTTGGAGTCCTTTGTGGTGAGGCAACTGTAATTTTCTGCTTCTGTTTTTCAAATTATTCAACAGATACTTCAAATATAAGTCTGTGACTTAAAATACTTAGGGACTTTCATAGGTGCTTAATAAATGTACAATAAACATACAAATAGGGAGCTTTGGAACCGTATTATGACATCAAGAAATCAAGTGGAGGTGTTGTATGGTTGGATAGGAGGACTGCAGAAAGAGAGAGAAATATGAAATACAAATTTATGCACTTTACAATTTTGTATAGTATCCAGATGGCAAATGATGTTGCCATTGACTACTGTCTGGCTAATTGATTGCTGATATCTCCCTTAAACTTAGCAATCTGAAGAGGTGGTAAGTGTTTCATCCACATCCATTAGTTCCCATGTGGAACACAGATCTGTTATTTGATTTGCTTTAGGCCGCCCATAGCTTTCAGATAGCCTGTACCTCCACACATTATGTATTACCATGCCTATCTTCCTATACTGAGCTCATGGTTTTATATGTCAGCTCCTGAACCTTTTTCAGTCAGCCAGAAATTTACTTTTAAACAATGGCACCATCTTTATATAGTGGTGTTTGTACAATTTAATACATATGTATTTTGTTTGTATTTGATGAAAATGGAAGAAGTGTTGACAGTAGCAACAATACAATTAAGATAAAGATGGAACCTACTAGATGTAATGAAAGTAGCAAATCTTTAGCCTTCTTCAGAAGCTAACTGAAATGAAGATTGTTCAACTGTCAAGAAAAAAACCATATGAAATACTAGATAAACATAGAGTGTGTCAACATTTTGAAAAGCAGTGATCGAAATAAAGATTTAAAATTATAGGCAAAATCAGCACATAAAATATTTTAATAAGTTGTACAGACAGCTTATGTCAATATTAAATGCTAGAAATTAGTTTCAAAATAAGCCTAATGTTCACCTTGGTCTTGACAAAAACTATGAAAATTGATCAGAACCATTAAAATAATCTCCTGCTCATCATTTAGCAAAATCCCCTTGCAATTACCACAAGTAACTTTTTCTCCCCAAAAGTGAAGTCAGTTTACCATTAAATTCATTGTAGGTAAACGAAGAAAATCTGAAATTGAGATGAAAAAATATTTGGAAGAGTAATTTTCCTTAAATGAAATCATGGAGATGCACTGAGCAAAATCCAGACTTTTGTAAAATTTACCAGGCCAATGATCAGGTTATTTCAACAAAAATTGCAAGAATATAAGAATGGGAGGGGGATATCTATAGATTAAAAGATACTCAGACATATCATCCAACTGCAATATACACTTTATCTGGACTCTGATTTTGAAAAAGTTAAAAAAAAATTATGGTTTATGAGGCAATCAGAACTTGGAATAATAACTGGATATTTAACAGTAATAGAATTTAGTTAGTTTAGGTATGATAATGGTATTATGGGCATATTTAAAATTTAAAAAATTCCTATCTTTAATTAGAGATACCTACCAAAGTATTTTCCAATGAAATGACTTCAAAATGATGGGGTAAGGAAGAATGGAGAGAGGTAAAACAAGATTGGTCATAGGTGGTAATTATTAAAACTGGGCAGTAAGTACAAAGGGGTTCATAATACTGTTCTTTCTACTTTTGCATATATTTGAAATTTTATAGGATAAAAGTAAAACCATTAATTTGCTTTCAATTAAATTTAAAAAAAAATTTTTTGTTTTTTGAGGAAGACTGGCCCTGGGCTAACACCAGTATCCATCTTCCTCCACTTTATATGTGGGATGCCTACCACAGCATGGCTTGCCAAGTGGTGCCATGTCTGCATCTGGGATCCAAACCGGCGAACCCCAGGCTGCCGAAGCAAGAATGTGCGCACTTAACCGCTGTGCCACCAGGCCGGCCCCTAAAACTGTTTTAAATAATGAATATATTATGCAATGTACAGAACAAACCAAAAACTCTAAACATATATACTACACTTGAGGGTTTTTAAAAAAATAATTTTCTTAACTTTCTAAGTACAAAACCAGGTAACGTATGCACATTTTCAGAAATACATTACATATGAAAACGTATTCTTTCATTAAACATTTTAGTTAGTGTTAGGCTCTTTGGCAAAAACCAAAAAAACACCAGCTACTTTATTTCATTTTCAGAATCCTTTTTGCCCAACAGAAGGTGCTACATTCCAGGATAATGAAGAAGAGTTTAGTAATGTCACACCTCATAACAGGTATCATTAAGTCAAATAAATATACACTAAATTCATATTGTAGTTATATTCTGACATCAGGATCATCTGACTAAACTTTTCATACTCAGTAACAATCAGTATGGTATAATGGAAAAGTACACAGGTTCTGCCATTATTCCTAGGTTCAAATCTTTGCCCTGCCACTTATTAGGTCAGTAAGCTATTAATTAGGGATTAACTCATAGAGCTGTTGTGAGGATTAAATGAACTAATTTATGTAATGTGTCTAGCATATCCTAGCACATACCATACATGTGATAAATATTAACCCCTTGCCTAGGACAAAAGAGAAAAGTGCTTTGTTAAATTAATAGCATTTAAATGAAATGTACATTTAACATCAAATACTGCCAAACTCAATACAGCACATATTTTCACTTAAAAATGCCTTAGTTCAATCTCATTACTTTTCCTATTTGTTTAACTTTGCATCAGAAGACTGAAGACAAAATGATTCAGTCTGACTTCAGGCACTTATTTCACTGATTCCAGGGTGACAATGGAGGACTGTGGTGCTTTAGAATGAGGGCAGTGGAAACCACTGGTCATTTAAGTCAACAGACAGACATTTCATGGTGCAGGGAGAGGGAGGCAGCGAGGGCAGAGAAGAAACAGAGTGAACAAACAAACAATTTTCTTATATTAGTGTCCAGTGGAATTTATAATTTTATACATAACAGCACTAGTCATAACTGACAACCACTTGTGTAAAACATTTTTTAATATTCCTCAAAAAACAGAGAGGGGAAATGGGTATGGGGACAGGGAAAGGGGTGATACAACTATACAAACTTTTTTTCATTTGCTAACTGCAATTTAATGTCATTATATAATGATTAAAAAAAGTTTCTACAACTTAACAAGTGAAGGAGAACTTTTTGTTGAAAATAATCCTTGGTGAAAGCTTAAAACAAATACCATATTTACGCAAGTCTATAAATTATCTCATTTATCTTTGTATCCACCTTATATACCCATAATACTCCTATGTAACAATGTTAATAATAAATTTATCCATGACCACACAGTTAAGAAGTGGCAGAGCTAGTTCTTCAAACCTAAATTTCTCTAACTCCAAAATTGGTACTCACAACCATCATGCTTGCTATGTTACTTCTGAGTACATAAAATGCACTGAAAATAGTCAGGATGAACTATACACACCCAATAAAATGATGCCACAATTTGTAATCTTTCCAAAAGTGTTTAAATAAATACTTTCTATTTCTATGTTTATTCTATAATTGAGCATATTGAGAAAGCAACTCTGCCACAAAAACCTAGGCTCTAAAATGATTATATTAAATGAGACGTTAATTTACATGTAAAATGCTTTAAATAAAAAAAAAAAAAAATAAGCAGGGCCCTGCTTGGTGGTGCACTGGTTAAGTTCGCACATTCTGCTTCGGCGACCTGGGGTTCACCGGTTTGGATCCTGGGTGCAGACAGGGCACTGCTTGGCAAGCCATGCTGTGGCAGGCATTCCACATATAAAGTAGAGTAAGATGGGCACAGATATTAGCTCAGGGCCAGTTTTCCTCAGCAAAAAAGAGGAGGATTGGCAGCAGATGTTAGCTCTGGGCTAATCTTCCTCGAAAAAAAAAAGTATATATAAAAACAAAATAAGCAAACATAACACTGTAAAACATATCCACCTGAGGTTAAAGTTGAATTTCAAATATGAACTTGCTATCTGTTATTCTTCGCTTGACTTTGAGATATTCACACCTTAGACATACAATATCTTGTACAATAGTATCACCTCATCCATCATTTTATAAGGCTGCAATATCATATAAAGTATGGTTCTAAATATTTAATTTTAAATAACTGGACATATCTAATGTGATAACTGTATTTCAGATATTCATTATTTTTAAAGCTAATAATTATCAAGTGCTTACTCAGTGCCAGTCAATATTCTATGATTCATATGTTAACTCATCTAACTTTCATTTACCACACCTCCAAAGTATATACTGTAATCCCTATTTTACAGATGTGTAACCTGAGCACGTAAAGGTTAACAAACTTGCCCACGATTCGAGATCCAGGGATCAAACCTAGATAGTACAGGTGTACTGAAATCTGAGCTCTTGAGATTAATACAGCCATTCCAAAGAGAGGAGTGGAAAAAATAATGGCTTATGACTTGATTTCCATTGTCAAAACCTCTGCAACATCGAAAGCCATTTTTTTTGCACAATGTACTCAACCAGAATTAAGAATTCTTTTAGCTCTAGAAATACTACTTAAAAAAGAAAAAAAGCTCTTTACATTTGGAATAGTGTTTATGTCCTTTTTATTCAGACATGGGCTAGTGCATAAAAACATCCTTGGCTATACTTCCTTAGTTATCTTTATTAAGATTTTGTTTCATTTATTTCCAAATAGCATTTATTGTTCTTTTATTATAAAAGTAAGACAGTTCATGTTAGAAAACCAAGAAAACACAGAGATGGGTAAAGGAATGCCACCCACAAGATAATCCCACCACCGAAGAGAATCATTCTTCCTAAGTATTACATTTGATTTTATTTGAATTTAACTAACTTAGAAATAATAAAGTGAAGAGAATTTCTGAACCTCAGGTCTAGTCTCTTGTGTCTTCTAAATCACCTGACCAATGGAGACCCACTACTGTCATTTCAGAAAGAGGACTTACAGTCTATGAGCAGCCCAAAATCACATCACATTTTAGCTTGCTGCTTTATATTTAGCGCACGACTTGTCCTCATGGTTTATCGTCCCTGAAGTTTTTGCCTTTTTTCTTGTTCATCAGATCAGACAATATCCTTCATATCATCAATACCAGGACACAGTGAACTCTCAGAATCTAATTCACACAATATATGTATTGTTATCTACTCTCCTCTAATAACATTCTTTACAAAGCTCTCTGACATTTTGTTCTAAAATATGCCAATTGCTCCCTGCTGTAATTTTTCATTAAAATCCTGAGTTAGTCTTCATATTTTCCTTTTAGACTCCTATTGTGTCACTGAAAAATAATATATCTGAATAATTTTTTCAGAAAGAGCTCAGAAGGTATGTCCAGGGATGTTTTCTTTAGCCCTTACACTTGAGTGATAGTTGGTTGGGAATGGAATTTTATGATCAAAATAATTTTTCATAGAACGTTGTAACTATAGCTCAGGCTGTCTTCTAACAACAGAATTAAGAATGAGAAATCTGATGTCACTCAGTCTCCTTTCTTTGCAGGTAACACGTTTCCCTCGGATTCTGGGAGCTTACAGGTTTTCAGAAAAATCTTTACCCTTGAAGTTGTATATCTAGACGTGTTTTTTTTTTTGTTTGTTTTTTAATTCTCTTTCGATCTATAAACATAAGTCTTTCTTCAGTTAAAGGACATTTTCTTCAATTAAGAAAATTTTCCCCAATATTTGCTCTTCTTTGTAAGATGAACACTACATATCCTGGGTATAGTTTGTTTTTTACAATTTTTCTTATATTTCCAATGTTTCATTTTTTTAATATGTTTTATACATTGCCCTTCTCTTAAGATCTCAAATTACATCTTCAGCAATGTCCAGACTATCCTTTAGGCCTGTAGAATATTTACTTTCAGTAATGATAAATATTTTGAATTCAAAGGACTTTCCAAGTCTCCTTTTTCACAGTAGCCTTTTGTTGTATAGTTAGTGGATCAACTGACCTCAAGAATCTCCAGGAATACTCAGTAGAACTTACCCTTCTGCTTCCTCTATTATTTCTATTTTCCAGGATCCATTGTTCTGTTTGTTCATCTTGGCCTCTCTCCTCTTTCATTCATTTGGTTTTCCTCAAATCTTTGGATTCCTTTTCATACTGATAAAGGGAGAACTCATTTCTGCAGCAGTTTCGTGAGTGAGAGGCCCGTTTGTAGTGATCTGTGCTGCTCTCTAATTGCAGTCTTCTGCTGAGACTGTTCCCTGAACAAGCTGACTCTGAGTTTCAGAGAGTCTCTGGGGCTTTACTACGAGGATATTTCACAACTGTTGCAGGCCTCTCTTATGTCTATTTTGGGCTGTTCCTTTGCTCTGCAATAGCTCACTAACCACAATATATTTAAGAATTAATGATATAACTATAACTTATTTATGTTACCTAGCCAAAGAAGTAACATTAGAAAAATACACCTGGCATTTAAATTTTTTTTTTTTTTTGAGGAAGATTAGCCCTGAGCTAACTACTGCCAGTCCTCTTCTTTTTTGCTGAGGAAGCCTGGCCCTGAGCTAACATCCGTGCCCATCTTCCTCTACTTTATATGTGGGACGCCTACCACAGCATGGCTTGCCAAGCAGTGCCATGTCCGCACCTGGGATCGAACTGGCGAACCCCGGGCCACCAGAAGCGGAACGTGCGCACTTAACCGCTGCACCACCGGGCCAGCCCCTACACCTGGCATTTAAAGAAACAAATCTTTACAGCTTTCATATCCCTAAATTAATTGAAACATGTAGTTTGTAGACAGGAAAATAAAATACCAGGTAATTTTATATAGTCTATTTTAACTCTCCATTTCTAAACCTCTATTTTCCTAAGTAAAGGTTAGATATTCTAATTCTACTTTATAGGAGAAAAGTAGTCATACATCTTTTTGGAAATAAGTATGCCACATGAGAACATATTTTCAGTGTATTTCTATAGTAATAGATATAAGTAAGACCATTACAGTTGAGTTTAGGGGTGAGCTGGGGAGGGAAGAGAATATAACCAACAGTTGAAAATACTAAGTTTAAAAGCAAAATCTACGTAAGAAGTAAAATCAAGTACCACAGCACTTAGATACCCTTCAAGTAGTTACACATTGCCTTTCTCCTAAAACGTCAGTAATACAGAAACTGATTCTATAAAGTACAAATTAATCAAGATTTTCTTCCCTCTGAAAACATGACTGGTATCACTACAAAAATTTTGATGTCACTAAAGGAAACTGACAAAATCACCCAGTCTCAGCTATTTCATCATATTACATGGAGGTCCCTTTAACCATGACTAGATAAAACATGTTTCTACAGAAAGGATGATATAGCTAAGGCTGAATTCATTTAAATGTATGCAAATATAATTAATATTTTTAAGTCAAAGGTCTTTTTTTTTTAAGGGTTCTGCCCAAATGTACCCTTTAGAATTTTAGTCTTAAATATTCAGCAATATCTCAACTACTATAATTATGTGACAGACTCACTTTAAGTTGCTAGGCACTGATAGAAATTCAATTTTTAAGGAAAATCATCAAGCTAATATATTTTTATAAAAAAATCTATTAGTTTTGGTATTTTCAATAAACAATTTTATATATTTTGGGCAAAAACACTTGGAAACTTCTTGACTACTATATTTACATGAACTTCAAAGAGAGATACTTAGCAGAATATTTTATGTAACAGAACATTTAAAGACTGATAATACAGTCATTTGCAGACATCCAAAGAACATCTCAGTTGCAACCACAACTTCCCATTTATTTTTCTGATATATAAGTCAAATGTTTACAGCATATGGTAATTTAGGTATTCATAATGTCTTTCCCTTTTCTTCACTTAACAAAACTTGACATATATATTTTTCTTTAAAAAACACTCCACCAAGACTTAAAAATTCTTACACTTTGGAACTAAGTTGATATAATTAGTACACATACAACACATGATAAAATCTGTATTGATTTAAAAGTACTGATTTTTAAGTAAGAGAACTGTAGAAGTTTTGTTTGTTTAAGATTCAGGTATTTAGGAAAAAGTTTGAAAAATTAAAATTCCGAACTCTGTGTGTAAAGTGCACCATGTATGTCACAAAGCAGAGCATGGAAAACATCATGACGGAATTTCTTTTAATTGGTCACTAAATAAAAGAATGCCTCATTGCCTGTTGTACTGTATGCTCAGCCCTCTGCACATGATGGGCACCTAAGTGCCTTTTTCATTTCTTCTAAGCACTGATACCACAAGGATATGTGAAAGATAAAGGGTGCCAAACACCAAACATAGTGCTTGCTGCCACTCAACCACTTCAGAAATAGATTTAATCAAAGACGGTGTTAACAGTCCTGGTTAAGTTAAATAAGGTTCTTGGGTTATAAAAGGATTACAATTTTCCATACTGGCTTAACCCATTACCTAATGCATATACTGGAAGTGATTTTAAAATGTCATTTAGAAAGCAAGAAGATAAAATATTCTTTATGTGTTAAACGGAGGAATCATTAATTTTAGGTAAAGTAGTATGCAAACCTCTTTACCCTATAAAATGCTCTATCAAGTCTAAATTCCTAATGATCAAATATGCTAATATATATTTTGATACCCTAAAAACACCCCATGTAACTTCTTCCCATAGCCTTCATACTTGTAAGGTTAAAAGATTTGCTTAAAAACTTTCTAAGGTGTTTCTTCTTCCTACTTATGGTTAAAGTGTTAACATCACAAAATCCATTTAATAAAAATTTCTGGTTTATTTTGACTTAAATAATTGTTTATTTGATCTCTTGATTTATTAACTGTTATAATTTCATATAAGCATGTATCAATAGTTCTATTTTCATAGCTCCTAAAATATAAAACTGAGGAAATGAGTTTCACAAATTATGACAATATATTTAGAATAGTTACAATTTAGTATTTTAACATTAAGAAAAATAAGGCTTCAAAATACTGGTCATTTTGTGTATTTTATGACACAGAAATGCACTCAGTGAACACCAGTGGGTAACAATATATCACTGTCTTTTTAAAAGTTTCCTAATCTGTTCTGCAGTAGACTCTAAAACTAGCTCATCTGTTTATTATGATGGAGCATTTCCTTGTGTAAGCTGAAGTATGCAAGTTAGGAAAGTTTATAGCAGCTGCTTAATAAACAAAGCCAGATTACTGGCAGTCAAAGTAAGATTAGAAAAAGGTGAAGACATAATTCTTTTTGACAATGACTAGCATTTTTAAGTTTGCCCACTGGGCACTCTATTTAAGTAATAAAATCAGTGTCTGCAAACTTGTAACAGAATCTCCACTTTGGCAATTAATGAGTGTCAGAAAGTATGGGGGGGACACTATGTGACGGAGTTACCCCCTTCTCCAGTACCATAATTATGTTTTATGAGCATGATCTGGCTCTCTGAATATGACTAAATTCTCAGCAGAGTAGCAGGAAGCAATTATTTGTAGCAAACACCATTATGACATAGAATTTCTGTATAGGAAAGTAATGTGGACTAAGACCATGGGAAAAGGGAAGAAGTTAGGGGGTAAAAAAAAACAGACTCAAGAATTATGCAAACTTAAAAGTGCCACACATTTGTATACAAATAAGCTGTACTAAGCAGGACATGTATTTCTGCAAAAATACCATAAATATCTGATATGTACGACATAAAAATACTCAGTGTTGTCCGTGAACTGAGGCCAAACTGCAAACTGTTTATTACTAATCCATGACAAAATAAGCAGCTTGTATCAAAAACTTAAATAAATTATGTCACTAGCACACTGTTTAGTTCAGCTGATTCTTTTTCATAGCATTTTTTCCTTTTTGATGAAGGAAGTAGTGCGCCGATTTACATTCTGGCACAAACTCCTTGTCCTGAGAACCAGTAACAGTTTGTGGAATAGCTATTCTGAGTACCACTATCATAAAGCACAATGCCTAATGGAATAAACTGTATTTAAAATGTTGCATATATAACATCCTTTTATTTTACTCCAAATTTATTAAGTTCTGAAATTCAGAGTTCTGGTTATATTCTCTAACTTTGTAACACTTAAAGTGTATCTGTCACATGGATGACACAATATACCAGATGGGTAACAACGCTATCAGGTTTTACAAATATAAACGTCTATGGGCAGTTAAATTAATTCTCAACTAAGTATTAATACATTCTGAATTTGATTAAATGAAGTTTAACAAAGTTAAGTCTAACAAGGACCTCCTGTAAATTAAGCAATAAATTGGGTATTTTTCATCAGTCTTTTTCAGCAACTCCAAAATCTCTGTATGATACTTACTGATGATTTTTGCAACATTCCTTGAGGGACTTTGATCAAGCAATAATTCAGGGACATTCACCATGTGGAAAATAAATATTCTGAAAAATCAATACAGAGCTGATGAACACAGGAAACAATCAAAACCAGTGAAAATTAAAAAAGGTTCTAGAAGATGTGTTCCACTCTAATTAAACATGTAAGTTCAAACAAGATACCTTCCTTCTTCCATGGGAAAAATGTGTTGCAGCACTTATTTCTAATGCAAAGTTGTGGTACTTCTTTCTAATAGAAAGTTTTATAACAAAAGCTGCTTTTCACAGCTACTGTTTTCTCAAGAGACTAAAATTTCAGAATTAACATACCAGATAAAAAATTCCTATTTTCCAAATCTTATTTTCTTATTTTCTTAGGGAGGCCAATGTAATTTCAGCTATTATAATCCTGATCCCACACAGCACAAAGATGTTCAAATGACTTTCAGCTTGTAACTGGTAGATGGATTTATAAATATTTTGAAAGTAGATATTGACAGGATTTAGCCAATGATTGTGTTATTATCTCCATTTTCTTAATCAGCTGTATCCCCAGTGCTTAAACAATGCCTAACACATAATGAGGGCTTAAAAATAGTTGTTGAATAACTGAGCTGGAGGAAAAGGAGTTTAGGATGACTACCAAGTATATGACATATTTATGTATATATAGCTGAATGACGTTACCATTAACTGAGGTAGAAAAAAACAAGAAGAGGAGTGTAAATGGGGAAAAAAGAAGTTCCATTCAGGCACACTGATTTCTCTGGGAATTCTAAGTGGTAATATCCAGAGGGCAGCTAAATATATAGGTTTTAAGCTTAAGAGAAAAGTATGGAACAAAGAGCTTTTTGGAAGGTCTTACCATATAGATAGTAGTTAAAACTGTGAGTGTGGGTGAACTTTATTTGGGAGACTATGTGGCATGGGAAGAGGGTAAAATCTTCTCTCATGAGAAAGTAAAATCTTTGGAAAAACCAGCACAGGGGTCTACGTGAAGGGAATGAGGAAGAAGTAAAGATGAGATTCTAGAAGGAAACTGAGAAGGAACAGTCTGGGAAGCTGGGTGAAAGCCAGGAGAGAACTATGTCCCAGAAACCAAGACAAGAGAACATTAGGAAGAACGTGGTTAACAATGTCAAATTCTACAGAGACATTGGAAAGATGGTTAATACATCTGGCAGTTAGAAGATCATGTGTGATGTTAGTAAACACCGATTCAATGGAGTGCACTTTAAGAAGCTTAGTTGTGAAGGGAAGGGCATAAAGGACTAAACAAACAGGGTGGTAGGGTAAAAGAAGATTTTGTTGAGTCTTGTATACAAAAATAACATCACATGACTGGTCCAGTTCTACCTTTCTGCCTTCTACCCAATTCAATCCCTCCTCTGCCACTCGCCCCTCAACACAGCCTCATTAACAGCCTGGTATACATCCTTCTAGATTTTGCTCCATGCTTACAACATTTTATACAAATACATACATATACAAACATATAGGTTTTTAAAAGATTGCTCATTTTATAAAAATGAGATATTATGAATATTCATCTTGATTTTTCTAACTCAACTATATCTTATGAAAATCTCTCCAAGTAACTAGTACAGCATTAAGACACCCTTCTTCATGGCTGTACAATAGTCCATGGTGTGGCCATATACCTTGATTTATGCAACCAATCCCCTGTATAACTATACATTTTTTCTTTTGCCACTAAAAACAGTGCTGTAATAAACATGGGATATTTGCAGAAGTGTCACTGCTAGATCAAAGAGCATGGGTATTTTTAAAAACATTTTTATAATGGTAAATTTTGAACTTACACAAAAGTAGACAGAATATTACACCAAATGCCGATGTACCCATCACTCAGTTCTAACAGCCATCAATCTTCAGCCAGTCCATACCCCTATTCACCCTACCCCTGTGTCATTTTGAAGCACATCCCATTCATCATTATTTCATCCAGAAATATTTCACAGTATGTATCCATAATAAAGATAAGAGCTTTTGTATTTTGTTAGCTGCTGCCAGACTGTTCTTCAAAAAGACTGTACAATTCATATACCTCCCTTTTTATCCCTTCTCCTATTAGGTAACCACTTTTATAAGTTGTTAGTTTATTTTTCTTTCTTTTAAAAAATGTAAGAAAATATACATTTTGATATATGTTTTTCTTTCTGCTTTTTCTCCCCAAATCCCCCCAGTACACAGTTGTATATTTTAGTTGTGGGTCCTTCTAGTTGTGGCTCATGGGATGCTGCCTCAGCATGGCTTGATGAGCGGTGCCCTGTCTGCGCCCAGGATCTGAACCAACAAAACCCTCAGCCGCCGCAGCGGAGCGCACCAACTTAACTATTCGGCCATGGGGCCAGCCCCGATATACCTTTTAAATCCTTAAATGTCTGTAATTATCTTTCTTTCATCCTGACAGGAGACTAATACCTTCCTTAGGTACAGGATTCTCATGTTGTAGGCACTTGTCTCTCAGTAGTCTACCTTCCACTGTTGCAAGTTACAAGTCCAATGCCAACGTGACAATACTTCCTTGTAGGTAATCTGTTACATTCAGAACTAAAAATCTGACCAATATATGTCTAGGGGTGTATGTGTGTGTCTTCATCAATCTACCTGGAGCTCAATGAACTTTATAATTGATAGACTCAGGTTTTCTTCAGCTCAAGAAAATTTTCTTCTTTTGTATAATTATGGACTATCTTCCACCTGTTTCAGTTTTCCCCCCTTTTAAATTCCCATAAACAATTATTATTCACATGTTAGATCTGTTAGGTCTCATAGATCTATTCCCTGTCTTTTATCTTTTCTTAAAGGATTCTTTCTCTTTGTATTTTTGCTGTTTTGTGACGACTTATTTTACTTGATTTTCCAGTCTAATAATTTAAGTCCAAACAGTGATCATTAGCTTCAAAAAGTCTTTTTGTGCCATACTTGAACTTTCTTAAGTGCTCATTTTTGTTGTTGTTGAAGTTATCTGTTTCCTCTAGTAGTTTTGTTTAGCTGAGCTAACATTCTATTTGTTCAAAATGTTCTCTCAGATTTCTAGGTAACCTTGGAGGGTTGTCGTTCTTCATTAGTTCACTGCAACCCAATGTTGGAGTAGTCCAAGAGGCAGCTCTCCTGCACGTGGTGCACAGTAAAGCGCATTCACTCCTGTGACTGCCAGTTAGCAGCTGAAGCACCAGGAGGAAGCCAGCTGCTTGACTCTACGTCTTCTCAAACTTCCTTAGTCTCAGTAATGGATGACCCTGGCCTACAGGTTCAGCTGCTCCTTGGACGCATGGGGGTTGGAGAGTCCTGGCGTAACTCCTAAGGGACAGTAACCCCCCCTCACCAATTCAACAAATATTTATTGAGCAATGTCTATGTACCAAACACTTAAGGCATTTACATTTACTGGAGGGTGAGAAGAGGTGAAAATAGATACTGAAAGGAAAGTTGCCAGCTTTATAATTTCGCCTATAGTTTTAGCTCTATTCATGAACATTACTACCACCAAATACTGCTGTCAATGCTTTAAATTATATCTTTCTCTCTTTATTCACCCCCCTTGTCTCCTCTTCCTATAAACAGTGCCACTTTTGGATGGGTTATAATTAGTGGAAGCCCTGACCATTTCCTAAGTGAAATACAGAAACTCTCACTACTGCTGGTCCCTTCTCAAAACTATTGAAAACCTATCAGGTTTTCCCCCTAACACATCATCTTCAGAATTTCTTAGTATTAAAAAAAAAAAAAAATCAATATCCTGCATCTTATATGTGCCATTTATCTTAACTGAGTTTTGTACAAAATTACCCCAAACAAGTATAAATCACCTATTAAATACATGCTTAACTTCTTAGTCTTGCTCATTTTTTAAAGTTTGATATGCTTTTAAGTCATTTTTATTTTTTTCTACAGCTTCTTCATTTTCATTTCCATGCAATTTACCTGTTGAAGAAGCACAACAGTTTGCGTTCCCAGTTTGGATTTTTCTTGGTGCAGTTCACTATGTTCCCCTGACTTTGGTGGTTCCCGCAAATGGCAGCTGGATCCTGAGGAGTGGCAGTGTAGGGTATTCTTTCATCAGGGGGCATGTAATGTTTTCTTTCTTGCTCATTTTTTATTTAATGTTAGCAACTGTTGATACTCAATGCTTGGATGTATTAACTAATTGGGAGTTGCAAAATGGCCGATTTTTTTTTGCATTCTTTTAGCTGGATTAATTTTATAAGAAAACACTTCTCCTTACCTATAACGAGGTTACCCAATGATGGAGTTCATATAGGAAAGGGAAGATAAACGATTTTTTCTCTTTTTTGCCTAATCCTTAAGATAATAAACTGGTTCTCTGATAAGGCCTTTTGACAAGACCTTATATTAGTCTTTGACAGCTTCCCTGAAATATGCAATGCAAGCTCATATTATATATTTCCTGCCCCAGACTCAGAATCATCTATTTTTTCCAAGAAGACTTGGTTTTCTTTTAATAGAAAAATATTTCAAGATTATAATCCAGGCACTAGGAATGATTAGCGTTACTGTCTTAGTTGTTGCTTTTAGATCTTTCTCACTGAACAAAACAAGGAAATTTTATGTATTTGTAAATATTTTAAGTTTTCTTTGGAAATAATTTCACTCACAAAAAGTTAGAAAAATAAAAAATATTAAACACCATATATCCTTTACCCAGATTTGCCTATTGTTAATGTTTTACTCTTGTTTGATAATGTGCTCTCTATATATACATGTGTGTATATATACATTTTTTTCCCTGAACTATATGAAGGTAAATTACAAACATCATGGCTCTTTATCCCTTTGACATCAGTGCCTATTTCCTAAGACATAAGGATATTTTCTTGTTGCCACAGTATAGTTGTCAACTTCATAAATTTACATTGATAAACACTAATCTACTGTCCATATTCCTAGTTAAATGATCTAAAAATGTCCTTTATAATCATTTTTCCCCTCTAGTACAGAATCCAGGCTAGGATCAGGTATTGCCTTTAATTATTACCTCTTTAGAGAGTCTGGAACATACTGCCTTTACTGATATTTCATAACACTGACATTTCTTAATCTTCCATGGCATTGGCATTCAAAAAGGAACATTCTTCATGATTATGCATTCTTAGCCAGAATGCTATAAAAGCGATGTTATATCCTTCTCATGGTATCACATCTGGAAGCACATGATGTATATCTGTCCCTCCTTTGATGATGTTAATTTTGATCATATAGTTCAGGTGTTGCTAGATTTCTCTACCATATAATCACTGGGTTTTTTCCCTCCTTTCATGTAAATATCCTGCTCTTCATCAAAAAATTCCCCCTAGATTTATCAGCTATTAGTGACTCTTGCCTAATCATCTTTACCATGAAGGGTGTAAGTGATCAGGTAGGGGAAGGGACTGACTAGGAAGGGGCATAAGGAACTTTTTGGAGTGATGGAGATATTCTGTTTCTTCATAAGCCTGGCTTATACAGGTCTATGTGTTTCTCATACTCAAAGAACATTATATTAAATAAAGAATTGTTACTTTCACAAATGTAAATATTACCTAAAATACTCATATACAAAAACTGAACTCTGATTAATGAAATGCATGCTAAAGTATTTAGAAATGTTCACAACTTGTTTTGAAATGCATTAAAAAATAAGATGGATTGATGGGTAGATGGATGGACAGATAGATATGTGATAATATAATAAAGGAAATATAGCAAAAAATTAACAACTGTAAAATGTAGCTGGTGACTACAGGGTGCTCACTCTAAAATTCTTTGAACTTTGCTGTATGTTTAGACATTTTCATAATAAAATATTGAGATTTTAACTTCTGCGCAGCAAAGGAAATCATCAACAAAATGAAAAGGCAACCTACTTAACGAAAGAAAATATTTGCAAACCATATATCTTGTAAGGGGTTAATATCCAAAATATATAAAGAAGTGATACAACTCAACAGTAGACAGACAAACAATCTGATGTAAAAACAGGCAGAGGATCTGAATAGACATTTTTCCAAGGAAGACATATGGATGGCCAACATGTACATGAAAAGATACTCAACGTCACTAATCATCAGGGACTGCAAATCAAAACCACAATGAGGTATCACCTCACACCTGTTAGAATGGCTATTATCAAAAAGACAACACATAATAAGTATTGGCGAGGATGTAGAGAAAAGGGAACCCTTGTGCACTGTTGGTGGCAATGTAAATTGGTACAGCCGCTATGGAAAACAGTACGGAAGTGACTTAAAAAATTAAAAAGAGAATTACCATATGATCCAACAATTCCACTTCTAGGTATTTATCCAAAGAAAATGAAAACACTAATTTGAAAAGATATGTGTACTCCTATGTTCATTGCAGCATTATTTACAATAGCTAAGATATGGAAACAATCTAAGTGTCCACTGATAGATGAATGGATAAAGAAAATGTGGTATGTGTGTACACACACACACACACACACACACACACACACACACAGTGGAATACTATTCAGCCATAAAAAGAAGGAAATCTTGCCATTTGTGACAATACGGATGGAACTTGAGGGCATTATGCTAAGTGAAATTAGTCAGACAGAGAAAGAAATACAAATACCATATGATGTCATTTCTATGTAGAATCTAAAAACAAAGACTAAGTTCAGAGATATAGAGAATACATTGATGGTTGCCAGAAGTAGGGGTTAGGAGGTGGGCGAAATGGGTGAAGGGGGTCAAAAGGTATGATCTTCCAGTTATAAAATAAGTCATGGGGATGTAATGTCCATCATGATGACTGCATCAAGATGACTGTGTCATAATGATGACATGATGACTACAGTTAATAAGACTGTATTTGAAAGTTGCTAAGAGAGTACATCTCGAAAGTCCTCATCACAACGAAAAAAAGTTTTTGTAACTATGTATGGTGATAAATGTTAACCAGACTTATTGGAGTGATCATTTTACAATGAATACAAATATCAAATCATTATTTTGTACACCTGAAACTAGTGTTATATGTCAATTATAACTCAATAAAAGAAAAAAAAAGTAAAGGGTAGATCTTTCTGCCTCAAAACTATAGATGTTCTCCTATTGTCTTCTGGCAATGGCTGAGATTAAATAAGTATGGTTTGATTATTATTACCTTACATATAACAACAAAAAAGTAGTATTACCTAATTGCTTATAGAAATTCTTTAAAATTCTGTGAGGATATGGCTAGTTATGAGACTTATTAAATTCTTTTTCATTGATTTTTGCCTGAAACATGGTGAACGCTTCCAATCTGTAGACAAAAGACTTTCTTCAATAAAGGAAGGTTTTTTCTGTTATATTTTTAATTGTTTGGGTTTTCTTAAAAAAACTCTGAGCATGCCAAAAGTTTTCTGAAATATTCTTGTGGATCTTTCCTTTTTGAAATTGTATTCGTAAAACTGTGCTCCCACCTTGCAACAATGACCAGAGTTCAACCACCTATATCACACAAGTAAAAATGCAGAGACGACTCAGTAATACCGGGAAAAGACAGGAAGAGCTTGGTTAGTAGCTCTCTAATTCATAAAAGAATGAAAAGAAGTCAGGATAGCAGCAGTGGAGGTATTAATGGGGAGATATTCTGCAGTAGGCTGCAATGTAATATCAGCAATTTGTGGGGAAAAAATCATGGAAATAGGGCAATAGCATTATAACTCCATTTATACAGAGAATGTGTAGCAAATACCTAGGTTTCTAAATCCACAAATCTTAAAAGCTGGCTAGCATTATTCTAAGGTACTCAAACATTTTACGTGTTATAAAGTAGAAGTAAAATGTTCTACTAAATTTCATGTCAAACAAAGAGTTGAATGTAGATTATATGAAACGAACCTGTGTAACTTTCATCATCATCAGATAAAGGCACCTCTCTTTTTAGCAGCAATTCCAATTCCTCTGTTTCTGCTACATCCACTGGGCGCTCCCCGTGTTTATTAGCTTGAAATGGATTTCCACCATGACGAAGTAACAGTTTCACTATCTGCAAAATTAAATAACAGGAAGATTTAGTCCCTTCATAGACTGTATCATTTCAACTATTCTCTTGATAGCACTCATAATATCCTTCTATCTGATCTACTCTGCCTCCACTCCTCATAGTGACTATTCTAAATCATGATTACTCTCTTCAAGTTCCATCTTCATTGCCATCACCCTGCATCTGATGACCTTATCTACTACAAAGAAATTTCCTCCTTAAAATTTAAGCTGGGCTATTTTAGCACTAAATCTTATCATTTTTCTTTGTGTTTCATCATTCAACAAATATTTATTACCTACTAATATGTACTGCTCCAAGTTCTGCAGATAAATCAGTGAACAAGAATAACAAGCTCCCTGGCCTCTTGGAATGTGTATTCTAGAGGGAGCCTCAAAAAGAAGTATTTCCCTTCTGTTTAAGGCTAGTATCATGACGAGGGCTCTTAGTCTTGTTCTTTTCCCCGTCTCCCAGGAATTTAAACTAACATTAACTGACACAGATTTACTTAGAACTAACAAGGCTTAAATTTCAAGGTTCTCACTTTCATGGTCTCCTTACAAGGCCCTATTATCTAATTTTGTATTCATTGCTTTGAAATTTTTCTTAAAGAAACCCTCTCCTCCCCCACCAAATTTTTTTTTTTCCCTCCCCCACCAAATTTTGTAAGCTTTGGGCTCCACAAAACTAGGATCTGCCTGGTTAGTTGTTCCATTTCTTTTCTTTGTTGCTTCTTATCCTTTTCCTTTCTATATTTTTAACTTCTTTTTGATTGGCTCCTTTCTAGAAGCCCATCTCTCCAGTTCACGTCTCTTTCACCTTAAGACATGAAACAGATAAAACAAAAAACTGTTCAAACTTATACTCCCCTCCTCTAGCTCACTCTCTTCTTTCCTTTACAGTCAACCTCCTGAAAAGATGTTTAACCCCTGCAGCCTTGACCTTTTTATTGGCCCTTGACTCTTCTACTTAAAATTATGCTATTCTCAGTCCTATGAAATAGGTCTTCTAAGATCTGTAAAGATCTAAGCCAATGATTGTTTCCCTAGAGCTCTATTCTTGATTCACTGTCTCATGCTCTAGTCTACATCATCTCTTTGGAGATCTCACTCACTCGACTGTGTGAATGTGATGACAATTATGCAATCCATTCATTCATTCTCATTTTCTTGCTTTCTCAGCCTTCTCTCTTGAGCTCCAAACCCAAACATCCAAATGTTCACTGGATATATGCAACTCAATATATTTTTATTTCAGTAGAACAGCTGAAACCAATAGGTCCCAAACAGAGTTCATTAAACTTACACGCTTATCTTCTATCTATTTCACTTCTCAGTGACTGGCAGCAAAATATACCCGGTTATTGAAGACAAAAAGCTGGGAGTCATCACTGACACTTGTTTTTCACTTAGACTCTACATCTAATAGGTGGCCAAGTGCTATTAATTCTGCTTCCTTACCATCTCTTGTTTTGAGCTTCCAATTCCATTGACCTTAGTGTGTTCTATCATACGTAAATATATACTATAATTTATTAACATATTGCTCCCCTTATTCTAGACCATAAACTTCATGTGGGATCAAGTCTTTATTCGTCTTTGTATTTCCAACACATAACTATGACATTTTCTGGTACTTAGAAAATATATCATGTCTTTTCAAAGAAACAATATTAAACAAGATTCTGTAAAGTAGGAATTTCTAACAAATGAAAGTATTTAAGAATAATGGAAGATTCATAGTGAATTAAATAATGAAAAATTTTTTCTAGACAATGAAAGCAGCAGCTATTGATGTGGAAAATTTGAAATGTAAAAGAATGTGTGAAGAAAAACTACTCATGATTCCAATTGTTAATATCTTATTCTTCATTTTGTTTACTACTTTTTATCAAATTATACATGCTTATGATTTTAAAAGATCAACTAGCTTTTCAAGGCTGCTGCTGAAGAACAACTGTCCCTGATACTTATCTCCAAGCAACATACTTAGCCTCTTGCTTCTATATTTTTCAGTTTTAGGCACTGTCTACAGTCTTACAATGGAAGACATGGATTCAGCACTCTTTCCCCAACTCTCCTCCCATACACATACACCTCCCTCCCTCCTAATTTTCCAATAGAGTTATATTATTTTTTTGCATGCATTATTATGATTAATATAAATGTTGAGCCAAGTAGTACACTATGACTAAATTTCCATTCTTATGCAATTTTATTTTCCCCCATGAAGTTATGCTGATTTTTCATTTGCTTAGTTTTCTACATAGTCACCTTTAATTCACCCCCTTTTCTGCTACAAGTATAGATCTCTTCAATTTAATATACTATCATTCTTTTTGGTTAGAAACTCCTTTCTCCAGACCTTCTAACTTGCTCTAAAATGGTTGGTGGCTCTCCAGATTTGCTTCCCAGTTGTCATCTTGGCATCTCCCTTAATCCTACCATCCCAGAAACACCCTTCTTCTCAATTTTATGTTGGATTATATAGATCTTATCTTCTTTCTTGGTTTATTCCCTCATTTTGTTGAATCATCAACTCCAGGAGATTCCTGAGAAAGAGTAAAGTAAGTATTTTGAAATTTTTACATGTCAGAAAATATTTTTATCCTATCCTCACTGGATTAATACTTAGCCTAGATATAGAATAATTTTCTCTCCAATTTTGAAGGCATCACTCCATTATCTTCTAGCTTCTAGTGTTGTTACTGAAAGTCTGATGCCATTCTGATTTTCTACCTTTATGAAACTTGCTTTTCTCTCTCTAAGCCTGAGGACATTCTTTGCTCCCATTGTTCTGAAATTCCAGGATAACGTATCTTTGTCCTGGTCTTTTTATATCCATTGACCTGAGCACTCAATTGCCCTTTCAATCTGAAACCCCATGTTCCCTCAGTTCTGGGAAAATTTCTAGTTTTATTTATTTGATAATGTCCTTTTTGTTTTCACTGTTCTGTCTTCTAAGAACTCTTGTTAAGATATTGGATCTCGTAAATTAATCTTCTTTTTCTGAATTTCCCCTCCTCCATCTTTGTCTTTCTGTTTCCTAGTTTCTAGATTTCCTCAACACTCCATTTTTTCATTTATGCTACCATATTATTAATTTTCAAGAGCTTTTTAAAATTTCTTGACTGTTCCTTGTTTAATGCATCCAGTTGTTTCATGGCGACAATAAACTCATCTCTTTGGCAAATTCAGTGGTTTTTTTGAAGTTCCTCCTGGCATTATTGTATTTTCCAAGTTCCTACTTTTCTATTTACTTGTTTTGGTCTTTGCTTTCCACATTAGAGACTTTCCTCAAATGTCAGGTGACTGATCACTGGCTGTCTACATTAAGGGTAAGGCACTAAAAGACTTAGTTTTGTAGCATGGGTAGGACTAGTTGACAGATGGACTTCATGCTAGTGCGATATGACTAGGCCACTTCATCAGATGCCCACCCCCTCATCCTCCCAACCTTGGCTAGTTCAATTTCCAACTAGAGAAATCTTTCAACTCTTGGCTAGAACTCTAAGCCTTACTGTCAGCATCCTGGTTGCTGATAGGAAGCTGGAGTCTTAATGTTCTATATGTTTTACTTAATTAACTTACACTCAATCCTTACTCTGAACTATTCTGGCAGTCTGGCAGTCCAGAATATATGATTTACACTTGCCAGGAAACAAACCTCCAATCATCTGCCAGGCTGGGAAAGGTGCAGTCATCTGGATGTGTAGGGTCAGAAGGGGATATGAAGGTCAAAAAGACTGATCCAATCCTCTTGTTTCAGTCCTGTCTTAAGAGGCACTTCCGGAAGTACCCAGTGCCATCAATTCCTGAGCTTCAGTTTTTCTAGGAGTTGGAATGGCTTTGGTTTCAATTTTCTTGGATCTTCTAAATCAGGGGTTGGCAAATTTGGTCTGTAGGCCAAATGTGGCCTGCCAACTAAGAATAGTTTTCATATTTAAAAAAAAATACTTTAAAAAGGATTAGTAAACAAGAAGTACAGAGGAGCAGGAAGAGGGAAGAGGGGGTGGCAGAGGAAGCATGTGGCTTGCAAAATCTAAAATATTTACTATTTGGCCCTTTCCAGAAAAAGTCTGCCAAACCCTTATTTTAGGTCAGTAACCACTCATTCCTCTAATTTCCATTTGCCAAAATGTTGATTTTCTTGTCTCTTCTGTTCTTTGTCCTTGTGGGTCTATGTCCTTTAAAATCTCCCTTTACTATCATTTCAGGGGTTTGAGAAGGTAACCGAAGTAAAAAACTTTTAGTTACTATAAATAATACTGTAGTGAACATCTTCATAAGTTGAAAAATTTCCATTTTTAAGCTTATTTCCTTAGGCTAGAACTCTAGAATGAGAAAACAGAATAAAGGATCTTGATACTGCTGAAAGCTTTTTATACCCATGAGGAAATAATCAACAAATATTTATGACATGCCTATGATGAGTCAGGGACAGGTGGTTCATTCAAACATGTTACGAAAACTGTAACCTAAATAATCAACACTTTATAGATTAATTATTCTAAAAAGGAGTTAAAGTAACTTAAAGTTGCTTAAAACATAGCAGGCAACAAATTAGAAGTAAGTGAAAATGATTAGACAAGAAGAAAATAAAGGTATATATCGAAAACAGAACTAAAATGAGAGTATTATAAAAATCTATATCATGAAGTATTATACACTTGCAAAAGGCAGGCTAAAGATTAGGTTCTTAGTAAGATATGCTAATCTTCTTACTCTAAATAATTTAAAACAGGCTACAGAATTGCTGTCTTTCTGCTTCTCCCACCTCAGAAATGTTTTATAGATGGTTGAAGTTGTCAGGAGCACTAATGAGTGAAAGAAATCCAGTTCTTTGGTAGTGACTCATAATATATGGTACAGATATATACAAATGAGAGTTTTTGGTGGCTCTCAGTTCCCTCCTCCTCCTCCTCAGGCACAAGTAAAAGAACAAGGAGAAAATAGCTCTCAATAGCTCTGAATTGTGACTCCTACTATCCTAGGCATGTTGGTAGGAGGAAAAGCAAAGGTCTCTTGAAAATAGCATGTCAGTCTCCCTCTGGAAAGAGACCAGAAATAGTGTTTGAGTCCCTATAAGTATATGAGCTCAAAGGTCAGCTTCTAGAAATATTTTGTGGCTATGTGCACATTTAGAAACTTTATTCATAGAAACCTGTCTTACTCACAAGGCATAATTCTTTAACATTACATTTAGAAATCAGGAAATCTTTATATATCACATTTAAATAAAAACTATCTTTGATAAACTCTCAATAATGCACTAAAAAAAAGAGAAAGGGCCAAAAGAATAACACTTAAAATATCACAGGAAAAAAAATCAGTTTCTGATAAATTCAGTGGAAAGGGAAATAAATATACCCTATATTTGTCAGGCCTTACGGATTAAGTATTTGGCATTCTCCTTAGCCTCAGTCAGTTATCTATCCATCCATCCATCCATGTACCTACACATGCATCCATGCAGAATTTATTAAGTGCTTCTCCTGCGGCAAGTGGTTCCAGGGGTCTCTAACACAAAACAATACAAAAAGCCTGTATGTGTGGTATTCACTGTGTTTTGCAGGAAAGAGACAAGTAGATCAGTAAAAAATAATGTAGTAAGTGCTATCATCCAGGTATGTACAAACTGCCAAAGGAGGAGAAAAGACTGGTCCATTGGTAAGCAAGGAGCAGTTTAGGAAAAATAACATTTACAGGCTATATTTTTGTTCAAAATTAGAACTTCTTTGAGAATCATGAAAAATATCTTATAAAAAACATAAATGAGAAAAACAGCATTTTTAATTTCCAAGTTCTAGTTTCTAAAATACTGAGTGTATCTGAAAAATAGCTTTTTAAACTTTCACCTCTGACATTTCTGTAACATTTTAGATTTCAAGGTGTGTTTACATGCAGTGTCTTTTTTCCTTCAAAATATCCTCTTCAGATAGGTATTATTTAACTTAAAGATAAGGAAATGGAGGTTTGAAGAAGAAAAGTAATGTGTTCAAGATCACACAGTTGGCAAACCGGCCAGGCCAGAACTGAATTCACATCTATATTCACTCTAAATTCCATTTTTTCCTCAATCAAAATAAAATGCCCTTTTAATAAGATAGGCAGCATGACACTAAAATTTTTTATTGTGTGTCAAAAAAAGAAAATAAGGCACAGAATGTTTGCTGCTAGAGGGAGGGAAAAAAAGGGGGATTTTTCCAGTAGAAACGTATGAGATAATATCGAAATCCGATCTAGGACATTACAAAGCATGTCTTATACCTCACTCACCAGAGCGTGGAGATACTGTATTGAAAAACAACTCTTTCAGAATAATGAATCATTTTTGTCCTAAAAAGACACAGATTTATCCCTTTCAGTCCCTTAATTTGGACTCACACTAGTTCAATAAACTTGGGAGTATCTTGGAGGAGTGGGACCTCTTGTGTTATTGCTTCTCCACGCTCTGCAAGAAGTTGAGGGTATTGGAATTTAACAGGCCATACTGTTTTAACAAGAGACACCAGAAGGTTGTTCGCTTACTGTGATGATTAAAAGAATACATACATATAAAGTATTTGGAACATTTCTAGTCTCATAGTGAAGACACACAAACATTGCCGTGAGAAGTTAATGTAACGTAATTCACAAATAAAATACATGATCATGAAAGATAAGTTATTACTATTTGGCTTCATGCTCCAGTCATCATATTATTCTGTGAATATGAGTATTTTTCTTACTGTAGAATCTAATTGCCATTTTTCATATTAAGTTATTTGACTTTGGGAAGTATTCACTGAAGTATATTGACTCAAAAAAGACAAATCCAACTACCTAAAAATACAAAGGTACAAAAATCTCAGATAAATAATTCATGTGACACTCCATTAGTAGGTCTTTTTTAATATGAAAAATTTCAGTAATTCCAAATGTTGTTTAGATCAATAAGCAATTACATCTTCACCTGCAATAAAGATGTAAAAGAAGACCTGTGTCCATTTCCATGCAGATTGTTCCAATACTCCTCAAAGAAAACGTTATTTTGGGCAGTGAGTTTCAAGCAGAGGTAACTGCTAATTTCATGGAACTGAGAGTAAAACAAGATATTAAATATGATGGTAGTGTTCATCCAGTTTAAAAAGAAATGCGTGGGGGCCAGCTCGGTGGCATAGCAGTTAAGTTCGCACGTTCTGCTTTGGCAGCCCCGGGTTCGCTGGTTCGGATCCCAGGTGCAGATCTACGCACTGCTTGTCAAGCCGTGCTGTGGCAGGCGTCCCACATATAAAGTAAAGGAAGATGGGCATGGATGTTAGCTCAGGTCCAGTCTCCCTCAGCAAAAAGAGCAGGATTGGCAGAAGATGCTAGTTTAGGGCTAATCTTCCTCAAAAAAAAAAAAAAAAAAAAAAAAAGAAAGGAAAAAGAAAAGAAATGCTGTGTACATTCGCCAGACTTGCCAAAAGATAACCAAATCTTCTTCTTCCATCACTATCACTGGTCTATTCAATAGGAAAACAACGCATAAGGAAGGAAATTTTTAAAGGGAATTTCCAGACCTTATGCCACATAACAGGCACTCAGGCTTGAGGTCACCATGAAAATAAAGTTTTACCTGAGTGTCTGGAGTTTGGGAGTTCACATACACCAGTGTTTGACTCTTGCCTGGAGAAACCTGAGTGAAAGGTTGATTGGATTTGCTGCTGATATCAAAGGAAGGAGGGAGGGTGGTCATGGAAACAATTTGCAAGTTAGTGCCATCAAGTCAAATCCAACTCCTAGCAACCCTGTGTACAGCAGAGTAGAACCCTGCCCGGTGTTTTTGTGCCATCCTCTCACCTTCCAGCGCCCTAGCAGACAATGCTCCACTGCCATTCATAGGGTTTTCATGGCCCATTTTTTTGGAAGTGGATGGCCAGGTCCTTCTTCCTAGTCTGTTTAGTCTGGAAGCTCCACTGAAACCTGTCCATCATGGGTGACCCTGCTGGTATCTGAAACACTGGTGGCATATCAGCATCATAGCAACACACAGCTGCCACCGTATAACAACCAAGAGATGGGTGTTGTGGTTCCCTGATTGCGAAACAAACCTAGCCCCTGGTAGTGAAAGCGCCAAATCTTAACCATTCGACCACCAGGGCTAGCTGTATGTTCACTAGTGTTGAAGACATGGTGTGTGTTTCCATGAGCCAAGCCTATACTGTGGATTGGAGCTGAGAGGTACGTGAAAACGGATCAATAGGGCCAGGTAACAGTGCAGTGCAGAAGCTTCTAGCCCAAGTGTATAGTGGATATTGTGTACTGCACAGATCCTCTCTTCTGGAACAAGATACTTATTTCCCCAACTGCTTAGAGTATTGCTTGCTAACAACTTACAGCTGAGTTCTTCACCAGGAATTGCCACTGCCAAAGGGAGCAGCATCCCGTAAGGGTTAGGCCTCTTTGCTGTCAGCAGCTACCATCCAATAGCTGGTCCACATAGGGGCACAAAGACCTAGCCCTAAATCAGAATATCTTGGAAAAGCATCCCAGTATCAGGAATTCCCTGAGAGAAAGGCCCTGAGGCCTTTGTTACAACTGCATCACAGTTCAGCTTCTCCCTCTGTCCTATCTTGCTGCTGTCACATCCTTACAGGTGCTGTTTCAGAGATCACGTCTCCCCTCCTCCTATCTCTGCAATCATCTGCAAATTTCTGTCTCAGAATCTCAGGGTACCCAACCTACAGCAGATGCTGCTGAGAGTGGTCCTAGGAGCAAACTCTAAAAAAGGATTTTTAAGCTATAATTACATGCTGGTTAGCCATAATGTGGAGTACTAATAGCCCTGGCATATGGTGGTCATGAAATTATTCAAACTTTCACAGGTCTCTGAGAGATACCAGGGAAACAGTAATTATAATGATTATGATTCTCTTCTCAAGGCCTCACAGCCAGCTGAATGCACCTTATCCATCCCTGAAGAAGAGAGATTTATTCTTAAATAAGAGTAAGTTTCTATGTTTAGGTATCAGCACAGAAGAGAACCATTTTGCGGTACTTAAGTCAGGAGGATGAAATAAAAATTTCTGTAAGATAGAATAAGTTTGCAGTCTCCCCTCACCACTGTCACACCAAAACTCTTCCTATGCTTGGCTTCTAGAATGCTGGAAAACGTTCTTATGTCAGCCAGACTGGAAAGTAAAGTATTTCTTTCTGGAGAAACTATCTGTCCCAAGGGAAGGACCTACAAATACTGACATTTAGGAGACTTCTAACAAAACAGCCATCTTGTCCTCCAAACATACTACAGAGAAGTCCACTAATCAACAAGCTCCGTACATTACACATCTTGTCAATCAGGCTTTTTAGAGCTTCATTCAAACATGAGTGAACAGAAGTTAGCAGAAGATCTCTAACTTGAAAAATACAGCAAAACAGAGCAATAACATGAAGGATCTTTGGGAAATTTCTGACCACGCAGGAAGTAGAACAAACCATTTAATATCCTTGGAGAATTAAGACGGGCACCCAGAAAAGAAATCTCATGGAGACAAGTGTGAGAATCTCACATGGGATTAATGGTAAGCAATATCCCAGGACAGCACCTATGCTACCGATAAAAGAGCAATTACTCCCGATTAGAGCAGGATACAATTATTTTGTATATAAGGATATGAGAAATCCCACAGATATTCCTCAAAAATAGTAAACTGATCAATGTGTCTGACCTTATTTAGAGGCATTTTATAGTTGTATCAGAGAGTAAGGAACAACCCCACAATAGTTGTACAGAACACTAAATAACAAAAAGTAGAACAAGGCAATGTATGACCCCAGGTAATAAACAAAAATCCAAAAAAGAAAATATAATTACAGTATATACTCTGTGAGTCTTCCAGCAGCAATATTTAATAAAATCCTTTGCAGGAAGTCAATAAATAGCAACTAAAAATTGAAAAGCAAAATAGCTTGCATCTTGTTAGAAATAGAGGTAACTACTCGAAGAAACCATCTACAATAGCTGTTTTTGGCTAAAGGTACTGGGAAGTGGGGAGGGATGGGAAGGAGCCAGGAGTTATCCTTATAAGCTGAGTAGTAATTTTCAACTTTCTAAACTATGTGCAAAGTATTCTTTGATAAAAGTAACAAGTAAAAGAGAAAACCTATTTATTTGAAAAACAAAATCCTGCTTTAGAATCATTGCTAATAGTGCCCAGGCTGACTTGCTCTGGCTGTGGCAGGTTACAGCAACTGAATTAAGCATTAAACACACTCAAAACATGAGCTTCATTACTCAAAGACTGTTTTAACTTTGATATCAACACGCCCAAGATTCCAAATGGTACTGGAATGTAAAACTCAGCATGGTTCATATTACTACAACAAAACAAATTAAACATGATATTTAAAAATGCCATTAATTTGTAAGCATATATAATCATGTTTGATTACAATATCATGTTTTTATTATTATACACATAAGCCATTGGAATATATTAAATAATGTCAGGTAAAATGCAGGAATAGGTGTTTTGTATAAAGGGATCACTAAATATTAACAAGTCTAAAAAAAATAAAAAGATAGGCAGGATGACACTGTAAAATTTTTATTATATGTAAAATCTGCTTTAACCACTACATCTGACAGACTGGCCTTGAAATAAAAATTTTGCCAAGCTGTTCAATTAATTATCAAATTAAACAGATTTTTATGAAAAGATAATACTAAATCTGATTATGACAGGAATTAGCAGAAGGTAGAAAAAAGAGAAAATAAAATATAGATGAGCTAATCAGGCAATGAGTGAACTATGACATGAGATTACATGACTAAGAAGTAAACTAAATTATTCTGGGTTGAATCTATATTTCGGAAATGTGTATTGTTGATTTTTCTATCATACTTACATCTCTGTGCCCACTACTAGCAGAATCATGAAGTGGAGTGTCATCATCTAATCCTTGTGTGTTAACATCTGCTCCAGCTGCTATAAGGATCTTAGCAACATCATAATATCCAACATTGCAAGCTTCATGCAGTGGTGTCCAACCTAAAGTTAGAGTATTAACTTAATATATCGTTCACTTGTATTAATTCAATATATATACTTTTTATATACATAACCCTGTATAACATACTGATTCTAAATGCACACAGTACAGAAGGAAAAAGGAGTGACAAACAAGCTGGTGGAAATAAAAACTAAGAACATCACCAATTTTACAAAAGGTTCATTCACAATAATTACTATTTCCGTTAGGGCAAAAGTAATTGACAAAAGTATTAAACATTTAAGCTTATCCAATAAATAGAAACTTGCTGTAATTTATAACAAACATCTGAACTATGGAAAAATAGAAAAATGAGGCAAAACCTTAATAAGCTTGTTAGGGCCTTTTAGTAAACAAAAACCCCTATGTTTTAACGGTTTTCATCTGTTAAGGTGCTATAATCTTTTCTAGACTTAATACTTATTTAAATGGAAATAAATTTATCATTTTAGTTACTTTTGTAATAAAAAAGTTACATGTTCATGAAAGACAAATTAGAAAACATAAAAACACAAAGCAGAAAAGAAGCATTACCCTTAATTCCACCATCCAGATATAATAAAGAACCTAGCAGAAATCCTACGAGCTTCCCTCGCTCCCGTATTTATAATTTTAGAACAAAACTGGGAAGGTTTTTTAACCTGCTTCTTCTACTTACAATGAAAACAATCTCCTATGTCATTACACTTTTCTACAACATAGTATTGCACTGACTAATTTAAACAAGCTCCTACTACTGGGCATTTAGATTATTTCTAATTTTTAAATATTAGAAACAATGCTGTAACAAACATCCTAACAACTAAATCTTCATGCACATCCATGATTAAATATTTAAGACAAATTCTTAGAAGTGGAATTGTTAAAAAAAGGGAAAACTACATTTTTTTGGTTTCCGATAGATACTAATACCAAGTTTTCCTCCAGAAAGGATGCTGCACATTTTAAGTCTCATTCTTTAAAGTAAAGCCCTGCATATTGCCCTTTTCCCCACTCATATCAAACAGAGAAATAAATTTCAGGAGTATTCTAATAGGGCTAACGTAAAAGCAAAACAAAAACCAAAATTAGGAAATGACAAAATATAGGGGTATAGTTTTATGATACAGGGTCAGAGAAGGCTTTCTTAAATAAAATACCAAAGAACCCAAATGAAAAGATTAACCGATATTATCACAAAATATTAAAACTTTAGTACAGTAAACAACACTCTAATGAAAATCCAAACATACCCACAGACTGAAAATCTTTACACATTTGATAGAGAATTAAAATCTACACTAAAGGAAGGGCTCTTACATATTAATAATTCTATCGAACCATAAGAAAATGGGCAAAAGACTGGATCTGGCAATTCACAGAATACATACAAACTTATAATATGCACAAGAAGAAATATTCACTGTCACTATTGAAAAGAAAATTCAAATTAAAATAAGATCTTTTTTACATTGTCAGATTATTAATAATTAAATTGATAATATTCAGTTTTAGTGAAAATGTGAGGAAAAGGGCTCTTTCATATACTCTTGATGGGAGCGTAAACTGACAACAAAAGATTTTTTGAAGGGCCATTTACCTGTATTTTAAATTTTAACATTTTAAATATGTATCACCTTTGATTTAGCAGTTTCCTTTCTATTGAAATCCTTCCATAGCTATACACAAAGATATTTTTGTAAGAGTGTTCACTAAAGTACTACCCATGGAATCTATATTATACAGTATTTGCAGCTGATGAAATGAAATGAATGTAGAATTACCTGTATGTACTGACAGAAATATCTGTAAGACATTAAGTAAATGGCAGATTGCAGAACTAGAGGTTGATGGCTATAGATGGAGTGATCTGATTTTTTTAAAAAAGCTGCATAAAAAAATGTTCATTTCACATTTATAATGAAAATGCATGGAAAAGATAACCTCCAAATTGTTAACAATAGTTCTGTGGGGAAGAAGGGGGGTATTAACATATAGTAGGTGAAACTAAAGAGATTTCTACATTGTGCCCTGTATACTTCTACTGTTTGAATTCTTTACAGTAAGAATGTATTCGCATGGCATTTGAATAATTAAAAGGACACACCACCACTACTTTCTTATAGTCCTCATGTTCAAATTAACGTGTTATTTAAACTAATTAATTAATTAATTAGTCTTTCCTCCTCTAAGCCCCAGTACACAGTTGTATATTCTAGTTGTAGGTCCTTCCAGTTCTTCTACGTAAGCCACAGCATGGCTACTGACAGATGAATGGTGTCGTTCTGCACTTGGGAACCAAACCCCAGCTGCCAAACCAGAGAGTGCCAAACTTTAAGCACTAGACCATCAGGCTGGCTCAGTAAGTGTTCTTGAAAGACTTATGAATGAATTAACTACTTTGAAAACATTATATAACACTAATTGACTAGAATAAAACCTAAATTGGATAAGGAATTATATAGTAATATGTTATATAAGTAAACAAAAATATAAGTTTAATATTTAAAAATGTGAGTAATCATTGACATGAAATTGTAGCAGAGATCAGGGTTTTACGTACACATTCCAAAACAGTTTTGTGATAAAGTACACTTTAGAACTCGTTCACTTTAGCAGGAGGAATAAAGAATGTAGAACCATTAAACAGTAACCAGAATCTGTTTAGATGAAAAGTTTTAAATTTTAGTTCCTGATTATTAGTCTTTAATTATCCCTCTTACCTGCAAAATCTTTCACATTCACATTTGCCCCTAAACTTATTAATTCTTTAACTTGTTTCACATCTCCTCGAATAGCTGCCATGTGTAAAGGAGTTTCACCACGTTCATTTCTTTTATTAACTTTATCTTTTTGTCGAGATGAGGAACTAGGAGTTTTCTTTTGGGCTGGTGTTGTTTGTGATGGATGATTTGGTGTGGAATCTATAAGAAAGAACAAAGTTGACAAAAGTTCTGGGCTAAATATTTTGTATATTCATTTAAACAAAATGAATTTTGTTTCAGTGATAAAAATGAATTTTTAATTCATTCATTTTTATAGGTAATGTGTTAATTTCCTGGAACAGGGAGAGTATCTTCTCACTCCGATGATCTGAAACTTGACTTGGATGATACATTAATAATTTGACCCAAAACATAGAGTTAGGGTTTCTACTTCCTTTAGGGTTATCAAATATTGCATGAGCCAATTTAGAAAAAAACGTTTTATTCTGTCAATTCATAACACTGGCTTAAAATGAAGATAAAGTATCAAGCATGCACCTTAAAAGTATTTGCTCAATGAATAATCTTATAAACTGCAAAAAAAAATTTACTTTCCAAAGCATATTATGCTATTATTGTAAGACCTCGATGAAACGACACTGAAGGCTAGAGTTCACACCTCTGACTTGGACAAAATGTTGGAGGTCTGTTCAAATACTAAATGCAAATTAAGGTCATGGATGATTTTAGCACGAAAACGAAGCTTAAGATATATAAGAAATATGGACAGTATGGATAAAAGCCTTTAAAAAGTGGGCTGATAAAAGTAAAAAAATTGTGCTTTCTTTGATTCCCATCTTTTGATTTTTGTTCCAGTTTCTTTATTAAAAACAAGAAAGTTAAACTAGGTGATGCCCAAAGTCCTCTCCTCCTCATTTCAGAACTATTGGGGGAAAAAAACAAAGAAAAAACTAGTCTTAATCAGTTAAGGATTCAAGACATTATGTGCAGTGTTAATAATTAATTCTGAAAATTTACATCCATTTAAGAGGAACTACTTCAAGAGAAAGCAAGTCTGAAAAATAATTTTCTAGCATCATGTAATAATTTTCTTGCAAACTGACATGATTAGAGCACTAAAGTAATATCATCCTTTCCTCAATAAGAAAAAAGTTTAAGGTTTACACTTTTTGGATTTTAAGGTACACTGTGTCAGTAAGAGTTTCCTATCTATGCATTTCTATAACGTACGCTCCATAAGAGCAAGAACATTGTCTATCTTAGTCACTGTATCTTGACTACTCAGGAAACTTCTTGGTACATAGTGGTACTCATGCAATATTTGCTGAATGAATAAATGAATTTTATTATAATCTTTACAGTCAAATTATTAAGAAAATTAGCTGTTGAACTTAAAAACAAAGAGAGACTTTTTAATTCAAACAACTTGCAAGAAAGTAACTCATACAAAATTTTGTTAGCCATACCAAAATAACATTCACAAACACAAAATAAAAGTAGTACTATCCATAATGGTAATCAGGACAAACATAAAAACACAGAAAATTAATTACGTAATGGATAAAACAATGAACCCTCAACTCCAAGCATATCTATTTCCAGGCAAACAGCTTGATATTTCCACTCTAGTTCTACATATGTTACAAAGTTAACTAAGATGTACTCTTAAATGAAAAGAACCAACTGCAGAACAGTATCATACTATAACCTTAAATTTAAAAAGAAACTACTACAAAAGATATATATTCGCATGTTTATGCCTAGAAAATTTCTAGAAGATAAGAAACTGTTAGTAGTGGTTGCCTCTCAAGGGGGGAGGTCATTGGAGATGAGGGAAGACTAACTTTTTGCTTTATTGTATTAATTCTTTAATTTAGTCTAAGGATAGAGGCTCATGGCATAAAAAAATCATTTTTAAAAGATAAAAGTCTTTCTATCTAACTATTAAATCTGATTCAAAGCCAACATTTTACAGAGACATTTTAAGTTTTAACACTGTAAAATATCTTTAATTTTGCCAATCTTTCCTAAGTTGGGGGTGGAAAGGTGGGAGAACAACCAAAACAACATGTTCTACATAAAAAGCAGAAAGCTCTAACATATTTTTCTTAGTAAAAAACATCAGATACCCTCATGCTTTGATGGAAACTATGATACATAGAAACTCAAGTATTTTACCATGTTGTCCCAGCTTTTATAAAAGGAGCCAATATAGGAAAAGTTCAGTAGAAAAACTGTTCCCTTTTCAATGCATTTCAACATGGTCTGTTATGTTACCCAAAGTCCTATGTAAGATGCCTTGAATTCAGAGCCAAAAGAAAATTTTTTTTTCTCTAGACAAAAGTGATGTACTTTCTTCTATCAGTCAGTGAGAACTACACAACTTAAAATTTTTCTTGTGTTCTTAGCTGCCAGAATGCACAGCTAAATTCAATGCTCAAAAGTAATAACTATCTCAGCCCAGCTGTCTGGATTTTATCTATGTTTCTAGCTCCTTTTAATAATCAGCAGGTTGTTTCGGTCCTGCTGGTAAGCCAGCTTCAATTATTTTTGGAGGGCACAGTACACGAATAAACACACACACACATACATGTAGCACAACACCTTAACTGGAAGTGTGAACAAATATTTTCCCTTTTAAAATAATTTAGCAGATCTTAAACAGTATAACATGGATTACACTCATTTCTAAAAGTAATAATGTGATAACATTACAAGTTATCGGCAAGGTCCTAGCGAACTGAAAAGTCATCTATAAACTTAGAAGCAGCTTTATAGAAAGTGGGGTAAAAAATTCTTCAGTAAGGTAAAAGCACATAGTTCTGCAACAGATTTCTCAAGTTAACTGACTCATTTCTAAATTACTCATTTTAGTTGACAAATATGTATGGAAAGTCCACTAAGCACAAAGATCTCTGCGCTTGTACACCTTCTCATCTAGTGGAGGATACAGACAATAAACAACTGTCATGCAAATAAATGTAAAATTACAAACATAAGAAATTTTGATTAAGTTCAAGGAAGGACAAAAATATAAAGTAGTTAAAAATAATTGTTAAGGCTAGAGTCTGAGGAAAACTAAGAATACACATGAACTCAATGATGGTAAGTGTCACCTGGACTGTTGTCCCTTGCTGTCATCTGCATAAGAAGTGCCATCTGCTTTCGTTCCGAGAGTGGATAACCAAAAAGAATGCTAACTGGTGTAGACTTCTTATTTCCAGCTTCTTTTTTTGTCTTCTTCTTTTCTGGACCTTCTTTCTCTGGAATTATTAATAAATATGTAAGAATTTGAAACAAATGTAAGCACTCAAAAGCATAACATAACATGACTTTAAAAAAAAATAGATGCTATATACGTGTACAAGAGAAATGTGTATTATATAAGAACTAGCAATGGGCAGGCAAAAGAGCACTGGACTTACATAAGCAATTTTCTTCATGAATGCTAAAAATATATATATATTATTAATTCTTTGTTTTCAGAAAATCAGTAACATTTGGAAATTTATTCCAAGCAAAATTAGTATTTTAATGATTTGTTTTATTGAGACTTAAGTTCTTCAATAACATTTCAAACATTCCTTAGTATTACATCTTTGAAACTTCTCTTTCATTCATTATAATTTTATTCTTCTTAATTACTACTAAGCCCATGTTCCTTCTATATGCTACAGCTACGTTCCTTCAAATTACTTTCCTAACTCCACTAACAATTTGTACGATCTTCTAAGGAGATAAGTATTTAAGACAAGTCTCATCACACGCAGTAATTACTGAAATAAAGCACTAAATCACTTTATTCCAGTGATAGGACAGCTGAACATGGAATGGTATTACTCAAAGCTAAAAATGAGTAAATTACAGATTTCGGGGGGAGGGGGTGTTAATAGAGATCCTGTGAAGATACAAAAGTATCTAAGGACTTTTCAAAGAGATTTGATCCATCGTAAAATCATCTCTCAGATTTAGCTATTTGGGAAGTAAATCCTTTGATATGCAGCCAGCATTCTCCAGGAAATTCAGATAGTACTGGAATCCATAGGTCAAAGAGATACAGGGTCTTTCTTTAGGACTTCTCAGGCAGTTAATTCAGGTGGCTCTGCAAGAGCTAACATGGAGGTTCTGCCTATTAACTGTCTAGCCTAGGCATCTATTTCTTGGGAAACCCTATTCAAATATGTGGGATTTACTGATCCACGTTTGAGGGTCCCTGCAAAGACGAGCTACAAAAATAAATATGTAAAATTAAAAAATAAATGTAAAACACAGCAAAAATGAGTGGAAGAAGGGAAGGCTTAGTAGTTAATATTGTGGTTTTTTTCAGGCAGCTGTGGCCAGTAGCTAGACTACTCTAGGAGAAAAGCATTTATTAATCTAGCAAGTTTCAAGACACTAATCAAAGTTTGATATTATTTAAATATTATTTAAGGTATAAGAATTTAAAGTAATAACTCTTGCAGTGTACCCCTTAATCAGGATAAACTTGTATCTAACGGCCTAGAAAAATTAGAGGTCCTAAATATTTAAACTCTGCTGTTCACAAATCACTCAAAATTCAATAGCTTCTCAAGTGTCCGTTTTGTCAGTATTTGATCTTACATAACAAAAACTTTCAAGATTTAAGTCAGCCTTTGTTAATAGTTCTAATGTATTCTCTTATTTTCATATTTCTCATTTCATTATCATTAATGATCCAATTAGTATAAATCCAGTTTCAGTACAGTGTTTTAACTAACTTACTAAATTATAAAGCCCTAAACAAGTCTTTTGGAGAAGTCTAGTTTTCTCTGAAACATATACTTTCTCCTAATAATGTTCTGTACACTTTGGTTCTTTCATATTTAATGAGGAACCACAACTACTGTTCTTTTAATAGTTTTCCAACTGAATAACAAAGCTTTAAATATAATGAATGTACTTCTCACCAAAAATTAAAATATTTAAGTGTGAAAATTTTATAGCAAGTAGAAAACATGTTTTAACAGAAATAAGTAACTGGAGGAAAAAAGTTTTTAAAAAATACATACTATCTAGCCTTAAAATATTTCCTAAAATTTTGGGGAAAGCTTTGCCTTTTATTTTCTCATTTGCAAAATAACTGATTTTTTGGTTTTAACTGCATTTTAATACAATGTTTTAAAAAGAGTAAGCTAGGGGGACTGGCCTAGTGGTTAAGTTCAGAGTGCTCCACTTCAGCAGCCTGTTTTCAGACCTACACCACTCGTTGGCAGCCATGCTGTAGTGGTGATCCACATAAAAAATAGAGGAAGATTGGCACAGATGTTAGCTCAGGGCAAATCTTCCTCAGGAAAAAAAAAAAAAGTTAAAAAGTGATACATACTCAGTTTACAGAAGAAAGTGCGACACTTATAAATTCATTATTAGAATTCCATGCTTCCATATGATCACAGATATAATTATTATATTTTCAAAAAGAATAAACAAACTGGATATACTCCAAATATCCAAGTAAAAATTCAAATTAGGTACTAGCATCCAATCTGAACTGTATTTTTTAATTAAGTTAACCTTAGTCATTTGTCTGAGTTTATGCTTTACATGAGATAGGAAAAGAAGGTAAGTGAACAGTAAGCTGGTATAAGACAGTTAGATTAGAGATTATACTATTTTTCAAAATTATAAGTGTTAGATTAAAGATATCCCAAAGTGTGCTTTTTCAAATTTTAAAGCATTCAACGTAACTTCCACTACTTGGGATCTATCCTGTGAAGAACCTGTTTCCTCTGACCTGCCATAAGTAAAAAATGATCATATACTATATATTTGAAAAAGTTAGGTACTTCTCGAGTTTCAGTACCTGAAATATGTTATTTATTTGTCCCAATAATGGGTCGGAACTCTAAACTTTAAACACAGGAATACTGACACGTGCTCATTTACACAGTCTACAACAGACCTGAATTCCACTCAGCCACCCTAGAGATTTTTAAAGAAAAATCCAAGTGATTCACTTAAGACCAAAGAAAAATAGAGAAAGAGACTTTTCAACAATCCAATATTCTTTATTTCTAGGTTCAGAGGATCCTTAGAAATATAGAGATGAATCAGTCTTATAATCTCAAAAATTAATGCTTTCTTTTCAGGTCTTGTCAGAATATACAGAAAGCTCAACATTGTCACATCCCAATTAAGCGTAGAGTATATTACGGAGAAGAGACAAAATTGTTTTTCTTGGGGACCTGGTTCATAAACCTATGAGTGTCTCAAAAACTAAACAATATGACATTTTCCTACAAAGCAGTCACTGTATAAGGAATGAAACAATGGAGCTACAATTCAAATACAGCTGAACATAATTAAATCAATCATGTTTGGAATGTGTATACTTCAATTCTGAGAAAAAATGTTGCCATTACTCTCTGGTTCTAAAATATCTACACAAATCTCTAACAGCTGGGCACCTGTGTCTTTTAATTGCCAGCAATAATACTCAGATCATGGATGGCTTCATCACATTTAGCTCTTTCAGGTACCCTCTGGCACTTATGAGTTCCATTTTAGAAAAGTACATCTAACTCACAGTAAGTGTAGGTCTTTTCAATTTAATGCTGACTGTAAACATGCCCCCCAAATTTTGATAACCAAGTACAATTAACTTATCAGCTCAATTAACAGCTTTCAGGATAATTTTAAAAGTAATTATTTGGTTCTACAAACCCCCACCCCAACTCCACAAATTTATAAAATAAATATAAAGGATACTAGAAACAGAAGGTTTGTTTCAGTTTTTATAGCCAAACAACATATGCTGAAAACTTGGTACTTAGATACCCAAGGACTAAACAATATTTTACATTAAAAAAAGTTGAGAGAAAGATATAAGCCCATTCAAAGAAAAAAGGACAATCAAAACAATTAATTTTCACATACAAGAGAACACGTTTACTCTTTAAAATGACAATATTTATATATTCTTTTATATTCTTCTATCTGGAGCAATTATGAAGCATAATCCCTGGTGCCATAGCTGAATAGAGAGGTTCCAATTCAGTTAATGGTAATGGCATTTCTCCAGGAATTTTTTTTTTTTTTAAAGATTTTATTTTTCCTTTTTCTCCCAAAGTCCCCCGGTACATAGTTGCATATTTTTAGTTGTGGGTCCTTCTAGCTGTGGCATGTGGGATGCTGCCTCAGCATGGCTTGATGAGCAGTGCCATGTCCGTGCACAGGATTCGAACCAGCGAAACCCTGGGCACCCGAAGTAGAGCATGCGAACTTAACCACTCGGCCACAGGGCCGGCCCCTCTCCAGGAATTTTTAATCCACTTCTGAATTCAACATGGGCAGCAAAGTCATTTTAAAATTAAAAAAGTTTTTAAATGTGTGTTTTTTAAAGAAACACTGCATGATTGAAGAGTAAGATGGCATTGGCTATCAAAATCAATACACTTAGTATATCCTGTGAAGAGTCCAAGCAAAAGAGACTAAGGACCTAGGGGTAACTTCCCATAATGGTCGCTGCACTGCACAACTCCAAGGGGTTGACTTTCATATTGTTTTCTATGCGAACGGTGTCCCCATGTTGTGCTGTATAACATCTGAGTAGTGGTATACAGTAGTCTTGCTTATAATGTTCATATTTAAGCATGTGTTGGACATGATGGACTGGATATCTCAAACAAAAACTGGAAACTTTGCTGTCACTCATGTAGTTCACTTATTCAAACAAAGATATCTATGTACTGGTTTGAAAAAAAGTTATTGACAGTACAATAATTAATTGTAAATGTGACAGAAACCACTGGCTAAACAGGAGCCCCTGATAATCTAATTACCTGAGTATGTCCTGTAAGAAGATATAAGTCTCTCCCCCCAATTTTCACTTGTATGTCCTGGATCTGAATCTACAGAATGAGAAGAGACAGGAGAAAAGAAAAAAAGCACACGAAGGGAAATGCAGAATTCAACAAACCAACATTTTTCAAAAGACCACTAGTTAGTTAGTCAATGATCTATCATTGTTTTTCCAAAAGATTATTTTTAAGGTAAAGCCAAAAGTACATTTCAAACACAAGTTTGGCCAATACTTAAGATTTCAGTTTCTTCAAACGGAATGTTAAAGCTGAGAAAGTCAACCATGCAGTTTGCAATAACAGATTATTACTGATGTTGTTTCTTAAAACACACCTCCTTTGAGACTATATATTTCTTCAATCTATGAATAATGATAAAAGAGGCAGTACTCTAATAACTGTTTTTCTGTTTAGAATTTGTTTAGAAAACTTGAATTGACTTCAATCGCCCTTTTTGTTCTCTGCATGCCAAAACTACTTAGAAGACAAGAGAACACTCTGAACTCCAGTATCTTCTAGACTACAGATCTTTCTATAAATTATACACATTTCAAATGGTATCAGTTACTACACTGACCACTACCTAATGGCCTCTTAGAAAGAAAGCAGCAGTAAAAACAAAGTTTATCAGTTAAGATAAGGATACGAAATTCTTCCTAACGATTCATGACAGACAAATAAGAATATGGAGAATTGACTTTTGGCAGTATGGCCAGAGCAATATGCCATTTTAACTCACAATAATATTATTTTGATCTTCATATTCTCAATCTACTGACATATACTTTTCTTTCCAGGATCATTATTATAGACATTATTCATGAGTTAAATATAAGGACAACAAAAGTGCTGGAAGAAAACCAATTTAGAGAACAAGTAACCCCTAAACATAGTATTTGAAAATTTTAAAGATAAGCGTAAAAGTTTAGTGACAAGAAGGCTTACTCAATTGAAAGGGAACCATTAATAAAATAACATTTAGAACAATTCTAATGCAAGTGGGTAAATGGACTGAATGACAAGCCTTTCAATGAACACTTATATTTCAAAACTGAACATATTAAGCTAGCAAATAGAAGAATTCCATGAAGAATATTTGACATTTCATTTAAAGTCAAGCAAAAATAAAAAATGGCCTCCATAGATTGCAAAGCAAGAAAAAGTGGCCATCAATAAGCTGTGCCAACAAATCCAATTAAATGGATTTTTGAAAGCAGATCATATTACTGTGACAGATCAAAGCACTTTGACGATTCATAATATTAATATAAGGAAGCAGTTTATCCAAATCTTTCTGTGAAAGTGATCAATGCACCCTGACTCCACATACCCCTTGGCTTTTACTCCAATAAGTGTTTATATTTGGGGCATTTGAATGTGTGTCCTATAAAGATTTAATTCAGGAGCTAGAAAATGAAAAGCTTCCACAACCTATCGCTTTACTCAACCACTTCTTCCTTCTGTGCTATACTGAGACTAGACTCTAAGACTATTGCTACCTATGAGGTTTTTGTAAAACACTGAGCGCTAAGCCAGGCAATTCTCTCTCCCTGATATGTTCTCTGTACAAGGCAAGATAAGCAATAATTGTATTTTAAAAGCCATCTTTTAAAGTTAATATTCTGTTTTGGGTTGCAAGAGAGTAAAGAGAAAAATACGAGAATGATTAAAAAGGTTTGCATTGTATGTTTGAAAACTTTTATAGTAAAATATCGGGGGGAGGAATGGGAGTACATCTGTAATAACCAAATTCCATGAAAATCACCAAAAGGTGACTACCCTTATTAACCAAAGCACCGATTTTATCTGCTACTTTAACATAGTTACCAGAAAATTTATATTTCTTTTCTTTTTTAAAAAAGTTTCTCTCTCCAAATTTGCCTGAGCCACATTAAATAGGGTAAATCTACTTTAACAGCATTTAAAACGTCAGGAAAATAGAACTTCTAAGGCTGGCTGGCAGAGGTGGTTAAAACATTTGAACGTGCTCTACAACTGCCACCACGTACTTCGCAACAGATCATCCTGTGCCTCTCTGGATTTTCTCATAACACATTATCTACATATGCCAAAAGAAAAAATTAGTAAGCAAATAAATAATGCCTACCAGGAGGAAAACAATATTTTAACAAGTGACGGATGTGGTATCTTTCTACTTCTTTAAACATACAAACTAAAATGATATAGTACTACTGGTTTACCCCTACAAAACATCAGATCTATCAAACCTAAAGAAAAACATGTGCCCCAATGCCATTTGAGGTTAAAGAACGTTCATATACTGCTGGAGGCTTTGTAACAGGTATAATTATTTTGGAGAAACATCACAGAAATGTTTAACCCTTTTAACCTTGTAACCCTACTCCTGGGAATGATAAGAAGGAAATAACTCAGGGTATAATAAAAATACAATCTGCAAAGATGCTCTTGATGGCATTACTCCTAACAGAGAAATTGCAAATTTAGTTTGGAGGCCAAGAGGAGACTCTCTCACGTGTAGCCTCAAGACAGCTGTTCAGTACTTTGATATCAAAGGATTGTGCCTTTCCATTAAACACTATTGGACTAGGAAAGAAAATAACTATGTTTTTATGACTGATAGTGTAGGAATAAAGTTCACTTAGGTAGAAACATTAACAACTATGAAAGATAACAGCTATTATTTATTAATTACTGTGCTAAAAACTGTATACAGAGCAGTATTGTAAGGTGCCTACTCAATATTCATTCTCCCCTTCTTACCAGGAATACTCCAATTTTGATTAGGGTGACAATAATCAATGCCAGCTAAAAGTATTTGACTTTTCAGACTCCCCTGCAACTAGGGTAATCTAACCAATGAGATGCAGGCAGAAGTTCCTAGGGAGGTTATTTCATCAGTAAAAAGACAAAAGTCTCACTGGGACAAAGATACTTTTGTTCTTGGTCCTTCCTCTCCTACTTCCCGTCCAGGAAGAAGCAGAAGATATTTTGTGACCATAAGGCAAAATGCTTAAGGACAAAGCCCATGTACGACCTAAGGGTGGCAGAGCAGAAAGGTGAAAAGAGCCCAGTTCCCGATAGTGTTACTGAACTGCTGGACCAACTCTGGGCTGCCTATGCTTGGTCTCATTGCATTAGATTAAAAATCCCTATCTATTTAAGCCAGTGTCAGTCACCTTTCTGTTTTAATTAACATACCACAAACTGTTTTTACACATTGTTACTTAAACGTCACAATTCTCCGAAGCTGATATTATTACAAGCACTTTTACAGATGAGAAAACTGGAACTTATAAAGAATTCAAATTATCTGGCCAGGTCTAGTAGAGGGCTGAGCAGGGATTCAATACTGGTCTGTCAGACTCCAAAGTCTCCGATAATAAACAGTAAGCTATGATTTACCTCTATTATAACTATAGCAACTTATCCTGTCGGGATTCTAGACTAGGAGAGATTCAAAGTAAAAGCTAAAAATAAGTGAAAAAGTGAGCTGATGTAGTAGGTATAAGAAATAATTTGTCTTCTAGATAAGAAGTAGCTGCTTCTACAGGTTCAATGAGTCATTGTATATACAGGGCTCTTAACATTTCATGGGACAAAATTCATGAGAATTCTCTGATAGAATAGGACAAGGTGGGATGGATACCAGACTGATATAAGCACACAAGTGGAGATTTGCTGAAGTGAATAGTATTATGATACAACTATAAGGACCCAGCGGCATGACTTTAAACTATGCTGTAATTTTCCTCTAAATTTTATCTGTCTAGCCAAGCAATTAGTCTTCTACAAAATGCTATTTTTAAAAAAACAAATAAATATTAAATAATTGAGAATTTAGAAAGTTTAAGACACACTAGGGTATCTCAAAATGAAGATTAAGAATGACTCATCCAGTTGATGGCATTATTACTGATTTGGAGGACCACTGAGCCTTCCTTGGACAATATGTGTATCTTTTAAAAAAAAAAAAACAATGACTGTGTTTTATAAAAATAATATATATTCACTATTTTAAAAATTCAAGCCATACAAAAGAATACAAAGAAGAAAAGTAACAAATCATCCCAAATCCTGGAAATAAAATGTTAACATCTGGTGAGCATCATTCCAAGCATCCCTTAAAATATATATAATAAAGACAAAAGAACTAGTAGGGGGAGAGAGACAGAGAAATAAATTTATGTAAGAATAGGAAAATATATATGCACTATTTTTAAATAAAAAGCAGTAAAATTAATTTTAGTTTAAGCCAACATAAAAAGAAACGAAAGGAACTGATTCTTCTCTATAAGAGATGTCATATACTAAAATACAAAGAAACACAGATAAATATATATATAAAAGAATACTGAATAAGGAAAAATTAAAAGTTTTAAATAATCATTGTTAAAAACTGTATGTTTCCATTTTAAACAATTCCAGCTAATCCTGTGCTAGGAGAGATGATGATCTGAGTAGCACTGTTAACATCTTCTCCTCATTTTCACTAAGTCAGGGTTTATAATGTTTACATTTTTGTTCTGGACCCATAATACATCCACTAGGTTTAGGCTTAGTTCTACAATGAACCAGTCTTTTATGTTTAAACAATCTTATCTTTCCCTATGTGTGTTAATCTATGTCCTTTGCACATATACATACAAATATAAATATATAGAATATGACTTTCAATGCAAACGGTACATATTATTTCAGAACCATTTTTTTCACTTCGTATATTATGAACATCTTTCCATCTCATTTATTTTAAGGGTAAAAAATTATATTTCTTCATTGAATTTATCATAATTTAACAAATCCTACATTACTTGATACTATTTTCCTGGGGTTTTTTTGCTATTATAAACAAAGCTGAGATAAACATACTTGAAAGATAATTTTTATTCTCAATAATTATTTAAATAGAATAAATGCCAAAAGAAAAAATAAGTCAAATGTTAGCAAACTTTTAGTTTCTGATATATGTTGTCATATTTACCTTCAACAAGGTATTCCTATAATTTAGACCAACTAAAGCCAGTTCCTATTTCCAACCAGTGACTACTTGGTATGATTCAGTCTAACAACAATTTTGTCAATCATGATAAAATCTATTTCTTTAATTACTGCTGATGTATTTTTTCACATATTTCCTTGCCAACTGTAATCTTGTTCTAAACTACTTGTTTGTTTCTTTTGTCCATTTTCCCTTTTTGTGTTTTTCTCTTCATATTTGAGATACTTAAATATATTAAGATAAGGGTTGTCATATATGTTGTAAATATTTCTCCCTTCTATATCTTTATAGTTTCAGCTAATAATTTAAAATATAGTACACTCTATAAAATTTATAAATTTTATAAATTTAGCCTACCAAAAATTTATAATTTATAAATTTAGCCTACCAAAAATATAAATAAATATGTGTAAATCCATCAAAGTCTTGTTTTGTGTTAGTATGAAACCTTTCCAAAAGAAAAATAAGAGTTTGTTATGAAACAGTCTTAAAGAGAGCGAGCTACATCATCACACTAAATTCAACTAGTGGAAAAAATTGTAGCACAGGGAAAAAGTATAAAATCCGATTAATAAAATATAAATTAGATTACGTTTATTCAGTGCCTAAAGTTTATGTCTTCCTAATAACATTTTCTCCTTTATTTTACTCTAAATGAAAGACAGACAATCCACTTGATTTAATAACAAAAGTTCTCATTGGAAGTTTGTTATTTTGAAACTTTATTTCTAAAAATATGTTAACATTCTTTGAATTTATCTAAATCCCTTCTTCAAACTACTAGTAGAAATATCACTGTCATTGGAAAACAAAACCTGGTTAACGTAAGTACTTTAAAAATGACTAGCAAAAGGACTTCTAGGGAGAAAATATGAAAACAGTTAGATCTTATATATCTAAAGGCACACAAATAACTTTTTCTCTGCTAAGTGACCTACTAATAGCTTGAGAACACTGCTTAAGGACAAGGAGAGTCATACCTCAGGAAAAAAAAGATTCTGAATCTCTAGGAAAAAACAGTTTAACTTAAAATGAACAAAGTACATAATTTCTTAATCACTGCAAAAAAGAGCAATTTTCAACGTTTAAAATGTCATGAATGTTTAAAAACAATTTCTAGTTCAGGCTAAGAGAGACAGCAAAATACACAAAAGGAGACATATTTACTAAAAGTGTATACTAAAAATGAAGTATTTTCTAAAGCGTTTCAAAAGTCTTCAGGGAATTTTCAGATTCCAGACTCAAAAGATCATTTCCATATTGATGATTTAGATGGCTAGAAAGATATAAGTAGAATATAATCTGTGTACATGAACTCAGAATAGAACACTAACTTTCTGTGAATGAAGCTAAAACATTCTTTAGAACAGCTCATTAATAATATTTCACGCAAAGGATAAAACACTTACGATAAATATTTAATAAATATTCAAGTTTTATTAATTTCAAGAAATGGTTAGTTCAGGGCTAAAACACAACTCAGTAATTTATTAGATAGTGGTAATAAGGTATTATGAATAACTGGAATTGAGTGATGTCAAGCATCACTTCTGATATATAAGAGTTTTGAGGAAAAAAAAGTACTATGAATTGGGCTTAGACAGTTAGCCTCAATACTTTTTTCTTTTTGGTGGGGCAGGCGGTACATATTTCTGATTCATTTGTGAATCTAAAATGCCTAAACTTTTTTCTTTGGTGGGTTCAATAATCTGTCTATGAAAACAACAATTTTTTCTGAAATCTACCATATCCTATGTGCCATATCATAGACCAAATTCTTCATCACTGAAATGCTCCCCAAGAAATTAAGTCCTGCAAGTGGTAAGAGATTTGTAACAAACGTTAAAAGGGAAAGGAAAAAAGCAAATGTTTTTGTCTCTGATTAGAAATCATGTTTGGGTGAGAAATATATGAATTTCTGCCGAAAATGATAAATCTGAAATAGTGAAATATAAACACTTCTCCATAAAGTGGGGTGCAAGAGTAATGATATGAGAAAAATCATAGTAAAAGAATGCTTAAGATTTTACCAGAAAACAACAAACTATTTTACCTGTGTCTGAATCTCGTTCTTCATTTCTTGATGGGCTAATTGTAAAAGGAAGTTTACGTTTCATGGATGATTTCTCTTTCATCTCCTTGCCCACATCACTTCGATCAATTTTTGGAGTTTTGCTATAGGATGCAATCTTGTCTTTACTCTATTAAAAAATCAAATTTAAATAAAGTTATAATAATATTAGCTAAACAACAGAGTATTAAAAAAGAATACTTTATAAAGGAAATTTTCAAACACACACAAAAGCAGAGACGGTATTACAAACCATCACTGTCTTCATTGTACCAAGACACACTTTCAGTGATTATAACATTTTTTCTAACTTGCTTCATATTCCCCTACTTCTACTTAATAGAATTTAAAAATAATAACAATAAAACAAAATATCTTGAACGTAGCAGGACTCTAAGTATAATATAGACATTATCACCAATGAACAAATATATAAATGTGAAAAAATGATTCTGGATGGAATTAAACAGGTTGTGCTTTTATTCATACCATGTGCCCACTCATTCAGGTGAAGTATCCTACCCTCATGGTCTACAGCTACTATCAAGTTCACTCTTATAGTCCAACATCCAAACTGGTACAGCACAGCTAAACTTGGCTATGACGACCTCTTTGTGAAAAACATACTAGATACTAAGAACTAAGCCACATCACCTTAGCAGGAGAACTTAAAAGAACAGTCCCGAAACTATGATAAAAAATAACAGATATCATAATTGCAGAGATTGTCAGAAGCAAATCAGAAGTAGACTCAAATTGCAGAAGATACTGGCTTTCAACCCAAGATGGAAAATAAATTAAAGGAAGGAAGAGGGGAAGAAGCGATATAAAAAATAAAATACTGAATTTTTCTAAAAAGTGGAATTCATCAATAAAACCAAAGATGATTCTAAAAGCAATAGAATAAAACTTGTAGTGAGTCTAATAATGAAAATGAGAAAGAAAAAAATAATAAAGACTGAGATTGAGACATAAATACAATTCCAGGGGGGATATTAAAAAGTTACAAAAGAATACTGTATTCATTTCTACATCACCAAAAATTTAACGCCTGGAAAAAAAGATTTTTGGGAAAACATGCATTACTAAAAATTGGTTCATGAAAGAAAATGAGAATAGACTACATGAAAACATGTATAGACTAATGATCATAGAAGACAACAGCCAAAGACTTTATGTTGAAAAAAGGTACCTAGCCCAGAAGATTCTACAAGAGATTTTTAGTAAAAGATTCAAGGAACAGATATTTCCTATTTCATATAACAATACTACAGCATAAAAATAAGACTAGAAGCTACTCATCCATTTTAAAAGTCTAAAATAAAACTGACACCAAAGAAGAGTATGAGACAAAAATTATAAACTAAAATTGCTTATGAAATAAACGCAAAAATTAACTATCCTAAATAAACTGTCAAATAAAATTTAGGGTCTTAGAAAGATAATATATCATAATCAAGCAGGGCTCACCCAAAGAATATAATAGTTCCCATTATTAGAAAATCTCTTAAGACAATTCACTGCATCAAAAGATTAAAGAAAAACTGTATGATGATTGTAATAGATGACAAGAATAACACCTAAATAGACTCCATATTCATTCTCGATAAATATATTAGCAAATTAGGAAGAGAGTGTGACTTCCTTGTAACTTAACTAGTAAAGATTACTGAAGAATAAAAGCCTTATATTATTTATTTCTCAGTTATTAAGTAAAGTCCTCTTGAGCCGTTTTTTCACTTCTGCCAATAAAATGGAGATTCTGTTATGCATTTTGCTTGTAAGCTTGTTTTAAAGTGTAGATTTTATTATTATTCAGGTATGGTGAGGCTAACAGATCAGGAGACCACTGTCATTGAAAAGACAATTTGTTACAGATCCCAAGAAGAGGGGGCACACCACACAGGGCTACATAGGGAAGTACCAAGGTAGGTCAGGAGGCAAAGGGAAAGAAGGGAAATGTGGGCAAAAGCTTTAATTGTGGTTTCAGAGGGTAGGAAAAGGCAAGGCAGGGTAAGCAGGCTTAGCATCGGCTAGTGTGAGTAATTTCAGCAGGCTCTGTGGCATAGGTGCTGTTTCTCTAATTGTCTGGTACCCAGCTCTGGGGTGATAAGTGGTCCAGAGTGTTTGAGCTGGATAAAGTTGGTGGCTGGAGACAGCTTCTGGATTGGTTGATTTACATACAAAAGGCATGGTGACAAGTGAGTTATTTACTCTCTCTAGGAATTGGCTGGCCCTGAGAGGGGCAGTTGTCCCCCTCTACCCCTACCCTGAGTCAGCAAGGCCCCAGATGTCAACACATCAGAAGTAAAAAGGTATGATTAATACAAAGGTTAATAGACAAAATTCTAGGGAATTTGGGGCTGGCCCAGTGGTGCAGCAGTTAAGTGCACACGTTCCGCTTTGGTGGCCCCAGGGATCGCCAGTTCAGATCCCGGGTGCGGACACGGCACCGCTTGGCACACTATGCTTGTGGTAGGCGTTTCACATGTAAAGTAGAGGAAGATTGGCATGGATGCTAGCTCAGGAACAGTCTTCCTCAGCAAAAAGAGGAGGATTGGTAGCAGTTAGCTCAGGGCTGATCTTCGCCCCCCCCCCAAAAAATTCTAGGGATTAGCCTTAAATATATATTTGAGTCTTTGTTATGAATAAAAGAATCTAAGAAAAACATGAAGATGTCCCTTTTCCCTTGCACCTGTGTAAGTACTGTTCTGTACCATAAAACAGGTTAAAAGAAACCCATCTGACAACACGTTAAATGGAAAATATTCATAAGAATACACAGATCACGCTTTCTTGTGGAATATGGTAATCAGTGTGAAAATTTGTAACTGCTACCAACCTATCTGTTCTCTGTAAAATAAAACTGTCCTTGGAAGTGTTATTTGAAAAAGGGTTTTTGTGAGAGTCTTAATACTTTAAAAATTATTTTCAGATCTGGGAAAAGTAACTTTCAAAGGAAATAGTTACTTCTGATTGTCTTGAAATTTCTCTATTAGCACATGATACAAATACTCTGTCAATTCAGGAGAGAATCATTGGCACATTCTTTTTCCATGACACAGACAAGTCCATAACTCTGTTAGGTTTATTACTTTAAAATATTTTAAATCTTTTTCATTTAACTTAATGTTGTTCTTTCAATAACCTAGAACAGCTATCATACGGAGTAATGAAAACATCAGTGGCAAGACAAGAATGACCTTCTATCACTGCTACTATTAAACAATGTGCTGGTAGCCTTTACCAACTCAGTAAGATAAAACAAAGTAAAAATTGACTTAAAAAAACTAGAGAAAATATATACATATACACACATACAGACATAAATAGAAAACAAAAAAATTCTTGTAGGATATAAACCGAAATGTTAATGGTCATCTGTCAGTGAAGGCATTACAGGGGTGTTGGGAAACAATTCTCCATGGCTCTCTTGCATTTCTACACATCTTGCAAGCAGAGGCACTAACTCCCTTTCTTCCAGATTGTCTTTTCAAGGATATTTGTATAGACAACAGCCTTGGAAGATACAGACAATATCTCTTTCTGGAGCAAAAGGCAGCTCTGTTTACTGCTCAGTATAATAAATAATTTCTCCTTTTAAGACAAAGGTCAGATAGACCTACTGCCCATTATAAAAGATTTGGGGTTCCTCTCTTGTAACACAACCCACTGTATATGTAGTTGTCCTCTTTGCATCCCCTTGTGAGAAATGGGGCTCAGGGCAACAGGAACAAATGTTGACATGTGGCTACTGCTATTGATATGAGAAATAAATTGTCCTTTATATCTGACCCAAAAGTCTCATGTCTTCTGCCAGCATCCACGAAACTGATTAGCTTACAAGTAGGATAGGGTAAAATATCAGATCCTTCATAGTTTTTAACAGGGTGATTCCTATTTTTCTTACATATATATTTTCTATTTTTTCTACAACGAACATGTACTATATTACTTGACTAATAAAAGAAAAATTTCTTGATTATCACTTGGATAGGAGATAATGAAGGTCTGAACTCTATTGATGATGAAAAAGATAAGAGAGCTATGTACAAGCTTAAATAATTAACATCCACTCTCATTCTTTACCAATTTAACCCAGGTTTTAGATAATTATAGGAGGTTTTGCAAAAGATTTTGTTTTGCAAATAATAAATACTAATTTACAGCTATATAAAATACTAATTTATAGCTAAAAACTACCAGAAACTAGTGGAAAAATTTCTAAACAGAAACTAATGAAAAAAAATTCCACAGTTTATCAATGAAAGGACAAAATAGTTGAAGAATTGTGAGTGGACATTTTTGATGAACTCCTGACTACTATGATATTTAACGAGTTAATGAAAGTATTTTATATAACATGTATACAGCTAGAGAATGTGATTCTTATTTGAAACTGGTCTATTCAAATAGATTTACAAAATTAAATTTTGGTTCACATTATTAATTTAGGATCTCATAACAACAGTCTGAGTCATGTTAAACTGTAAATAAGGTCTCTAGTTATCTAATAGAACAATTGCATATTCATTTCTAAAAATGTTATGAAGGAAAAACTCAGCAGAAGCTAGAGGCTGGCTTCAAGGCCAATCACTCACTAAAAAAACACAATCATAAGAATATACTTTGCAAATATATAGGTAAATAATATGGTCATGCCTTCTCTCCCAGCCTTCCTCCTAATTACATTTTGTTGTAAGAAGCAGTAGTAATATGATCTATAAGCAGAAAATTAGGAATAGAAATTATGGCTCTTTCTCTCTCAAGGTGGAAACAGTCATCTTTAAAACTGAAAAACATTACTTCTAACAACAGCTTTTGATGTCAAACTGCTTGGAAATCCAAAAACACGGCAGTAAGTACCCTGCATATTGCCTCAGAAGAGCTTTTGACACTTACCCGAACAACCAACCATGTCATCTTGAAAAAATACTGAATGATTAAACAGAGACTGAGAACAGCTAAATATATCCCTTTAGGTAAGCCAAAAATTAATGAGGAATGTAATACTCTGTATTTACTCTTCTATTTCTTTTATAAATCTAATGATTAATAAGTATTCTTAATGTGTTTGCTTTCTGCTCTTGTCTCTACACTTTTAAGAAGGCAATGCTCAGGCACGACTGTATATTTAGTGGCAGCTTTCAAAAGATACATACTAAGTACCTAAGAAGAATAAAAGCTCCAACAAGTTTAGCCTTATAAATTCAAACCCAAAAGGTGACATCAAGCAGACCGGATGTAATTTCACAAATGAAATCTTCACTATATTTAAAACTTTAGAAATAAAATTTCTAATTCTTTCCTCAAATCTACCACTGTATTCTGTCCTGACAACTCTACTGAAATTACTTTTATGAACGTCATTTTAAGATGTCTCAACTGACAAAATCCAATTGCTTCATCTTTCCTTTTCACCTCTGTGGCATGTGATGTACAGACTGCCTCAGCCACTCTTCTCTGTGTAACCTCTCCTGGGTTTTTTTCTTTCTCACTCCCTGTCTTTCAATGACCCCTAAAATATTTAACTTCCTTAGTGTATATTCTCCTCCATTCTTGCATCCCTCTCTTTGGGTGACCTCTCCATACCTATGGGTTACTTTTCCACAAATCCTCATATATTTATTTTCAATCTAGCTGTTCTGGGCTCTAGACTCATATCTAATTGCCTACTAAGGCTCCTAGCTGGACGTTCCGACGGCGAACTTAATTCAGTAAGTACAAACCAAACATTCTCAAAACAACCTGTTCCTTTTCCTGAATTCCCTCTCAGAGAAGAGTCCAAGCAAGCTGAGTGGATCCAGACTTTTTCTACATAAATGAGTAAGTTTAATTCATTCACTCTTAGATCTGACAACTTCTCTCCATCCCCACAGCCACTGCCCAAACCGCCTTTTGCTTGGGTTTTTTAATAACACTCTGCAACTGGTCTCTACTATGGACCTTCACTTCTGGCTCACCGGCTACAGAATAAATTCCAAGATCTTTAGCAAGGCACACAAGGTCACAATGATCTGGCCTCTGTCTAATGCTCCTCTCCAATCCTCCATCCTTCATGGGCTACATTGTAAATTCTTATGCCCTACTGTAACAGACTCATGCTTTTTTTTTTAATTATTGAGCTGATAATAGGCTATAACATTATGAAATTTCAGTTGTACATTGTTTTTTGTGAGTCACCATATATATATATGTGCCCCTTAAACCCTTATGCCCACCCTCAACCCCCTTCCCCTCTGGTAACCACTGGTCTGATCTCTTTGTCAATGTGTTTATCTTCCACATGTAAGTGAAAGCATAGTGTTTGTCTTTCTCCGTCTGACTTATCTTGCTTAACATAATACACTCAAGCTCCATCCGTGTTGTTGCAAATAGGACGATTGTTTTTTTTCTGTGGCAGAGTAGTATTCCATTGTATATATATACATCATCATCTTTATCCATTCTTCAATTGGTGGGCACTTGGGTTGCTTCCACTTCTTAGTTATTGTGAATAATGCTGCAATGAACATAAGGGTGGATAAGTCTTGAATTGTTGATTTCAAGTTCTTTGGATAACAGCCAGTAGTGGGATAGCTGGGTCATATGGTATTTCTATTTTTAATTTTAAGAGAAATCTCCATACTGTTTTCTATAGTGGCTGCAACAGATTACATTCCCACCAGTAGTGTATGAGGGTTCTCTTTTCTCCACATTCTCTCCAACATTTGTTATTTTTTGTCTTGGTGATTATAGCCATTCTAACGGGCATAAGATGATATCTCAAGTTAGTTTTGATTTGCATTTCCCTGATGATTACTGACATTGAACATCTTTTCACGTGCCTATTGGTTATCTATCTTCTTTGAAAAATGTCTGTACATATCTGCCCATTTTTGGATTGGATGTTTTTGTTGTTGTTGAGTTGTATGAATTCTTTATATATTTTGGAGATTAATCCCTTGTCAGATATATGATTTGCAAATATTTTATTCCAGTTAGTGAGTTGTCTTTTTGTTTTGTTCCTGGTTTCCTTTGCCTTGCAGAAGCTCTTTACTCTGATGAAGCCCCACTTGTTTATTTTTTCTTTTGTTTCCCTTGCCTGAGTAGATATGGTATTCAAAAAGATCCTCCAAAGACCAATGTCAGAGTATACTGCCTATATTTTCTTCTAGGAGTTTTATGGTTTCATGTCTTACCCTCAGGTCTATAATCCATTTTGAGTTAATTTTTTGTTATGGTGAAGGATAATGGTCTACCTTCATTCTTTTCCTAGTGGCTGTCCAGTTTTCCCCAGGACCACTTAGTGAAGAGACTTTCCTTTCTCCATTGTACATTCTTAGCTCCTTTGTCAGAGATTAACTGTCAGTAGACGTGCGGTTTTATTTCTGAGCTAGCAATTCTGTTCCATTGATCTACCTGTCTGTTTCTGTACCAGTCTCCTGCTGTTTTGATTACAACAGCTTTGTAGCATATTTTGAAGTCAACAATTGTGATGCCTCCAGATTTGTTCTTTTTTCCCCTGAGGATTGCTTTAGCTATTCGGGGTATTTTTTTGCCCCATATGAATTTTAAGATTGTTTGTTCTATTTCCATGAATACTATCATTGGGATGCTGATTGGGATTGCATAAAATCTGTAGATTGCTCTAGGTAATATGGACATTTTAAGTATGTTTATTCTTCTAATCCATGTGCATGGAATAATCTTTCCATTTCTTTATGTCATCATCAATTTGCTTCAATAATGTCTTACAGTTTTCACTGCATGGGTCTTTCACCTCTTGGTTGAATTTAGTCCTAAATATTTTATTTTTCTTGTTGCAATTATAAATGGGATTGTATTGTTGAGCTTTTTGTTAGATCATTATTAGAGTATAGAAATGCAACTGATTTCTGTAAGTTGATCTTGTATCCTGCAACTTTGGGGTAACAGTTTTCTAATGGATCCTTTAGGGTTTTTTTTTATATATACAGAAAATCATGTCATCCACAAATAGCAAGAGTTTCACTTCTTCATTCCAATTTATGTCTTTTATGTCCAATTTATGTCCTTTTATGTCTTTTTCTTGCCTAACTGCTCTGGCCAAAACCTCTAGTACTATGCTGAATAAGAGTGGTGAGAGTGGGCACCCTTGTCTTGTTCCTGTTCTCAGAGGGATGGCTTTCAGTTTTTCATCAAACATTACTTTGAGTATGATGTTGTCTCTGGGTTTATCATAGATGGCCTTTATTATGTTGACATACTTTCCTTCTATACCCATTTTATTCAGAATTTTGATCATAAATGGATGTTGGCTCTTGTCAAATGCTTTCTCTGCATCTATTGAGATGATCATGTGTTTTTTATTCCTCATTTTGTTAATGCAGTGTTTCACATTGATTGATTTGCAGATGTTGAACCATCCCTGCATCTCTGGTATAAATCCTACCTGATCATGGTGTATGATGCTTTTAATGTACTGCTGTATTCGCTTTGCCAATATTTTCTTGACGACCTTTGCATCTATGTTCATCAGTGATAGTGACCTGTAATTTTTCTTCTTTGTGTTGTCCTTGTCTGGGTTTGGGATCAGGGTGATGTTGACCTTGTAAAATGTGTTAAGAAGAGGTCTTCAATTTTTTGGAATAATTTGAGAAGGATACAAATTAAATCCTCTTTGAATGTTTGGTAGCATTCTCTAGAGAGGCCATCGGGTCCTGGAGTTTTATTTTTGGGAGGTTTTTGATTACTGTTTCAACCTCTTTACTTGTGATTGGTCTATTTAGACTCTCTTTCTTGGTTCAGTTTTGGGAGGGTGTATAAGTCTAAGAATTTATGTATTTCTTCTAGATTGTCCAATTTGTTGGCATACAGCTTTTCATGGTATTCTCTTATAATCCTTTGTATTTCTGTGATATCCATTGTAATTTCTCCTCTTTCATTTCCAATTTTATTTATTTGAACTGTCTCTCCTTTTCTCTTAGTGAGTCTGGCTAGGGGTCTGTCAATTTTGTTTATCTTCTCAAAGAATCAGCTCTTAGTTTCACTGATCCTTTCTACTGGTTTTTTGGTTTCAATTTCATTTATTTCTGTTCTAGTTTTTACTATTTCCCTTCATCTGCTGAATTTGGGCTTTGTCTGTTCTCCTTTCCCTAGTTGTTTTTTTTTCCCTCCTCCCCAGCTTTGCCGTCTTTTTTTTTTTTCTGCTTTATCTCCCCAAAACCCCCCTGTACACAGTTGTATATCTTAGTTGCAGGTCCTTCTAGTTGTGGGACGTGGGACACTGCCTCAACGTGGCCTGACAAGCAATGCCATGTCCGCGCCCAGGATCGGAACACTGAGCCACTGTAGTGGAGTGCGGGAACTTAACCACTCGGCCACGGAGCCGGCCCTCCCTAGTTCTGTTAGATGTAGTTTAGGATTACTTATTTGAGACTTTTCTTGTTTGTTAACATGGGCCTGTATTACTATGAATTTCCCTCTTAGGACCTCTTTTACTGCATCCCATGCGAGTTGTATGGTGCATTTTCATTTGTCTACAGATACTTTTTTATTTCTCCTTTAATTTTTTCAACAATCTATTGGTTGTTCAGTAGCATGCTGTTTAGTCTCCACATATTTGTGGCATTCCCAGCTTTTCTCTTGCAGTTGACAGTTGACTTCTAGTTTTATAGCATTATGGTCAGAAAAGATGTTGCTATGATTTCAATCTTCTTAAATTTATCGAGGCCTTGCCCTGTTTCCCAACATATGGTCTATCTTTGAGAATTTCCCATGTACACATGAGAAGAATATGTATTCTGCTGTTTTTCGACAGAGTGTTCTATATGTTTCTACTAAATCCATCTGGTCTAGTTTGTTTAATTCCACTATTTCCTTGTTGACATTCTATCTGGGTGATCTATCCATTGATCTAAATGGGGTGTTGAAGCCCTCTACTATTACTGTGTTGCTGTTAAAATCTCCTTCTAGGTCTGTTAATAGTTGCTTTATGTACTTTGGTATCCTGTGTTTGGTGCATAAATATTAATAATTGTTATGTCCTCTTGGTGCAGTGTCACTTTTATCATTATATACTGCCCCTGTTTGTCACTCACTGCCTTTTTTCTTGAAGTCTATTTTCTCTGATATAAGTACAGCAAACACCTGCTTTCTTTTGTTTGGCATTAGCATGTAGTATCGTCTTCCACCCCTTCCCTCTGAGCCTATATTTGTCTTTAGAGCTGAGATGTGTTTCCTGGAGGCAGCGTGTTGTTGGGTCATGTTCTGTGATCCATCCAGCCAGTTTGGATTGGAGAATTCAATCCATTTATATTTAGAGTGACTTAATGCTTATACGAAGGCTTAATGCTGCCATTTTATCACTTGTTTTCCAGTTCTGTTTTTCCCTTGTTTCTCGTCCTGTGCATTTTGGACTGCCAATTCAGTTTGGTGGTTCTCTATAACGGCTTTCTCAGTTTTCTATTTATCATCTGTGTCTCTGTTCTGATTTTTGTTTAGTGGTTACTGTGAGGTTTGTATAAAAGATCTCCTAGGTGAGATAGGCCATTTTCTGATAGCCTCTCGTTTCCTTAGTCTAAGCAGGTTCTATTCCCTTCCTCTTCCCCACCTAAGTTATTGTTGTCACAACTTATTTTGTTTTGTTTTGTGAGTTTGTGGTTAAAATGAAGTGATTATGGTTATTCTTGATATTTTCCTTCCCTTTACATTTAGCGTTACAATTGTTTGCTAACCTATTCTGATAGAGAGCTGCGGTTTTCTGATTTTGTCTGCCTATTTATCTTCTTGTTCAAGGTTTTGTAAACTCTTTTCTTTTTTTTTTTTTTTTAAGGGATGAGGGCCTTCTTGATCATTTCCTGTAGGAAGGGGTCTTGTGGTGATGAACTTGCTCAGCTTTTGTTTATCTAGAAAGATTCTATTTTTCTATCATATCTGAAGGGTATTTTCACTGGATACAGTATTCTTAGCTGAAAGTTCTTGTCTGTCAAAGTTTTGAATGTATCATTCCACTCTTTCCTAGCTTGTAAGATTTCTGCTGCTAAATCCAGTGAAAACCTGACAGGGGTTCCTTTGTAGGGTATTTTCTTCTGACTTGCTACCCTTAATACTTTTTCTTTGTCAATGATTTTTGCCAGCTTTACTAATATACGCCTTGGAGAAGTTTTTTTTTTTTTCTGTACATTTATGTAACCAAGAGTTCTATTAGCTTCTTTTACTTGTAATTTCAGCTCTTTCCCCAGGTTTGGGAAGTTCTCAGGTATTATTTCTTTGAACAATCTCTCTGTTCCTTTCTCTCTCTGGAATACCTGTAATCCTTATATTGCATTTCCTAATTGAGTCAGATATTTCTCAGAGAATTTCTTCATTTCTTTTTAGTCTTAGTACTCTCTCCTTTTCCATCTGAATCATTTCTATATGTCTGTCCTCTAAATTGCTAATTCCGTCCTCCACAATATCAGGTCTGTTATTTAAAGACTCCAGATTTTTCTTTATCCCATCATTGTGTTTTTCATCTCCAACATTTCTGATTGGTTTTTCTTTATAATTTCAATCTCTTGTGAAGAATTCATTCCCTCTGTTCATTAATTCTATTACTGATTTCATTGAACTGTCCATGAGAGATTTCTTGTAACTCATTGAGTTTTTTTATGATAGCTATTTTGAATTCTGTCATTGTTTTAATAATTTTATTTACTTTTTAAAAAAATTTTTATTGAGTTAATGATAGCTTACAACCTTGTGAAATTTCAGTTGTACATTATTGTCTGTCAGTTGTATTGTAGGTGCATCCCTTCACTCTGTGTGTCCACCCCCACCCCATCTTTCCCCTGGTACCCACTGATCTTTTCTCTTTGTCTACATTTTTAAATTCCTCATATGAGTGGAGTCATACAGAGATTGTCCTTCTCTATCTGGCTTATTTCACTTAACATAATTCCGTCAAGGTCCATCCATGTTGTTGCAAATGGGATGATTTCGTTCTTTCTTACGGCTGAGCAGTATTCCATTGTATATACATACCACATCATCTTCATCCAATCATCTGCTGATGAGCACTTAGGTTGCTTCCACGTCTTGGCTATTGTAAATAATGCTGCAATGAACACTGGGGTGCATGGGACTTTTGGAATTGCTGACTTCAAGCTCTTTGGATAAATACCCAGTAGTAGGATAGCTGGGTCATATGGTAGTTCTATTTTTAATTTTTTGAGGAATCTCCATACTGTTTTCCATAGTGGCTGCACCAGTTTGCATCCCCACCAGTAGTGTATAAGGGTTCCTTTTTCTCCACAACTTCTCCAACATTTGTTACTATTAGTTTTAGATATTTTTGTCATTCTAATGGGTGTAAAGTGATATCTTACTGTAGTTTTGATTTGCATTTCCCTGATGATCAGCGATGGTGAACATTTTTGCATGTGCCTATTGGCCATCCATATATCTTCTTTGGAGAAATGTCTGTTCATGTCTCCTGCCCATTTTTGATCGGGTTGTTTGATTTTTTGTTGAGTTGTGTGAGTTCTTTATATTTTATGAATATTAAGCCTTTGTCAGATGTATGACTTGCAAATATTTTTTCCCAGTTAGTGGGTTGTTGTTTTGTTTCAATCCTGTTTTCATTTGCCTTGAAGAAGCTCTTTAGTCTGATGAAGTCTTATTTATTTATTCTTTCTATTGTTTCCCTTCTCTGAGAAGACATGGTGTCTGAAAAGATCCTTTTAATAATGATGTCAGAGTGTACTGCCTACGTTTTCTTCTAGAAGCATTATGGTTTCGGGTCTGACCTTTAGGTCTTTGAACCATTTTGAGTTTATCTTGGTGAATGGTGAGAAAGAATGGTCAATTTTCATTCTTTTACATATGCCTTTCTAGTTTTCCCAGCACCATTTGTTGAAAAGACTTTCTTTTCTCCATTGTATGCCCTCAGCTCCTTTGTCGAAGATTAGCTGTCCACAGATGTGTGGTTTTATTTCTCGGCTTTCAATTCTGTTCCATTGATCTGTGCACCTGTTTTTGTACCAGTACCATGCTGTTTTCATTACTGTAGCTTTGTAGTATGTTTTGAAGTCAGGGATTGTGATGCCTCCAGTTTTGTTCTTTTTTCTCAGGATTGCTTTAGCAATTCGGAGTCTTTTGTTGCCCCATATGAATTTTAGGATTCTATGTTCTAATTCTGTACAGAATGTCATTGGGACTCTGATTGGGATGGCATTGAATCTGTAGATTGCTTTAGATAAAATGTACATTTTAACTATGTTTAATCTTCCAACCCATGTACATGGAATATCATTCCATCTTTTTATGTCACCATCCATTTCTTTCAGAAAGGTCTTGTAATTTTCATTGTATAGGTCTTTCACTTCCTTAGCTAAATTCACCCCAAGGTATTTTATTCTTTTTGTAGTGATTGTGAATGGTATTGTGTTCTTGAGTTCTTTTTCTGTTAGTTCATTATTAGAGTATAGAAATGCTGATTTATGCAAATTGATTTTATACCCTGCAACTTTGCTGTAGTTGTTGATTACTTCCAAAGTTTTCCAATGGATTCTTTGGGGTTTACTATATATAAGATCATGTTGTCTGCAAACGGTGAAAGTTTCACTTCTTCCCTCCCTATTTGGATTCCTTTTATTCCTTTTTCTTGCTTGATTGCTCTCGCCAGGACCTTCAGTACTATGTTAAATAAGAGTGGTGATAGAGGGCATCCTTGTCTTGTTCCTGTTTTCAGGGGGATGGCGCTCAGTTTTTGCTCATTGAGTAGGATGTTGGCTGTGGGTTTGTCATATATGGCCTTTATTATGTTGAAGTAGTTCCCTTCTATGCCCATTTTGTTCAGAGTTTTTATCGTAAATGGCTGTTGGATCTTGTCAACTGCTTTCTCTGCATCTACTGAGATGATCATGTGGTTTTTATTTCTCAGTTTGTTGATGTGGTGTATCACGTTGATTGATTTGTGGATGTTGAGCCATCCCTGTGTCCCTGGTGTGAATTCCACTTGATCATGATGTATGATCCTTTTGATGTATTGCTGAATTTGGGTTGCAAAAATTTTGTTTAGAATTTTTGCATCTATGTTCATCAGCGATATTGGCCTGTAGTTCTCTTTTTTCCTGCTGTCCTTGTCAGGCTTTGGTATAAGCGTGATGTTTGCCTCGGTGAATGTGTTAGGAAGTGTTCCACCCTCCCTAATTTTTTGGAATAGCTTGAAAAGGATAGTTATTAAATCTTCTCTGAAAGTTTGGTAGAATTCCCCAGGAAAGCCATCTGGTCCTGGGGTTTTATTCTTTGGGATGCTTTTGATTGCTGTTTCAATTTCTTTCCTTGTGATTGGTCTGTTCAAATTGCTTCTTCTTGAGTGAGCTTTGGGAGACTGTAAGAGTCCAAGAATTTATCCATTTCCTCTAGGTTATCCGTTTTGTTGGCATACAGTTTTTCGTAGTATTCTCTTATAAGCCGTTGTATTTCTGTGGAGTCTGTTGTTATTTCTCCTCTATCATTTCTGACTTTGTTTATTGGAGCTTTCTCCCTTTTTTTCTTTGCAAGTCTGGCTAGGGGTTTGTCAATTTTATTTATCTTCTGAAAGAATCAGCTCTTTGTTTCATTGATCATTTCTACTGCCTTTTTTGTTTCAATAGCGTTTATTTCTGCTCTGATTTTTATTATTTCTCTCCTTCTGCTGACTTTGGGCTTTGTTTGTTCTTCTTTCTCTAATTCAGTTAGGTGTAATTTGAGATTGCTTATTTGGGATTTTTCTTGTTTGTTAAGATGTGTCTGTATTGCGATGAATTTTCCTCTTAATACAGGTTTTGCTGTACCCCATATGAGTTGATATCGCATGTTATCATTTTCATTTGTCTCCAGGTATTTTTTGATTTCTTATTTAATTTCTTCAATGATGCACGCTTGTTCAATAGTGTATAGTTTAGTCTCCACATCCTTGAGCCTTTCTCAGCTTTTTTCTTGTAATTACTTTCTAGGTTTATAGCATTATGATCAGAGAAGATGCTTGGTATTATTTCAATTTTTTTAAATTTGTAGAGGCTTGCCTTGTTTCACAACATATGGTATACCCTTGAGAATGTTCCAATGCGCACTTTCGAAGAATGTATATTCTGCTGTTTTTGGATGAAGTGTTCCATATATGTCTATTAAGACCAATTGTTTCAGCTTTTTGTTTAGCTCCACTGTTTCCTTGTTAATTTTCTGTCTGGATGATCTGTGCAATGATGTGAGTGGGGTGTTGAGGTCCCCTACTATTATTGTGTTATTTTTAACATCTTCTTTTAGGTCTGTTAATAGTTGCTTTATGAACCTTGGTGCCCCTGTGTTAGGTGCATAGATATTTATTTTATTTCTTCTTGATGAAGTGTCCCTTTGATCATTATATATTGTCCCTCCGTGTCTCTCTTGACCTGCCTTATTTTAAAATCTCTTTTGTCTGATGTAAGTATTGTGACACCTGCTTTCTTTTGTTTGCTATTAGCTTGGAGTATTGTTTTCCACCCCTTCACTGTGAGCCTGTGTTTCTCCTTGGGGATGAGGTGTGTTTCCTGGAGGCAAAAAATTGTTGGATCTTGTTCTTTAATCCATTTTGCCACTCTGTGTCTTTTTATTGGAGAGTTCAATCTGTTTACATTGAGGGTGATTACTGATGCATGAGGGCTTAATGCTGTCATTCTGTTGCTCATTATCTGGTTTTCCTGCGTTACCTTTGTTTCTCATCCTGTGTGTTTTAGCCTTCCCATTGACTTCTGCAATTTCTTATGCTGGGTTTCTTAGATTTTTCCTTATTTATGTTTTGTGTCTCTGTTGTGTTTTTTAGTTTAGTGGCTACCCTGAAGTTTGTATTTAGAATCTCATGTATAATATAGTCCATTTTCTGGTGGTCTCTTACTTACTTAGCCTAGACTGATTTAGTCCCTTTCCTCTTCCCCTCCTAAATTATTATTTTTCTCTCTTATTCCAATTCGTGTTATGACTTTGTGGTTAGAGTGATAAGATTGTCTTTGCTTTAGTGGTTTCCTTCCATTTATCCTAACAGTATAGTTGAATATTTGCTATCCTATTCTGATTCTACTTTTCTCCCTACTCTGTGGTTTGTGACCCCTTTCTCCTTTTTTGTCTTTTTTCAGGTATGACAGCCTTCCTGAGGATTTCTTGTAGTGGAGGTCTTTTGGTTACAAATTCCCTTAACTTTTGTTTGTCTGGAAAAGATTTAATTTCTCCCTCATATCTGAAGGATATTTTTGCTAGATAGAGTATTCTTGGCTGAAGATTTTTCTTTTAAAGTTTTGAATATGTCATTCCATTCTTTCCTAGCTTGTAAGGTTTCTGTAGAGAAACTCGCTGAAAGCCTGATAGGAGTTCCTTTGTAGGTTGTTTTCTTCTGTCTTGCTGCCCTCAGTATTCTTTTCTTGTTGTTCATTTTTCCATTTTTACTACTATATGCCTTGCAGTAGGTCTTTTTACAGTGACAAATCTAGGAGATGTGAAAACTTTCTCCACATACATTTCTCCCTCAATCCCTAGATTTGGGAAGTTTTCTTCTATAATTTCGTCAAGCACACTTTCTGCTTCATTTTCCTTTTCCACGCCCTCAGGGATTCCAAAAATTCTTAAATTGGATTTCCTCATTGAATCTGCGATTTGTTGGAGATTATTTTCATTTTTTAAAATTCTTAGTTCTCTTTCTTGCTCTGTCTGGAGCCATTCAGCCTGTCTATCTTCGATTATGCTAATTTTGTCCTCTATGGTGTCTACACGTGCATTCAGGGAATCCATAACCTGTTTTATCTGATCCATTGTATTTTTCATCTCTAGTATTTCTGATTGATTCTCCTTTATAGTTTCTATCTCTTTTGTGAAGTAAGTCCAGAACTCGTTGACTTTTTTCTCTATAGTTCCCTTTACCTCATTGAGCTTTTTGATGATAGCTACTCTGAACTCATTTTCAATTAGTTTACCTATTTCCAAGTCCTCAGGACTTAATTCTGTGTTTTTAGTTTTTCCTTCTGGTCTGGAGCTTTTGTAAATTGCTGAATGGTAGAGGAGCGCTTTTTGAGCATGATGCTACTATTTGGTTGCAGTTACAGCCTGTCGCCACTAGGTGGGGGTCGAGAGCCACGCATTCTGAGCCCTCCGCCTTCAGCTGTGACGGCAGCACGCAGCATGGGTACAGGGAGGAGGGGCACTTTATCTCAGGCACAGACCTGGATTCTGGTCAGCTCTCAGTCTCTGGTTTCCCTGGGCCCTGGCTTGATGGGGTCCCCGCATGCGAAAGCTTTCCCCTGTTAGCGGATTTCCACTGCACGGGTCGTGGGAGTCCTGGATGATCCTGCAGATGCATGGCCCATCCCCGGCTCCTTCCCTCACCCACAGCAGCAATCCCAGTCTGTAGGGGAGGGAGCGAAGTTGTCTCTTACCCCGTTCCAGCTCCTCTGAGGGCGGCTACAATCTCTCTGCCCTCTGTCCTTTTGCTGCTGTGGGTCTCTGACGATCTCTGTATTATTAGAGTCATTGGTTGAAATTCAGTTGTTCTGCTTTGATTGTAGTTTGGAGGGGGGAGTGTCCCGGGGGAGCTCACTCCACCATGTCGCTGACGTCACCCGCCCCTGTCATTTTTAGACTGTAAATTACTGTGCCTTCAGGATTCATTTCTTTATGCTTGTCATTTTCCTCCTGGTCTGGAGTATTAATATACCTCATCATACTATCTGATGGGGTGAATTTGTGCCTTTTCCATAGTGGTAATATCTGGTTGCAGATTCCACCTGTTGCCACTGGGATGGGGTTGGGGGCAGGAGCTGTGTACTCTGAGTATGTCTCGATCTGACATCTGTGCCTGTCCTTTGGAAGCTATGCTGACAGGGCTCCTCTGTGTTTGTCAGCTTGCCGCTGCTGCTTTACAAACATATGCACGTGCGCGTTGGTGGGGATCCCCTGCTCCATCCATTGGGCCAAGGTAGCGCACCAGGCAGGGGAGGGTGGGCACTTTCTTTTGTGAGTGCCATCTTGAGTACCCCAGCTCTGCATTCACTGTCTGTCAGGCTTGAAGTGGATGCCCCTGCAACTGCTTAGCTGCCTTGGTGTGGGGTGCTCCCACAGGCTATCTCCCGATAACTCCAAGAGTGCAAGTGTTCCCACAAAAGGCTGCCTTCTCTCCCTTCTCTCAGGGTCACCATCTGGCCGCCGTGAGATCCCACCCCTCAGTCCCTACCGCACGGGAGGAAAAAGAGCCCCTTACCTCCTTCTACTGTCTCTTGGGGGTGTCCAGCATCTCCACCCTCAGACATAAGGCTGTGTGGCTCTCTCAGATGTCTATTGTGTTGTGTGAATGTACTCTGTTGGTTTATGAATGTCCTTTACATCATATCTTAAGGGGCAGAGACTAAGGGAAGACCTCATTCTGCCAGAATGCTGACCTCACTCTCTCAGATTCATCTTTTTTACATCTTCTGCTTGGATTACCCTTTTCTCCCACCTACCTGCTCATCACATACTTATTCATCCTTGAGCATCCAGATTAAGTATCTTTTCTTCTGTGAGACCATCACTGAATCCCCTATAATTGACTGACTCCTGCTCTCCCTTTCATCTCATCATTGTACACTCAATATGTTCATTAGTGTGCTTCTTACAATGGTAAAGAAATTCTCAAAGTATGGTCATGATATTATTTCAGGGGATATGCAAGATCAGAAATATGCTCATAATAACACTAAGATGTTATTCTATCTTTCTCTCTCATTCTTTCAAGAATGTATACTGGAGTTTTCTAGAGACTACATACACCACAAATGATATCCAAACATACTGAATGCAAAAGCAGATGAGAATTTGGCTATCTTCTGTTAAGTCAGACACTAAAGTTTTGCAAAATCAATGACACTCTTCCCACTAATATTTTTTGTCTTGCAGTATGTAGTTGTCTTCCATAAAAATATGTGTGTTAACATGTAATAGTTGTACTGTGTTTTAAACCAATTAAGAAACATTTAAAATTTTTTGTTTTACTTTCTCACATCAACTGATATATCAATATATTAACAACTTCTTTAGGATCATCAATTATGTTGAAGAGTATCAAGGGGTCCTGAGAGCAAAACATTTCAGACACAAAAGTAGACCAATTAGTTAAGAGTCTTCATAAAGATTTAGACCATGCTTTAACCACTCATTTGTTCCAAGGGCCACAGGAAAGGTACATAACACAACAGGAATCTCATGAAAGGTTTTAAGTCCATCTCCTTATGATTTGTCACCTTTGGCACATTAAAATACATTTGGGGAAACTTCTGTCTATGGTGGAGTGAAGATATTGGCAACTTATCTTGCCAAGAGCCAATAATAAATCTGGAAACAGTTCCAGAAATTGAACAGAAGCAAACAACAAACTGAGAAGCACTTTCTTTAAGAAAAACTGCTGAACTATGGATAAGAATCATGAATATCTTTAGCATTCTTGCTGGGGTTGCTCTCATTTCCTGGCCAATGCTTAGTTTGCATCAAGTGCTCAAGGGTAGGGCTGGCAATGAAAACTAGCATCTTTGCTGCCAGAGAGCGTCAACTTGAATTAGTGTACAGAGCCAAACACACACACCCAGCCACTCTGTTGATAAAAATAGCAAACAAGGGAGGAAATGAATGGAGGTAGAAAAAGAAAAAAGACCTTGTTCTATTAGCCTAAGGTTGTGGTTCCACTGTCAGGGAGCGGAAGCTAGTGGACAAGTCAGAAATTTAACAAGGAGACTGAAGTAATGAGAGAGCCACAGACGGTGCTAGATAAGTGTCACACATCCCTGGCTGACAGAGAAGCTATGTAAATGTGCTGGGAAGACCTGAGAAGGACTAATCTCTCCATGTGTGTATATATATATATATCCCTGACTGACTAGAAGACTGCGTGCATATGCAAGGAAGCTCTGAGAGGGTCCAAGCTCTCTACATACTCTTAGATGACTAGGAGGCTGCACACAAGGAAAGGGAAAACCTGGGTGAGTCCAGCAGAAAGTAAATGCCAGATCTGAAAAATGCCTGAACGTTGAATGCCACTCCCCAACACACAGGTAAGTCTGTTAGCAGAGGTGGAAGACTTATTGGCTCAGGGTGTTTGAGGATGACTTCTGACCAATCAATGGCTGTTGACTAATCTATGCAACACAAGGGCCAACACCCAGAAAGTGAGACTAAAAAAGCAAAAGAAAAAATGGACACCAGTGGTTGTGACAAACAGCACAGATAAACTCCTGATGTATTACCAAAAACAGAAAAAATGTAGCAACAATTAAAACTTTCAGGTGGAAAACAATGAGAATCCACAGCTGGTACAATACATGATCTAAATTGTCCAGCTTCCAATAAAAATTAAGACATACAAAAAAGCAAGGAAAAAAGTATTCAATGCAAACTTCTCTAAGTGGGCCCAGATATTAGATTTGCCGAAGACTATAAAGCAGCTATCCTAAAGAAAGGAATAAATAAAACAATATTTAAAGAACTAAAGTAAGACAACAATGACTTATTAAATAGAGAATATCAAAAAAAGAAAAATTACAAAAGAAGTCAAATGGAAATACCAGATTTGAAAAGCAGAGTAATTGGAAATGTATTTGATATGTTCAACAGCAAAGGTGAGATGGCACGAAAAAAAGAAAAAAAAAAATCAGTAAATTAACCATCCCAAATTTCATGAAAACTATTAATCTACAAATCCAAGAAGCTCAACAAATCTCAAGTAGGATAAACACAAAGGGATCGTACATACATTAAGGTCAAACTGCTTCAATACAAGACAGAGAGCAGCAATGAAAAAAAATCATCACCACAAGAGTACAATTATAATACAGCTGACTTCTCATCAGAAACAGTTAAAGCAAGAAAGAAGTGGGATGACATATGGTTGTCTCTTGGTATCCACAGGGGATTGGTTCCAGGAACCCACCTGGATGCCAAAATGCATGAACTCCCACAGATACCAAAAATGTGTGGATGCTTCAAGTGTCTTACATAAAATGGCAGATGACAATGAATAAAGTCGGCCTTCCGTTAACAACTGTGAACACAAATCCTGCAGATAATGAAGGCTCACTGTTGTACTCAATCTACTAAAAGCAAAAGAGTCAACTTAAGAATTGTCCATCCAACAAAACTACCCTTTAAAAAGAAAGGCCATCACAAAACACCACCTATTGTATAACTCCATTTATATAAAATATCCAGAACAGGCAAATCTATAAAGACAAAGTGAATTAGTGGCTGCTGAGGGTTGTGGGGGTTGGGGACAGAACACGAAGGGACTACTAATCAGTACAGAATGTCTCTTTTTTGGGTGAAAAAGTTCTAAAATTGATAGTGGTGATGATTGCACAATTCTGCATATACTAAAAACTATTGAACTGTACACTTTAATTGAAAAAACTGTACAGTATGTGAATTATATCTCAATAAAGCTGTAATTAAAAAATGGCAAAATCAAGATATCCCTAGATCAATGAAGACTGAGAGAAATCATGGCTAAAGATCTGTCTTACAGTAAATACTATGGAAAATTCTTCTAGACACTAAGGAAATGATACCAGACAGTAAATTAAATCAAATTAAGAGTGCCAAAATTGGTAAATTTGTAGGTAAAATGAACTGTATAAATATATATTTCTCTTCTTTCTTTAAAAGATAAGATTGTATAAAACAATAATTATAACATTCTGTTGCTGGGTTAATACAAATGAAGTTGTAATCTATATTATGTAGACAGCACAAAGGAAAGGAAGGAAAAAGAGCTATATTGGAGCAAAGTTGCTGGAATTTTACTGGAATTAAGTCAATACTAACCTGTAGTAAAAGGATACATGTTATAATCCCTAGATCAGTATCATAAGATTACAATGTAAGAAACATAGTTTAATAAAATCATAGAACTTTAAGTAGTACACTGAAAAATATTTAAAACAAAAAAAGGAAGCACAGATGGGAGAGAAATAAAAAAGACATGAAACCTATCAGAACAGAGAGCAAAATGGCAGATATAAATCCAAACTTTCAATAATTACATTCAATGTTAGTGGCTTAAACACTGCATTCAAAAGGCAGAGACTGCCAATGCAATCAGGCAAGAAAAAGAAATAAAAGTATCCATGTTGGCAAAGAAGTAAAATTATCTTTATCATAAATGACATGATTCCATATGTAGAAATTCCTAAGGTATTCACAAACTTTTAGAACCAATAAATGAGTGCAGTAAGGCTGCAGGGTACAAGTGTACTATATAAAAGTCAATTGTAGGAGCTGGCCAGGTGGCATAGTGGTTAAGTTCGTGTGCTCTGCTTTGGCAGCCCGTGGTGTGTGGGTTTGGATCCTGGGTGCAGAACTACACATTGCTCATCAAGCTGTGCTGTGGCGGTGTCCCACATACAAAAATAGAGGAAGATTGGCACAGAAGTTAGCTCAGGGTCCATCTTCCTCACCAAAAAACCCCACAAAAAACAACTGTATTTCTACATACTAGCAATAAAAAATCCAAAATGAAATTATCCACAATAGCATCCAAAAGAATAAAATACCAGTAATTTAACAATGGAAGTGCAAGATTTGTAAAGTGAAAACTCTACAAAGCATCACTCAGGGAAACTGAAAATCTAAATAAATAGATATTCTGTGGTGATGGATTGGAAGACATATTGTTAAGATGGCAATACTATTCAAAGTGATCTATAGATTCATTCTACAGATTCAATGAAATTCCTATCAAAATCTCCGTAGGCTTTTTTGCAGGAACTGACAAAGTAACGCTAAAACTTACATGGAAATGCAAAGGACCCTGAATAGCCAAAACAACTTTTACAAAGAACAAAGTTTGAAAACTCACACTTCCTGATTTTGAAAGCAGATTAGGGGATCCCTGCGGGTTGGAGTGGGGACAAGGACTGACTACAAATGGGCATGAGGATCTTTTAACAATGACGGAAACAGTATATATTGGATTGTGATAATGGTTGCACAACTCTATAAATTTACTAAATAATCACCAAATTCTACACTAAATGAGTAAATGTAATGGAATATAAATTATACCTCAATAAAGTTGTTAAAAGATTTGCACACATATATTCACAGTAGCTTTATTCATATGAGCCAAAAAGTGGAACCATTTCAGATATCCTTCAACAACAAAACACCTCAGGGGAAAAAAAACAAAAGGAAAAAAACAAGAAAGAAAGAAAAATTCAAAGATAATACGTAAAACTAACTAGATAAAGGAGAGTCTAAGGAGAGAGAGGAGAACATTGCAGAAATCTAAATGAAGGTTTTGAAGGTCTAAATTAAATAGGAATGCAGAAGGATAGAGGTAAAAAGACAGAATCACAAGTCACTGGCAAGGACGACTAATCAACAACAAACACTGCTAACATTTACTGAGCACTTACTATGTACCAAGCATTGTATTAAATAAGCACAATACTTATGTCATTTTACCGTCACAGCAATTCTATCAAGCACTAATTGTCCTCTAATCCAGACAGATACCGAGGTTGTAAAAGTTACATAAATCATCCAAGGTTATATACAAGGAAAACGGAACAGCTACTGTGTATGTGTGTTTTGGTACCAGGGCTCAGGTGAAGAAATGCCAAACAACTGTGAGGTCTTAGATTTTTTCCCCTCTCTTAATGATTTTTTAAGTAATCGTGTGATCTTAGTAACTGTGTTATCTCAGGGAATGGAAAACCATCTTATGCCCAGGAATCCAAATTATTTCTAAATGGCTTAGAAAAATGGTATAGATTTATCTGGCATCCATACTGCTTTTTATCTTATGAGTAATTACTAAAACTTCAAAATCAGCGAGTCTTTTTCCCAGTTCCAAGAGTCAACAAATCTTTAGTATAATCAGATCACATACCTTTCTTCCATATGGTTTTTCGACCATATTGCTATCACTGTCAGAATTTTCACTCTGAACTGGTTTTGTGAACCCAGATTTGGGCATCTTATAGCTGTTCAGCTCGCTGATGCTTTTATCAGTCTTCTCATCCTGGATCTGTAAAGAATGAATATATAAGGGTTATTTATATACATATGCAATAAAACCGACTTAAAGTTTATGAGCCACAATGAGTGCAATTTGGTTTTCTCTCTATATCTACAATTTATTTTCTCAGAGAGGCTATAGTAACCTAAAATAAGTTTCAACAATTTAAGCTTCTAATTACAGTTCTCTTGTTCAAGACCACTCAACTTGTCACTGAAAAGAAAAAAAGTACTTTTATATTTCTTCACACATTCTCTAGACTAATATCCAGTTTTCTGGCCACTAGAAGCAGACAAAGTGGAAGGAATGGCAAAGAATTTGTCATTCCAAGCATAGCTCCAGAGATAGGAGGTATTAATAGATTCTCTGGTAGTTCTGCATTGGTCTGGAAGCTATTTCTGAAGATTCAACAAAGAACCTGAAAGGTTTGAAGTTATTTTACAACATAACTAATTCTATTTTAAATTAAATTAAATTAATTAAACCCTTCCTACTTAAAATCCCTAGAGTGGTTTACTTTCCTTCACTGAACTCTCAGACATCCTCAGGCATTCAGTTACTTTATCAACCTACTCATTGATTTAATCTTTATCATACTGTTCTGTAATTATCACTTCACGTATCGTTCTCTTTCCAATTTGTTCAGCCTTCTGTCTCCTGCACTGCAAGTTGACTTAATAAGCTAAGGACCCTCTTAGAAGCTTGTGCTAATGTACAAGGTTACACTTGAGAGATCCAGAAAAAATTCCAAGAAGGGGGTTTTACATATAAAAGGGGAAGCCATGAGGCTAGACCTGTGTTGCTGTCTGATGACCTATTAGCCACATATGGTTGCTGAAAGTTAGATAAATTAAAATTAAAGTGCAGATATACAACATTTCTATTATCACAGAAAGCTCTATTGCACAGCACTGGGCTAGACTGAGGCTGCTGGCCAACAGGAGCATGACTTGGTCACAAGCAGAACGACTGACAAGTTTAATTTTAACTATTCCATGCTCTAAATTCACTATAAATGGATATCATAGGTCTAACTAAGCTACATTCTAGTATCTATGTTAATTATTAAACCTCAAGACAACTTGAAGAGAGGATTAGAAAACTCTTATGTGCTTCAAATTGTTCTATTGGTGCTTTAAATTTTATTCGGTTTCTACAGAAACAAAAGCAAAAATCCCTTAAATGAACTGAATTAATTTGTAAATTATCAAAACTAGATTAATCTGGATACAGCCAAATTAGAGTATATTCCAAAACAAAAAACTGCTAGAGTTCAAACAGTTCAAATCTTTCACTTTATTGAGGAGGAAACAAACTTGAAGAAATAAACTTGTTTGACACTACACACAAGAGAGGCAGTTTACCTTGGGGCCACTCAACTGTTTCAATTATGACCACATAACAGAATCATTTAAACATGGCACTGTCCCCAAAACTAGCCCTGTGTAAAGCTTCCAGAGTTAGAGAGTTATAAGTCATATATAAACAAAAATTCTGACCCAAAAGCAAAATGGAGCTGTAAACATCGACAGGCAAGACTATAAAGAGAAAGCAGCATCTCCTTTGTAGATCATGCAAAGCAAGTTAATGGTGAACGAAGGAGTGTCTTATTTTTTGAGAAAATTATACATGCCAATAATATTATATTAATAGACTGTATGTTTAAAAAAACCCTTATATTATTTTTCATTAACTCAAAAAATTTCAGACCTAGCAATAAAAACCACAATTAGATTCCAAAAATATTACTTCAATCAACAAATACTAAGCACTTAATATGTAGTTAGGTTCTGGGTCCACAATCTATATTGTAATCACTAGAGCAACCACTATAAAAACTATGCAAAGAGATAATAAATAATACATTATGTAAACTACAATGGAATATTTAAAAATGTACAAATAACCCAACAGCAGGCAGAAAAAGAACTGAGGAATGAAAAACAGAAAGAACAGACAAAATAATAAAATGATAGACCTAATCCAAAAATATCAATAATTATAAGAATGCAAATGGTTCAAACACACCCATTAGAAGACAAAGACTGTCAGAAGAAGGGAAAAAATGACTCAACTATATGCTACTAACAAGAATTTCACTTCAAACATAATGACACAGGTAGGTTAAAAGTAAAAGAGTGGAAAAAAATATGCCATGCAAGCACTAATCAAAGGAATGCTGAAGTAACCGTATTAACATTAGACAAAATAGACCTCAGAGCAAAGAGGGACATTACATATTACAAACTGATAAAAGCGTCAGTTCACTAAATGTGCATGCAACTAGCAAGAGAGCTTCAAAATACAGGAAGCAAAAACTGACAGAAGAAATAGACAAATTCATGATTATAGTTGGAGGCTTCAACAACTCTGCTGAGTAAGACAGAAAATTAACAAGGATATGAAAGAACTGAAAAATGTCATTGATTCGAATCAAGGGACTCTAATTGATGTTTCTTTAAAAATGTGCCCAACAAGAGAACACTCATTCTTTCCAAGGGCACACGATATTCACCAAGATAGGCCATATCACGGATCATAAACGAATGGAAATAAATTTAAAATAATTAAAATCCTACAAAATTTGTTCTTACACAATAAAGAAATCAAACCAGACTCATTTATAGAAAGATAACAGGAATATATCCAAATTAAAAAATAAAAAATCAATGAAATTGAAAATTAGTTCTCTAAAAAGATCAATAAATCTCTGTTGTAAAAATCAACTCAAAATGAATTAAAGACTTGAAGGTAGGGGGCCAGCCCAGTGGTGCAGCAGTTAAGTTTTGCACATTCTGCTTTAGAGGCCTGGGGTTCACTGGTTCGGATCCCTGGTGCAGACATGGCACCACTTGGCAAGCCACGCTGTGGTAAGTGTCCCACATATAAAGTAGAGGAATATAGCATGGATGTTAGCTCACGGCCAGTCTTCCTCAGCAAAAAGAAGACTGGCAGCAGATGTTAGCTCAGGGCTAATCTTCCTCAAAAAAACCAAAAAAAAGACATGAAGGTAAGACATGAAACCATAATACTTCTAGAAGAAAATATAGGCAGTACATTCTTTGCTATCAGCCTTAGAAGGATCTTTTTGAATACTATGACTACTTGGACAAGGGAAACACAAGAAAACATAAACAAGTGTGACTTCATCAGAGTAAACAGCTTCTGCAAGGCAAAGGAAACCAGGAACAAAATGAAAAGACAACCCACCAACTGGGAGAAAACATTTGCAAAGCATATATCCGACAAGGGGTTAACATAAAGATATAAAGAACTCATATTCCAAAATATAAAGAACTCATACAACTCAACAACAAAAAACAAACAACCTGAATCAAAAAATGGGCAGAGGATACGAACAGACGTTTTTCAAAGAAGATATGAAGATGACCAATAAGCACATGAAAAGATGTTCAACATCACTAATCGTCAGGGAAACGTAAATCAAAACTACACTGAGATATCACCTGACACCCATTAGAATAGTGATAAACACCAAGACAAAAAATAATAAATGCTGGAAAGGATGTGGAGAAAAGGGAATCCTCATAAACTGTGGGTCGGAATGCAAACTGCTGCAGCCACTATGGAAAACAGTATGGAGATTTCTCAAAAAATTAAAAATAGAAATACCATACAACCCAGCTATCCTACTACTGGCTATTTATCCAAACAACTTGAAATCAACAATTCAAAGAGACTTATATGTTCATTGCAGCATTATTCACAATAGCCAAGACCTGGGAGCAACACAAGTGCCTATCGACTGATGAATGGATAAAGATGTGGTAAATGTATACAACTGAATACTCCTCCTAAAAAAAGACAAAATCACCCCATTTGCAACAACATGGATGGAACTTGAGAATATAATGTTAAGCGAGATAAGCCAGACAAAGACAAACACTGTATGATTTCATTCATACGTGCAAGACAAACACACACATAGACAAAGAAATCAGACCAGTGGTTACCAGAGGGGAAGGGCATTGGGAGGTGGGCATAGGGGTAAAGGGGCACAGATATATATGGTGACAGACAAACAACAACGTACAATCAAAATTTCACGATGTTATGCCACAACTAGAAGGACCTGTAACTAAGATATACAACTATGTACTGGGGGAATTTGGGGAGACAGTGCAGGAAAAAAAAATTCACGATGTTATAAAGTATTATGATCTCAATAAAAAAAGAAAGAAAATCCTTAGTTATAAAATAAATCATCAGATCCTAAAAAACAGAAAAATTCTCTGTTGTCAGTTCCATAGAGTTGATTCCAACTCTTAGCAACTCTCTGTACAGCAGAGCAGAACCCTGCCCGATCTTTCTGTGCCATTCTCTCACCTTCTGGTGCTATATCAGACAGTGCTCTGCCGCTATTCATAGGGTTTTGGTGGCAAATTTTTGCGGAAGTAGGTGGCCAGGTCCTTCTTCCTAGCCTGTTTTAGTCTGGAAGCTCAGCTGAAACTTGTCCACCATGGCTGATCCTGCTGGTATTTGACATACTGGTGGCATAGCTTTCAGCATCATAGCAACACACAGCCACCACAGGAGGACAACTGACAGATGCTGTGGTTCCATGACTGGGAAATGAAATTGGGCCACGGTGGTGAGAGGGCTGAATCTTAACGAGACCACAAAGCTGACTAGTAAATCTTTAGCCAGATCTATTAGAAATAAAAGAGAGACCTACATAACCAAAATCAACAATGGAAGAGGAAATATCACTACAGGTCCTATAAACACATAGATGATAATAACGGAATATTATGAACAACTTTATACAAATAAATTCAACAAATTAAATGAAATAAACAAATTCCTTGAAAGGCACACACTACCAAAGCTCACGGAAGAAAACATAATTTCAATACCTCAATATTTATTAAACAAATTGACTTCACATTTAAAAACAAAGAAAACTCCAGGCCTAGGTGGCTTCAATGGTAAATTCTACAAAACACACAAGGAAGAAATAATACCAATTCTATACAAACTCTCCTGAAAAAGGAAAGAGGTAGGAACATATTTTATGAGGCCAACAAAACCCTGATACCAAAAGTGGAGTCTTTCAAAATAAAACTACAGACCAATATACCTCACGATCATACACAAAACATTCTCAACAAAATATCAGCAAATCAAAACTAACTATACATAAAAAGGATAAACACATCATGATCAAGTGGGATTTATCCCAGGAATTCAAGGTCAGCTGAATGTTTGAAAATCAATCTGTGTAATTCACTGTATTAACAGACTAAAAGCAATTAAAAAAAAGATCATTTCAACAGATACAGAAAAAGCATTTGATAAAATTTAATGTTCACTGATGACAAACAACTCTCAGCAAACTAGTGATAAAACACAACTTAAATGCCTTCTTTCTCTCCTAAGATCAACAATGAGGCAAGGATGTCCACTCTCATCACTTTACCTCCAACCAGCTTTAGTGAGGTATAACTGACAAAAATTGTATATATTTAAGGTATACAATGTGATGATGTGATATACGTATACACTGTGAAATATTACCACAATCAAGCTAATTAACACACCCATCACCTCACACAGTTAGCATTTTCTGTGTGTGTTGTAAGAACACTTATGGTTTACTCTCTTAGCAAATTTCAAGTATATAGTACAGTATTATTAACTATAGTTGCCATGCTGTACATTTACATCCCCAGAACTTACTCATCTTATAACTGAAAGTTTGTATCTTTTGACCATCTTCCCATTTCCCCCACTCCCTGAGCCCCTGGCAACCACCATTCTACTTTCTGCTTCTCTGAGTTCATCAAAGGCAGGATCTCCCTTTTTTATGGCTAAATAATATTGCATTGTAAATATATATACCACATATTCTGTCTTCATTCATCCATCAACAGACACTTAGGTTGATTCTATACTTTGGCTATTGTGAATAATGCTGCAACAAACATGGGAGTACAAATTTCTGAAATACTGATTTTATTTCCTTTGGATGTATACCCAGAAGTGGAATTGCTGGATCAGAGGGCAGTTCCAGTTTTAATTTTTTGAAGAAGCTCCATACTGTTTTCAATAATGGCTGCACCAACTTACACTCCCACCAACAGTATACAAGGGACTCTTTCCGCCACACCCTTACCAACACCTGCTCTCTCTTGCCTTTTTGGTAATAGCCATCCTTACAGGCATGAGGTGATATCTGACTGTGGTTTTGATTTGCATTTCCCTGATGACTAGTGATGTTGAGCACCTTTTCATATACTTGGCCACCTGCATGTTTTCTTTGGAAAAGCATCTGTTCTGGTCCTTTGCCCACTTTTTAACTGGGTTATTTTACTCTACTTTTTTGCTATTGAGTTGTATGACTTCGTTCTTTATTTTGGACATTAACCTCTTATCAGATGTATGGTTTGCAAATATTTTCTCCCACCCCATAGGCTGCTTTTTCACTTCATTTGTCATGCAATTTCTTTCATCAATGTCTTATACTTTTAACTTGATGTGGTCCCATTTATTTATTTTTGCTTGTGTTACCTGTGCTTGTGGCATCATATTCATGAAATCACTGCCAAGACCAATGTTAAGGTGGTTTTCCCCTATATTTTCTTGTAGGAATTTTATGGTTTTAGGTTTTATATTTAAGTCGTTAATCCATTTCAATATTGGGGTATGGTCTAAGGGTCCAATTTCATTCTTCTGCATGTAGATATCCAGTTTTCCCAACATCGCTCATTGAAAATACTGTCCTTTCCTCATTTTGTGCTCTTGTCAAAGATTAGTTTATCATATATGCATACACTTATTTCTGGGCTCTCTATTCTGTTCCATTGGACTGTCTGTTTTGATGCCAGTACCATTCTGTTTTGATTACTACAGCTTTGTAATAGAGCTTGAATTCTGGAAGTGTGACACCTCCAGCTTTGTTCTTCTTTCTCAAGACTGCTTTGGCTATTTGGTATCTTTTCTGGTTCGATACAAATTTCAGGATTGTTTTTTCTACTTCTGCAAAAAATACCATTGGAATTTTGATAGAGATTGCTTTGAATCTGTAGATCACTTTAGGTACTATGGACATTTTATTAATTCTTTCCTATCCATGCACTCAAGATATCGTTCTACTTATTTGTCTTCAACTTCTTTTGTCAATATCTTATCTTTCACCTCCTTGGTTCAATTTATTCCTAAGTATTTTATTCTTTTTGATGGTATTGTAAACGGAATTTTCATTTTAAATTTTTTCTTCAGATAATTCGTTGTTGCTGTATATAAATGCAACTACTATTTTGTATGTTGATTTTGTATCTGGCAAACGTACTGAATTCATTTATTAGTTTCAGTAATCTTTTTGGTGGAATCTTTAGGGTTTTTTTAATATATAAGATCACGTCATCTGCAAACAGAGACAACTTAACTTATTCTTTTCTGATTTGGATGTCTTTTATTTCCTTTTCTTGCCTAACTGCTCTGGCTAGGACTTTCAGTACTATGTTGAATAGAAATGGTGAGAGCAGGCACCCTTGTCTAGTTCCTGATCTTAGAGGCAAAGCTAAAGCTTTTCACTGCTGAGTATGTTCACTGTGTGCTTATATATATGGCCATTTTTGTGCGAAGGCACATTCTTTCGATACCTAATTTGTTAAGAGTTTTTATCATGAAAGGATATTGAATTTTGTCAATGCTTTTTCTGCATCTATGCAGATGACTGCACCACTCCTATTCAAAATTGTACTTACCGGTGGTCCTAACTAGTTCAATAAGGCAAGAAAAATAAAGTAAAGGTATATATAGCTTGGAAAAGAAGTAAAACAGGTCTTATTTCTGGATGACATGATCATCTATGTAGCCAAAGGCAAGATATCTACAGAGAAACTGCTAGAACTTATAAGTAAGCATAGGAAGGACATAGGATACACATTCAATATATTAAAATTGATTTTATTTCCATATATTAGCAAGAAGCAATTGCAAATTGAAATTTAAAATATGACATACAAGAGCATCACAAATACTAAATTCTTAGCAATAAATATAACAATACATGTAAGACCATGCATGTATTGACAAATACAAAACACCGCCGAAATAAATTAAAGACCTAAATAAATGGAGAGCTATACTACGTTTATGGATTAGAAGACTGAGTATTGATAAGATGTCAATTCTGCCCCAAACTGACCTGCAAATTCAATGTAATCATAGTCAAAATCCCAGGACTTTTTTTTTAATAGAAAATGACAAACTGTAGATCATATATATGTAAAAATGTTAATGGCCTAGAAAAGTCTAAATAATTTTGGGAAAAAGCCAAATTCACAGACTCATATTACCTGATTTCACTACTTAGTATAAAGATACAGCAAGCAAGACAGTGTTTACTGGCAAAAAGACAGACTTTCAGATTAGTGAAACAGATCCAAAGTCCAGAAACAGACTTCTACATATACGTCCAACTGATTTTCAAAAAGCTGCCAATGCAATTATCGGGGAAAGGATATAGTCCTTTTAACAAATGGTGTTGGAAGAACTGTATTTCCATATCGCCCCCCAATAGCTTTGACCCTTACCTCACCTCATAGAGAAATATTACCACAAAGTGCATCACATCCTAAACGTGCTAAAGTTATATGTTTTCTAGTAGAAAACAGACTATTTTAGTGACCTTGAGTTAGACAGAGATTTCTTAAATAGGCTATGAGAAGTAGAAACTATAAAAGGAAAAATGTGGATAAGTTGGACTTCACAAATCAAACTTGCTCTCTTTAAATGACATTATTAAGAAAAATGGAAAGAAAATCATACTGGGAGAAAATATTTGCAAATCATATCTTTATAAAGGACTTCATCCAGAATATACAAGTAACTTTTACAAAGCAGTAAGAAGATGATCATCTGATTTTAAAAGGACCAAAAGATTCTAACAGTTCACCAAAGACTATATAATAAATGACAAGCACAGAAAAACATGCTCAATCTCATTTGTCATCAGGGGATTAATAATGAGATGTCACTTTATACTCAAAAGAACAGCTAAAATTAAAAAGAATAAGGAAGACCAAGTATTAAGATGTAGAGAAACTGGAACTCTCATATATCGCTGGGGGTTAGGAGGAAATGCAAAGTGGTATAGCAACTTTACAAATGAAAATAGCTAGTGGCATCTTTGTGTGGCTAAGAAGAATTATTCTTTTCTTCTATCTTTCGTATGACATTCTTGGTGGCTATTACACTGCTTGTTCTTGAATCTCCTTGCCCTAAGGCTGCGCAGAGGCTTCAATACTTGTTAAGGGCCAACCATCTTCAAGCTTTATGATAGACTTTGCTATCCATCAGGTAAGGGATGCAGTTTAAAGCTTTGATTCTGTCTTTTCAAAGATGTTTCTTCCTTTTCAATAAATATATTTTTGTTCCTTATAGACCAAAGAGTCTATTTATTCACCTAACAGCAAGTCACTTCCAGGGTTGACAGTCTATAAATGTATGCTATTACATTCAAAAGTTTTTCCACTCTATTTAGCTATAGCAGTAATATATATCTTCTATTTTCTTGTTTTTATAAAAATGATATTACTATTTGTGATCATTCAAGGGACACTAAAAATAGTACACATGTATGTATTTGGTTTTTTGCTGAAAAAGATTTGTCCTGAGCCAACATCCACTGCCAATCTTCCTCTTTTTGTATGTGAGCCACCACCACAGCATGGCCACTGACAGACGAATGGTATAGGTTCACGCCCAGGAACTGAACTTGGGCCGCCAAAGTGGAGTGTGCTGAACTTAACCACTAGGCCACTGGGGCTGGCCCTAAAAATATATTTTTCAATATTACTGCTATCTCTGAATAATTGTTTATAATGGAGATAAAACATTCTAGTTGCTATTCACAGGTAGCAAGTCCACATAAACAGGTACATCAAAAACTCTAGTGTAAACTAAACATCACTTGGGTGAAGAAGTTGTATATGTGCCATCTATTTCTTTAGTACAAGCACTTTAAGAACAAAGATAATTCTTAACTCAGTCAACATTACACCAAAAACTCAAAAATTCCTATCATAGTGAGGAGTAACAGATAAGTGACTATTTCTGGTTAACACCATTGACTTGAAGCATTCTTCATATTCAGTCTCATGTCCCACTGCCCCTCCTTCCTACATGCATGCTACTCTCAAACACAAACCGAGAATTTTCAAAGCTCTCAAATGGTCACAGAACCTGTACTTAAAAATACCAGTTAATTCACATTATTTGACTATTAGTGAAGAAAATCTAATCCATCAGAACTTAAATTTCTCAAGCAAATAAGTAATACTGTTCTCAGAAGTCTTGATGATAAAAACGTCCTGAAGTACATGTTAAAATACAGATTTAGGGACATCAGCATCATGGTGGAGTAAGCTGTTCCCTTGGTCTCTCCCCTACTAAGTTACAACCAGACATTCATTAACCAACAGAGGATTCTATACAAAGCACAACAGGACATCTGAGAGACTCATGCAGCCATACATCCGAAGGTGGGAGCACTGGATCCCCGGGAAGCACTGGAAGGAGGTGAGTGGATCCCCTCTCCTTCCCCAGTGGCAAGGATTTAGGTCACAGGTCATCACACAGCAGCTGATGCGCAACTGTAAGAGAAGGCAGGGGAGCAGGCAGGCCTACATGTGAATGCCTCACTTTTGAAGTGATAACCTGGCCTAAGGGAATGCTCTACATTGAGTGGCAAGGCTCAGTCACCACATGGGTGCCCCTACCAAGGAGAAGCCCAGGCGAACCACCTGTGAGCAGAGAGTGGACATGCACATGAAAGAAAGTGTCCCCCCAACCCCACGCCTAGCACACAACCTTGGCCAATCCCTGGCCAAAGCTGCAGATCCGCACCAGAGCGCCTGAGTACGCATGTGACCTGCCAAGCAGCTGAAGCCAGTGGGCAAACACAAGTGATCCCTATTGGCACAACTTCCAGCAGATCTGGCAAGTTCAGATAACACAGCTCCCAACCCCCACCCCCAGTGGTGGCAGGCAGAACCTGTGACCTGATACTACCACTATTTGCTGGAAAAGGATCACTTCATCAAATGCCATAAAGAACTACATTAACACTCCAGAGCAGAAGGAAAATGACATCTCTCGAGACACCAACACTGAAGTCATAGAAATTTACAATGTGAATGACACAGATCTCAAAATAGTTGTAATAAAGAAACTCAATAAGTTACAAGAAAACTCAGAAAGACAGTTCAATGAGCGCAGGAATAAAATTAATAAACAGAAGGAATACTTCACAAAACAGATTAAAACCCTGAAAAAAAAAACAAAACACCAAACAGAAACTCTAGAGATGAAGAACACAATGAATGAAACAAAAACCAACCTAGAAAGCTTGAAAAACAGAGCTGACATTATGGAGGACAGAATTAGTAATTTAGAGAACAAGAATACAGAAATGCTTCAGGCAGAGGAGGAGAGACAACTAAGACTTAAAAAAAGTTTTGAGAAATATCTGACTCAATCAGGAAATGCAACATAAGGATTACAGGTATTCCGGAGAGAAAAAGGAGCAGAGAAGCTGTTCAAAGAAATAATAGCTCAGAACTTCCAAAACCTAGGGAAGGACCTGGACTTACAAGTATATGAAGTCAATAAAACTTCTAATTACATCAACGCGAAAGACCATCTCCAAGGCATGTAATAGCAAAACTTGTAAAAGTTGGTGACAAAGAAAAAATATTAAGGGCAGCAAGGCAGAAGAGAATAATTTACAAAGGAACCCCTATCAGACTTTCAGTAGATTTCTCAGCAGGAATGTTACAGGCTTGGAGAGACTGGAATGATATATTCAAAATACCGAAAGACAAAAACTTACAGCCAAGAAACTCTATCGACCAAAACTATTCTTCAGATACAATGGAGAAATAAAAGCTTTCCCAGATAAACAAACAAAAGCTGAGGAAGTTCACTGCCACTAGTTCTGCTCTACAAGAAATGATCAGGGATGCCCTCATACCTGAAACAAAAAGGCAAAGGTTTACAAAGCCTTGAGCAAGGAGATAAATAGACAAAACCAGAAAATTGCAGCTCTCTATAAGAACAGGTTAACAAACACTAAGTTATAACATAAAAGATAAAGGGAAGGAAAGCATCAAAAATAACTACAATCATTTCACTTTAATCACAAACACACACACCAAACCAAAAAATTTGTGACAACTATAACTTTGACAGGGAAGAGGAGAGGGATGGAACTTGGTTAGGCTAATGGAGATAAGCAGCTATCAGAAAATGGACCATCTCATCTACAACATCTTTTATACAAACCTCATGGTAACCACTAAACAAAAAATCACAGCAGAGACACAAATCATAAACAAACAGAAAACTGAGAAAACCATCACAGATGATATGGCAGTCAGAAATACAAGGGAAGAGAAACAAGGGAAATACAGAACTGAAAAACAAGAAAGAAAGCGGCAGTATTAAGCCTTCATGTAACAATAAACACTCTAAATGTAAATGGATGCAATTCTCTGATCAAAAGAGGTGCTGGATGGATTAAAAAAACAAGATCCAACAATATGCTGCCTCCAGAAAACACACCTCAGCTCTAAAGATAAACACAGGTTCAGAGTGAAGGGATGGAAGACGATACTCCAAGCAAATGGCAAGCAAAAGAAAGCAGGTGTTGCTGTACTTGTAACAGACAAAGCAGACTTCAAGATAAAAAAGTGACAGAGACGCACTATATAATGATAAAAGGGACACTCCACCAAGAGGACATAACATTTATGGATATATATGTACCTAACACAGGAACACCCAAGTATACAAAGCAACTATTAACTGACCAAAAGAAAGAAATTAACAGCAACACAATAATAGCGGGGGACCTCAACACCCCAATTAAATCAAATGATAGGTATCCAACAAGGAAGTAATGGACTTAAATGAAACACTAAACCAATGGACTTAATAATATATAGAACACTCCATCCAAAAACAGCAGAATACATATTCTCAAGTGTACATGGAACATTCTCAAAGATAGACCATATGCTGGGAAACAAGGCAAACCTCAAAAAATTTAAGAAGACTGAAATCATATAAAGCATCTTTACCAACCACAATGCTATGAAACTAGAAATCAAATACAAGAAAAAAGCAGGGAAAGTCACAAACATGTAGAGACTAAACAATATGCTACTGAACAACCAGCGGATCAATGAAGAAATCAAAGGAGATCAAAAATTACCTGGAGACAAATGAAAATGAAAAGACATCATACCAACTCTTACAAATGCAGCAAAAGCGGTGGTAGGAGGGAAATTCATAGCAATACAGGCCCACCTTAGCAAACAAGAAAAATCTCAAATAAATAAATCTTAAAACTACACATAACAGAACTAGAAAAAGAAGAATAAACAAAGCTAAAAGTCAGCAGCAGGAAGAAATAAAAATCAGAGCAGAAATAAATGAAATAAAGACCAAAAAATCTGCAGAAAGGATCAAAGAAACTAAGAGCTGGTTCTTTGAGAAGATAAAATTGACAAACTGTTAGCTAGACTCACTAAGAAAAAAAGATAGAAAGTTCAAATAATTAAAATTAGAAATGAAAGAGGAGAAATTACAACAGATACCATAGAAATATAAAGGATTATGAAAGAGTATCATGAAAAACTACATGCCAACAAATTGGATAACCTAGAAAAAAAAGGAAAAATTCTTAGACTCCTAGTACCTCACAAAACTGAAGCATGAAGAAATAGAGCATCTGAATAGACCACTCTTAAGAGATTGAAATAGTAATCAAAAATCTCCCAAAAAACAAAAGTGTAGGACCAGATGGCTTCTCCAGAGAGTTCCACCAAACATTCAAAGAAAACTTAACACCTATCCATCTCAAACTATTCCAAAAAACTGAAGACTACAGAACGCTTCCTAAGTCACTCTATGAGGCCAATATCACCCTGATACCAAAACCAGACAAGAAAACACAAAGAAGGAGAATCACAGGCCAATAGTACTCATGAACATAGACACAAAAGTCCTCAACATACTATTGGCAAACTGAATACAGCAATACCTTAAAAGCATTATACACCAGGATCAAGTGGGCTTTATACCAGGGGCACAGGGATGGTTCAACATCTGCAAATCAATCAATGTGATACACCACATTAACAAAATGAGGAATAAAAATCACAGGAATATCTCAATGGATGCAGAAAAACATTTGGCAAGATCCAAGATCCATTTATGATAAAAATTCTCAATAAAAATAGGTATAGAAGGAAAGTACCTCAACATAATAAAGGCCATCTATGACAAACCCATAGCCAAAATAATACTCAATGGGGAAAAATTGAAAGCCATCCCTCTGAGAACAGGAACAGGACAAGGCTGCCCACTCTCACCACTCCTATTCAACAGAGTACTGGAGGTTTTGGCCACAGCAATTAGGCAAGGAAAAGAATTAAAGGGTATCCAAATAGAAATGAAGAAGTGAAACTCTGCCTGTTTGTAGATGACATGATCATATATATATAACTCTAAATAATCTACCACAAAACTATTAGAAATAATCAACTACAGCAAAGTTGCACAGTACAAAATTAACTTACAAAAATCAGTTGCACTTCTATACACTAATAATGAACTAGCAGAAAAAGAACTCAAGAATACAATACCAGTTACAACAGCAATAAGAACAACAAAATATCTAGGAATAAATTTAACCAAAGATGTGAAAGACCTGTACAATCAATGAAAAATCTAAGACATTATCAAAAGAAATCAAAGAGGACATAAAGAAATCAAAAGATATTCCATGCACATGGATTGGAAGAATAAACAAAGTTAAAATGTCCATATTCCTTAAAGCAATCTACAGATTCAATGCAATACCAATCAGAATCCCAATGACATTCTTCATGGAAATAGAACAAAGAAGACTAAAATTTATATGGAGCAACAAAGGACCTCGAATTCCTAAAGCAATCTTGAGAAAAAAGAACAAAACTGGAGCCATTAGAATCCCTGACTTCAAAATATACTACAAAGCTCTAGTAATCAAAACAGCATGGTACTGGCACAAAAACAGACACATAAATCAATGGAATAGAATTGTAAACCCAGACATACGGGTAGCTACTCTTCAACAAAGGAGCCAAAAACATACAAGGGAGAAAGGAAAGTCTCTTCAATAAATGGTGGTGGGAAAACTGGACAGCCACATGCAAAAGAATGAAACTAGACTACTGCCTTATATCATACACAAAAATTAACTCAATGAACTAAAGACTTGAACCTAAGACATGAAACCATAAAACTCCTAGAAGAAAATATAGGCAGTACACTCTTGGACACTGGTCTTAGCAGCATCTTTTCAAATATCATGTCTACTGAGGCAAAGGAAACAAAAGAAAAAATAAACACAGGGAACTACATCAAACTAAAGAGCTTCTGCAAGGCAAAGGAAAGCATCAACAAAACAAAAAGACAACCCACCAACTGGGAGAAAGTATTTGCAAATCATACATCTGATAAAAGATTAATTTCCAAAATATATAAAGAACTCACATAACTCAACAACAAAGATAACAAACCTAATCAAATAATGGGCAGAGAATATGAACATTCTTCCAAAGAAGATATACAGATGGTCAATAGGCACATGAAAAGATGTTCAATATCACTAATCACAGGGAAATGAAAATCAAAAGTACAATGAGATATCACCTTTTATCTGTTAGAATGGCTATAATTACCAAGACAAAAAATAACAAATGTTGGATAGGATGTGGAGAAGAGAACCGTCATACACAGCTGGTGAGAATGCAAACTGGTGCAGTCACTATGGAAAACAGTATGGAGATTTCTCATAAAATTAAAAATAGAAATGCCATATGACCCAGGTATCCTACTACTGGGTATTCATCCAAAGAACCTGAAATCAATAATTCAAAGAGACTTATGCATCCCTATGTTCACTGCAGCATTATTCACAATGGCCAAGATGTGGAAGCCAAGTGCTCATCAACGGATGAGTGGATAAAGAAGATGTGGTATACATACACAATGGAATACTACTCAGCCGTAAAAAAAGAAAATCATACCATTTGCAACAACATGGATGGATTTTGATGGTATTATGTTAAGCAAGATAAGCCAGAGAAAGAGAACCATAGCCTGATTTCACTCATATGTGGAAGATAAAGAAAACAGATCTGTGGTTACTAGAGAGGAATGGAGTCAAGAGGTAGGCGAAAGGGGTAATGGTGATGGATAAAAATTAGCCTATTAGTGGTGAGCACGATGCAGTCTATAAAGAAACTGGTAAATAATAATGTATACTTGAAGTTACACAATGTTATAAACCATTATGACCTCAAAAAAATAACTGAAAAAAGAATAAAATAAAATACGTATTTAGTAGGCCTGAAATGGACTCAAGAATTTGTCCTTTTAACAAGTATCTCAGTGGTTCTTATCATTAGCAAAGTTTGAAAAATGAATTAAAGAGTATTTTTAAAGATATTATAAAAGATCTCATTAGAAAAGGATTCACTTAGGCTAATTTAAAATAGGGGATTCACCTTCCGTATTAAACCCTATATATACACAACATGTCCACATGTGGGTATGTGGGGCACCCTAGGCAGCCTGAGAGTCTCATTAAAAACATGTATTTGACTGTCATTTCCTTCTTTCACAGGATGACAACTCACTGGGAGAGTATTTTCACTTATAAGAAGACTGATCCTAAAGAGCATTCAACACTGGTATCCCATGTAGTTTGTTCCTCTACTGCTTATTAGTTATGTCACAAATGCTCCATAGCTTTCTTCTCCTAGATTGACCTGTTTCCATTTTTTCTAGGAAGTATATGGAGCAACTATCAGTTTCTTGTCACTGCCTCTGATTTATAACCTTTAACACTGGCTTATCTGGAAGTCTATTTTCTTCTGTACTCTAGGTAGAAAATTTGTTTTCTTACTCACCTACCGACCTCTGTAGATTTTTAAGTTTCAAAGTCTCAACAGAAGCCTGCAAACCAGTTTATATTTCTCCTTCCTGAAAATGATTTAAATTTTACACTATTCTTTACATTTGAATAGAACTTCAAACAGTATTTTCCAAACTGCATTTTTCAAAGCTGCCTTACATTGGGATCTCTAGAAATTGCTTCTGAAGCTGGGGGAGGGGGGGTGGGGATCACACAACTGGAAGATAACTACTTTATCTCAGATCTCTTGATCTATATAGGGTGGTGATAAAGATGTCACCATCCATTTACCTTACCCAATCCTTCTTACCAGGAGGAAAAAATCACTCTACAAGCAAATTTTCTTGGATTATGTATACATTTGCTTTAGCAAAAGGAGTCTGACCAATTCATCTTTGGGACACAATGCATGCATGTCTAAAAAGTCCAGTTATTGGAAATTTGCCAAAAGCAATTATAGATAAAAATGCACATCACTACCCACAATGTAAAGCTTAACCAAACAAGTATAACAAATTTAATAAGCAGCAAGATCACTAAACTAACGCTGTTATGATTTAATAACAAGAACAGCAGAATCAACACAACTAACTCAAAACAAGAATGGTGATACACACAGATAAGCATCCTTCTTGAAAGCCAAGGTAACTGCAATGATGCCAAGTCTTGCCTGACAGACTTCTTAGTACAACAACTAAAGTGACTCTTCAGGAAACATTAATAAGTTGCTCTTTTTTGTTTATGAATTATCCTTCATCCTAAGGCTAACAATTTGAAGAAAACTTTATCATAGCAGAGTACAAAACTGCCCACAGGAAGAGGCCAAACTTTGCTGAGAAGATGCTCTGACTCAAGAAGGAAATAAGCCTTGGGACCATGTCTGTGGGTAAAAACTATTCAACATAACAAAAAGAGGGAGGGTTAGGGAAAAAATTCAAGAATAGAGAGAGGACTCTGGCAGACTATTTGTAAGATTAGGGATGAGAGAAATAAACACCTCTAGTTGGCAGTATGGCTAGAGGAGAACTTTGGAGAACAGAAACATAACACAATCTGTGCAGTTGTACGCTATGTACATGTAGATTACAAACGTAAAAGTGAAAATCTACAGAAGTGTTTCTCTAAGAACTAAAGGAAAGTCTGTAGTTTGAGATCACTTTACAGTCTTCCAGCATTTAGTGAGCACTGGACCTTCAGAAGCAATGCTTTAAACATTATTTTATTCTGTTTGCTCTAGTCACTCTATCTTCCAATCGTAAGTTTTGACTGAAAAATTCTTCCTAGGGGAATCACAGAACACAAAGATTTGTCTTTAGCTTCCATCTACAAAGAAGAAGAGATTAAAGTCAGAGTCTGTGACTAAGTCTTTCCCAACTAATTTATCAGATATGCTTAACTTTACCACAGTTTCACAGCTACTTGGCAATTAGTACTCATTACTGGGGCTAGGAAGAGGGGTAGCTTTCCTCTGACTGGGCTAAGACAAACGGAAGGAAAAAAAAAATCAGGAGGAAAAAAAGACCTAAGAGAAAACATGCAGAACAAAGTACTGACACCAAAATTTAGCAACGGATGAATACAGACTGCAGATTAAAACTTAACTGAAATCTAAACACAGATGCAACAAGCTCACAGTTTATAAAATGGTTTCTTTTCCTGACTTCAACCCTATCCAAGATGACGTTTAAACTAAAGACGATCAAACTCCGTTGGTATTGTCTTCAGCTTTGATGAGGTGTTCCTTGATTCACATTACTGCTTCTAATATTTCAGTTTACTCAAAATATGCTGTTCTTTAAGGCTCATGCCACTTGGTGATTCAAATTTGCCCAATTACCAGAAGCAAGGCAGAAGGCTTTTTCAAAGAGACAGATTCCTGATTTCATCCTTAGACCTATTGGAATCAGAATATCTGAGAGAGGAGATAAATACTTTTAAAAAGCTACCTTAGTGGCTGCCAGGGACTCGGGGAAGAGGGAAACAGGTAGTAACTGCTTAATGGACACAGAGTTTCTTTTAGGATAATGAAAATGTTCTGGAACTGGATAGTGGTGATGGCTGCACAATACTGTGAACACACCTAAAACCACTGTATTATACACTTTAAAATGGTTAATTATGTCACATGAATTTTATTTCAATTAAAAAACCTCCCCAGTAGTATGGGTTAACAAGTCTGAAACCACTATACATGTATTCTGGAAATGAACACTTGAGTAAATGGAATAGTGAATGGTGGGAGCCAGGTTTCTGACTGTTAAGAGTGGGAGGCTGCAGACAGGCAAGTCAGGAGAAGGCTGGAACGTGGTAATGGATTACTGTTTGAGATATCAGTATGAACTCATGTTTAGCTTAATGTAGACACAGATAATTACATATATAAGTATTTATAGATATGTATATATAAAATCAGTATACACAAATATATTTCCTTCCTATGTCAACTAAGCAAGCCCAGAAGCAAGAACATCCCAGTAGCAAGGAGCACACCTAACACCAAGATCTTGGTTACTAGCACCTTTCTCCAATAAAAGGAACCAGGGCTCCTTAGAGAAATGGCTGATCCTAGGACTGACGCAGGAAATATGTAAGATGAGTCTGGAGACTTCTGCGCTGCCACAAAGTAAAGAAGTGCTCCAAAAATATACATAAATATATAAATGCAACAATGGGAATATGTCAAAGGAATACAGGTGTCAACTGAAAGACGTCCCAATTGGCAAAGTCAGAATACTTTGAGCAACAGAATAAGTAAAGTAGTAATTGGGTTATAACCCAAGGTATAAATATTTGTGTTCATACTGATATAAACAAATGATGAAACAAATTAAAAAGTAGGAGAAGACACAGAAATTTTCCATGAAGAAGAATTCTAGGTAGTTTACGGAGATATTCTGCTCTCAAGGGGGTGGAGAATAACTGTTCATTCCATAAGTGTGGATTGCACAGGGAAATCCCTTCTGAAGAATATGGTATGGAAAGAGGGAAAAGAGCATAGCTTGAAACACCTGGCAAATACTATCTCAGCAAGGTGACCAAAGTTAGCATTGACAGTGATAAGTCATGTTGATAGTGTACCCTTGATAAGATTTGATGAAAATGGCATTTTACCTTTGTAATCTTCCTCTCCAAAACGCATAACCCAGTCTAATCCAAGAAAAACATAAGACAAATTCCAATAGTGGGGGACTCTACAAAAGTACCTGACCAGTACTCCTTAAAATTGTCAAGGTCATCAAAAATAAGAGAAGTGTGAGAAACTGTCATAGCCATGAAGAACTTAAAGAGACATGATGACTAAGTGAAATGTGGCATCCTGGATGGGATCCTGGAACAGAAGAATGACATTAGGTAAAAACTGTAGAAATCTGAATAAAGCATGGACTTTAGTTACTAATAATGTATCAATATTGGTGCATCAATTACAATAAATGTACCATGCTAATGTAAGACATTAATAATAGAGGAAACTGGTGTGAGGTATACAGGAGCTCTCTGTACTATCTTTGCAATTTTTCTGTAAATCTAAAGGTATTCTAAAGTAAAAAGGTTATTTAAAAAGAAAAAATTCCCAGGTAATTTTAATGGTTTGGGAATCATTAAGCAACACTTCCCTCTACTCTTGTCATAGCAAGTACCTATATACCTCCTAGTTACTTTACTTCATAGTAATTTTCTGTCACTTACAGCCTTTATCTTTACTTCAAAGCCTGCCCCAATCTTGGTTTTCTTCAAAGTTCATGTCTATATCCCATCTCACACTCTGATCCCTTAGGGTTTTTGACTTCTCAATATCAAAAATCTATTCACTTCACTTCAGCCACTTATCTATTTTTCCTCTTCAGAATTTTGTTAGTATCCTTTGCCATTTTCTACTGTGGTAATCATCATTTTCCTACTGATCTATAAAACAAGAAAAACTATGCTGTCATTTTGTTGTATATATATATTTAAACTGGGGTTAAACATACCTAATATAAAATTTACCATTTTAACCATTTTTTTAAAAATTGAGGTATCATTGACATGAACATTATATTAATTTCAATATTTGCATATGTTGCAAAATCATCACCATACATAGTTACAAAAACTTTTTCTCTTGTGATGAGAACTTTTAAGATTTACACTCAGGGCTGGCCCCGTGGCCAAGCGGTTAAGTTCGCATGCTCTGCTTTGGCAGCCCAGGGTTTTGCCAGTTCGGATCCTGGGCGTTGACAGGGCACGGCTCATCAGGCCGCGATGAGGCGGCGTCCTACATAGCACAACCAGAAGCACTCACAACTAGAATCTACAGCTATGTACTGGGAGGTTTTGGGGAGAAGAATGAAACAAAAAACAGACTGGCAAGAGTTGTTAGCTCAGGTGCCAATCTTTAAAAAAAAAAAGATTTACTCTCTTAGCAACTTTCCAATATGCAATACAGTATTATTAACTATAGTCACATACTGTACATTATATCCCCATGACATTTATTTTTCCCACCATTTTTCTTAATCTTTTGATTCTCTTCACCCATTTCTTCAGAGCCCCAACCCCACCACTGGCAACTACCAATCTGTTCTCTCTACCTATGAACTTGGTTTTTGATTTTTTTTTTTTAGATTCCATATGTAAGAGAGATCATGCAGTATTCCCCTTTCTCCGTCTGACTTATTTCACTTAGCATAATGCCCTCAAGGTCAATCTGTGTTGTTGTAAATGGCAAAATTCCCTTCCTTTTATGGCTAAACAGTATTCCATTGTTATATATACCACATCTTCTTTATCCATTCATCCATCCATTCCATGTCTTGACTATTGTAAATAATGCTGCAATGAACATGGGGGTGTGTATATATCTTTTCGAGTTAGTGCTTTCATTTTCTTTGGATAAATACCCAGAAGTGGAATTGCTGGATCAGATGGCAGTTCTATTTTTAATTTTTTGAGGAACCTCCATTCTGTTTTCCATAGTAGCTGCACCAATTATATTCCTACCAACAGTGCACAAGGGTTCTCTTCTCTCCACATCCTTGCCAACACTTATTTCTTCTAAGTATGCAATTCTGTGGCACCAAGTACATTCACACTGTTGTGCAACCATCACCACCATCCATCTTTAGACTTTTTCATCCATCCCAAGTGAAACTGTATTCATTAAACAGTAACTCTCCATTCCCCACTCTTCCTAGCCCCTGGTAAACACCATGTCTTTCTGAATCTGAATATTCTGGGTACCTCACATAAGCAGAATTACATAATATTTGTCCTTTTACATCTGACTTACTTCACTTAGCATGTCTTCTAAGTTCACCCATGTTGTAGCATGTGTCAGAATTGTCTTCCTTTTAAAGACTGAATAATATTCCATCCACTTATGAATACACCACATTTTGTCTATCCATTTATCCACTGATGGATATTTGGGTTGTTTTCACCTTTTGACTACTGTAAATAATGTTATGAACACTGTATATTATACAATCCATTGTAAACCAATCAAAAACAGACTTTTATGCCTCTATTTTGTTTATGAATCTTTCCTTTTCTCTTAGGCTTAAAACCTCTCTATTCCAAGATCAGAAAATATATTCACTCTTATTTTCTTTAACTTCTTTTGACTTAACTCTTCCCATCTATCTGTAATACTAGTTTTTAATAACAGTCTTATTCCTTTATACACCCACATCTGTTTCTGGGCTTTCTAGTCTGTTTCATTATTCTATCTTTCCATTCTTGTACCAATACTATACTACTTGATTTGGGGCTTTTTTTGCATCTGGATATTTTTAAATTTTTTATTCTTTTTTGTAAAGCTTTATAATAAATTTTAGTGCCTTATCATTTTTCTTTCTCAAGATTAACCTGTCATTTCTTACCAAATAAATTTCAGAATAATTTTGATAAGTTAAAAATGTTGTCATCTGGCTCAAAGAAATAAATGTGAAAATTAAACCACATAAGTAAGAAAAAAAAATCTTTCCTTTTTCTTGAGGAAGATTAGCCCTGAGCTAATATCTGCTGCCAATCCTCCTCTTTTTGCTGAGGAAGACTGGCCCTGAGCTAACATCCATGCCCATCTTCCTCTACTTTATATGTGGGACACCTACCAGAGCATGGCCTGGCAAGCAGTGCCATGTCTGCACCCAGGATCCAAACTAGCAAACCCGGGGCTGCTGAAGCAGAAGGTGCACACTTAACCACTGTGCCACTGGGCCGGCCCCCAAAAATTATCTTAAAGATAAGGAAAGTTTCTAAAACATGATACAAAAGCTAAAAGTCATTTTTTTGAAGTCATAAATAAAAATTTAAAACTAGACATGCAAATATCATACACAGAAATCAGACAAGTGAAAACATTTGTTAACACATATGAAAAAGAAAAATCACAGAGTTCTAACAAATCAATAAAAAACAAACAACTTATCATAAAAAAATCAGAAGGCCAGCCCCAGCGGCCTAGTGGTTAAGTTTGGCATGCTCCTCTTTGGCGGCCCAGGTTTAGTTCTTGGGCACAGACCTACACCACTCGTCTATCAGTGGCCATGCTGTGGTGGTGGCTCACACACAAAAAGAGGAAGATTGGCAGCAGATGTTAGCTCAGGGCAAATCTTCCTCAGCAAAAAAAATAATAAAATAGAAATCAGAAGAAGACATGAAGAAGCAGTTCAAAGAACAAGAAATACAAATGCTGAGTAAACATACAGAAGCATTCAAACTCATTCATTATTTTATATACTAAGATGACTTTTCACTCAAAAAGACTAAAAAGGATTAAGGCTCTGTTGGCAAGCATTCAGAGAAACCAGAATAGTCATACACTGCTGATGGCAATGAAACTGGGATAACCTCTTTGGAGAGGAATCTGGCAAAGCCATTAAAATAAAAATGCACAGCCTTTTGTCCTAACAATTCAACTTTTAGTAATTTATTTTACAAGTCTACTACAAAAATATGCAAAAACATACACTAAAATGTTGCTTGTTAGGTCCACTAAAATGTTGCTTGTTATGTCCAAAACACTGGGGGGGGGGGGGGGGGGATCTACATATCCATTTATACACACTGGTTCAACAAAACATTACATTTTTATGCTGAAAATTATGCAAACTGATAGAATAAGCCCTTAAAAGAAACTCTTTTTTTCTTGACTGCTCTGTTTCTACAGAAACAACTCTAAACGCTGGACTAAATCAGGACTTGATCCTGGATGGTTTTCTATTCTACAACACACTCCCTAAATGGCCTAATCCAGCCCTCTAGCTTTAAATATCACTGAAATGCCCCTGACTTCCAAATCTGTATCTCTAGTCCCCATCTAAAACTCCATATTTGTATATTCAACTATTTGACATCTTCACATTAATGTTTAATAAGCATATCAAACCAAAAAAAGATTACAGAGAATTCATTTTCCCCGTCAAATTTCCTCCTCCACACTCATCCATCCATCTCCTCCATTTCAATAAATGGCACCACCATCCATCCATTATTTAAGCCAAAAATTAAGAAATGTTGACTCTCTCTAAAACATATCTCAAATTAAATCCATGTCTTTCCATCTCAATTGCTACCTATCCTAAGCCACCATCATCACGTGAATAGGCTACTGCAAAAACTTTGCAAATGATCTTCCTGCTTCTATTCTTACTCCACTCCTCCCTTCCTCCTTCTCTCTCTTATGCACATACCTCTGAGACAAGCAGAAGAGTAATCTTTTAAAACTAAAAGTCAGATGATACCACGGCCCTGCCCAATTCTTTCTGGCTTCCCATTGAACTTAGAATAAAACCTAAACTCAAAATAAACCATCTACACTATATGTAGCAGAATTAATGAGACAGACATATGAAGAATTTTAAAAAACATTTAAAATCCTTGGGGCTGGCCTGATGGCGTAGTGGTTAAGTTCATGCACTCCACTTCGGTGACCTGGGGTTCACAGGCTCAGATCCCAAGTGCAGACCTCACACTGCTCGTCAAGCTACGTTGTAGTGGCATCCCATATAAAATAGAGGAAGACCGGCAAAGATGTTAGCTTAGCGACAATCTTCCTCAAGCAAAAAGAGGAAGACTGGTAAGAGACGGTAGCTCAGGGCCAATCTTCCTCACCAAAAAATCGTCAAAGACATAAGAGAAAATTGACAATATGCAGCAGGACTAAAAAGAACCAAGAAGAAATGAAGAATATAAGAGTGTAATGGTTAAAATAAAGAACTCTACAGAGTAGATAAATGATAGAATGTATAAGCCAAAGAGTGAATTAGTGAGCTAGAAGATTAGGTAGAGGATAGTTGCAGAAAGCATCAGGAAGAGATAAAGAAATGGAAAATATTAAAATTATGAGATATGGAGAAGTCAGAAGTGACAGAATCCATATAATAGAATTCCCAGAAAGAAAAAAAATGGAGAAAACACAGTATTTTGAAAAAACTAATAATTTCCCAGAATTGAGGAAAGATGAAAAATCTCAGATTAAAGTGTCTAGAATACTTACTGGCATACAGTAGACTAAGCATTTGTTGAACGAAAGAATGAATGAATGAATATGAATTTAAAACAAGACAGAAAAGAAACTACACCTAGACACACAATAAACTGAAAAAGACAAAAAATTTCAAAATCTTCTAGAGAGGAACTGCAAGTCACACACACAGGAAAAGAAATCAAACTGACATCAGAACTTCGGAAAAGCAATGCCATAGGCAAGAGAACAATGTAGTAATATTTTCAAAATGTTGAAAATAATTTCAAACCAAAACTCTTTAATCAAACTAAGTTATCATTTAAAAGTGAGGGTGAACTACTGATATTTTCAGGCATAAAAAGGCCTTAGAATGTTTACATATAAACAAAAACCCTGTGTAAAAACTGCTTTTAAATAGGCACTCAAATAAAAATTGAAATAAATCTATGAGGACACTATTTGATATATGAGAGTACAGTAAATAACCTAATAACGCATATTTCATAGAAAAAGAATGGATGGGTACTAGAAGAATACCCCTAACAATCCAGAACTAAAATTCTACAGAACATCAAAACATGGCAGCTGGGAAACTGGGGAGTAAGGGGTGTTGTAGTGGAGACTAGAGGAAAGTGAGAAGGTGGTTAAAGTACTTGTCTTGCTTGGAGAGAAGATACATATTTAAAATTAAGAAACTGATTGTGGAAAACAAACAGAAGTACAGTAAATAGAATGTAAATAATTCTCAATATATGTGTTATTACAATAAATGAAAATGGATTAAAATTAATCAAAAGATAAGAGTCTTAGAGGCTGGATAAAAATAAGATTCAGTAATATATCTTGTAAGAGAGACCACAACAGGATACTATAAAGGTTAAAAATAAAAAGATAGGAAGAAGTTATGCCAGGAAGTATAAACCCAGGCTGGCAGATAGGCTTTTTTTAGGCCCCATTCATGAATAATTCAGACCCTTGCTGGTCTGGGCTCAGCTCCATGCCATTCCTGGGCCTGTGGATGCCACCAATGCATTAAAGCTCACACACTAAAGGGCAGCTGTCTATTTTCCTTATAGGACAAGGCTTCAATTTTTGTCTTCTATTATGACTTTGAGCTCTTTTTCCATTTCAGACACCTGCAGATTCCTCTTTCTTGCTTTCAAGTGCAAATGCGGACTTCTTAAATGTTTTATTTTTATCTAGTATTTCCATACATTCGAAAAAGAAGAGAGCTTCCCCAGTCTGCCCTCTTGTCCAGAGGTGCCCAGAACATGCACTTTAGATTAAATACAACTGAAAACAAAGTCCAAGTTACTTAATTTCTTCAACTATATTATGAAATGATTAAACTCAACTGATAAGGCTATGCAAAGTAACTAAAGTGATATCTTAGCATAGCCCTTGGCAAACAAAGTATCCAAACACTGCACTCTAAATTTACCACCAATTTTACATTCTACCTAAAGAATAAGCATAGAATGGGAATTCCTAACTTTTTTTCTGTTCCAGCTTTCACTGGCCTACAGCTGCTTTGGGGGTAAAAATGCTCCCTCCAAATTGTTTTGAGAAAAAAGGCAACTAGTAAAGGACCAAATCACAACAATAGAACTCAACGGTCCATAACAGTCATTCCCTTAGGAAAGTAACTATTATTTTCTCTGTGATTTGATCTGGGAACCTTAAGTCCAAGATGCTATTCTGAGATCTATCAATGATTTTCCAGTTGACCTTCATCACTTCTCAATTATTTGTTTCTTCCTAAAAGTAAAATTAGGTTAGATGACATTGAAGACCTCCTATCCTTCCAAAATTCTCATTCCAGAATAAGAGATTTAGAACAATTTAACTCCAAATTCTATTTTTCTGTGAGTGCAAAAAACGATAGCTTATATTATTAAAACAATCGTGACATCCTCATTGCTGTTTTCTCCCATGCAAAAAAGAATAAACCATTAGACATAAACACTAAGTGTTTCCCACTTATACAAAGACCAAACAGCGTAATTCCCTCACATTTTATAAGTAGTTTTTAAAAAAAAAAACGGAAAAGGCCTCAAAATAAATGGCCACTCTTGAGATCTTAACTGGACTTTTTCCCCCCTTAAGTACTTAAACCATTCAAGTGAGGATTCAGTCTATGAAGAGGGTCTTGCTTTCTTTATCATGCCTTCCCAAAGTAAGCAATGGTTGATTTTCACCGAAATGTTTTCTGGCAGCTATTCCATGACATTTTTCCACAAGGAAGTATGAGGTTTATTCCAGACAAAGAAATCAATATCATAAAAATCACAAATTTAACCAACAGTATGCAAAAGATGAAGACAAACATCCACATCCTTTAAAATAAACTGTTCTCAATGTCCTTAAAACAATGTTCTTTAAAGTCCTTTAGGAATATTTATGGTCTATTTTATATAGTTCTATATTAACTTTTTTTTTTTAAAGATTGGCACCTGAGCTAACATCTGTTGCCAATCTTTTTTTTTTCCTTCTTCTCCCCAAAGTCCCCTGGTGTATAGTTGTATATTCCAGTTGTGAGTGCCTCTGGTTGTGGCACGTGGGACGCCGCCTCAGCATGGCTTGATGAGCAGTGCGATGTCCGCGTCCAGGATCCGAAGTGGTGAAACCCTCAGCCACCAAAGCAGAGTGCACGAATTTAACCACTCAACCACAGGGCCAGCCCCTATATTAATTTTTATAATCAACATGTACTACTACTCAAAATAAAAATTTTAAAAATAATAAAATAGGTTGACTTCCACTTGGTTTGCTCTGGAGAACTTCAGTGTTCTGGGCAGAACCCAAGGGGAAAGAATAATGAGACTGCTTCAGACAGAGGTAGAGGGAAAGAGGCAAAAAGTACTTTTATGTGTTTTATGTTTTCTAACCCAGTCACCACAATATGAAAGGCAGCAAAAGATTCAGGACAGAAGCTCAATCCAGTAAATACAGGCTGCAGTTTGGGCTGGTGTTGCTAAATATTATATCTTTCAGGAATCTGGGCATGGCAGATGATTCAGAAAACCACATAAAGTAAATACATTATAAACAGTCAATTTGGTTTAGCTATATATGTTTATTATGGTAAACCTATGTATAAAATGCAGTGATATTTAGATAGCAAGTGCTTAAAGTATAAACAACCAGTATCTACCAATCCTAACCAAGTCTAAGGCAAAATCTATTAGTAGGAATTTAGCAAAGTAAATAAAGTACTAGAAGACCTGGATTCTTGTAACTCTTTCTAGTAAACTCTTTGGGTTTCAGTTTCCTTGTTTTAAAATAAGGTCCAGTCCAGCTCTAAAATTCTACCATTCTTTATCACCCCCCACCCCTTTCCTCAATACAGATATATCATGAGAAGTATATCCAACACAGATTTGTCTGGAAGAATCGATTCTCCTCATAACTTCAAAACAATGAATTGTGTGCGACGTTGAATTACTCAACTATGGGTATATTTCCTTCATCTATCATACCCCAGTTGGCTCATGCAATAATCTTTTAACATTTATTAAGCATCGATATGCCAAGCAATGGAACTAAAGATGAACAAGACACAATTCTAGCCTAAAGGGAATTTACAGCTTTTAAGGGGCCAAGGACAAATTAATTACCGTATGGAATAATAAATGCTATACAAGTATGATAATACTAGCACAAAGGGATCGCGCAACTCAGTTCATGTATATAGGGGTATGGGTGGCAGATTTCTAGAAGAGGTAACACTAAAATAGAGTCTTTTTTTTTTTAAATAAATTTGCGTTTCCTAATTTTTTTTTAAGATTTTATTTATTTTTTTAATATATTTGCGTTTCCTCATTTTTTTTTTAAGATTTTATTTTTTTTCCTTTTTCTCCCCAAAGCCCCCCACTACATAGTTGTATATTCTTCGTTGCGGGTCCTTCTAGTTGTGACATGTGGGATGCTGCCTCAGCGTGGCTTGATGAGCAGTGCCATGTCCACGCCCAGGATTCGAACCAACGAAACACTGGGCCGCCTGCAGTGGAGCTCGCGAACTTAACCACTCGGCCATGGGGCCAGCCCCTAAAACAGAGTCTTAAGAATGACTATGAGGCAGGTAGACATGGACAGGGGTGCAGAGGGAGAAGGATAAGCATGTGCACAGGTGTGGACATGTTACTGAAACCCAAGTGGATTTGCCTCCTGGTGAGTCATATAAGACTCTCTACCAAAAGTAGTTATCTCACAAAATACAGTATATTTGCAGCAAACAGGAGACCATGAGGAATCGTTTCCAGAGTTGTGGCAACCCAGAACAAAGGGAAGCAGGGACCTTTTATTTCGGATGGGGAATGAATATTCAACAAGGAGAGTTGCGTATTTGATGGCAATTGTGTGGGCTCAATTAGAAAACATGCTTCCACTACACTGCAGGTCATAAAGTAACAAGGCTTAAGCTCCTCCTGGAGAGATCTTAGCATTAAAAATACGGCAAAGGACACAGATGTGGTTCTCCTGGTGAGGCTGGTTGGGTTCAGGGTGGTCGGTGATTGCCTCTCCTTAACAAAAGGGAAAAAACAATAATTTGGAAAAACAGTTAAATGCTTCCAAACCCACCCTTGAGTTCCTCGGGGCAATTAGTAAGTGACAGACACATCCATACAAGAAAGCAGGCCCCATTGAAGGGAGAGCAAAAATCAAAGCCCGTGGGGTAGAAAATGAGACTAAAGAAAGTAGGAAGGGATCACATGACGACACACCTTGTCATTGTGTTGTCTGATCTTTATGATGACAAAAAGCAATTTAAGGCTTTTTAAAAGATAGTGACATAATCTGAGTAGTATGTTTAGAAAGGTGCCATTGGTAAAACTTTGGAAGACAGACCAAGGAGGAATTAGACGAGCGATAAGGAGATCACTTAAAGTATAATGAGCATACTGTGAGGTTGGGAGGAACAGTAAACAAGAGCAACGAAGCTAGAATGACACCCAAGTTTCTGGCTCCAGCAACAAGAAGTAAAAATGCTTTCAAAATAAAAGAAGCAATTAGCATTTATCTGTTGTATTTATTTTCTAACAGCAATTTATCTTCTAATAGTAATAACTAAACAATACCTCAAGTTTTTTAAAAATAAAATTCTCTTTACTTCATTAGATAATATTTACAAGAGATTAGTGGTAAAAAGTTTTTGACACTGTCAAACATTGGGCCATAAAAGACCACATGCATTTAGAGTTTTTAAAGAGAGTAATACAGGCAGTCGTGCTTACAATTATCTATTTGCCCTTGGTATCTAATATAGCTCTATATACATTTATTTCCATCTATATATACACTTACTAAAGTGGAAATATAAAATGCTCAGCTGCAATTGAGAAAGTTTGCATAAACGACTTCTAAGGTTCTTAGATTCTAAAAATGAGTTGCTGAGTTTCCTGACCTCTTTTTAGCCCTACCAGGTTCTAAATTGTGCAACTTCCATAGACCAGTAGAGGGCTGCAACACCTCAGAGAAAATGGTTTGGCAGCTTTACTTGCATCTCTGGCACTGGGAGCTGAAAAAATTACCAATGCTGAAAGTAGAAATCTAAGGGCCAATACATATTCACTTGGCTGTCAACGGATTCTAAATGGGGTCAGCAGTAATGCCCCAAATTCTGAAAACTAGAAACATCCATAATTAAGCATTTTGCCACCAGCTCCCTTCTCTTCCCGCAAAATGGTAAAGTGTTTGGAGGCCAAGCAAAATCTTGCAAACAGAGTAAGTAGGAGAGAAAAAGTCAGTCAAAATGAGTTAGCAATTTACCACTTCCTTTCAGACCCACTGTTCCATACTGCCGCTACCAGACATCTTCCCAAAATAATTATTTCGTTAGGTTACTCTCACATCTATTTTATCAGTTCTCTTCTGCACACAGTGCAGTGTTGAAGTCTAACTTTCCTTCGCCTAGATTTTAAGGTCGATTTCTACCTCAAGTATACAATCTTATTTTCAATTTCCCTAGTCAGACTGAGCTTACTGTTTTATACAATATGTAACAGAGTTAAAACGGAAAAGGTCACTGAGGTGAACTTTGAAGAAAAACAAATTTACATAGGTCTAGAGAAAGGGAAAAGTCACTGATCAGAAAAGTTTGTGCAAAGGGAGGGAGACAGGAATTCCCCTGGGAAAGTGAAGAAATGAATCAAGGAACGGTACACAGGGAGCTTCAACTGAATTTGTAATGTTTAATTCCTAAGTTGGTGATAGGTGCTCAGGTGTTCATTACATTATTGTCTGTACCTTTTAAGTTACCTATTTCTGTACCTTTTAAGTTATCTAAATGTTTCAAAATAAAAAATTTGTTTTTGGTATTTTAACTTTGCCCCCTTCTCCCACCCCTCAAAAGACAAACAGCCAATCTTAGCAACATACCATTCATCTGGTACCAAAGTACTATTCACCGTTTAATCCCAAATAACGCCCTCACTTTTACTGCTTTCTTTAAAAATGATAGGCACTTTAGCCTTAAATGAAAAGAAACGACTTTTAATTGCTTACATACTTAGGTGTAGTTTTAACAGTGGCACATAAAAATATAAGAGATATGGGATAAAGGTCACAGCATAAAAAAATCAGAATAGTTTACCATAATCACTGCTTCTGCAATATAAGCCTGTGATCCTGAAAATCATCTTTATCTATGCCCAAACTTTTTATGCAGTTACAGGTTGCTGAAATCAGTACCCCCAAGAAAGCAATGCTAATGGAAGTATCAAGTTATTTCTAATCTGCATACCACACTATTCCCACTCTGACCCAACAATTTTGTGGGTTATAACACTGCTTCAGTTACAGCCAAAACTGTAGCTTCCGTATGACTTCACACCAGGGCTGAATTGTTTGGGCTTTATTTTAGTCCTGATTTGCTACCTCACTTTTTCTGTATCTCACTCACTCTCCAACATAAATCTACATACTATACTATGCACAAGAATTCAGGAGAACTGCATATTTCAAGGCATTAAAAAAAAAACCCCATGCTCTAAACTGACTTAGGGTAGTAGTATGTATTATTGGTAGCTCTTTCGTCCAGACCAATTTAGAATTATAAACTGTTTCCCTGCCAAAGAATGCTGATGAGAATGATAAGGAGACATATAATGAGGAACCAGAGCAGAGTAAATTCACTGCATTCTAATAGCTATAAGAAAGTAACAAGAAAAGGGTGGTACTGTGAAAACTCCAACCCCAATGGGAAAAAATATTGTATATTGGGTTTTATTTTTAAAATAAAACATTTCCTGATATATAATCATTCAAATGTTATGAACTGGGAAAAAATTTTAAAATTCTACCCACTGATGGTACCAATATTAAAGAGCTTTATCTATTAAAGGAAATATACTATAAAAAATAATGCCTAAAAACACAAGTTTAGGACTAGTTAAGAATGTAACAGAGGACTATTGAGAACACAATACCTTTGGCCCTCTGCGTTGTACTGTGCCATCTCATCTAAGGGACTTGCGCATTCTGGATTTGGTCTCCGTGGGGCTTCCGGGAACCAATCCCCCCCGACACTGAGGGAGGACTGTAGTTCTACATCAAAAGTTGACTTAAATTTCAAAGTCAGCGATCCTTAGTCTTTTTTGTACAGACCTATTTCAGAGCCTGAAAGTCACACGTCCTTCACCTAAACACATTATTTACTATGGAATTTGCAATATAACTTCAAAACATTTACAGAATCTCTAATTACGGATCCTTGTTTTAAGTAATTTAACGCTTCCTGATAGATTTTAAGCTCCATACAGGCAGAGACTATCTTCTTCAGATATGTGCTTAGCATTGGTACCGAAAACCTAAGAGACTTTTCAACCATCTTCTTGCCTCCTATTTAAATTCCACATAATTCCTAGAATTATTTTCTAAGAAATCTGTGTTACATTATTCCTCTTCTTAGAGATTCATTCCTATTAACCCCCTCATCCTGGTAATCATGGTCTTTCTCAGCTGCTACCCATCTTTTCTCCCTTAGCGCCAGTTCCCCCAATTATGCCAGTCAGATCCCTCTTCTGACATTGGTATCGGAGTGATTCTCTGTTATTCAGTAAGTATATGCTGACCCTTCACAGTGCGATGAAATTTGGGGGTACAACAGTGAACAAGAGAGACCCGATCCATGTCCTTGCAGGGCTTACCACACTCCTTTCCACACCAACTAGAAAGCAATTTTGATGATTAAATACTAATATTGTCCTCCCATTTTCATGTCTATGTTTTCTTCATTGAGTGTAAACCCTTAAAAAGACACAAACTATAATATTTCCTTCACTTATATTTTCCCAAATGCCTGCCTCAACAATGCCAAAAGCAATGCTGTTCATAGAAACATTTATTCTAAATTTAACTAACCATGCAGTGTTTAAAACCCTCTTTATTATATCCATAATACTTGTTCATTGTGGTAAAACTCAAAAATTCACAAATAAAAAGATAAAAATTCCAGTTACTTTCAAATTCAACATCCAGAGATAACGCATCACATTGTCAGACTGGATCATTCAAGACCTTTCACTCCTTGTAAAAATCCATAATACAAAATAATTATTTTTCCCCAAAAGACTCAAAATTTATCTATCATTTTATCCTGTTTTTCCCTCTTAATATCATCATCAACTTCTCTGAAGGTGTAGTTTGGTAAGGGAGCAATACAGTCACCAAATCTCATCTATAAAAGGGGAATAAGATAAACTTCACAAGGTCACTGAATCAAAAGTTCCGTGGTGAGCCTCTTATTAATCACAGAACATTTGTAATTATGCCTCTACCAGTCAATTAGCACTTTATAATGACTATGACTCAAATGTGAGCCTCCATGTTTTCTCCTATGCTCAAAGGATTCTCACATTTTCTGCTGTTTCTTCCCTAACATCTGAGATCACAAAAGCCAGAGGCAGAAGAAATTCTTGGACTAGGAGTGTGAAGGCATAAGAAAATAGCCTGAGAGTTATCACCTCAATAAGGTAGTTAGTAGTTTGGAGAGAGCCAGTTTCTTCTGGGGCTTGCCAAGAGGCAGTGGTGCTGTAAAATAGAAGTTTTGGGGGCCAGCCCAGTGGCATAGTGGTTAAGTTTGTGTGCTCTGCTTCAGTAGCCCAGGGTTTGCAGTTTTGGATCCTGGTCATGGACCTACACACCACTCCAGCAAGCCATGCTGTGACCGTGTCCCACATACAAAACAGAGGAACACTGGCACAGATGTTAGCTCAGTGACAATCTTCCTCAAGCAAAAAGAGGAGGATTGGTAACAGATGTTAGTTCAGGGAGAATCTTCCTCAACAACAACAACAAAAAAGTTTTAATTCAGAAAATAAATGATTAGGAAAAACATTTATAACATATAACACACAGATTAATAATCTCTAATATAAAAGAATATCCATAAGGGGAGGCTGGAGAACTATTAACCCTTTTATTATATAATTTTTATTTTAACAATAAGCATATATTACTTTTGAAATCTAAAAACCCTAATAAAAATGGTTTAAAAATTGTTTAAATTTTTGATTGGCCACTCCCACAAGTTTTGAATAAGAAGCAACAAAGAAGAGAGAAAAATGGCCAAAGGATAACATGTATCAATTCACAGAAGAGAAAATGCAAATGATTATTTGCCCGTGTATTAGCCCATGATCCAAATTCCTGTAGCTAAAATCAAATACATTCATAACCACAATAAAAGATAAAAGCCTTAAAATGTAAAATGAAAGTGGTAATGTAATTTAAATTTAATAACACAAATTTAAATTGTTGACCAACAACAGATAGGTACAGATTTATTTTTACTGGGTGTTTGCAAAGCAAGAGAGCACTATCGCCTGAAAGAGGAGGAGGAACGGCGAAGTGGGAAAGGACAAAGGAAATGAAGAACCAGTAAGCCAATCTGCTGTCAAACATTCCTATTTACTTTCAATAACGTGAGGACAAACAAACTTGGTAAAGAGGTATTTTTTGTCCTGTTCAACTGCAGCTTAAAGAGAACACGCATCTTCATTCTAGGGATGTTTTTATGGATCCTGGAAGACAAGGGATAAGCTCTGAAGATTGAATAACCACTAACGGGTGATCACCTCAACTATAAATCTATGAATGAATTGGGTTGATGTTAAGAAAAAATCTCTCTCCAAGTAATAGAATTACATTTAAATAACAAATTTCGAAGTTAGTTCTTGAATAACCACATCTAGTGTTGGAGACATTCCAGTGACAACTTTTAGAAGTATTTTCATAACTAGATATGTAAGATATCTACTCTCATCACATATTAAGATAACATATACGAAAGCATCTAACAGTACCTAAAGAAGTTCTCTTAATTGATCACCAAGAAACTTCCAAATAGTCAAAATCAAATTCTGGTAAAAAGGACTTACTTTAACTCAGAGGTTGCAAGACTTTCATATAGAACACTGGAATGCAAGCCAAGGCTTTATTTCTAGTTATAATATTTTTGTGCAAATTACAGTAGGAAACATTGCGTAAAAACTTTTTTTTTTTTAAAGATTTTATTTTTTTCCTTTTTCTCCCCAAAGCCCCCCAGTACATAGTTGTATATTCTTAGTTGTGGGTTCTTCTAGTTGTGGCATATGGGATGCCACCTCAGCATGGCCTGATGAGCGGTGCCAGGTCCGCGCCCAGCATTCAAACTGGTGAAACCCTGGGCCGCCACAGCAGAGGGAGTGAATTTAACCACTCGGCCATGGGGCTGGCACCATTGTGTAAAAGTTTAATTTTCTCACCTAACCGTCTTTAACATCATTAAAATCACCACTAATTAGTAAAGTGGTGTAAAGAACGTTTTTAGTATTGACTTCTACCCTGCTTAAGTTTCAGAAGTGGTAGAAAAGAATAGAAAGAAAGCTGTGTACAATGTGGTTTTGATGGAAGAGAATAAAAGTACATGTGTTTCTTTCCTTGTCCTTTAGAAGCTAATGCTTCTCTTTCATAAGTGAATTTCAAAGGAGTCTAGCATTACTCCAGAGAATTTTAACCTGGATCCTATCTAAGATTCAATATCATTCGATTAGCCACGATTTTACCAACTCAGAGTCACTGTGAAATTCAAAAGAGATCAGATGCAAAAATTACTTCATGAACTACAAAGCATCATAATTTTTAACGTACTATCATCTTTTATCCCGTCAATACAGCTATTTCTAGGAAGAGAAAGCCACACATGCACGGTTTTTGTACTCTCTTAGATGTCAGAATGCGGACAAAACCCTTACGCAGAAGGAAGAACAATCTGAAATCTGAGAAGCTGCAGGGCTCTCTCACAACTCTTTCAAGCAGTAAGGTAGTTTAAAAATAAGATATTTATCACTAATACTTGTGACTTTTCCTTTAATTATGACCCAAATACAAACTGATAACCAGAAAAGCAAACTACTACATATTTTGAAACAATTTTAGTGCAATAAATAATGTTAAAAGATTGGCCAAAAAAGACAATTTTTAAATGCCAAAGAAAAAGAAACGATTTCCACCTTATAACTTGCAACTTTGTAATTTACCTCTTCTACTTGTCTCAATTTGGAAGCACTTCTGTGTTTAAACTTAATTTTCTAAGAAGTTAAGTTTGAAGTTGAACTTCTTAGAATTTTAGAGGGTCTCACTAATCAGAAAACCCAGTCTTGGATGCTATCTTCTAAGCTGGATAAACTTAAATTTACTATTGCTGGATCTATTCGTTCATACAAAAGGCCTAAGTGAGTTTGGTAAGTTATCTTTTCTGTTCATTCACTCTGATTAAGGTATGTTTCTTTAGAACAATAACATCAATATCAAGATGGAGTTTGTTAGAACAGCCTCTTACAATGTTAACAACTGTAGTCCTCCTGTAACTGGTGAGAATAATTTGCTTCTGACAATTAACAGGAAAAAAACCCAACTATATCAGCATCTCATAGAAAGGCTTGCCAGCCTATCTTCCATGATTCTCATAAGGTATTTTCTTTTTGTTTTTTGACCAACACAGAAGGTGGAATAGTTGGCCCCCAAACATTTTTCACAAAGTATAAACTTAAGAAACATTGCCTTAAAACATTTCAAAATCAACTAAACACACTTATTAATGAGAGGCAGAGCACTGAGAAATGGTTAAGAATGGGGACAACAGAGTCCGTCACTTTTTTAGGTCTATGAATATCTATCTACACATCATATAACCATTCAAAGCCCCATTTTCCTCAGCCATATGTTAGAATAATAATAGCATCTGTTTCACAAGGTTGCTGTGAAAATTATCTGAAATATTTCACTTAAAACTTTGAAGCAGATACATGCATATTCTAAGTGCTCAACAAATGTTTGTCATAATCTTTAGCTTCAAGGTTACAAATAATCTACGCAATACAATACTGATATATTGGTTTCCAGTACTACCAATTCAAAGCGCTAGAAGAAAAGGTCTTCAAACAGCAGCAAAAGTCAACACACGCTGCCTTAACACTTCAATGTATTTTAAATCTACAAGATAACCTTAAGATGAACTATTCAAAGCTGAGTTTATACAGGAAATTATCTCCTGTTATTGCCATTTCTAAAAACTAGCAACAAATTAACATTGCAATTAAGATACTTTCACTATTACTTTTAAAAAGCCACTGTCTGTTAATGAAACAGATAAATTATGCATGCATGAGTGTATAAGATAATGTTTTCAAATGCTATATGAAGAAACTTCATATGCTCCAAAGAAAGTCTGGCTCTAACAACTGCAATATTTAAAATGTTCATAAGAGGCTTTACTAAGATTAGAACTAAGTGGGGATCAGAAAATGCATCTACAGGGAGCTATAATCAGCAGGTGCTGAAAACAATAAAGCTAAGACTAAGCAAAAACCTAGGGATCTAGACACCTTGTTACAGAATAAGAACTGTATCTACTTTAAAAATAATATTACCACTTTTTATATGTATAAAAGTCTGTAGTATTCAATGTGCTTTCTATATGTAATCACATTTATTCCATTCCACAACCCTGTAAAATATGTAGGAAAATTATTCTTTGTAGATTAAGAAAGCAAGGTTCTGGGAGTTAACGTGATTTGTCAAAAACCACAGTTAGGAAATGACAAATCAAGAATTTAAACCCAGGCCCTCTCACATTTCAATGTTCTCTCCACTACTCCATAAAGCTACTTCTTAAAGAAAGAGGCAAATTAGTATCTTCATAGAAATCTTTAGGCCCAAACCACAGACTGTTTTAACTAGCTGTGCAAACTTCAGTAAATCATTTCACCTTTCCAGGCCTTTATATTTTCATCTGTAACATGAGGGAAATGGATTAGAAATTTTGAGGTCCCTTCCAGTTCTAAGGATAAATCTCCAAGACTGTGCTCTTTACTACAGAGTACAGGCATTTTAGAAACACATACTGATGTTAGTTTTAGCAACAAGTTCCATGTCAGAAAGTAGCGTCAATAGCTCTTAAGCAACCTATTGCAATTACTGGACAAATTCTTCATGCTTATCTGACAGATGTTGCTTCAGCATTATCAAGCTTATATATAGAAAGCGGCCCAAACCTCTTATGGACTATGATGGAAATGATTACTCTCACTAATCATTCTTTTTTTAGACTCAAATAAGGCTCTTAAAACATAAGAATGGTTTATAGAAAACTAGTCAACTAATACCAAGAAATTGAATCTTCTTGAGAATAAAAACCTCTTTCCAAAGGAGTGTTTTCCAAATATCCCTATTGACTACCATTTCTCCAATCTACATCAGAAGAGTATCAGTCACATTTTTCAACAACTTCTATTTAAAAAAAAGTAACATATAAGCATTCTGATAAAAACATCTTCCTTTTAAATTCATTCCACTGATTCGGCAGTCCTCTCCAAACAAAACTCAAGCTTTTCCCCCTCTTCCTGATATTAAAGAACTAAAACCAGAGACCGCACAACATATTTTCACCTACTAAGTTCTTTCCTCATGTGAATATTTTTGTTTTCTCTACTCTTCCTCAAATATTCTTCACGGAATACACACCAAGAGATTTCCATTTTCCCAGCTCCGGCTGTTCACAAAACCATTCTAACAACTATGGAAACTATAACGATTAAGGATATTAAAGGCATCCTGCCTTTTACTCTTTTCTTTCCACGAATACCAATTAACACTTACGACTCGATCTTACAGTGTTCGACACTATCTCATTTTGTTTTTAAGCCACTTGGCACCAATAGAGCATATGTTCTGCCAGTTCTGAGCTAATCTCCAGGAAAGCCTTTGTACAACGATTGAAGAAACTGAAACAGATGAGTGCCCAAGATTTTTAACAACCTACTTGAGCATGTTTTTCATAAAGTCAATTTATTTTAAAATACCTATTTTACTAGTTCGCCTTCCTCTATAATTCACATGAGCCGTCTCAAAATTAAAAGGGAACCGATGACTGAGAACACAGGTTCGTTTCAACTTGAGGATTAGAGCTAATTCCGAAACGTGACAATCACTAGATCTGCAACCCACTTGACCCGCGTTCGCGCTTCAGCCGCGGGCGTCCACTGGAAAGGACCATCCCGACCACCACACTGCTTAAAACGTGCCCTACGCCTTCAACTGCTGCAACAGTGTTAACTTCCCACCGCGAACTGTTCTTACTGTTACTATCAAAACAGCTGTCAGCCGGGCTTCCGTAACCTCTTTGTACCACCGTTTCTCCAGCGCTTTGGGATCCTCGAGGATGCGTCACACACCACAGTGCCCTCAAAGCGAGCAGAGGACCTGACGGCTCCCAGGCTCTGCGCACGTCACCCGAACCGGCGCTCGCCGGCCGCCCGCGGAGGCACCGGCCGGCGGCCGCCGGGACAGCACCGCGGCGCGGGCGCCCTCCCTCCTCGACGACGCGGGCGGCGGCTCCCCGCTGCCCGCGCCCCCTCCCCGGCCGCCGGCCCCCGTCCGCCCCGCCCGCCGGGCCCGGCGCGGCATGCCGGCGGCGCCCTCTCGGGCCGCGCACACTCGCACGCACACGCTCCTCCCGGCCCCGCCATGTTCCGGGAGGCGGCGGCGGCCCGGCCCGCCGAGTCCCCCGCCCCGCCCGCCCCCCGCCCCGCGGGCAGCTGCGGCGGCGCCGCGGCTCCTCGGGGCTCCTGGAGGCCGGCGGCGGCGGCGGGCGGGCCCGCGCCGGGGCCACGAGCGCCTGTCACCCCCGGGCCGGCGGGGCCGCGGGCGGGCGGGCCAGCGGGCGGCGCGGGGCGGGGCGGGCAGGGCGCGTCCCCTACCTTGCTCTGGGGAGGGAGGACGCGAGCGGCGCGGAACCGAGGGGTCTCCTCCCAGGCGCCGGGGACGGGGCTCGAAACCGCGCCCTCCTTCCTCCTCGCCTGTCGCCACGCCCCCCTCGCCCGCACGGACCCGCGGCACGGCCGGCGCAGGAGGGTTTACCCCCTGAACGAGTGCCTCAGCGTTGCCGTCGCTGTCGTTGTCTTCGTCGCCGCTGCAACCGCCACGAACGCCGCCGAGGCCGGGCTTGAAAACATCTCCGGTCTGGTCCGTCTCTCACCACAGCCTCCTCGCTCCCAGGCAGCGCCGCCTGGCGATTGGCTGTGGCGCGGGCACGTGACTCGGCGGGCACGGGACGGGCGGCGTGACCGCCCCGCCCCCGGCGCCCGCCGCTCTTTCAGCTCTACGGGAAGCTTCCCCAGCCGCGGGGCGGGGCGTCGGGACGTACCAAGTGGAGGCGGCGGGGGTGCGGGCCGGAACTCCTCCCTCGGTGCTCTACCCTCTCTACCCCCCCGAGTCTCACCGCCTCCCCTTCGCGTCCGCAGCCCGAGAAGGGAGGGGGAGCCAAAGGCTGAGCGAGGGAGCAGCCAGGAAGCACCGCTGCCGCTGCCGGGCCAGGGGGCTCTGCAGTCACTTTCTGCGGCGACCGTGGCGGTGGATGTGACTGGAAACTTCTGGAAATGGCGGCGGCGGCGGCGGCGGCAATGAAGAGAGACTCTACATAGGGTATTCGCATGTTATTTTTACAGGGGTGGGTGGACGAGTTCGTGAGCTCGGCACCGGTGGAACGGTGCTGCGAGCTAGGCTTGAGGCAGAGGCGGCCTTCCCCCGAGCTTGCGGCCGCGGCCGGCTGCCCCGGCGCGTCGGAGAGGCGCGGGCGGGGGCGCGGTGTCGGCGCCGCAGTGCGCCTGCGCCCCGGCGGGCGGCACCTGCGCCGGAGCCCGGGGACCCGGACGCGCCCCGGGAAGGGTCGCGGCGCCCGCCCTCGGCTGCGCCAGGCGGGGCCCGGGGACCCGTCCCGAAAGCACGTTAACGGGCAGCTGCCGTGGGGACGGCACGGACGCCACAGTACGCCCTCTTTCATTCACACTTCGCATGACCTTTTTAGAGAAATTTAAGTGCATTTTCCGCATCCGAGGTAGTGTTTCAGAGGGAACTGCTCAGGTACTGCAGAAGAGTGTGTTGAGGAAAACTGACTCTCTCGACCTTCCAGCTGCGGTACTCTGCCTTTTTGCTGGATGCTTTTAATTTACATCGAGGTTAATATGCAACAGTTTGTACATGTCCTTATTCGACTACCAAAGGGGTTACATAATTGAAGGGAAACGATCGTCTCCCTCATTGTTAGTTGAAGCCTCTAAATTACAGCACTCATTTGTGACAATGAATGCAGTTACAAATTTGTCACTCACCACAGTAGATGACGTGACATTTCAGAGTTGGCAGAGAACGCTAAATCCCAACAGGTTACTATATAAAGCATAAACTTCATTAAAGATCACTTTTTTTCCTTTCCTAGTTTACCGATTTCTCCCACCTATAAAACATTAGGTTGTGTGAATAGTGAGAGAGCACCTTGTGGCTAGAGTTGGAATAGTTATATTTAATTTGGATATTTATGGCATGAAATATAAAGAAAAAAAGAAATCCACTAAAAATTTAACACATTCTGACATCTCTTCAAGTCATTGAGTTGGTTCCCATTTAACTCACTGTCACAGGGAGGAGGTCAGTTAGTATTGATGGCAGTAGCTCTTTCTATAGGAGTTTAGCGCCTCACTTCAAAGTTGAAAGGTAGCTAATCTTGGATTTTCTGAAATAATTTATGTCAACAGCTATATCCACAACCTTGTTACTACTTAAAATCACTGAATACATGAAAGACTCATAAGGCAGTTGTGATCGAGGGCACTGTATTGACCACGCTCAATAGGATACTGCCTGTTAAAAGTTCATTGTAGAATTCATCAAGTTGCAAAAAGTTTTTTAAATGAAGCTCCTATTAAGATTCTATGTGGTAGCGTTGGTGGTATAGTGGTTAGTATACCTGCCTTCCAAGATCATTTGTGGCAAATTATAAATCAGCCACAATTTGTTATTTGAAAGATCCAAATGAAACTTATGAAGGCAAGAGGAGCTCATTTTCCTTTGCAATGTGAAGCTAGAAGTATGAATCAAGAAATTAATTCTTATTGTAGATTTTATGGATAGAGGTCTCAAAAGAAGACTGAAGAAAACTAGTTTATATCCACAAGCTAGTTGACTAGTAAGCTGCTAAGGCTTTTAATTGTATAACCTTGTCTTTTGTTGGCTCAAGTCCTGGAATCCATTTTCAGCAAGTGGGTAAAATATGTTTTTTAAATAGTACTAGGGGGCCAGCCCTATGGTGCAGTGGTTAAGTTCACACATTCTGCTTCTCGGCAGCCCGGGGTTAGCCGGTTCGGATCCCGGGTGCGGACATGGCACCGCTTGGCAAAAAGCCATGCTGTGATAGGCATCCCACGTATAAAATACAGGAAGACTGGCACGGAGGTTAGCTCAGGGCTAGTCTTCCTCAGCAAACAGAGGAGGATTGGCAGCAGATGTTAGCTCAAGGCTGATCTTCCTCAAAAAAAAAAAGTTAAAAAAAAATAGTACTAGAAGGTCAAGGACCCCAAGCATTAAATATCACTCTTAGCCAAAGTTAAGTTTTATCATATTTAAGGTTATTACTAATAAACACTTAAAAACGTGTATATTTGATATCTGAAGTAGATGCCATTCTGCAAAACTTTTCTTTCCAGCTTATTTTTCACACCTTTAGCATCAACTACTATTATGCTTTGCTACACTGTCAAGTTAAATCAGATAATTCAAAAAATCCTGCCATATTTCAGGAAGGTGAATGTAAAAAATGAAAAATACAATCTCAGATCATAGCTTATCATATGACTTAGTCTATACAGATGTAATGTCTTTGCAGTGAATACTCTTAGTACTTTATTATGTGCTGTAGGATTTTCTTAAGCAGTGGTTCCATCCAGTTACAGCAAGCAATTCTGAGCAATCAGTAGCTTTCCCTAGGAACTTTCAGTAGCTGCTCCAAAAAGAAACAAAAAAACCCCAGGTATTAGATCCTTTGCCAGTAGGGAGAATGAAAAGTTGAATTGTTTGTTAGTTTACTGTTGCCATTAAACAGCAATAAGCAAATTTCCTCCTCAAATACCCTCTTTTTAAAAACAGTCTAGAATTAGGAACTGAGAAGAGGAAACGAGGGAGAAAACTGGTGGTAAACACATAATACTGCCTCTCCCTACTGGTTTGAGAAATAGGCTGGGATCTGTCATTTCAGCTCCCGAAAACTGGCAAGGAAATTTTAATCAGCGTGTTCATATACATTTTGGAACCATCTTAGATTACTGTAATGAAATTTTACCTGCCAGCTGTTTTTAAAAGCTGGGAAACTATCATTAAAATCAGTGCTCTTGTGGTAAAATTGACAGGATTTTCAAAAAGAATGGGCAAAAAAATTAAGCAAGACAACTCAAAATCCTAATGTATACCACTGCAGTACAACGTAAGGTATGATCTAAGAAATATAGAATATGTTTTGATAATGGTATAAGTTGCCTATAATTATAATGACCTAAAATTAATTTTCTACTTCTAAGATATGACATAAAAACTGACAACCAGTGCACATCCTTAATACATGACTTTGTTTTTTCACCCAGTATTTGAAACCTCCCTTTATTTCTATTTAAAAAAGAATTTTTTTATGTCAAAGTGTAAAGCATTTTTACAAAAGACAACAGAAGCATTAATTTAAAGGAATACCTGTGTTTTTTCATGATTTTAAATAAAAGGCTTAATGGGTTAACAAAGAGAAGACAGTCAAAATGTACAGACTTTTTAAAAAGGGATAAAAATAACTGTAAAAGTAGTTGCTTATGGGAAGAAGGTCGAGGGCTCTAGAGTAGAAGGGAGGCATTTTCATTGTGTTAACTTTTTGTATCACTTTTAAAATTAGTGTTATTGTTTACCTTCTCACGTAAAAACAAAAACAAATTTTTAAAGACATTCTTAAAAATAATCATGTTTTTAAGCATCATGATTACTAGTGATTAGTCTGTCACAAGAACAAGGCCAAACAGTGACTTTGAGAAATCCTGAAACAAATGGATTAGTTTAGATTTATCCCGCCATTAAAGCTGGCTATTAATTTTTTTTCAACTTACAAAACTAATGTACTATAGCTAGTTTCTTGAACTGGATATAATATGCAAAAGGTTTTATCCTTCTAAGTAGTAACATGCATTCAACCGAAGAGTATATTTTGCATATCTACTGATCTTTCCAACTCAGATTGTACTTCCAATTTCTTCACCCAATTAATTTTTGTATACTTGCACTATCAGAATAGCCAAGGATGTCAAAATATTTTGTATATTCCTTCTTTAAAAATGATAAGCAGTACTTCTAGAGATAACTACCTTATCCTCCTTATACCTACAGTCTGCTTAAGGTGTCACTTACCAGTTGAACAAATTATGTGCTGTAAATATAAAAATGTTTCAAGGGGTACTGACATAAATCAGATTGACAGAAAGAACATGTTAACTTAGGACTTGGCTATGCGTAAAGATGGGAAAGCAAAATGTATTTGAAATTTGACAAAATTTTTACCTCACAATAACCTAATATTGAAAAAAGTCATCTGGCAGTTGAGAATAAATGATGTTGCAGTAACTGTTAACTAGATTATGGAGTCATGTCTTCATTGTTAGCCATAGACAGAAGACTTTAAAATGGTGCTCTTAAGTTTTGACATGGTACTTACAGCTGCAAGTTGCTAGGTTACCACCAAGATGTTCATAGATCAAAATGAACAAATATAAAACACTTATGGAGATAGGAGATTCATATTTTATTTCTCCAGTGACATATTTACAGATGAATATAAATTAAAGGCCTGCTTGCAAACCAAAGCCAGGTCCTTTGGGTGGTTCAGTCAAAGAGGTAAGACCCCCAGCTGGCTCACAAGAGAAACGTCCACTCCTAAAAAGAAAAGCAAGTAACATTAAATTGACTATTAATGATTAACATTTATAAATCTTTACTTAAAAAAAATTGTAATTGTTACCTCACAACAGCCCTTTTTTTCCCCCAAGAACTAGCATAGATTATTTAATCCAAACATTTCAACTACTGCAAAATTTTCTCATCCTAAAGATAAGTATGAAAACTGACATACCAAAATTCACCATAAATATGCAAATTATAAAAAATAACACTAATACTGGTTCCCATTTATTGAGCAGTGTATAAAATTATTAGCTCATTTACTCTTTACAACAATGCCATCAGACAAGTAATTCTGGCCTTATTTTACAGATACAGAAACCAAGGCTTGGAGAATTCAGCATCTGCCCAAGGAACAGAGTTAAGAACTATGGCAAAATAACCCAACCCCCAGAGGACATTTTTAAAATCATGTCTTCATAAACTAAAGCACTACATTTATTCTTCTTATATTTGAATTTTATTTAGATTGAGATTCACTGTCACAGTGAACAGAAGGGAATACATACACACTTACACACTATACTTGGAAAAACAGAAATTAGATTCCTTGAGAAATCTGAAGATTTGGGAGGATGTCCCTTAGAAGCAGTGAAGACAAAATCTATTTTTATTTATGTTTTTAAAGGCTATATTAGTAGTATTACTTTTTCAAAAACAGGTTCCAGATCTGGGTGGCTACCACAACCTCAAAGAAAAGAAAACAAGAACAGGTCCTTATGTAGGAATCTATGAAGAGAGGCAGCAGAGAAGTAGAAGAACCTGTCTTTTTTTCACCCCCACACATACGTTGCCAGGTAATCGCTCAACCTCTGCCCTGTCTGACCTCTGTCATTAGAGCCCAGCTCAGCACCTACTCCTATTCCCTGGCTTTGTTCATTTACCTTGTTCCTACCACAAATTTTAGCTGAAGAGTTTGTTCAATTTGTATCTTTTTACTCCCTCTGGCTTTGTCCTTCACATTACGTCATCAATCTTATAAGTGTTTTTAGAGCCCTAGGAAATAATTTTTTGTTGAGGGGACAGGAAAATGACACAACATAATCATTTATAACATCTTTCAAGCTATTACATTATATAATGCAAGTAACTAAGTAGCATATTGTAACAAAGAATGCCTACAAAGCCAGAAATTAGTTAATATATTTGTAGTTAGGTTCACTATGAAAACCAGGTCAAAAAGCAATCACTGTGTACTATCTGTCAGAGCCTAAAACTAATGTAGGGTAAGTGGCCAAATGATTTAACTTTAATAAAAAACAAGTATTTGGCTCTGGCTTTGTTGTTTTGGTTTGTTTTTGTTGCTGTTGGTGAGGAAGACTGGCCTGAGCTATCATCCACTGCCCATCTTCCTCTTGTTGCTTGAAGAAGATTGTCCCTGAGCTAACATCTGTGCCAATCTTCCTCTATTTTGTACGTGGGACACTGCACAGCATGGCTTGATGAGCAGTGTGTAGGTTTGTGCCCAGAATCTGAATCTGCAAACCCCATGCCACTGAAGCACAGCACACGAACTTTACTACTGTGCCACCAGGCTGGCCCCTGTAATTTTTTTTATGTTACCTGGTAACACAGGTACTCCTGCTGCTCTTTAACTGCCAATGAAATGAATTTATTTTGGAGAACCTTTCTTCTCCTCCTTTACTAGGTTCCCTCTTGTGGTTTAAGCTCAGCTACCCTCTTTAGCAAGAGAAAGTACCAATTTAGGAAGATTATAAAAACTGAAGTTTCTGGGACAATAAATGGGAGAATTAATCATGTACACTGCCTGAGCTCTTCACAGGATTATGGAATTTTATATAAGAAAGTAATTTGAAGAATAATCTGGTCCAGTTTCCTAAAGTTTGTTCCATGAAATTACAGTCCCATGACATACTTCCAGTGGTCTGTTAAGTCTGCCTGCATTAAAATATTATAAAGGCTGTAAAATCCCCCAGTAAAGGCCACAAACTTTCTTTGATCTACTCCTTTTATCTGTATACAAGTCACAGAACACTCCAGAGAGGCAGTGATCTGGCCTTATCCATTGACAACCACAATTTACAGTCAGGTTGTCACTGAATAAAACGCAAAAACTATTTCCCTGATACATTATGCTTAAAATGCCATCCATTAATTACTTTGCTCTCTTCATTACAATTCAAAAGGTAAACCTGTTTTTTCAGCCATTGCAACACTATTTGTACATTCATTACTTTAACTCATTTGCATTCTAGAAAAATTGGCCTTGCTGTATTTTTTTTTTTTTTTTGCAGGGAAAGATTTGCCCTGAGGTAACATCTGTTGCCAAAGTTCCTCTTTTTTTTCCTCCCTAATCCCCCAGTACATAGTTGTATATCCTAGTTGTAAGTTGTTCTAGTTCTTCTACATGAGCCACCACCACAGTGTGGCAAGTGACAGACAAGTGGTGTGGTTCTGTGACCAGGAAGTGAACCCAGGCCGCCCAAGTAGTGAGCACTGAATTTTAACCACTAGGCCATCAGGGTTGGCTCTGTATATTTTTTATGGCTTAAAAAAGTACTTTATGAAAGTTGAGTGCTTATCTTTTTCATATTGCTAAGATATATCCCCCTCTGCCCCTATTTTTAATATAAAAAACCAAAAGTGACTTTATTGTCTAGTTATCCAACAGCAACCACCTGTATTTTTTGTATATATATTTTGTAGCCTACTTATATATTTTTTAAATTTCAGATATTATCTGCACTCGACAGAATTCTGCAAAATTTAAGATATCTTTATAAAACTAAATATGAAGAATTCAAATTGGATTTAAAATTAGTTTTTGCTAATCCATACTAAAAAAAAACCTAGTAATTAGTAATTTGCAAGCAGGTTTAGAAGTTTTCAATACTTTAATTGAAAATAAGAACAATCGCACAAAGCACACAACTATTTTCTTTCTAGCCATTGTTTACAAAAAATAATAAAAAAGCAGTTTTGAACCACATAGAGACATCAATCTTTTACTAATTTTGGCCAGGGTAGACCTGATAGTGGTACTCAGTAATCAGTCACTATTGCACCGGTTTAATTGCTCTCATTACTCAAAGACTAACGATGAGCACCTCTTTCAAATGTGTGAGCAAAGAGCATTATTATAAAAATACTAATAAAAAGGAATTAGCCAGTGTCAGTTAATTTTAAATAACTATAACTACAGTGTGGTTGTTACTATCATCAGTCTCTCTCATTATCCTTTACATCCAAGAAATTAACTTGGGGAAGGAGAGAAAGTTATTGTTTTCAAATGTGGGAAGACATTCTACTATTATACCATGTCAAAACACAATCTTTACACACATCATTGGTGGATGCTTTGCAATTATTGAAAAATAAGTAGATTTATCTCTGCTTTTTAAGTAAAAGGTGATAAGTAGGAAATAAAAAGAGGTTCAGAAACTAATAATCTAAAGTCTTTGGCTCAAATCTAGAACACTGTCAAAAAAATCCCAGTGAAGAACTATTTACAATTACTGATAAGCAACATCTTTATTATTATTAGATGCTGAAATACGTTTGTTTTTTTTTAAAGATTTTATTTTTCCTTTTTCTCCCCAAAGCCCCCCCCCCCCCCAGTACGTAGTTGTATATTTTTAGTTGTGGGTCCTTCTGGTTGTGGCATGTGGGATGCCGCCTCGGCATGGCCTGATGAGTGCTGCCATGTCTGTGCCCAGGATCCGAACCAGCGAAACCCTGGGCCACCGAAGCTGGAGCACGTGAACTTAACCACTCGGCCACAGGGCTGGCCCCAGATTCTGAAATACTTAACTGTGTGTGGTACTTAGTTCCTGTTTATTAATGTTAAAATACAATGATGTTATAGAATCTCCTATATTAAAAACAACAACAAACTCTAATTTCACCCCTGATAACCTCTCAAGACTTACAGCTTTAAATACCATCTATAATAACTGATGAATCCTCAATTCATATTTCCAGCCATAATCTATTCCCTAAATTTCAGGCTCATATCTACCTTTCAGCAACTATCATGGATCTTTAGTAGGCATCTCAAACTTAACATGTCCAAAACAAAGTGACCTTTTTCCCCAAAACTTGCTCTACCCCAATCCTCTCCATTTTAGTTAAATGAACTACTGAGGTGCTCAGACCAAAAAGCTAGAAACCACTCATGATCCCTCTGCCTCACAACATGCGCTAAGTTTAAACAGTTCTCAACACAGCAATTAGGACGAGAATTTTAACAAGATCACTCGTATCATTCCCTACTGAAAAAACATTCCAACAACAGCTCTTTATTATATTTAGGATTCAACCCAAATTACTTTTCTGGGCCCCTACCTACATCTCTGACCACTTCCACCACTTTCCTCCTTGATCACCTCACTGCAACCATACTGTCATCTTATTTTTCATCCAGGACCTTAATACATCTTCTTTCCCCTCCCTGGAACATCATTCGTCCAGTTCTTTATGTGGTTCCTTTGGGCTTTATCATTCAGGTAATGGCTCAAAGATTACCTCAGCGAGTCCTCTCCTGACTAAATTTACCCCCATTCTCTAAACCCTAACGCTGCTTTATTTTTCTACCCAAAAGTTGAAAGTTATGGGTTTAAGAACAAATACAAGAATAGCATAAACTTATTTTAAAAGATCTGAGTCCTAAAAAAGCAAGTGAAGTTTGTGGAAAATATTATGGACTTTGTCGGTGGGGGGGTGGGGGGGGTGGGCGAGGGAGGCTACATTTAAAGCAAGGTTAAGTAAGGAAAAGGACCAGTGGCTGAGAAAGATATTGTGATGTTAAATAACAAAAGGTTTCACTTCAGTAGCCTCCATAAAGGAGAATGATTCTTCACAATGGAAATTACCCCTAAAAATGTTAAGTGTAGCCCAAGAAAGTGAGGAACTAGGAAGAGAATGTCAAACTTCTTTAAGCAAATTCAAGTGTTAAAAGAAGCATGTTTCTTAGAAAGGAAAGTAATAGTCAGTAGGGGCCAGCTTGCCTTTACTAAACTTATCTTGAGTTGATCTGTTTTTCTTATTAGGTAGACTTATTAGCCTGCCAGAACAATGAGTGAATACTTCTAAAGTGCAGACTACAGCACCACTCATACCCTAGGACCTAATAATTCAACTTCAGGGAATTGTTACTTATAACAAAAAGTAGAAAAATATATTTTTAAACAGAAGAACAAAGGACACACCATAGTTCTTTTAATACATTAGAATACTATATGGCCATTAAAACCTACAAATATGTTGAGAGAAGGAAATTTTTACATGACATGAGCAGAAAAAAATACAAAGGGATTATAACTATAAAACCATGCAAATAGTTGCTAGTATTAAGAGAGGATTTTGCGAATGTGAACACTTAGATTTGGAATAGGAGTTTGTTTAGCAGCAAAAGTTCAGGTTCATAATTGAAAGAAAAGCAGTTAGTATAACACAACTGCACGATGGGAGCAAACTGTATAAACAGTGTTTAAGCCGAAAAAGATCTAGGCATTCTGACTGACTGTAAGTGCAATTACTGATGTAATGTATCTGAAGTGAGAGTTGATGTAATTAGGCCGCATTATTACAGGCATAATGTCCAAAGCAAAGGAGACAGTCTCACAATGCTCTGCACTGCTCTGTATACCTCAGATACTAGGATTTGTTTAAGTATCACATTAAGAAAGTCATTAGCTAACTAGAAGCCCTACAGAGGAGGGAGACCAAAACTGTCATGTAAGGAAAAACAATGACAACTGTAGATATTACATCTGAAGATAGGAGGAAGACAAGATCGATATTTCAAGTTACCTGAGGAGCTATCATTTGGAAGAGGTATGAAAAGTATCTTCTGTTGGTTCAAAGGTCAGCATTGGACCTTCAGGCAGAAATTAGAGGGAGACAGACTTTCGATCAATCTTCTGGCAGTATGAACTTTTAAACAATGGAATAGATTTCTATTTGTAGTAACTGTCCCTTCTCTATAAATATTCAAGTAGATACAAAATGATTATCTGAAGGGTTTTAGAAGGAAAAAAAATATTCTTGCTTTAGATGACAAGTTGGTCGAGATACTATCCAAGGCTCCTGACAACTCCTGTGAACTTACAGTATAAAATTTTAAAAATTAAGTTTAGTTTAATTTAGGTTAAGCCATTAAATTTTATTATCTAGAAATAAAAGCATACCTTGGCCCAGGTTTTGGAATTGTGCCAGCCTTGAGTGCATCAATAATTTCTTCAATATCCTTAGGTGTCAGATCCTCCTAGAAAAAACAAAAAGTCATATCATATTAAGATTACCTCCTACTATTGAAACCTATGTAAATTCCTAATATCAAACTTACTGTTTGTCTCTCTCAGCTGATAAGTTAGTTACCAAGGTAGCAGCAACTGAGTAACTCCTATGTATAGTGTACACTGCTAAATGCAGTATGCAGTAAGAGCTGCAGATGAAGAGGCAATACAGAGTAGTGCTCTGAAGTGAAACAGTTCTGCATGAGTCCTGGCTCTAACACTTACTAGACAGTAATCTTAGACGAGTTACTCAGCCTCCCTAAGTTCGTTTCTTCATTTGTAAATCTACTTCAGTGTTTTTGAGGATTAAATGAGAAAATACATAAAATAGAACAGTGCCATGGCACATGCTCAACAAATGCTATCTCCTTGAAGAAAAGAGTGAACAGCGAACAACAAATAGTAATTAGCACCAGCAGTCATAGTAGCTTAAAAGTAGATGCCTAATATCTATCCCTAACCTATAGATGTAATACGCTAGTGATATCTTCTTTCTTTCCCAGGTGAAATTCACTGTTTCAAAGTTCACTTAATTTTTGAAGGAAAAGGTAAAAAAATTTATTTTTGACACATGTATTTTAATGATCCTGACCCTCTAATCCCCAATTCAACCAGAGCAGCTTTATATTTTATACACTGTGTACCTATGTAAAATTCTAACCTCAAGGAAGGGTTGTGTTATTTAAAATAACAAATGCAATTAAAACACATACATACACGCTCATACGCCTAACTGCACCCTAGGATTAATCAAAAGACAGTCAAATCAGAATAAGCAAGATAAAACTAAGAGAAAATGACTAACCCATATCATATTCCCCTTTCCCCTCCAAAATTAAGTGCTTAAGAAAATGTTTGGTAGGACCTGTACTTTGCTAGAGAAATCGTGATTCAACACTATTCCAGTGCCTAGCCACACAGAAGGCCTTTAATATTTGCTGAGTGATTAAACATTTATAAAAATAAAAAGCTGCTTTCAAGGGCTGGCCCCGTGGCTGAGTGGTTAAGTTTGCGCGCTCTGCTTTGGTGGCCCAGGGTTTTGCTGGTTCGGATCCTGGGTGTGGTCATGGCACTGCTCATCAGGCCACGCTGAGGCAGTGTCCCACGTGCCACACCTAGAAGGACCCATAACTAAAAAAAATATATACAACTATGTACCGGGGGGCTTTGGGGAGAAAAAGGAGAAATAAAATCTTAAAGCTGCTTTCAAACTGCTTGGGGTTCAGCAGATGCTCAGAACCTCACAGCTGGAAGGAGTCTTTAAACTCATCCAACGATTTTATTCCCCCTCCAACTCTTTCTTCTGAAAATTTGAAAACTATACATGAATACCCATATTCTTACCACCTGGATCCAACAATTTTTTAATTTGCCATATTTGCCTTATGTACACATATGCGTTTTTTTTGTTTCGGCTGTATCATTTGAAAGCAAGTTGCAGATATCACGACACTTCACCCCTAATACTTCAGCAGATGATGCCTAGGATCATTTTCTTAACTAACACAATGCCTTTACCACACCTTTTAACTAACAATAATTCCTTAATAAAATCAAATGTCAAGTCCATATTCAAATCTATGCAACCCTCCTCAAAATGTATTTGATATCTGTGTTTTTCCTAAGCAGAATCCATTCAAACTTTATGTGACTATTTCATTTTATCCACCGGTCACCTCGGGGCCATAAAAGTTAACTACCCTGCCAAAGACCATACCATACTGACTGGAAGAATGTTTATCTTTGGATAAATCTGTAGGCTACTATATTTAGACATACAGTGCTTCATACAAAGCCCTGACTGTCTAATTCCTGCTAAAATCTGGATCCTCATTATTATGAGTAAATTGCAGAAATGTGGGAAAAGGAAAAGCTATGGCTGTATTTTTTTTTTTTAAGATTTTATTTTTTCCTTTTTCTCCGCAAAGCCCCCGGGTACATAGTTGTATACTCTTCGTTGTGGGTCCCTCTAGTTGTGGCATGTGGGACGCCGCCCCAGCGTGGTTCGATGAGCAGTGCCATGTCCGTGCCCAGGATTCGAACCAACAAAACACTGGGCCGCCTGCAGCGGAGCGCGCGAACTTAACCACTCGGCCACGGGGCCAGCCCCTATGGCTGTATTTTTAAAGGACTTTTTTTTTTAAATATGGGAAATAGAGAAGGTAAGAAATTTGAATCATTGATCACTAAATGAAGAAAATCACTGCAGAATGACAACACCCCAGAAATCTAAAAGGCCAAAGAATCGAATTTCATCTTCATTAAAAAGAAAATTGTAGCGGCTAGCCTGGTGGTGTAGTGGTGCAGTGTGCTCCACTTCAGTGGCCTGGGGTTCACAGGTTCAGATCCCAGGCACAGACCTACACACCGCTCATCCAGCCATGGTGTGGCAGCATCCTATATACAAAATAGAGGAAGACTGGCATAGATGTTAGCTCAGGGCCAATCTCCCTCAGCAAAAAGAGGAAGCTTGGCAACAGATATTAGCTCAGGACCACTCTTTTTCACCAAAAAAAAAGAAAATCGTAGATTTCCACTGCATTATGGCAAACTAGCTATCCCAACTGAACCTCCTGTTGTAACAACTAAAAAAATGCTGGAAAAAATTAAAAACAAACAAAAACTTTTAAATTTCATCAATATGCTGACAAGAAAGAAATACTCAGAGGCCAGAAACTCAAGGAAAACCCAGGGAGACAAGTGGAACACCAAGCAAACTTGGCTTCAGGGATTCACAGCCTAGAGGAGCAAGGGACCAAGCTCCAGGCCACAAGAGACCATCCAAATCATAGAAAGGACCCCCAAAAGCTATACCCTCAATGCAAGGGTAAAGTAGAAATTAAACTGTCCTTCAAAGAAAAGAAACCTGCTAGTCTAGAACCTTACACATTGGGGGAAGGGAGGAGGGTGTAAGGAGAGGGGCTTTCTTTTGGGCCAGTAGTATTTCTGAGAGCAAGAGAGAAGCAAAGTAAATCCCTTCTTGAAGAATACACCTTCAATGGAAGCCTCAAAGAATTTCCATAAACAAATTTCTAAGAAGCATGAGCTAATGAGATATTATGAATGAAAACCATGACATAATTAGGGTAGCAAGAAATTCAAAAAAAACGATAACTAGGGGCCAACCCAGTGGCGCAGCAGTTAAGTGCACACATTCCACTTCGGCGGCCTGGGGTCCACTGGTTTGGATCCTGGGTGCAGACATGGCACCACTTGGCAAGCCATGCTGTGATAGGTGTCCCACATATGGGGTGGAGGAAGATGGGCATGGATGTTAGCTCAGGGCCAGTCTTCCTCAGCAAAAAGAGGAAGATTGGCAGCAGATGTTAGCTCAGGGCTGATCTTCCTCAAAAATAAATAAATAAATAAATAAGAAGGATAACTAGAAAACTCCACATACTTGGATATTAAGAACACTTCAAAAAAACACAGGTCAAAGATGAAACCAAAACGCAAATTTAAAAATACTTAAAACTGGGGGCTGGCCCTGTGGCTAAGCAGTTAAAGTTCTGCCTGCTCTGCTTCGGCAGCCCAGGGTTTGCAGGTTCAGATCCCTGGTACGGACCTACTCCACTCACCAGCCATGCTGTGGAGGTGTCCCACATACAAAGTAGAGCAAGACTGGCACAGATGTTAGCTCAGGGCTAAGCTTCCTCAAGCAAAAGAAGAGGAGGATTGGCAACAGATGTTAAAGCTCAGGGTGAATCTTCCTCACACACACACACAAAAATACTTAGAACTGAATGATAAAAATATTACTAATCAAAACTTGTGAGATTAGGCTAAAACAGTACTTAGAACGAGGTATGATACCATCTCTGTAAAATTTTTAAAATAAGCAATATAGTATTACATATTAGCATAGCTGGATACATATATTAAAAGTTTAAAAACATGTACAGGAAGAATACACACTAAATTTATGATAGTGGTTCTCTCTGGGAATGAAAGGAAAGGAGTAAGATTTTGGGTGGGGGTGGTTTACCTGCATCTGTAGCTTATTTCTACAGACAATGACAATAATGATAAAAATAACACCGGAAGTAAGTGTGGCAAAATGTTATCTGTTAAGTCTTGGTAGTTATTTTCTGTATATGTAAATTATTAAATTTTTCATACTTTAAAAGTTTTTAAATGTGTCCTTATCTCCTGCAGTTAAATGCAAAAATGTTTAAGAATAATTTTTTTAAAAACCTTCTGGTGGACAATAATGTGGAAGCTAAAACTGACATATATTTATGTAAAGTTTTTCTATTCTTTGATTTTTAATAAACTTTGGAAACCAGAAAAAACAGCCTTATGGGGACTGGCCCCATTGCTGAGTGGTTAAGTTCACACGCTCTGCTTCGGCAGCCCAGGGATTCGCCAGTTCGAATCCTGGGCTCAGACATGGCACCACTCATCAGGCCATGCTGAGGCGGCATCCCACATGCCACAACTAGAAGGACCCACAACTAAAAATACACAACTATGTACTGGGGGGCCTTTGGGGAGAAAAAGGAAAAATTTTAAAAAAAAAGCTAAAAGAAAAGAAAGCCACCTGGATATTTATGCCAACAGTTTCTTCTAAATGAATAATTCAGAAACCAAAATCTATACGACAAGAAACCAAATATTTAAAATATTTTAAGTGTGACATAATACAGCTTTAATTTATATTAACTGAAATACTCACATAGTAGTTGTCATTTATCTGAACCATTGGTGCATTAACACAGGCCCCTAAACATTCCACCTCTATAAGAGTGAAAAGTTTGTCAGGTGTGGTCTCTCCAACCTTTATTCCTAAAAATATAGATGATGACTGTGAGGACCAGGTTATATTTTAATAGCAATATGGTTTAAGAAAAAAAACAAACAAAATGAACAACATATTACAGAGGTATACAAAAAGTATTTAAGAGCATTAAATTTCATAAACAAAACAACTCTGATAATTATACTACAAGTTTCAAGGATTTCTCAAGTGTACTTATTTAAAAACAATCAAATTTCAGGGGACTTATCTCCCATGTTTGTTGTTATATAGCAGTGCATCAGACTGTATTATTTTCATTTTGATTGTGATAATCTACTAAAATCAGTTAAAAACATCTACTAAAATCAGTTAAAAAATTGGCAAAGACTCAGGAAACTGCTAACGTCAAAGATCATTCAGAATGTGAGGAAAGCAGGTACTCTCATATCTTTAAGGAAGGCATTTTGGCAAAATACAGTAAAATTTTGACCCAGCAATTCTACTTCTTGTAAACAACCTCAGTATACAATAGGACAAGTATGCAAACTTGTTAACATTAAAGTAATTGCAGAATAACTTAGAAAAAAGAAGCAGACATACATACTATGCTATAGTATGTCTTTATGTTGCATAGCAAAATAAATATATTTATTTTTTATATAAAAATATATATTTGCTATGCAACATAAGGACCAAAAAGCAAACACAGACATCTTACATTTGTGTATTTAATAATAAAAATAATCAAACAATATAAAATCTAAAACTAACATATGCAACTATTATCAGAATTTGCACCTGAGAGGTGGGGGGCAGGATTGTGAACAGACTTCAGCTTTCTGTTTTATTTATTTCAGTACTGCCCAACTATTTCTACAACACGCAAGTACTTGATATTCAATAACAAACAAAATTTAAAAGATACCTCCTTTTACTTTATTCGATATATACAGTTGTAAATGCAGCAATGGCAATTTTGTATGGAAAAACGTCTTTTTAATTTTGTAAATGGTACTATAATAACATCTTATTTCAAATTTCCCTGCCTGAAGCATTCTTACTCTTCTCATATCTTATTTGTTCCAAGGCTCATCTGGAAGAATACATGGACAAGTGTGATTTTTTTATGTACCACATACTATCACACAATGAGTGAAACTTAATTTTCTAAACAAAGAAAACTTTAAAACTCCTATAACCTTTTCAAACATACTTAATGATTAGGGGGGAAAAAGGTGAAAACTCAGTTTTGAGGCTGAGAACTAAGGAAGAATATGAAAGAAATAAAGATGGGCAAAGACAGTAAGACAAAAATTTACTTGTGAAGTATAGATCCAATAAAATGGCAAAAGTTGGAAAAATCAGGTAGAAATAGGTTAAATCTAGAAAGACAGACAATTCTATTTTTCACAAAAGTTATAAATATAATGTGTCCCATACCAAGCTTTTTCTGAATGGCCTCCAGTATGCTGTCAGAGTTTCGAAGCATGCAAGGGGTAGTAGTGCAGACCTGAATGTGGTACTTTCCAACTGGCTTCCGATTGTACATTGTATAAAAAGTTGCTACTTCATATACTCTCATTGGAGGTACTTGTAAGACTTCTGCAACCTAAAATATTAGAAAAATTTTAAATAACATAATTATGAAGTTTATTAATTCAGCTTTTGGTATGTTATAAAAAAGCATAATTTCAGTACTGCTTCAATTTAGTAAAAAGAGAAAAATTTTAGTTCTTCAAAAGCACAAAATATACCTGTATTTGATATTGTGAGGTATAAGTAATTTTTGCAGACATCTTAACTCTTGAACCACAGAACCCAGAGGCACTTCCTTCTCCTCCTGCTCTCCACTTGGTCTTTGCAAAAGGATCTTTTCTCTAAATCTTTGTCACTATGAAGAATTTCTACTTAATCATTTTAATTCTTAGATTTTTGTAATTTAAAATAGCAAAAATTTGGTGGCCAAACCCCAATATATTAAACAACTGTAATTTTTCAAACTTTCACGAATTTTTCAAAAAAGCCTTAATGTTACTGGTGATGTACAGTGCATGCAAATGGTATGGTGACAGAAAAATGGTTGAGAATCAAGCCTCATTTATTAGCCCATATTGGCTTACATATCTAAATACTTACACACACATACATACTTATACACACCACACACAAACATACAAGGCTATCCAGAACAATTCAAAACACTACTTTTGTTTCCTATCAAGACACTCTTTAGAAAAGCTGGATCTTACAGGCTAGTACTTCCCAATCCTTCACATTAAGGTATTTACAGAAAATACTTGTTTTGACATACTGGGGTTCAGGACCAAGGGAATCACTATCTGAGCACAACTCTTGGTCAGGACAAGTCTGTTAAGGAAAACAGGTTTTTTAGCTATTTACTAGGGCTGGTCCACATGCAGTCTATTCTGACTATAGTCCTGGCTACAATTTTCTAGTTGGTTTAATATCATTAATCTATAAGGTCTTAAGATTTTGTATCTGGCGCTTAAAAATTATGCATATATCCAGGTTTTGACATGAAAGAAAGTAAGGCCCTGATGTCTAATTTGAAAAAGCTCCCCTGGGATGCTGCTGTGCACCACCTTATGACTTAGTGACAGTTACAGAACTAATGCGTGAGCTTCTGGATTTTGTTTTTGTTGTAAAGTTGGGCTTTCCTTTGCAGGCTGGGGCAGCAGGAGGGGCAGTGGGGAACAGTAACAACAAAAGTTTCAAATGTAAAGTGGAAAGAATCTTGATTCTATTCTCTATACGCTATTTCCTGCCTCTCACACATACGCATCCAATTCTAAATAGAACAGGAACAATATTTTTGAAATGTTCTCACATTACTTTCTCATTTATTCTATTTTGTTCTGCTAAGCCGGCGACTCAGCAAGACTTCCAACAAGCTTGCCATTATTAAAAACATTAATTTTTGCAAAAAGAAAAAAGTGTCTATGATTAGAAACATACGTAAATCATTATTATTGGCTATTATAATTTAAAAAACAATGTAAGTAATTTAGAAAACCTCTAAAGAAATACGTGATTTATTGAAAAAATAACCACCTGACTATATTTACTAAGTATAGTACCAACCTAACTTGCTTTATAACATTTTTCATAGTCAAAAAAATACTAAGAGTTCACAACAAGGTTAGTGTACTGTACAAAGTAAGTAAGAGATCAATGAACTAAATCTAAAATTTGCATTTGGGATTCCATTAGACAAACTGAGGACTTTCCTGTTCTCCAAGAAAGATCATAATGGTCTAGCCTAATAGTTAAACCAAATAAAATTTAGAAAGTGAAAAGAATGAAGTATAGCAGAATCTCTACAACAGTCAAGTAGAAAATGCACTGAATTGGAAATGATCAGTCCTACCTCTATCACTTAGACATCATAACATAATAACTGGGAGAGATGTTCCTAGTGCAAACTCTTCAGGGCAGACGAGGAAGTAAGCTCAGAGAAAAGTCAGATCTCTTAGCTCAAAGTCAAATATATTTTTCACTATATGACACTGGCTTATTAGTTGTATGATTCTCATAAGAATCAAATAATATGTGGTTTTGTATGGCACTTTGTAAAGTATACACTGTAACATAATACCACACAAATGTAGTTACATTTGTAGGATATAAATAAACTTGAAATTTGGATTATTGCTGAAAACACTATCAGAAAACAAATGAATCTTAAAATATGTATGAATAGACTAACTTCATTTAAATAGATCACCCATAGGATTTCTGTAGGTTGTTAATTCCAAGGTGCCATAATCAAGTGTCATAAATACCATATATTATATAGATTTTTGTCAAAGCCTGTAGCCAAAGATGCAGAATATTAAAGAGATTCATATTAGCTGTGAGTAGGTTTTTTTCTCTGTAATTCTAGTATTTAAATAGTACATTAATTTTCAGGACATCTTGACAGCAAATTATACACATTTGGGAGCTTTTATCTTTATTATGGCCACTTCTCTCAAAAAGGAAAAAATAAAGAAAAGAAAACCTCTTACGCTATAATGCCTTTACTATTTCCTTAAGGATAAAAACCTCTACTCTTTCAGTTATCTGCGTTATTAAGGGAATCAACAAAACATAAATGTAATTTGAGGAAACATATAAATGATTAAACAGCTTCAAACTCCTAGAGTCTGACGTTAATGACTTCTGGAGGAATTCCTACCTAAGGAAGTTAACATACACCCTCTCTCCTCTTTCCCAACTAAGGCAAAAATGAATTCAGTACCTTGTTCATAGCAGAGATGGGCAGCCATCCATTCTGTCTTTGGGCTAAATCCAGGATTGGAAGCACTGCTGCTGCTTTATGCCCTTCAGGATAGTTTTTTACAATTGCTTCTATCCTCTGTATCAAAGAAAAAGCACTTGTTTTTATACATCTGGAAGATACTAAATATTTTGTAAATTAATTGTAATGTTAAATACCTTATAGTTTTCTGGTGTGAAATCAAATGGAGTATCTGGGTTATTCTCAGGAGTATCTCTATGCTATAAAAGGGAAAAAAATGTTTTTCAAAATTCCATCAAAAGTGTGAAACTTTGTACATTACTATGCTGCTAGTGATCGTTTATCTCTTCACTTTAATTCCAACATGATATATACCAATCTATCCGTTCATCAAGAATGGCTTAAACTAATTCTTAAATACACATTTGATAAGTATGATTACCAAAGTAACATTAGCAGATCAAAATTTTAGGTAAGTCTTAAAAATCACCCTCTAAAGGTTAAGTGAACTAGCTTTAGGAGCAAAAATCAAAATAAGTTTTACCCAATTTGATTAGAGAATAGGATCTTCTAAAAGTAATTACCAAAACATTAGCAATTACTGGAAGCCTTAGAAAATCAAGACACAAAATTCTGAGTGTGAACATATGTGCATTTTTCCAAAAGAGAGTGTATCAGATTGTCAAAGGGACCCATTACTTCAGGGAAGGTACAAAAGTACCATCTCTTCCCCACATAACAAAAACTATCCCACAGCTAGTTTTCCATAACAGAAACTGGCCAACAGCAAGCAGCTTTATTTCTTCTCCATAAAAGAGCAGGCCCTCTTCAAAAACCGACAAGAAATGGCATGTCAACAGGAAATCAAATGAGTCACACTGAGATTAACGCTTACACCAATTAATGTTTTGTATGAACGGTGAACACAGAATTCAATCCCTTAATATGTTAACTCTCAGAGTACTGCTTTTTCAAGGACATAAGAGAGGAAAGAAAACAGAAACTTTGGACAATGATCTCAAATATGTGGCAAATTTGATACGTTTTTGAAGAAGGATGATAAAATATAAAGTAGAAACCTACTTATCAATAGTACGGCTAACTCAGCATTTGTTAAGATGCAGCCTGGAAATAACCCAGGTTACAAAACTATACCACACTAACTCTAAATCATCATACAAGTCCACTAAATTGCCTTTAAACAACACTAGATTAATCCTTGAAACTTGTACCTTGTCACAGAAAGGGGACAGATTATCTTATCCTTTCTGAATTGTGCAACTAAGCTGGGGAGTTTACTGACCTGTACCTGTACTTAAACCCCGGAAACCAAAAATATAAAGGCCAAGTGCCGATGTATTCACTATGCTACTAAAATTGATGAGTTTCAAACTAGTGCCATTTTGGGATTCCCCAAGTTGTTGCAGCCTCAGAATCTTCAGCGAGCCAACATGACTGACTTTTAAGTACCTAGTGTGACCAGTGCTCACAGTAACTTCACCAAAGAATCATCTAAATTCTTGTTCCCAGAGTTGCCCTGGTGCCAACTGAAACTTGAGAGGTTCAGCTGGCACCAGACATCTTTTGAAATGTAGTAAATTCAATTAGCTATATTTAACTTCTTACAATTGCCAGCATATACCAAAGACACTGGTGTTTAAGATATTTTGGATTATTACAACAGATTTACCCAAATTTCCAAGTCTTTTTATTCTGAAGAAATCTAAGTACTTACCACAAATAAGGCTCCTCCAGCTCCATTTTGCACAGCTGTCTTATGCAAATTCCTTATATGTCTTCCCTAAAATTTTAAGAAAGTTTAGTAAATCACAAACCTTAAGAAATTTTTTGTAAGTAAATAGTTTAAGATTCATAATTAAAAACAATAGAATCAACTTATGGAAGTAAAAGATCTTAAGAGATAGAGTCTACTACCCTACAACCTGCCCACGTCTATTTCAAGAAAGACATAAGGAAATGGAGATCCAAAGGTAAGGTTATTAACCTGCATGAGGTGGCCCACTAAGAGTAAGTGGAAGAGCCAGCACCACACCCCGCTCTGCTGAGCCACGCGCCCTTCACACTGCACCCTGCAGGCGAGCATCTGGAGAGTTAGCGTGCCGCTGACTTGCTGCCTGTCACTCTTGTCTGCCTCAAGTTGGATGCCAGCTTTCGTTTAATGTGGACCTTCATAAACATGTTTTCATTCTGTACAAATGAGTCACATACTCTGTACAAATGAGTCAACTGTGTCCCCCTTTTCAATTCTTTACTAAGTTCTTTAGAAACTCCAGCCATCAAAGTTTCAGAAAGCTGCTTATGATGCTATGCAGACTGATCATACTCAACTGTTTTGGAAAGAATCCATTTGATTACCTTCTCCCTTGCACTTGATTTCTCCTTGCCCTGCTGCTACTCTCCCAAACTCCCCAAGTCCTGAAAAGCAATTCGACTATTGTTCAGAAATCATCTGATTTCCGAGTTCTACTAACCACAGATGGCAGAACACTAGATTAAACCAAGCATGGAACTGGCAAAGCTAGACAATTCCAAGGCAAACAGAGAAGGAAGTAAAAGCGGTGATGTACCAATCATATATTTAACCCTTTCCTAGGTTCAAATAAAATTTCAGTTGAAGAAATAAGTTCATGTAGAATACTTGCTTTAATTAAGAAGACAAGACCCAGGTACAGAATGAGAGACATATGTATAAAATATGGGAGTGATAAATATCAGTTTCAGGATAATGGAGGGGTGGGAGAATTTGATCAGTTAGTGATACACAAGGGGGCTTCAACTATGTTGGTTTTGTTTTCTTAGGCATACAGTGTTTATTACATTCTTTTTTGGTGTCTGAAACATATGATGAACTTTTTTTTAAAAGAATGCAACATGTATCAAGAGAGTTTATGTTCTTATTCTTTTATTCAGTTTCTCCCAAATTGCTCCAAGGTCAATCTGTAAATACAAGATTATGCCTATATCCTTGACTTACCTGTCCAGAACCTGGATTGAGATAAACAAACATAAAACTAAGGCCATAATTAAAAAAAAAAAAAAAATACCGTAAGAATAATATCAGGGGCTCAGCAGTGAAGTGCACACGTTCCGCTTCAGCAGCCCGGGGTTCAGCGGTTCAGATCCCAGGTGCGGACATGGCACTGCTTAATAAGCCATGCTGTGGCAGGCGTGCCACATATAAAGTAGAGGAAGATGGGCAAAGATGTGAGCTCAGGGCCAGTCATCCTCAGCAAAAAGAGGAGGATTAGCAGCAGATGTTAGCTCAGGGCTAATCTTCCTCAAAAAAAAGAACAATATCAACTTTGAAAAATAAAGCTTTATTTAGAAGACAGTGACAGTCCCTGCCATCCCTTTAGCTGAGAAGACACTTTAAAAAAAAAAATCAAAGAACAATTTTTATTCAGTAACATTAGTGAGTTACTTAATAAATTCTGAGCGAAAACAAAGGATTTCATAACAAAGCAAGGAAGGACTAATTTAAAAGGAGGGAAAGTACCCAATTCTCTCTTTTCTTAACTTCTGAACTCTAACATTTTCTGTTTACTTTAACTGGCTTTTTACCACTCTCTCAGGGTGTGTTTTCCTCAGGGCTCAGTTCTATCCTATGTTCTTTTCTCTGCAGATCTTCTGCCTCTGAGAGCTTATCCATTCTCATCTATATCCATTCTTATCTATGATGATGACTCTTGAATCATATACAGTCATCCCGCAGGATCCGAGGAAGACTCTTCCAGGACTCCCGCAGATAGCAAAATCCCCAGATGCTCAAGTCTCTAACTTGGCCCTCAGTATTTGCTGGGCTCAGTATCTGAGGGAGTCAAGTTAACTGCGGATTGTTTACCATCCGCAGTTGGCTGAAACTGCCGACCCGAACCCACAGATACGGAGGACATACTGTACACATCTGATGACAAAAAGTGAGTGTGAAGAGATCATAAATATATATGTAGTCATGCATAGCTTAATGACACAACCTGAGAAATGCATCCGTTAGGCGATTTCATCGTTGTGCACACATCATAGAGTGTACTTATACAAACCTAGATGGTAGAGCCTACTACACATTTAGACTATATGATACTATCTTACAGGCCCACTGGGGTATATGCAGCGCATCATTGACAAAAACGTCATTATGCGGCATATGACTATAATCAATGAGAAAAATGAACAAAAATGTCACACAATTCAAATAAACTTACTAGTAATTAAAAACATGCAATTTTAAATGAGATAACATTTCTAGCTACCAAATTAGCAAAGATTTTTTTTTAAAGATAATATTCAATTCTCTTAAGCATATAGAGAAGTGGGCATGCTTATACATTAGGTAAAAACTGATACAGCCTTTAGGAGAGCAAATTGGCATGGTGTACGGACAGACTAAAGAAAGTTTCTATCTTTTAACCTAGTAATTCTACTTTCAGAAATTTATCCTAAAGTATGAAATGATAAAGGTTTATATAAAAATGTCTTCTGTAGTATTTATCATAGCAAAAGACAAGCAACCAAAAAGCCCAACATAGGGAGGTTTTAAAAGAAATACTAGTAATTCCAACAAAAATCATATTATATAGCTAACAAAAATCCTATTTCCTAAAAATAATGACACAGAAAGAAGTATTTGTGCCACAACCATAACTGGAAAATATAAGAGTTAAACAAAAACAGCATAAACTACCATCCCAATTATATTCAACATAGACACTAATGCAAAGATTGGAAGGCCATAACAATTAAAAGTGCTTATCTCTGTTATTATGATGTTAAAAAAACTATTCTGTACTTTGTTTCTTATATTTTTCTCTATTTTCCAAGTTTCCTATTTAGCATGGATTAATTGACAAACTAGAAAAAAAAAATCTTATTTAAAACAAAACATTCATCAGGTACAAAATGAAACTTAACACCTCTACGTTTAGTCCTATTTCTCCTTCTAACTTCCCTGTATATCAAAGAAACCACCAACAACCTCCAAGTTAAAACAGCTTCAGTTATGGGTCAACATTTGATCCCTTCCTCATTATTCCAGGATCTGGCACATACTTTTACTTAAAATAAAAAATATAGAGATAATCTTGAAAATTGGTCTTTGGGCCTATGTAGCTACATGCTAGAAAATTTATTTTGAGGCACTTTCTGGCTCACTTGTAATTCTAGATATGAACATGTGTTTACACAAACACACACACACACAGATACTTCTATCCAAGATAAAGTGTTTTAAAATTCAAATTGCTGAAGACAGACTACTGATTGAGAACAGTCAAAAAAAATAAAAAAGCAGCTAAGTTATAGAAAAAAAAAACGCTACAGTTTCAGATCAACTATTTATTTTTTGGAAGATCTGGGTTTAGATCACCACTCTTGCTACGTACTAACATGTGACCTTGCACAAGCCAGTTTCTTTAAGCCTGAATTTCTGCACCTGTAAAACAGTGATACTTACTTATTGGAGTGTTCTAAGGTTCAAATAATAGTTTCTCTGAAAGTACTATATAACCTGTTAAACCATTATCACATCTGCTTAGCTGACATGGGGATAAAACATTTAATAACTAAAAAATGCAAGATTTAAACAACTGCATTTTAAGAACTGAACAAATATTTTAAAATTGTGCTTTGTAAGTTGATTCAACAAAGAGTCACTGTCACAAAATAACATATTACTGAGTTTCTTGCATTTGCACATAATTATTTTTTATTTATTATTTCTAAGACTGTCAATTTTTATTATCTTATTATTATAAGACTGTCAATTTTTCTGGTCAAAGTATATTTTAGATGGTTGAAAAATACCATCTCCTTCCTGTCTACTGAAATGAACATACAGATTTATCTTTCACTTGCAGTGGGGAAGGAAGAAGTAGTGCGGGTAGACGATCCTCTATGGGTCTCAGGTTTCTACACATCTTAGGAGTAGAGGCACTAGGCACTAACAGCTTTTGTTCCAGATTATCTTTTCAAGGATTTTTGTAGTGAATGTCTCCCCCTGGGGCAAAGGCTGGGTAAGTTTTCTTGAAGCTGGGGTTGGATTCCTCAGCTATGATGCACAGCATTCACTGGAGCTGCTCCAGGTCACTCCCACGAAATTTGAGGGTCAAGAGGAACTAACATGAACAGGAAGCTTACGCTGCCTGATGGGCCCCGAGTGATAAAGTCCTCTGTCTCTGACCCAGGAGTCTCAGCCAACATCCATGAAGCCGAGGGAGGTTAACTTGTCAGCTTCTAAGTAGGGTAAAATCTCAGCGCCTTCACAGCTCTTGACAAAAGGTCAACATGTACAAACACACTAGTCTCCATGTCCTACCGATTTTTCAAAATATAGAAAGTATTATAATATAGTGAATATTATACAAGAAATAAAGGAATAAATGAGATGAATACAAAGATGATATAAAAGAAACCAGTAACAGTGGCTGTCTCTGACAGAGACAGAGGGTGACCAAGGATCTGGAGTGAGGAAAAAAATTTACTCTTTAATATAATATATGCACCATATTTATGTACCATAATTTATATCCTTGCAGAGTAGTCCCCCCATCTGTGGTTTCAGTTGCCTGTGGTCAACTGTGGTCCGAAATAGTAAATGGAAAATTCCAGAAATAAACAACTCTTAAGTTTTAAATTGTGCACCATTCTGAGTAGCGTGATAAAATCCCATGCCGCCCCTCACTGTTCTGCCTGGATTTGAATCATCCCTTTGTCCAGCATATCCCCACTGTATATGCACACTACTCGCCCATTAGTCATTTAATAGTCATCTCCACCATTGCAGTATCGCAGTGCTTGTGTTCAAGTACCCCTTATTTTACTTAATAATGGCCCCAAAGCTCAAGGGTAGTGATGCTAGCAATTCAGATATGCCAAAGAGAAGTTATTGTGATTAATCTCTTACTGTGCCTAATTTATAAATTAAACTTTATCAAAGATGTGTATGTACAGGAAAAAACACTAAATATAGAGTTTGGTACTATCAGAAGTTTCCAGCATCCACTGGGAGTCTTGGAACATATCCCCCAAGGATAAAAGGGACTACTGTACCCCTATTCTTTAATATACACAATATTTATCATATTTTATATTTACTATAACATATATCCTTGCATACTGTTTGAAGTTTTTGCAATGTATATGTATCACATTTCAATTTTTAAAAAAAAAGTCTTTAGTCCTTTTCCTCTGTTACTATCACCATTCTATTTCAGACATTATTTCAGGTCTATGCACTACTCTAACAGTTTTCTAGCTGACCCCTCCCCAATCCAAATCATCCTGTCTAACATCACCAAACTAATCTTAAAACTACCGTCTTTCTGGGATCTTTTTGAATACTACATCTACTCAGACAAGAGAAACAAAAGAAAAAATTAACAAGTGGACTTCATCAGACCAAAGAGCTTCTGTAAGGCAAAGGAGACCAGGAACAAAACAAAAAGACAACCCACCAACTGGGAGGAAATATTTGCAAATCATGTAAACAACAAGGGGTTAATCTCCAAAATATATAAAGAACTCACACAACTCAACAACAAAAAAACAAACAATTCAATCAAAAAATAGGCAGAGGATATGAACAGAGATTTCTCCAAAGAAGATATACAGATGACCAAAGGACACATGAAAAGATGTTCAACATCACTAATCATCAGGGAAATGCAAATCAGAACTACACTAAGATACCACCTTATGCCTGTTAAAATGGCTATAATCACTAAGACTAAAAATAACAAATGTTGGAGAGGTTGTGAAGAGAAGGGAACCTTCATACACTGTTGGTAGGAATGCAAACTGGTGCAGCCACTATGGAAAACAGTATGGAGATTCCTCCAAAAAACTAAAAATAGAACTACCATACGACCCAGCTATTCCACTACTGGGTATCTACCCAAACAACCTGAAATCAACAATCCAAAGTGACTTGTGTACCCCTGTGTTCATGGCAGCAGTATTCACAATAGCTCAGACATGGAAGCAATCCAAGTGCCCATGGACCGATGACTGGATAAAAAAGAGGTGGTGTATATATATATATATATATATATATATACATACACACACAATGGAATACTACTCCACCATAAAAAAACATAAAAAACACAAAATCATCCCATTTGCTACAACATGGATGGACCTGGAGAGTATTATGTTAAGCAAAATAAGCCAGACTGAGAAAGACAAACACCAAATGACTTTACTCATATGTAGAAGATAAACAAACACACGGACAAAGAGAACAGTTCAGTGGTTACCAGGGGAAGTGGGTCAGGGGTAGGCACAGGGGTTGAAGGGGAGCACTTACTTGGTAACGGACAAGAAATAATGTACAAGTGAAACTTCACAACGATGTAAACTATTATCAACTCAATAAAAAAAAAAGAAATGTGAGTTCTCACACACACACACAAAAAGTGGAAAAAAAATAAAGTGCAGGATAAGCAACAGATGTTAGCTCAAGGCCAATCTTCCTCACCAAAAAAAAAAAAAGGAAAGAAAAAGAAAATCAGGTATACATACAGAGGGAGACAGATTAGAAATGAAAAGGCCTGCCTCCCTTGGCTCATGATGTTCCAGTTTAGAGAGAAAAGGATGCATGAATGTACTCTATTTAAAACAAGCTATTTACTGTTTGTTTTTTTTTAAATAGTAAATGCCACTTTTCTATTCCCGCAGAAAACCTAAATATATATATGTTAGCATAGCATTCGAGCAACTTAATTTAAATGTCTGAAGTTGACTTCTTCAAAATAGGAGAAAAAGGGCTCAGATTTTGTGTATGAAACAAAAGAAGCAAGCAGAACAGTGACAGTACATTGATAAATATTAGCCTTCTTTTTTTTCAACCAGCATAAACTATTATTCATAGCAAGTTAGCACATGGCCATTTTCAAAGCTGGCCTGTTTCGTTCTGTCTTGCTTTTTGGTGAGGAAGTTTGGCCCTGAGCTAACATCTGCACCAATCTTTCTCTATTTTGTATGTGGGACACCGCCACAGCGTGGCTTGATGAACGGTGTGTAGCTCTGCACCCAGGATCGGAACCCATGAACTCCAGGCTGCTGAAGCGGAGCACACAAACTTAACAATACGCCTCCGGGCTGGCCCCAAAGCTGCCCTGTTTTTTGATATCTTTAATAACTTGACCTATTTTACATCTGTTACAATATCTATGTCAGTCACTTTCAACAAAGGAATAAATAAGATATTAAAAGTTTGATTAACATCTTTACATTACTTAAAGGGCCATCTGAATTCAGTTTCACTTTGGAATAAAGAGGCACCCCAGGACCAGTTTTAGAACTGGAAAAAAACAACTTAGCTAGGCTTGACTGATTTGAAGAGTAAGCTCAGTGTTCTCCCCTTAGACTAGAGTCTAGTTTCTCATAAGACTCTGAAATGTCTATACTTCAGTGAGTTCCAACTGAATTCAGTGAACTCCAATTGAAAATTCAAACGATGTTTTTTTTAATAAACAAGAACGTAATCTGATATATAATGCAGAATTAATAGTGCATTTCAATTCTAGTTTATTCTTTTTTCAGGGTGTTTCAGAAGGAGCAGAGAAGATTTACAGCAGGCAAATAGCGGCAGTGATTTCTTTGGATTCAAGTAACCTTGAGTAGCTTTGTGTTAAGTACTTCAACATACCTTTTTTCATTGACTTCTCAAATATCTGTGGTTAGAACTTATTATTTCCATTTTACTTTTAAAGAAATTTAGGCTCAGAGACAGTAACTTGCCCTCCACCACACAATTAGTGACAGAGATGGATTCTGAGCCCATGCCTTTTGAATCTAAGTCCTCTGCTCTTTCTACTAGCCCTTCTCTTTTAACATCATTTGTAATACTGATAACCAAAAGTTCAAAATGACAAAAACTAAAATTTCACATTCTTCCACCCACTCCCCAAGAAGAGGGTTTTTTTCCTTAGTTTCCTTTTTTTTTTTTTTTGGAATGATTCAACTTATGTGAAATTTATGAATAGGCAAAAGTCAAAATAGCGGTTCCTTCTGGGGGGTTACAGATGGCTTAGGAGAGCATGTTTCATTGTCTTAAGGAGAGTTGAGGGACCAGCTCCGTGGCCAAGTGGTTGAGTTCGTGCCCTCTGCTTCGGTGGCCTGGGGTTTGCCAGTTCAGATCCTGGGTGCAGACGTGGCACCACTCATTGGGCCAGGCTGGGGTGGTGTCCCATATAGCACAACCAGAAGGACCTGCACCTGGAGTGTACAGCTGTGTCCTGGGGAGCGCTTTGGGGAGAAGAAGAAGAAAAGAAAAAAAGGAAAAGGAAGATTGGCAACAGATGTTAGCTCGGGTACCAATCTTAAAAAAAAAAAAAAAAAAAGATTAACAAAAGAAAAATTTGGGAGCTGGAAATATTTGAGTGGTCAAAGTTATAAAGAGATGGCTGGGGGGCTGGCCCTGTGGCCGAGTGGTTAAGTTCGCGCACTCCGTAGCAGGCGGCCCAGTGTTTCGTTAGTTCGAATCCTGGGCGCGGACATGGCACTGCTCGTCAGACCACACTGAGGCAGCGTCCCACATGCCACAACTAGAAGAACCCACAACGAAGAATACACAACTATGTACCGGGGGGCTTTGGGGAGAAAAAGGAAAAAATAAAATGTTTAAAAAAAAAAAAGAGATGGCTGGGAAGGTGACTAAAAAATAGAAAGTAGAAAAAAATAAGCCAAAGCTCCACTTACTGACAGTGACTAAACCTGAATGATACTGGAGAAAAAAAATAAAATCATAACAAAGAAGCAGGAAAAAGAAAAAAGATACTGCCCATACTAGTCTCTTAGATCTACCACATGGGCAGCCGCTAATGTGTTTTTTGGCGCTGTGGCATTTCCTGCTCCAGGAATGCATATAAATGGAATTATATAGTATGTTGTCTTTCGTGTCTTTTTTTCTTTCATTCAACACAATGTTGAAACGCATCCATGTTGTGTATATCTTGTGTTCCTTCCTTTTTATGGCTGAAAAGCATTCTCGTGTGTGGGAATCATTACAAATCATTCCACCACGTGACTTTTTGTGTCTGGGTCCTCTCACTGACAAGATCTTGGTGGTGATGAAGAGCAGAAGGAATTAGCGCTGATGCTCGTGGAAAGAACTTGGGATTCCAGAGTGGGAGAGAGGCAGTATATGTTAGGGTCTCGGCAGCAGCCGAAATGAACTATTTTGTGGCCAACAAAGTGGTCTGTGTGAGCATTAAAATTGGGGCACAGGCGGAGCTGGAAGGCAGGCACTGGATGCTCTGTATAAACCAGGGATGCGGGGAGGGCCCTGCGAGGGGATCTGGGAGGTGTATCCGCGCCTGTCTTGGAAGAGCTGGCCTTGCCTCCTGCCTCAGCTAATTGCTGCTGTTGAGCCTCTTGTTGTTTTTGCTGAATAGGCTTGTATTTGGCTCTCTTGAGTTTTGCTCTGTGGTTCTTGAACCAAACCTTCACGACTGTTGGATGTATCTCCATTTTTGAGGCCATTTCTCTCTGAAGGCTGGAGGTCGGGTATGGGTTCTCATTGAACAGGAGCCGCAAATCCGCCAGTTGTTTCTGAGTGAACATGGTTCTTTTCCTTTGTGGATACTTCTGGGGCTTTCCTTTAGGAAGATCCCCTGGGTCAGACATCGTGTAACCTGGATGTGTTCCTATGCTCTGGTCCAGTGACCTTCCTTAGTTTCTTCTGTTGCTCAAACATCATCAGTATCCAACTCTGCTCACCTTTCAATTCTATCAGACGTGTAGTATAAAAGGCCACATCTAGCGAGGGCAACTTAAAGGACAAGGAAGCTGTAAAACGAAACTGACAGAATCACTACCCTAATTAGTCAGGAGAGGACTAAGGTCAGGCAAATGGAAAACAGTCTTTTCCTTTATTAGCAACCAACTGAGGCAGGGAATATACCTTTTAGACTACTCTGAACATTTACAGATTAAATCCACTATATACTGTGTGCACCTGCATGGGGGTCACAACTCACATGTGAAACACCTCCTGGAAAAGAAAAGTGATGCTGGCTCCCTCTGTAGTTTCTTCCCATTATTTACCAATACCTACTGGCTTATTTAATCTGTACTGTACTGTATTTCCCCAAAAGTCTTTGTCCATGATACACTCAGGGTAGGTATTTTTACATTTTAAAAAATCCTTGAGGGGCTGGCCCCGTGGCCGAGTGGTTAAGTTCGCGCGCTCCGCTGCAGGCGGCCCAGTGTTTCGTTAGTTCGAATCCTGGGCACGGACATGGCACTGCTCATCAGACCACGCTGAGGCAGCGTCCCACATGCCACAACTAGAAGAACCCACAACGAAGAATACACAACTATGTACCGGGGGGCTTTGGGGAGAAAAAGGAAAAAATAAAATCTTTAAAAAAAAAAAAAAAAAGAGAGAATGAAATTATTAAAAAAAAAAAATCCTTGAGAAATCAGTTGTTCAATGCATTTTAGTTTAATAAAGTAGATGATGGGTTAATGGTAACTGAAATCTATTTCAAGGATACTGATAATAAATACAATGCTTTAGATACTGCGCTACAAACTTTAAAAATACTGTAACTCATTTACTCCTCACAGCAACCATACCGTATAAGTATTATTATCATCCCATTTTGCAAATGTGGAAACTAAGGCTCAAAGGGAGGAAAAAAACTTTTCCTAGATCACACAGTTAAATAAATGAAAACCCAAACATAAGTTTTCCTGACTTGAGTACAAGCCTTAACCACTAAAATTGTTTTGTATATTTTCAGATATACATAGGAGGGCTTTTACAAATGTCCTCCATATCAAGTTCCATCGTTAAAAACTAAAAATGTTAATTCGTATTAAAGAAACAGAAGCGATTTTTCTAGCACTATGAGAGAATTAACAACTAAAATTTGGCCAAATTTATATTATAGAAAAGCTACATGAACAGCCTAGGTATTAAAGGAGCATTACAGATTAAGATGACCATATTAATGGCAACAATATTGATTACTTTCAGCTATCTTGACCATAAATTAAACAAAGCATTCTTTAGACATCTAAAATCGAATAGGAATACAAACAACACTCAAATGTCCTAAGGACAGGAATACTCCATAGAAATGAAATGTCCAAACACTATTTTAGTCACGAGGTTCAGTCTCATCTTCACCAATTAATGTAATCTTGGGCAAGCTGCTCTGCCTCTCTGTACCTAGGTTTGCTCATCTACAAAATAACAGCAGTATCTTAAACTGTTAAAGAAGATTAAATGAGATAAAGTGTTTAGCATGGTATCATTATAAATACTCATGTGTTAGCCACTATTATTATTATTTTTGGAGCTTTAATTAAACAGTAACACTCACTTCTCATTATAATTTCTTCTTGTGCCCCTAAAATGCTACTGAAGGAAAAAAAGGTCAAACAACAGACCTCAATAATCTCAAAAACAAATGAGACCCTAAATAATTAAGAGTTGATTCTAACAGCAAACATTCATTTTCAAAAGTTTAAATGATTTTAAGAGCTTTTAGCCTAAAGAATTAACTGGTAAAACTTAAGCACGAACTTTTTAGTTTAACGTGAAAATCAAATAAACACAAACAAATGCTGTATAAACTTAAATTGCTTCATTTTCTAGTCTTAAAGATTAATACTCAGGTAAACATACATTTGTTTAAAATTTAATAAACCTATGACCAGAAGGAGCCCAAGTATCTATATTTTTAAAGCATCCTAGGTGATTCTTTTGATCAAGTTGGGGGATTATTGCTGTAGGGTATACAGTGCCTGTATCCTGGCTCACAGTTCACGGATTTTATGATTTTCAACATGCTAATGATTCCAAGAACAAGAAATGCTAAATGATCTTTTCCAACCCAGGATCTTTGGAAATACTGAAGGATATTAAGGAATATTTAGTCACTGATAATAAGGAACTTCCTTCTCCATACCTCAAAATATTAACAACATGTACCACATATCACCATAAATGTAACCATCCGAACACAACATGACATTATTTGTATTTTTCAAACTGTATAATTATTTTTTCATGGAACTACCATAATATCCCCTTAGGAACAAAACTGCATTCTTTTGATTCAAGAGTATTTCCTTTAAACGTCAACTAGCACTGTTTTGTAACTGAGTTAACAAAGTCTTTTTATCCATTCTCTCCTCTTAGTGATTTATTCTTCACTTCTCCTTTCTGAACCTTCCCCTTCTCAGGTAGCCAAAATTTTTTTTTTTTTTTTTTGAGGAAGATTAGCCCTGAGCTAACATGTGCTGCCAATCCTCCTCTTTTTGTTGAGGAAGCTGGCCCTGAGCTAAGATCCGTGCCCATCTTCCTCTACTTTATACGTGGGATGCCTACCACAGCATGGCTTGCCAAGTGGTGCCATGTCTGCATCCGGGATCCAAACCGGCAAACCCCGGCCCTGAAGTGGAACGTGCGCACTTAACCGCTGCGCCACCGGGCCGGCCCCCACCAAAGTTTCTTAAGTCTAACCTCATACAGAAGCTGAAACACTCACCAGATTTTAGTTACTATTTCCTGGACGTTTTCTACCTATGTTATGCTATTCTTGATGTGAAGAGGATTAAAAATGTGTGCAGTATTCCGTTTTCATTATAAATTGGTTAAGACAAGGATAAAATTATATCCTGCTATATTTTCAATAGTACTATTTGTAAATATTCTAATATGTCTTTCTATTAAACATATATTAGACATGGTATTAGTAACGACAAGATCACTTTTCTGGGTTGCAAATCATGGCTCAGAACCTTAACTTATAAGGAAAATTTCCAGATTTTCCCCCAAGATGCATACTTTTACTACCTTGATAAAATTATACTTTTTCCAGTAACCATCATAGCTATGTAACTGTCTGCAGTTTAATCCCAAAGAGTTGCTTTTCTTCACAGATTTGTCACGTACTTCTACAAATAGGTGGGTTCTGCACCCTTTCACCTCTGAAATTATCAAATAAAGCTGCCTACTGTACTGATCCCCAAAGAAATCTATTAACACTCCTTTATGCAGAGAAATGTCATTTTTAATGCCTTCATTTTGTTTCTCATCTTTATATCAATTTGCTATCCATGACAATTTTTTAAAAAATTATGCCTCACCTTGCTCAAAGGATGTAACAAATATTTCTTTCAACCTCATTGTAATTCAACATTAGATAGTCATTACAGACAGTGGCCTAAACCATGATCATGAGAAACATCCCAGAGTCCTCTTTTCTCTCTCTCTTACTCTCTCAATTTAGTCAGTCACCAAGTCCTACCCATCCTACCTCAACAACTTTTAAATTGGTTTTCCTGCTACTCCGTTTTTTCTGTGACTATCCCCAGTTCAAAGTCTTTCATTTCTCTCCTCGATTACTACAATAACCTTCTTCTTCTGACTTCCAATCTCATCCTTCTCCACATCTCCAGAGATTCTGTCCTAAAATTACAATGGGGGGAGGGTGAGGTGGTAGTGCTGGGAATAAATCTGATTTTGCTACTCATCTACTTAAAATTGTTCACTACCTACAGAATAAAATCTAAACTCTTGTGGTATGACATACCAAGGTCTTTATGACCTTCTCCAGCCTCATCTTTCACAACTCATTATTCCTTGTCCATCCTGCTGTGCTCTCACACTTCACTGTCCTGTACATACGGCTACCTATACCTCCAACGCTATGTCACACTATACCTCCCTCTCATCTACCATGACTAAGGTTCACTTCCTCCTCTTACCCCTCCAAAGTCCCTGAACCACTCTCTCTTTTCCCTAAGCAAAGTGAAATCACTTCCCTAGTCTCTGCTCAGGGTGGCATACCCTTCTATTATTATAGCACTCATTAAATCTTCACCACACATAGCAATTTCCCTCAGTAAACTTGAGCAACTTCAGAATGGTAGCTTAAAGAGAAAAAAACAAAAACTAGTCTTTTCTCATGTTGTCCTTTCCACCTAGACTGCCCTCTCCCCAATCTATTTGACTCCAACCCCAATCTATTAGTATTGCCTCCAGGAAAAATCTTATACTACCTTCAAAGCAAACTGCATGACCTTACTCATCTCTGTAACACTGTACTTTCACATTAAATGACATTTACCTTAATGTGAAGTTCCTCTTACATGAGACTATCAACTCGGCAAGAACAGGGATTGTCTAAATCTGTTTCTTATCTGTAATATGGGGAAATAACAGTACCAACTTCATGAGATTTAGAAGTAAATATTTAACACAGTGCTTGGCACATAGAAAGCAGTCACCAAATGCTACCTACCATTATTACCCACATTGTTACCTGGAGCCCAGCGGCACATGACCCACAGTAGGACCTCAAATGTTTACTGAAAGACTAAACTCTGCAAATTGGAACATTCCCATTTTACAACTGAAGGAACTAAGTGAGAAAAATAACAGCCCAAAGTTACAAAGCAAGAAAAGGCGGTGAAGCCACCATCCGAACTCAGGTCGAACTCTAAAGCCCTGACCTCGTTCTATACTACCACGAACTCTCTCCTCCTCTGCTGCTGAGAACCGACTCAACCTCAACTGTACCGCTAGGGGAAAAAAAGGCTTCTTTATTTCCAGGAAATGCGCTGTTGTTATGGTCGTCATTTCTGGAATCTGCATTTTTAAGTTAACCCGAGCAAGTGTTTCAACATCTCTGAGATTCAATTTCCTTGCCTAAAAGAGATGAACGTACTTGGATCTCAAAAGACCATCCAAGCTCTAAAATCCTGCTGAGTGCAGTATATGTGGTGGTGTTCTTTCAGTTAGTTTGATACGATTATTACCGAATTTTTCCGATATGCAAAACACAACTACAGTAAATGAAACACCGCGGTCACCCTTCTCTTGGCTCAAGGAAATGCTCATTAAGCTTTCACCAAGCAAGCTAGAGCCTCAATCCCAGAGTTGTCTCCAGGACGCTGCAACCCGACAGCAATAAGGTCACGAGGCTAGGGCTGCAAGGTGCCTCCTTCGCGGGCGGGTTTCGGAAACAGACCTGGCCGACCCACGACAGGCCACGTTCCGCGCTAGAGCGAAACAGCAACAACAGACGACCGAGCGGCCCCTCCTTCCTCCTCTCCTTGACCAAACTAGGTGTAAATCCCCAGCCCTGGGGGGAGGCCACGCACCCGCGCCGCTTCCTCTGCCGACCCTCCCTCGGAGCTCCTGGCTCACGGAGGAGCTGCAGCAGCAGCCGCCAGGGGACAGGGCGAAGGCCGCAGTGTCCTTGCCGCCGCCTGCAGGCCTGGCCAGAGCCCAGGGCTCTCCTGTGCCCACAACAAGGAGGCGCGGAGAGAGGGAGAACGGCGGAGGCGCCTGGGCTCATTCCGAGCGTCCTTACCCACTGGGCGGCGAGGCCCGGCGCCCGGGCCCTGAGCACCGCGGAGAGGAACATGGCGGACCAACCTGCGCGCCTTTCAGGGCGCCACCAGGCGAGAATCCCGAGCGAGCCTGGGACGCACGGCGTGCGCGCTCCCGAGCCCAGGCCTAGCGCGTCCTGGGCGGTGCGCCGCTCCCTACGCCGAGGCTGCGGGGGCGCGCGGGGGCTGCTGGGGCCCAGTGGGCGGAGACTTCCCGGGCGGAGGGGCGGGGCGAGGACCAGCTAGGGCCCTAAAAGGCCGGGTCCTGCTGGCTGCGGCTGGGGTCCCAACCTTGAAAGGAAACGTCTGCCTGAGTCATCTTGGGCTCCCGGGAGATGAAACGCCGACCTGGATTTATGGGGTGAGCTTCCCTCCTGGAGAACCTTATGAGGATTTAGCCACCTCTTTTTTTATTGTGGTTACTTTTTTTAAAAATTCCGTCGCAACTCCGTATAAATCATATTTTACAAATTATAGACTCGAAGATACAGAGGCTGCCACTCAGTGAGCCAGGCGTGGACACCAAATACCTTCGTTTCAATTCTTTTGCTTTGGAAACGTGTGCCAACATAGTCAGGGGTGAAATAACATGTCTGGAATTTGCTTCACAATAATGGAGGGTGGGAGATATGAATGAAACAAGATTGGCCATGAGTGATGACTGTTGAAGCTGCGTGGTAGTTCTCATTACTATTCTCGGTATTTTTGTACATGTTAGAAATTTTCCATAACAAAACTTAAAAACAAAAAAGCCACTTCCTTCGTGATGTTTGTTTGGTCATCTTTGGAAATTCCAACAAGTATGAATTCAGTAACGGCTATGATATGCACAGCACTGTTTCCTGCTGTGGAGAGTTTGCCAGGCACTAAATGCCCCTAGGTTTTTCCCTTCACTGCCTTCTTTTCTTGTGTGTCATGTCCTGTACCCACCCTCTTCCTTTTGCCCATTTTCTTAATAAATTTGTGAGTGATTTCTGGAACTTTCACAGCAGTACAGGGATTTTTAAAATTTCTTTCTTATTAATTTAAAAACTCTAAAATATTCCGTTGCAACTCTTTATGAATCATGGTTTACAAATTATGGAATTCAAGTAACAGAGGGCTGCCAGCCAGTGAGCTAGGAATAGACACAAAATGCCTTGGTTCCTATTCCTTTGCTTTATGTTTTATAATAGTGTGCTTCTCCTATATTGGCTTCAGTATTTTCCTTTAAAAAGGAAAAATGTTCTGGGTCTCAATGTTGATTTAAATTATTTATTATAAAGTTATCTAACTATATATACATGCAACACTATTATACACATAACACTGTTCTTATAGTTCTTAAACAACTAAAACAAAAGCACATCGCGAATTAAGTACATGCAAACTGACTGATCTGGCATGGATTCTTTGCATCTGGTATGCATGTTTTTACTGGATTCTATTAGGGCCTTCTCTGACCTCTTAGTCTGGATTAGTCCTCATGAAACTTTCCCTAAATATGCCTGCCTCCACTCTCTTACCACATTTACCACCAGATTATAACCTCCATAGGTGCAGAAACCTACCCTTCCCAACTTGTTCAGTTCAACAACTTGCACTGTACCTGGCATATGGAAGGTATTCAATATTTGTTGGCTGAATGAAAATCTTGCGCATGGTGCAAATATTTGTCCTCTCTGAAAAGGCTATATGTCTCTGGTTGGTTTTATGTTTATTTGCATTTATATCAGTGAGAATGCTTTTTGATACAAGTAATGGACACCTAACTAAAGTAAATTAAATAGTATTGGGTTCGCTATCTCACATGAAAAGAATTCCAGAGGTAGAGTAGTTCCAAGACTAGATAGTTCAGTTACTCAAGGATGTCCTTGAAAACTTGAGTGCCTTCCATCTTTCTACTCCATATACTCAGCTGTGACTCCCATTATGGTCACAGGATGGCTGCAGCAGTTCCAAGTATCATATGTAGATGACAACATTCCAAGGAAGAAAAAGAACTCTTACCTTTCAAGGGTTCCAGATGTTCCTCCAGCAGACTTTGTCTCATTGGCATACCTGTCGTGGTAGTTAGGAGAACAGGCTCCAGAATGAGACTGCTGGTTCAGATCCTATCTCTACTGCCTTCTAGCTGTGTGACTTTAGACAAGTTATTCTCTCTGGCCTTCCATTTAGTAATAGTGCCCTCCTCATAGTTTTATTATGGGAGTGAAATTAGTTAACCCTTGTAAAGTTCTTTTAAAAGTACCTAGCATAGAGTAAATGCTGAATAAATGTTAGCCTGTGGTCTTCCATAGTAGAGTAGCATCTCTTGGAATTCACAATCCATGGAGACCGTGTGTATCTCATTGGTGTCTTAACAGTAAGCAAGCACTTAGCAGGTGTTCCTAATTTCTCTTACCTAAGAGCAGAACCAAAGAGCGCAAAGAGTAATGTTTAAAACATTAAGGATCCTGGCTAAGGGAGCATCTAGCCTATTAACACATTCTCGAAGATGATACAGAAAGTAAAATTCTTTTAGTTCAACAAGTCATTCAACTGCTAGTAAGTTGTGACACCACTCTGTTCACTAGTCCAAAAGATTTGTTAATGTCCAGCATGACCCAAATAATTCTCAAGTGAAAACATTAGGATTAATCTCTCTCACACTCAGTAATGTGAGTTCATTTCTAGAGCCACCCCACTTATAAAGTAACCTAATGCACAATCGACTATTCTTCCCAGAGTCCTTAGGATAGAATCGTGGGGGCTTTTTGAAAAATCTCTGTTCTTCCTTCCATTCTCAAAGCCATTGTTTCTGGGCACAGACTAACATGGACATCAGTGATTTCAAATGTTAGTGACCTAACCCTATAGGCTTGATTGAGATTGGCTTCATTACATACATGTGATGAACGTTATGGCTGCCTGGTTAGGTATATTCCACTATTCTAAGTTAGTGCTACTACTATAAGCTCAGGGAAGTTGGCCTTAACTATAGTGACCAACCCTTTAATTAAACAGTACATGTCTTTGGGGGTAGGGGATGGGAGTCTGGGTGCTAGGGGACCTAGAATAGTCAGGAAGAATGACGAAGTGTGGGAACTTTGGCTCTGCAATTCTTGTGATTTCTTCTCCATTTAAACCATCACAAATAGGCGCTGTAGAGTTCATGGTATAATGAAAACCATGAGCTTTGTAATCACAAGGGTTTGGATTTGAACTCTGACCTCGTCACTTACTAGATTCTGTGAAGCTTTGGTTCTCAATTTATTTTTTTTCTTTTTTGCAGGGGAAGATTCACCCTGAGCTAACATCTGTTGCCAATCTTCCTCTTTTTTTTTTTCCTCCCCAAAGCCCCAGTGCATGGTTGTATATCCTAGTTGTAAGTCGTTCTAGTTCTTCTATGTGAGCTACCACCACAGCATGGCAACTGACAGACAGGTGGTATGGTTCCTTGACCAGGAACCAAACCTGGGGCGCCAAAGTGGTGAGAGCACTGAACTTCAACCACCAGGTCATCAAGGCTGGCTCTCAGTTTCTAAAAGTACAATTAGAATATCAAATCCTTCAGTTTATGGGAGATTATTAACGTGGTTCCTGGCACACCGTTCTCTCCAGTATCTAACAATGTGGTCTGCTCCACCTTTACAACACTTGAGTCAGGTATTCTAAATTATAACTGTCTCCTAGGTCACATCTTACTTATTAAAGCAGCCTCTCACATGCCCGCTCCAGCAATTCGGACCAGCCTGCCTCGCTGGCTTTTCTAATGAATGATGTGAAATGCAGGCCCAGTCGTGCTTTGAGGGAAGAAGAGAAACTAAGAGCCAGTTGTTATAAAGTCAGAACTCAAAGGAAAGAAAAAAAGGGATAAACTTACTGCTAGATGAGTAAGAGAGAGTTTTAGAAAGAGAGGGAAGAAAGTACTTTTCACAGGAAATCTGATGATGCAAAGAAGAGTAATGTGGTCACAGTGGCACCTGAAGGTAGACCTGTTTCATGCTCGTTGAGGATGAGGAGGGATGTAAGGGTAGTGAATAACTTCTTCGCGATCCTTTCAAATTCTTCTCAAGTTAATCTTGGACATGTAGGACTAGGAGAGGAAATGAAAATCAAAACAGCTGGTAACTTAACTATGCAGACTTTAGGAACGGACTGTTTAAAAAAATAAGAAGCAGAAAGTCCCTTAAGCCATATCAGATTCAGGTCACTCGTAACTTCCCTACTGTAGGACTGAATCCTGGTGGCTTCCATGGCTCAAGTGAAATTTTCTCTCCAGAATTTGATCAGTGCTTCCCTATCAAGTTATCAAAGTAATTAAACAACCATGAATATAATTTTTGCCTAATAGATTGACAGAATTTTAAGATTGTTAATTGCCAGTATTGGCTGTGTGTGGAGCAACAGTCTCTCCTCCAAGGATCGTAGTAATGTGATAAGATCAGCCTCCCCGGAGAGTACTTAGGCAGTATGTATTCACTTTCTTAATTTGCAAAGCCTTTTACCCAGCAATTTTGTTTCTGTGAATTTATCATAAGGAAATAACAAGAAAAGTCTACGAAGTTGCTTGTACAGATATGTTCATCACAGTGTTATTCATAATACTGAATATTATCATGGAAGCCATGTAAATTATCATCATCAATGGAGAGTTGATTAAACAAATTATAGTACAACCATACAATGGCATGTTGCTCTGCAGATTTAGAAATAATAATGAAGATTGGTATTTATCATAAAGGAAAGATGCCCATGATATGTTAAGTTTAATTTTAAAAATTTTAGAAAACATGTATAACATGACATAATGTATAACATAATATACATGTTATATATGTTATACATATAATGATATATATTTGTATGTGCATAGAAAAAATATGGAAAGGTACATATCAAAATATTAATAAGAGGTGGTGAACAGGTTGTAGTCTTTACAGAAGTCAAAATATAATGATGTACAATGAAATTTATATAATGTTATAAACCAATGTTCCCTGAATTAAAAAAAATGTTGATAAGAGTTCTCTCTGGGTGATGGGATTAAAGGTAATTTTCATTTTTTTCTTTACACTTTCTGTATTGTCTGAATTTATTTCAATTAATGTTATTTTTATTACAAGAAAAAATAAAGCTGTGTTCATTTTGAGAAACAGTCTAATAAAGAAAAAATCACAATTCTCTTCTATACGCACTTCTTTTTAGTGAATTAAAACCTCTTTAGTGTGTACTTCCTTTTACTGGTGTTAATTTTTATTCAGATTTTAATTTAGGGCATTGAAGAATGTGGGCTGGGAAGAGGGAAACAGAGCAGTTCCTAGGCTCTTTGGGCAGTTTTAATTCTAGGCAGAAGGAACAGCTCTGGACTCCTTCCCACAAGGCTGCCCCTTAAAATCTCTTTGCTTATCTGAATTTCTGTCTTCCTTGACCAGTTACAAAAAGATTCATATAACGTTTTTTGAAATAGCCAATTCTCCTTGCTGATAGAAGATATTCCTTGACTAAGAAAAAGTATATTGCATCTCAGTAGTTCATTTGCTTCCTCTACTTGTGCAGTGTGATGTAAATAACCTAAGCTGTATAGTGAAAAAGTGGTCAGAGCAGGATGAAATTGGTCAGAAAAGACTTCCATTCATTTATGTTCTGCACAAACATATATTCAGCCACTTTGATGTGCTAGGCACTAGGGCAGTGGAGATACAAAGATAGAAGACATGGTCCCTTCTTGGGAAGTCTTTACACGCTACAGGGAAATAATTAGAGTAAGGAGTCTGTGTGCAAGATGAAATGGGAACTCAGAGGAAGGAGTGCCAAAATATTACTGGGGGAGTTGGTGTAGTGCAGACCCCTGAAGACTACATAGGGATTTGTCATAAATATGGTTTCTTGAAGGTAAGTTTTCACCAAAGAAATGAAAGATAAGTATTGTTACAGAGCGGCTAAAAGGTCAAGGTGGCAAATAACTAAACTCCTAAACTGATCCTGCTAATTAAAAGGGTTAGAGGAGACGATTCCCCACTTCCTCTGGGGCCCACTCCCTCCCAGGTAATTTCAGAGTGTGGTAACAAAAGCGCTTGATACTGGTGCTGAGGCCTGCATTGTTCTTCATGGAGCAATATGCTTTTGGCGGGGACTTGCACATGACTGTGTATTAACGGTTGTGTGTTAATGTCAAGGTGGCGTGTGATAGAATTTTTAAGCCAGAGAAGAAGGGGCTGTGATATCAGGGAGGTGGAAGACAGGAATTGTCATGTGGATTCTGGGGTAGCTCGATCTAATGAGTCTTGGAATCGGCATTTTAGAGGAGGAAGGACTAGAAAAGACCTGATCCAATCTCCTTGCTTTACAGATTTTAAAAAAGTTACCAAGATTGCCAGAGTCTTAACAACTGCCTTCTTCTTTGATAATAAACTATTCAGTGTAATGTTCTGTGTGGTGGTGCTCTAGTATATCTCTGTAAAACCTAATGGGAAGATGAATTTTGTTCATCTGGGTAGTAGAGAGGTACAGCTCTGTTTCCTAGCTCTAGCTCATTCGTTTCTTGTGTTTATATAGTCAAAGGTCAAAAGCTGACTGAAAACAGATGAGCCCTTTCCTTCTGCATCATTTTTCAACTTTTCAGAGGACTTAAAATAAACTATCATTTCCCATTATTTACTTAAGAGATTTGTTTTGCAGAATTTGTAGCTCTTGGGAGCCCCTCTGTTGTTCTTACAAAGTACACAGTCTGATTCTTACTCATCTGTCAACATCTCAGGAATGCTAGTATTAATATGCATGGTTTAAATCACCCAAAACAGAGTTAAGAAGGCTGAATAGGCCAGTAATGTTTGTGACTTTCCACAAATATCTCATGTGTACAGAATCAGGAAATCACTCTTCCTTGAGATAGAGGAAATGAGACAGAGAGAGGAATGAGAGAATTATATCAGTTCTGAGACCAAGAATTAATTTCTCAGAATAAAAGAACTTCCTTTTCGGGGCTGGCCCCGTGGCCCAGTGGTTAAAGTTCTGCACGCTGTGCTTCGGTGGCACGGGTTCATGGGTTCAGATCCTGGGTGTGGACCTACTCCACTCATCAGCCATGCTGTGGAGGCATCCCACATACAAAATAGAGGAAGATTGGCATGGATGTTAGCTCAGGGCGAATCTTCCTCACATGCACAAAAAGAGAACTTCCTTTTGTAACCAGCATTTCATCTGAGACAAATAATGACACATTCTTAAAACCCACTGCAATCCTAGACTTCTAAGGGCTTACAACAATGTATAGCTGACCTTGTGTAGATAAGGGTTTGCACTAATTTTCACATGAATTTTCTTCTGCTGAACTCCAATTCAAAGTCTCTATGAAACACTCTCCCCAGATACATGCATACTGAATCCTCGCTGGTCAACCTCTCTAGATAAACCTGATTCTAAACTCTGCTTGCCCAATGACTGTGCTATAAAGACTCAATCTGACTGTGATAGCAATTGCAGATTTTACTAGATACAGTTTCTTTCTTATTTATTTATTTATTTATTTAGTGAGGAAGATTGGCACAGTGTTAGCTCAGTGACAGTTTTGTGAGGAAGATTGTCACTGAGCTAACACTGTGCCAGTCTTCCTCTATTTTGTATGTGGGATGCCTCCACAGCATGGCTGATGAATGGAGTAGGTCTGCACCCAGGATCCAAACCTGTGAACCCCAGGCCGCTGAAGCAGAGTGTGTAAAGTTAACCAGTATGCCACTGGGCTGGCCCCTAGATACAGTTTCTATTTATTCATATTATAGGCTTTCTCAGATTAGCATTTTAAAAGGTATTGAAAAATGAAGATGCCAGTGCCAACATGGGGAACACCTTGTTAACATTCATTTAATCAAATATTTATTTAGTATCGCTGCAAGTAAACTTCCCCTCTCCATGACTGCTTTCTAAATTGGCATAGCATTTTGTGTTAAATGTGTAACCCTGGGGCAAACAAATCCTAAGAAGGACAGATTTTGTCATGCCTTATGTGACCTCCTCCTCTTAAGTGTGGACTGGACCTAGTGACTTCTAAGAGTGAAATATAGCAAAGGTGATGGAATGTCGCTTCTATGACTAGGTTAGAAAAGACTCTGACTTCTGTCTCCATTGTATTCCTCGCTTGCATGCTTTGGCGAAGCCATATTGAAGAGGCCCACCCGGCAAGGAACTGAGGGTGGCCTCTAGACAAAAGCAGTCTAGGAACCGAGGCCCTCAGTTTACCAGTCTGTGAAGAACTTTATCCTGCAACAACCATGTGAGCTTGGAAGCAGATCCCTCCCCAGCCAGGCCTTCAGATGAGATTTGAGCCTTGGGTGACATCTTGATTTCAGCCTTGTAAAAGACTCTGAGACAGGGGACCCAGGTAAACTGTGCCCAGATTCCTGACTCACAGAAACTGTGAGATCATAAACATATCTTGTTTTAAGCTAAGCTTTGGGGTAATTTGTTATGCAGCAGTCGATAACTAATAGGGAAATTATCCTTGTTCTTAAGGAGTTGACAGTTTAGCTGGATTCAGAACAGTAACTATAGCACAATGTTAATAAAAGAAGTGCCATCTTGAGTAACTTGGAAGAGCTTTAAATCAGGGACTCAATTCTGTGATTCTGGCATTTTAATTCTAGTCTCAAGCTAACTTGATTTCTGTTCTTATAGATTTTCCAGCTGGAAAGGCTCTCGAGCAACTCCATCCCTTTAGTTCTTACCCTGTAATCCGTGTGAAAAGAAGAATGATGATACATATTGTAATTTCCCAATAGACTACATGTTCCTTGGGGGTAAGAAGAGTTCTTTTTTTCTTTCCTCTGTCATGGCACCTAGTTCATGCTCTTTCATGTGAGGGAGGGCTCACTAATTATGAAGGATAAACTCTGTTCTCACAGTTGGTAAAAAAGCAAAAAAACACATGAAAGACTTCTGAATTTCCTGAAAAACCTGAGAATTCTGGCGCACGTGCTGGAGAGAGGCTGGAGCGAGGGGGTGCCAAAGCGGTCCTACGTAGAGCTCTGACGCACGGTTCATGAGGCAAACATAGGAAACTTTGGAAGACTTCCACGGGTCATATTAATTGTAACACTGCATACTTCCTCCAGAAGCTTTCCAGAATGACTAAAACAACAGCTTTGAGTGTTATTTTTACTGACTATGGCAGATGCTGCTTGTGCTCTGCCTATAACCTCTAGGTACTCGCCATCACAGTATATGCCAGGGCAACCCACCGCAAGCACGCACAACTTCCTACTACAACCTACCGCAAGCACGCACAACTCCCTACTACAACCTACCGCAAGCACGCACAACTTCCACTTGAGGGCTTCAGCCAGGCGTGCAGGCGCAGTGCTCAGCCAGCGGCCATGTGAACGGCAGGAAAAACCCCAAAACTTCCTTGCCTTTCTTCGATGGGATGACTCTGAGCGTGTTCTGTGCTATCATCCATAGTTGCCCACTGAACCCAGGTACTCACAGGGGTAACCCACTTAATAACACCTCCTTGGGTCACCCTCAGAACAAACTACTTGGGCTTAAATCTTCATCTCAAAGTTGGCTACTGGGGAAACTCCACTTAATACCCTAGTGAACAAATAAAGATAGGAGGCTTAAGTCAGAGTCTGATTTAATTAGTCCGGTTGAAGCTGTCTTGCTTAAGCGCCTCAGGAAAGCACTAGATGTAACTTGGTGAGGTGGGATCAGTGGACAAGGCTGGGAAGCGCAGGACATGTAAGTTCACTTGCTTGCTGGAGAGGGTGAAGACTGGGAGCTCAGATCCAGCTGCTGGTGCTGAGAGAAAATGAGGCTGCAGGGCAGTAGCCCAAGGGGGTGGCAATAAAAGGTTGTGGTTACGTCAGCAGTCAGCTTCAGATGTAGGGCCTGTAGGGGTCTAGTACCCTAGCAGAGGGGAGAGCACAGAAAGGGCAACTTGGGGTTGCGTTCGGATAGCCAGGCAGCCAGGCGGTGACCCAGAGCATTATCAGCAGCGAGCTGGACTCAGGCACTCAGTCAGGTCTGAGGGAGCCTTCCAGTCTTTGAGGAGCAGCTGCTGGAACAAAGCAAGGACACAGTCCTAGAGAGACTTTGGTACTGACCCTGAGACGACACATGGACTCAGGCAACAGGGACAAAAAAGAAGTGAGTCCAAGATCAGGACCATGGAGACACGGATGAAGAGCACGGGCTTTGGAATTGGAGACTCTTTGGTTTGAATCGTAGCTTCCCAGCTTTCCAAAAGGGAGACTTTGGGCAAGATGTTTAGCCTTTCTGAGCTCAGTTTCCTCACAGGAGAATGAAGACAATTGTTCTTCCCTCAGAAAGTCGTGGAAAGATTTTCACAATAAAATGTAAAGTTGGAATACAAGGTAAGTGTACCATTTCTAGGACTGAGTAAGCAGGGTCAGTGACCCTGAGAGGCCACGCTTTCCACTGGAGCCAGAACTTGCCTTGAACATAGACAGAATGTAACAGTGTTCTAAAAAGCATGAATGATCAAGGAACCCTATCATATCCTTTCTTAGTCATGGTGCTTCCCTTTTGGTGAAAATGATGCATTCCAGCCGGAGGAAAGAGGAAGCAGCCTGACTGAAGTCACGACTGGGGATGTTAAACAGGCTGACACTGGTTGAGAGCAGTAGCATGTGTGTGCGTACACATGTACCGGAGGCACGGGGGCCGAGGGAGGGATGGAGTGGAGACATAAAGCAGGAAAGATCCTCAGGGGATCAGGTCATGTATTCCCTACTAGATACTCAGCAGTAAACCAGGGTGATGAGTCCTAGAGACTGTCTGAGACGAAGGGTGGCAACAGGGACCAGATTGCTCCAGCAATGGGGAAAGGAAGGCTGGAGAAGCAGTGGACTAGGAAGGACTCGAAACACTAAATCTGCCAAGACCCAGGCAACTGTGGCCATAATGATCCTCCAGGACAGGGTGATAGGCACAGTGCTGAACTCCTGGGGAAGCTCAGTACTAACGAGTTAAGTAGGTCGACAGTGGCTGTATGCTGGACGGAGTTCAGTGCCTGCTGATTTTCAGCCCTATCTCCAAGGATCTGCCAAGTAGCAGCGTGAGAACATATCTATGGGTGCTCCAGGCAGTAGTTAATACATAGAACCTGTGGAATGTTCTATTTCCAAGCACGCTTATCAAGTTAAGTTTGTATTAAGCCTGTTAGAAATGAGGGGAGGTTACCAAAAACAGGAGTTTTCTAAGAAATATAGCTATTTAATCACAACACTTATGATGCTTGTATCAAATATCCTTAAACTGACCTAGAAATCTAGAGGGAAAAAATATCAAGCTGTACTTTTCTCAAGAGAAAACTGCTTGCCTTATCTTTGGGTTGAGAGATGATTTTTTTTAAGTGATGCAGACTTCCCAATAATTTTTAGAATATTGACAAATAAAATAGTTGCTAACAGCTATAAATCAACACAGGGCTTGATTTCCTTCAGCGAAGCTTTAAGATTTCTCACCCCATCAAGCCCCACCTCTGCCCCAAGCAAGGTCCCTGAAGTCCCAGAGGGGTGATTATGCTCTTGTCTTGGGCTCTTGACCTCCTAAGCTCTCCCAGCTCTTGAACAGCAAAAGCCAAAGATGGGGTCGCTTCCCATTGCTGCAGCTGGCTCCACCTACAGTCACCCAAACTAAGCCTGAAATGTCCCCAGCAACACTGGGGAAGAACAAACATTTATTTTTAAATAAATTACTTTTTTTCTGGTTTAACCAAAAAGCTTTTATAAAGTTTGGTTTTAAACTGTATGCAAATATAGTAATCTCTGGAGGATTTGGCAAAGATTTATTTTTTTCTATTTCCTAATGTAGATGCAGCATTTCTTAGACTAATGCTGATTCCAAGAGCCCTCAAAAGTTCAGCACAAGGGATAAGGTTCAATAGAGCAACCCACACTGATGAAGAGTCTGAAATAGACTGAGCAGGTCCTCTGACAGAAAACTGACACTTAACTGTTACTTAACAGTGGGAAGTTTGTCCTTACACTGTAAAAGCATACATATTTTAGTGTAGAAACTCTACTGTGGAGTTTGTATTTGCACCTTGGTTTCCTGGTTCCTGCTTAACAAAGAATAAACGGCATAGTTAAGTGCAGTCTTTACCAGACAACCTCCACTATGTGAACAAAGTCAGATTCCAAGTCTTTGTCAAAGGTGCCGATAGAGGTTGTCAGACGCCTTCCAACATAGATCCGCAGTCCAGTGACCAGCAGATGGGAGAAAACAGCAGAGTCAGAAGAAAATCTTTTAGAAATTTTGGTGAGAAAACATCTCCTTTCTTCATAACACATGTGTTCCTCATGCTGCGAGAGGCCACGTGCTTCGGATATTTAAAGAAGTTTCAAGTTTGTCTTTTGGAGGGGAGGGGGGTTCTTTTCAGACAGACTTGACCAATCCCATATCCAATCTGAGGTTTTTTTCAAAATGTTTTGTTTCTTGTCTCAATATAATCTTCTTCAGGCTGAGATCTGTTTCTTCCTCCGGTGCTACGAGATGTCTATTTCAGAAACTCTGTCAGTATCCCGTGGTGTCTGTGAGGGAGGGGTCATCGCAGTGGGTGCTCTCTGAGAGACATCATCTAGATTCGTGCTGGGCATCCGGCAGTGTTTGCTCCACGTCATGATTATAGATAGAGATTGAGACTGGAGCACTTCTCTATTCCCACTCCTGCTGGAGGGCAGTCCCGCCCAGGGCCCTGCGGATGCTCTTCCCGCAGAGCCAGTGCTCGGCGACTCTGGTTTGATGTTCAGGCTCTATAACCAGCAGGGACGAGAGTCTAAGTTCATTCCTTTACATATTACGATATGCTTTATAAGTATTTTTAATAAAATAATATAACATTCAGATAAAATTCAGGGCCATTTTGTTCCTCTCCTCAATTGCCTTCCCCACTTTTCTCCCCAGAGACAACCTCTGGTAGTATCCTCCAGCACATGATTCTAGTGATTATGAATCTACGTATCCGTTGTCAATATATACAGTATCTTTTAAATTTAAAATAATTTGTATCATATTGTTTAAGTATTTTCACAACCTGCTTTTTTTTTCTTCTCTCAATGGTATATTTTTGGGATTTATGTTAGTAACATTAATACATAGAGATCTAGTTTATTTTTTAAACTGCTATTTTAATCTTCTTGGGAATATAAACTTCATTTTTCATTTCCCCTCAGATGGATTTTAGATTGTTCCCAGCTTTCTGTAGCTGTCTCCTGTGCACATATTTGCATGTTTCTGTAGAGGAGGACTTTCTAGGTTATGAGGAAGGTAAATTTTTAGCTTTACTGGATATTGTTAATTTGATATCAGTTGTATTAATTTTCACTCCCACTAGTAGAATATGCAAGTTCCTATTTTCTGCATCCTTTCCAGCATCTCGTATTGTCAGGTCAAACGTCCTGTAGACAATCAGAGGGATATAAAGTGGCATCTAATTTAATTCGTGTTTCTCTAAATATAGCGAGGAGGAGCATATTTTTGTGAATTTTGGTGATTTTGTTTTCCTTTTCTGTTTCCTGTTCATTTTTTTTTTTGCCCATTTTTTAAATTGGGGGTTTTGTTTTATTGCTTATTAACTTTAATTCCTTGTATATCTTAGATACTTTCTAATACATTACAAATATCTTCTAGTCTGTGACTTGTATTTTAACTAAATTTTTAAGTTAAGCTTGAATTTTGGCATCATTGAAAAATTATAAGCTAATTTATAAATCTTTTTCTTTATGATTCATGCTCTTTCTGTCTTGTTTTAAGAAATTCTGCTTAACTCAAGGTCATGAGGATAACCTGTGTATTTCCTGCTAATCGTATAAAAGTTTTCCTTGGCATATTTTGGTCTTTATTCTTTCTGTAACTTATCTGTAAATAGAGTGTCAGGTAAGGATCTAATTTTATTTATCTACATATAGGAAGCCAATTTTTCCAATATTGTAATTTTTACAATGGAAATAACTTTCTGATTATATAAACAATTTATGGTCATTGTTAAAATTCAAATAATTATTAAAATATGAAGAAATACATAAAAAGTTCACCTGAAATCCTACTGCCCTAAGATAGTCACCATCAATATTTTCAGCATCATTCATTGATAGTCCATCATTTCCCCACTTGTTTATAATGCCACCTCTGTCACACAAGGAGAGAACTTTTCTAATATTCAGGCAAACTTAGAGAATCAATACTAAATCTGGATATAATTTATAGAATTTGAAGTATCAATTTAAAAGATTTTCAAGTTAGACTACATCATATGATTTCCTGATTTCATTAAGCAGTGTAAATAAGTAAAAAGAATAAAAAGGAGCATAATGTGAGAAGTAAGGATTTCCCAGAAATGGCCAGTTTTTCTACAGTTTGGGGAAGTATGAGATCTACGACCTGCAAATTTATGAAACTGAGGCACAAGTTCTGTAGTATCACATCCAACATGCTAGGTTCATCTTACTAATGTTTTTGAATTAAGACCATTAGTATTTCCTCTAACAAATAATTTATCTCTCATTTTGTCACAGAAGTATGGAAGGAAAAACAGAGCCAATTCCTAGAAAAGTACTGTCTAACTAACCTTGATAGACTGTGAATGCCTGCCCCACTCTCTTTTGGAGATTCTGTGGAAAGAAGTCATTTATCGTAGTTCACGACCATCCAGAAAGGAGTGGTCATGTCTTTCCTCTGCATACAAGAATATCACCCTTCAGGACCTTCATACTTGCTATTCTTCATGAAATTTGTGTGTAAATTCCTCCATGGGTACACTAAAAATACATTTAATTTTCAAATTAAAAAAAATTACCAAAACCACAGATAAGGGGCTGGCCCCATGGCCAACTGCTTAAGCTTGTGCACTCTGCTTCGGCGGTGCAGGGTTTCCACGGTTCGGATCCTGGCGTGGACATGGCACTGCTCCTCAGGCCATGCTGAGGCGGCATCCCACATGCCACAACTAGAAGGACTTACAACTAAAAATATACGACTATGTACTGGGGGTATTTGGGGAGAAAAAGCAGAAAGAAAAAAACCCCACAGATAGACCGTGTTTATCAGTATGTACGATGAGAGTCCTTCTCTTTTCTGACCTTGGGTCCACTTTGATGTCAAATGAACACTGATGAAGTTACTAACTTTTATGGAGACATCCTGCAATATATACAGCATGGGTTTTTGCTAATTTATTCAGTCATTACTCATTTCTGTTCCAAAGTGGTCTAAAATGTCTTAAATGATTAGAATATTCAGTGTAGAGCTCAGTCATAAATTGCTGCACTATATGAAGAGATTTGGAAGGGCTACATAAGGATTAAGTCCTTCATCCCAAACAGCCATATAGAGAGGTTAAAAAATATGATACATTTCCTATTATTTTGCCTTGTCTCAGTGCTGCATCTTCCCCTTTTGCCACAGTCTAAAATCAAATCAGCAGAAAAGAAAACAACACCCAAAGCATGGCCAGTGTGTTAGAGGGACTGGATTCCTAGTGCTCGTGACTTGTGCGTTTGTGTAGACCTGGTCAATCACAACTTCTTCTCAAGGCACGTGCAATTTAGCCAGACGCTGACGAGTTCAGAGTTCTTCCTGACCGGGAGCTCCCTTCAAACTCAGGGAGCACGTGCTACTCAATTCAGAATTAACCCAGGCTGCTAAACTGTTCTACTGGTCTACACTTCAGATTTGTAAGCTGTTTTCCTTGAGGACGCTCCTAAGGAGAAAAGAGGACATTGCCTATATGTGTGTTTCTGAGACAACTTCGTGGGGCTTTTAGTGGGCAAAAAATTTCCAGGGCGTGGTTTTTTCGTCTCCTCTGAAAGACACTGTGGTTTTCAATTAGCTTGGTGCTGTAACTACAGTCATTTTACCTGACCTCTTTCTTTAAACAGGCATGAGACAAGGCTGAGCTCATACTTTCAGGAAAGCCACTCTGCCATCTAAGCAGAACTAACACTGTTAGAAGAGCATGCAAATTGTAATTTAAAAAAAATCCATAAGCCAGCAGTTTCTTTTGACCACAGTGGTTTTTTTCCTCCTGCTCATTCTGCTGAAACAGCAGCATTGGGGAACACTGCAAGGCTTTAGCTTTCTGCTCTAATTTGCTGTTCTTCTGATGAGAATTGTGCATTTGAGGGCGTTTTGTTTCATGTGTGTTAAATGTTGCTCATCCAGATGGATGTTAAGTTTCTAAAGACAAGGACCCCACCCTTACCCATCTCTTTCTTCTATAGGATCCAATATGATATTCCATCATAAGTGCTCAATTATTATATGTTGAGTGAATGTGTGATCGAATAAATGAGTAACCGAACAAAAATTTCCAGTCTCTTATTTTCTAAACTAAACAGTGCAAACTAGATGGGGTCCATTCAATCATAGAGGATGATCTGTGGCAATGAAGAAATAAAAAGATGAAAATAGAATTCAGCAGAATGACGCAGGACTAAAGAGTGCACCAATTCCATAGTGAAGGTAGTTGATAGCTACGTAGATGTATGTTGTAGGGTATATATATGTGTGTGTTCATGTGTATGCATGTAGGTTATGTATCATATATTTAATTACACACACATTCATGTGATTATATATTTCTATGTATTGTATATTATGTACATATGTATGACACCTATATGCATATATGTATTATGTATATGTATGTAAGTATGTTTGTGTCTGTGCATGTGTGTGTGTATATACATGTGTATATACATATATACTTTAAAGAATTTGCACCACGGTTCCTCTTAGAGAACTATCTTTGTTTAGAAAAATACCTTGGTTATCCATTTGTGGGTAGAAAGTAAGGTCCCGGGGCCATGGATGCAAGAATACAAGGGAGTAAAGTCATAGCTAAACGAACCTGAATCTAAGCATCAAGAGGAATTTGGGAGCCAAGAGTAGAAGGGAGAGAGATTAAAGTGCGAAATAGGATTCCACAGGGATTTGCTTAGGAAAGTTGTCTTGGGGGAAATCAAAGGAAAGAAGCTGAATTCCATGTCTGGGTTGGCCCAGAGCAGAAAAAAAGATGACAGCAGTGAAGTGGACCCCAACAGAGGTATAAGTTCAGCAAGAGCAAGATTCAGGAGCTAGAGATGAACATAAATCTATAAATCTATAAGGGAGCATTAGACTTCTCACAGAGCTTGGGAAGATGGCTCAAACAAAGTTTAATTAAATCTTAAAAGGTGCTGTTACCTCAGCTAATGTCCCCAGGTTCCTTAAAACCAGCGTAAGCTGAGAAACACTCTCTTTACTCCAACAAATCAGTGTTGTGTGTGATCCTCCTAAAGCCCAGAGATACAAAACAAAACAATAGCAAGAAAATGAACTAACCCCGCAGCCTCTTTCAGGGTGGTTAACAGTAGATGTTTGAACCTGTCAGACCTAGTTGGCATCTCCAGTCCTGATTCTGAAGCCAAATCTGAGCAGGTACAACCCTTTACACGGAACGTCCCTGATTCAGGCCTCTGCCCAACAGGCCTTACCTTAGTAATGAGGTGAGGCCATGGCACCAACAGGGCACACTGTGAAAATATGGCAGATTAGTCAAAATGTTCACAACCTGGAACTGAAGTCTTTTTTACCTTTCCTTCCCCCGGGGTTATATTAGTTATTATATTAAAATATCAAGGTAATTTTTATACCTGTGTGATATGGATGATTATTGTTGCTGTTTGACAAATAAGAAGACTGCAACATGAGCCTGCTCAGCACCAGCAGAGCAGGATTCTGAGTGAGGAATTAGGATTTTCCCGGATTGGGCTTGGTTCACTGGACACCATTGTCCTTCTCTACAAAGGGTTTATTGTGAAATGTTTACAAAAGCACGTTTAGGAAGAGTTCAATATCTGTTTCTGTCTTGGTGAAAATGTGGGTGGATCTATGTGAGTGGCAGAGCCCCTGGCAGAAGGGAGGAGGGAATTAACTTTTGCTGTGTTCTTACCATGAGCACAGCCAGGACTCCTTACCTACATTTCCTGCACTTTCTGAAAGATAAAGTGGCAGTGACAAACTTTGTGGGTGATTTAACGTTCTATAACTTAATAGGATGGGTACACAAGGGTATGCATTTGTCAAAAGGCATCAAGTGGTACACTTACGTTTTGGGCATTTCATTCTTTTTAAATTTTACCTCAAAAGAAATAGAATCATAAGCAGATGTTGAACTCTAGTTAATGACAGAGATGCTAGAGTTTTTAGTTGTGAAATCTTCTTATACTTAAAACTTACTTTGAAATGCATCCAAAAATACGATAGATTGGTGGGTGGATAGAGGGATGGTTAGATGGATAGATATATGATAAAGCAGGTGTAACAAAATGTTGGTTGTAGAATCTAGATAAGAGATACACGAATGTTTGTTGTATAATTCTTTCAACTTTTCTGAATGGTTGAAAATTTTCAAAATTAAATGTTGGGGGAAAAAAGTGATCCTGACAGCTTGTACCAATCTGGCTGCTACAGAAAGCTCAGAAATCTGAATGCTGTGAAATAAAATATTCCAGTCAGGACAGTTTTATAGTATGTGGTAAAAGATCCTTCTTGGAAGTAAAGAAGGGTACCAGTTCCTTCTAGTTGAAACAGCATATTCTTTTTTTTTCTTTTTTCTTCAAAGACTGGCCCTGAGCTAACATCTGTTGCCAATCATCTTTTTCTTCTTCTCCCCAAAGCCCTGCAGTACATAGTTGTATATTCTAGTTGTAGGTCCTCCAGCTCTGCTATGTGGGTCGCCGTCCCAGTATGGCCTGGGGAGCAGTACCACGTCCGCGCCCAGGATCCGAACCCGCCAAACCCTGGGCCGCCGAAGCGGAGCGTGCGAACTTAACCACTCTGCCTTGGGACGCCCCCAAACTGCATTTCTAATATGCAGCGCTGTCCTCTTTGAACTACTGTCGGGTACTTTTCCAAGACACAGGTTACGGTCCTCACCTTGTCGCCTCTCAGCAGCATCTGGCCTGGGCAGCCTTGCTCCTCAGCAAGCGGCCTCTCCTCTGCCTTGGTAGACGCCACGCTGTCCTGGTTCTTCCTCGCTTGCTGATGGCCCCTTCTCAAGCTCCTCCACTGTTTCCTTCTCCTTTACCTACTTGTTCACGCAGAGGCCTCCGCGGGTTGCGTGCTGGGCCTGCTTGCTTTCCCGCACTGTTTCTCCTGAGCTGGTCTCACGGGCTTTCGTGGATTTCAGTACCACGTCTAGGATGTCGTTTCCCAAAGCGGCAGCTCCGGCCGTTGCTATCTTTTCAACAATGGCCTCTTCAATCCAAATGCCTCCTTGGCATCTCCACTTGAACGTCTCCCACGTGTCTGATCCCTGACAAGCCCACACCTGAGCTGAGCACATCCCCTCGCACGCTGTTCGACCGCCGCCGGGGCGTTTCTCTTCCCCTTCACCCCCAGCACCGCCCTCGTGCAGCGGCCACCATCTGTCCCCCGAGCACGGCAGGCGCCTCCAAGCTGGTCTGCCCCGAGAGGCTCACCTCATTCTAATCGAATCGAAGCTGCCAAGGTCATCTTTTGAAAACATAAATCTAATTACACCTCTTTTCTACTTAAAATTCACCGATGGTTTGCCACCGTTAGGATAAAGTGCAACATTCTTAATACACACAAGGGGGTCCAACGCTGGGGCCTCGCCCGCCCCCCCTCCGCCTGCCGCCACCCCTCCACCTGCCGCCACCGCCCCCTTCCTCCTCAAGGGTGGCCACAGGAGCTTCGATTCCTCCCATAGGCGAAGCGTTTCCTGCCTCAGGGCTTTCATATAGGACGGCTCCTCTTCTTAGGACGTTTCCTACAATCTTTCCTGGTAAATCCCTACTCTTCGTTTAGGTCTCAGCTTAAGGAACGCTTCTGAAAGAAACTTCCGGACACATTCCTCCCCATCTAAATTATGTCTCACCCTGTCACAGTCTCTCATAAAACCTTTACTTCTGTTTCACAACAGGATTAGTGATTATACGTTTGTCTGTGTGCTCATTTCATTAATGTCTGTCTCCCCTGCTGGACTTCAGACTCCACGTGGGCAGGGGGCCTGTCTGCTGGGCTGGGCTCCACATGTGCACCACCCGGCAGAAGTCCCCGGCACTCAGGAGTGGTCAACACATACTCATCACTTGAATGAACACACCAGTAGCCTTAGGGAGATGCAGTCTGAAAAGTGGTGGACAATGACACAAATCAGTATGGCCTCAGGATACAGCATCAATAGGACCTATAAAGCCTTGCCCACAGGTGTCATGAAGAACTCAGTCAACACTGGGTATGAGCATGACAGGCCCATGCAGCCTGTTCTGAATCATTCCTGTCGCTCTCCCTGGCTCACTCCCCTCATGCAGGTGAAGAAGAAGCAAGAAAGAGCATCCAATGCTTTAAATGGCTGCTAAAAAGACTCCCTCTTCCTCACTCACATGTAGGGAGCATTTGTGGGCACAGTCTTCAAGGCTGCAAAAATGAAAGGCAAATAGCCTGAACTCAGGATCACATGGTTGGCCCTTCCCTGGCTCTGCAACTCCTCGGATGGAGGAACTTACATGGAACTTACTAACTTTATGCCTTAGAACCTCGATATGCGCCACTTATGTCATACAGTTATCAGGAGTACAAAATGAACTAATGTCAGTGAAAGTGCTTCTCATTCTGTAAACCTATGGACCACCGCATGGATGTGGGTCACTGTGCAGCCTGAAGAATAGTAGAATATTAGATATACTCATTTTGCTGATTTAACAACTAAAGGTGCTGCTACAGCTGTCTTACTAATTGTTTTACAGTAAGAATAATGAACAGCTTGATATTCTTTCCACTTTAAGAAGGATACTTAATTATATGTAGGATCACGGTAGAAATTACCTAAATTCAGAAATATTATTTCCTAAATCAGCGATTCACAGTCAAGATTAACCTCCACAGCACTTAAATTCATTCAGCTGACCTAATAGTAATGTTAGTAACAACTTTCTAGGTTATGCCATACTAAAATACAAGGTTTTCGTCATAGTTACATATTATTTTTATAACAAAAAATCTTTATTTTCCTGTTTGTGAAAGTAACATGTATTCTGAAAATTGAAATGATATACAAATGCAATACATAGCAAGAGAAAATCATTCATAAATACCTTCTCTTTACCCACACCAAAAATTATTGTAAAAATAAGACTTCCAAGTAAGTGTAAATAAATCTATATATAGACATCACTTGAAGAGAATTTTTAAAATCTCTCATATATGGGATTCTTTCCAAAGATTGTTTCCACATCGCAAAAAGCATGCATTTTTGTTTATGATACATTTCCAACTTATCAGCTATTGTTTCCTTCAGGGAAAATGGCTTGCCAATGTGTATCTGACCATTCTTTTCAGTTAAACAAAATGTCCATTAAAAATTTCCGATGACTACAGTATGTAGAACAACTAAGAGATACAGAAATGTTAACAGTGGGACATGACACAAGTCCCCACGGTATTTCTTAAATGTTACATGGAAGGGGCAAGAAATAAAAGCTTAGTGGCATACACTAACTTCGCAGATTATTGATAAATGCAGGTGTTATGATGGTTTTGACTACACGGCAGCAATTCATCTGGACGGCCACGAGGAAATAGCCAGGGATGTTACTAATTTTAAATTCCAGCCTGTCAGCAAGAGTGAAGGTGAAATCCAGGGACGTTCCAAGAAAAGGCAGAAACATGCCAGGAAAATGAAGTAAACTTTCAGGCCGAATTCATGTGAATTACTGGGTAACCCTGGGTTTCTAAATTCTTCTGCAGCCTAGGAATGAGTCAGTAAGGCAAAGGAAGAGCTACTCTCAATCTACATCGCCATCTAGTGGATGATGACGTAGAAGCACTTTGGTGCATTCGCTGCAGAGACTTGCCCTACTCAGTAAAAGAGCTGGTGAACATTATTTGGGACACAGAAGATGAATTAACTTTTGAGTGTTAGTTCCATTTGGACTTTAAAATGACTTTTTAGTGAAGCAAATCTGGTATTTTGTCATCTTTGATCAGCCTGTAGGAAAAAATAAGCAACATTTATAAGTAGCATCTCTTCTACTTTTCAATAATTAAAAATGCATAAGGATGTTAATATTTCCACTGAGTTGCCATCAATAGTTAATTTTAAAAACCTTTCTCTCTTTTTTACCCTCCCCTTGTCTCTTCCTACCTACTTCACAAGACTTCAACACCACCTTTAACTACTCTACTGTGTAATTGAAGTTAGGTTTTTCTTGCAATGTATTTCAAACTGCGGTAACAACATGTTAGTGGATCCTGACATTAATATAGTGAGTCATGACCAGTAAAAAAAAAGAAAATATGTATTTTTCAATTTTTGAGGAGTCTCCATACTATTTTCCACTGCAGGATTCCACTTATATGAGGTATCTCAAAGAGCCAAACACGTACTAGCCGGAGGAGAATGGTGGTTGCCAATGGTGGTTGCTGAGGGGAGGAAGAAATGGGGAGATGTTCAATGAGTTTAAAGTTTCAGTTATATAGGATGAATGAGCTCTAGAGATCTGCTGAACAACGTTGTGTCTGTGGTTAACAACATTGTATTATGCACTTAAAATTTTGTTAGGAGGGTAGATCTCATGTTAAGTGTTCTTACCACAATTTTTAAAAAAGGATCATTAAGGAAGACTATGAACAAAAAAAAAGAAAGAAAGAATAGAAAGACCAGACTAGAATCTAAAATGTCGGAGTGCTTCTCACGGGTGTAGTGAGTACCGTTCTGTGAAACTTCTGTTACACACGTGTGTATTTGTGTGCACTAGGGTGTGATGTGAAGCACTTTTCATTCTGTGGGTCAAGTTCAAAAAAGTTCAAAAGCCTCTGCTCTATCGTTCTCAACAAAATCAAATGAAAGCTAAAATCTGTGTTGTATTCCGAATGAATGAGGTTTCCCTGTATGTAAACACGCTTCTCTATTTCTACAAAAGGCAGTTTAAGATATCCCAAGGCAGCAAACGGGTTGGAATTAGATGCATAGAGATGGGACGTCTGTGCTTGCCGCCGGGTCTTTTCGTTCTCCTTGATGGAAGGATAATGGGTCTGGGAGCTCCATCGTGATGAGGCACAGCCTGCAGAGTAGGACAAGCCTGGTTTTAAATTCTGACACAGAAACTTCTAGCTGTATGTTAGGCTTTCTGAGTCTCAGCATCCTAATCTGAAAATGAAGCTAATAACTCTTACTGCATGGCATTGTCGTGAGAAACAAATGGGCCACGTAGACGATGTGCCCGTCATGTGGTGGGTACACAATGCTCTAGACACAGCAAGAGTCACCAGTTCACTGATACCATTTTAAGTAGTTTTCATTTTCCTTTATTGCCCTAGATTTCTGTATCTTAGAATTGCAAATATCCCTAAAATAAATTCAAACCTATGATGGAGCCAGAACCCCAGTAAGGGATTTTCCTTCTTCCTCCGGCCAGTCTGGTGCCGCACCTTCTTACTCTGTTTAAGGCTATGCTTAATTTATTTGTAAATCTCAGTAGAAATGTTTTCCTTGCTTCTGTAGTGCCTTCTATATTTTACAGAGAACATGATCTCTCATGGTTTTTCCTTCTCGAAGTGGGACGCTGTCCTGGGGGATTTTCTACCCAAACACAACAGGAGCATTTTGTGTGAGCAGAGGAGGCCCTGGGAGAAGAGTGAGGACCCAGCTCTATTTTTTTAAATTGAGTTATAATTAACATATAACATTGTATTAATTTCAGGTGTACAACATAACGATTCAATACCTGTGTATGTGGTGAAATTATTGCCATAATAAGTCTAGTTAATATCCGTCACCAAACATAGTTACAATTTTTTTCTTATTATTGAGAACTATTAAGATCTACTCTTTTTAGCAACTTCCAAGTATATGACACAGTATTGTTACCTACAGTTACCATGCTCTACCTTACACCCCCAGGACTTATTTATCTTATAACCAGAAGTTTATAACTTTTGCCCCCCTTCACCCATTCCCCGGCCCCGGCAGCCACCAGTGTGTTCTCTGGGTCTCCGTATCCAGCCCCATTTTGCACCCTTTCCCTTCCGCTTGGTCTCTCTTCAGTCCCTTTCTGCCTCTTCCTCCTTCCTTCCTCAACCTGCTGCAGCCTTATCCCAGAGGAAACTGAACTGACAAACTATTGCTAGTATTAGCACTTATCTTTGCCTCCTCAAGGTGGGTATCCTGATGAGGAAATAAGAAAATGAGTATGCGAGCTGTAAGAACGATGGGGCTATACCCACGTCAGATGTTGTTTTTACATTATGAAACCACTCATGGTAATGGTAGGGAAGCAGAAATGAGGCAAGACTGATTGGGTCTGCCATTTACCAGCTGTGTGACCTTGGGTAAGTTATCAAACCTTCTGAAGCCTCAGTTCCATTACCTCTAAATTGTGGAAAATAGTATCTCCCATTCACAGGGTTCTTTAAGAGTCAAAATGCATAATGCACCTAGACACCTTGAAATAGATCCTAGCTGTAGTAAGCGATTGCTATGAGCTGAATGTTTATGTCCCTCAAAATTCACATATTGAAGCCTAATCCCCAGTGAGATGGTATTTGGAGGTGAGGCCTTTGGGAGGTGATTTTCATGAGGATGGAGCCTTCATGAATGGGCTTAGTGTCCTTATAGAAGAGACATGAGATTGATCTCTCTCTCTCTCCCTCCCTGCTGTGTGAGGAGACAGAGAGAAGGCAGCTGTCTGCAAACCAGCAAGGGGGTCCTCACCAGACACAGATCTGCCAGGCCCTTGATCTTGGACTTTCAGCCTCCAGAACTGTGAGAATAAATGTTTGTTGTTTAAGCCACACAGTCCCTGTGGTACTTTTGTTATAGCATCTGGAACTGACTAAGACAATGACCAATAAATACCAATGGTTGTTAGTATCATATCTCCCCAGATCTTGTGTCTTCGAAAGACCAGAAAGGCAGTCCTTAAGTTAAAGTTAAAAAGTTAAAGTTACCGTTTTCCTTAAGTTAAAGTTAAAATTTCATACCCTATACAACCTGTGCATTGTGGGAAAAATGGGAGAAAGGCAAGAAATTTTGGGTAGAGGTGTCTTCTTGACACTCTCAAATCATACCACCTGACCAAGTAGCTGGGCGGGATGCTGCTCTGTATTGGACGGTGAATCTTCATTTACTTGAAATTTGGCTTTAGTTTGGCCAGTGTAATGACTAGTTCCTTGAATGGTCCATTCTGTTGTAAGTTAACAATCTTTCAAACCACAGAGGCTGAATATGACTTTATAACTTTCACTATACAACGATCCGCTCATCTGCTGGTGATCACCTTTCCCTCTTAGTTTGTGCCCTGCCTTCAGAGTCACGGAAGGCAGGGAGAGATGCGGTGCGAAAAAGGGCCATGGTGGCGAGGACATGGGGTGAGAAGGGAATAGAGAGGGGAGGAGAAAGGCAGGGAGTGTCAGAGAAGGGTGCTGGGGGAAGCCCTTTCCTTCTCCTGTTTGCTTCTAAAGGGGATGTTGGTCAGCGTGCTCGGTGCCCCAGTCAGAGAGTTTGGGATGCTTTCAGGTGGTGCCCAGTTGAACATTTTAAAATCTTTTAGTTCCTGACTGTCAACTCCCAAAAGACCATGAGAAAAACCCATTGAGTGAACAGAGCTGTTTATTAGACTCACTGCAAAAACGGAGACCACCATTTTGACAGTTTTAGTTGTGTCTCCGAAGGAAAACTTCAAGGAAGAATATTCATAGTGTTTTGAGGTCTGGGCTCAAGCATTTGAAGGTGGGTCTTTCAAGGCAGAGAAAGAATTAAAGTTGGGCACAGTTTATGACACAGCGGTTCAGGATGGAGGACACACAGGTGACAGTCTGGAAGAGTAAATTGCTATCTAATAGCAGTTTGCTCAGGTAAGCAAACTGTTTACCTGAATAAAGTCATTTGCAAGGATTTCCTGAAGCAAACAGTAACGTTATTTATTGATGTACAGTCTTGCGGCTGGGCCGGTGGCACAGCAGTTAAGTTCACATGCTCGGCTTCTGTGGCCCAGGGTTCACAGGTTCGAATCCTGGGCACGGACCTACGCATCACTTATCGAGCCATGCTGTAGCAGGCATCCCACATATAAAATAGAGGAAGATGGGCACAGATGTTAGCTTAGGGCCAATCTTCCTCAGCTAAGAGAGGAGGATTGATGGTGGATGTTAGCTCAGGGCTAATCTTCCTCAAAAAAGAAAAGAAAAGAAAAATGATGTACAGTCTTATCTTCTTGGGCAAGAATTTCTTGGAACAAACAGTTGACCCAGAGGGACTCAGTTCTCATAATTATGTGTTTAGTTAATGTGTATTTGCAAATATATAACTGCACCTCAAATCAAATGATATTATTTAGGACAACACAGAAGTAAATTAAATTTAAAGTTAAAAGCTGAGTTGATTCAAAGAAAAACAACTAATAATATAGGTGTTACCCAGCTGTGACAAAAATTGTGACTACGTATATGAAAGACTGAGGTGTGAGAAACACGACTCAGTCCTGTGGGAATGTCCTAGCAGAGGCTAGACTAGAGGACACTCCTCTTACGCGGAAGGCATGTAACCCACAGATGAGTCATCGGAGGGAGCCAAGGGAAGAAACTGGGGTTGGGAGAGCTGGTCACCTGGACTGGGAGGGGCAGTGACAGCCCTGGGTGTAGTGTCATCTCTGTTGTGCAGGTGAGTGGAGAGTTAGAACAGTCCCCTGACTGGAAACTCTGACTTAGTAGTGGGTTTACTCGGGGCTTGAGCTTTCAAACAGGAAACAGCAGCTGCTGTTGGAAGATCCTATGCAAGGCAGATGGGTTCCCCTATAGTGGCACCTGCCATTGTGGTCACCAGACCATCATGGCCCCAGGTGCCAACTGAACAGTGTACTGAAGGGGAGCTGAGATTCAATAAAGGGAAAACCAATCAGAATGGCTTGGTGATGAATATTTTAGACAAACTGAAAAGGATAGAAGGCCAAGGCCAAGGCAGCTTCTGATCGTCTAGGAGCTAGAGCCATAGAAACTTCTGGGCTGTGGTTGGTATAGGGGAAGGAAGATATATCCAAGTCAATTCAGGTGGAAGTTAGCTTGAATTTGAGGAGAGAAAGCTTCAGGGCCAGAGAGAGGGGCCTTAATTAGAAAGAAAACCCAGAGACCGGGCAGAATCCTGCAGGCTCTGGTGTCCTCAGGTACTGGGATAAAGTAAAGCTTGGTCCTGGGCCAGAGGGGTGATGGGTGGGAAGGGAACCAGCACAGGGAGGCAGGTCCTAGAAGTTGCTGAGAATCTCACTGCTGTGCTCCTCAGGGATGCTGACTTGAATCATCCTGGGACCTAAATCTGAGGAGCTTTACCAGCATTCTACTCAAACCCAATTGGGTGAGGCTCACCGGAGAGCAAAACCTAGAGAACCAGGAAAGGAGCCATTTTAAAAGTAACCCTACTACCTTTCCTCAAAGACAAGGACCAAATTTTGCCAGTATTCTACAAATCAGCAATTCCTAATGATTTCTTGTGATAGCTGCAATTTTGTTTACTGCTTTGTTATCCCTTGCCAGCCTCCCTGACCAGCGTCGCATGGTGGTGGGAGCTTGGTTTAGTAACACCAGGTTTCCTGGGCACCTTCACCATCAGCAGGACCTAAAGAATTAATGACCATTCAATAATTTAAACAGATCAAAAAGCAGAACACCACCTTACCAACACCAAAGAAACATCCATGCAGTAAAGTGGAAGACTAACCAAGATGTGGACATTAGAATGTTCACTATATTCTTTATGAAACAAACAACTACAAAGGGAAAATGTCAGCAGATTTTTCCAGCACGCTGAGATCCCGGGAAGGCCCGTGCAGAAGACAAGAGAGCAACATCCCCAGTCTCAGCAACCACTAGGTTTATATATTTTTTCTGGTTTTTACTATTTTGGAAATATGAATTGAAAGAAGAAATATCGATACCACATGGGGAGAACCCCAAAGAAAGAAATCTGAAGTATATAGTAAATGTTTTTTTCTCTTTTTTGTTCATTTTGGATGCTGGTGCTAAACTTCCAAGTGTCATGATTTAAAATTAAATTTCTTAAAAAGAAATTTTATACTCTTATTTATTTCTAGGATGAAGGGAGGATAACATTTTTGCTTTCTCATGTGATGCTCTTTGAAAATGTGCAGTATAAAGGTCCTCAAAAATAAAATTTTTACCTTTTAAAGGAAAAAAAAAAATGTTCCACCGCCGAACTCTCAGATCCCTGAGCCTGAGGGTTTGCGTTTGTGCCTGCCTCAAGGTGGGGTCACAAAGTTCAAGTGACAGGGTACATGCAGAACGCTTGGCACATTGTCAGTACTTAATACATATTAGCTGTTTTTTATAAACTGAAAGGAACTTTTGTTTTGAGATTCCTGCTTCCCGTGGGCTTGGGAGAAGAGAAAGGTAGGCCAAGGAGTGGGTGGTAATGGCAGAGAGGCTCTCAGGCAAAGCTCCATCGTGTTCAGGAAAAGAAATTATAAGTTGTGGGTGTCATCTATATTCCTTGTCAAAAAAAAAAGACCAAAAAACAAAACAGAACCAAACCCCAACAAAAACACACAAACCTCTAGGAACGAAAGACAAGAGGAGGAAGAAGGAGGAAGCGGAAGGGAAGACAACCAGAAAAGCTGATTTTGCGACCCTGGCCTATAGGAAAAATTTCCATTTTATGGTTTATTTGAACCCGTGATCTTTGAAGAAAGATAAGTCACCAGAAAAAGCAGAAAAATAAGGTGAGTGAAGGAGTGTGAGAAAGCCACACAGACCATGCAATGGAGAGGTATGTGCGAACGAAGCGATATTCCATGAAAAGGCATGTGGGTAGATAGAATCTGGAGCAACTCAAGAGGATAGAGGGCAAAGACAAGGGCAGCTTCTGATCTTCTAGGAGCCAGAGCCATAGAAACTTCCGGGCTGCAGTTGGTATAGGGGAAGCCAATTCAGGCCGAAGTTAGGTTGAATTCGAGGAGAGGAACTTTCAGGGCCAGGGAGAGAAGGAGAGAGACAATTTTGTGAAACATATACCCACATTAATAATAATTAGGAGAGAATTGGCATAATTGGAATATATTGTTCAGTAAAGTTTTAAAGATACTTAAATTCAATATAAAAAGTATACAAAGCAGTACAAAATAATTTAAAATTATTTAAAAATTGTTTTAGTTGATTTAGGATTGTTTAGTTGATTCCTGGGCTATCACTTTTGATAAGTAAATCTTCCCTCAATTTGCTATTACCTATAAAAGCAATGACTGACACACATATATTCACAATTAAAACAAAAACACCAGAACTCCTTGGGTGGGGTAGGATGCTGGGTATGCTAAAGTGGGACACACAGGATGTCCCAGGGACTTCTGTGGGGTCCTTATTTTTAAAAGAATTTCCACGTGACCCTCCCCAGTCTAGTCCTGTTTTATGAGTCTGTAATACCCCGCACTTCTCCAAAGGTGGCACTAAGTGTACTGTGTTATAAGTTTCTGTTGATTGTCTCTCTCACCGCCTTGGACTGCAAACTGACAAGGCAGGTGATAAATACTTGTTGAGTTAATGAATTCAACAACCATTTATTGGATGCCCAGTGTATGGCAGGCACTGTTCTAGGCATTGGGCATAGCACAATAAGCATAAGTGCAAAAAGAACCCCTGACTTCACAGAGCTCTCGTCTGGGGGAGGAAACAGACAACAACCAGGATATGAACATCTGTAGCGTGTCAGACAATGACAACTGCCATGGGTAAAAATACAGCACAGAGGTGTGGGGAGTGCTGGGGTAGGCGGTGAGCGTAGAGCCAAGGAGGAGCGGGGTAAGCCCTGAGGACACCTAGAGGAGGCACACCAGGCAGAGGGAATGGCAGTGCAGGTGCCGGAGCTGGGTGGGCTCAGTGTGTCCAGAGCAGGGAGGATGCCAGTGTGATTGCAACGGAGGCCGTTAGAAGAGAGAAGTCAGAGATCAGACCAGAGAGGGTTGCAGGTTATATAGGACCTGGCAGGTCACTGTAAGAACCTGACCTTTTACTCTGAAGGAGTTGGGAGTCAGTGGGAGGTTTTGAGCAGAGGATGATAGGATCTGGCTTTTCATGTTGAAAGGATCACTCTGGCTGCTGGATTGAGAATCAACATGAGAAAGCAAAGATGAAAGTAGCAAAACAGTTAGCAGCCTATTTAATAATCCAGGCAAGAAATTACAGAGGCTTCCCCATTAGAGGAGGGCACAGGCCAGGTTCTGGATTCATTGAGCAGGCTGCGAAATGGCAGAGAGGCAGCAGGCGAGTGTCCAAGGCTGTTGGCCTGAGAGACCGCAAGGATGGAGCTGCTTTCTGCTGTTGTGGGGCGTCCAGGAGGAGCAAATGTGGTGTGTGGAGAAGAGCAGACGTTTGGCTTAGGGCGTGCGAAGTTTGATTTGCTTGTTAGATACTGCTTTCCTTTTTATGTTGAGTTCCCCTTCCAAATTTGAGAGTAGGTGGTGTTTCTTTTTCAGTATTACAATCTAACAGGAACTGAGAGTTTATGTAACAGCAAAGCGGGAACTGAAACCTCGGATGGATGGATGGGGGGGGCAGGGTTTTGAGTGTTTTTGTTTAAACATAGGGAGAAAGATTTACATCCCACAATCCCATTTTCCTTCAGCAATGAATACAACGTTTGAAGCAGTTTTCAACAGCCAGCCCAGGGCCATCAGCGCTCAGGGTTGTGCGCTCTTGGATTAAAGTAAATCTGAAGGAAAGACTGGAAGTATAAAATGTATGTGGGCCCTGTTGGGAGAGGCAGTCTGCCGTGGGCCCTGACCATCCCGCACGCTCTAGCTGAGTGCACCGGGCAGTTGAGCTCCTCTGTCTCCCAATATGGAACAGTTTCTCAAGTTAGTCACCCCGACGATTAGGTAGGTCACAGTGGAAGGGTGCCTTGTTTGCTGCCTGCTCAAGTGCTGGGCCCTTGACCCTAGGTTCCTCTCCTATAAGGCCACCTACTCTTGTGTGGGTTTCATCTGGGACCATTGCACAATGCCTGTGTTATGTCGGGACAAGGAGAACTAATGCAAATGTGCTCATGTTGTTTGCTGTGCTTTTAATAAAATCCTTTACCTCTGACCCAGGAGTCTTGTGTCTCCCGCCAGCATCCACAAAATAGTAACAGGATAACTTGTTAGAGTCTAAGGTGGGTAAAATTTCAGATCCGTCATATTTCTTGACAGGCCTCATCCCTCTCAAAGGAGTTGTCTAAAGCCTCATTCTGGGATGGAGACGTAGCTTGTGGTGAAATACAAAGGGGATCAGGGCACATGCCCCAGCCCAGAGGGGAAGAACTCTAGTATTTAGAGAAAGAACAGGACAGCGATTCACTCCTCTCTCTTCCTCTAAGAGAGCAGAAACTGTGTCCCAAAGCCCCTGCTGCCCCCTGTGAGACGGAAATGAAACTAAACCTCCACAGCCCACGCAGGGCCCGCCTGGGCGGCCACTGCCCGGCCTCCACTCCCTCACCTGTCCAGAGGCAGGGTCTTCCCTGTTTCCCACAGGGATGTGGTATGGGACAGAAGGAAACAGGAGCCACATGGACGTCCACTGCAGCCGACATGGCGTCAGGGTGAGGAATTATATCTACCCAAGGACTTTCGCAGGGAGAAAGTAAAAATTGTGGTAAATACAGTGTTGGTCCATGCAGCTAATGACAATCGTCAGGCATCGGAAGCAGTCGCCCTTCGTTGCTGCGTCTGGGCAGTGATGCCAGCGTGGACTCCGGGCTCTTGCAGCTGCATCCATGACCGAGCTGGACCCCCAGGCCCTGGAGCTCAGAGAGCAGCCACTGGGCCCGTCAACAGAAATGCTGCCACCACGGGCAGCAGACACTCTGCTGGGCAGTCCGCGGAAGTTTCTCTCGGTTCATCAAAGCACAGCAAGATGCCCCCTTATCCCTCCGTGTTAATATAAATGATCGAATGAAAATGTAATTACCACAGCTAACCTAACTAAGAACGCGTCTGAAAGCCGCCCCTTGCTCCCGGTGTAGAAAAGACTGGCCTTGGAGCCGTTTGTCCGCACGAGCTCGCGGCAGACTGCGCCCTTTACTCCTCCCAAAGGGCCCCAGGAAGCTGGTGTTGTCAACCCCGTGTCTCAGGCGCAGAGACTGCTCTTGGGGGGAGGGGGACGTTCCCCCCGAGCTTGCGCCATCGCCATGGGGCCGTGGCAGGACTTGAACTCAGGCTGCCTGCACCCCCGCACCCCACAGGCCCTCCCCGGAGGGTCCAGGCTCTGGAGCCAACTTCCTGGGTTCAAGCCATGGCCACTGGGCTCTTCGGCTGTTGATCTTGGGCAGTCCATCTACTATCTAATCTCTCTGTCTTGGTTTCCGCATCTGCACAGCTCGGTCGGGCGCTTCTTGGCAGCCGGCAGGTTTCGAGAAAACACGTGGGTTCTTTTCCTCCCTTCCTTTCCCCCTCGCTGAAGACGAACCGCTGTCGGACGACTGCTCTCGCCCTGGCAGTCCGCCCGGCGCGTTTCCGCAGAGGCGTCTCCCTCCACTTTCTCCGTGTGGACCCGGCAGAGGAGCGGCGACTTCGCGGGAGGAGGACACGCAGCTGGGATCGGCGAGCCTGGGAACGCGCGTGAACGCCGGGGGAGCGCTCGCTGCAGCGCCGCCCGGGGGTCCCTGGAAAACAGGCCAGACCGAGAAGCGCCGGGGACCGGGGGCGGCGCGGACCGCCAGGGCCGGTGCTGCGGAGACGCAGAGGCGTCCGAGGCGCGGGGCCCCCCCCGGCTCCGGGCTTCCCCGGCCAGCGCAGACCCTGGCGCGCGCGGCAGGCACGGAGGCGGCCCCAGGCTCCTGAGCCTCCGGACGGTGGAGTCCCCCGGCCGCTGGAGGGAGCGCTGAAACCGGCGGACGCCTCACTCGGCCGCTGGCCCGCACTCTCGGGTTACAGCGCGGGGCGCAGAGAGGCCCCCGGGGCCCCAGAGGCTGAATGGCAGCTGCCCTCCTGCCCCCGACAGGCCCGGCTGCCCGCGGCCCCCGCCTTGTCCGGCACCCACGCCTCCCTCCTCCCGGACCTTGCAGAAGGATGGAGAAGGGGCAGTCCTGCAGGGGGTGCTGGGACTGAAGCCCCCTCGGGGAGGGAGGCTGAGGGTGGCCCCTCTCCTCACCCGCCCCCACTGGCTGTTAATGCTTTGGGGTGCACTCCTGCTGCCTAGGAGGAGGCCCCGGGCGATGGCGGGTTGGCCCTGCTACCCACGGGTCAGCAGAATGCAGCCCCTGTGAGGCAGGGAAACCCTGCCCTGGCCCTGGTCACTGCGCTTGAGGGTGGGTTTTTGACAGAGCAGTCCCCACGCATGTACCGAGTCAGGACAATGGGGCCGGCCAGGAGGTGGGGGTTGGGGGAGCCATCTCTAGGTGGGGTGCAAGGGGTCTTTTCCTGAGAGTTCAGGCCCAGAGCCCAGTTGGGTGAGGGAGACCCCTGGCCTCCTTGGAAGAGCAGGTGACTGTTTTTCTGGATGGCGTTTCAGGCCCGCTTGCCACCTCCAGGGAGTGTGAGCTGGCAACAGGAGAAAGGAGGCTAGAACTCCCTGCGAGGTGACGCCAGCAGGGGACCAGGACGACAGGACTAGCAACCCAGGCTGATTCCACCCCCCAGGCACCTCGTGCTGGAGCCAGGCCACTATAGGAGCCGGCCAGCAGGGGCAGCTGTGCTTTCCTGGGGGTCTGCTCCAGCCTGGCAAGAGAATGTGCCGTTCAGGGGCTGTGTGTAAGGGCTTCCGCATCCTTCCAGCATCATTAGATCCTGGGTCATGAGACCGCATGGGTCCTGGCTGGTCAGCAAAGCGCAGAAGCTAGTGGCAGCCTTCCCTGGGCTGAAGCGAGATTTTCCTGGTGCTGGAAACGTAGGGTTTGGGATGCACGTGACCCCAGGGCTGGCTCTCCCTCCCCAAGCTGAGGCAGAATGCTTGGTTTTCATTCATCTGCTGATTTAAAGAGGGATCTGTGTCCATTCTCCCAAATTTCCCCGCTTCTTCATGCTATCTCAGCGTCTCCATCTATTTGGTAAAACACCAATTTATTGGATATTACTCTCATTTTAAATTACATATATCAGTTTAACATAATTCACCTTCTCTTTCAGGTCCCATTAGCTTATAAAAGCGTTAGCAAATTGTCACACGTTTAAATGGCCGTGTAATAGGTATTGGTTTTAATTGTCAGTACTTAAGTGGCCATTATGACAAAGTGTTTTGCTTCATAAGTCAGGTAAGCCCCTCACTCTCCAAGGAAACAGGCTTGAGACTCAGCTGCTGAAAGCTTAGAGCCAAGTGTGTAACCCACTGTAACATGTGTATGGGACGCTGGCATTTTGACATTGGCCTCAGTCTTTTTTTTTTTTCATTTTTAAAATTTTGGTAAAATATGCATAACATAAAATGTATCATTTTAAGTGTACAGTTCAGTGGCACCAAGTACACTCACATTGTGTGCAACCATCACCACCATCCATCTCCAGAACTGTCTCATCGTCCCCAGTTGGAGCTCTGCACGTGTCAAACACTAACTCCCCAGTTCCCTCCCCAGCCCCTGGCACCCGCCGTTTCAGCCTCTGTGAATCTGACTCCTCCACGTACCTCATATACGTGGAATCATACAGTATTTGTCCCCTTGGGTCAGGCTTATTTCACTTGCAATAACGTCTTCAAGGTTGATCCACGCTGTGGCGTGTGTCAGAATTTCCTTCCTTTTTAAGGCGGAATAATATCCCGTTGTGTGGATGGACCGCATTTGGTCTGTCCATTCTTCTGACACTGGACATTGATTGGTTTCCACCTTTGGGCTATTGTAAACAAGGCTGGTATTGGCCTTGACAGTCTTAATTCTGTTTTGTGTTCCAACCCTTGTGTTTTCCTTTTCCTTTCTCCTCTACTTCTAATTTATGCTTCCCTGTGACTGACACCAGGCTCCGTTGTGGCCCCTCAGGAAATTCTGTCAAACTACCTAAGCAGCAGGAGTTCCAATATCGATGTGAGAGACGAAAGTCCAAAATCAAATGAGCCTTCCCACAAACGAAAAGGTCCTTAACCATTTCTGGGGCCACCAACCCATTCGAGAATCTAAAAAAGTTTTGAACCCTGTCCCACTTAAAAAAGCGCACGCACTCCCACAAACACTGCGGCTTCCGTTTCCATCCCTGAAGCCCATCCTCGGGCCACACGTCTATCTCTGCTCTGGATAATTAGTTTCTTCCCCAAAGTTTCAAATCAGCGCATGGCTGATACGCTGCGTGAAGCGCATCATCGCTTCGGAGGATTACGCACAGCTGAATGTCTGCACCGCGACCTTCCCCAGCGCGGACCTCAGCGGGGTGACAGCCCCGGGTTAGGGAGCAGCTCCCAGGGCCCCGGAGGGCAGGGCTGGCGCAGAGAGCCAGACGCGGGCGGGCGCGGAGGGAAGGTGCCGGAGAGGACAGCTTGCGGGGCAGGAGGCAGACCCGCCTCCGTTGTCCTGTTCGAACAGGAGTCTTCCACCGCCTGCCTCTCCCCTCTGACGGCCTGCAGCTCTGGCCACAAGTCCCCATCCTGAACCCCTCTGGCGCACACTTTCACAGGGAATCAGTCAGGGAGCCGGAGACCATAGTTTGCAAGTTAACTGCATAGGAATTTGTGTCCCGTGGCCCAGGAGAGGCTTCACCGGAATGGGCGCAGAGTTCCCCCGGGGCAGTGCCAGTTGAAGGGCCCTGGTTGCTGGAGTTACCCAGCTTGGGCCACAAGAGCTCTGTGATCAGCCAGTACGTGTCGTCCACCGCGAGGGGAACGTTTCCAACAAATGCGCCCCATCTGAACAGGAAATGCAAGGTCCCCCTGGATTTAACACAGCTGGTGGCTGAGCCTCTGCCCAGATGCCCGGGTGTGCTGGAGGGTTCGTGCCCTGATAGTCAGCCATCCTTATGGGAGGCGATTTGCACGGGGAAGCGGGTCCTCAGGAGTGCACACCTGGAGGCAGAGCCAGGTGTCTCAGAGCCACACCAATGTCTGCTGTCTGGTCCCCCCTGGAGGGCAGGGCCACGGAACAAAACCTAAAGAGCTCTAGTCCTGGAACACCTGGGACACTCCTCCCAGGTGCTCCACAGAGTGAGGGACAGGGACAATCTGCCTTCTCCTTGGCCAGGGAGTCCTGAGGGGCCACAGCCGGGCGCGCACTTCCAGCTTTTGTGTTTTGGTAACAAATGGCTGCAGCACTGCGGGGGGACACAGTCAGCTCTCGGGGACCCACCCAGGCAGCAGGTGCAGCCCTGATAGGGGCCACACCCCTCCCCTCCCAGAAACCTTGGAACCTCCTGGCCACCGCCACCTAACCCTAGAGGCACACCAGAATCGTCTGGGGACCTTATAAACCACTGGGATGCAGGGAGCTCCACTTCAGTCCTGTTCCACATCGGAAACTCTGGGGCTGCGACCTGGGCGGAGGTCATCTGTAGAGTCCCCAGGTGATCCCAGTGTGAGGGCCAGACCCACGGACAGCTCTTCCTTGGGCCCTCTCCTGCCTTTGGTAATACATGCTCGTGGAACCACCACACTGAGTTGAATCAAAGCGGCACATTTTAAGAGTCAGGGATGTTTCTTACAACACTGTCAGGCAGGTGACAGGTATGACAACCTGCCATGGTTGTCGTTAACTATGCGTGTGCTCACTCCATCAAAGTGTTTCCTGTGGTCGTCACTTTAATGCGGTTACGGGTATTATCAGTACTACACGCAGTGAGTTCAATTGCTGTTCTAAAATATTCTCAAAAATATTACAGTATGATTCGGCATTGAAATGAAAAAATATTGTGTATGTGATGAGCATGGACACAGACTGTCAGGGTGTAAATTTGACGTTAAAGAAGCAAATACTTCACATTGCAATTTCATGTTTTCTTGCAAAGCAACAGCCAAGTGCCCTAACAAAAGGAGACGCCCACGGAGAGTAATCCGTGAAAATGGACTGCCTGTCCCCATCAGAGACGCAACTGGATGCCGAGAGGTCACGAGACCCTGGAAACGCCTTTAGAAGAAAGCTGCTTCTCTCCCACCCTTTAGGGTCCAGTGAGCACGGGAAACACAGGCCCGCGCCCTGAACCCAAGGGGGACACCACGTAGCTGATCAGAAATACCCTAACTGATGGATTGCACTGATTCGTTCAATTTTATGTTAGCACAAGAGCGATGGATGATAAAAATCCATGTCTATGAAGTCCAAAAGAGCTCTTTCAATAAATATAAAGAAAAGTTTGCACGGCTAAAAAAATATCAGCTTTATTGCCAGTTTTTCTTCCGTGGTGATCTGGGTGCATCTTAGAATGGAAGGCTTCTTAGTTCCTATGAAACAGGGTATTTTACTGCCAGGTATAAATTCCCAGCCCTCAGGCTTGACCTCCCCGCTGCATGGCCACCTGGACTCCAATACTGTGGTTCTCTCTGGATTCCAAGAGGCGCCCTCTCCCCAAGCCTTTCCCTTCCACGGAGACTCTCTGGAGCCGGCCCCTGCTCTCAGGCCCTTCTCACCTCCCACCGCCCCCACAGAGTCTGGCAGCTCCTTCTCCTGCTTCAGAAGCTGATTCTTTTCTGCCACTTCTCTTTTTCAAAGCACCTCCTTTCTGTGTAATTCCAGCCTATTTCCACCCCACGCTGCCAAACAGATGCGCTAATTTCCATCAGCCGTGCTGTCAACCATCTCTAAAATGGGAGGCAGTAAGGTACGGGGTTCAAAGTATGAGCTGGGGGTCACAGACATGGATTCAGCCCCAGCTCCACCCTGGAAGGCCGGCCGATTCTGCACGTCACTCCTCTTTGCCGATCAGCCTGAGTCTCTTCATCTGGGAGGAGAAAACTAACGACCATGTCCTGGGGTTGTTAGGAGGATCAGATGAGACGGCGTGTACGTTGCAGACCCTCTGAATGATAGTCGGCTCCTTGGCATCCTTCTCAAAGGGAACAACCATAGGGCTTGGGTGGGATTGACTTGATCCCAGCTTGATTGGCTTAATCCCAGTCATGTGACCTGGGGCGTGTGACGCGGGTTGGTCCAATCTGAGCCAAGCTCAGGATTTAGATGGTTTGGGGAAGTAAACATTTTCTTTTGCCTGATGGCATAGATTCCATGAGGCCTGTGACCCCGAGAGCCATGGGCTACCGGGGGAGCCATCCTGAGGTAGAGGCTGACCATGGGGGACGGCAGTGGAGAAAGAGCTGGGAGAAACTGAGCCAGCGCCCAGTTAAGCCTCATCTGGTCCCTATGCTATTTTGGTTATGTGAGCCCTGAAGTTCCTTTTTTTTCTTTTTTAATGGCAATTTTTTTAAAAGATTTTATTTTTCCTTTTTCTCCCCAAAGCCCCCCACTACATAGTTGTATATTTTTAGTTGTGGGTCCTTCTACTTGTGGCATGTGGGACGCTGCCTCAGCATGGCTTGATGAGTGGTGCCATGTCCCTGCCCAGGATCTGAACCCAGAAAACCCTGGGCCACTGAAGTGGAGCATGTGAACTTAACCACTCAGCCATGGGGCTGGTCCCTGAAGTCCCTTTTATTCAAACAAATTTCAAGTATGTTTTCTGTCATTTGTAACGAAAAATACTCCAACTGATGCAGTATGAAAAGTGCCTAACAAGTACTTAATAAATGGTAGTTATTGTTAACTCAAGAGCTCAAAATGCAGGCACACCTCAGAGGTAGTGCTGGCACGGTTCCAGAGCACCTCAATAAAGCGAGTATCACCATAAAGCGAGTCACGTGGATTCCTTGTTTCCCAGTGTACGTAAAAGTGACGTTCACATTGTGCTGTAGTCTACTTAGTGTGCAATAGCGTTAACGTCTAAAAAAGCAATGTCCACACCTTAATTAACAAATACTTTATTGCTAAAAAGTGCTAACCATCATCTGAGCCTTCAGCGAGTCATAATCTTTTTGCTGATGGAGGGTCTTGACTGGTGGACAGGTCAGCAGCTGTCACCAAATTCCATCTCCAAATCCTATGTCCTGTGATTTCCTCCGGCCCAACCCCTGACTGCTCTGAGGGTGGGACATCCTGGTCCCGGGCGGGTCCGCATTCCCGTGGTGCCGATGCTGATGGTTCTGGAGCCCCTGCAGGGTCCCGGCTGGCTCTGTTTGGGGATGAGGGGGGATGAGGGCCAAGGGGCTGACCTGGCTCGGGGTGTGTGAGCCTCTGACTTTGGCTCTCAGCACTGCCGAGACCCCGTTCTCTCAGAAGCTGGGCACACAGGGCGTCAGAGGCAGCAGCTGCCCCCCCATCACGGGTGGAGGCAGCCCAGCCCGGGAAGTTCTCCTCCCGCAGCTGGCAGGTGACCTGACCTGAGGCCGGCTGAGGGCTTGACTGGTCACAAGTCACACAAGAGGTTTCCTAAATGATCACGTGGTTGTAGAAAGGTTGGACCAGAGATGGTGACAAGCAGGGGACGTCTAGCTTATTTAAATAGAGGACATCAGAGTACTTCAAACAGCTACCTGTGCATCACAAAAGGTGGGAAATCCTTCACCTGCCCATCCACCCATCGCTGTCCCGTGCTCTCTTTCCACTGTGTGTGGAAGGAGGGCACAGAGCCTGGGGCAGAGCCCTTGGCCATCCAGGACGCCCGCTGTGGCTCCGAAGGGAGAGCTTTCCCCTCCAGGCTCAGCCCCTCTGCCGCCGGTCGGCGGCGTTCTAAGTGCGGATGGCGGTCCGGGCTGGCGGGCTGCTTCCCAGTGGGCCACGTCCACTGCAAAGCACCCCAGAGGCCACGTGGTGTACGGGCGCCATCTGATCCTGTGGGGCCCTGGGCACAAGTTACACCTGCCTCCTCCAGTGCCAGTCAGCCGAAGGCTTAAAGGCTCGGGGGTCCTGGGGGCAGCCTGAGTACCCGTCGCTTCCACTCCCTGCACCTGGGCCTAAGTGGCCCATCACGCAGGCAGTGCTCTGCAGGAGCCTGCAGGGGCCCACGATGCAGCAGCTGGGGGCGGCCCACGGAACCAGCAAGAGGGACACAAGGGGACCAGCAGGACCACCTGACCCCCACCAGCTGGTGCACAACTGTGCCCCCGTCCTGGCCCCTCAGCAACTGACACACTGACCACACCTGCTTCTCTGAGGCACCTTCTCCGTGTGGGTTCCAGGACAGCAGGCTCCGCAGTGCACCTGCGTCCCAGCGCCCTCTCCTGGCAGGTGACTGCACATCCTCTGTGCCTGACCACTGGTGAGGCCTGTTGTCCCCCTGTCCTATGATGGTGGGGAACGTCCCTTCACCCTGAAAGGGGTCTGGCCAGGACAATCAGCCACCTGTCCCTGTTTCTTGGAAGGGTCTGGCTTGTCTCTGAAGTTGTGTCCTTCCCAGGGGCTGGGAAAATCTCCCTCCTTAGATGAGGCGGTGACGGTGTGGACGGAACTGCCCCTCATGCTCTTATTCCTAAAATAGAAAGGTGCCAACCCTCCAGCACGCCCTGGATGGTTGGCTCCTGAAATCAAAAGCGTGGGAGTCCAGCTTGAGGGTGCCCCATCCCCGATTCCCGGCTCTGGAGTGTGGCCACTTGCTGCCACACCCCTTCTGGCCCTGGTGCCTCATTCCTCTGTGCACAGGTTCACTCAACAAACCTTTGCTGCGTCTCTCTCTGCACCACCGGTGTGTGAAGGGCGCCCTGGGTGGGGTCAGATTGGGACAGACGAGACAAAGTCACTCGCGTGACTCGCTCAACACCCCGACCCAGCCAGAACCAAGTGCCTCTCGACACAGCACTTGCCGCCAGCATTTGTAGCGAGAAACGCTCACCCGCCTCGTCCCTTAAACCCGCCGCGACGGACCAGCGATGCGTGAGAAGCGGCAGGGTCCCTCCTCCCCAGGCGGCGGAGCCCGAGCCCCGGCGGCCTTTCGAAGGCTCGGAGGGCGCGCACGTGACGGCCGGCACCGCCCAGAAGCTGCGGGGCGGAGGGCCCTGGGCGGGGCGGCCCGCGCCTTTCCAGCGTCCGCAGGCGGACAAGCCGCGTTCGCCTCCCCCGGTGCTCCTCTGCGCTCTGGAAACCCGAGCTGCGGCCCCCTTTCCCGTTTCAGGCCCGGTCTGCGCTCTGGAGCGGGGGCCGCGGAGGCCGAGATGCTGCGCGGGGGGCGCGGGCGGGAGGCGGGTGAGACTGGAGCAGCGCGGACCTGACGGCGCCCCGACGGCCGGCCGCGGGCCCCTCGGAGCCGGGCTTCGTCCCTCCGGGGTCCCGCGTCCCGAGGCTTCGTCTGCCCCAGGAACTCGCAGTCTCCACTTGCGTCCACCGCGTGGTTCACCAGCAACGGAGCAGCCCACGCCGTCCGCGGGCGGAGCCCGTCCTGCTCACGGGGCCCATGCTCTAAGGCACAGGCCTTCACAAAGATCTGGGGTCAGTGCGGGACCACGGACGAGCAGCTACTGTCAGATGTTACTCTCTACTGCGTACAACCAGCTCGAGTTTGCCTGTTTCCTTAAACGTGGCCTCCCCTACAGAGCATGCGCTCGTTAGCGCAAACTACCTGCTGGGCCTGCACTAAGTTGAGGGGTTCAGAGCAGTCCCTGGGCCCACTGAGGTCACCTTCTGGGGGACAGACGCCAGTCCAGTGTGTGAGGAGGGGCAACGTGAGCTCAGGGGATGGACAGAGGGGGCTGGGTGACAGGCTAGTTGGGGGAGCAGGCCCTCTCTGTGGGGGTCCCCAGGGAGGTCCTGAGGGGGCCAAGGCGCATGGAGATGGGGAGGAGCCTTCCAGGGGAGGTGATCAGTGAAGGAGGGGGTGACACCCAGGCCTGGGGGCTCCCGCGGGCAGGGCAGGGCAGGTGAGGAGCGTGTGTCCTGGAAGCCACGGGAGGTTCGAGCAGGGCTGGGCAGGATGCAGAGGATGAGATAGACCGTGGGTCCCTCAGGCTTCTGCAGGGAGAATGGCGGCCCGGGCGGGGTCTGTGTTGGGAGGAGGGGGCCAGGATGACAATTTGGGGCATAAGCAAGTGAGAGGAAGAGCAAGTGGGGAGTTGGGGTGACCGTTTCTGTGAGGTTCATTCAGCGTTGTCCCACAGACCCATGCCCCCTCTGTGCCCCGTGCCCTGCACGGCCCCTGCCCTCGAAGCCGGGAGAAGCCCTGTGGTCATCCTTGTCAAACGGGTGGACGATGGACAGAGTCCTCAGCTTCCATCCCTCTCTGCTGCCTCTTCTTTCAACTCATTTTGTGTTTTCAGCAACATCTATGTTGCTCTGATTCAGAAATTACTACGCGTCCATTCAGTTTCCCTGTGGCCAGCAGGACAGAGGTCGCCTCAGGGCCCTCAGTGCAGATGGTGGAGAGCAAGGGGGACAGCAGGGACAATCAGGGCAGAAATGGGGGGACGTCTTCCTTCCTGCCGAGCTGTGGGAAACACAGTTTACTGCAAACTATTATATGAATACATTATATTTTATATCTGCATTAGAAAATATGATATTCAAAAATGGAGTATTGAAACATCAGCTTTACTTCTGTGATTTGCCCAGAGAGCCAGCACCTCTTCTCCTGGGTCCCATGTCATTGAATCTGATCTCTCATTTTGCCATGTTGGACAGAGGGCTCAGCCCGCCTAGTTGCACTCATTTTCATAATAGAAAGCAGATGTCTACAAAGGCAGGGGCTTCTACAAGACTCTGCACAGGGATGCTTCCTCCAGGCTGACTGTCCTGCGATACCCACAGAACCCTGAGTCCAGCGAGCTGCATCTGGGGCATCGCTGCAGCTGCACCCTGGGCCACCCGCTCCAGTCCAGGCCTCGCACTGCTGCCACACTGAGGAGCGTGAGATGAACACGGTGAGCTCATCTTTAGTTCAGCTGAAGAAGTCTTGTGGAATTGAACTTCCACTTCCTGACTTCGAGAATGTGGTTCAGGTCATCACTTCCATTTCATCAAGCCAGCTTCCATGTAGAAAGGGTTTGGGGTTACTTTTGTCAAAAGTGTTTCCCAAATATATGTTTTCATTATCCATGAGTGAATGGACTGTCTTGTCTATGGGGCCAGCCATGATCCATGGTAGGGGAGGCACTTTGGGTGTAGATGGACTCAGGTTGAAATGTCTGATTCATGTTTTGGGGGAAGTGAGGATATTCCCTTCATTCTAACTGATTGGGGTTATGAGAAAAGTCAACTTATTTTAGCAGTTCTGTATTACCTGGGTTTTCTGGTGCAAGTTGAGAGATTGGCCTTGATTAACCTGAGCAAGAGGGAATGCCTCAGAGGCATCTGTGGCTTGCAGCCAGAGGAGGCTGGGTGGAGCCTGGGAAAGGTCCCAGATGGCTACCTACTGGGAGAACCCTCCATGAGACACCTGGTCCTGGAGTTGCTGGTGAGGGGTCCATTTCCCCAAGGGAGTGCCCAGGTGGATGTGGGAGGACTAGAGGGCTGCCCTGGCCTGATGCAGGGAGAGGGACAGACTGGCCTTTGGCATTTCCAGGTGAGGTGACCAGCAGGCTATTCTCCTTCTGTGACTACAATTTGGTGTTGGGGATGAGGGGATAAGGACCAGGAAAAAACTATCTTGAACAAGTTAAACAATCAAAAGACCCCCAACACTGAGATGACACAGATGTTGCAATTATCTGATGAGGTTTTTAAAGTGGCCATCATAAAAATGCTTCAACAAACAATTACAAACATGATTGAAAGAAATGAAAATGTACAAAGTCTGAGCAAAGAAATAGAAGATGTGAAGAACTAAATTGAGAATTTAGAACTGAAAAAACACAAAAACTGAAATTTCAAAATGCAATAAAAGAGCTCAATAGCAGACTGGAGAAGACAGAGGAAAGAGTCAGTAAACTTGAAGCTAGAACAATAAAAATTACCTAATCTAAACAACAGAGAGAAGATAGACTGAAAAGAAAAAAAGAACAGAACCTCTGGTACCTGTGAAACTATGGCAAAAAATCTAGCATTCGTGTCATTGGAATCCCAGAATGAGAAAAGAAAAAATTGGGGATCAAAAAGTTTTTGAAGAAAAAATGGCTAATAATCTCGATTTGGCAAAAGACATTAATCGAACAATTCAAGAAACTGAGCAAAATCTCAACAGGATAAATCCAAAGAAATCTACACCAAGACACATGCTGTGGACTGAGTTTTGTCCTTCCAGAATTCGCATGTTGACGTCTTGACCCCCATGTGACAGTATTTGGAGGTGGGGCCTGTGGGAGGTACTTAGGTTTAGAGGGGGTTGTGAGTGTGGGACCTCCATGATGGGATTAGTGCCCTTATGAGAAGAGACGCTGTCACCCTGATGTCAGACCTCCAGCCTCCAGAACTGTGAGAAGTAAATTTCTGCTGTTTAAGCCCCCCAGCCTGTGGTATTTCATTATGGCAGCCTAAGACTAAGACCACACATGATTATCAAACTTCTGAAAACTAAAGACAAAGAAAAGGTCGTGAAAGCAGTGAGGGAGAAATAGCGTCTTACCTATAGAGGAGAAAACACTTGAATGACAGTGGCTTTCTCATTAGAAACCAGAAGTGGCATGCCATTTTTCGAGTGCTGAAGGAAAATCACTGCCAGCCCATAATTCTATATTCTGTGAAAATATTTTTAAAGAACGAAAATGAAATCAAGACTCTCAGATGAAGGAACATTAAGAGTTTGTCACCATCAGACCTACCCTAAAAGAAGAGTTGAAAGAAGTTCTTGAGAGGAAAGAAATTAAAAAAAAAATCCTGGAACATCACAAAGAAAGAAAAACAGAAAGAGTGAAAATATGAGTAAATACAATAAACTTTTCTTCTCCTCTTGATATTTCTAAATTATGTTTGATGGTTGAAGCAAAAATTATAACATTTTTTTCTGATAGTGGTTCTCAATATAAGAAAAGGGAATATTGAATGCAATTATATTATCGACAGGGGAGGCTAAGGTGACCTAAGGGTAGGTAAGGTGACTACACATCACTCAAACTGTAAAGTGTGGAGACCAGTGGACTGTGATGTTATGTACGTGTAACATCACACTTAGAACCAGCACACAAAAAACTATACAAAGAGATACCCTGAAAAACACAAGTCAAAATAAGATTATAAAAAGTGTTCAAGTCACCCACAGGAAGGTAAAGAAAAAATGGAAACAAAAAATAGAGGGAACCCACAGAAAACAAAAAATAAAATGTCAGACTTAAGCCCTAACATATCAATAATTATATCAAGTGTAAATGGTCTAAATAAAGCAAATGAGAGATAGGCAGAGTGGATTAGAAAAATGTAACTCAGCTATATTCTGTCTACAAAAAGCTCACTTCAAATGTATCAATATAGGAAGATTGAAAGTAAAAGGATGGACAAAGATAAGTCATGTGAGTATTAAAAGAAAACAGGGATGGCTATATTCATATCAGATAAGGTAGACTTTGGAGCAAAAAAATTTCCAGAGACAGAGAGGGACATTACAGAAAGATAAAAGTATGCTTTCACCAAGAAGACACAGCACTCTTAAGTGTGTATGCAACAAACAACAAAGCTGCAAAACACAGGAAGCAAAAACTGATGGAACTGAAAGAAGAAAAACACTTATGGTGGTTGACTTCAACGCTGCCCTCTCAACGAGCAATAGAACAGCTACACGGAAAATGCGCAGGGATAGAGAAGAAACTCAGCAACACCCCCAACCAACACCATCTAATGTCTGTCTCCTCTTCTTATCAGTTTTGCTCACATCTGTGCCAGTCTTCCTCTATTTTGTATGAGGGACACCACCACAGCATGGCTGCTGACAAGTGGTGTAGGTCTGCGCCTGGGAACTGAACCCAGGCTGCCAAAGCAGAGCGTGCTGAGCTTAACCACTAGGCCACAGGGCCAGCCCCTGAGATTTTTCCTCTTTTTTAATGTCAGCATTTAGTGCTGTAAATTTCCCTCTCAGCACTGCATTAACTGTGTTCTACAAATTTTAATATGCTTAATTTAGTTCAATGGTTTTAATTTCCCTGACACTTGCTCTTTGACCCATGAATTCTATAGCTGTGTGTTGTTTAGTTTCCAAGAGTTTGGAGATTTTCCTGTAATCTCTCTATTATTTTTTAGTATGACTCCATTGTTGTTGGAGAACATACTCTGTATGATTTCAATTCTTTTAAATTTGTTGAGGTTTGTTTCATGACCCACGACACAGCCTATCTCGTTATATGTTCTGTGGGGACTTGAAAACAATACGAATTTTGCTCTTGTTGATTGGAGTGTTTTATAAATGTCTATGTCAATAATCTAAACTTGCATCTTGAGAAACTAGAAGAAAGAAGAGCAGAATAAACCCAAAACAAACAGAAGGAAGGAAAGCATAGAAGTAAGAGCAGAAATCAACAAAGTTGAAAAAAGAAAAATAGAGAAAATCAATGAAACAGCAATCAATAAAACTGACAAACCTCTTGCAAAATTGATACATAAAAAGAGAAGACACAAATTATCAATATTGGGGATGAAACGAGGCATATCAGCCTAGACCCTGCAGACAACAAAAGAATAATAAGGGAATACTCCACCGACACAAATTGACACCTTAGGTGAAATGGACAAATTTCTCAAAAAGCACAAACTACTATCCATCCCCCACTTGAAATAGGTAATTTAAATACCCTTATAACTATCAAAGAAATTGAATTGATAATTTTAAAGCTCCCAAAAAAGATACATCCAGGCCTGGATTGTATCACTGGGAATTCCTCCAAACATTTAAAGAAGAATTAACATCAATTTTACATAATATTTTCCAGAAATAGGAGACAAGAGAGCACTTCCCACCTTATTTTATGCAGCCAGTATTACTCTGACACTCAACTTGACAAAGATAATATAGAAAAAACCCCACAAACTAATATCCCCCGTGAATAGAGATGCCAAAAATCCACAATAAAACATTATCACATAGAATTCAGCACTGTATGAAAAGAACCGTACACCATGATCAAGTGGGGTTTATTCCAGGGAGGAAGGCAGTTTCAACACTTGAAAATCAATCAACATAATCCACCATATCAACAGGCTAAAAAGGGAAAATCACATGAGCACATCAGTTGATGCAGAGGGAGGACTTGACAAAATTCAACACCCATTCATGATAAAAACTCTCAGAAAAAATCAAAACAGAAGGAATTCTTCAACTTGATGAAGAGCATCTAAAAAAACCTCCAGCTAACATTACATCGAATGGTGACAGACTGAATGCTCTTCTCCTAAGATCGGGAACAAGGCAGGGATGTCCGCTTTCATCCCTCTCATTCAGCATCGTGTAGGAAGTTAGTCAGTGCAGTAAGGCAAGTGAGGGGGGCAGAGAGATTGGAAAGGGGAAAGTAAAACTATCCCTTTGTGTAGACAGCATGATTGTCTACGTAGAAAATTCCAGTGAATGTACAAACAAAACAAAACAACAAGAAACCACTTTAGAATTAATATGTGAGTTCAGCGAAGTTTCAGGATACAACATAAGCACACAGATATTTTATTGCTATACACTAGCAATGAACACATGGAAACTGAAATTTTAATATACCATTTATGATTATTAAAACATATAAATCTAAAAATCTAGTACAAGACTTGTATGCTTAAATCTACACAGCACTGATGAAAGAAATTGAAGATGTAAATGAGTGGAGAGACATACCATGCTCATGGACTGGAAGATGCAACACAGTAAAGATGTCCATTCTCTCCAGGTTGATATGCTTGTTTAACCCAATTCCTATAGAAATCCCAGAAAGTTTTCTTTTATAGACAAAGACAAGATTATTCTAAAGTTTATTTGGAAATGCACAGGAACTATGATAGCTAAAACAATTTTGAAACGGAATAAAATGGGAGGAATCAGTATGCTCCATCTCAAGACTCAAGACTGTGGTACTGGTGGAGGAAAAGACATGCTCAACCGGAATAGAGGACCGAGCATAGACCTACACTAGCACAACTCACTGATTTTGACAAAGGTGAAAATCAATTTAATGGAGGAGGATAGTCTCTTCAACAAATGGTGCAGAGCAACTGGACAGCCACAGGAAAAACAGAACAAATGAACAAAAATACCTTGACCTAAACTTCATCCCTTATTCAAAAATGAACTCAAATTGATCACAGCATAGATTTAAAAACAAAATGTAAAAGTACAAAAATTTTAGAAGGAAGCATAGGAGAAAATCTTCAGGACCTAGGGCTTGGTGAAGAATTCTTAGACACGACACTAAAAGCACTATCCATGAAAGAAAACAATGATAAATTGAACTTGAACAAAATTAAAAACTTTTGCTCTATTAACCATACTGTTAGGATAATGAAAAGACAGCTATAGACTAGGGGAACATATTTGTAAACCACATATCTTACAAAGGACTTGTATCTAGAATATACGAGGAACTCTCAAAACTTAGCAGTAAAATACCAAACAATCCAAATAGAAAATGGTCAAAAGACATGAATAGACATTTCACCAAAGAGAATACACAGATGGCAAATAAGCACATGAAAAGATGCTCCACATCACTCGCCATTAGGGAAATGCAAATGAAAACCTGAATGAGACATCACTACCCCCCTATTAGAACCGCTGGTTAAAAGAAAAAACAGTGACAACACAAATGTTGGCAAGAATGTGGATCTCTCATACGTGCTGGTGAGGACGTGCATGGTACAGCCACACTTGTAAGACAGTCTGAGACGTTCTTAAAAAGCTAAACATAAATGTACCCTACAACCCAGCAGTCACTCCTGGATCATCATCCCAGAGAACGAAACTTAAGTTCCCACCAAAACCCGTGCACAGATGTTCACTGCAGTTTATTTGTGATGGCCAAAAAACTGGAAACATCCAAAGTGTTCCTTAAAGGTGAATGGATGGACAACTGTGGTATGTTTACACTATGGAACCCTGCTCAGCAACAAAAGAGAAAGAACCACTGACACACACAACTTGGCTGGATCTCAGGGGCATGCTGCTGAGTGAGAAAAATTCCATTCATGTAGCGTTGTAGAACTGACAAAACTCCCAAGATGGACAGCAGATGGTGGTCGCCATGGGCAGGAACGGTGGGAGCAGGGGTGGCAGCATGAGGGAGGTCTTTGTGCTGATGGAGCAGTTCTGCACCTGGATTGTGCTGCTGGTTATGAGAAGGTACACATGATAAAATGACAGAACCAGACATGCCCACTGTGCCCATGTCGGTTTCCTGGTATCAGTACTGTAAGTGATGTTAAGATGTTACCACTGGGACAAAATGGGTGAAGGGTACCTGGGACATTTCTGTACAATCTGCAGCTTTCTGTGAATCTATAAATATTTCTCTCTATATATGTATATATATACACACACACTATATGCCATATTTATCAACATGTCACAGAATAGCTCCCTAAAGCTAGCCATCCCACTCTGGCTTCCTGGAGCTCAAAGCTTCCCTGTGGCCCAGGACCCAACATGTGGGGGCCGAGCAGCAGTGGAGGAGACAGGAGGGGTCTGTGGAATGCAGGTGCTGGGCTGTGGCAGCCTGTGACCAAGGGGGCAGAGACGGCCAGGTGTGGGGCAGAGACAGCACTCAGGGTGCGATCCTCCCAGAGCTGATGTTTTGCCTTCGGGAAGGAAGGGCCAGGACAAGGAGCTGAGCCAGCTCACAGTGGACTCTGCCTCCCTGGGACTCCATCAGGCCCCTGCCCCTGTTGCGCCCTCCCCAACCCCTGTCATCTCCTGCCTCCTGCTCATCCCACCCCATCCCCAAATCATCTGCGTTTTACAGAGGAGGGAACTGGGGGCTGGGAAGGAATGAGCAGCTTCAGATCACACCCCCAAACTCAGGTCCTGCTCCTCTGGCCTCCAGGAGGCTGCTGTGTCTCAGCACCTGGGATGCAGGTGAGTCGGGTCTGAGCAGCTGAGCAGTGGAGGGTCCCAGGGCTGGGACCACACAAGTGCACCCTGCGCCCTCTGACCTCTGCCCCTCAGTCCGCACCCAGTGCAGGAGACCTGGGGTCCCCAGTTGATAGGAAATGAGTATGAAATGCTGCCTCTGCCTGTGGGAGGGCCGGCCCAGAGGTCCAGGTCCCACAGTGCCCACCCCAGGGCACACCTTCACCAAATGTCACTCCTCACACTGCACCTCCTCCGGGTCCTCGCCGTCTGACGCCACATTTATCCCGTTAACACCAGCGTGAGCCACTTCCCCTCAGCTCCCAGTTACCTGGACTCCGCCACCCTCCCCACTGGCTCCTGAAACCAGCAGCCCTGGAAATGGCTCAGACAGCGTCCCAGTCCCCCTCAAGTTCACCTGCCCCCAGACCCAGCTTCTGGATGACTCTCCTCCCTTTAGGCCCGGCTGCTATGAGCACGTGGGCCTCCAGCACCGCCCTGGGCCACAGCCCCAGGCTCTCCACCTCCACCTCGGCCTGAGCCTCAGGTGGCCCACTCATGGGGTCCCCACCTCACCTGAGCTCCAGCCACAGTCCCTGGAGCTGAGGGGCCCATCGCACTGGAGGGCTGAGCCTGGAACCTTGGCCGCCTCCTCCCTCCCTGCCCCCAGCATCCAACTCATCACCGATTCTCAGCTCTGTCTCTTGGAGGGGCCCCCGCCTCCATGTCCACAGACACCCTCCCATCTCCCAAAGCACCTGTGCCCACCTGTCTCCTGCTCGCCTGCTCTGTCCCTCCAACCCTGCCCCCAGAGCATGAGAGCGAATCCCACGTCTCTCCCCCATCCTGCAAGGGGTTCGTGGCCCTGAGAACGCAGTGCCCAACCCTGGCCCCCATCTCCAGTCCCTCCCCTGCCGCCCTCACCCCACCCACCTGCCCCAGGGTCAGGGCCTGCTGCCCCTGCCTGCCTCCAGCCTCTCCCCACCCCGGGTTTACCCCGCATATCTGCTTGGCACATCTGCTCATCAAAGGCCCGCAGGAGACAGGAGCCTGCGGGGGAGAAGCACCTGCTGCCGGGCGGGTGGAGCTGGAAGCCATCCTGTCGGGGTCCGCGCCCACGTCTGCCACAAATTGGTTGGGAGGTCTTAGCCAGAAGCGGTCGCGGCAGAAACAACCAGGTGCGGACCCGGCTTCGCCTCCTTCCCAGCAGGAGGGCGCCCACCTCAGCGCGGCTTCGAGTTTCAGAGGAGTCACCACGTGCGAGAAGCGCTGACTGGGGGACGGGCAGGCTGTGCTCAGTGTCGCCTCCCTGTGGTTCCAGACACCTTCTCAGAGCTGTGGGGACCCCTGCCTCCTCACGGCTCTGCTCTCAGGGTCAAATTAGATACTGGCCCTGTCCGGACTCGCCAGCTGGAGGATGCGACTGCTCGTGCGGCCGTGCAGTGACTGCGACCCCGGGCTGTCCATCACAACCACCCGGGACACTTCTGTATTTAAAACCCACAGACGTCGTGAAGCTCGCGCCACCTCACTCAAGGAGGGACCACATTCCACCCCAGCTCTCTTTTATGTCCTCCTGGGGTGGCCGTGTGCGGGGACGTCAGCCCCTGGTAGTGTGGAAATGTCGCCTGGAAGGCAAAAGCTTCCAGGAACCCCGCATTTCTTGGTGGAAGCTCCCCAGCTCACGGCCCGGGTGCGGCCAACTCCGCTGCTCGGCCTGTCCTTGTGACCCCGCCCTGTCACCTCCTCGGGAGGCCCTGTCCTTAGCCCGGAGGGGCTCCGCCGGGGCTCCTCTGGGCTCAGGGCCCGGTCTCCTCCAGAACTTGCTGGCACCCCCACCTCCTCATCTCGTGCCGTGTCCAGGGAGGCCTGGTCGTCTGGAAAATGCTTTAAATCATGTCCTTGCTGTGACGCCAAGTTGACAAGCAGACTTTTTTAGCTTTTGATTTTCTTCACACAGTTTTAGGAAACCCTTTGGCTCGGACACTCCCTCACGCAGATTTTCATTAATTTCCCTGCCAGTGTTAAGAGCTGTTTTGGTCAACTTGAGCTTTCCCTCAGAGTCTGTCAAACCCTTCTCTAGACGCTGGATTTCCACGGACAGCTCCTCCAACTTCCGCTCGTTCTCCTGTTCTAACGCATGGCCGCCTTTGCTCCCTCTGGACAAGAGAACTCCCCAGAGAAAGGCTCCCCAAGTGACATGCCACCAGGACATCAGGCTGAAGTCAGTCCCAGACCAAAGGTCTTCAGGCCATGAGCCCACCAGCACCTGGGCACAGTGACCCATTGTAACCATGGGTCCTCCAGGACGAGTTCAACTGGGCCCATCTCATACAACAGAGTAATTAAGAGTGGTTTTTCAGGAACTAAGACCCCTTGTCTAGTTCAGTCCAGTCGAGACCACCAACCCATCAACTGGGCCTATGCAAATACCCGATAGGTGACCTTTTTGAGATCAAACAGCTGAAAACTCCACCCTCAGATCATGCCAACACCACCATTTTGTGAACATTGTCCTATGAAGAGCCATGAAGCTTGACTATGCTTGCTAAGATCTTCAATTACCTCTCTTCTCCTTACCTCCAATCGTCTATCTCCACACTTCAGACTGCCCTGCCCTTCATCCCATAAATTTTGCCCCAAGCCTAGGACTGGGGAGGCAGATCTGAGGGCATATGCCTCCTGTCTCCTTACAGATTGATCTAGCAATAAAGCTGCTTTCTTTTTCCAAAAGCTGATGCTGCAATAATTGGTTTTCAAATGTGCATTGGGTAGGAGAACCCCAGTTTTGTGTGGTAACAACTTTGGCGACTACAAAGGGACTAGGTCCTGTGACTGCCCGCCCGAGGCTCTGGAGCCCCCAGTGGGGTGTGGGGTCTTTTCACTGACCCTAAGTGGCTGCCCAGACGATTTTGTCTGGAGGCTCAACTGATTAGATCCCGTTTCCTGCCATGGTGCCCCAGGCCCCCAGGAACCCTTCTTCCTTTTAAGAGAAGAAACAGCACCAGGATCAGATGTCTTTTGGGTGAGTGACCTCATTAAAATGTGCCTGTGCCTAAATTTTCTAACAACCTTGTCAGAATTGTGGGTTAGAGTCCCCCTGGGGAGACTTTTGCTGCATTAAAGTCCCAAGGCTAGAATTGTAGGTTTGAGTCCTGCTCCAAGGGACAAAATATAAAAGGGTTACGGCCACTGGGGCATTCAAAGGATCAGGTTAGAGTCCTGAACTCTGGGGTAGGGTCCCAGAGCATCCTGGGTTAGAGTCCCAGAGTATTGGATTTCTGTGTCTGTTCATGTTTGTCTATGTCTGACTGTTTTATTTATTTATTCTTATTATTTTTTTAGGAAGATTAGCCCTGAGCTAACATCTGCTGCCAATCCTCCTCTTTTTGCTGAGGAAGACTGGCCCTGAGCTAACATCCATGCCCATCTTCCTCTACTTTATATGTGGGAAGCCTACCACAGCATGGCTTGACAAGCAGTGTCCTGTCTGCACCCAGGATCTGAACGGGCGAACCTGGGGCTGCTGCAGCAGAACGTGTGCACTTAACTGCTACACCACTCGGCCAGCCCCTGTTTTATTTATTAAAATTGGTTCTTTGGGGACTGAGTTTCTTGGTGATGGTAATAAACTCTTTTTAGAAATTACCTTACTTGTTGCAGCCACCTTGGGAAAAGCCCCCTAAAATGGGATAACTGTGAACAGCTGGAAAGATAATCTGAGATCATTTAAAATTACTGTGGCCATTTTGAGCTCTGAGTTTCCAAACCAAAGAACAGGGAAAGTCTTTAATCTTTAAAGAATCAAGCGCTCCATCTTCTGGCACGATTACTCAAAACCTAAAGATTCCAGAAGCTGTAAATATTTACAAAGAACTGCAAAGTCTTACCAAGCTTGTTTCATGTCCTGAGAGCTTTGCTTGACAATCATCAGGTTGTGAGGTCTCCAAAACATGGTTGGACAAAAATGCAGTTGCACCCCATTTTTTGGTCAGAGATGGTTGGACAGAAATGTGGGTTACACTCCTTTTTGCGGTTAAGGGTCCTACCACACTGCTATCAGCTTCAGGGGAATTACATTGGCCATTAGAAGGAATATTCCGATTAGATAAGATCATTTGAAAGTGCACTTAAAAGTAAAGACTTCAAAATTCTGAAGTAACATTATTGAAAGTTTTGTTGCAGAAAGAAGAAAGTCACTTATAAAAGGTACCTAAAAGAAAAGCATATTAGGTCATGGCTTTGTAGACACTTGCATAATCTACTCTTAGAGTTAATGAGACTCTGAGAGATTTCCTGGGAAACTGCTGTTCACTACTGCCAGGTATAGTTACTGCTCATCCAAGCTGAGAGCTGACAAGATATTTGAATAGATTTAGCAACTTACAGTCAGAAATTAGCTGACATTCAGAGCCTGATAGGGACTTTTCTGGGGGCCTTGTTCCCTAAGTTAATATACAACTAAGTACCCAAAGGGAAAGAAACAAACAAAGGATGATGGTAGTTGGACAGGTAGATCAACTTAAGTTGCATTTAACAGGTAGATCATTTAAGTCACAAACCAAGTTTTGAGGAATTAAGAGCAACTGTCCTTAAAAAATCATTGCAAAACTGGAAATGCCACTCTAGAGGCAGTTCAGATTCCACCCAGTTCCTTTATCTCAAAAAGACTTATTTCCTCTCTGGGAATGGTTACCTAGCCCACCACCAATTCATAAGACTCAAGAGAAAAAAAAAGAAAAAAGGAAAGCAAAACTTCCTATAGAGTGCCTTTGCCTAAAATCTAGCATCCTGGTGTCTTCACCACAAATACTAGTAGAGAAAGCTTGAAACAAAATTTGGATTCAATTATTCTTTCATACACAATGAACCTTATATTATTGTACCTGATTCATGGCAGTAATTTTAAAGCAATAGCTGTGGAGTCTTTGCGTCTGTGTATTATTTAGAAATAATAAATGAATACAGTCAAGTTGCAGGGTACAAAACCAACATACAAAGATCAGTTGCCTTTCTATACACTAACAAAAAATAGCAGAAAGAGAAATTAAGAATGCAATCTCATTTAATTGCAACAAAAAGTATAAAATACCTAGGAATAAATTTAACTAAAGAGGTGAAAGACCTGTACACTGAAAACTATAAATCACTGTTGAAAGAAATTGAAGAAGACACAAAGAAATGGAAAGATATTCTGTGCTCTTAGATTGGAAGAATTACCATAGTTAAAACGTCCATATTTCCTAAAGCAATCTACAGATTCAGTGCAATCCCTATCAAAGTTCCAACAACATTTTTTCACAGAAATAGAACAAAGAATCCTAAAATTTATATGGAACAACAAAAGACCTTGAATAGCCAAAGGAATCCTAAGAAAAAAGAAAGAAGTTGGAGGTATCAGACTCCCTGATTTCAAAATATACTACAAAGCTATAGTAACCAAAACAGCATGGTATTGGCACAGACAGACACACAGATCAATGAACAGAATCAAGAGCCTGGAAATAAACCTATACATATATGGACATCCTAATTTTCAGCAAGGGAGCCGAGAACATACAATGGAGAGGGGAAAGTCTCTTCAATAAATGGTGTTGGGAAAACTGGACAGCCACATGCAAAAGAATGACACTTCATTCTAGAAGAAAGCATAGGCAGTACACTCTTTGACATAAGTCTTAGCAGCATATTTTCAAGTACCATGTCTGACTGGGCAAGGGAAACAATAGAAAAAATGAACAAATGGGACTACATCAAACTAAAAAGCTTCTGCATAGCAAAGGAAACCATCAACAAAATGAAAAGACAACCTAACAATTGGGAGAAGATATTGCAAACCATGTATCTGATAAGGGGTTGATGTCCAAAATATATAAAGAACTCACAAATCTCAACAACAACAAAATTAACAACCCAATTAAAAAGTGGGCAAAAGATATGAACAGACATTTCTCTAAAGAAGATATACCGATGGCCAACAGGCACACGAAAAGATGTTCAACATCATTAACTATCAGGGAAATGCAAATCAAAACTGCAATGAGATATCACCTCACTCCAGTCAGAATGGCTATAATTAACAAGACAGGAAATAACAAGTGTTGGAGAGAATGTGGAGAGAAGGGAACTGCCATACACTGCTGGTGGGAGTGTAAACTGGTGCAGCCAATATGGAAAACAGTACAGAGATTCCTCAAAAAATTGAGAATAGAACTACCATATGATCCAGCTATTCCACTGCTGATATTTATCCACAGAACATGAAAACAAGAATGTGTAAATATATGTGCACCCCTATGTTCATCACAGCATTAGTCACAATAGCCAAGACTTGGAAGCAACCTAGTGTCCATCAAGGGACAAATGGATAAAGAAGATGTGGTATATATTCACTATGGAATACTACTCAGCCATAAGAAATGATGAAACCAGCCATTTGTGACAACATGGATGGACCTGGAGGGTATTATGCTAAGTGAAATAAGTCAGAGGGAGAAAGTCAAATACCACATTGTCTAACTCATAAGTAGAAAATAAAAACAGAAACAAACAGCCACATAGAGACAGAGATGGGATTGGTGGTTACCAGAGGGGATGGGGGGAGAGATGAGGGTGAAAGGAATGAACAGGCACATGTGTGTGGTGATGGATTGTAATTAGTCTTTGGGTGGTGAACATGAAAAAACCCCACTACCATGACATATCACCTTACACCTGTTAGAATGACTATAATTACCAAGACAAAACAACAATTGTTGGAAAGGATGTGGAGAAAAGGGAACCCTCATACAAAAAGCCCAGCAAAACTGTGTAGTCTTTGTGCATGTGTGTCTATATGTATGTTATGTATGTGTGATATCTTACCTCTGGATGGTATAATTTCTAAAAGAGCTCTATTCAATTGGCTTAAAGTAAGTGGTTATATAAATTATTTCTAAATGTAATAAAACCTGACCCTAATGTTTTCAAGTTAACATGATACAAAATAATCTTTGGTAAATGGAAGTTTATTTAAGTATGTTGACTTGATTGAAATAGGCTGTCTTCAAAGTCATCAGCAATGGACATAATGCTGACATGCAATCTTTATCCTACATTGATTTATCAAATAAGCTCATGCTATCTCTGTTACAAAACTGGTTTTTAAAAATAATTGAAAATAATAGCTTATTTTGTCTAATGTCTCATGAAGTTTTGTAGGCAATCTAAATAGTTATTGGGAACAAGTAAATGAAATAGATATGAAAAAGATGAAAGTGTTGGGTGAAATTTTTAACAATAGTTATGTGTTGTGGTGTATATACTTAAAATAACTTCAAAACCTTTCAGTAACTTGAAACTTTAGAGTTTTGCTACATTGAGTTAAATGAGAGAATTTACTGAGTATCTAGGTCATTTCTATGTAAGATACAATATTAGATATTAATTACTAAACATAGATTTATCTACCTTTGTCTTTGTATCAAAGAGAAAATGGAAAATACTTGGGTTTTATTGATAAACATGTTTTGTGCCATACTGAGATATTTTCTATACAGTATTTGTGGATCTGCCAATCTACATTATGTCAATATATAAAAAATTAAGGAATGTGAGATGTATGTTTTAGTAAAGAAGATTTAAGGAATGAAAATATTTTTGTTTTGTTAAGAAAGACAAATTTGTCCTAAAGTACTAGGAAGAAAGAAAGAAGGCATGGGACAAATTCTGAATGTAAAAAGAAAGTTATGGAAGGTTTGTGGAAGGGTAACCCTGAGGAAAGAGTTTTGTGCATGGTCAAGTTGGTTGAGATTAAAATAAATTTAATTAAGTGAATGAGTTTTAATATCAAAAAGTAAGCTGGTACAAAATTAGAATTTGGTTTTCTCTCTCTTAAAAGGATAATTTTCTTAAACTTTTTGTCTGCTCTTGATAAAAAGGTTATAAGAGGTTTTTCTTTATTTTTGAGTAAGTCTATCTAAAAGACAGAAATTCTGTGATTTGTCAAAATAATTTCCTATGTTCTAAAAGGCTGAAATCTTTCTATTAAGAGAACTTTGGGCTGTTTTTTTTAAAAAATGTTTTAACTCTGTGTATTTGCCATTAACCTCTTCTATTGTCACTTTGGTTGGGTAGATAACTAAGCATTGTTTCACAGTAAGCATTGTTTCCTATTTGCCTGAATGTTTTAAAACCTTTTGATATTTTTGAAACTTCTCTCAAATTCAGACTTTGAGAATTTCCAATGAGGCCCTGGGCTTCTCAAAGAATTTGTTCTCTCTTTCTATAAAGAAGGAGATATTAAACTAATTAGACTTATTTGGTATGTTGAATTACATGGGAAGTATTGTCAAATAAATGATGATAAATCTTCTTAGGTTATATTGTGTGGGTGAATGTTATTGATATAACTGTTTTAAATATTATATAACATTCCTAAAATTCTGATCTGTCCTAGTTGTCATCCATAATTCTAGCTATTATTTTAAAGTGTTGTACATCACAGAAATAATCAAGTTTCTTTGTCAATTGCCCTTTTTGAGTCTTTTGTCATTTTCAGACAGTTGTTTTACTCTGATGTATTTGCAGATGTATTTCATCTTCAGAGAGATTCACGCAAAGGACTCTGACACTTGCTCTAGAATGAAGGTTTCTGATAAACTTTTGGATTATAAAACTGAACTGGGTAAGAAATTATAGAACTCTAACAGAGAAACTGATGTCCTCATAAAACTACTAACAGAAGATCAAGGTGAAGAGTTGATTACATGGGACTAAATGAACTGATGAGGATGATTATGATTTTGACAATTGTTTATTTGAAATATTGCTGATTTTTAAAAATGTTTTGTTTTTCCAGATTTAAGGAAATCTTTTCTCCTCTTAAGCTAACTATGACTTAAAGCAATTTGGTAGAATTATACCTTTGTAAGCAAAATGGAAACATTTGTTTTTTCTCCCTACCTGATCCCTCCAGAGTTTGGAAACTCTTGATGAATGAGTATTCTTATTTTCATGGCAATATAGACATTTGCATAGGTTCAATAAGAATCTGTTCTCCTTATTACAGGACACAGTTGGAAACATTGATTACCAAGGCTTTGTCTGGAATGTCGTATTTGAGGAAAACATGCATAGACTCAGATATAGCCAGATAGCTTTGAGGAACAAAGATTGACTTTATGAAATAAATCTACTTGGAAATATTGGCTGGGTACCTTGCTTATAGGATTCCTAGCAATCTTACCAAGTGAGTAAAGAAGGTCACTTCTCTGGCAGGTGTGAAGAACCTCAGGACATTTTGGGAAACCTCAATAAGAGAAGAATCTACCAAAATCTACAGGTACCGCAGGCAGAGTCTGATGACAAGTCCTTGGCTTGACTTTCCTGGCTGCAAGAGGCCTTTAAAGTTCAATGTGAGATTCCTTATAAAAAGTTCCAGCAAAGTAGATTTAAAAGAGCCTTTATGGTTAATTGCTATTCTTGCTGTACGTATGTAAATAACTCGGACAAGTTGATTGAAACTAGACTTATTTTGCCAGCCAATTAGTCTTAATTTGGCTATCTTTGGTAAAAATGAGGGTGATTCTAGAGAGAAAAGTTATGTTTCAGTAGAAACCATAATACACATTTGTGGAGATTAGATTCTAGTTTTATTAATTATCTTTGAGGTTTTCTCCTGAGATATCTCCTTCTCCTGAGATATCTGGCTACAAATCTCCAAACTAATGTTTTCAATTTTTTCCATCATTTTCATTTGGGATCATTGAGAACTGAAATCACTTTTTCCAGAGGCCTGAAACTGAAGCTGGACAACTCAATATAAACTTAAGAGAGATTCATGCCTGTTGCTGTATAAGCCACTCAGACAGATACCTGAATGCCCAGTGACATCATCAGAGACATTTTAAACCACAAAAGATGCTTTGACTCTGACATCTAGAAATCTTGATTGACTGCCCCTGGGCTCAGAAACTTGTTTATAATTTTCTCCCATCATTAACCTTGTTTTTCTTTTTGTTTCTCTAGAAATATTTCTTGTTCAATATGTGGTTACTTGCTTACACAATATAGGCCTAACTTTGGGAGCCCATATGCATCACTGCCTTACTAAGAGACTGGTTCAATGAGATGGAACAACCTATGCCCCTTATCAGCAGGAAGAAGCTAGAGTAGTTGTCACTCCATCTCCCTCAAGATTGGGTAATGAACAAAAAAAAGGCGGGGATTTATAATCATGGGCACTCTAGGACCAGTTTAACTGACCCAATCTTATCAATAGAGTGACTAAGAGTGGTTTTTCAGGAACTGAGACCCCTTGACCAGTTCAGGTCAGTTGAGACCACCAACCCAACTGGGCCTGCACAGATGCCTGATAAGTGACCTTTTTGACATCAAACAGCTGAAAACTCCACCCTCAGATCATGCTAACACCACCATTTTGTGAACATGTGTCCTATGAAGAACTAGGAAGCTTGACTATGTTTGGGCAGACCATCAATTACCTCTCTTCTCCTTACCTCCAATCATCTATCTCCACACTTCAGACTGCCCTACCCTTCATCCTATAAATTTTACCCCAAGCTCTGGATTCTGGAGACAGATTTGTGGGCATACGCTCCCTGGTTCCTTGCAGATTGATCTAGCAATAATGCTGTTTTCTTTTCCCAAAAGCTGATGCTATAATAACTGGCTTTTAAAATGCACACGGGGTAAGAGAACTCCAATTTTGTGTGTTAACACCATCAGGGAGATTGCTCTGAGTAGCTCCAAGCCCCAGCCAGGCCTTGGCACCGGGCTGTGAATCACTGACGTTTCTGAGCCTGCCTCCGACAGAGGCAGCAACCTCTGCCTTGACAGACAGCCCCTGACCTGGTACCTCCATTGGAAGATGGATTTCTGCCTAGACTTGGAGCCTTGGATGTCTCACGTGTGGGTCAAGATGCCCCACTTTTTTGTGTTCAGGTTGTTCTCCCTGCTCTATTTCCTGACCTTCCATCTTTTTTACAGACTGATTGAATTGTAGTGAGCAGGAGGGGCTGCTGGGACTGGTTCTTCCCTTTCTGGGGGTTGGGGCAGCACCTGGGAGCCAAGGACATGGCCAGGGACGAGGCTGCCAGGAGGCGATGGGAGGTTTCTGAGGCCGCTCTCCTCACTGTCTGCGATTTCTGGGCTCAGATTCTCAGAGTGCAGCATGGTGGTGGGGTGCACAATGACTACTGTGAGAGGTATTTCTTCTACCAGGGAGCAGCCTCTTCCAGCCAGCTCACCTGGGCCTGGCAGAGGTGCTGACAGCCACAGGCAGATGAGGACTCGGGAAATGGACAGGGAAGACTTGGTGCTGGACACATCATGTGCAACTGGGTTGGGTCCCGGAGGATGGGGGTGTGTGTGTGTGTCAGCAGCTGCCCTGGGTCAGGGGCTTCCAGTGGGCTGGGTGTCCAGCAGACTCACTTGCCCTGTGCTGAACTGGGTTGCCATGCTGGAGGTCTGGGAGAGGTCCTCCCTGTCTTGATGTACTCTTTGGTGAGGTCCTCCCTTTGTACTCTGACTCCTGGTGCTCAACTTCCCCCTGCCTATTGGGAAGGCAGTAGGTGAGGAGCGCCCAGGGGCGCAAATCCATGAGGCACCGGTTACGGATGCGGGGACTTGCGGGACCCCAGAGGGACGCCAAGGTGAACCTGAACATGAAGATGGAGCACAGGGTGTGGGCGACAGGCCCAGGGCAGGACGGGTGTGGGGGGGTTGGGGGTGGGAGTTGAAGGGCATGGTCATCTGGCTGGAGAACAGAGCAGACAACGCTGGGAAGAGCAAGAAAGGCTGCCGTGGAAATGCCGTCTCTGCCCTCAGTGAGGCCTCCGCCAGCACCCTGGCTTTTATAATCACCCTGCCTCCTCCTGCCATCACAACCGTGCCCCGTACCAATCGCCAGATGGTTGTCAACAGGGTGGGGCGAAGTCTTGCTTGTGCGTCCAATCACCAGGCAGGTCAGCTGGCCAATCGCCAGGAGGCTCTCACCACTGCCCTCCTGACATCACCCAGCAGACACCATCCTTCATCCACTACATGGCGGTCAGGTGCCCTCACAGGCCCTTGCCCCTTGCAGCGCCTGGCTCCCTCTCCCCTTGCAGTCTTCATCTCACAGGTGGCGCCACTGGGGGTGGGGGCAGTGACCTGCCCACAGGAGGCAGCCCCACCAGGTGCTCCCAGGACCAGCTGGGATCTGAGAGCCGGCGGAGGGTGGGCTGTTCCTCGGGTCCTCCTTGGAGCCCCGCCCATCGCCAAAGCTCCGCCCTGGGTTTCCATGGTGACACTAAGCGCACCTGGATCCTAACACTGCAACTGCTCCCTTTGCGGCTGCAGCTTTTCCCAACTGACAGCGGTTCTGAGGAGGGGACCTCAAGGAAAGTGAGATCGAGTGCTGGGTAGGTGGGCTGCAGGTGGCCTGGGGCAAGGACAGAGGAGACGAGATTCCAAGAAGAGGAAGGGTCCTCACGCTGAGGGTCCAGCGCAACAGGGGGAGTAGGCTGCCCATCTGAGAAGGTGGAAGCACCTTCCTGGACGGCACCCATCACCCCTCCGATGCAGTTGTCTGCCCCTTCCCCATCGCTGTGATCCTCACTGAACACATTACCCCTGCTCTCTGCTGGCACCACCACACCCCTGTCGTCATTTCGGTGACTTCTACATCCACCGTGACAATCCGTTATCTACACCTGGACGTTTGGTCCTTGACCTCCTTGCCTCCTGTTGCAAACATTGTTGGTATTTTCCCCAGCAGTCATTTCTTTCCTCTACACTGAATAACGGTAATACCAATAAATAAAATGTAAATGGTCTGGTCTCCTGATGCAGTGGGCCAGAGGGAGTGGCCCATTCCCAGGGAATGAATCTTGACTGGAGGGAATCAGTGACGGTCCTCCCCTTCCACTTTGCTAGGATTGGCTGAGGGCAAAGAGGGCATTTGACCCAGGTCTGGCCAATAGGGCTCGAGAGGACGCCTCTGTAGGAGGCAGGTGGTGTTTGGGAAAGTTTTCTCTCTTTAACTAAAGAAAGGCAGATGGGAGGAATCGGTCATCGCTCTCTGCCTTTGACCTGGTAGGGTGAGTATGTGATGTTAGCAGCTGTAGCAGCCACAGTGAGACCCTGAGGAAAGAGGTGGAGAGAATCCCAGAGGAGCTGATGCAAGGCTGCCCCTGCTGACATGATGCATTCATCAGCCCTGGGGCCTCCCGACTCTGGGCTCCTTGTTGGTGGGATCATAGCCACCTTCACTGAAGCCACTTTGGGCCAGAAATCTGATATGAAGCTGAAGGCACCATAGCTGATCCACTTCATCCCCAGAGTAATCTCAATATCTAAATATTTCTTGTGCTGATTCCACTAACTACCAAAATGTGTGTTTCTCCTGTTGAGACATAGACCACTGTAGGTCAAAGTCATGTCTCATTCTGTTGTGTCCTCTAGGGTCCTAGCATCTTGCTTCCCTTGTAGTCAGTGCTAAACATGTGTAATGAATACAAATGTGTAATGAATGGTTTACAGTCGGGGCCATCGACAGAGCACAGCCCTTCACCCAGATCAATATCTTTACTACTGTAAAACAAGACAAAACAAGGAAAAAACAGAGAGAGAGATGGAGAACCCGAATAGCCCAGTGGACTCCTTGGGGTCTCTGCTGTGAAAGCAAGTCAGAGGACAAGTCTAGGCCTGGCCCAGAGGAGGGAGGACCCCGAGGATGAAGGGCCTGTGTCCCCCAATCCCTGCAGGGAGGGAACCTGCCTCCTGCCCAGAAATTCGTCCACGGACCATCAGATGAGCTTGTCGGGGACACGCCAGTAGGGTGTTGGCAGTTGTTCAGGCGGCTCCTGTCATCTCAATGCACACACCCTCTTCCTCTTCCTTACGGAGCCATTCACCCATCCCAAGAAGACCAGGCTCTCGGCTCCCTTGAGCCCTGGTGTGGTCACGTGACTAAGTTTTGAGCAGAAGGGCTGTGTGGGATTTCTGAGGAGGATCTGGAAGTGAGACAGCAGCCCCTTCGCTGCCACCTCTCCTTCCTCCTGCAGATATGGAGTGGGCACATGATGGCTGGACCCCCTCATGTGGCACCTCGGGGGTGGAAGCCACGGGAGGGTGATGGAGCAGAAAGACGGAGACAGGGCCCTAATCTTGGCACGGAGAATCCAGACTTCTTTACAGGATAGAGAAGAACTTCACGTTCTTTTTCCCAGTCATTGCTAGGTTGACATTTTGTTATATGCAGATGCTCTGATCCCTGACTATCCAGGGCTCATCCCCACTCCACAGCTCCCGGGGAAGGGGTCTGCCAGGCCTGCGTCTCCCGATCAGCTGCTGCGGTCTCAGGAACGGGGCTCCTCACCTGCCCATGCCCACAGCTCTAAAGCCCCCTCCTCTTCGGCAGTTCCCAGAACTGGCCCATCTCCTTCACGCCGCTGGGCCTCTGCGTGTGCTCCTCCCTCACACTGGGTGTCGGCCACCTGGCTAGGCCTGCCCATCATCAGCTCAGTCATCTCCTCGAGGGTGCCCTCCTGGCCCCCTGCTAGCTCAGACCCCCCTGGCTTCTTCACTGTCCTATCACCACTGTAATCACAAATGCGTTTGTGGGTCTGTCTGATTGCTGTCTCCCTTCCCCATGACACTGGGCAACCTGAAAGCAGGCAGCCCCGTTTCGTTACCCACTGTATCCCCAGTCCTGAGCGTGGTCCCCACACAAGGAAGGTGCTCACACATGCTGAGTCTGAGTTGGGGCCTCATGAGCCTTCGTGTTTCTGCTTCTGAGAGGTCAAGATGCTCCTGTCAGCACAGGCAGGGCCAGCAAGGGTGTTGGCCTCAGACAGAAGGCCCTGGTATGGATTTTCTGCCCAACCCCTCTCTCATGGTACACTTTCAAGTAGGTGACTGCTGTGACCCTGAAAGTGGGCGTGATGGGAGACCCAGCCCCCAGGGCCGTGAGGAGAACCCATGAAGAGCACATGAAAATGTGGGCTTCCTGCCTGCCACGGGCCACCTTCTGCCCATCACAGCCCCATGGTGGATACACAAGCAACTCTGGATTCCCTTTACCAGGTCCTTGCTAGCTTGAGGACATTCTTCCACTTTCCATCCTTGGAGGTAGCTGATGAAAGAGGTGACAAGGCAATCCATCAGCCTGTCCAGCATCCAACAATGGCTATGGAGACACACAGTGACCACACCCTACCTTCCCATCTGCTGCCTGGAGACATCCTTCCCCTCCTCCAGAAGACACAGGCTGGAGTCCTGTGGGGCTGGACCACGGACAGGTGAGGTTATTAGGGGAGGCTGCATGTGGGCCAACTAGGGAAGGTACTGAGAGCCTGAGGTGGCAGAGATGACTGAGGGCCAACAGGAAGGATGGCATAGCATAGCAAGGAAGAAGTTCCTGAGTGGGACAGACTGTGGCAGAGTCTGAGGAGGTGCAGACCCAGGGGCACCATGCGGGGTCTGAGCTCTGCACCCATTGGCTCCACCACAGCTAGGCGGTGGGTGGGAGACACATCAGGGATTCGTAGGTGGTCTCTAGATGTTGCTGATGCGGGTGGTTGCTAGGAGAGAGACTGGGGGTCACTGGGCAGTACTGGAGGCGTTGAGGTGAGGGCCCTGGGGGTCAGCTGCGACTGGCCAAAAGGCGGAAGAGAGGCAGCCTCAAGGGCCAATTACACTGAGGCGTGGGCAGGGCTCTCCTTGGTGTCACAGGCCTTTCTGTGTCTGGCCAGGTAGAGACTCCTGCTGATCTTTCCAGCCTCAGAGCAGACAGCGCTCCCCCCGTTCTCCCAATCCTGCACATTCCAAGCAGGTCAATATGGTCCTGTTTAGACCCCACCCAGGGCCCTGTGGTGTCAAGTCACCACATGCTCTCCACTACTGCCACTCCCTGGCCATGTGGGGAGAGGCATAGTCACTATCTCTGTTTTCCTTCAGTCCTCCTCCCCTCCCACGCACCCAAGGGGAAAGCATCATAATCTCCATTGTCCACCAAACCTCCATGTGGTGGCGTTGTCATAACCTACATTTTCCATCAACCATTTCACCCTCCCAACTCCCAACGGGAAAGAGTTTGTCAGGTTCTCTATTCTCTGTCAACCCACTTTACTCTTCCAACCAACAGCAAAGAAGGCACTGTCAAATATGTGTCAATAAATTCTCTGCACATCTTGTATCACAAAATACATATCCATAACCCTTTGATATAAAGGAGGCCCTATTGTGGCCCCATTTTTAAAAAAAGACTTTATTATCTGGCAATATTAGTCAGACTAGGCCTCCCTCTTTTAGACACCAAAACTTGTGAAATGGAGAACTCAGTCAAGGATGGCTTTTGTTTTGACACCAAAATCATGGTTAGAGGGACAGTTTGGTTCATCCAGAAATAGTCCAATTGCCTATGCATAGATTACATTCAGATTTATGAAATAATGATCTTAGGCCCACATACAGCTATACATATTCTGGATTAACACAGACGCAGTCTTCAGTAAACATTCACTGTTGAATGCTCCATGTAAGTTCTTGAATTAGGTACCAGTGGTGGTGGGGAAGCAGTTTTCTACTCTCAAGACAGTCCTTGATAGATCTGTTTTGTATAAGAACCTATGAAGTCTGAGATCTTGCCTCACGCCTCACCAAGAAACCAGAGAAAAATGAACAGAAGCCCCACCTTCTCATGGCCACATACTTAAACCCACTTTCTCCTATACCTCTATTTTCTGTCTTCCTCTTGGTTGGTGTCTCTGTTTCTATCAAGGGCTGTCCCTCTGCATCTGCCTGGACTGTCATTGCCTCTTACTCTCTCAAGCATTTGTTCTCCTGCAATCATCTCCTCTCTTTTTTGCACCACACATGTCTTGCTTTCTATTGAGTCATTCTGAGTAGGAATTCAGGTCCAGTTTACTGTTCAGCCCCCTGCCTTCTGGCACTTGCGCCCACCATCCACTGAAATGGCTCTTGTCGAGGTTGCCTGGGAGCTCCATGCCCCCCCCATGCGGAGCTTCTGTATCCCCATCGGACTCAGCAACATTCGATACGCTTCCTAAAATTTGTCTCTCTTTGTGGTCACTTTCTTCTGATTTTTCTTCATCTCTAGTTGCTCCTTCTTAGGCTCCTCTGCTGACTCCACTTCTTTTACCTCGTTTCCACCCTCCCTCTCCTCCCAGGTCATGGATCAAGGAAGGTTTACATCCTTCCTACATGTTGATGACCCACATTTTTGTCTCCAGCTTGTACCTCTTCTCCTGAGTTCCTGACTCTCATACTGGACTAACTACCTGACATCTCCACTTGGATGTCTAATAATCATCTCAGTTTAACATGTACAAAATAGAATTCATACTCCCCCAACACAGTGAATCCTTTCTGTGTCTTCCTCAACTCAGATAGAGACCACAGCCCATCCATTGCTCAAGCCCAAAACCAAGGAGGCTTCCTCTGTTCTTCTTCTTCATGCTCCACGTCAATCAGTGATCAGGTCCTGTCACTTCTACCTTCAGTATGTATCTTAAATACTTCTCCTTCTGTCTCCGCTATCTCAACCCTGATTCAAACTAGTACTTTCTTTCACTCAATTGTCTGCAAGAGCCTAATCTGTGTGATTTCCTTGCTTCCACTACAAAGCAGCCACAGTAATCTTTTAAAAACATAAATCCAATTATATCACTGTATTTCTTACAAACCTTCAGTGGTTTCCCTGTGCATTTTGAATAAAAATATCCCTTCCCACCTTGCTCATGTGCCCCACATGACCTGGCTTCTGCCTGCCTCTCTGAATCTTATTCTACTTCTCCTCCTATAACATGCATTGGGCCACTCTCACCGGCTTTCTTTCTGTTACTTAAACACCAAGTTTGTTCTTGCCTTGGGGCCTTTGCAACTGACCTTTCCTCTGCTTAGAAAGCTTTCCTAGGCAGCTGGTAGCTTTTAACATGGCTGAATGTAAGGAACAGAAACTGAAGACAGGCTCCGTGGGAGTATGAAGCTGGTTTTTCTAGTTCACTGTGTTCCCCAAGTCTAGCTCAGTGAATGAATGAACTAATGTTATTTTAATCATAGTGTCCCAAAGGAAGAAGAGATGGGGCAAAGTGCTGAAAATCGTTCAGAAAGAAAGTGGTGTGCCCCATCACCCCCGTTTAACCCATTTCACCTCCCATCCTCTGGTAGATTTTCCAAGCTTGGGGAAGGAAGAGACAGAAGCGTAAGGAGATGTGCCCTACTTCCTGGTGGGACACAGAGACTGCAGCAAGACCCAGAGGGGGAGAATTATGAGGTCATGCTGCAGTTTGAAAACAGGGCCACAGACAGCCTTATATGTCATGAAGGTAGAGGACAACATCAGCAGGACTGAGAGACCACTTGGCCATGCACGAGGAAAGTCTGACAGGTGACTCAGGACTAGGCAACACCACACCCAGTGTCACAACATCACCTGTGTTCACAGTAACACAGACAGAACCCCAAGAGTGGGGGCTGGGGAACGGAAGGTGGCATGCTGGAGCTGGCTCTTCTGGCTTACAAGATCCCCTTGTGTGCGCCTCTTTCCAGCCCCATTCAGTGAAATCATACTGGGAGTTTGACACTGGCCATGGTGGGAGCATTTATATCATGGAAATTAGCAAAAGCTAGAAGTCAGGACTTTTTCTTTTCCCTGGAGATCCTGGTTTACTAGTATATCACAGGCAACAAACCTGTAATTGACTGAAGAATTTATTCAATCTGGGGGAAATGAGGTCTCAGTAGAAATTTGGTTGGGTTATAAGAAAATACATGTTATTCTCTGCATGCACAAGGTTGGCAATAGCAATTTATTATTCGTTTTGCGTGCTGGGAATTGTCTTAGGTGGGGTCCCCAGAAGCAGTCCCTGAGGCAGACGCAAGTGATTGGTTAAGAACATTCTCCCAGGAGAAACCGGTTAGAGAGTAGGGGAAGCAAGTAGGAAGGAGCCAAGCCAGGTGGAGTTTCAGCCTCTGCTGACCCAGCGGGGAGCCCTGGAGCCTAAGTCACGTTGCAGTCTTGGTCCTGCCTGGCTGCACGGGGGGCTTCCTGTACTTCAGTGATCAACCGCTGGTGAGGGGCTGCTCAAGGGCCATAAACTCCCAGGACCTTCCAGCTCTCAGCACATCCAGTTGAAGCGGTTCCAGTAGCCCAGAGGTGCTCTTCTGAAGAAGACAGCAGAAGCTGGAGGACAGACTTATGTCCCCAGGATGTAGTCAAAGCAGCGGCAGCATCTCCTCCCAGGCAGCACTCGAAGCTGAGACAGATTTGTTCACACTCCCTGGTTCTTGGCTCATTATCATCACTGGTCTGTGAAAGGCACCCATCTCATTTCATTTTTCCTGCTTTATCCCCAATCCCCACCCTCATGTGCCTCTCTAGGCACCCACTCTATTGTGTTGAATGGAGATCAATGCCAATTACAACATATGGACATGTGGGCACATTTGAAGATGCCAGGTTTACCTAAAGTAACTGTGTGTGTGTGTGCAGGGGTTGGGGGGTGTGGCAGTATTTCAGGTAGGCTTTTGTGAAGTTTTATGAAGGCGCCCACACAGGCCCAGAGGGGAGAGGGATCAAGGCAGAGACCTGCTCCCTAGGAATGTGGGAAGTGCATCCTGCTGCAAAGTTTGGCCCAGGTGACTCCGGGACAGAGACTGGGTCGTCTGCATCATGGAGTGTCTGCATGCTTTGGCAGAACTCTGGCAGCTACCAATAGCAGAGCTCCCGCCCACTGTTGGGAATGGTAGAGGAAAAGTCATGGCAGCGCTCTCTGTGGAAGCCATGCAAGGCTTTGGTCAGCAGTAGAATCTCTGTTCATAGCAGCGGCGATCTTCGCCTTTAGCAGCCAGCTGTAGGGAAGTCAAATTGCAAAGAGATTTGGGAGGGTTCCCAGTCCTGGGCGCCACAGCACTACTGCCCGAGCGACTGTCCAGTCCCAGGAATCGAGTCAGACTCCAAGAAGGAGATCAGGGAGGGCTGAGCCCCTGGAACCGAACAGATGGTCAGCTCATTCTTAGCACAGTGCTTCCCAGGAGTGCCTGGTGGCAAAGAAGACTCAAGAGCGAGGGGGTCACACATGTGGGAGCTTTGCTCTATTCGTGAGGAGATAGTTTATTATGGGAGCATCAAGACTCAATTAAAAACCTGCTCGTGGTCAAAACCTCTCCCTGATACTAGAAGAGTTGCCCACTCCATATCTAAAGCAAGTTTAGTTCAGCTATGGTCGCTTAATTCACTGGCCAAGGGAGTTTTGGGTAATTGCATAAGCCCTTCATTATCTACTTGCTGAGCAGGGAGGTGTCTGTGCAGTGGCCAGCACCTCCTGTTGCAGATGGATAAATACCTCTGGGGAAGTAGAAACCCACTCACAGAAGATTAGAGAGTAAGCACATTGGCTACAACAAATTTCAAAAAACGGCCTATGTCCCCCACCAGACTCGGAACTTCTTCAAGACGCTGTGTCTAAATGCATCTTCGTAGCCGATTGTGGACTATGGAGCCTGGCAACACAAAGAGCTCAGAGTTTCAAAACAGAGTGCTCACATGATGGAATAAGTGGCCCAGGGATGTCCCAAGATGAGGACAAACCTATCCGTAGCTTTTGATAACGAGAAGCTCCCTGGTGTCTTTAACAGAAGACAGTTTTGGCCGTGTTGTGGTTGGGGACACCTGAAGGCAGTGGATTAAAGAGTGGGCAGAGGGGTGTAAGGAAAGGGAGGACAAACTGAGCAAACTTTCAAGAAATTTGGTTGTGAGGGGAAGAGAGTGTAGTCTCCAGTGAAGGTGGAGGATGAGGGGACGGAAATGGGCCAGAGGACCTTGGCCAGCAGAGGTTGAGGCCGGCTAGGCCGGGGAAAGTGCACATCCAGGGCAGAGTCTGGCTACATAGCAGCCCCCAGTTCTAACTGTGCAAAATTGGAAATAATGGATTTCTGGACATTGAGTCCAGATGTCACAACGTTGGTGTTGATGCAGAACGGAAGAGCAGACCCAGGACTTCAGACAAATCTTAGGAATGGTCAACCTAGGCAGAACAATGCTCCATAGCATTATATTCTTCCTAAGAAATAGCTTTTGGTGATGCTTTTGACAATGCATTTAAGTGTGTCCTGAAAAGGCTTGACACTCGCTGATGGAGGTGATCACCAGCGCTCAGCACTACTGAGAAACTCTCAGAAGGTGGGCTGGTTCTGGGGAAGAGCACAGAGGAGGAGGCTAAGAAGCAAAGCAAAGACGTTGAGGAGGTAAGAGTGTGGGGTCAGTGTGGGGGTGAGAACTCAGAGGCGGTTCTGAGTTAGCGGCAGTTGATGGAAGCAGTTGCCGGGCAGAGCAGCTGTTAAAACCCCAGGGCAGTTACAAGAAGCCGGTTTAGCTGGCTCTTTAAGAGCTGGAAGGTGCTGCCGGGCACAGGCTGGGCTTAGGCAGAGGGACACGCGAACGTCACACTGTTGACTCTTCCAGATTCTGTGCTTCAAAAGTTCCCAGCCACAAGTTTGGTGTTGCAAAGTCCTGAGAACACGGGGGCTGGAGGGGCCAGGATGTTCCTGCCGGGGCGGCAGGTGTGGGAGGAAGTTTGCTCTGGAGAGGCAGCGAGCAGGGCAGGGACGGGTGAAGCAGGGACAGGTTTGCTCTCTTCTCTCACCTCCCACGGTCAGGCCGGCCTCTGCACCTACAGCACCACTGAGCCAGTGGGGCAAAGGGGCAGACATGTCGTTTCTAGAGAGATTCTTGGCCTGGGCTGCAGCATCTGTCAGGTGTGTTGGACTTGTCCGTAATGTTGGCCCCTGTTCCCTGTGAGCCTGGCTGAGACGAGGAAAGAGCAGAGGGGACAGTGCAAACGCTCTGTTTCCTGGTTCTCAGAGCCCTCACTGGGCTCTCAGCATTTCCCCAGTGCAGCCTAGCTACTGCCTTTCTTGGTGGTTTTCCTGACTCCAATCTACTGTCCACAAAGCAGCTAGAATTAAAACAAGAAAAAGCAATCCTGGCACTCCTTATTAAAGCTCTGTGACGTCCTCCTAGTTCTGACCTGATCCGCCTCTCTGCAACCCCTGTCCCCAGCCCTGCTGTGGGGCCTGGGGCCACCTTTGCCTGAGGAAGCCACCTCTTGTCTCTGCCTCAGACCTCACAGTCTGCTTCCTCCCTGGACGCTTTGCCCTCCTCTCCCTGGGACTTGGTCCTCCTCACCCTTCATCTGGGTCCAGCCGGACCACTGCCTCCTTAGAGGTTTTCCTGTCTGACGGGGCCTCCCTGTGAAGCTCTGTCTCTGCGGCCTGTTAATTCACTCACAGTTCTTCCCAAGCATGACATTCGTTTGTTCAGTGTCCGTTTCCCCAGGGGAGGTGGCCATCACATGGGTTCCTCACCCAGCACGTAGCACACACAGCGTGCAGCATGCGTCTGATGAGCGAGCACGGGGACTCGTGCATTCTGCCAGGAGAGGACTCCACGTGTGTTAGTGTCTCACTTAAAAGTTTTGGTAGCTTTGATTTTTTATAGGCTGAATCTACAGCATCTCAGTCAGGCCTTCAAGGGTCCAGGCAATTCTTACCCACCCTGGCCCAGGTGGGAGGCATCTTCACTGTACCTCAAACAGGCCAGCTCTTGCTGGGTCACGTTCTCTGGCTCTGCCTTTTCCACACCAGACTCCCCTCTCTCTTCCCTTGACAAGATTGTTGCTTTGAAACGTTGCCTCTGATTTTTCTTCCTCTGATTTATTTTCAGGATTTATTTTGAGATCATGAATTTTTGTGGCTCCATCATGTATATGTTTTATCGATAATTGTTTTGGTGAGTGGCTGCATGTCTGTTTTCTCCCCAGCTACTTTAAATTTTTAAAGGACAAAGACCATGGATTGTGTACTTTTCACAGTGCTTTGCAAGCGCATCAACAAACTGTCTTAACTTGAATTGATTTATGAAAACAAAAAAAATTAAATATGTGATTCCTACTAGAATGTAAGAGCGTGTACTTGCATGAGGGCAGTGATTTTTAAAACTGTTTTGATCACTCTTGTATCTTTGGCACCTTGAGTGGAGCCTGGCACATTAATAAACGTTAGTTGAATGACTTAATCTTTTAAAATGTGGTGGGGAAAGTGTCCTTATACCATGAAATTTTTGTATTTTCTAGTAAGAAAAAAATCAACATGGACGTAATGCTCCTACTTGTCCTAGTCAGTAGTTTTGACTTATTTTGAGTCATTTTGAGTTATTTTGACTGTTACTATAATTTGCAGCTGATTTCTACCATATTGAATTCAGCCACGTAATCTGCTCAGGACTGATTTGCCATTTCACGAAAGCAGTCAGTGAAAAAGTGGTGTTTGGGTTATAGAAATTTGCTTTACAGTCAGACATTTCAGGGACATGATTTTTGGGCAAAGTACCACACAGTTAACATGATTTGGGAGAGAGGGGAAGTGGGCAATGTGAGGAGGAGCTCCGTCAGTGAGTCAGGAGACATGGCCAGGCTGAGTTGGGGATTAACCAGCTGTGTGGCTTTGGACTAGGAGTTTCACTTCTCTGGTACTTGCTTTTCTCACAAACCTAGGGGGTTATACTAGGTTCCCCCTAGTTTTAACATTGGAGGGTTTATTTCCTGATCATGCAAGCTTCCTCTGAAAGTCACCTGATGTAGCAGAAAAAGATCTGGACTGGGATCCAGGAGCCTTGAGACCCTGGGGTGACAGTAAGACATATCAGGACCTTAATTCAACCTCAGGGACTTAGGGGTGAGTAATGCAAAGGAAGAGATGAGGTTACCCTTGCTTACCTCAAAGTTGAGTTTCTGTGCCTAAAAAGCTGATGACTGGAACTTAGGCCTTGAGGTCGAACCAGGAGCAGGTAGTCGTTTTTACCTAAGTAACGATATGGACTCCAAAGATTCTGGGGAGATGATCCGTGTGCAGAATGGCATATAAACAATCTACAGAAAAAGAGCAGGAGGAAATAGGAGGAAGATGGTATTTTAAATTTAATTCTTTACCCTGTGACAAGCTATACTCCAGTTTCATCACTCTATCGTGTCAGAGTGTTTCCTTGCCCAAGACACTCGGACATGACGTTTTTGGACCTTTTTGGACCTCATTTTTTCTAGAATAAGGGAGTTGGAATAGATGATCATTGTGCTCCCTTTCAGCTCTACCGATTTGTGACTTAATTTGCATTCCTGAAATAATAGGTAACAGATTAATTTTGACCTGATCCTACCCTCCTCAATGTGATGACTTGATTCTCTTTGTTGATGAAAGGGTCTGGGGGAGCATGAGAGGCCACAACTGCTACAGTCTAAACCAATGCACAAACGGTATTGCACAGATGAGTTCTGTCATTTCTCAGCTAGGGTTTCCTTTATCAACACTGACGGGTTCAAAGAGAAACCCTGTGCATCTAGAGTACTTGTGTAATTGTTCCTGGTAGAACAAAGTGGCAGATAAGATGCCCAAGAAATTCTCAAGCTTGCCTGGCCCCACGAATCCTCTTTCATTCACAATTGAAACTTGACCGCATATAATATCTGTTGTTTCCACTGAATGAATAAATAATTTCAAATTCTGCCTCAGTTCCTTCCTTCCTCTGGTGAGATGAAAGAAATCACAACAGTGTGGCCTGTTCCTCTTATCTTGCTTGCACATCCAAGCTTGAGGCATGATTTTGTTAACCATGCTCATGCAATTTACCAATGCAACATTTCTAGTAGTAATTCCATTTATACTAATGATTAATGCCATTCATAATAAACGTAACATTTAAAGTATTCTCAAATATGCTATGATCACATAATTATATGTTTTTTCTTTACAAAATTTCGAACAAAAAATTTAAAACACTAAAAAATAATTTAACTACACAACTTCACAAACATTTACTTCTGATTGTCGCTAGCTTTAATAGTCACGAATCTTGATTGCAAGGGACAGAAACCAACTCAAACTTGTTTAAGCAAAAAAAACGGGAATTTATTGGATGAGATAATTCCGAAGTGTTGGGATGTAATGATTTCAAGCTTGACTATATCCAGGGGCTCAAAGGTCATCAAAACTCTTGCTGTGTCTCTTAGCTTTGCTTTCTCTCTGTGTTGGCCTCATTTTTGAGTAGGTTCTCCCTACATCGTGGCAGATATGTCTTACTTCATCTTTATAGCTCATCCTCTAAGCTTAAAAGGGATGCTTCTTTTCCAATAATTCCAGCAAAAGTCCTGAGGAGGTCTGACTGGACAGATTTGGGTCACATACTCTTGAATCAGTCCCTGTGGTCCTGTTGGTGAGGCACCCTGGTAGACTGGGCGGGGGGCATGCGCCCTCTTCAGAGGTGGGGGCAGGAATCAGCCCCTCCAAAAGGACAGGGACTACGAATGGGAAAGGAGTGGGGTCCCCACATGCATGTTGGCACAGTGGTTCCATCCCTGGTATGGAATGAATGAAGCGATGCCTCTTCCCCAGCTCCCTGAGGCTTCCAGGACTGAGTGGTGCTTTTGCAGAAGCCCCATTACTGCAGCTTATAGTTGCTTTGATGTTTGCTGAGGAAGGCAGAGTGCTCAGTGTCTCAGGCATGGTGCTTAACATCCACTGGCCCCTCACATAGCTCACTAGTTGCCTCAGGTGCTGATCTGTTCTGTCAACTCACAAAGTGTCTTTGCTGAGATGCAACAAACCATTTGAGAAGGAATTCTTTGCAGCTGGGGTTGACGCATTTTCTTGTAAATGTTTAAGAACAGGTTTGCTGCCACATCTTGTGCCGGAACACTGCCCATTGAAGTGGGAGAAGGCCCCGTTCTCAAGTCAGAGACCCGAGGTGCACATTTAGGTGTCCATTTTCATACTCACAGTAACCAAGGGTTCGTCACTTCTCCTCACCTTCCCCAGCGGGAAAACGGGGCGGGGGGAGCCCATTGGTTTCTTCTACCTTAGAGGGTTTTGTGGGGATTGAATGAGATCGTGCATGGGAGAGTGCTTTCATGAAATGTAAATAGTTACATGGATAAAGGTCCTACGTGTAATAATTTAACATATAAACGATATGTTCTCAAATGTTTGCTTGAGTGAATGAACTTAAGTGCTTTAAATATTTTGTCCGCTTTATAAAGTTCACATTCAGTCAGGATATCACTACCTATTTTTGCTGCCCAAATATGTTTCCACAACATGATTTTGTGCAAGGCACACAGTGGCCCAGAAGGGAGAGGAAGGCCCTTGAAGGGCTTCTCGTCTGGGCGATCCAGGGAGTAAAGACATGCTTGGTTCTAGGTACCCAACAGGACCTAAAACGTGACAGGCCAAGAAGTCACACATCTCTGGCCTTTGACCCCTGCCCTTATTGCTGGGGTTGCGCTGAGGCGATGACACAGTTTCTGAAAGAGAGATGTGTACCCCAGTAATCTCAGTCAATTTCTCCATTTTAAGCGCCTATTGAAAAAAGTTGTTTTCAAGAAGCAAAAGAAGCCCTGGGATTAGCAATTCATCTCAGCAAGGCACTCTAAACGATCCCGCAGCACCAGTGTGACGGGGCGGCGGCGGCAGTGCTCTAAGTCAGAGGTTGTCAGCGACCCCGTGAGCTTCCCTGGGACAGGGACTCGGCCATGCCAGTAAGGACAGAGTCAATACTCCTTGAACTGAACTGAAAAGGACAGCTTTACCTTTCAGGTAAAAAGGACAATTTTACCTTTCATCCTGTGATTATTTTAAAAGAACTTTGTGGTTGTAGGGCACCTACATTTTGAAGCTGTAATTTAGAAATAAAGCATATCTACCCTTTTGACTGCCTTGCTCCCCACACTTCTGAAAAACAAAGAAGAAAATTCTTAACTTTCTAAGGAAAACATTAATCAAAACATTAGTCTGAATGAGGATCAATCAGATCAATAGCCAATTTCAAGAAAATTCTTCGATGTTCCTTAAAAGAGAGGCTGAGAGAAGATGCTGCTGTGTTTCGACAGTGTATTTCAGTGTAAACGGGCTCTCAAAATTTCTACCCTAGGAAAGTCATTATTCCCCTTGGGGTGGGTGAGTGTGTAGGATGGGCATATAGGCAACATGAGCCACAGGAAGCGTGGGGCCTCAGGCCCTGAGCCACAGTTTGTAAGCTGGAAACTTATCGGTCCAACCCAACCAGTAGAGATGGGTTATTTGGTTCACACAGAATATTTAAGAAAGTTTGAACTGGTTACAGACATTTAAACATTGTGACATTCCATTAAAAAATTTGTGTTTCTGGCTTTTCTCAAAGAACCTAGAAGACCAGGCAGCCTTGGGCGTGTATGTCCACATGGTGAAAACCAGCCTTTGCTGGGTGAGAGCTGCCACCGTGCACTGCTGGCTGGACAGGCTGGATCTTTTTATGTCTCCTGTCTGGCCCTCGAGTCACCTGAACTTGTGACCCTTGCTGCTGAGATCTTCCGAGGAAGGAGAGAGGGTGAAACAAGGACAAGTCATTAAAGACATTAAAAGCTGAACTTTCTTGGAGGAGAATCTAGACCAGATCCTGGGCATCTGGGGACAATACACTGGCTATCACAGGGCCAGAGACTAAACTTGTGAACTTGACTTTTCTTTGTTGATTTCCCACATTCACTCATATTATTAAAGTCCTTTAGAAAATATCAGCTTTTTCAGACAGGCTGAGGTTAGAAAACAAAAAGAATGGGCTGTGTTGGAGGGCTCTCCTTCGCTGTGGACGTCCAGGCTCAGGAGGATGTGGTTCAGAAAGGATCCAAGAACCAAGCAGATAGTGCCACATGATCCCCTTGCTTCTGCCACCTGGAGACAGGAGGGTCCTCTTTGTTTATTTTTTGGTCGCTTTCGCTTTATTCACATTTGTCGGAGAGAAAAGTTGGTTGGTGGAGGCTTGGGCTGAAGGAAGGATAAAAGAAGGAAAACCCTGGGGAGGAAATGAAAGAACAAGGGAGACAAGAAGTTCCTTTCTTCATTCTCAGGAGGATTTTGATTTTGTTTTTTTTTGGGGGGGGGGTGCGGATGCTAAAAGCTAATAAAAACCTTATAGAAGGAAAGGGATTCACATATGGTTTTGGGGTTCACTTCTCACCGATGCAGAGGATAAGCCTTTAATTTCCTGGTTTAGGAGGAAGCTTGAAATAACTTTATAGGTTACGGTCAGGCTTAGGCCGAGGTGGGCATTTAGTGGGTGCCATTGTATTACAACTCACTGTTTGTGTCCATTAATTGTGTATGAGCCCACCCCAGGCAAACGTTACCTCCTGTGTCCACTTGGTCATCTCACTCAGGGGCAATACCTATCAGGGAAGTTCAAGGCCACTTCCTTGGTCACCTCTGCTCTCCATCTTCTGCCCACCCTCAGGTGAGACCTGGCATGTTCCTGCTTTTGAAAGACACATGTATTGAGCTCTACAATGATGACTAATGCGGCTCTTACTGAGGTTCTGGGGAGAAATGAAGGAATTTCATCACTTCCCATGTGGCTTTTTTCTCTCTTGCTCTTTCTTAAATCCCTGTCACATCTCTTTCTTCCAGCTCTTCTTCTCCCTGGATGTTTTGTCTGAAGTTCCTTCAAACCCACTCAGTTTTCTTTCTTGTCTCATTTCTCAAAATCTCCTCAGCTTGCATTCTTGTCGGGAAGAAAAAATAGAAAATTTTGCTAAACCCAGATTAGCTGTTCTCGTCAGCAGACCCCTTGGGTTTGGAGGTGAAGGGTGTAATTCCTCCTAGTTAGAAGAAGTCACAGTTAATACCTGCTAAGTGATGCCTTCGTGGCTGACCTGCAGGTGCCTTCCCTCAGACAACAGACCCCAGTGGAGAGACCTGCTTTTGAACAAAAATGAAGCTGAACCCTGTATTTCTGTGTATAACCAGAGGTAAAAGGAAAGTTAAAAAGCCCTCCTTGTAACATATGACTACAACTGCCATCTGAGGAGGGGAACCTGGTGTGTCTCGCTCGGAGGATAGTGGGGTTTCGTGTGGCCCTGGGCGAGGGAATGGGGAGGCTGGATGGCTCTGCATTAGCGGTGGGAAGGGAAGACTTTGGAACCCACGTGGCTGGATGCTGTGTGTGGGGAGATACTTTTCCCTCCTCCCCCAAGAGCCGAGGGTGAGAGGGACTTAGAACAAAGGAGGTGTGCAGTGTGGTTTTGAGGTTTCCCGTCAGGGTCGGGGCAGACACTGGTATTCCATGTTCCCAGTGGGATAATGTGTCAAGTCCACATGGCTCACCAATGCTTTTGTGCACGTTGGTTCTTTATGGGGGAAATTTGGAGAAAATGTTAAATATCATGACTCGAGTTGATGGGGTACGAGGGGAGTGGGGGTGACCCTAGGCGGGTGGGGAGCACAAGAAACTGAGAGCAAAAGCTCCAAAGTAGAAGGAAGTGTCTGGAAGTCTGCAGAAGTGGTAGGAGGCTTCGGTTTCTGGTTCGTGGGGGTGTGAGGTTCGAGATTCTTCTGTGGGGTCCAGGTTTCAGAGACTAGGGAGGGCTCTGCAAATGTGAAAAGTCAGCTTTTCTTAATGCCTCCCACAGGCGCTCTTGATCTTCAGGGTTTGAAAGAGGAAGAAAGTTGGGGAGGTTGTCAAGGAGGAAGCTGGATAAGAGAGGAGTTGAAGAGGGGCCCAGGGTCTGTGCTACTAACGTCCTGAAACCCTGCGGCAACGCCAGCATTTTTTAAGGTTTCGTTGCCTCCTATTTCAAAAGGGCAATTTTAGTCTCACCATTGAGGTTCTGCCTGTTTTTGCTTTGTTAAAGATGGTCCGAATGTGCCGTGTGCTCTTAGCTGTGCAGCCGGCCCGGGGTCTGGCCCTGGCCCTGATGGCTGTGCTTCCTGGGCCTCCTTCCGTGTCTGCCAACTGGAGGTAACGGCAGACTCTGTCCACCCCACAGGATTGTTGAACAGCACAAGAGATAATAAGTACCAGGTGTCACTTTAAACAGAGTCCCACGTGGCTATACAAACCAAGCGTAAGAGCTGTGTGTTGGACCAGCCACGTGAGCAGTGCGATCTTCGGAAGCTGGCTTCGGAGTGTGATGAACCACCTGGGATCCGCCTGAGTTCAGGTTCCCGGGTCTTACTCCGAATCACTGTTCTGCCTCCCAGAGAGCCTCACTGATTCCGTCCAGCTCCTCTTCAGCCTGGTCTCCCGTGTGACGGCTGGAATGATATTTGAACATGCACACCTGACCCTTCACGCCCAGGCGGATCTTTCAGAGAAACCCACTTTCTCCCCAGGATGAAGTGAGAACCTGACCTGGCTGCTGAGGGCCTGGAGCGAGCTCCTGCTGCCGCGCTCGCCCTCCCTCTCCACTCCCCACCTGGCTGTGGACTTCAGGTGATGCATTTCACCTCTTCCCCGTCACGCCCCTATTCACGTGACCCCTCGCCTGAGCACCGTTGCACACGTTCTTCCCACATTTCGGAAGGCTTTCTTCTTCCCCAATTAGCAACCTCTTTCATGTGCAACCACCTCTAGCAGGAAAGTTAAACAAATCATTCTGCCTGTATGTTTAGGTCCAGGGGGAAATACAAAGTTAGCTTGGGATCATAGAAAGCTGCCATTCTTCTTTCCCAGACCAGCAATGAGCAAATGTGTGGTCCTGCTTTACAAAAGGTGAACAAGCATGCGCTTTACTTCTGATACCTCTTTTCCCTTTGCTGGAGTCACGCCCCCCTCACCAGCCAGTCTCTGTCACCTCTGGGCCGTCCCTACCCTGGGTGCAGCACATGCATCGGTCACAGTATATACGTTGGTTTCTTTTTAGTCAGCTGTAACTGTGGTCAGATGATGCCCTTCCCCTGCAGAAAACCCAAATTCCTAGTCTGGGTTAAGGGCTCTGCATGTTTTGGTTTGTGCCTAACACACTGAGCTCAACTCAAACTCTTCTTCTCCTGGCTTACCTGTCCTTTGGCCTTTCTCCTGTACGCAGGACATGCAAACCTGCGCTTCCTTGTCCCTCTGCCCCGGAAAGCTCTCCCCTTAGGTCTTTGCAGGCTGCTGCCCTTCTTGTAATGGAGACATATCAACTCAAATATCACATCTCAGAGAAGATATGATGTCTGGCCTCTCAGTCTTTAAGAGTGGTCCAGACCCACTCCATCACGTTATCCTCCATCATTTCCACCTTAACTCACCTTGTTTATTTATTTGTCTGCTTTTGTGCTGTTTCCTCCACTGGATTGGAAACTGGGCAAGGGCAGGGGCCTCGACTAGTTCAGTTCACTACTTCGCCAGTGCCTACAGCAGTGCCTGGCACATAGTCACTCATTAAACTCCGTTAGACAAATGTCTTGTTTCTCCAACTAGATTGTAAGCTCTTGAGCACTGGAGCAGCTTAATCTTACTTTGATTCCTTCTCCAAAGCACCTGGCACACAGTAAGTGCCAGGTCAGTGTTCGTTTATAGAATGTTGCACGTGGCTGGCTACCACTTAGCGGACACTAGTTAGAAAGGAAGGCATCTGGAGTAATGAATTGCCATGTGGTGCTGTGAATTTTACATGCTATGTAAAAATTGGGAGCACACGAGGTGAGAAAAGCTTTGATTTGGATTCTAGTTCTGTTGATGCCACTAACTAGCTGTGCACCCTTGGACGAGTATTTTTTATGTATTCTCCAAAGCAGCAAGCCACTTAGCCCTTCTCATCCTCAACTCTCACACCTTTGAATGTGAGAATTAGACAACGGGGTACGTAAGGCTTCCTTCCAGCTCTAAATTTTGACCTGGGTCCTTTGAGGCCAGGGTCATCACCATCATCACATTGCTTTCATTTGGCTTTTTGAATAGATGTAAATGGATATTGGTAGCTTAAACCCCTGCTATGAGAAGTCTCATTCTTTCCAACAGGGAGAAAAAGTCCAACGGTGAGAGATGTGGAGACTTTGATGAGAAGTTGAGTCGAGTTCAACATAAACTCCATAGAGAAAAAGGAACAGCTGATTCATGATGTTGTTTCAGTGAGCACTCCAGCTGATGCCCCCCGAAGTGCCAATTATACGCTTCAGAAGGGCTTGGATGTGGGGGCTTTCTAGGTGGAGTTAGAGCACATCCCTTGTGAATGGCCAACGTGTGCACGAATGAAAAATAAGATTTGGGTGCATGCCAATTACATCTTGAAGAAAAGGTGCCAAAGTGTGTCTTCCTCAGCTGCTTCCATTGGCATCTCTGTTGGTCTCCACTCGCACATTTCTCTTCACTCTGTTCCTTGGCTAATCTACCCAGGGCCCAGTGGGTGACAGCCGCCTCAGGCCCCAGCCGGTGGGGTCTGAAACAGCTCTGTGATCCTTCTATCTGCTGCGATGGGCACCCATGTGCTCACTGAAGGCCCTGAGGTGTGCAGTTGCCCTTCTTTTTTTTTCTCTGACAAGTCATTGCAGTTTGTTTGTGTGGGTTTCTGCCTCAGGTTCCCTTTCTAGCGTTATAGGTCCTTGCTGGCTCTGGAGCGGTGCCCTGAAACTCCAGCTTGTATGCTGACGACACTGACCCCCAGCCTAGCTTCTTGGTCCTCTTGGCAGGAACAGGCTGGCTCTTTCTCCAGCTGTGGCCAGAGTCTGGCCACGAATGGACAGTTTCTGTAAACATAATCCTGCCACCCACACGGCCTCCTACAGCTGCATTGTTGACCCAATCACTACAGCAAATGGCTTCCGACACGAACAAGCCTGGATTTGCCTAAACATCTGGGCCTCTTTGTAGACTTAGGTCAATGACCCTGCTCGCCAGGGCCAGTAGGGGCAGCTTCTGCAGCTGCCGATGTGTGCTCAGAACCGGTGTCCTGGGGCCGGCCCATGGCCGAGTGGTTAAGTTCACACGTTCTGCTTCGGCGGCCCAGGGTTTCACTGGTTCGGATCCTGGGCGCAGACATGGCGCCACTCATCAAGCCATGCTGAGGCAGCATCCCCCATGCCACAACTAGAAGGACCTGCAACTAAGATACACAAGTAAGTACCAGGGGGATTTGGGGAGAAAAAACAGGAAAAAAAAAAAAAAGATTGGCAACACTTGTTAGCTCAGGTGCCAATCTTTAAAAAAAAGAACAGGTGTCCTTCCGTTCCTTGAGGGTCAGGCTGCTGAAGCAATGTGACATTTTGTACTTGAGTCCACGCTGTGCTTAACAGTGAAACTTCCCTGCGAAAGGAAGTACCTCATGTCTGAAAACAATCCAAAACTGTACCTCGCTACACAGGAGGTTGATAGGAACTTTATCTTCGAATGTTCAGAGCTTTAAAAAAATTAACTTAAAAATAAAATTGATGACTTCAGAAATGGTACATTGAAAGAGACGTGAAAACAATCGCCTGATCTTAGAGAAACGTGTTACTACCCACCAGCCAATAGGGTCTTCAGGATAACAACACTTTTTTTAGATGGAGCGTGCATATTTACGTCAGTCAGGAATGTTTGGGGGGCTTTGTGTCTTTCGCCATTTTTAAGTCTTGATCTGTAGGCCATTACACCTTTATCTGGGCACATGGTGAGTCGGAATATTCATGGAAAACAGCTTTTTAGATAACATTTGAAAACTAAATAAGTATTTATCTACTTTTCAATTACTTTCTCTAAACAGACATATAACGTAACTTTTTACCTAATATAGAACCATGGGCTCCTCGGGGAGGAAGGCAATTAGAAGTTTCTCCAGCCCTATTTAATGCTGAAATCCTTTTCACAGTGGTCCACCCGGGACACTATAGCGTCTGTCTAAGCATCTCTGATGGCAGAGAACTCATTACCTCTCAAGAAAAACATGCCCGTATTTGCTGGCTCTTAGGTCTTTTATTGAGCCAAAAAGTGTCTTCTCATATTCACCCTCTCCAACTCTTTAGTTTTAATTCTTCCCTGTAGGGCTCCCTGGAAGTAAATCCTGGTTTTAGCCTGGGTTCTCTGGAAGTCAAAGGCTGAGGCAGAAGGCAGAAGGGCAGGCATAAAGTGGAGTGAGGCAGGGGAGCCCACAGCAGGGAACACGCTGTCGCTAAGCGCCACTACCTTCCCGGTCCACGGGGCTGCGCCTCTGAGAGGCCGTATCAGCCAAGCCCTGGGATGTCCCCTTGACAGTGAGAAAGGGAGAGAATTCACACATTGGCTCCTGTCTCACACTGGAGGCCAGCTCCCCTACACTCCAGGCTCCATCTACTCACGTGTGGGTGTGAACACCTGGTGGTGTCAACTAGTGACCTCTCCAGGGTCAGGGACACGAGGCATGTGGGTGGCGTTGTCAGGCTGTGACTGCGTCAAGTTGGTTGGAGCACAGTTGACCATGGTTTTTAAAATTCAAACTAGATCCCTTTTAAGACTGAAAAGGGGACACAATAATTATGCCAGAACAACAGGCGCCAACTGGCACTGTCCTGGGCAAACTGGGATGCACGGCCATCCTCCACAGAGCCCAGGAAGAGCTGGATCAAGGACTCATGAGGCCTTGAGGCTCTGGAAAGGTGCCCACGAGGGTCTGATACAACTCTTGTCCACATGATAGTCTGAGCTGAGGCTTCATTCCTTCATTCAATAAATATTTGTTGAGCGCCTGCTAATGTCAGCACTTCACCGGGTCCTAGGAAGGCAATTGTGAGCAAAGCCAGGCATACGTTTCTGCTCTCATGGAGCTTGTAGTTTAGAAAGGTAGACATCCACTTAGCAAATAATTAAATAACTACTTAATTACAATTGTGGTGCTATGGAGAAATGCTGTGAATACATAAAAAGATATAACCTCTTCTGGGGATGGTGGCAATCAGGAAAATGCCCCTGTGGGAGAGACATTACAGCTGAAACTCTAAAGTATGAGCAGAACTGGCCAGACTGTCTGGGTGGAGGAGGGGGCATGAGGAAAAAGGAGAAGAGAACAGGCAGAGCGGGAGAGAAGAGTGTCGCAGGCAGGGCAGACTTCGTGGCAGAAGGCTCCGGGCTAGAAGGAGTTTGGTGCCCAAGATGACATAAAATGCCTGTCTGGGGCATGGCATCCAAGAGGAGGACTGGATGGAGGTTGCCCCAGGCACTGACACGTTCAGCGATTTCAGAGTTTAAAGCAGTGTTCTCACTACTAACTGTTGTGTGTAGTAGCATGTATGGGGGAAAGCCTTTAGTATGCCTTTGGGACTGTCATATTGTGAAAATTATAGGTGCTTTGGCTAGGATAGAGGGAGTAGAGATGGAGAGAAGTGGATGGATTGGGAATGTGTTTAGGAGAGAGGATGGGCAGAGCTCAATAACCCATTGGATGCAAGTAGGGAGGGAGAATGAGGGGTCAAGGATGAGCTCCAGTCTTCGGCACAAAGGGCTTCACTGGAGGTGCCATTTTGCGAGATGAGCAGGCTGGAGAGGGAGGAGCTATTGGTGTGCTGAGAAGAAACACATCCTACACTGGTTTCGGATCTGCAGAGACTGAGGTGGTGTGAAAGCTTCCCATGGACATGTGAAGTAGGTAGTTGATCTGGAGAACTGGAGCTTGGAGCAGAGATTTGGCCCCAAAATAAAAATTGGGGTGGGTAAGGCCTTTGAAGGAGAGCTCACAGAGAAGAGAAGGGAGTCCAGGACAGAATTTTGGTAAACTCCAATGTTTAAAGTTTTCGAGGAGGAGGAGGAGTTCTCAAAGCAAACTCAGAAAAAGTGGCCAGAGAATCAGAAGGTAAACAAAGAGAGTGGTCTCTCAGGACGCATATTTCAAGGAACAAAATTGTTACCTGTGCCCAAGGCTTCTGAGAAGTCAAAAATGTTAAGACTGACAAGCAGCGGGGTTAGCTATGTGCAAGTCATTGCTGCCCTAAAGAAGACTCTTTTCAGTGGAGGGCAGTCAGATTGGAGAGGTTGAGGAGTGAGTGGGAGCTGAGGAAATGCAAACAGTGAGCGTGGATGAGTCACAGCAAGGCTGAGAGGAGGAGAGAGATACAGGGCTGGAGGCGTGAGGCATGGGAGTGCTCTCTAAGGGAAAGACGGATGAATGCTGTTGGGAAGGAAATCTTGCAAGGAGAGGCTGAGGGTATGTGAGAAAGAGAGGAAAATGGAGTAAAGTGCCTGAGAAGACAGGAGAGGATGAGACCCTAAGGTGTCTATAGAGGTTGTGCCCTTTGTTTGATAGGAGGAAAGACCCTTCATTTTAACAGGAGAGAAGATAGAGTGAATGGAAGTAGCTGCACGGAGGTTTGGATAAAATGGTGTCAGGATGTGACAGAATTTGTGACTGGTGGCTTCATATTTTCTTTGAAACATTTGAGATAAGTTCATTTGCCATATGGCAGCAGAAAAGTTGGAGGTTTGGGGAAAATGGAGACTGTAGGAAATTGTCATTGTAGGGGGCGGGGTAGGAGCACACAAGTGGAGGCATTTATTAAATTCCACGATATGAAGATGAACCAGGAGAGTTAACCAGCTCCTATTTGTAATAAAATTTCCCTGGGAATTTGGCCAGCTGACCTGGCCGTACAGATGGTGGTCACTTTCCTGAGTGCTTGTGCTGGTCTTTGAGGCACAATGATTCTGCTTCACCCCTGAAAGTCAATCTGGACTCAATCTATTAATGAGCCTCTGAGATGCTGTTCCCATCTTTTTGGTTTATCCATTCAAAATAGTTTTGCCAACTAGTTTTCTGGGCTTCCTGTCTAGAGATCTGAAATTTGGTTTAAAAAAATACTTTCTAGGAATGTCTGTCTTTTCATAGTTGAAGCAACAACGCCCATACACTTTAGAACAAAGTACATTTTGGTGGTTCTTGTTTTCGTTGTTGTTCATTGGGTTGAGGTGGAGCAGAGTGGATGGTAGAGGTCAGCTTCCTTGGCGCAGGAAGGCCCTAAATGCCTACAGATCAGAGGTGGCAGCTGTCCCAATCCGTTGTCTGGCTTTAGCTTTGTTTTCCTTGCTGTAGAAACGATGGTCGCATTCTGAGGGCCATATCTGGAGGCTTGAGTTTGCTGAATGTGCTGTCCTCCCGAACAAATGAGACCCTTGTAATGAGAAGCTATTTAAGGGACACTATCCTTCATGGTAACGCCACAGAGATGCAAGGGATTCAAAAATCTGGAATAAAATCTGTTCCAAACCACTATATTGGTGAATGGCCTAATTTTGACTTGTGTCTGGCTGAGATGCTCCGGTAGCGGGCCTGAGCCCCTTGTGGGAGAGAGGAGTATTGATCTGGAAGTTGTGGTTTTGTGGTGTAGGACTTCTAGTGAATTCTTTTATGAGGAGTATAGACTTTGAGCCCTGAAGTAAAGATTACGTACTAGAAAGATAACAGCTACTCATAAACACTGCTGCTGCACGCCTGCTCTTGGCTGTCAACACCTCACAATCTGGCCAATCTAATCTCTAATTCCCCATAGGAACCTTGCGCTCTAGCTATACGGATTAAATAAGAATGAACCACTCTTAAACGTGTTCCGAGCACTCCTGATTCAGTGTCTTCTTTCACCTTGACATTGTCAGCTCCTGGAGGACAGAGATGATGCCTCGTAAGTGTTTATATTCCCAGTGGTTCACACTTAGTACTTTTTTTGATGTACCTATCTGCTTGAATTTTCAGAACAGTTGCTCAGTTATAAAGAGTGTTGAAAATTCTAAAGCTTGGACCTTTTCCCTTTTCCATGATATCAAAAAATTCTGTTTCCTATCTTTATTTAGTAGACAGTAGCAGCATTCTCAAAATTTTCCTGTGGTCCAGTCCCAGCTCTCTCATTCCTCCTCTTTTCCTCTCCGTTACCTCTCTATTACTGAATTAACAAGTGCTGAGCTAGGAAGTGTAAACCATTTGGAAAACAAATGTTTGGTACTTAGGAGCAAAAGAAGATACTTAAAGTGTGATTTATCACATGTGAATTTCATCCCGAACAACAAACGGAGATGGGGGTATGTCGTACAGTGGTGCGGACCACACCCTGCCGGCTTCAGTCAAAATCCCGGACAGCCTCGGTTGATCTCCCCTGTGTCGTGTTAACGGAAGAAGCAATAGCTTTGTGCAAATCTGGAAATTTAGCCTCTTGGGAATTCAAACACATGGTATGTTAATGTCCCTTGGACCCCTCCTCCCCCGAAGCCGTATGTTTGTTTTAGTAAATTGTTTATTATCACTTGGGGAAGGTTGTGTTGCCTTAAAAATCAAATGGTATTTCTGCTTTACAACTTTACCAAATTTAGGCGCTCCGTGAAGCCGTCCTTTGACAATTCACGCCCACACTAGAAGCTAAATTGGAGACTGTGAGCTCTGAGGGAGACAGAGGCAGCCCTGGGCTGGAGAGAGGGCATGGGGCTTAGCTGGAGGAGTCTGCGCTGGACTCCTGGCTCCTTCTCCAAGCTTGGCTTTTCCTCGTGAAAAATAAGCAGTTTGGCTAGATGATTTCTAAGGACACTTGCAGCTATGTGTGTATTGTAGGCAGCACCATCCCTGCCTTTCAGGAGTTTATAATCAAGGTGGTGTGTTTACCTGAACCAGTGGGCAATGTGGTAAAGCACGTTGGCGTGGCTGGTTGAGTGAAGTGATTTGGCACGATGGGTGGTTTGCCACGTCTGTGAGTGGACCTGGATGGCTAGGTTTGCTGGGAAACACACACACACACACACACACACACATCCAGGTCACTACCCCAATAAATTCCCATTTGCTGAAGTCCCTGGGCATCCAGCACTACTTGGCAATTCTGTGTATGTTCCCTCCTCAGCTTTCCCTCCCACTGATCTCGGAGGCTCTTCCAGACTTCTTCCCTCCTGCAGTTCTTTGGTCCTGCCGCCACTGATCACACTCCTAGTGGACGATTTTGCCTCCCTCTTGCTTCACAGAGAAAGACAGAGCTATCGGAAAAGTTCTCGCCTGAACTGTTAACCTCTCCCTCAGACTGGCTGGTTCCTGTCGGTATTTAACTTAACTCACAGCTGCCCCATCCCAAATAAAGCCTCTCCCTGGATGCCACATCCCTATTCTGTATTTTCTCTCTCCTCCCTTTCATAGCCAAATTTCTTGAAAGCAGTGTCTACATTCACTATCCTCCTCTCCTTACCTACCCCACTCAATCGGTCTTTCTCCCTCCGCTCCACTGGAAGGGTCACCACTGACTTCCATGCTGCTCAAGCCGGTGAACGCTTGGCAGTTCTCGTCGTCTTCTCACAGCTAGACTGTTCCTCTCTCTCTCTGGGAGCCTTTTTCTTCCCTCGACTTATGTTTACACTACATCCTTCTGATTTCCCTTTTCTCTCTTTGGCTACTTATTTCCATGGTCAGGGATCTTGCCACCTTTGTTTTTGCTTTTCTGTTTTGCTCCACACACTTCCCCTAGTCAAAAGGAGAAGGGAACAGAGGCGGGAAGCAAAAGCAGAGGGGAGAGGTGTCTTAGACAGGTTGGGAAAAAACCCAGGGCAGAGGGGGCTTGGCTCTGCTTCTCATTCAGAACTAGGTAGAGTGGGGGGCCTTCATTAGATTACAGGTGGAAATTCAGTGTGTGTAGGCATAGAGACAGCGCCAGCCAGCGTGCCTAGCCACATTAGCCCCAGTGTGGTGTGGGAGGGACCCAGACATGCGTGTGCATCCCCAGGGGCATGCAGGGTAAATCTGACAGCCTTGCTGGGAGCTTGCTCCAGAAGGCTGTCAAGGCAGGAATGGTGAAGGCACCCTATAGATGAGCGTGGCCAGGCAAGTTGCCTGGACCTGGGATTGAGGTGGGTGTTATATTGTAGTTGTGACCAGGGGACCCCAAGAGTCTCACAGCCCCAGAAAAAGCTGGGGTGGAGTGAATCAGCAAGGGGAGGTAGCCAAGCTTTTTTGGAGAAATGCCTATGCTGAAGTAAGGGTCTCATTTCCAGCTGGATTCTAGGTAGGAGCAGGTCACCTCACTAAGTGAAACCAGCCAATGCACACCCAAGACTCAATCCGAGGTGGAGACCAGCAGGATATAGCAAAGCCTCCAGTGCCATGAGGGCACCAGCCCCCCTCAAAGCCCAGATGCCCTCTCAGAGAAGGGCGGGGGGAGTGGGAGAAGACAGGAAATCTTATTTACCCCAAAAGGTCATCCAAAAAGGTTTACCCCAAAGGTCATCATTTAACCAGACAGGGACCGTGGTAACAAATTATCAAGTCGAAAGTTTACTTGTCCCCATTCTCGGGAGGAGTAGGTTCATGAGAAGATCCAAGCAGTTACAGGGAATAGAGAACCTGCATTTTCTTTGCACATTTGAGTATAAAGTGAAATTCACAAATTTTGCAAGAAACTCTAAGGGGGAGACCTTTAAAATGCCCTAAAATATACATCTATAATAATGATAAACATAACGTTTGTGGATCAACATGAACAGCCTATAAAACATAATATTAAGTGAGCAAAGAATACAACTTGTGTGGTTGATTTTAGCCGTGTAAAATTACATGGAAATTTTAGGTAGAAATTTCAATAGCCATTGCTTAAAAAATATCTTTCTTAAAAAACATAAAACTGACATATCACTTCCTTTTGTTCTGAAAAATTATATAAATTTTAAGCATAAAATGGACTATAAAATAGAAAGTATAGTATAATACCAATTATTTAAGACAACCAGTCTCAACCCCATATACCACCTCTGTTATAAATTCCTTAATATGTTCTCTTTTTCCTTTGTGTTTCAGTAAACTTGTTTCTTTTGTAAAATTTTTATCAGGAAATGCATGTTATTTATTGCTGAATAAAAATTACCCTGACACTCTGTGGCTTTAACAACAGTGATGATCTATTGTCTCCCTCGGATTCATCGGATCGGGAATTTGGGAGTGGCTTAGCTTGACATTGCTCTTGAGGTTGCAGTCAAAACTTTGGCTAGCATTGCAGTTTTCTGAAAGCTTTGTCGGGGTTGGGGGTGGGGTAGGGGTGGGGGTGGGGTGGAGGAACCAGCTTCTGCCCACTGCCAAATCCACAACTTCTCCCACATTTTAGGTTTTTGTTATAGTGCACCCCAATTCCATGTTCCAAAGTTTATTACTTACCTATCATTGCATAACAAATTATCCCAATGTTTAGATACTCAAAACAACAATTTCAAGATGTCTTGTTCACATGGCTGGCAAGTTGGGGCTGGCTGTTTGGAGCAACCCCTAGTTCCTTGCCACGTGGACCTCTCCACAAGGCTGCTTGCATGTCTCATGGGGTGATTGTTGTCTTCCCCAAGAATAAGTGAATGATCCAAGAGAGCTCAAGAGAAGGCCAAAATGTCTTTTATGACCTAGCCTTGGAAGTCACATGCTTTGATCCTGTAACATCCTATTGGTTACATGCTCTGGCCCTGCTCATTGTGAAATGGGAAAACACAGGGCATGTATACCAGGAGTTGAGGTGCCCTGGGGGCCACCTTGGAGACTGACCACCACAGTCTGTCCTCTGGCCCCCAATGACTCAGGTACTTCCCACAGGCAAAAGATGCTCATCTATTCTCTAAGGGGATAAAGGTCTCATCCCATTAGAGCGTCTCCTCAAAAAAATTAAGATCTCATTATCTAAATTAGGCCCAAGTGAGTTTGGGTCTACTAAGGTCCGGTTTCTCACAATCTGAAGATCTGTGAATTAAAGAGACAAGTTATTTGCCTCTCATGCATCTAACATTCAATGGTGGGACAGGCATAGGATACCTGCTATAGACATTACTGCCCAAAATGTAGGGAGAAAGGGGCCATTTAGGAGTCACTGGTCCATAGCAATTCTGAAATCCATTGGGGGACTTTTAAAACATTAATAAGACTCAGTCCTACTTCTGCCCGGGAATGAGTCTCCTTGCCTTTTGGATTTTTCCTCTGGCTCTTATTTCTACCCTTGAATCATCCTTCCTTACCCATGAAAAGCAGCCTGTGTTTGTAACCAAGCAGTTTCCCAGTCTTTCATCTGTAGATGTTTGAGGGGTTCAAAGGCCACTTTTCATTTTAAACTCTCTCTGTCCCTTTCAGTCCAAGCTGGTGGTGTTTCTGCCGAAGCAATTCTCTTAAGATCTTTGTGGGTCTCCTGCCTTAGTGGATTTATTCCATTGGACAAAAGTCACAAATCTCTTCAAGATAAGCCTTTCTCCACCTTAGGCTGCTACAGAGACTGCTGAAAGGCAAACTCTTGAAATACTCTGAAGTCCTGCACGGTTCATTGAGGCCATAACAAAGGATTTTACAGTTACTCTCTTGGCTTCACCTTGGACCATGTTTTCTCGAGAGGGTCCTGGATTTGATCTTCGCCGAGAGGCTATTTCTCAATTTTAGCGTCCTTTGCCATCTGGAGAGCCTGGGGATTTTCAAACCCAACAATTCCTGGCTCCTTCCTATTTAATAGTCCTTCCTATAGCTTTTCTCTGCCCTATTGCCTTTCAATATGAGCAGTAAGAAAAAAAAAACCAGTGCACCTTCAAAATTCAGCCATATTTCTCAGTTCATTAGGTACATTTTATGTTTTGCACTTTCTGTAGATGACAGCATTGATGAAATTTTTGCCACTACATAGCCTCTAGTTTCCGACAGTATTCTCCTTTATTTCCTTTAAGCCTTTACAGCCAGGCTTCTCAAATGTCAACAGGTTTTGCCAGCAGTTCCTTCAAAGCCCTCTAGGCTTTCATTAACGAGTCCTAGCTTCTGCCCACTGCCAAATCCAAGCTTCTTCACATTTTAGGTTTCTGTTATAGTAGCACCCCACTTCCACGTTCCCAAGTCTATTCATTATCTGTTGCTGCATAACAAACTACACTAACACTTAGATGGTTAAAACAACAATAACCATTTATTATTGCACCTGTTTTCTGTGGGTCAGGATTTAGGGAATGACTTCAAGTCATTCCTCAAGGTCCTGCCTCAAGGTCTCATGAAGTGGCAGTTAAAATGTCAGCTGAAGCTGCAGTCATTTGAAGGCTTTCCTTGGGCCAGTGGATCCAATTACAAGATGTCTTACTCACATTGCTGGCAAATTGTTACTGGCTGTTGGCAGGAGGCCTTAGTTCCCTGCCATGTGGGCTCCTCCATGGGGCTGCGTGAGGTTCCTCACAACATGACAGTTGGCTTCTCTCAAAATGGATGAGGACTTGCTTCTTATGACCCAGACTTGGAAATCACACACTGTCATTTCTGAAGTGATAGCCCGCTCTGTTTACTGTGGGATGGGGTGTGAAGTAGGATGTGAATGCCAGGAAGGAAGACCAGTGGGGGCTATCTTGGAGGCTGACTTCCACATGGAATGTGGACAAAAGAACATATAGACACACACACATGTATTCATACCAAAAAAATACCCCAAAGGAAAAAGCACACACACAGCACACACACAAACACGTATAGAGTGAAAGAATAATAAAAAGAAAAGATATGTAGTCCCAGCCAACTATTTTCATAGAACATTACCAATCACTTTAACTTTTAAGCCCTATTTCCCACATCTCATTCCTTTCCCGATGTGGGAAAAAATTGAATTTTGAGGTTATATTACCTCCGCCTTTTGCATAGTTTTTTTGAGGGGTAATATCAAAATATTTAACAACCAGTATGACATGGGCACTGACCACTGGGATGAGGCCATAAATGCTTACACAGCTATGCCAGTAGATATTGGCTAATATTATGCTTGGTGTTTGTACCTCTAAACAAGATGATCTTTAGTTTTGAATTTTTAAAAAATTTTTGCTTTTTTCATTTACTGTTATATTTCTGAAATTCACTTATGCTGAAGCATGTAGCTATATTTCATTTTCACAAATTTATAGTGTTCTATCATGTGACAATACTTTATTTTATTTACACTTTCTCCTGACTATGGCCATTATGTATGTTCCAGTTTTTTCCCCCTGCTGTTAAAATAATGCTGATATGAAATTATCTGTGCATTTCTCCTGAGATACTTGTACAAGAATTGCTCTAGGTGCGTGCCTAGCAGAGAAACAACTAGATCTGGGAATATGTGTGTGTTCAATTTTAGAAGGCAATGCCAAACTGCTTTTCAAAGTGGTCATAGGAATGTATATTCTCACTAACACAAAGAGTTTGCTTTGCTCAACATCCTGGTATTGTTAACTTTAATTTTATTTTTTTGGTCTGATGGATGTAAAATGGTATCTTAGGTTTTCTTTAATTTCCATTTCTCAATTAATAGTGAGGATAATCATCTTTTCACACTTAGGGTTTTGGTCATTCCTCTTTCTACTTCTTTTTGGAATGTCAGTTCATGTCTTTTGCCTATTTTTCTATTGAGTTGCTTCTCTCTCCCACCCCGCCCCCGCCTCTCAGACTATATATGGTTTATTGGCTTAGATAATTGACATTCAAGTTCATTGGCTCAGTGATGTTACTAATGACATCCAGGCCTGGTGTTGTCTGTCCTGTCTGCCTTTCGTGCAGTGTTTACTGCTCTCAAAGCACCTTTCTCAGGGGGCCCAAGTGGTGGCGGCAGTTCTGAGCCTCACATTGCCCCGCACCACACCTCCAGGAGTGGCAGAGTGTTATTTACTGTGGACATGTCACAGAGTGGGCTCTCTGAGGCTAGAGATCATTGCCTGTCTGGTCAAGGGCGTATTTTCTGCACGTAATACCCCTGGCACATGGTGGGCACCCGGGAAGCATATGTGGCAGGAACAAGCAAGAGTTGCTTTCCCAGGAGACCCCGCCAGACTTGCCACCTGCCTCACTGACCACAGGTGCAGCCCGCGCTGCTTCCTGAGCAGTCAAGCAGCCTGGGAACTTGACATGTGCAGACACGTGTAGGCTTTGATGAATTGGAGGGATGTCATTTCACCCCAGAGCCATTGAGACTTTCAATCTCCTTATTCCGTAGAAGAGGAAGGAGGGCCCCTGCAGAATCTGCTACAGGGAGAGCCCCAGTGTCCCCCAGGAGCACTCTTGCATTCTATTGACAACACGCAAGGCAATGAGAACTTCTCTCTTTGTACTGTTCAGTGTATACAGCTCTGACCCAGGTAGGAGCCTGGCATAGGGGTGGTCCTGACGTGAGGTGGGTGACAGCAAGACAGAGGCGAGGTGGAGAGGTGGGCAGTTTTGCTCGTTACCCTGTGCCGTTCTCTGGACTGATCAGCGTCTTCAGCAGAATGTGTTCCTGTCCTATCTAGTAGTTTCCATTTTTCAGCTCTTTACTCTTTGCAAGGATCCACTTCCTCTCCAACTGTGAAACTCAATCTTTTCGCCAGATCCATAGCTGCCTCATGTAATGATTGAGGCTGTTCACGTTTAATGTGGTGAGTGATTTGATTGGGTTTAAATCTACCATCTTGGCTTTGGTTTTCTGTTTGTCCCATCTATTCACTGTCTCTTTTACCCTCCCATTTCTTGTCTTCTTTTGGTTTAACTGAGTAACTTTTTTGTGATTGTATTTTATCTCCAGTATTGCTATACTAGCAATACTCTTTATAGTGTTTGCTTTAGGGTTTACAATATACATCTTCAACTTGTAACAGTCTAACTTCAAATAGTATAGAACTTTGTGTATAACACAGCAACTGTTATGGACTGAATATTTGTGTCCCCCTCCCCCCAAATTCATATACTGAAGCCCTAATGCCCAATGTGATGAGAGGTAATTAAGGTTAGATGTGGTCAGGAGAGTGGGGCCCTCATGAGAAGAGACACAGGGAGCTGTGCTCTCTCCCTCTCTCCAACTGCACGCACCGAGGAGAGGCCACGTGAGCGCACAGCGAGAAGGCAGCCTTCTGCAACCCGACAGAGAGCTCTCACCAGAACCTGATCTCGGACTTCCAGCCTCCAGAACTGTGAGCAAGCAAGTTTCTGTTGTTTAAGACCCCCAGTCTGCAATATTTTGTCATGGCAGCCCGAGCAGACTGAGACAATAATCTTGCAATTGTATATCTTCATTCCTTCTCTCCTGGTCTTTGTGCTAGTGTAGACATTTTACTTCCAGATAAACTCCACAAAGCACTATTACTAATTTCTGCTTTAAACATTCATTTCTTTCTTAAGGAAATTTAAAAGCATGAGAAATAACGTTGTATTTGCCCACATAGTTACAATTTAGTGTGGTCTTCGTTCTCTTTGAGTAGATGCAGGTTTTCATCTGGTGTCATTTCCCCTCTGCGTGAAGGACTTCTTCTGCCTTTTCCTGTAAGGTTGTTGTGGTGGTGATGAATTCTTTCAGCTTTTGTACGTCTGAAAAAAATATCTTTTATGTCTAAAGAAGTCTCAAATTTGCCTTTGCTTTTGAAGGATGTTTTCCTTGGAGCCGACTTCTAGGTTGACAGCTTTTGTCTTGACAGTGCTTTGAGGATGTCGCTCTACTGTATTCTGGCTTTCATAGTTTCTGCCAAGAAGTCTGCTGCCATTCAAATCTCCATTCCTCTGTTTTTGGTCTGGCTGCTTTTAAGATTTTCTCTTTATTACTGATTTTAAGCAATTTGATTATAATATGCTGTGGTGTGGGGGGCGAGAGTTCATCGAGCTCTTTAGAACTGTGAGTTAATAGTTTTCACCAAATTTGAAAAGATTTTGGCCATTATTTCCTAACACCATCCCTCATTAACCTCTGCCCTTTTTTGGGACTCCAGTTGCATCCACGAGGCAGCTTGAAGTGGACTAACAGCTAACTGGTGCTTTGTTCAATTTTTTAAAGTCTTTTTTCTTTCTGTGCTCCATTTTGGGTACTTTCTATTGTGACATTCAGGTTCACTAATCTTATTTTCTGTAGTGCCTAATCTGCTATTAATCCCATCCAGTGCATTTTTTTCAGTTAATGATTTTATTGAGATAATTGTAGATTCACATGCACTTGTAAGAAATGATACAGATCATTTGTGTGGTTTGCAAAGTTTTTGCCAATGGTAACACTTCTCAAAACTGTGGTATAATATCACAACCAGGATATTGGCATATTATTCTATCTAACCCCATATTATTCTATTCTATGCCCAGTGTTACTGTAGTGTTTGTGTGTGTGCATTACATTCTATAGAGTTTTATCACATATGTAGGTTCATGTATTTACCACCACAGTCAATATCCTGAACAGTTTTGACACTACAAGGATCCTTCATGCTGCCCTTTATAAGCACAGCCACGTCTCTCTTACCCCTCTACCGCCCCTCCCATCCTTAAGTCCTGCTAGTCACTAATCTGTTCTCCATTTCTGAAATTTTGTCATTTCAAAATGTTATGTCAATGGAATCAAACAGTAATCTTGTGAGATTGGCTTTTTCACTTGGCATAATTCCCTGGAGATTCGTCCAAGTTATTTGCCCTTCAGTGTATTTTAACCTTAGACATTGTATTTTTCATATCTAGAAGTCTGATTTTTAAAATAGCTCTCATATTTTTTATTTCGCACATGCTTTTCCCTACCACCTTGAACAAATGGCACAAATTTATAGTAGTTCTTTTAATGTCCTTGTCTAGTAGTTCTGTATCATTTTAGTGTCTGTTTCTATTGATTGATTTTTATTTTCATCATGGGTCATTTTTTTAACCACATTTTTGCATCCCTGCTAGTTTTTGATTGCATTATAGACATTGCCAATTTTACATTGTTGGGTCCTGGATTTAACTGTTCTGTATTCTTTTAAATGTTTTTGAGCCTTGTCCCGGGGCGCAGCCAAATTCCTTGGAAATAGTTGATCCTTTGAAGCTTCATTTTAAGCTCTGTTAGGTGAGACCCAAACAGCCTTATTTAATGGGTAATTTGGCTCCCTACTGAGGTAACACCTTCTGTGTTAGGTTTTTCCACTCTAGCTGGTATGTATTGTGACCTATACTTGGTTTTGCGTGAACCCTGGAGATTATTATGATTATTATTACTTATTTGCTGTGCACTTTCACCATTCTAAGTTAAATAAATACTAGTTGGCCATGAGGTATAATTCTTTTTATACATTGTTGAATTTGATTTGCTGATATTTTTTTCTCTTTTCACAACTAGTTGATTTTATTTTAATCATCATTATTAGTGTACTCTGTAGGAGTAAGATTTGGTCTGTACAAGGTTGACTACTTTTCTAGTCTCCTCTGGAAATGCAGGAGATCGTTCTAGGTCTCTGGAACTCACTACACACTGGGTATTACTTGGGTTAGTAGAGTTCTCCAGGATCTCTCATTTCTGTTTCTGTTTCCTATTCACCATGTGGTAACAAACAAATATTGTTGGCCTTATTTCTCTCTTATACTGTCTTGAATGGGTGGTAGATGCTTCAGGGGATTTTTTGCCTGTATATGCTTAAAGGGATATTTTTTGCCCTCATGGTTGTCTTCTGCATCTAGTCATGGTCTCTGGACTGGCATTGACAGGGGGTCATCTTCTCCTTCCTTTCTTGCATGCTTGTGATTGGTTGTGGTTGTTCCATACTTGTGATTGGTTATTCCGTGCCTGTGGTTGCTTGTTCCACACTTGTGGCTGGCTATTCTGCTGCTAGTATTTTGTTTAGGATTTTTGCATCTGTGTTCATGATAGATATTTCTCTATAGTTTCCTTCCTTGTAATGTCTTTGGTATTGGTATCAGGGTAACGCTGGCCTCACAGAATAAGTTAGGAAGTATTTATTCCCTCAGCTTCCATTTTCTGGAAGACATTGTAGAGAATTGGTATAATTTCTTCCTTAAATGTTTGGTAGAACTCACCAGTGGGCCTGGTGCTTTCTGTTTGAGAAAGCCCTGCCTGTGGGGGGCCAGCCTGGTGTGGGGTGAGGAGGGCATCTGCACAGGAATGCAGGTGGGGGAAGTGGTCATGATGGAAGATTGGGTACAGCATGGAAAACTGACTATATAAGTAAATCTGCTCAGGAAAATGGGAGCCAGATTTCTCACCATTGGAGAAGCGGAAAGGAAGCCTGGCATGAGCACTATTGCTTGATTGGAATTGGAGATATCAGTGTTTTCAATACAGACAGCTAGATACTAACATACACGTAGATGTCCACGTATGCGTGTGTGTCTGTGTGCACACACCATGGTTTCTAAATACCATTTCCCAGTAAAAAGTACCATGGCACCTTGGAGAAGTGTCTGATTCTAGGGTTGCAGCAGAGAAAGTACAAGACGAGCCTGGAATCTCTTCTTGTGCCAGAAAGCAGGACAGTGCTTAAAGGATGAGAGAACCAGTTGCTTTTCAGAGGGATAAAACAATTTGGAAAGACACATGAAATATGTGGAGTAGATGTTAATGGACAGTAGTGATGGGAGGGGGGAACTGCATTAAGAAGGGAAAAGTCACCAGGATTGGCGAACAGAGGCAAAAAAGAGCTATTTCAGAATACTCAGGAAGGACTATATAGATCAGCCAGAGTTTGGAGTGGGAGGAGGGAGTGTGGGGGGAGACGAAGGTAAGGAGAGTAACCTGGCAGGCTGTGGATGGGTCTGCATTCTTGTGACAGCAGAAGTGAGGGAAATCAAGAGCAGACACAGCTGGAGTTTGACCCAATGAAACACAGTGAGTCAGAGTCTACACGGAGCCTGTTCCACCCTGGTTGCCTGACTATGGGACCCTCTCATTGTTAATGGACTATAACGAGGCAAGCCACAGAAAGCAAAGTAAACAATGATTACAGGCAGGGCCACGCTAGGTCTGGTTGCTCCACCAGAGGGTAATGTCTGGGGAGGAGTTCAGCAGTAATTTGTCCCTTAGATGAAGGAAGAGTGGGGAGGCGTTGGCTTATTGAAACTGTGTGCTTGAGAGAGCTGCTGGGTTCTGCTGATCTGCTCTTTGCAGGCTCTGATGAGCCACAGGGTTGCAAATACATATGGTTCCACCTGTTCTAATCTCTCGCCTCGTCATCTCAAGGGAAGCCTGGTCTGAGATAAGGGCCCAGGTGAAGTTGTTCTGAGTTTAGAACAATGCAAGCAGCCACTGCTTACGTCGATTATTCCCTTCCCTTTCGTCATCATGGAGGGCTGAGCCCAGCAGAGGGAAGAGTTGACCCAGGACCTTCCCCTAAGCAGTGGAAGCAGCTGCGAGTTATTTCACTTTCCTGGTCACATTCTTTTCTTTGCAGTTTTGTGTATAGCCCAGTGCACACAGCCTCTATCTGTAGGTCTAATTTGACATTCCAGAAAGTCTCAACTCTGTTTTCTCCTATTACAGTGTTTTCAGTGAGGTATTCCAACTACTTTGAGTAGGTAAAACCACGTTTCTCAAGCAGGAAAACCTTCTCTCTGTTTTTCCTAAATTAGAAAATTATCTATGCCTCATTTATGGTGTGGTAGGCAATCCCACAAAGCAAAGCAATTTTCTACTAAACATTATTTACCATTTTCTGTGAAAATTCTGACATGCCAGGATAAAGCACAATTTATATTGAGAGATCCCATTTTAACATTAAGAAAATTAAAAGATCTGATACAGAGAACAGATAGGTGGTTACCAGAGGCGAGGGAGTTGAGGGAGGCCAAAAGGGTAAAGGGGCACATTTGTATGGTGATGGATGGAAACTAGTCTCTTGGTGGGGAACACAATGCAGTCTATACAGAAATCAAAATGTAATGATGTACACCTGATATTTATACAATGTTATAAACCCATGTGGCCTCAATAAAAAAAATACAATTAAATTTTTTAAAGAGATCTCTTGAATATTTCTCTCTTCTGTCAACATTTTCACCTGGCATATCATTTACTGACAGATTCTAAGCACACTCGGCAATTATTGTGATCTCTTTTCTCTTTCCATAGAAACCAGCATGGAGTGGTCAGGATTGTATACATACCCACATTTAGTATTTATTAGATGCTAAAAGCATTCACACACAGCTTCCTAATAGATAGGGAGAGGATGGTTTTGAAAGCATTCAATGAGCTATATTCCATTGTACACACATACACACACACACACTACACCCTGTTAAAACTAATAAATTCAGCAAAGTTGCAGGATACAAAATCAACATGCAGAAATTAGTTGTGTCTCTATACACTAACAGTGAACAAATTGAAAAGGATATTAAAAAAATAATTCCATTTACAATAGGATCAAATGAGAATAAAATACTTAGGAATTAATTTAACCAAGGAGGTGAAAGACTTTTACACTGCAAGCTACAAAATGGTGCTGAAGGAAATTAAAGATGACATAAATAAGTGGAAAGATATCCTGTGCTCATGGATCAGAAGGCTTAATGTTAAGATGTCAATACTACCCAAAGTAATTTATATATCCAATACAATCCTACCAAAATCTCAATGATATTCTTTGCAGAAATAGAAAAATCCATCCTAAAATTCATATGGAATCTCAAGGGATCCTAAATAGCCAAAACAATCTTAAAAAAGGAAGAACAAAGCTGAGGTCTCATATCTCTTGATTTCAAAACTTACTACAAAGCTATAGTAATCAAAACAGGGTGGTACTATAATAAAGACAGATATATAGACTAATGGAATAGAATAGAGAGCCCAGAAATAAACCCTCACATGTAGGGTCAAATGATTTTTGACAAGGGTGCCAAGACCATTCAAGTGGAAAAAGACAGTCTGTTCAACAACAAGGAATCCTGTACACTGTTGGTTGGAATGTAAACTGGCACAACCACTATAGAAAACAGTATGGAGGTCCCTCCAGAAATTAAAAATAGAAATACCATATGATCCAGCAATGCCACTTCTGGCTATTTATCCAGAGGAGTGAAATCATTATCTTGAAGAGATATCTGTACTCACATGTTCACTGAAGCATTATTCACAGTAGCTAAGGTATGGAAACAACATAAGTGTTTATCAATGGATGAATGAATAAAAAAAATGTGGTATATATACAATGGAACATTATTCCATTAAAAAATAAGGAAATTTTTATTTAAAAAAAAATGAAGGAGGAGAGTGACATCATGGCAGAGTGAACTTGCCTGGGACTCTCTCCCCTCCACCATACAACAAAAGGGCGCAACCATACTCCAACAGAAGATATCCTAACAACACAAAAACAAGACCAGAGAGAAAATGACAAGCACCCAGAACTCAGTCCTGAGGACACAGAAATATGTAAACTAAACAACAAGAATGAATTCAAAATAGCTATCATCAAAAAACTGAACAAGGTAAAAGAGAATATAGAGAAACAATTCAACGCATTCGGGAGCTACTTCACAAAGAGATTGAAACTACAAAGAAGAAGCAATCAGAAATATTAGAGATGAAAGACACAATGGAAGAGTGGACATCATGGAGGAGCATATCAGCATAATCAAAGATAGACATGTTGAAATGCTCCAGACAGAGGAGGAGAGAGAACCAAGGCTAAAAATGAAGAAAGTCTCTGAGAAATATCCTACTCAATGAGGAAATGCAAGAAGGCGAAGAGAAGGAGAATGGAGCAGAAAGCATATTGAAAGAAATAATAGCTGAGAACTTCCCAAATCTAGGGAAAGAGAGGGAAATATGTGTGGAAGAAGCTTCCAGATCTCCTAGATTTGTCAATGTAAAAAGACCTACTGCAAGGCACATAGTAGTAAAACTGGCAAAAATGAATGACAAAGAAAGAATACTCAGGGAAGCAAGGCAGAAGAAAATAACCTACAAAGGAACCCCATCAGGCTTTCAGCGGATTTCTCGCAGAAACTTTACAAGCTAGGAGAGAATGGAATGACATATTCAAAACTTTATAAGACAAGAATCTTCAGCCAAGAATACTCTATCCAGCAAAACTATCCTTCAGATATGAGGGAGAAATTAAATCTTTCCAGACAAACAAAAGCTAAGGGACTTTGTAGCCATGAGACCCTCCCTACAAGAAATTCTCAAGAAGGCCCTCATACCCGAAAAAAGAAAAAAAGAGATAAAGGGGTCACAAAACACAGAGTAAGGAGATAAATAGACAGAATGAGAATAGGATAGAAAATATTCAACTATAGCATTAGGCTAAAGGGAAGGAACACACCAAAAACAAAGACAATCTTGTCACTTTAACCATAAACTCACAACACAAGTTGGAATAAGATATGAGAAAAGCAACTTAGGAGGGGAGGAGGAAAGGAACTGAGTCGCTTTAGACTAAGGAAATAAGAGGCCATCAGAAAATGGACTATCTTACACATGAGATTCTGAATACAAACTTCAGGGTAGCCACTAAACTAAAAAGCAGAACAGAGACACAAAAAATAAATAAGGAAAAAACAAAGAAATACATCATAAAAAACTACATAATTCAATGGTAGACCAAAACACACAGGATGAGAAACAGAGGAAATGCAGGAAAACCAGAAAATGAGTGATATAATGACAGCACTAAGCCCTCATATCTCAATAATCACCCTAAACGTAAATGAATTGAATTCTCCAATAAAAAGACACAGACTGGTGAGATGGATTAAAGAACAAGATCCAACAATTTGCTGCCTCCAGGAAACAAATCTCAGCTCCAATGAGAAACACAGGCTCAGAGTGAAGGGGTGGAAGACGATACTCCAAGCTAATGGCAAACAAAAGAAAGCAGGTGTCACAATACTTATATTAGACAAAGTAGACTTCAAGATGAGGCAGGTAAAGAGAGACAAAGAGGGATAGTATATAATGATCAAAGGGACACTCCATCAAGAAGAAATAACCCTTATAAATATCTATGCACCCAGCACAGGAGCACCAAAGTTCATAAAGCAACTATTAACAAACCTAAAAGAAGATATTAAAAATAACACAATAATAGTAGGAGACCTCAACACCCCACTCACATCATTGGACAGATCATCCAGACAGAAAATCAACAAGGAAACAGTAGAATTAAACGAAAAGCTAAACCAGTTAGACTTAATAGACATATATAGATCACTCCACCCAAAAACAGCAGAATACACATTCTTCTCAAGTGCACATGGAACATTCTCAAGGATAGACCACATATTGGGAAACAAGGCAAGCCTCTATAAATTTAAAAAAATTGAAATTATAACAAGCATCTTTTCCAATGATAATGCCATAAAGCTAGAAATTAATTACAAGAAAAAAGCTGAGAAAGGGACAAAGGTCTGGAGACTAAATGACATGCTATTGAACAAGCAATGGATCATTGAAGAAATTAAAGGAGAAATAAAAAAATATCTGGAGACAGATGAAAATGATAACATGCCATACCAACTCATATGGGATGCAGCAAAAGCCATTTTAAGAGGGAAATTCATCACAATACAGGCACACCTTAACAAACAAGCAAAATCCCAAATAAGCAGTCTCAAATTACACCTAACTGAATTAGAAAAAGAAGAACAAACAAAGCCCAAAGTCAGCAGAAGGAGAGAAATAAAAATCAGAGCAGAAATAAATGCTATTGAGACAAAAAGGCAGTAGAAAGGATCAGTGAAACAAAGAGCTGGTTCCTTGAGAAGATAAATAAAATTGACAAACCCCTAGACAGACTGACAAAGAAAAAAAGAGAGAAAGCTCAAATAAACAAAATCAGAAATGAAAGAGGAGAAATAACAACAGACTCCACAGAAATACAACGGATTATGAGAGAATAGTATAAAAAACTACATGCCAACAAAATGGATAACCGAGAGGAAATGGATAAATTCTCAGACTCTTACAACCTCCCAAAGCTTAGCCAAGAAGAAACAGACAATCTGAAGAACAGACCAATCACAAGGAAAGAGATTGAAACAGCAAGCAAAAGCATCCCAAAGAATAAAACCCCAGGACCAGATGACTTCCCTGGGGAATTCTACCAAACTTTGAGAGAGGATTTAATACCTATCCTTCTCAAGCTATTCCATAAAATTAGGGAAGATGGAACACTTCCTAACACATTGTAGAAGGCCAACATCACTCTGATATCAAAGCCTGACAAGGACAGCAAAAAAAGGGAGAACTACAGGCCAATATCGCTGATGAACATAGATGCAAAAATTCTCAACAGAATTTTGGCAACCCGAATTCAGCAATACATCAAAAGGATCATACATCATCACCAAGTGAGACTGATACCAGGGACACAGGGATGGTTCAATATCTGCAAATCAATCAACGTGATACAGCACATCAACAAACTGAGGAGTGAAAACCACATGATAATCTCAATAGATGCAGAGAAAGCATTTGACAAGATCCACCAGCTATTTATGATAAAGACTCTTAACAAAATGGGGATAGAAGGAAATTACTTCAGCATAGTAAAGGCTATATATGACAAACCCACAGCCAACATCATACTCAGTGAGCAAAAGCTGAACACCATCCTCCTGAGAACAGGAACAAGACAAGGATGCCCTCTATCACCACTCTTATTCAACATAGTACTGGAAGTTTTGGCCAGAGCAATTAGGCAAGAGAAAGGAATAAAAGGAATCCAAGTAGGGAGTGAATAAGTGAAACTCTCACTGTTTGCAGACAACATGATCTTACATATAGAAAATCCCAAAGAATCCATCGGAAAACTAATAGAAATAATTAACAACTACAATAAAGTTGCAGGGTACAGAATCAACTTACAAAAATTGGTTGCTTTTCTGTACTCCAATAATGAACTTACAGAAAGAGAACTCAAGAATACAATTCCATTTGCAATTGTAACTAAAAGAATAAAGTACCTAGGAATAAATTTAACCAAGGAGGTGAAGGGCTTATACAATGAAAACTATAAGACAATACTGAAAGAAATTGATAATGACATAAAGAGATGGAAAGAGATTACTTGCTCATGGATTGGAAGAATAAACATAGTTAAAATGTCCATACTACCCAAACCTATCTACAGATTCAATGCAATCCCTATCAGAATCCCAATGACATTCTTCACAGAAATAGAGCAAAGAATACTAAAATTCATATGGGGCAATCAAAGACCCCCGAATTGCTAAGACAATCCTGAGCAAAAAGAACAAAGCTGGAGGCATCACAATCCCTGACTTCAAAATGTACTACAAAGCCACAGTGATCAAAACAGCATGGTACTGGTACAAAAACAGGCACACAGATCAATGGGACAGAACTGAAAGCCCAGAAATAAAACAACACATCTACAGATAGCTAACGTTTGACAGAGGTGCCAAGAACATACAACGGAGAAAAGATAGTCTCTTCAATAGATGGTGTTGGGAAAGCTGGACAGCCACATGCAAAAGAATGAAGGTAGACCACTATCTCACACCATACACAAAAATAAACTCAAAATGGATCAAAGACTTGAAGATACGTCCTGAAACTATAAAACTCCTGGAAGATGATATCTGTAGTACTCTGACATTGAACTAAAAGGATCTTTTCAAATACCATGTCCTCTCAGATAAGGGAAACAAAAGAAAAAATAAACAAGTGGGAATTCATCAGACTAAAGAGCTTCTACAAGGCAAAAGATACTAGGATCAAAACAAAAAGACAACCCACCAATTGGGAGAATATATTTGCAAATCATATATCTGACAAGGGGTTAAACTCCATAATACATTAGGAACTCACACAACTGAACAATAAAAAACCAAACAACCGATCAAAACATGGGCAGAGGAGATGAACAGAGATTTTTCCAAAGAAGATATACAAATGGCCAATAAACACATGAAAAGATGTTCAACATCACTAATCATCAGGGAAATGCAAATCAAAACTACACTAAGATACCACCTTACGCCTGTTAAAATGGCTATAATCACTAAGACTAAAAATAACAAATGTTGGAGAGGGTGTGGAGAAAAGGGAACCCTCATACACTGCTGGTAGGAAGGCAAACTGGTGCAGCCACTATGGAAAACAGTATGGAGATTCCTCAAAAAACTAAAAATAGAACTACCATACTACCCAGCTATCCCACTACTGGGTATCTACCCAAACAATATGAGATCAACAATCCAAAGAAACGTATGCACCCCTATGTTCATTGCAGCACTATTCAAGACAAGCCAAGACATGGAAGGAATCCAAGTGCCCATTGACTGATGGTTATATAAAGAAGAGGTGGTATATATATATATACAATGGAGTGCTATTCAGCCAGAAAAAAAGACAAATTCATCCCATTTGCAATAACATGGAAGTACCTAGAGAGAATTATGCTAAGCAAAATAAGCCAGTCTGAGAAAGAGAAACATCAGATGATTTCACTCATACGTGGAATACAAACAAGTACATGGACAAACAAAACAGTTCAGTGGTTACCAGGGGAACAGGAGGTGGGGGTGAGCACAGGGGGTGAAGGGGAGCACTTATGTGGTGACAGACAAGAAATAATGTACAACTGAAATCTCACATTGATGTAAATTATTATGAAATCAATCAAAAAATAATTGATTAAAAAAAGAAGGAAATCTTGCCATTTGTGACAACATGGATGAACCTGGAGGACATTACGCTAAGTGAAATAAGCCAGACAGAGAAAGACAAATACTGTATGGTATCATTTATATGTGGAACCTTGGAAAAAAAAAAGTCAAACTCCAGAAACGAGAGTAGAATGGTGGTTGCCAGGGCCGGGGTGGCAGAGGGAGGGAGGATGGGGAGAGGTTGGTAAAAGGTATGAACTTTCAGCTATAAGATGAGTAAGGCCTGAGGATCTAACGTATAACATGGTGACTATAGTTGATAATACTGTATTGTATAACTGAAATTTGTTAAGAGAGTAGAACTGAACTGTTGTCACCAAAAAAAAAAAAAAGGTAAATATGTGAAGTGATGGATGTGTTAATTAACTCAGTGGTAGGAATCCTTTCAAAATGTATACATATACCAAATCATCACATTGTACACTTTAAATATCTTATAATTTTATTTGTCAATTATACCTCAATAAAGCTTAGAAAGTTAAAAATAAAAAGGAAAGAAATTCTGTAATATGCTACAATGTGGACGAACCTCAAAGCCATTGTCCTAAGTGAAGCAGCCAGTCACAAAAGGACTATCGCATGATTCTACTTACAGGAGGTCGCTAGGGTAGTCAAATTCATAGAGACAGAAAGTAGAATGGTGGTTGCCAGGGGCTGGGGGAGGGGGAATGGGGAGCCGTTTAATAGGGACAAAGTTTCAGTTTTGCAACATGAAAGAGTTCTGAAGATGGGTGGTGGCGATGGTTGCACAACAATGGGAATGCACTTAATGTCATTGAACTGTACCCTTAAACAGGGTTAAGATAACTTTTATGTTATACGTATTTCATTGCAATTAAAAATAAAATTTAAAAAGTTATATGTCTTCTAAACTAGAGTTCCTTAATATGATTTTGTCTCAGGTTATCTTAATAATAAAGCCAATAAACAATAATGCAACGCAATATGCTCCTGTAACCCTTGGAATGACGAGACCAAGACCAGTCAGCTGGTATTTCTGCACATTGGAAGCTACAGAGGAGCAGATTTTGGTTCAATGCAATCAATAACATACTCCCCCCAAAAGTCAAAATCAAACACTGAAAGATTAATAGTACAAAGGACAAAATATACCAAAACAAGGCAAATAAATGCAAGTCACTTTAAAATCATGGAATTTAAAAAGTACAATGGCAGGGGGTAGGAGCAGGGGATAAACACCCGATGTTGTCATGGCACCCAGCCTGAGTGTCCAGGAATAAGAGACACCCAGATGGACTCCTGACCCAGGAGCATGGTTTTCTGTTGCCTTTGATATGAGACCCAGGGCTGCTTCCTCTGTCGAACTAGGATGCTAATCACAAAGGTAATAGCCGTGGGCACCATTTCTTGAACTTTATTGTATCACTCATGTGTATCACTTATCCGGTCCTCACTACGGCTCGGTGTCTCACAGCATGACTGGCACCGAGCAGCTGCTCAAAAAATAGGTTAAATTGTTTAACAATACTATGAGGTAAATGGTATTATCACCAATTTATGGACAAGAATTCTGGGACTCAGAGAGGTTAAAAATGGATCAAAGTCACTCAGTAGCGGAGCCACTGTTCTAGTGCCCAGATCCAGCTCTGTCCTTCTAAGGTTCCCACAGCCAAAGTCTTCCTTTTCCCTCCCATAGAACAGTCAGAGGGATCCTGTAAGGACATCAGTCAGATCAAGTTACCGCCCTGCCTCAATCTGCCAAGACTTCCCAACCCACTTCGATAAAACAAAGGCAAAGTTCTCTCTCTGGCTAGGAGGGCCTGCCTGTGACATGCAGGCATCCGGATTCCTCCGCAGCTCCACCCAGCAGTGGCCTCTCGAGGCCTTTGCACTTGGGCGCTCTCTGCCTGCAGTCCTCCTCCTCCAGAAGTCCATGTGGCTCGTGTCTCCACTTAGTTCAGGATTCTGTTCGAACTTCACCTCTTTGGAGAGGCCTTTCCTGCCCGCTTGGTTTAAAGAGGCATCTTAAACGCTCTCTATGCCCTCATCTGCTTTACGCACCCTCAAATCGTGTTATCAAATAACTTGTTTATTGGGTATTTCCCCCCCAGAATAGAAGCTCCACGAGTTCAGATACTTCTCATATTTTGGCCACTGCATCCCCAGAGCCTAATATTCAGTAAGTGTTTGCTGAGCAAATGAGTAAACGAATGAATGACAAGCCCACTCATCTCACTATTCAATTTTGAGGACAGTAGTTGACTCCGCTCCAGGTGAACTTCCTATAGCCACAAAGCTTGTACAATTTGTCCTCTGAGCACAGAAAATCGTGTCATAACAGACTTACTGAGTATGGGGTCCTCTCTGCACACATATATACCATATCATACCATATACCATACCATATTCCATATACCATATACCATATGACATATATCATACCATATTCCATATACCATATCGTATCATGCCATACCACATACATCTCATCTTGTACACATGCACAGTGCCTGTTCCTGTGCTTGTGCTGTGCCCGTGCCCTTGGCCTTCCTTTCTCAGCCCGCTTTGCTGCTTAACAGCCCAGATTCCCTGGGTTTAGAGCCTTGGAGAGGTGCCAGCTGAATCACTGCAGACCAGCTAATGGGGCCATGCCCAGGTAAGAGGTTCTCACAGTTCGGGAACCCAGCAGATATCTCAGGCAGAGGGCAGGGGATGGGGAGGAGGGAGGTTAAACGGAGTGTGAGCCTCCCTCCTTCCCCTCACATCTGCCCTGAACTCAGGATTTCTCTAAACATGAAATACCTTCCTCATTCGCAATGTTGTTGCTTTTGGCTAAGTATAAGAAAGAGCGTACCACTCTCTAATCAGGACTCTCTAAGTGGAATGGGCTACCAGGGAGAGCTGGGGGTGAGTCTCTGCCACGGGGAGCCAGGCAGGACCAGCTGGGCACAGTATCAAAGCAGTTTGGAATAGATGAGCTCTAGGGGCGCTAACGTTGCTAAAATTCTCTAGCGTTTGCCCTGTTTAATTGACCGCAGCTGCTCCTCTGCAGGCTCCTACCTGTGAAGCACTAAATGTATACCAGGCGTACATCACAATCTCGCAACAACCTTATGAAGCACCGGATGTTCTTGCTCTTGCCTGTAGCAGTTAGCTTTTGCTGCAGAACAAACCATTCCAAATCTTAGTAACTTAAAACAACCACCATTTGTTTGTTTGCAATTCTGAGGATTACCGTTTTGAAGTAAGCTCAGCTGAGACAGCTGGTCTCTCTGCTCCACGTGATGGCAGCTGTGCTTACCCTGTGTTTGCAAATTTATGTTGCAAAGAGGTTTTAACACAAATGGGAAGAATTTGTGGCAACGTGTGCAATCTACCATGCTGCCTGTCTCAGCTCAGTGCCACCTACAAGCACCGTAAGTCCACCTGTCCAAGAGAGGCCTTAACGTGCACCGCACACAGCAGCAGCGTGTCCCAGAAATCCTTCTCACCCCTCCAAAGCCCTCAGGTCCTGAACTTCAGGGCAACTTTCAGAGCCTTGTTTCCATCTTGCCCACAGAATTCCAGTCGGTGCCGACTCCCTTCACTTCCTCTGGTCTCCTCCACACCTTCGAACTTCCTCCCGCCTTCCAGATGGTTTTTCTACCTTTTCCCTTCTTCCCTGTTGATAGCTACCATCCGCTCTAATGGGCACCATAAATAACGAGGGTGGAGAAGTGCAAACACGAAATCCCTAAGAGGAGTTGGGAAGGGTGCACAGCCATGTTGGTTTGTCACATGCAGTGAGGACACTAAGGTCTAGCTTGACCATCCTCTGTCATGGTGCTGACTTTCGGGCTCAGAGTTATACTGAGACTGAAAGAGAATGAACCCACTTCTTAGAGCTCTGTGTTGAGTGGCCCACAGGCCACTGCTGTCTCTCAGGCCTTTATATATTGTTACTCAAGTCTGTTTAAATACTTCCTCTGCCCTCTTGGATTGTAATCACCAAGTTTAGGTTCCTTTACTGTGGGGCTTAAGTATTTCAGCTTCTGATATTCAGATGCAAAGGGAACATACTTAAAAAAATAAAAGATGGTTACAACTACTAATGACCAAATCTCTCCTATGGGTCAGTCTCTATATTAGGGGCTTCATGTTTGACATTTCAGTTCATCTTTTCTTCCCAAAAATCCTGTAAGGGAGATATTCTCATCTCCACTTTATACAGGGGAGACCTGATGCTCAGAGAGTCCTGGGTCTCTGAGGGAATGGAGTGCTCCTGACTCATGGTCGTCGCTCCTGACCCTGGCTGGGAGCGGGCTTCTTTTGAGAGAGAATGTTTTTCCTGGTTGACTGATGCTTGAAAGGACTTGTCAGAGCCTTGGGTACCTGCCGAAAGGGTGGGCTGGGATCACCCAGAGAACGCCAGGCTTCCCAGCAGAGCAGGAGCGAGGGAGCCCCAGACTTTTCACTTTGACGCATTGCAGCGCTTTTCAGCATGTAGTCCTTTGCTTGCTGACAACCCCTTGTAGTCTGCCAATTACTTTATGGGCAGCTTGGCAGTTTTAGAGAACAAAATGGAAGAAAGAATTGGTTTATATACATTCAAATTTTGAATGTAAAATTAATTATAATTTTCAAAGAAATTCCACATATTCTAAAAAATTGCTTGTTACGAAGACTGCTGGTCAGGTCGTCTCAGATATCAGTTCATGGCTTGTCTTTGCTGATGTTACTTAGAGTCTGACGTCATTTTGGCCATTTCTGTTCACCGAATTGGCACCTTTTGTCCTTTCAGTTGTGTATCTTACAACTGATGGATGTGGAGCAATGGTTAAAAAGTGGCTCATCAAGTATAAAACTAGTATTGAAAATAATAATGTTAACAAACTCAGAAGAATGTTGCAAAGACAAATTTTGAGCGTAACTTCAGTGAGAATGCGAAATGTGAATGTGTATGTTCTTGCTAGAACAAGAAACTCTCAGGGCCAGCCTTGTGGCCGAATGATTAAGTTCGCGTGCTCTGCTTCTGTGGCACAGGGTTTCACCAGTTCAGATCCTGGGTGCGGACATGGCACCGCTCATCAGGCCATGCTGAGGTGGCATCCCACATGCCACAACCAGAGGAACTCACACCTAGAATATACAACTATGTACTGGGGGGCTTTGTGAAGAAGAAGGAAAAAACAACCTCTCCACTTGTGGTGATTTTGCTTAGAAGGCCCACACTGGAAAGTGCAGATGGGCAGTGTGCTGTCTGTTATCAACTCTGCTGAAGAAAAGCAGGGAACCCCTGAAGCTGTCACATCATTTACAAGGCCTGTGATCCCTTTGGTAAGCTTAATGAGTTCTCCTACATAAACCTCAAAAAAATGATTGCCAGTAAAAAAAAATTCTGTTGTTTCTGTAGAGAACAGAGACTAAAACTACAGAAACCACATTCGAAGTTGTCTTCCCCATAGCAAAGGCAGGCGCGAACCACAAGATCCCTGAGAAGTTTGGGGAAAGCAGCGCTAAAGTAACTGACAAATGTTATGCTCAGAAGGAGAAAGAAAAACTGCTTGGAAAAGCCCTTTGTCAAAGGATGCAGTAGAGGGTAACAGTGTCAGTGGCATACGGCATGAGGAAAAGCTGCTATTGCATGTCCCTGTCGGAAGATCCAGCACTCGACAGTTGGACAAACCGTTTGTGAGCAGTGGGCGACTCAGTGCTTGGCTGTACAGACATGATGCTTCCGTGAGGGACGACTGTTTGATGGGATTTTATTCTGTTTACCTCTGAAAACTCATTCAGCAAGAGCACATAGCGTTGTTTAGGAAACTATGGTAATATGAGTCGTGGTAGAGCACCGAAACCTTCCCTGGTGGAACACTACTGGCTCTGCCCGACCAGCAGGGGCAGCAGGGAGATCCCGCGAATGCCAACGAGCCCAGACCCTGGGAGCAGCAGAATCAAGAGTCGTCAGTCGTTGTCGTCCGTCCCTCCTCCCCCGCCTTCTATTCCTCGAGGGGTACATTCCCATCTCAGGCACTGAAACAAACAGTGCCTCTTCTCGCCTGCCTGTCTGGACTAGGCTGCTTAGAAAAAAAAGGGAATGAGATTTTCAGAAAAAGTTTCTGGGTAAACTGGTGATCCCAGCAAGGCCAGTTCTAGGATTTCAAGCAGTTTGCTCACGTGATACAGCTCGGCAGTGTACACAGATTCTTACCTATTCTGAACCTACCGCTTTAGGGCTGGATAGAGCGATTTCTAATGTGGAAGGTAACGGAGAAGGCTCTTTAAGACTAAAATTTATCATAAAAGGCCTGGTCAAAGAGTGTTTTGAAATGCTGATATTTAATGTTGTTCTTCAATTGTAGGAGAAAAAATTGAAGGTTCATGAGAGAGTGGATTTAAAAACCACATCCAAACACTGTAATGGTATATGAAGAAATAGCTCTCAGAGAAAGTCCACTGAATACTAGTGAAATGAATGAAAAAAGACCTAACCAAGTGTGACGAGTTCAAGGATTTCAGGGCTGATCAAGGAAAAGACAGAACTATGAGAAGCAGTGACACCGAAAACTGTGGCATAATTTAACCTAATTTGGTTCGTATAATTTTAACCAAAAAATGTAGGATAATGAGAGGATGAGGAGAGGGGAAGTAAAGCAGAGACGATGTGGGGCTGGCCCGGTGGCACAGTGGTTAAGTGCTCACGTTCCGCTTCTCGGCAGCCTGGGTTTTGCCGGTTCAGATCCTGGGTGCGGACATGGCACCACTTGGCAAGCCATGCTGTGGCAGGCATCCCACATATAAAGTAGAGGAAGATGGGCAGGGATGTTAGCTCAGGGCCAGCCTTCCTCAGAAAAAAGAGGAGGATTGGCAGTAGTTAGCGCAGGGCTAATCTTCCTCAAAAAAAAAGAAAAAGCAGAGAAGGTGTTAGAACACTAAGCCCTCACTTCCAGGACTGAGAGTTAATAGTTACTGTCTACGGCAGATAAATCCAGAAACACTAAATGATGGATCCATCTCCCTCTCACTTTCTCTCTCTCTCCCTCTCTCGTCCCCACTGCCTCCCTTTCTCCCTCTTTCTTTGAGTATTTGTCACTACGAGTATTTGTTCCATTAATTAAGAATAGTAAAAATATATTTTGAGTAGTAGTTACAACAAATATTTGTTATATTGATTAAAAACTATAAAGCTACTTGAATGAGAAAGGAAACAAAGCAAAGAAAGGAGATTTGAAACCGTCGGGCGGTAGAGCCTGACCCACAGATGAAGCTGACACCTGGAGACCTTGGGCGCTAATGGAGATCCTGTGGCCGTCTGTGCAACAAATTTCCCTCGCCTTTTCAAAGGTTCTGCTGGTTCATTTTTCTATTTGTTTGCCCATTGATGCAGGCTGGAAATGTGCTCCTTCAAGAAAGTATGTCTCTGACTTTTTTATCTCTTTACGTCTAATTTATTTAGCACACTTTTGCTGAGGCCGAGTGTGGGGGACCTCCTTGGCTGATGTGACCTGCAGGATCTCAATCTTTGTTAGATTTCATTCTTCCTTAGTCTTGGTGCTGCACCAACTCTGCATGTGGCCTGTGCCAACCACATGTCCTTGGATATGTGTAGGTCAGGAGCACAGTTGTCCAGTCAGCCATGTCTTTATGAAGCTCCTGCCGTCTTCTCAGCACTGCCTAAGAGGGCCTCGAGCTGCCATTCTACGTACTGTGAGGCTTCCTCGTCCAAACCATTGGGCAACCTCAAAAGAGTGGGATATTCACAGATTTAAATCAACCAGTACAGGAGCCGGCCGGTGGCGTAGTGGTCAAGTTCTCACCCTCTGCTTTGGCGGCCCAAGATCCCAGGTGTGGACCTAGCGCCACTCGTCGAGCCATGCTGTGGTGGCATCCCACATAAAATAGAGGAAGGTTGGCACAGATGTTAGCTCAGGGTCAATCTTCCTCACACATACACACACACAAAATCAACCAATATAGGCCTCCTGATTTTTTTAAACTAGAATCACCCTTTTAGTTTGGCATCTGTTCTGAAAATATTAAAGACCTTGGCAATTCATCCTGGCCTATAAATAAATCTAAAAAACGAAACCTTCAAGTGACATTGTCAGTAGGTTGCAAAACCTGGCACTGGCCGGGTCAGCGTGCAGTGATAATGGGAAAGAGAGGGGGATGGGAAAGCTGCAGCCACAAGGAGGGGCGTAGTTAATGCTTTAGTTCTGGATCGGGCAGGAGCTCATAACTGGTTTGTAGTAATTGTTTTTACTTTCCCAGAGCATGGCTTCCTTTGGCCTAATTTCTTCTGGGCCTTGAGCCCACTGCCCTCTACTAACAAGGGCTATATACGGGCCTTTTGATGTCAGAGTGTTTCAGTAGCGTGCTGGTCATGTTTTGGCTTTTACTCAGTACAGATATCAATAGACTTCTCTCTTTCAGAATTAACATGCTTGTTGCCAAAAGTTTCCTTCATTGTATTTCCAAGAACTGTTTTGGGTTGCCAAAAATACATTCACTACAGAAACTGTTGGAACCTACAGGCGTTTGTTCACAATTTACAGGAGGATAATATTTTAAATTTATTTCTGTTATAGAAATAAAAACACTTAGGGATTTAGAGCAGTTTATGTCTATGCTTAAAAACAATAAAAGGCTTGGAGTTGTGGGGCAGGGGGAAGGGGGAAGAGTTTTCCAAGCAAAGGGATTAGCATGTGCAAGCGTTCAGAGGCAAGAGTGGAAGGAAAGATGAGGCTGGAGAAGTGAACAGGGGCCCAGTCCCAAAGGGCTTGGAAACCCAGGACCTTAACCTGTGAAGCCACAGGAGGAATTTAGTAAGTCAGTGTACACGCAGAACAGCCCAGGGTGAGGCTGAGGGCAGGACAGATGAGCGGCTGTGTTTACCGATGGGAAGCATCCGCAGGGTCCCACACACTCATGTTCCCTCCTGGGTGAGGTTCCAACTTTCTTCCTTGCGGGATCAGAAGCCCAATTTTATCTGAACACCAAGCACAGGTGCACTCTCAAAGACAGGCTCAAATTAGCTGTGTGTGAAACCAAACACAGACTGATGTATAAAACCAAAATGCTATTTATTCACCAGCATGGGGACAGTCCCAGGGACCCAATACCTGAAGCCGTAATGAGCAGGCCAGCCTCTCCCCTGGGCATGCTGCAAAGGGAGCCCAATAGAATGGGAAGGTGCTGTGAGCAGGGATCCGGAGAAGCTCCATGCACCCCGGCGGGAGATAATGGGGCAGCCTGTGGCCAAGATGCCCTCCCCCACAGTCAGTGCGCAGCTCTTCGCCTCTGACTCTGCTCTCCTTGTTAATTTTACGAATTTTCTTCTAGTTGACATAGTCACTCTCTAGAGCTGTGCTGTCCGATACAGTATCCCCAGCCACACGTGACTATTGAGCACTTCAAATGTGCTTAGTTTGAATTGAGATGCACTGTGAGTGTAAAAGACCGAATTTCAGACTTTGTAGGAAAAATCAAACGGAAAATAGTCATTAATTTTTATACTGATGGCGCAAATTGAAGTGATGCTATTTTGAATATAAAGAAAATATATTATTTAAATAGATTTCACCTGTTCTACTTTTCTTAAAGAGGCTACTGGAAGATTGAAAATTATACCCTGTGGCTTGCCTTCTATTTCTGTTGGACAGTTCAGCTCTGGATGCATTATCGCATACAAGCGGGCAACAGCCAAGCTTTGCTGTCTCTCTAAGATGTATGTGTGTGTCCTGGCTTGTTCTGTGTTGTTTTTAAAGGGTTCATCCAGAGGGTGTTCAAGATCACGGTCCCAGAAGCAGACCCTGAGAGGAGGATTCACGGCAAGTGATGTCCTGGGGACAGGCTTGCGGGAGACCGTGAGGGAGCAGGAGGAACAGGACAGCCAGGCAAGGCATGAGTTCAGGCCAAGCAGAGGGTCAGCCCCTCTCCCAGGAAGTTACCACACAGCCTTGCTCCCACCCACCCCCATCTCTGGCCGGTGGTCAAGGGTTGTGCGGGGTGGGGGTGGGGGTGAATTCCCAGGCTCTCTGGGATCAGCCCAAGGCAGTTTGGTGGAGAGTGAGGCGCGCTGGGTCTCAGGAGGAAAACACCATAAAGGAGGGGATGGGCTAAACAGAGGAAAGAGACAGCTGGGTCTGCATGGAGTACTGGCTTCACTCCCACGACAGCAGGAATCGCCAGTACCCTCTGTTTTTTGAGGAAAAGCCTGTCTGCAGCCCCAGAATTTGGACATACCCACCACAGAGTGGGAGCGCGGCTGCTTGTGGTGAGTTGTGGATTGTCATTCCGTCCTCCTCTTCCTCTGTTTGTCAGGCCCTGTGCCCATCATACTAACGTCTGATAGACTCAGAGAGCCCATCAACACTTTATTGCATACTCAGCACCTGTTGACAAGCTAGTAATTCCTAAATGCACCAATTTTATTTAACTACCAGAGTGACCATTAAGTCTGGAAACATAGGCACAATAGACCGAATAATGCCTGCCCACAAAGATGCCCATAACCCGAGACCATGTGACCTTCCATGCAAAAAGGACTTCGCAGATGGGCTTACTTTAAGGATCTTGAGATGGGGAGATTATCCTGCCTAGTCTTAGAAAGATTACACATTATTTAGGGAATGAAACACAAAACCCCATAGAAGGGCAATAGATGTGGTGAGTGAAATCATTCTGAATAAGCTAAGAAGTGGGAAATATTACACACTTGTTTTAGATAAAAGCCCATATGGCAGGATGTAGAGCAGATAATTATTGATTTCTCGATTTCCAAGATGTAAATATTCTGTATGCGAACATTTTGTGGGATTTTACCCAACAGATGACATAGCTGACGAGGATTTATGCACATTCTAAAAAGACTAATACCAAAATTGAATTTAGACAGCAATTTTTGGCAGGCCATGAATAGGCCTAGAAAATAGAATAGACTGCGTCAGCAGAGCCGCAAAAACATTCTAGGACATCTATGTTCCTTGTTTTGCACATGTTCAAATATGTCACTGAACGTTGCAGCAAAAACTTTTGACAACACTGAATTTTTGTTAATATCTTAGAACTATACGGCTACTTTGCTGCTTTGTAAACACTGGGTGTATTAAGAAGGCATTTGCTGAGTATAAACTTGAAACCATTGTTAAATCTACAGCGAGAAGGCAAGTGGACACCATCAGGCCCCAGATTAACGCCTTAGGAATTGCTGAAAATATAATGAAAGATGCACCTTGCAGCACGCAAACCAAAGCTATACCGTTTTAGATAGCTGCTCCCCACGGTATTTTCTCAGTACTAATTTGGAATCACGTTTAAAGTAAAATCAACATTACAAGCAAAGTGATGCAATAACGAAAATTTAATGTAGTAACGCCCGTGAAAGCGTCAAAAGGATTAAGAAATTGAAGAAAAATGCAGTGACATTTATTTTGTTTAAACGCTATTTAGGCAAAACAAATTGCAGTCTTCTGATACTAAAATCAAATTCTCAAATGTAGAAGCTAGAAAAAACTAGAAACCAGGGAAAGAAGAATACTCATTTTTCACTAGAGATCCTGTCATTTATGATCCAAAACTAAATTTCAAATTAATTTTTCTTTTTCCCAATTAGAAACAATATCCTTAAAAGAAAGTTTTATAATATTGAAAAAATATCATCTCCTTTTCATTGTTTGGAAGACATCCATAATTTGAAGAATATAGTAAACATAAATTCCTACAAATGTGTTAAATTTACAGTTGCAATTGGCTGATAAACATGACAAGGAATGTTAAATTAATGGATACCAACATGGAGGAACTAATGAACTTGGGTGATTGTCTAATACCTAATATGACCCTGTTGAAGAATTACAGTGTATTTGCAGCAATAATTTACCAGACACATTTCTGAGTATTTTAAAATCCCCCAAGAAATATTTAATTTTGCCATTTTCAGTCACCTGTGGAAAATATAGCTTCTCAAAATTAAATTAAAAAAAATTACTCAAGGTCTGCAATGTCACTAGAAAATCTAATGATCACTTCTAGAAAATGGTATCATGGAACGATTAGGCAGTGGAATTGCCACAGAGATTGTCATACCCATGAAAATCCTAATTATAGCCTCATGACTTGGTGTATTCAATTATCGTTATTGATCATTTAAATTTTGTTTTTTATGTTCATTTATTTGATTTGTATGATTTTGAAATAATTGCTTGTATTTTTATGAAATAAATATGTAACATATGTAAATAGGAAATATGTAAAATACTAATGGGTTTTGGTTGAGGAAGTGATATTTTTTCCATGGGCACCATGTGGATTATCGCGGCCTGGGCTGGGGAGCTGCCTGAATGCCATGTGGATTCGCTTTGTCCTTCAGTCAGCTCAGACTATGCAGAGTTAGGGCCCATTGGGAGTTGTACCCAGATTTTATTAACCAGTGAGAGGCAAGGTAGGGCCTGACTAGCAAAAAAAAGGTGGTTGATGCTTCCAGGAAGCATCACGTAGGCCAGAATAATGGTCCAGAGTTTTTCACCATGGGTTTCTGCATCAGAGACCTTGGGAGATCCAAGACCCCGTCTGCAAAGAATCCACTGTAAGCCCCTCCAATAACCCAGACACTCTCGGGAGAAGAAACTGAGATGGAAGAGGTCCTCGGAGACTGGACATATTACAAAGAACAACTAAATATTTTCGAAGATGGCTGGACGGGACCGAATAAAGTTTTTTTTATGTATATTCTTTTTGTGTTTGTGTGTGTGAAGAAGATTGGCCCTGAGCTAACATCTGTTGCCAATCTTCCCTTCTTTCTCCCCAAAAACTCCCCCAGTACATAGTTGTGTATCCTAGTTGTAGGTCATTCTAGTTCCTCTCTGTGGGACGCCGCCACAGCGTGGCTTGATGAGAGGTGTGCAGGTCAGCACCCAGGATCCAAACTGGTGAACTCCAGGCCACAGAAGCAGAGCACACAAACTTAACCATTCAGCCACCAGGTGGCCCAAACTGAATAAAGTTTTGGCTCCCTCCCCTATGCAGAAAGGCTGCATCAGTAAAAAGAAAATACACAAACTGCACTTTTATTACGAACATCCAAGTCATAGTTTGAACAAATGTCAACTCCTCTACAATTCCATGGAAAAGGAAACTTCACTTTCTCGGAAGTAGCCTGGAGGGAGGGTCCTTCCAAGACTGGCCACAGTGCACCCCAAGGGCCATGATCAGAAAATCCAGCTGATTGCTGTGTGGTTGTTCAGACACAAAACTCAGGCACTCATCAAGGCCTTCCTCTATGTGCAGGCTGAAATGGGAAACTAAAAAGAGTAATGACAGAAAATTTGATTAAAAATGGATAAAATAATTTATTCTTGTGCGGTTCATTGTTATTCCGTTAACTATTAGAAACTGAGTCCGAGGTATCATATTTTGATTCTTTCTTAATTTATTTTAAAAACATTTGTCTAAATATTTATTCAGAATTAAGGAATTAATTTATATATATATATGCAGATGTTCTCTTCCTTCTGAAATCTCACTGCGATGATAATAAAGGGTTGGGATTTTTTTTTTTAAAGGAAGGCTCCCTCAAGGATGAAAAAGAGACAACAAAATTTGGATGATAGAAGTGGATAGAAGAGTGATGAATGACTCAGTAAGCCCAAGGAAAGTGGAATCTTAAGCCAGCAGTAGAGAAAGCTGAGAAAAACACCGAAGAATCCTCCAAAGGATTCAGGAATGGCAGCATAAATAAGGGATAAATGAGGAGAATTGGTTGTATGCTTAATAAAAAAAAAATCCCAACCCCTTCCTAATTCTATGCAGTGGAAACTCCCTCTCTCCCACCCCAACAGAGGAAAACAGATTTATCCTCTAGGCGGATAAGACAGAGGGTCTCTGGCACAGAATAAAGTATCCAGAAAAAGAGAAGCGTACGACTGAATTTAGGACAGAGAAAGCACTGGCATACTGGTTCACTGTTGCCGTGTGATCAGTGTGTAGTGCTATTTCCTTGTGGTTTTAATTTGCGTTTCACTGATTATCAAGGAGGTTGAGCGCCTTTTCATAAGATCGTTGACATTTGGAATACCTCTTTTCTAAAATAGTTTCAAGTCTTTTGCCCATTTTTCTGATAGGTGGTCTGTCTTTTCATTATTAATTTACAATAATTTTTTAGATATTCTAGATGCACAGAAATTCTTCATTTTAGATGTAGTCAAAGTATTGATCTTTTCCTGTATGCGTAGAGATTTTTGTGTTTTATATAAGAAATCTTTCCTTTCTGAGGCCATAGAGATTTTCTCCCAAATGAACATGTAAAGCCATTTATAGTTTTGTCTTTCCATTTAATTCTCTAATCCATCTGGACTTTATTTTGGTGGATGGTGTACGATGGGGTCTAATTTCATGTTATGGCCATATGGATGCCCTATTGTTCTAGGTCTGTTTTTGGAAAACACCATCCTTCTCTCACTGTCCTATGATGCACCTCTGTCATAAATCAAATGTCCATATGTAAGTTTCTGGGATCGTTTTTCTGTCCTATTTGTCTATCTCTGTACCAGTACTATACTATTTTAATTACTTTTATTTTATAATAATAAATTTGGTATTTGTGAAGATCTTGACTAATTTTAATGAACCTGAGTTTCCCTGGATATTTTGGATCGTCAAGTTTCTCTGACAGCCACCCCCCCACCCCCCGCCCGACTCTCCCCTTGGCCATTTCAAGTCCATGACCCTAATCCTTGCCCAATTACTTGGGTTGCAAACTTCCTAAGCTAATGTGGTCATATGGGGCCCTTGGTTGCTTTTTAGTAAATAATGGTAGCTACTAAAAAGGGTGAGGTGGGTGAAAGTTGCCTATGACATTGCTGCTAGATTATAACAAGAGCATGTCTCAAAACAGATTCTGTCACACATATAAATATTGAGTAAACATTTAGCAGTAAGCAGGCACAAAGCAGTTCAAAAAAACCTCTTCTGGTAAGCTCCATGAAATCCCAAGTCAACTACCATCCTATAGGAAAAAGTTCACTTGCAGCAGATACAACAATTTTTCAGCAGCAGGAATCTGTTATCCTGATGGTAGGTGTTAGGCGGCCAAATTTTCTGCTAACTAACAGGGAGTCATGACACGGGACTGTTTACAGATCAAGTCCAAGATGTCATCTGTAAGTGTACAGGTCGTAAACCTTCCTGGTTTTTATATCCTGTTCACGCAAGGATAAGGCGTCTGTACAATATTTTAGGCCATCTATATATCTTGAAGACTTTTAATTTCTCTAATTTGCATGGAGTCCAAGTCTTGGTCCTGTCTGGCTCCGAATCAGCCAGCCAAGCCATTTGCCACTGCTCAGGAATCTATATATACCCATACCTCTGACGACTTCTCCACACAAGTGAACAACGCAGAAGATTGCTTGCAGCTCTGCCCGCTGGGAGGATTTTCTCTCGTCACTATCCTTAAGGCCGCTCCTCAGCAGGCCTGCAGTGGAGCAGCAGTCCATTTACAGTGAGCACCAGGTATCATGATAACCCACCTGTAAACCAGACCTGAGTTTTGATTCTTCCTCTCCCAGCTCATAATAGGATCTGCCCTCCACCCTACCCACCCCCCTTAAGACACATACTTGAGTTGAAGCAAAGGCATCATTGTCACAGAGATTATTACCTTGAGATTCCAGGCCACCTATTTATGCAATACTTGAATCTTCTGTGCCTACTTGGGCTGATCGTGAATGTACCATTACCTTCTGAGCTTGTAGTGTGGTAGATCTGATAACACCAGCTCATGATGGTCAGCTCTGCCATACAGGCATTTGGTGTTTCTGGTTAGGAAGGGCCTGGAGGCATACCAGGAATTGTTTTTCAAATGGCAAATAGTTCTCTGCTGCAGAATGTTGTTACTTCAGAACCATAAGGATTTACCACACAGCCTCCTTATCTTCTGTGGATACCTCCAATTCATCGGTCCGCCGGGTAATACGGCCTGATGGAAGGGTGGCCTGGACCTGCTGCAGAGCCCTCTCTTGCTCTGAGCCCCACTTAAGTCTGGTAGCCTTCGGAGTCACCCAATAAACGGGTCAGAGTAGTGTTCCCAATTGTGCCAAGTTGTGTGTCTCCACATCCAAAGAGGCTCACCAAGTGTCTTATCTTTTTGGGTTTTTTTAACTGTTAGAGGATGCAAGGTACAACCACTTCCCTCTTTCCTTAGGGGGGATGTCCCTTCTTTCCTCAAACCATTATATCCCTCAAATCTTTACCAAAGTGGCAGGTTCTTGCATCTTTATGGCATTTATCTCTCATCTTCCACCACGCTTGTATTTTACTAAGGCATCTAGAGTTCTTGCTAGTTTACGACTCACCAGGTCCAATTAGCACAATATCAGTAGAGTGGGCCAGCACGATGGTTTGTGGAATGTCAAGATGACCTATGTTCCTATATATTACATTATGATAGAGAATAGGAGATCTCAAGAAAGTACTGGTATACCTGTCTATAAAAGTAAACTGCTTTTCATTCTTATTGATGGCCTATTGAGAAGAATTCATTTGCCAGATCGATAGCTGCATGCCAAGTGCCCAAAGAGGAGCTAATCTTCTCCAATAAAGGTAATTATTTATTTATTACAGTAGCTGCAGCTGGCTACCATTTGGTTAATTTGCAGTGACTCAGTGGTGTCTGCCATGATCCATCTGGGTTGGACAGGAACCATACAGGGAACTGAACAGGATATGATGGGGTTCAAACCTTTAAATCTTTTGTCCTTGACTGGTGGTGCTAATCGCTGCAATAACTCCTAAGATGTGGTATTGCTTCTGGTTTACTATCTTGGCCAAGCAATGCAAAGGGGAAGTTCCCGTCACCCATTGGTCAAGGGTCCCCCACCAGGATTAACTCCTGCCTTGTCCAGGTTACTCGTGTAGGTGCTAAGCAGGTGCCCGTGGAGAGACTGAAGTGGGCCTCTGAGAAGCCCTGGCATAGGAAGTGAGAGGCTGTTGACATGGGCCGGTCGAGATGCAAGATAGTCAGGTCGCTCTTTCACAAAGGTGTTTAGAGCCTGCACCGTGAAGTGGCTGCAGCTGTAGTTGGAACACGGGGCGGGTCTGGGAGGATTTGAAGTGGCTGCAGAGGTATTCAATACACCGAATGCTTAGAGTGCTAGTAGACAGATACAGAAAGAGACATATCCCACCGCGTTGTGAGTTCTTTAAAGGCAGGACTGCTTTCCTAGGTCTCCTTTATCAGCTAACGCAGGAGGGCCAGTCAGACTCAATAACGTTTGTTGGCGACATAAACTAACATATTAGTGAAATGACAAAGCAACGTTGGGTGGAAAGATCCTGGTCACATTAAAAGGTGGCAAATTTGGTTCTTGCCATACCTAACAACCCTGAAAGGAAAAGTGCTGCTGTTAAGTCGAGCTTGCTTGAATGTGCCAGGGTGTGGACTGGAGGAGGTGACGGACGACGGTGATGTCTTCACACAGACTAAAGAATACAGCACAGCTCCATGACTGATGACTCCCAGGACTCAGGGTGTTCTGATAGCCCTATATTATGGAGAGAGAAACCCATTTTCTCTCATCAGATTTCTTAAATACATAGTCAGAGCTAAGAAACTGAAGAAGTCATCAGGAGATATAGACTAAGGTTAGCCCACTTCCTTAGAAAGCCTTCCTGAGGTGAGAGACCGCGGCGGAGCGTCCGGGTGGGGCCGCGGGTGACTTTCTGTGTCTCCTGCCCAGGCACAAGGAGGAAGGGCAGTTGAGGACGAGGCAGACCTTAGTTTCTGACTCCAGTGCTTTCGGCCTCCTTTGTCCTCAGTGGGGAAAATAGAGAGAGGCTCGATCACCACGCAATTGCTAGGATAGTTGGAGTGGATGGTTTATGTAGGCGACAAAGTAGATGGAGAGAGACGGAGGAGGAAGGGGAGGAAGAGGAAAAGGAGAAGGATGAAAAGAAGGTGAGAGATCTTTTGAATTGGCTTGTTTTGTGTGCCAGAAAGCCACATTTCCATCATTAACAAGCTGTTATTCCAAATAAAATGACTAGTCCCAGTGGGGAGCAGTAACTTCAGACTCTGGAAATGAAACTAAGGCAGCAGTAAAAGAAATGTATGTTGTCAGGGGAACAGAGTGGCTTGGGCCCCTGACTTTTGTGCAAACACCCTGCTCGGGGGAGCCTCACTTGGTGCGATGGCCGAACGTGTGAAATACTCCTTGACGAGACAGCACCGCCTGGAGAACAGTCATTTCACACTGTTAACATCACTGAACATGTTCCGTATTAAAATAAAGCGTTGTTGAGTTTGACCTTTAAGTTTTAATGCCTCCTTTCAAGGAAGAACAATAAAAATCTGGAATATTTTTCAGCAGCATCACCATCAATGAGTAAATCCAGAAGAGTATTTGAAACAAATAATAAAACTATAGTCTCTATTGGGGCATAAATCTTCTTCTAAAGTTTTAAAGACTTCTATGTACTTTCCCACTTGCTTACTTGCTTGAGGTGGATGCAGAGGGATACCTTATTCAGAGCTCCATCTTTATTCTCACAGTTCTTTTAAGTGTCCTAATTCTGAACAATTGAGCGTAGAAGTAAGCACTTTGGAAGCACTCCTCTTTAAGCTCTAGAGTGCTATATAAGCGATAGGCATTATCACTTCCAGTTTTAACTCTAAAGCAGAGCATGACGTAAACCCCCAGATGTCTCAAGCTTGAGAATGGAGGAACAGAGGACAAAGCATAGTTCGCATTTTTAAATTTTCCAAACAAAAAACAGCTTGCAAGGGTGAATCAATATTTATTTCTTCAAAATTAAAAATAAGGAAAGAGGGCATTATGTGGTGTGTAATAGGATTTAAAAACGCAAGTTTGGGCTGAGACCCTAAGATGAGGAAGATCATAGGCCAAACTTGAGCTTCCAAATAAGGAACTAACTTATTAGGAGTTAACTGAACAAATGCTAACGTTTAGGGTGGATGATGAGAAACTTTAACCCTCACCCACATCAAAGGGCAGACTGTGTAGACACTGGAGGGATTTGTGCGGAGGAGTTTAGAGAGAGGTGTTGGTGTGCTGTAAGTCCCTGCCCCCAAAGGGAAGGAGCGGGGGACGCTTGCCCTCAACTCCTGCTCCTGAGAGAAGCATTAGGGGGACCACATGGAGATCCTGGTTTACGTTTCATGGAGAGCTCTGGAAACTGATTCCCACTTGAGAAATCTAAAGGGTGAGAGATACAGTGGCTCTGCCGATGGTAGAGGGAGGGAGAGGTGGCCACGTGGTAGAACTGCACTCCCAGAATGCTGTGGCAACGGGACATGAACGCTTCCTGTGGGCTGGATGTGGGCTCCACCTGTGAGGAAGCCACTGTTGGTCAGGTCTTGTCCAAGAGAGCCACCTGGAGGGGCAAAGAGCTGCAGGTATTGCTGCATTCCCATGGCTCCAGGTGAAACTCAATGATCCAGAAGGAAGTCAGCACCCCCATCTAGGGAATGCAGATGGGAGATGCCCACCCACCTGGCGACTGGAGGAGGAGCTCGGAGGCACGACTTAAATGCTCATGAGAGAAAGAATCCTTCTTAAATGTCTACAAGCAGCCAGAGGAAGAGGCCAACTCATGGCAGTATCAATTTAATCCCAATCATTCCTTCTCTTGTCTCCTCATTTCCCTATGCAACCCCTAATCCTGCAGACGTCAGAAACCGTGATTAGCAAACTGGAGGGGTTTGGGAAGAAATAGAACATTGGATGGGGAAAGAGAGTCAGACCTCTTCCTCACCCGCAGGCTGCCCACCTGGTAGAGGAGAGACACCTTAATGAAATCAAGTTTGAGGTTGGAAAATTGTAAGGGACTGGAAATGCTCATTTCTGCATTGAGACCATTTGTATTACTTAAGAGTGACCTGGAAAGTCATAGAGCTGCTGGAGTTTTTACCCAGTTACAGAGAAAAACTAGTCACACTGAATAAATTTCAAAGAAGAGTCACAAATAAACTAAAATTATTTCTTGATGGCACCCTATGAATCATGTCTGTTCAATGCACAGCTTACAAGTGTTCAGAAAACAGGAATAAAACTTTGAAAAACAGTGTCTCTTGAAGTATCTCTCATTACTTTTTAAATATAGGCTATTTTTTCAAATGATAAAAGTGGACTCATATGAGAATTTAGAAAATACGTAAAAATATTAAAAGAAAACTTAAAAATACCCACATGATCCTACAGCTATTTTGCTCAAAGTATGAAGAGAAAGTGTCCTTTCTCAGTGAAAAAAAAAAAGAGTATTCAAATATTCCAACTATTATCTTTAAATGGTGTGATTATGGGTTTTTCCCCTCTGTATGTGGAAGCAGACAGCAGTAATTTTGTCTCCCCAAATGTCTGCTCATGCCTTCTTGACCGCGGTCTGCACTTTTCTGGAATTGGCCTCCCCTATCCCTGAGTCTGGTTACGTCAGAGGTGCCGTGTCCTTAGGGGATGCCACTTTCCCTGCCACTCCCCATTGGTCTAAAGATGGAGTGCCAACCCAGGCCTGGACAGTCAGAGGCCTTCCCCGTGAACTTGGCAATAGAACAAAGAGGTGTAAGTTTACACTCTTGCTTTCTGGGAGCTGCAGATGACAACCTTTTCCTCTTATTGGAACTGGGAAACAGAGACAGATAATAAGAGTTAGACAATGAAATCGAAACTGAGAGGCACAGATGAAAGGGGAGAGAAAATCCTGATGAGGGTGAGTCCCTGGTTCCCACTCGTCCCCATGCTCCACTTGCGTTTCTCTCTGTGGTTTCTATGCGATGTACCCATATCCTAAAAATAAATTTCCCTTTTCTGCTAAAGTTTGTCACTGTTAAGTTTCGGTAATATGAAACCAAGTACACTGATTAATATCTTTACATTTTCTTATTTTCCTTTTTTGAAAAAAAGCATGTATACTTGTTTAACTAAAATTTTCCAAGGACATTGGACTATCCTTATTTAGATGTGGGATGTGTGTCCTCTTAGGCAACACAGAAAAAAGCACACTGGATGTTTCTTTTCCATTCTGCACCATGTGTGTGCATTTTGTCTGTGTTTTAAAGAAGAGTATTAATGAGGGAAGAAAAATGACAGCTGAGGGGGGGTGTGTGTGTGTGTGCATGTGCATGTGGGTGTCTGAGAGAGAGAAAAAGAGAAACTCAGTCCTGCTCTTCTCCTGGTTACAGCTGAAGTTGTCACTGACTTCTTATGGTCTAAAGACTCCAGGCTCTTTGGAACAAGCTGCTGGAGCCATGACCTCCCTCTATTACCTTTCACTGTCCATTTACCGGCTAAGAGGAAGGGGATAGAGAAGTTTGGTCCAGCCCTAACGGGCCATATTGTGTTGGCTCTGTCTGAAAGTTATACTTTTATCTCTAAAGTTTGCTTAAAATAACTAGAGGAGCTTACTGCTTGGGATGCCTGCCTCGCCCCAACCTCCGTACATAAGCATTACTCATTATGGACATCTCAAGTGGATTGGGAGGTCCAGGTTTCCACACTGGCAAATGTGACTCTCCCTCCCAACGGCCGCAGCTCTTGTTAGACCAGGATGGACATTTGGCCCAACTGGGTTAGTCAGGTTCTCTCTTTTGGATGCTTGAGATAGTTGGTTTGAGGCCCTGGAGCTGAGAGCGATCACCTAGAATCAAGGCCGATGAGACCATCTTTGAGGATGTGTGCCACATCAGAGGAAGCCATCTGTAGACGCAGATAAATGATGCGACTGAGCAGAGAGGAGCAGAAAAGAGGTTACGGGCTCCACAGAGGTGGGGCTTGTGACCGTGTAACCTCTCTGTACACGTTTGTGAGGGCTGCCCTAACAAGTCCCCAGACTGTGGGGCTTAAACAATCAAAATTTATTTCTCACAGTTCTGGAGGCTAGAAGTCCAAGATCTGAGGCCTCTCTCCTTGGCTTGTAGACGACCAACTCTTCCCTCTGTCTTCGCATGGTCTTCCTTCCACGTGAGTCTGTGTCCTAATCTTTTCTTACAAGGACACCAATCATATTGGATTAGAGCCCAACCAAATGACCTCATTTTACCTTAATTACCGCTGTAAAGGCCCTGTCTCCAAACACAGTCACTCTCTGAGGTATTTGGGTTAGGACTTCACCGTGTGAATTTGGGGGATGGAGAAGAGGAGAGACAATTCAGCCCAGAACACTGTGTCCGACTTTCCAGGCTGAGTTAGCACCTCGTGGGGCCTGTTTGTACCTCCCCTCTTTGGGATACAAGATAACAAATTCAAACTTTTGACTTGTGATAATTTGAGTAGATTTCTGCTCCTTCCAATCAAATAATTCCTGACAAAGATAATTAGTTTTATACATCAAAAAGCTGCTCTGTGATTTTCCAGACTTTGAGGACCAGAAAAGTTAGTACTGCCTTTACACACGAATTTTAAACAGTAACGATTTCCAGGTAATTCTCTGGGTTTTGATCTTGAACTGAGCTCAACCTTCTTGAAGCTTCCTCTTCCTCTTCCAGTTGAAAGCTATCTTCAGACTTCCACATAATATGCCAAATCCAAGATGCTGTCATTAACATTCCTGCCATCCCTAAGGCCATATTCACAGACATGCGAGGGTCACTCTGTGAGTCCCACTTTCTGAATTCTGTGATTTTGTTATGGTGAGATACTTGACTTTCTCAAGGAAAACAGAGGATAGTTTTTGGACAGAGGAGGGTAGAGGGTTGGAGGGATATTGGGGTTGATCAAAGAAAAAGACATGACCACAAGGTGGCAGTAGAACGCACAAGCTTTATCTGGCGCTTTTTGACAGGTTAGCATGTGGGAGGTCACACGCACTTTGGCAGAAGATCAGCCAGAGGCTACTGTGCAGGAGACCGCCTCTCAGAACAGGAAGAGGGCAAGGGAACTCCCCAGGGGAGAAGGGAATCAGAGAAGGGACTGACATGTCTAGGTGACATCACTCAACAACCTGGCAGGGAGTTTCTGGGAGAGAGAGCTCTGAAGGGCAGCAGCCACGTGGGATCTTTATAGCCTCAGGTCTATCTTAGCTGTGGCAGGGGATGTTAGGCACAATTTCTCGGGGATGCCTTACGTATTCTGAGTTGCCTTTATAGAGGTGTATTTTTCTAGGACTCTGTGCAACCGTTGTATGTAGTCCCATGGGCTGACTGCTTTGTATATGAGAATAAATCTACTTCTTCCTAAAAAACAAAAAACAAAAAAACCAGGTAGGCTCTAACTGGCTAAAGATCTGCTTATTGGAGCTTTAGTTAAAACAACTGGGTGCGTGATAATTCGAGTTTGATGCGAGAGGGCTTTTGAGCTTATGGGTCTCAGCTGGCTATGAAGAAATGAAGAACTAGGGGCCAATAAGCCAAGGCCGTCTTTGGCTCATTTATATAACAAGGAGGCAGAAGGTATTGGAAAGAAAAAGAAGGCAGGTAATACACCTTTAATTCTTTTAAAAAGAAAAAACACTAATGAAAAACAGTAGACTATTGCAGAACTTTTGATTAAATAAAGAAATGAATTCTGGTTCAGTAAACTCCCCAGGCAGAATTGAGCAGTATTAGTCGACCAACTTTGAATATCATCCATATTCATTTACTTTGAAGAAAAAGGCTCATATTTAAAACATCTTGCCTAAAAGATGGTTTCGCTTTAGAGTACCCATTTATATTTTTTTAAAAAAGCATCATGGGGCTGGTCCTGTGGCGGAGTGGTTAAAGTCTCGCACATTCCACTTCAGTGGCCTGGGTTCGCAGGTTCAGATCCTGGGCGTGGACCTACACACTGCTCATCAAGCCATGCTGTGGAAGCATCCCAGATAGATACAAAATAGAGGAAGATTGGCACAGATTTTAGCTCAGGGCTAACCTTTCTCAAGCAAAAAGAGAGGAAGATTGGCAATGGATGTTAGCTCAGGAACTGTTGGATGCTGCCCCCAACATCCAATCTACTCTTCTTCCTTGCTAGCCAAGCCCTGATTTCATTCAGGTGTCCAGTGCTCCCTCAGTGATTCATGGAAACTGATCATATCCCCAAGACCAGAGGTAACCCTAATCGATGGACTGATTTCCCTTGCCAGCAACTGGCTTCAGAGGCATGTGACCTCATTCTGGCCAAAGAAAGATGAGGACAGTCTGCCCACGTTCTAAAAGTTCTTTCTAGAGGAAACTCAGAATTTCGACATGGAGAGGGCCATGAATTGGAAGAGCAGCTAAGAGACTTGTCCTCAAGCTGTATTTGCATAGCACTTGACATAAAAGTGAGAGAATGTCAAATAGCCTTTTCACAAGACTGTAGGGAGGGGGTGGGTTACTGTTGGAGAATATGGGTTGGGAGGGGGACAACATGGACCCTCAGAAGTCACCTTGGCAGCTCCCTCAGCTCCACTGTACCACCGTCAGTCTCCCTCCCTGGACCTACTGTGTCCATCAGCAAGGCTTCCTGTCATTGAGGGCACTGCTGTCACCCAGGGGCAGATGGAGGATCAGCCAAACTGGCTCTTGGGGTTCCGAGGTGGGAACTGGCTTTACCCCAGAACTGGGTCCTAGAAGTAGAACGTTGAGTAGCGTCCTTGTGACGACAGTCCATCACTGAGAACCTTGTGGGGGCAGAGAGCAAAGAGCTTCAGTTCCAACTAGCACAAAGCACAGACCACGCTTGTGCCTAGAGCACCAGGAAACCAGAGACACCCAAGAAGGGAGACAGGGGAAGAATGTTAAGAGAGAATTCCATATTTCCTGAAGGAAACAAAAAAGGCATTGAAATAATTATTATGACAAAAATCAGAATGGCTTGGCCCTCCGTATTGGTTTCCCAGGGCTCCTGTAACAAAGGACCACAAACTGGGTGGCTGAGAACAACAGGAATTAACTCCCTCATAGCTCTGGAGGTCAGACGTGAGAACTTGAGCAGGGCCGTGCTGCTCCGAAACCTGAAGGGAGAAGCCGCCCCGGGTCCCCAGCCTTGGCACCCGGCCAGCAGCTGACGGCTTTCCCTTGGCGGGCAGCTGCCGCGCTTCAGTCTCTGCCTCTGCCATCACATGGCGTTCTCCTCTCCTCTTCTTAGGAGGACACCAGTCATGTTGGATTAGGGGCCCACCCTAATGAGTGTGACCTCATCTTAATTTAACTAATTATATCTGCAATGACCCTATTTTCAAATGAGATCACATTCTGAGGTACCGAAAGTTAGGATTTCGCATATTTCTTTGGAGCCCACAGCTCAACCCCTAACACTTTTTTTAGATTTACGTTAAACCTCGTGCACTGTTTCTTTTTCTTTCTTTCTTTTTTTTTGCTGCAGAAGATGCAGCCTGAGCTATCATCCACTGCAAATTTTCCTCTTTTTTTTTTGTATGTGAGCTGCTGCCACAGCATGGCCACTGACAAGTGGTATAGGTCCACACCTGGGAACTGAACCAGGGCTGCCAAAGCAGAGCATGCTGAACTTAACCACTAGGCCACCGGGGCTGGCTCCATCCACTGTTTCTTCTGAATTACGTATGGTGAAGTACACAGTCTCTCCAGGGCTTAGGGCTTCCAAACGTCTTGATCGGGCCTTAGACTTCACAGAGATAATAACATAGCGATCATTGAGGGGCTTTGAGCATCCCTGATATGCTTTTCTTCCCCCTTCCTTGCAAACGTATTGATCACCACCCACCACCCCTCTTCCCTCAGGAAGGAGGCAGCGCTCTGTCTGCTCAGAGCTGAGTCCTCCATCTCCTGGAACGATGCCCTCCCACCTTTTCCTGGATTTTGCTCTGTCAATTATTCCCTCAATGTCTCAAACTCTCTTTCTTGTAAAAAAATGTTTATTTAGAATCCCCAAATATGAAAGAGATGTTCGTTCTTTAGTGTAAACATATTTTATGCATTCATATTTGAACCATTATTCATCTTAATTGAGTAATAAGGAGGAAAGTGTTATTTTGGTTTTGGTTAATATACAGTTGTGAAGTTGGTAGAGCCCAGAAATAAACTCACACCTATATGGTCAATTAACCTGTGACAAAGGAAGCAAGAATATACAATAAGGAAAAGACGGTGTCTTCAATAAATGCTGTTAACAGCCACTTGCAAAAGAATGAAGCTGGACCGCTTTCTTACACCATATACAAAAATAAACCATAAATGGATTAAAGACTTAAATGTTAGACCTGAAACAGTGAAACCTCTAGAAGAAAATGTAGGCAGTGAGCTCTTTAACATCAGTCTTAGTAATATTTTTTTTGGATCTGTCTCCACAGGCAAAGGCAACAAAAGCAAAAATAAACAAATGGGACTACATCAAACTAAAAAGCTTTTACACAGTGAAGGAAACCATTATCAAAATGAAAAGACAACCTACTGGATGGGAGAAGATATTTGTAAATGATATGTCCAATCAGCGGTTAATATCCAAAAATATATAAAGAACTCATACAATTCAATATCAAAAAACCAAACAATCTGATTAAAAAACAGGCAGAGGATCTGAAAAGACGTTTTTCCAAAGAAGACATACAGATGGCCAACAGACACAAGAAAAGATGCTCAACATCGCTAATCATCAAGGAAATGCAAATCAAAACCACAATGAGATATCACCTCACATTTGTCTGAATGGCTATTATCAAAAACACAACAAATAACAAGTGTTGGTGAAGATGTGGAAAAGAGGGAACCTTTGTACAGTGTTGGTGGAAATGTAAATTGGTGCAGCCACTATGTGAAACAGTATGGAGATTCCTCAAAAAATAAAAAATAGAACTATCATATGATCCAGCAATTCCATTTCTGGGTATTTATCCAAAGAAAATGAAAACTCTAATTTGAAAAGATACATGCACTATGTCCCTTGCAGCATTACTCACAATAGCCAAGACATGGAAACAACCTAAGTGTTCAACAAGGGAAGAACGGATAAAGAAGACGTGATGTACATATATACAATGGAATACAACTCAGCCATGAAAAGATGAATCCTGCCATTTACAACAACATGGATGGATTTAGAGGGTATTATGCTAAGTGAAATAAGTAAGACAGAGAAAGACAAATACCATATGAATTCACTTATATGTGGAATCTAAAAAACAAAACAAACAAAGAAACAAAACAAAATAGAAATAAACTCATAGATACAGAGAACAAACTGGGGGCTGCCAGAGGGAAGGGGGTGGGGGGCAGGTGAAATAGGTGAAAATTTAAGTGGTATAAGCTTCCAGTTATAAAATAAATTAGTCCCAAGCATGTAATGTACAGCATATGGAATTGTCAATAATATAGTAACAATTTCGTATGGTGACAGATGGTTAGTAGATTTGTAATGGTGATCATTTCGTAATATATATGAATGTCGAATCACTAGTTGTACACCCGAAACTAGCATGATATTGTAGGTCAACCAGACTTCAATGAAAAAGTAAAATAAAATAGTGACGTTGGGATTTACAAAGCTGCAGATTTATTGTAAGTAATGAAGATTAAGCTTCAGGATCCCTCATTTGCAGAGGCCCCTCTGAGGCCTGGAAAGGGTTCCAGCACTGTGTTCACATGACCGACTGTTTGTAAAATCTGCAAGAGAACAACTTTACTGTGAATTGTTAAGGCTGCCTCCTGCCGTGCCTTCTCTCCTCCCACTTCACTTCCCCATATGTCAAGTGGAGTTTCAGTGGCCATATCTATGGGGAAATTGAACTGGGAATGTTTTTAGTTTAGGCTTAATGGGATATGTTATGTGGTTTGCAGTCACTTGTATGTATAGTCAGATTACTGCTAATAATTCAAGGTAGGAATAAGCTTTCTCCCAACTAACTCGGGGTGGTGACACTAAGGTTCACGTTCAGAGGTCGTATTGCAATTATAACACGTTCTACAGGCCAGCACCAAAAATATATGGGTAATGGAGGGGAAACTGCAAGTATAGCCAAAAGCTTGCCTGTGGAACATTCTTCTAATCATGAGAAACATAAAATGGGAAGTGGAGAATTAGGGCCTCATCAATGACTGAGCAAAGTGGAATTGTCTCCAGCAAGGAATGCATTTAACAGTGAAGTGTAGACAATTAAAAACACCAGAAACATTTTGTTTTCTTTTTGGATGAAAATGGTGTGAAAAAGAATCAATCAAAATTGCCATGTTTGCGGGACATAAGCCTATAGCAGAACTATAAACAGAGAATATGTCTGCATATGAAATTGCATGTTTTACACATTGCAACTATCAATAACAAAAAATTTAAAAATCCCAGTCAACCATGCTAAAAGAGAGACTGCATTTCAATTATCTCTGTAAAAGATATTATAAAATCATTGTCATATAATCAAATGTATTCAGCCAACAAATACAGTAAAAAAAAATTACAGAACTTATCCAGGCAATTAATTAATAAAAATACCAAGTTTTAAAGTTATGTTCAGAGCATTTAGTGGCTCTTTTAAATTTATGAATTGTTACTTATTTTATCACTTGAAATAAAAATTCACTTTCTGCCTAATTTTTGTTGGGAGACAATTCTCCGTGCGTCTCTCGTGTTCCTACACATCTTGTGAGCAGGGGCTTTCATTCCCAATGATCTTTCCAGGGAGGTTTGTATAGTAAACACCCTTGGAAGATGGAGATCCTGTCTCCCTTTGGGGCAGAGGGAGGAGTCGTCCGCTGACCAGTGTAATACAGACAGCGACTCTCTCCCGGCAAAGGGTGGGCAGGTTTGCTTGCAGCCCTGTGAGTGGCTGGGGTTTCCTAAGCTTGAGCTTCCTCAGCTGTGATGCAAACCCACTGTGTGCGCAACATCTACCCGGGCTGAGCCCCATAGCACCTGAGGGACTTGGGGACGGAGGTGACTATGAAGCTCACGTTGCCCACTGTGCCTTTTGTAATAAAGTAATAACATAAGCTAATGAAATGTGTCCCACCATGGATGGGTCTCTGGAAAACAGTATGGAGGTTCCTCAAAAATTAAAAGTACAACTGCCATCTGACCTGGCAAGCTGTCTTCCGGGAATATATCCAAAGGTAATGAAAACTTGAAAAGATATCAGCACCCCCATGTTCACTGCAGCTTTACTTATGACAGCTGAGACACAGAAACAACCTAAGTGTCCCCAGTGGATGAATGGATAAAGAAAATATGGTATCGATATACAATGGGATATTATTGAGCCTTAAAAAAGAAGGAAATCCTGCCATTTGCAAAAATACAGATGGACCTTGAGGCTTCATGCTAAGTGAAATAAGTCAGACAGAGAAAGACAAATACTGTATGAGCTCACTTATATGTGAAACTTAAAAAAAAAAACCCAAACACATAGATACAGAGACTTGACTGGTGGTTAGCAGAGGTGATGGAGTGGGAGCAAAATGGGGGCAGGGAGTCAAAAGGTACTAACTTCCAGTTATAAAATAAGTTCTGGGGATGCAACAGACAGCATGGTGACTGTTAACAGCACTATACTGCTTATTTGAAAGTTGCTAAGAGAGCAAATTTTAAAAGTTCTCATCTCAAAAAAAAAATGTATAACTATGTGAGGTGACTGATGTTAACTAAACTTATTGTGGGGATCGTTTCTCAATATAGACATACGTCAAACGATAATGTTGTACACCTTGGACTAATACAAAGTTATATGTCAATTATATCTCAATAAAACTGGAGGGGAAAAGGTGTCTGGGCAGGAACAAGATTGAGACCTGCGCGCCTCCCTATGTCTCTCTGCCTGTGAGCCAGGAGCCTCATGTGTTCTGCCAGCATTCATGAAACTGTGGTGGGCTAACTTGTTAGCTTGCAAATTGGGTAACATCTCAGACTCTTCACAGTTCTTGATGGTTTTGCATTTGTAATTTTGACATTTCTTTTCTTAAAGATGGATCCCCAAATTGTAAAAGCTTCAAGCCCCACAAAACCTGGATCCACCCTGAGTTTATAGATGATGCTTTTTTTATATCCAGTAGAATGTTATTTTGATTTCCAATATTGGGAAATATATTGAATTTGGTATGCTTCTCTAGCGACTCCTATCTGTTGCCTTCCCTTCATAGCTGGCACACTGCCCAGTTCTCAACTGCCGCACTGTGAAACACTTGTTCGTTGTGATCAGTTGTCAGGCACATCACAAGTAATTTGTTATTGATAATGAAAGTAACAAAGTTTGCTAATTATATTCTTTAAAAGAGATTAGGGCTGATTTAAGCTCGCCTCTATAACGCCATATTTGTAAGGATACATTCCTGTATTTGTTAGGATTCTTTTAGCTCCAAATCTGAAAAGCCTAACTCCAAATTCTTCCATAAGGGAATTCATTCTCCTGCACCGTAAGATGTCCCTAGATGGGGGGAGGTCTCCATTGTTGGTTAATTCAGTGACTTCACAACCATATCACAGTCCCAGGTCTTTTCATCTTTCCACTCTGCCATCTATAACCTGTCAGCCAGCTCTCCTTAAGATTGCAAGACGGCAGCAGCAACTGTAATCATTTCACACACAAAAAGTCAGAGGCAGAAAAGGGACTCTCTCTTCCTTGGGTCTTTTTTGAAGAGCTAAGGACCTTTCACCAGAAGCCTCTACCTTCCTGAAGATTTCCCTGCATGTCTCATTGACCAGAGCTTGGTTATATGCCATTTCTTAAGTCCCTACTGACAAGGAGAATAGAATCTGAATGATTGCTTTAGGTAAATCACCATTCTCTTGCTGGCCCTCATGCTTGGGCAAGCTTTACCTGATGCTTGGGCAAGCATTACTTCACAGAGCAGTGTGAGTTTGGACAAAACTCAGAGTTCTGTTAGTAGAGAAGAATAATGCAATCTGATTCCTACCTCATTGCAATGAATGCTCTTCAATACGGATGGCCCTCTCTTTGCATGGTTCTGATAAGCAGAAACTTCAGTTACTACAATTTAGTTAAATAACACCAGTTCCCTAACAGCTCAAATTTCCATTACCATAGTGTATTAACTATGAGTAATTGCATGAAGTACAAACTTCACAGCTAGCTCTTCAGTCCACAGATTGCTACATAAGTACCAGGTGTGCCTCATAATCAGTGACCACCACGTCTGTCGTGGATGCTCTGAAGGACTTCCACCAAAGTTTGGTTTGGATGTCAAGACTGATGACGCCATGCACACCCCAAGAGGGTGTGTTTGTTTACATAAGTGAAGCTTTCTGGGGAGAATAGGATGGGTCTCCCAAGTTAGTTCAAAAACGGCTTGAGACCAGAGGGAAGGATATTGGCTTAGGGGTTTATTGTGCCCACGGGGTGGGGGTGGGGCTAGGGTGAAAGCCTGCTGGAGGCAGGGGCTTGCGTGGTTTGAAGTGCCCACCGGCACCAAAAGAGGGAGCACTTGGGCTTTCTTATCGGCTTGTCTAGATGTGGGACGCAAGGGGAAGAAGGAAGCGTGAGGCTTAAAAGATGTCAACAGTCAAACATCAAAAACCAGAGTCAGATTCTCCATCACAACGCCACTTCTTTCCACGTCTGCTGGTGACCGGTCACTATGTGGTTATTTAGTTTCCACACAGACAGCCAAGTGTGTTGTTGAGTTGGCTCCTTGATTCCTAGTGCTAAATTCATGTGACATTTTACAAAAATGGATAGTCAAAAGAGGAAATTGGCCAATGAAGGTGAAGTACAGCAAAGAGACAAAAAGTGATAACGCTGGAAGTGAAATTTGAGTCTATGTACATGGAGTTATGGAAGAAACTGCTGGCTGTGGGATGGGTGACCCTGTCATCTTTTGAGAGATTTTAGATGTGAAGACAGAGGAACTCAGCTTATTGACACAAAGGAGCAAAGTGGTTGTGAAGAAAAGGATGAAGCCGCCAAGAGGAAGTAATGCCAGCAAAAAACTTAACATTAAATAAACTTTTCAAGGTATTTCATAACATTGAGAGCACAAAGAATAAAATGTTAGAAGCTGTTCCAAACTTAGAAAGGAGTATAACAATTCACCATAGCATAGACAAGATGTCCACTCCTGATGGTAAGTTATAAGACAAGAAGAAGACAAGCACTGTTCAAGTTACTCTTTTTTTGTTTTTGAAGTTAACTTACACTCTTTTTTTTTTTGGCTGGGAAAGATTCGCTCTGAGCTAACATCCATTGTCAATCTCCCTCTTTCCTTCTCTTTTTTTGTCCCCAAAGCCCCAGTTCTTCTATGTGAGCCACTGCCACAGCATGGATACTGACAGACGAGTGGTGTGGTTCTGTGCCTGGGAACTGAACCTGGGCCACCGAAGCTGAGCACACCAAACTTTAACCACTAGGCTGTCGGGGCTGGCTCTAAGTTATTCTTGATGACTTTTTTACAAGAACATAAAACAATTTAATTCTAATGTTTCTGATGTTTTAATTCTCAACGTTTTAAATTACAGCGTCCTAAATAAATACTAGTTTTACTATTTTTTTCCTTTCTTTATGCACTTATAGCTGACTGTCAGAATACTTTCAATGTTTTGAAAAAAATTTGTAAAGGTCATGAAACAATCATAATTTCCCATTGATTATGAAGATCATTTTGCACTCTGAGTTGGCAGGATCTTTTCTATGGTCCGTCAACGCTGCGCAAAGTGAGGAGTGCCTGAACTTATTTTACTGGACAGTTCTGTAATATTTGACTCTTTTGGTCATTCCCACCTTTGTAAACCACAATCTTCCCCTTGTTTTTCCTTGACCCCATTGTCTCCCGATTCCTCCCACCTCCCTTCCAGGGTTTCTTCCCAGCCTCGCCCCCTGTGCTTAGTTTTTGGGTGTTGGTGATCCCTAGATTCTGTCCTGGACTCTTTGTTGCTCACTCTGTGTACTCTTCTGGTTCTGACCTTTTGTGAAAGTTGAAATTTCTCTGCTTTAGGTAGTGATGATGGTGTGAAGGTGATAATGAAAAGAGGGGGCCTTTCAAAATGGTAGGGACAAAGACAGGGGGGAAAAACAGGATGGCGAGGTGTCACCTTTATTTCACAACCTGGATTTAGGACAGAGCCAAAGAAGCCAACTAAGTTTATCAATATGAATATCTATGAAAATGTCATTCATTCTTTCACAAATATTTGCTGAATTGTACTATATATCGTCCAGTTCTATGTGTTGGAACCCTAGGTAGTGACAGATGGTTGGTTTAAAGCAGCGCATATGGATTTGAACTGCCCTCGGGAGGTACTACCCGAACCTCTGTGCCATTTAACCCATTAACTATTCTGGTGGAGGAAATTACAGAGCTGCTTTATGGGGAAGATATTTTATTCTGGGCAAGAGGGTCTTCAGCCTCACAAGCCATGCCACCTCACCTGCCATTATCAGGACAGGCAGCACTATAACAATCAGAATGGACTGAATTAAAATTTTTGAGATTACTTTTGCAGATGTGTCTTGCTTTGCAAAATTGCAGTATTCCCAAAAAGTCGTGGGTAAATGAGTTTCTTTAATTCCTTACATTTACATAACGAGCTGTGGTTTACAACAGACTTCACAGATTGTTAGTTGATTTTTTCGGGACAATGCTAAAAATGGCAAGAGGGGTCACTACTCTCCTTCTTACAGAAGAGAAGAGAAAGCCACATCTTAGAGACGTTCCTTGATTGTAAGTGATGGAGCTGTGTCTGAATAATACAGATCCGATCATATTTTAAATATCCTGAGAACTACTGAAAAGGCTCCTATCGTGATTGCTGTTGGAAAGCTAAGAATTCTCTTATAAATGTCAACTTCTTCCAGTTTACTTGTGGGAAATGCTAGATTTTTACAAAGCAGGTTTATAATGTAACATCCACATGAACCATGCATTACTAAACCTAGTTCTAAATAAAGCTGAAATTTGGTGGGTAACGAGATCGTTCTGGGCGAATGTCCCAGCTCCTATCGTATTTAGAACCCCGTGTACTGAGGTGCTCAAGTTCACGCTGAGGAATTTGCTAAACAAATCCCTGGCAAGGGATCAGCGCAGTGATTTTCTGTATCCTTAAGTCCTTTCACATAGACACAGCAAAACATACTACCCGAGTCCATAATCCTAAACTTTCGGAATTTGAGTCTTGGAGATTCTCTTACACTGAGTGTCAACTCGCTCGCTTCCCCAAAGGAGCATGCCATTTATTTATTTAAAAGTTAAACGGAATAAAAACTTCTGAACTTTGAATGAGGCAGCAATCAGGGCTAAAAATGACTGATTTTTTCTTTTTGCTTCCTGTGGAAAATGGAAGACACACATGATAGGGAAAGACCAAGACGTCTTCCACCCAATCGGGGGTGCGCGGGGCGCAGTTAGTGGGGTCTGCGCGAGCGCGGGGCTGGACAGGAGCCCCGGCCGGCAGAGGGTGAGGGTGGAGGCCTGGCTCGGGGACTCTCGAGCGTCTCGGCAACACTGTGATTTGCGGCAGCGATTTGGGAGAGGGATCTTGAGAGCGTAACGGATTTGGGAAAGATGGCTAATAAACGGACACGGTATTTTGGGACCGTGCTCAGGGAAAGTAGGAGTGAAAGGGAAAACGAGGAGGATTGAAAAGAAAGGGAAGCTAAAAGAGCCGACCGAAAGAAAAAAGAGGGAAGAGAGAGCTGGCAAGCGGGAGGCAGTGGACATCGAGCAGAAGGGGCACCAGAAAGCGAGGAGGAGGGGCGGAAGGAAGCCGGCGGCTGGCAGTCGCGGCGCGCAGGGGGGCGGTCCTCCCGCCGACAGGGGGCGCGCGCGCCCGCCCCCCGCCCGTCGCCCCGCCCTCCCCGCGCCTGCGCTTCCTGCCCCTCCTCGTCCGGGATGCTGCTGCCGCTGCTGCGGAGTAGCTGCTTCCCTTCCTCCTCTCCCGGCGGCGGCGGCGGCGGCAGCGGCGGCGGCAGCGGCGGCGTGGACGCGGGCGCGGGCGCGGGGAGCCGGCCGGCGGCGCAGCTGCAGCGCGGGGCCCGCGGTCCGCCGGGGCCGCTCGAGCGGGCGGACGCCGAGCCCGAGGCCGACCCCCCGCGCGCGGCGGAGGCCGAGGGGGCGCCGGGGCCCGGGGCGCGCGGCCGGGGGGCGGGCGGCAGGCGGCGGGCCGAGCGGGGGCCGTATGCGTGCATGGATCCGGGCGCCGCGCTGCAGAGGCGGGCCGGGGGCGGCGGGCTGGGCGCGGGCTCCCCGGCGCTGTCGGGCGGCCAGGCCCGCCGGAGGAAGCAGCCCCCCAGGCCGGCCGACTTCAAGCTGCAGGTCATCATCATCGGCTCCCGCGGCGTGGGCAAGACCAGCCTGATGGAGCGCTTCACCGACGACACCTTCTGCGAGGCCTGCAAGTCCACCGTGGGTAAGGGCGCCGCGGCCCGCCGGCCCGACCCCACTGGGCCTCCCGCCCCGCGCCGCCTCCCCCGGCCCCAGGGCTGGGCCCTTCGCCCTGTGGCCTCGCTTCTCCTGGCGGAGGCGAGCCTTTCCCGCCCCAGCTGTATGGCCTGGGCGGCCCTGCGTCTGGTGCCTGGGCCTCGGGGAAAGCTAGGGGAGCGGGGGGCGGCCCCTGTGGAAGCCCTCGATCCCAGTCCCAAAGCCCCACCGAGGTGTCCTCGTAGTCTCTAAGCAGACTGTCCCTGGGGCCTCGCGTCCCTGCACGGCCCCGGCCGGAGCCTGGTGATGGAACACAGGCGTCTCAGCGTCCCCTCCCGGGCGCTCAGGGCCGGTCGTGAGGCCCAGGTGGTGCACTGGTCCCGTTCAGGTCCCGGGGACGCTGTGAGCGTCTCCTCAGGCGCTCCCCGCCCCTGCCGTCACCATCCAGGAAAAAGGAGAGCGGTGGGGAGCAAGCGGGCGGTGGGGCGAAGTCGCAGCTGCGCCCCTGGCTGGACGGCCGCCGTGGGTCACCGACAGCGAATTCTGATGCCTTGGCTTTGCCTTAGGAGGAGGAGTTGCATTGTAAATCTGGGTTTATTGTCCAGTTTTGAACCCAGTTTTAGGATCCACTGAAATAGCGAAGTTTACAATTCCCGGTGGAGGATCTGTGGCGAATGTTGAGACTAAAACTATACTAAATTTCTTGTTCTAACTATAAATGCGGGGCCGAGGGACTTCAGCTGTATTTATCCATGACCTCAGATAACCCAGGGACTCCCCGAAGTGGGGAGGAGCCCTCCAGCACCAATCGAGTGGGTGAAGTCCGACTGTGAGGGAAGGACAGTCCGCTCCAGGTCAGGAAGTGGTGCCCTCGGCATCAAAAACAGAAACTGCAGGGGCAGGTTTGTAATGGAGGCAGACGTGCAGGACTTGGCATTGAGGTTTTTCAGGTCAGTGTGGGTTGTAGTAGTTGTTTTCTATGGAATACCCCTTAAAAGCTGTCAAAGCTAGGGAAGCCCATAGATAAGGCGGTTCTTCACAATAGCGGGCGGTCACCGTCAGTGATGGGTAGTGAGGGGTTCCCTCAGGTCCGGTCCAAGAAGCGCTGCATAGAATTTCAATTGAAATTCAGAGGTAAAAGTATCGTTCCATATACTTGTACGTATATTTAGTACTGTAACCAGTGGTAGTTCCAAGGGGGTACAATTTGGGGATGAATTGGTTTTAAATTGTCATGTAACAAAACACTACTACGTTTAAGGTGTCATAATGAAAAATTCAACCCCAAATTTTGTATTGTGTTTTTGTTTTGTTTGTGAGAATTTGTTTTATTAATGGTTTTTTGGAATAGATCATTTTGGAAATATTTGTGCTCCCTATACTTGGTTTGTTTTTAAAATATTGGCCTTGGGACCATGCCATTAAAATTTAGTAGCACAACTGTACGTGTTTTGAATATCCAATCTTGGACCATATAAAGTAAAGGGAGTTATTAAACCATCAGATGAGAGTTTATACTGTTGTTTTACTACCTGACATAAATACAATTAAAAGCAATTCAGAAGTGTCCATCTTTTATGGCTTCACACTTAAAAATATATAAAAATGAGGGATAATATAGTTGTACTGCGTGATGAAGAGAGACCAGCGCAGGCATTGATGGCTGGATGGGAGGGATAGGGGGGTTGAGGGTGAGATAGGAGGTGAGCAAAAATCTCCTTTCAAAGGGGGCAGAGGAGAGATGAGGAAGGGTTTCTAAGCTAAGGCCACAGTGGAACAGCAGCGCTACTTCTGGGAAAGACTCATTAGGGGACACTGGGAAGGGATGCTTAAAGCCCTTGACTGCCATGCAAGGACCATGGACCTTATTCTATAGCAGCTGGAGCCATAAAGGCCTCTGCCTACAGCATTGGTGTGGAGACAGTGAAACATATTGGGTGGGATTACATAGGATATTTGGGAATGAGGAAGAAACTGGGAGGTGAGGAGACCAAGCGGTTTGTTTCTCTGTCACCCCCCCCCCCCTTTTTTTTTGAGGAAGATTAGCCCTGAGCTAACATCTGTGGCCAGTCCTCCTCTTTTTGCTGAGGAAGACTGGCCCTGAGCTAACGTCCGTGCCCATCTTCCTTTACTTTATATGTGGGGCGCCTACCACAGCATGGCTTGCCAAGCGGTGCCATGTCCACACCCGGGATCCAAACCAGCGATCCTGGGCTGCCAAAGTGGAATGTGCGCACTTAACCACTGTGCCACTGGGCCGGCCCCTCTATCCCCTTAAACGAACGTAAATGCATGCACTTACACGTGCCCGGGTCTCCTCACACTGCCACCACTGTAAGGTCCCGTCTGTGGCTGGATTTTTGTTTCCTGTATACATAGGCTGTAGTGCTTGGCTCGTAAGTGTTTATTAACTGTGGAAAGTTTAGAGGAGGGTGGTAGCTTCAGGTCTGATCCAGAGTGTGAAGACACTTGAAGAAGGCTAGCTAACCCTCCAAGTCTTTGCCTCTGAGTTGCTTTTTCCTTCCACTTATCAGGTCACTTATTGAGTACCTACTGTGTGTTGTGTGCCGTGCTACCCACTGGGGACTTGGGGGTGAACAGAACATAGTCTCTGCAGACGTGGCTTAGAGCGGTGGGGAGTGAGATGATCCCGGTTGATAAGGGCCGTGGTAGAGACGTGTACACAATGTTTGGGGAGCACAGTGGAAGCCCAGCCCCTCCAGGTGGGGTACGATGAGGGCTGGTCTGGGGAGGCTTCCTCCCCATTGGATTGCTGGAACAAAATCCATTCCTCAAGTTCCTTTAGAAAAACGCTATTTAAATAGGGCATTGGGTGTGGCGGAGATTGTGGTTGCCTCACCTGAATGCCTGCCGTCTGAGCGGTGAGCTCATGGGGTCCTTTGGAGGCCAGTTTGTCGGGTTTCACCTCCTTGTACAGTCAGCCCGGCAGAGAGAGGTTCCCTTCCGTGGTGGCTGGTCCCCTGCCCGGGCTTGCAGACGCCCTCCGCCCTGACAGCAGAGTCTGGAGACCTGCCCCTGCGGCGTGGGGCGCTCGGAACTCTGCCTGTGACCCTGGCGTAAGCTCACCGGCTGGTGCAGAGCGCGCCTGTCTTCGTGGAAGGAAGTAGCTGTCCTTCAAAGAAAACGCGAAGGTTTAGTTGCGGCCGCGTTGTTTAGGTTGAGTAAAAATCTATTTAAAGACCTGGCTTACGTGCCTTTTTAGAGTGCACCAGACTCGCTCAGACGTTCTGTAGTGGAAGTCCCTAGGGACCTGAGGTGGTGAATCTGTTTTGTGAAATTATAAATGAGCACAGTGTTGATTTTTTAAAATATTAATCACATCAGAAGTTGATTTGGTTTAAAAGACAACGCAAAATTCACCATGATATGAAAAGCTAAAAAGACTTTTTAATAATTAACGTAGTTAATAAAAATTGAGTGGAATATTATTTTCAAATGGGATTTTGCACTCATGGAATTGAGTTACTTAGTTGGTGTAGCTAGCGTAATTAGACGGATTCTTTCAAAAGTATGGGAGCAGCTTTTTGAAGTTTGAGAAATGAACAAAAACTAGTTGGCTTTAGAAATTCACAACTATCTAACATAGAAAAAACCAACCCCATAAAATTATGTATTTGTCAACCTTTGTTTATTTCTGTGTAACTCTTAGAAGCTGGTGGTTAATTTTGTTTGGATTGAAATGTTTTGCCAGGCAGTACCCACCCCCACTGCAGCAGCACTGCGTTCTAGAAGAACCAGAGTTAAGATTAAGGAGCCTGCGCTCTTGATTTAGGCTCTGCCACTGGCTAGTTGGTGACTTTGGATAAGAAATTTAGGCGTTTGTGCATGTAAATTGTAACGTTCTGTTAGCAGTCGGTGTAATTTGTTGAGCATTTACTGTGTACCAGCAGAAGTACAGTCTCATCCTCACAACGGTCCTGAAGGTCATTCCCATTTTACAGATGAGGAAGCAAGGCTCAGAGGGGTAAACAGCTTACCCACGGGGGCACAGCCGGTCAGCAGGTGGTCTGTGGGCAGGGCTACCTCGAGTTCTTTCTAACTGTCTGTTCCGTGGCTTACTTTGAGATTTAACTTCACTTTGCATTGTGAAGTTTCTGGTGGCTCAGGGTCACCCATCCTGAAGCCCTTTCCTGTCTGTGGAATTTGGTCCCTACAGCCCTGCGAAGACAGTGGGGTCATTGACCTACGTACGGTATGAACAAAAATGACTTTCTAACTACGCTGCTGTCATCACTTGTCGCTTGCCTTCTGGATATAAAATAATGCTTCAAGAATTGCATTTCTTACCTGAATATTCAGTCATTCAAAAATTTCAAGCCTTTTACATATTTATAAAAAATTCATCAAATTTAGCATATTTAAATAGAGGAAAAGTAGGAATAAGGCAGTCTAGAACAGAATTTTGATTTTCTTGGGCAGTAAAATTTCACCCTAAGTGCTGGAGGCCAACGTAGGAGTGCCAGTTCTTTTATTTTGCCAAGTAAAGACATTTAAAAAAATCCAGCATTACCAACTTTTCAAAAAAAAACTTGAAATGCAGTAGACCCACAAAGACTTAGGAAAGGCAGAATATCAGGATTAAAAAGTTCTTTAAATTTATTTCTGAGAACCGCGCCACTCTGTGTTCGTTTTTCCTGTTTGCGGCAGCGCGTTAAACTTCAGGCAGGCCCTGGAGAGGAGCTGCTCTCAGGTGACGGTGCTTTCCTGGAGCTCTGTTCTCACTCAGTTCCTGGCCCGGCTCCCTGTCCTGTGAGAACACATCCCTTTCGAATCTGGTGTTGAGCTGAGGCTGCACTGAGGGTGCCGTTCCAAGGGTGGGGAATCTTGGAGGTGCGGGTGACTGCAGTGGAGCTGGGAGCAGACTCGGGTTCGAGGAACAGGTGAGTGTCACTCTCCTGCAGAAGTGGCTGTCCATGGGGCTGGCCTTGAGTGTTAGGTGACAGGACGGATGAGACTTAGTCCACCAGTGTTGAATAGGCCTTACCCAGAAGCTGTGGAACCTCTGTCAAGGGAAATGGACTATTCGTACTGTATTCTGGAAACTTAGGTCAGAAATGTTTGTGAGAAAACCCAGAATGAACGTCTGCTACTGGATTTGAATTCTAACCTGTATTTATTTTGCTCCTTTGTATTCATATGCAGTCTTCCGAGCCGAGCCGTGGCTCATCTGCCTAAGTGTTCCACTTAAAGAGAATGAGGGAAGATCGTCCAGAATTCCCACCCCACCACCCGGCACTCTGCTCTCCAGTGTTAGTTCACTCCCCTGCCAGATGATGTCACACGATGACTCAGGCAGAGGGGAGTGTGAGAGCAGCTGATGGGACTTGGTTAACATTTAGTTTTTATACCAGCATATGCTTTGCTTTGCGTGGTTAGGTTTATTTAATGAGCTTAATGCACACCGATAGGCTTGTGCAGAGTGCATCTGTTTTTGTGGAATAAAGTAGCTCTCTTTCAAAGAAAATACAGAAATTTAGTTATGGTCGGGTTGTTTAGGTTGAGTAAAAATCTATTGAAAGACCTGGCTTAGGTGCATTCGGCTTTCTTTCACTGTTGTGCACTCACGCTGGAGAAGAAAGGTTTCGTTCTGCACGATAGAGATCCAGATTCTTAGAGATTGCTGCTCTCCCTCCCGCCTGCAGACTGCCGGGAGCCGGCTGTGCACAGTCCTTGGGACTGGCTTGAGAAGGCAGAGTAGGCTCCTTTGAGAACTGATAGACCTAATCATTCTCCAGCCGGGGCTGCGAGCTACATTGTTCTAATTAAGCACTTGTTTGAATTTGTAAAGAAAACCTGGCTTTGTGGGTAGTCGCTCAGCACAGCCTTGTTGAGAGGCTATTTATGTAAGACACCGTTCTGCTAACCCCTTTATAGGGCACACAGCTAACGCCTGCTTACCTGGCTTGTCCTTTTCAGAAGGAGAAGTGAGTCATGGAAACAGCCAAAATAAAATGTTAAGAAAGAGGGAAAATGCTGTGCTGTCGTACTTCGGCAGAGCAAGAAATTGATTGTTCTCCCTTGTCCTTTTATCGTACATCTTTGACATTTGGAAGGTATTTGGAAAACCAAAACTACAGACCTAAAATAGTGCCCTTAATTGAATATGATTATGTTTTTAAAAAAATCCTTATCCTTTGAAACCAGAAAACAGAATGCAGGCTTAACAGAGCACTGTGTTATACCGTAGAAACCTCTCCCCCCAAATCCGACAGCCTCCGCTCTTTGGTTTTTGGTGCTTACAAAATGTTTTTTTAGTTTACAAAACAAAACAGCAGTCAGCTCTTCCACCAGCAACAAGCCTATGGTGAAAGTAGCTGATGAATGAAACTCTCCTTGTTTTCCCAGCTTAATTTAACGCAGAAGCTTCAGGGCCCCGTAAGCCGGGCCCCGTGAAGGAGCAGGCCCCTCTCGGTTAGAAGCTGTGTCTCTCTTCAGGGGCTCTCACCTCTTCAGACCTGCTACACGCCGGAACCTCAGCGCTCTTCTTGGTAACTAAAGAGTCACACACCTACAATCAGATTTCACTTTTTTCACTTAAAAAGAAAAGCACTCGACCTTCTCCTTGGCCCCTCCTCTCATCCTAGATGCTCCCTAGGTGGTGTGGTGTGTGAGCAGAGTGTGGGTCTCAGGTGGGCGCACAGTCCTGGGTTTAAATCCCCACTCTGCGACAAGCTGTCAGAGTGTCTTTGGGCGAGTGATTTAACTTTAGTTTTGTTGTTCATAAAAAGAAAAATAGGTGGGACCGCCACTCTTTTCCTGTCTCATGGTACAGGAATAAATGGGGATAAAATATCTTATGTATCTGGCCTAGAAGAGGCAATTATACGTGTCGGTTATGTTCCCCTCTCCTCCTGGTTTGTACTACAGATGCAAACACTGAAACACTCCAAACGGAGTCCTTATTCTTTAGGGATGCTTACTAGAATATGTGCTGGTGCATGTGAAATACCAAAATGCAAACACAGGGCCTGCATGAAGTGCAAAATCCATTTGACAACCTTGCGGTTTAATGGACCCCATTGAGTAGTAGTAAAGTCAGTGTTTTTTGCATATGAAGAAAATATTACTGATCCACCATTTGATCATCTGGGTTTTTATTTTCAGTTTGTCCTCCCCCACCAGTGTTCTCTTCCCTTGTGACCTAGAGATCAGAATATTTTATAATTATATTTCTATTTCGTGGAATCCTCCTAACACAGTTTAAGTTGGAAAAGCCAGATAAAATTAATTAGGATTTCACGAGTTCGGGTGCTTAGAGGAGACGGGTTGGCCTCCTGACGGCCATTTGCATTGCCTTTCCTTTCCTATGGGAACTGATGCTGTGCTCTTCTCTGATAGGTCATGTTTAGGCAGACGCTGGCCTCGAGTTCAGGCAACTTGTTTTCTGATGTTAAATTTACCTCTATGTATGTGACCTTAATTTCCTCATTTATTTTCTCACTTTCAACTTAGTGAAAATGCTGGAAATCCTCTCCCTTAGTAGAAGTATTATGTCCCAGATTGGATGATGCTCTATAAGATACGTATCCTTGGAAGAAAAGCCACTGTACAAACTTACCATAGTTATTAGAAAGCGGCTGTTGAATTGAGACTTACTTCAAACTCTCTGAAATCCTTCCCCTTCCTGAAGGTGTTTAGTAAAATAAAATCAGGCCTTTGGTAGTGGCGGAGGGGACATGGACAGAGAAGGGAAAGGGTGAGGAAGTCCATTTAGCCGCAGTCGTAGGCATGGACCGTGGTGGTATTTTTGCTTTTATTTAGCTTTTTGCTGGAAAGGAATGTGAAGAAAGACGCTTATGTTTATTTTCACTGTTTTCATTTTTGTAACTTCTTTTGGCCCAGCGAAAAGAAATACAGTAATGTTTTGGAAATGTTTTGCCTTAAGGGGAACTTAGAAATCTTATCAGCAGAGACTACCCAATTCTTTGTGCTATTGCTAAGATTTATGGAAGACAGATACAGAGAAGGCTGAGTGCAAAGTTAAGCTCTGTTCTCTAACAGCTTCATGGTGGTGATTCTGGGTCATTTGAGAACATTTCACACTTTTCCTTTTTTTCATGCATCTGACATTTATTATAACAGCTTTTCATTGTGGTTAGTGTTAGAAATTTGAATTTGGTTCTGCCACTCACCTGGCATGTGATAATGACCTTGAAGCAAATTACCTCGTCCTCTCTGCTCTGGTGCCTTCCTCTGTAAAACGAGAACAGTAGAGCCCATGTCATTGGGCTGCTGTGGGATTCCGTGTGTTGGATATCAGGCACGGAGTGTTGGACAGACGTCCAGTATCATGATTATTAAAGGAGACTTAAGATCAAGAAGAAGACATGGGGACCCCAATAGAGCAGTCTGCACCCCTTGGTACACGGATTATAGCCCTGTGACCTGTGTCCTTCCTGATTAAAATATTTTTAGAAAGACTTCCATAACATGGGTAAGCCTAAAGAAAGGTGCGCTGCTGTTACAGAATAGTTCACTTAGTGGGCCACTCCCTGGTGACTGAGTAATCCTCTGGGATGTGTGTATGTAGAGAGGAGGTGAGTGTATTAAGACTACCTCATCCTCCCCGAATTTACCGTCAATAGTAAGAATTGTAGGAGAGATGAAGTTCTCCGTTTCTGGGGTGATGTATGTGCTGGGTGCCCCTGCATTTCACTGCTCCTGTAACTCAGCGAAAAGGGACTCGTTCTGTTTGCCGCAGTCTGGTGCCAGTGGTTGAGAAAGGAAAATTTATATGATTAGCTAGCATAATCAGAGGACGGTGGACTAGTGTCCTGAAGAACCATCTTAAAATCATACAGAATCTTGAGGCAGTTATATAGGGAAATGGGCAGAGAAGGAGGGCGTTTAGGATGTCGACTCTCTGGTGAGACGAACTTCAAGGCGCCACATTATCTCTTTCTTCTGTCATTCATGATGGGTACCAATGCAGAATTTTTCTTTATGGAGGTCGTCATGTTCCTGGGGAACTCAGAGAAGAAAGTTGTCTTAGCATAGCTGGGAGATAGGCCTAATCAAGAGTCACAGAACTAGCTGATCGTGTGTTTTGTAAAAGCAAGAGGTGCTTAATCATCTAGCCGCGTGCCGGCTAGGATGTATTCACCGAGACCAGTGAGTCAGGGTCACGGGCACAGTATTGCTTCCTTTCCCTGGGATGGCTTCCCTCCTGCTAACTTAAGATCCAGCTGTTGCACTCCCATTCCATTCCTCTGCCCACCAGACACACTCGGAACATCTGCCCTTGCTTTCTACCACTTGTTTGTTTGTTTGGATTTTTTTTTTTTACGCTAATAAGTCCTGAATTTCCCTAATTTTTCCAAAAACAAACAAGATTTGGTGGAGAAGAGTGGGCGAGTTTCCATTCATCAGATTTATTGTGGTGGTGTGTGCCAGGCAGGGTCCTAGGCTTTAGGGAATCAAAGATGACTGTGTCCTCAGAGGGGACACCAAACAACAAAGAATGGGCCATGTGTTAAGGACTGGAAGAGAGTTCAGGTCCATGAACTCTCCTGTCCACGAGTAGGAATACGACGAGGAATGAGGGTGAAGGCGGTGCAGTCAGAGGGTTCAGGGAGAAATCACTTAGGACTCAAAAGGTGTCTGGACAGACAAGGAGGCTCTCTAAGAAGAGAGAACTTAAAGAAAGGCACTTCTTTGCCACTGAACGGGGTGTTGATTTAGGTGGGTATGGCTAAGCTCTTGGAGGGCAGGGACTGTCCCCATAAACTGATGGAGCAGTAGATTGCTTTCCCTGTTAGTCAAGATACCTGTTGGGAACTGGGTTTTCAACAAGGGCTATAGATGGAAATGCAGTTGCCACGCTTTTGTCCCTTACTTGTTTATAAACATTGGTCCTAGGAGTTCCTTCTTATTTGTTTATGAACGTTTGTCCTGGGAGTTCCTCTCAGTGAGGACCAGCTCTGCGCTGACTTTTCCTAAAACTAATCCACTGAATAGTTGAGGCTATGAATGACTCGTTAGCTTTTATTAAAGATCATTATAATTTCTATGACATGCAAATATTAAAAATAGACAACATTAACAGATATTTTTCGCTTGATGTAAGAAGGTTTTAGAAATGTTTAGTTTTGTACTTTATGTTTGTTTCCAAGCCATAAATTGGAGGAAGTTTGCAGTTGTTACAGGCTACTTAGTGACTGTTAAGTGTGATAAAGGATATTTTATTTAAGAGAGAGAACTATTTAAAATACTTTTTTTAGTTGCTTTTCCTCCCCACATCCCCCCAGTACACAGTTGTATATTCTAGTTGTAGATCCTTCTAGTTGTGGCATGTGGGACAACGCCTCAACATGGCCTGATGAGCGGTGCCATGTCCCCTCAGGATCCAAACCCGTGAAACCCTGGGCCACTGAAGCGGAGCGTGCGAACTTAACCCCTCAGCCACGAGGCCGGCCCCAAGAGAGAGGACTATTTTAATAAGCTCTTTTCTTCTATGGAATTTTAGATTTAGCCACTGGGTATTTTTCTGTTGTTGTTAATGACGTCATTAGTCTACTCACTAAAACTAGATGGTCTTCATTTTGGCAAAACAGATTCTTCATCAGTTAATCTTTGTTTTGTTTTCCTGTTAAAATTAGTAATGTATTTATAATCACATGCTGACAACATTACCACTTATTTCCTGACTTTGAATATTAGTGCCCTTTCCTTTTACTTTTGTTCGTTAAACTCTGGTAACCAAATAGTCCTAGTGTGGGACTGCTGAAGCTGGAGAACGTGTTCAAGTGGGTTGAAAAGTAACATGTTGAGGCTCAGAACAGTTCTCAGCAGAGAAAGCAGCCTAATCAAAACAAAAACTACGTGCTCCGGCTGTTTCTGTTAGTTGATTTGAAGCCGAGCTTGCAAGAGAAGTGTCCTTGCAGTTCTTTTCAGTAAAGTAGTAGCTGCTCTGACAAGTTTTACAAAAGTTACAGCTCCCTTAAATAAAACTAAAAAACCCCAAAATGTAAATGGAAATAGAAGTAAAATAGAGTGCTAAGGACAAAATTTGCATTTGATTTGTAATTTGCCATTACAGAGTAATGTGGTGAGGTCCTAACTTTGCGCCACTGTCAGGAAGACAGTGTTTGGTCATTAAGCTGTGCCTTTTCAAATCAGAACATAGTAAATACCTGCAGGCTGTTTTTTTTGGGCCTTGTAGAATATTACTTAAGTTCTCCTCCTCTCTGGTTGAGCCGGTGAGGAACTCTGAGGATATTGGTCATGCACAAACATGCTTCCTGTTTCAAAGCTGATTTACTGTCATTTGACTTTGGAAAGCAAATCAGTTCCAGAGCTGAAAGTGAAATTGAATTAACCAGCTTTGGCTCAGTGACATTTGAAATTATGCCCGGCGTAAGAGATTAAGAATTGAAATGTAGCATCCTCGAGCTTTGTTTCCTTGTGACGCTTTATATTCCTGCAGCTTGTCTTTATTGTAGGAAGGAGGGTTGCTGCCCCCGCCCTTGCCCAGGGTTGTAAACGTGTCTGTGTCTTTTGGTGTCGCTTTGGTGCCTACAGTGTGTTACTAATTATAAAGTCAGTCACATGTCTCTTGCCTTACCTCAAGAGCATCATCTGACCTGGAAGGCCGCATCAGTGTCCTGAGGTGGGGAGCCAGGGAGCAGGGTCTTTGTGTGCTGTGCAGCCGTGTCGCGCTGGCACCCGGGGACCACTGCCCGTTAGAGGCCCACCAGCACGAGACCTTGGATCCTTCGAAGGAGTCAGGAAGCAGTTCCTGTAGAGAATATGTTTCTAGTTCTCAAATTTAGCCAGCATCCCTTTGACTTATTTTTCTTAGTTGTGAAAATTGTGTAAAAAATATTGTTTTGAAATAATTGTTTGCTATAACTGAGATGCGTATAACATACGCAAATGAAAATTTGGTTTAAAAAATTAACTGAAGCTCAAAGGGCTGAATTGGAAAGGGACGGTGATACATGATGGTTTGCTTGTTAATATTAAATAAAAATTAAAATTGGGTATGTTAATTTGTATGAGTAAATTTTTAAAAAATAACCCCTCTATCACACTATTGACGATACAATAAAGTCATCATGTTTACATATTAACTAAATTTTTTGTGAATGCTAAAAAACTTAATATAGTAATTTCTAAATTCAGATTAACGCTGTCTGAAGTCAAGAGTAAGTTCCAGTGTTCCATCTGAGAATTTTCCTCAAGATAACATTCTTTTAAAGCTGTTCATTCGTTAGTGCAGTTACTTAATTTTTGACGTTAAGCTTGTGGTAGCAGTAAACTCTATTATGAACAGCAGAGGCTGCATAGCTAGTTGCGGGTGAAATCTAGGTTGACTTTCACAGTCGTGTATGAAACATGGATAGTTACAGATATTGGTGGCGTTCTTCTGCTTTTACTGTTTGGGATTTAGTAATAGTGGGTTTTTTTGTTTTTCTGATAAAATAAAAATATACAAATATAATTATCTTTTATGACACACTGCATCTTTACTGTTTTTACTTCATCTTCATTTGTTTATTTACAGGTGTTGACTTTAAAATCAAAACTGTAGAGCTAAGAGGAAAGAAAATCAGATTGCAGATCTGGTAAGTGGGAGAGTCTGTGCCCAGGAACTGCCATATGTGTTTAACAGTCCATACGCTTGTCTCATAAAATTAACTGTTTGAGCTCGTTTGCCTCTCCTACTTTTCTTCTCCTTTGCTCATTTTTAAATAAATGAACAGTGAGAGAGAGAATTTAGAAAAAGTCTCTGTATCTCATGCTCCATCTGCACATGGGAAATGTCAGTTACTTTAGTGACAGCTAGTTTGGAGCCTTTATGTCTATTTTCGAATCATTTGACATAATATCAAAACTGTCATCACTAAAGTGACTGCTCAGATGCTTTCTTCATATTTTTGAAGTTATTTTGTTTGAGAGTATTTTCCTAGCCAGATTTGCACAGTGTCAAGGCACATCACCCATAGACAGTTCAGGGGCTGTCCCAGGTGGCACGGTGGGAATATCGCTGTGGGATGGGCATGCTCCTTCTGGCCATGTTGCCACTGCCACATGACGTGAGCCCCCTTTAGTGCCAGCTGGAAATGAGTCCAGAGCTGCTTTCTGGAGAGATGCCCGTTCCTCGCATCGTGATTGTATGGGAGACTTAACCAGCTGTGTCATAACCGTGTTTAGTCTCAGAGCTTTCTGTTGGCTCTCAGCAGGCCACAGTAGCCTTAGGAAGCCGATCTCTGGAGAAGGGATCAGGTTTGGTGGTGGTTTAAAAGTGGCACCGCTGAGGTGTTGATAATGCCCTGTTAACGACGCGGCTGCAGTGTACTCAGCTTACTAACTCCTCTCGCAGGTCCCCTCAGCTCTGAGTGTCTGTCCACCATGTTTGTGTGTGCTTTCATCTGCGTTAACTGCTGCCTCATCTGTGGCATCATCGGTACCTAGTGCTTGAGTGTTAGTGCCATGCCTTCATTCTTCATCCGCGCCCTGTCTGGGGTGCAGCCGCAGCTGGACCAGCATTGCTTGCCTGCCGGGGCGTCTGAGGTAATGTCTTCGTTTGGTCATCTGTGACTATGTACCCCATTTTAAGGTTTTTTGGTTTTTGTTGTTTTTTTGTTCATATTTTTCGTATTTTTGTTTTTGGCTTGGTTATGAAACATTAACATTGTTGCCTAAATACTTGATAACAGAAAGTGGATGCTTATTGTCTTAGCCCATGATTGGAAAGCCCATGATTCGTTTGTACAGTCATGTGCTGTGGAACGGCGTTTCCGTCAACGACAGACTGCATATCCCACGGTGGTCCCGTAAGATTAGTACTGTACAGCCTAGGTGTGTGTGAGTACACTGTGGTGTTCGCACACTGACGAAATTGCCTGACAGGGCATTTCTCAGAACGTGTCCCTGTTATTAAGTAACACTTGACTGAACATTGCTGCCCGTTTTATGAACTCTGGAAATGACAACAAAGTATCTTTCGCATGAACTGCTCTTTCTAATTTAAGCTCTTTAAGGTAAAGACTATCTTTAAAAGGATTTGAGTGTGTCTCGTTCTGTACTTACCACCTGTGGATGAGATACTTTTTCAGGGAGATTGTCCCACAGAGGATTAAAATCTCTGTGCAGCTTGCTTTGTGGATGGCAGCAATGTCTAAACGATGGCATTGTGGCCTGGCTAAAAAGACGTATGTTAATTAATGTATTAATACTTCAGTTTTCATTTCAGGCAGTAGTAATCTGATCTATCAAAGTATGTCCAAATGTCCTGTGCCTCCCTGGACCTCTGCCCATAGGACTGTGTCTGCTGGTGACATTGGGTACTTTTGGAATCTCACTACCGTGCCAGTCTGATGTAAGAGGCCCGGGCCTATGAACCCTGCCCGTGGGGAAAAGCGTGTAGTGCCGTTCCGGGTAGTGCACAGGATGCTCTGAAACCCCTCTTCTTTTGGATGTAAAAGCGTTCCCCAAAATAACTCTCCTTTGCTTCTCCTTGACTCTTCACTCCTCAGGCTTCATTTTCGAAATTTTTTAAATTGCACAACATTGGTGAAGAATATAACTGAGGAAAGAAAAGTGGGATTAACTGAATGTATTGAAAGGTTGCTTGCAAGTTGTATACAGAGACTATCCCAGTGACTCTGAGGAAGTAGGACTCACCTTTTCCTAAAGGGGTTTTCCAGCGTGAATACGTAATATAGCCACAAAATGCCAGCTCCTTGTTAACTAACACAATACTCAAAGTAAGATTCTTATCTTCAGAAGTTTTTTACGTAAAGGATAAAAAAGTTTCTTCATTATTTTTACCCAGTGGGCAGAAAGGAAGTGTTGGCGTCGGATGCATTGTTTGAAGTAGTGCACGCCTCATTTTGGAGTTGGGAGCAGTCCTTTTGCCGTCGCTGTTGTAAGCTGCCCTGCCGCGGGCGTGTGAGCCTTTCTGCACTCGGGCCCAGCTGAGAGCAGAGACGGAGCCGTGTGGGGAAGAGCTCTTCCCCGAGGCTCGGGCGCTGCTCTGTGGATAATGGCTGCTCTGGGTTTCTAGACTGTCAGTCCACGGGAGCATTGCTCATCAGTATTCACAGAGGTTTTGTTAGAAGAAATGCATTTTTTCTTGAGTATTTCTGAACATGGCCAATCTAAGAAAATATTATTGACTATAGATTCCTAAAAGTTTAAGGTACCAAAAGCTACAGGTGTCATTGTCACATCTTACATCACATTTTATATCATTGCTTCATTTTTCAGTTCCTTGATTATCTGTGGTCAGAAAAAGGACCATTTTCTTATCTCTGTATTAAGGTGTTTCTACATGTATGTATATAAGAACTTTATGTAAGTATAGCTAAAATAAAAATATGTCAACTAGAACATAATTTCATGAATATACATCCAAATGCTATCCTGGAAATTACACACAGTGACTTAGAGTCATTGTGTTGAAATGGACTTGAAACCAAGAAATTTGTCTCCCACCCTTAGGCAAAGAGAATTAAAATGCTTCATATAAGGGCCCCTCGTTCTGTCCATTGCTCCAGTGTTCACTGTTGGGGAATTTGGTTTTAATCAGAGTTCTTACATTGACGTCAAGCTCGTTTCCTTCCATTCTCGCTTAGAAGAAGTAGAACATTTCATACACTGATATTGGTTCCTGCACTGCAAATTAATAATGTATCATTTAAATGGATATATTAACTACAACAAATAAGAATCTTTGAATTTTCAAAGCATGGCTGTATTACCAAACTGGGAAAATAGAATTGCAAGAAACTTTCAATTTGTATCAAAATAGAGAAATAATAATAATCTCATATTCCAGCTATAGTAAATGATGATTTAGCTGACATTAGTAAACTGCAAATCTCTAGAAATCAGCTCTTTATCATTACAATGAAAATTCAGGTTCATGGAGATGAAGGGGAAATATTAGGATTCTTGATCTTCATAGGTAGATAAAAGCAAGAGCCAGTGCATTGACATTTTATTATCTAGTGTTTTGAAAAGTGGCGAGTTGTGTGGGATTTTTATGCTATCGGTACAAGGGATTTAATAAATACTTGGTGAACTGAATTGGCGTTTCGTTTCCCCTATTCTTTGACCATATTATGCTAGCAGATAATTTAGTAGGAAATTAATCAAGCAAAAAAGCTTTTGAAAGGAATAGAAAATAAAAATTTTTGCAACCCAGATATTTTGGGAATATGAAACAGTCTCTCAAAGGAAGATGCTTTTCTACCTTGAGCATTCAGGGCCAGGCACAGAAAGATGGAATTTAAGGAATGGCCTTAAATAGGGAGTGGTGAACTAGTTAATGTTTTCTCATTGGGATTTTAGTAAGCTAAACTTTGCTGCTCATTTGTGTTAGAATGATTGCCTCAGATTCTGTGTTTTGAGGTCTGTCCTCTTGTTCATGTCTGACTTAAAGCCAGGAGAGACAGCTGACTTCTTCGTGTTTCAGAGGTTCTTGAAGATGCTGCACGTGCGGCAGGGTTTTTTTAACTGTATCCAAAACTGCCTTTTCCTATCCCTATTCTTTGGTTGTTGGGTTTTTATGAAAACTTGCCATGCAACATTGTGCCTGTAGGTATCTGTTAAGAGAGTAGATCTCATGCTAAGTAATTCTTACCACAATAAAATAAGAATAATTTTTCAAAAACTGCTAGTCCCATTCGCAACCACGTGGATGGACCTTGAGGGCATTACGTTAAGTGAAATAAGCCAGACAGAGAAAGACAAACACCGTATGATTTCATCCATCTGTCGAAGATAAACAAACACACGCACAAAGAACAGTTAGTGGTTACCAGGGGGGTGGGGGTGGGCACGGGGTGAAGGAGCACAGTTATGTGGTGACTGACAGATGATAATGTACAACCGAAATTTCACGATGTTATCAACTATTACGACCACTATAAAATTTTTTTTAAATCTTCTAATTTCTCTGCTCTTGAGCCCCCAATTTCTGGCTTCTAATTCATTGAATGTGTATAGAAGTAAATGGGAAGTTGATTTACGCTGAAGTCAGCTTAAAATTACTTAGAATAAAGATTTATTAAAGTATGCCATTCCCAAAATGCTCATTGTAGATCTTATATCTGGTTACTGTTTAAATTTATGGTGCCACTATATTGTGCTAACCACAGATTTCAGGGTAGAAAAATGTGTGTTAATTTTGCTTTTTAAAGAAATGAGTGAGAGATGTTGTTTCTTAACAGTATTCAAACAGCACAGAATATTTTTTAGAGTATTAAAAATATCTGATCAGAGCCAGCCCTGATGGTTTAGTGCTTCGAGTTCCATGTGCTTCACTCCAGCGGCCTGGGCTTGGTTCCTGGGTGTGGAACCACACCACTTGTCTGTCAGTAGCCATGCTGTGGGGGTGGCTCATACAGAAGCTATACACAACTGTGTACTGGGGCTTTGGTGGGGAAAAGGGAGAAAGGAGGAGGAAGATGGGCAACAGATGTTAGCTTGGGGCAAACCTTCCCCTGCAAAAAAAAAAAAAGAAAAAATTTGGTCAAATCCTAATTTGAACAAGTCACCTCTTGTGATAGAATGGGAGACCATGCTTTGAAAGATTTAACTCTTTATTGGTTTGAAAGTATTCATTATGCCCCTAAGTGCCTAGGATTTCAGAAATAATTTTATTCATTGATTCTTTGTGTAAATGAAATGGTATCTGAGTCAGTTCCTTGTCAGCTACTTTGAAGGTGCCTGTTAATGTGGTCTTTAAGTTGGTTTTAGAAATCCTGAAGAATTCAGTCCCCATCATATTCAGGTTTTTAATTTTTTGGCATTTCTGGGTCAAAAAATAAAGTTTATTTGTGTTGAAGTGGCATCAACTTTCCACATTTTAAACATGGAACCTTTCATTCAGCACGTGTTTATTGATGGCCCACGGTGGGCCAGGCGCGCAACTGGGCCCTGGTGTAGAAAGACAGGCCGGCCTCAGTGAGGTCAGCAGGGGGTTCTTGGATCGTCTGGAACAAAGCACATGACCTGCTTGATGTGAAAATGAATGTGCCAATGAGCTTTCTTGTTTGTTAGGCATAGTAACACGTCGCTGCTGTGAACTAATTTGGTGGCAAGTCTAGTTGGAGTGAAGCCATAAACTGTAACACCATTGCCACATGTGTTCAGGAACATGATCCCACAAGGTTCACCTCAAGAGAAACATTCTTTTATCAGATGCCTTTGGAAAATGTTGCACACAGTCTCCCCTTCCAGAAGCTCACGCGCTTTCTGTCGTGTGGGAGGCTTTAAACAGCCTTGCAGCGAAGAACCTTATGTTTTGCTCCCAGTGCCCCCTGGCTTCCTCTGCCCTTACCTGCCTGTCTCTTGTGGACCCCGGGAGCATGCCATGACTTAGGGTTCTTTGGGAAATGCTAAATTATAGATCATCGTTAAAGAAATGGTTTTCCTGATCAGAAGCCCCGCTCATTTGTAAATACATGATGGTTCTCGAGCAGTTTCTTGGCTTATTAGATGGAGAACGTCGGTCTCAGCCAGCGTCTGTGCACTCCAGTGTGCCTGTCATCCTTCATGTTGAAATGGTCGACTTCGGCCTGCAGAACAGGTAGTCTCTGGCTTTCAGAGTAGCTGTCAGAGGATATGAACTTTACTGTATTTCCATACGTGTTTGGTATCTCTCTTCCCCTCGCTTTCTAAACACTTATTCTGTTTAGAAGGATTAGGAAAATGATAAGACTGATTCTTTGGCATTTTTCATTAGTGGGGGACTCTTGATCACCTGATCAACAAAATCATATGTCAATCATCTATGTTGCTTAAAAGAGAGTTAAAGGAGGCTTAAGTAGTGTCAGTTATCGTCCTGGCATTTTCTCATTGCTGATGACTGCCTGCCCTAGAGGGTGTGACACTTTCTAGCATTTTACACATCAGGAAACTGAGCTCAGCTCGGAAGGCCGAGTTCTGCAGAGCAGCCGAGGAGAGTGCCGGACGCCCTGGACTCCCCGCGCTCTCCTCAGTGCCCTGCGCTCGGCACCTGCTGCTGCGCATCTCACCGCACATGGCCATTGCCCACTGCTGGGTCAGTGCTTTGAGGAAATGGAGGGGATGCTAGCACAGACATTCGTAAATATACCGAGTGAGAAACAGAATACCTAGAAAGGCTGGCTCGAGCGTATTGCTTTGTGACTTCGGAATGAAACAGTTTCATATCAGCCCGCTGCCTAACTCCTTGTGCATCTTTGTTTTTCGTCTTATTCCCTCCATATCACTTTCCTTCCGAGTCTACTAGATGGGGGCTTAGAGCCTTCTAGAACAAAGTTTATGATTTTAGAGGGGGCCGGGGAGTATGGTCAAGTGCATTTATGTAAGTTATAATATTAAATTACCTTATACTTTTATGATTTTATTCTAGAATGTCAAAAAATTTATTATAAAGCTAATGTTAGCTTAAGTTAGCCCGTTAGGTATGAGTTAGGAAATCAAAAATTACTTTTATGCTTAATGATATTTCTGAATGAATTTTATCATTGGAAAGGCATTTCACTTGAAAAAATGAAGATTTTGCTATGTACAAGATTTTAGCATCTTTTAGTTAAATTACTGTGGCATCTACTTTTTCTCCCCTTTCATTATGACTGTCATTTTGCCATAAAAAGTCTCATTTTCTTATTTTCAAAATCTTAGTTGGAAAGAAGTTGGAACTTGTTTATGTTTTTATTTGAATGTCACTGGCTCAGAAGAGCTACCCCCACTAATAACAGTGAATATGCGCAGACGGGAGGAGTTGCCTGGTGACTAGAAGGAAGTCAGCCTATGGTGGGGCAGAGTGCTTTCCGTGTTTCCACTGGAATGTGGTGTTGATTATTCTGGTTACTGTCAGCGAACTGATTCTTGCTGCTGTTTCTTAGGGACACAGCAGGTCAGGAGAGATTCAACAGCATTACCTCAGCTTATTACAGAAGTGCCAAGGGGATCATATTAGTATATGATATCACTAAGAAGGAGACGTTTGATGATTTGCCAAAATGGATGAAGATGATTGATAAGGTAGGTGTTGCATTTTTCCCTCAGATATGAACTCTTTTCTTGTGGATGTTAATCCTTATGAAAGGAAGGAAGAAGGGGGAGACATTTATGGAGATACTTTTAAATACTAAGTGTTGGGGCCGGCCTGGTGGCATAGTAGTTGAGTTTGCACGCTCAGCTTTCGTGGCCTGGGGTTCACGGGTTTGGATCCCGGCTGTGGACCTGCACACCACTCATCAAGCCGTGCTGTGGCAACATTCCACATGAAATAGAGGAAGATTGGCACAGATGTTAGCTCAGGACCAATCTTCCTCACCAAAAAAGACACAAAAAACCCAACAAACTAAGCATCATTTATTCTGTATTCCAACATCCAAAGTAGGTATATATTCCTGTGTTGTAGATGAGGCAAAAGAATTAAAATTCGTCCATAATCAGTTTATAAATAATAAAGCCAGGATTTCTGTTCTGGTGCCCTGGGCTGTCTAACTTCAAAGCCCAAACATGGTGATTCCACTCCATCAGGCTGCTTCTGTGGAATTAGATGCAGGCCATTCTCATTTCTGTAGAAAGTTCACTTGGATGCTCATTTTGTGAGTGTCCACAGAGTAACAACCTCGAGGAGCTGGCCCTCTCCACAGTGCCTGTGGACACTCCAAGGGCCTCGATCATCTGTTGGACGTCTGCCCTCAAAATTATCCCTGTCCTCTACTTCCTCAGTTTGAACAAAAGCAGATTTTATCCTTGGCTCAAGATTGGCTATGCAGAGATCCCTGGTGTCTGTGAGATGAATGTAAACCGTGGGCTTCCCGCTAAGAAATGTGTCCAAAATACACTTAGAAGACAGAGCAGTTAGGGGTGCGATGTGGGAAACAGGGAGTACATCTTAAGAGCTTTCTTCCCCTTGGAGTAATTTGATGTTCAGTTCCTTTGCATAGCAAGCGCAGTCAATATCGCATAAGTTGGACTTGTTACAAGTTGTATTAAGCCCATCTGTTAAGGTGGTGTGGGAGAATGTTTGTTTACCAGTCTTCCAAGCGTGTTAGCAGTGTGCGCCTCTTCCAGCTGTGGTGGGGCCCAGAGTGACAGGTTACTGAGATGATTGGTCCTGGGGCGGGCCCTGCCCTCCGCCTGCTCTGACTCGGCTGTCCATCATCCCTGGGCTCTGGGCTCTGGGCTCTGGGCTCTGGGCTCTGGGCTCTGTGCTCTGTGCTCTGTGCTCTGTGCTCTGCGCTCTGCGCTCTGCGCTCTGCGATGGCAGGTGCTGGTTTCCTGCCTTGCGGAAGCCACAGAGAGTGCTCCTCAGGCAGTTAGGGAGGGCAGTCCTCACCGCTGGCTGAAACTTACAGAACCAGTGTAATGAATTCAAAACCACAGGCAGCGGGTTCAGTCGTGAGGGCCGGTGAGGTCCTGCGGTCTGATGCTCTCCTCTGATAGTTGACTCTTGCTTCTACCTTTTTATGAGCAAACACTGTCATTTCTTGAGTGCTACCAGGCGCCAGCCCTGTCTGGTGGGCACCTGTGCTGTCACCCACATGGTGCTGATGGGAGACCAAGACTCAGGAACTTGGCCAAACTCACGCCATTAGGTGCCTTTTGCTGCAGTCTGTCTCAAATGATTTTTTACAATACATGAAATTAAATGAGTTACTCAAGACATTTGAACCTTTTTAGAGAAATTCTGTTGTACCTGTATTTTTTAAAAACTTAGAAATGTAACTTTTAACTTTTTTTCCTGATTATAAAACTAGTGATAGCTTGTCATTTTAGAAAATTTGGAAAATCAAGAAAAACAACAAAAGTAAATTTAAAAATCTATAGTTTTGCTATCCTGAAAAACCACATTGGATCCATCCACCATTTAACTGTACATCCTGCTTGTTTCACTAAATATTCTGTACTGAGGGCCTTCCTGTGGAATATTGAAGTTCTTCCAAAGCGTTTTTTTTTTTGTGACTGCATTCTTTTGTGTACCTTAACGTATTTCATTCTTCATGTATTTTGTTGGACTTTAAGTTTTTTTCCATTGATGATCATTTTGAGTGTAGGGCTTTGCCTGTGTATTGAATCATCTCCTTAGGATAGATTCTTAGGAGTTATTGGTCAAAGGTGAAGAACATTGTGGTTTGTATGCCTGTTAGCACGTTGCTTCCTAACACGTGTGAGCCCTGGGAGGAGTGTGTTAACCCAGCCCTGGAACCAGCCCTGCGTGGGCAGAGTAGAGCTCAAAGGTCTGCAGAGCGAACGAACAAATTGAGTGAAAGGTAGTGGATTGCTTTACACTTCCTGTCAGCATATGACAATGGCCATCTTTGAAATGCAGCTTCTTTTAAAATCCCACAGTACGCTTCAGAAGATGCAGAACTTCTCTTAGTTGGAAATAAGTTGGACTGTGAAACAGACAGAGAAATCACCCGACAGCAAGGTGAAAAGGTGAGAGAACATGGGGGCAGGAGAGAGGAGCCACAGTACCCCTGCTCCATCCTTAGCAGTTGGTATACTTTTTCTTTTAATAAATTACTAATTTTTTGAAATTATGAAATAATTATGCAGTTAGCACTCAGTGACATCTTTCTCATTCGTTTACTTTTTAAAACTTCCTGCTCCTTTAAGTTCATTTTGAAATGAAAAAAAACCACATTAGTAGATACTGCATTATTATCTAACCTGATATTTTATACAGAGAAACGTGTTTTTAAACCATAAAATTGCTTTCATGATTTTCTTTCACTCAAATGTATTTTAACCTTCCTTGGAGAATCAATGACATCACCGTTTAAAATGTCAGATACGTGACGATTTTAGGAACGTGGGCGAGTAATTTGACGTGAACGTCCTGGTGTCACCTTAGGGGTTCGTTTCATTTTGCTATTTGCTTACATGGGAAGTGGCTGCACTTGAGAACTTTATCGTTAAGCCTAGATGGGACCTTACAAAGCTTTAGTCCCTCCCGGTCCCTGAAAGCTGACACGCAGAAGGCTCCCCCAGTTGTGGGCCTCATACTCGGACATCAGACTGGGTTGCACCCCACACAGAAAAAATAAATTTTTTTTCTTAGTTTGCACAGCAGATAACTGGGATGCGGTTCTGTGAAGCAAGCGCCAAGGATAACTTCAATGTGGATGAAATATTTCTGAAACTTGTTGATGACATTCTGAAAAAGGTAAAATAATAATCCATGAAAATATTTCATCTGAAGCCTGTTGTTTCCTTCATTACTTTTTGGTTGAAAATTTTTTATTTAGAAAAGGAGGTACAGTGGTTTTCTCAGACTCAAGAACCAGGTGTGGTTGTTAACTCGGTCAAAAGCATCCAGCCTTCTGTGGCGGCAGCTGCTTCCCGTCCGGGGGTTTTCAGTGCCCTCGGTGTGGGCGTCCAGTGTGTCTGTTAGCCTTAAATATGGTTTGCTGGAGTGACTGGAGCAGGTGTAACAACGTGCCGTGTTTATTTGATATCTGCTTTTCTTTTTTCCTGTTTTCCCACAAGAATTAAGTTAGATGCAGATGGTGGGGACAGTGGGGCCCTAGCAGACGATGCGGGTGTCTGTGCTGAGGAGAGAGCCTCGCTCAGCTCTGCTCTCGAGTGGGAGCTTGGTGCCGTGACTGAGGCCGTTCGGGGGACTAAGTTTGGGCCGCCGGCTAGACGGCTGCAGTGAACAGCAGCAGACTCTGCAGGCGTCCTTAGGCTGATAGTCAGATCTGCTCAGTTCAAACATGATTCAGAAGCTTCTGATAAAATGATTGTTTATGTAATTGCCAAGAGAGGTTATTTCTTTGTTTAGTAATGATATAACTCCTGAAAGTGCAGAACCGTTTTTTCATTCATTAATGCATTAAATTTCCATTATACTGGGTTCTATGAAAAATACATGTTTATGAGGTCCATCTGATCTCTTCTACCAGAGAGTGTGAAGTAGGCTGTACGGTGTTTGTGTTATGACATGAAACTGGCTGAAGCTGGTTTTTATTTTTTGGCTTAATATTTGAATGTCTAATTAGACTGATGATTGGAGAGCTTTATACAAAAATACTTTGTTCTTATGTAATTGTATAATTTGCAAAACATTTAACTGTACATTGTATGGTTAAAATGTATTTGTCTTTTTTCTTTATGCTGAAGATGCCTCTGGATATTTTAAGGAACGAGTTGTCCAATAGTATCCTCTCGTTACAACCAGAGCCTGAGATCCCGCCAGAGCTGCCTCCCCCCAGACCGCACGTCCGATGCTGTTGATTGCTCCTTTGGAGACAAAGTGGAAGTGATGCCTGGAAAGGGGAAAATGTTCTCTTCTGCACTACAATCATTTTGACAATTTCCTTTCGCACTTTGTAATCTAAGTCAGAGCTATACACTAACTTGTAAATATGCAAATATGCAATCCTGGGTAAGTTTTGGTTATAAATTACATATTTCCCTCCAAATTATTATATTTCATTTATTATCCCAGTGTCTAGTGTACATAACTGGGAAACGTAGTACTTCTAATATGAAGAATGGGAGAAGTGAAAGGTATGTTTCTTGAAATAAATAATACAATTGTCCTTGTTACTTATATTATGAGGACAGAAGATATTCTGATAAGAAGAAAGACTGTGGTGCTTTGCTTACCGTTTTAAAGAAAATTTGTAAAACTAAAGACTTTGGGGAAAAAAACGCTATGTTAAGTGCTTTTTCTTTATTTACAAGACCTTTCTCCCAGCTGTGGCATCTTTGAAATATTAGAGTGTTTCTGCCACAAAGCAAAAGCTCCATTCATAGCCGTCATTGAAGGTTATTTATTAACGTATGTAATGGTAGAGGATTACTAGTTAGAGAGTAGGATTTGACTTGGTCCTGAGGCCGCAGAATCTCTCTCATGGTTTCTTAGTGGACGTACCCGATGCTTTTAAGAACTACAACCATTCAATAAAGAAAGAGATGTTTTTGAAACTAGAGAAGATTTTAAAACAACGCTGCTGTCCTAAAGAAATCCTGTTTAAAAGAATTTTAAAGAGATAGATTTTACTATATCAAAGAACATACATGTATTTGCCTAAACATTCTATACCTTTGTAATGATAAAACTTCTCCCCTTTGTGGTGAAGCTTACTCCTATTAAGCCTGTGTTGAGAATTTTTTTTTTTGGTCTGATAATGAATTTGTGAACTCTATCTTTGGTATATCTTTTATTAAACTGCACTGTTTTGTTTAGTCAAGGTAAATAAGTAATTATGTGTTTGAATAACTTGGCGTGTCTTGAGTGTTGTGACATGAAAAGCATTGTGGTCTTTCTACACTAATGAAGTGCAAATAAAATTTTGTATTTATGAATGACAGTTGAGTCGTCACATGTATTTATACACTTATAAATTGTATATCTGACAATATTCTTCACAAACTCCAAATCTTCATGTGTTGAGTATTTTAGATAAGAAAAACGCAGTGTCCTCTGCCATGAAAAGCAGTTTGGCAGTTTCTCAACAGGTTAAACATAAAACTACAATATGACCCAGCAATTCTGCTTCTGGGTATACACCAAGAAAAAATTCAAAGCAAGAACACAAACAGATACTTACACACCAATGTTCATAACAGCGTTATTCACAATAGCCAAAAGGTGGAAACACACCAAGTGTCCATCAACAGATCAATGGACAAACAAAAGTGGTATGTACAAACAGTGGAATATTATTCAGCCTTTAAAAAGGAAGGCTATTCTGACACATGCCACAGCATGGATGAGCCTTGAGGACATTATGGTAAGTGAAATAAGCCAGACTTGAAAGGACAAATCCTGTATGGTTCTGCTTATGAGGTCCCTGGAGTCGTCAGACTCAGAGACAGGAAGTAGAGTGGTGGCTGCTGGGGGCCGTGGGGAGGATGAGTGCAGAGTTACTGTTTACTGGGGACAGAGTTTCAGTTTGGGAGGATGGAAAAGCTCTGGAGATGGGTAGTGGTGATGGTTGCACAATAATGTGAATGTCCTAATGCCACTGAATTGTACCTTTAAAAATGGTTATGTTCTGTCCTCAAAATTTTTAATACACGTACCTTTTACCATGCAACAATTCGTCATGGATTGTGGCAGTTGTATACCTGTCTTCCACCTCCACGCCTCCCTCCTGTGCCCTGCTCTGTGATGCCGGGCTGGGCTCTAAAGGATGTTTGCAGGACCCTCCTGCTCTTCCTGCCAAGCCTGCTGATGGGAGAAACTGAGGAACATGGAAGGAGAAAAGGGGATTTTCTTGCCGTTTTTCTATTCCTATCAGCCCCCTGCAGTAACAAATCAGTTCGCTCTAGTTTCCAGCTTCTGTAGGACCCCCAGCTCCAGCCTCAGTGCGCCCCGGAGGTACTGGATAATTGGGGCTGGTCACCGTCATGCCTACTGTGCCACACACCCAGACCATGCCAGCACCTGCTGCACTCCCACGTAAGTCTGTACCCCCTTGGTCCCACCCCTGCTCAGCATCGAGCACCTGCCTGTCACACCCCTCAGAAGCTCAGGCCAGCCTTTCAGGACCCTTCCACTGAGCATCTAAGTTTTGGCGACACCCCCTCTTCCGTTTTGCACCCCCAGCCCTGGGGTGGTAGTTGCTTCCTTCAGTCGCTGATCACTGGGTCACCTTAGCATTCCCTGCTTGTTGGTTAGCATCTTAACCAATATGTGGCTAGTTCCCTGTATTAAATCCCTGCTTAAAGATGCCTCGTTTGTGTCTGTTTTCCTGACTGCTGGAGTACTTGCCCTCAGGAGTGGGCTCAGGATCAGATCCTCAAAGATGAGTTTAAGAGAAAAATTTTTGTTTGTCGTGGGCATCTGTGCTAATTCAGTAACCTGTGGTCGTTCGTATTTACAACTCCGTCTTGGCGCTCTCTGCATGTGTGCCCGTCAGCTGTAGCCACCTTCTTGTTCTCTAAAGCCATTTGGGGTTAAAGGGAAGACTTTGCCAGAGGTCTCAGTGTGGTTCATGGCTCTCGCATTTGATTAAGCTTTTGTCTTCTGGTTTCCCAGAGTACTTTTAGATTTTTTTTCTCCAGTAAGTAAGATTTTGTGACAGTAGGACTAGAACTTTTAGTTTTCTATACTATTATTCTCCACAATATTTCAGTTGTACATTATTGTTAGTCATGTTGTAGGTGCACCACTTCACCCTTTGTGCCCTACCCCCACTCCCCCTTTCCCCTGGTAACCACCAATCAGTTCTCTTGTCTACATGTTTAACTTCCACCTATGGGTGGAGTCATACAGAGTTCGTCTTTCTCTATCTGGCTTATTTCACTTAACATGATACCCTCAAGGTCCATCCATGTTGCCATGAATGGGACGATTTTATCCTTTTTTATGGCTGAGTAGTATTCCATTGTATATATATACACCATATCTTCTTTATCCAGTCATCAGTTGATGGGCACTTAGGTTGTTTCCACATCTTGGCTATTGTAAGTAATGCTGCAATGAACATAGGGGTGCATGGGACTTTTGGAATTGCTGATTTCAAGTTCTTTGGATAGATACCCAGTAGTGGGATGGCTGGGTCATATAGTATTTCTATTTTTAATTTTTTTGAGAAATCTCCATACAGTTTTCCATAGTGGCTGCACCAGTTTGCACTCCCACCAACAGTGTAGGAGGGTTCCTTTTTCTCCACAGCCTCTCCAAGATTTGTCACTTTTTGTTTTGTTTATTTTTGCCATTCTTACAGGTATAAGGTGATATTTTAGTGTAGTTTTGATTTGCATTTCCCTGATGATTAGTGATGATGAGCATCTTTTCATGTCTCTATTAGCCATCTGTATATCTTCTTTGGAGAAATGTCTATTCATGTCCCCTGCCCACTTTTTGATCAGGTTGTTTGATTTTTTGTTGTTGAGTTATGTGAGTCCTTTATATATTATGGAGATTAACCCTTTGTTGGATGTGCACCTTGTAAATATTTTTTCCCAATTAGTGGGGTTTTTTTTGTTTCAGTCCTGTGTTCTCTGGCCTTGAAGAAGCTCTTTAGTCTGATGAAGACCCATTTGTTTAAGAATGCATTTTTTTAAAAGACAGAAATGAGGGATGCCATCCTGGGCAGGCCCTCTCTAGTTGTGAAGCTCTCTGGGGGGAGACTTTGGTCTCAGCATGTGCCTCAGACCCGTCAGATCAGCTTTACCCTTAGGGTCAGCCAGTTAAGCTCACGGTTACCTCAAGGGCCCCTCAGCCCATTCAGGGTCTCTATCCCAACTTTTTGAAATGCCCTTTAACTCAGAAAACATCTTTTCATTCCATAATTGGAAGCAAAGGTTTTAGTGTCAGTAACTTGTTAGTTTGGATTCCCATCGAAGTGTAATCTGTCGTTCACAAGTACAAATAACTGGATATTGGATCTTGCCTTGAACTGAGCGGGAGAGAGCTGGGAGCAGGATCCCACTGGGTACCAGAAGGGGAATCACGAAAATCAGAGAGGAAAATGGTTTAGAAAGAAAATGAGCCCAAAGACAACTGGGCCAACTTGCATTTGGCTCTGTCTGCCTTCAGCCAGGTTACACAGAACTATGGGACATTCACGGCGTCGAGGTCTTCTCAAAGCTGCTGTCCATCACTCTCAGATGGCCCATCTCCTACCGCACAGAACATGGGGCATCCAGTGCCACCTAGGGGCATGGTCCATCCGATATTTCCTCTCTCTCTCCTGTATGTTCAAATTTGCTCCTTTGACTAGCCCATTCTCCTGCACCTAAATTAGCTCAGATTTCCATATACTGGGAAAGCTCTCCTCTGTCCTCAGCTGGAACCCACCCCTCTCCTCTGCAGCTAGTCTTCTTGAAGGAGCCATTCACACATGCTATCTTCACTCTCACACCTCAGGTTCGTTTGTCAGTTCACAACTGCCTGGTTCCCAACCACAACTCTTCACAAAAACTCTCCTCGCCTATGAACATGAAATCAATAATTCAAAAAGATTTATGCACCCCTGTGATCATGGCAGCATTATTCACAATAGCCAAGACATGGAAGCAATCTAGATGCCCATCAATGGAAGAATGGATGAAGAAGATGTGGTGTATATATACATACATACATATATATATATAAAATGGAATACTACTCAGCCATAAAAAAGACAAAATCATGCCATTTGTGAAAACGTGGATGGACCTTGAGGGTATTATGAAAAGTGAAATAATTCACACAGAGAAAGACAAATACTGTACAATTTCACTCATGTGGAAGATAAACACATTGATAAGGAGAACAGATTAGTGGTAACCAAATGAGAAGGGAGTGGGGCGAGGGTGAAAGGGGTAAAGGGCACATATGTATGGGTACGGATAAAAACTAGATTATTGGTAGTGAACACAATGCAATCTACACAGAAACTGAAGTATAATGTACACCTGAAATTTACACAATGTTATAAGCCAATATGACCTCAATAAAATAATTAAAAAAAACACAACACTCCCCTTGCCAAAGTCACCAACAATCTGTTTGTGCTCAACCCAATGGATGAGCATTGATGTGCTTGATGTCTCCACAGCACAGAGCACTTGAGGGCCGTTGGGGCCTAGGGACCCCTGAAATAACCCTTAGCCTCTAGCTGGCCCTTTTAATGACTATTTCATGAGCAATAGTGCAGGATAGTGGTCAGAAATGTGGTCTCTGAAGCCAAATTGTGCAGGTTCAAATCTTGACCTGACCATTTGTCAGCTATGTAATCGTTTGGTAGATTATTTAACTTCTGTGTGCCTCAGTTTCCTTGTTTGAGAATTAAGGATAATACTAGATGCTAGCTACCTCATAAGGCTGTTGTGAGGATTAGATCAGTGAATATCTGTAAACTTCTATAACAATCTGGGCACACAGCCAATACTCAGTAATTAGCTATTACCGTTGCAAAGTTTTAAAACCTTTTATTTTAAAATAATTTTACACTGACAGGAAATTGCAAAAATAATAGAGTCACCATGTACTCTTTTCCTAGTTTCCCCTATTGATAGCATCTTACATAATTATAGCACGATCATCAAAACCAGGAAACTGATGTTAGTACAGCACTGCTAACCAAACTACAGACCTTATTTCAATTTCACTGGTTAAATTTAAAAAATAATAATGTCTCTTTCCAGAATCTCTTCTTCTTCCTTGGGGTCTGTGGCCCCTAATGCTAGTGTCCTCAGAATACTTCTAAGCATTTCTTTCTCTGCTTCCCTTTTAGGTGTTATGTTCCCTAAGGAGGAGCAGGCCTGTTGGCTTCTGTCCAACATCCATTTCCTCATTTCTTTGGTTTGTTCAGGTGTCGAATGGCCGTGTGCTTCCGGGGAAGCTGTACCTTTCTGCAGCTGTGGGGGTGAATCCTGACTCCTGTAGAAACACCGTGAAAATTCTTTGCCAGTGACTGTTTGGGGATGGGCGTGTGACCACAGTCTTGTGAACAAACTCGAGTTCAAGTCCACTAGGTGGCTTCTTGGAAAGAGTTTTACTCCTAAAAAGTGACTCATACACAGGTACTCTGGTGCCTCTGGAATTAGTCATCTCCATGGGATGCTTGGAACCACAGCTTAGAACTATAAAGGAATTCTGCCTAAAAGGGCAGTCAAAATTTCAAAGAAGGCAGATGAGAAAGATGGAAAGGATCCAAGTCCTTCAATTTTAGAAGGAATGAGTTAACTATATCGTCTTGCTCTGTGAGATGATAACAGTTTACCCCACTTTTAGTTGGGATTTTCCTTACTAACAGCTGAAAGCACCCTCACTAACATCTCGGGGTTCTGTCCTCAGCCCACTTTCAGGTGTATGCACTCACCCATACCTATGGCTTCCCTTGTATGGCAGTGTCTTCCAAGTCTGCAGGCCAGACCACTGGTGAGTTCCAAAGACACAGAGCAAGCTACCTACTGACACTTTCACCTTGGCCTGCCACACACACCTCAAAATCAATTGACATTGATTTGAAACTGATATTACCTTCTATTTGTGAGCCAGCCCTCTCCATTTTTCTCTGGTAGTCCACATCTCAGTGAAAGAAACTGCCACTTACCTAGTTTTCCAATTCTGAAACTTGAAAGTGAGCCTAGACTCCCTCCTTTTCTGTCATTTATATCCAAGTGGTCTTCAAGCCCCTTTGACTTGAATCTTCTCTCCAGCCTTCGCATAGTTGAAGCCTCATAGTTCTTCATTTGCATTCTTACAACAGTCACTGATTTGTGTGTATATTCCAATTATTCTCCGTGTCTAAAAAAATACTCTCAAGTTGACTGTGACTATTTATTAAATCCCCTTTCATCCTCCAAACACATTCAGAAGTCCTGTGTTCTCTAGAGCATTTTCCCCCAATCAAGAGATTGATCACTCTACCCACGGTTCAGAGAGAGCTCCTCCAGCCACTTGTAGTAGGTATTATTTTATCTATTTAATTGAGTGTCAGGGAGATTAGGAACTTGTCCAAATCTGCAGAGCTAGCAGGGGCTAGAGCTAGGACATAGCCCCACGTCTTTAGACTCCTTGCTGTCTTCTCTCACAGTCTTTGAAAAGATTTACTAACTCTTTGGGTTAAATATATAGTAATATGTTCCTTACTTATTTGTAATAACCACTCAATAGACTATTGATTTCCTGCCAACTGAAAGATGGCCCAAAAAGCTTGTGTTCTTATAGTCATTTTAATTTGATAAAAATCACTAGTGTGATTATAGCACAAGCACTGCCTTTAAAATCTTTTAAAAGCAAATATAAATAGAAAACAACTAGCAAGATGGTGGATTTAATGCAAGCATATTAATAATTATATTAACTATAAGCAGTCTAAACATACAAGTTAAAAGACAGAGATCATCGTATTGTATAAAAAAGCAAGACCTAACTATGTGCTGTCTACAACACACCCACTTTAAATATAAGGACAAAGATAAATTAAAAGTAAAAACTATGGAAAGAGATATAACATGAAAACACTAATCAAAAGAAAGTTGGAGTGGTTATATTAATTAGGAATTTCTATATCTAAATGAGAATAAAGAGGAACATTATACAATGATAATGGAGTCAATTCACTAAGAAGATAACAATCTTCAATGTGCATGCACCTAACAACAGAGCTTCAAAATACATGAAGCAAAAGTTGATAAAACCAAAAGGAGAAAGAGACATATCCACAATTACAGTTGGAGATTTCAATGCTCTTTTCTCCGTAATCAATAGAACAAGCAGACAGAAAATCAGTGAGTCTACCAAAGATCTGAACAACAACTTGACCTGATCGAATTCCATCCAAAAGCAGAATATACATCCTTTTCAAATACACATGAAACATTCACCAAGATAGATCATATTTTGGGCCGTAAAGCAAACTTTTAACAAATTTGAAAGAAAGGAAATCATATAAACTATGTTCTCTGACCACAACTGAATTAAACTAGAACAGTAACAGAAGAACATCTGGAAAATCTCCAAATATTTGGAATATAACTGATACACTTTTAAATAACCCATGTATCAAAAAGCAGTCAAAAAGGAAATTCAAAAACATTTTAAATTGCATGAAAATGCGAATACAACATAGCAAGATTTGTGGGATGGAGCTCAAGTAGTGCACAGAGGAAAATCTATAGCATTAAGGGCTTATCTTAGAAAAGAAACAAGGTCTTGGATAATTGATCTAAATTTTCACTTTGAGAAACTAGGAGGAAAAAGAGCAAATTAATCCCAATGCAAGCAGAAGGAAGGAAATAATAAAAATGAAGTCAAATCAATTAAATTAAGAACATAAAAATAATACAGAAAAATCAACAAACCAAAATCTATATCCATGCAACTCAACAACAAAAAACCCAATTAAAAAATGGGCAAGAAATAGTCATTAGAGAAATGCAACTCAAAACCGCAATGAGATACCTTCACACTCATTAGGTTGGCTATTATCAAAAAAACTAACACGTGTTGGCGAGGATGTAAAGAAACTGCAACCTTTGTGCACTGCTAGCGGGAATGTAAAATGGAATAGCCACTGTGGAAAACGGCATGGCAGTTCCTCAAAATAGCAAAACATAGAATTACCATATGATCCAGCAATTCTACTTCTGAGTATATGCCCCAAAGAAGTGAAAGCAGGGACTCAAATAGCTATTTGTACATCCATGTTCATAGCAGCATTATTTAAAAGAGCCAAAAGATGGAAGTAACCCATGTGTCCACTGGTGGATGATTGAACAAACAAAACATGTTATGTGCTCTATACTCAGCCCTAAAAAGGAAGGAAATTCTAACGCATGCTACAGCATGGGTGAACTTTGAGGACATTACACTAAGTGACGTAAGCCAATTGAAAAGGACAAATATTGTATGATTCCATTATATGAGGTACTTAGAGTAGTCAAATTTACAGAGACAGAAAGTAGAATGCTGGTGTCCAGAAGCTGGGGGGTAGGGAGCTGGAGACTTCTTGTTTAGTGGGTACAGAGTTTCAGATGGAGAAGATGAAAAAGCTCTGGAAATGAATGGTGGCGATGGCTGCAAAGCAATGTGAATGTACTTCAAGCCGCAGAGCTGTACGCTTAGAAATGGTTAAAATGGTAAACTTTATGTCATGTATATTTTACCACAATAAAAAAAATTAGAAAGAAATGGGGAAAAAAGCTACCTTTGAAAAGATGAACAAAATTGATAAATCTCTAGCCAAACTCATCAAGAAATAGAGAAGACATGAGTTACCCTATCTAGAATGAAAGAGGGGACATTGTTACAGACACTTACAACATTAAAAAAAGTAATCATGAAACAACATAAACTGTTCTATGACTATAGAATTTTATTTTAGATAAAAGAAACAAATTTCTTGAAAAATACAAACTGCCATTCAAAAAGCGAGAAATAGGGAACTTTCTCAATCTGCTAAAGGTCACCTATAAAAGATCAACAGCTAACCTCATACTTAATGGTGAAAGACTGCTTTTCCTCTAAAATTAGGAACAAGGCAAGGATACTTGCTCTTTAATTAACATCATGCTACAAGGTCCTCGCCTGCAATAAGGCAAGAAAATGAAGGAAAATAAACACAAAAAAGAAAACTATCTCTATTCACAGATGGCAAGATTGTCTACATAGAAATTTACAAAGAATTTACAACAAACTTTTAGAACTAATAAATGAGTTTAGCTAGGTCACAAAATATACAAAAATAAATCGTATTTTTATTTACTAGCAATAAACATTTGGAGATTGAATTTTTCTTACACTATTTAAATAGCACCAAAAAACCCAAAAAACAAAACCCATGAGAAATTCTTAGGTACAAATCTAACAAAATATATACAAGATCTGTATGCTGAAAACTACAAAATGCTGACAAAAAAATAAAAAGGCCTAAATGTTTTCATGGATCGGAAGACTTCCTATTGTGAAGATGTCCACATGGGTGGCCCCATGGCCCAGTGGTTAAGTTTATGCGCTCCTCTGTGGCGACCCAGGGTTTTGCCGGTTCGGATCCTGGGCGTGGACGTGGCACCACTTGTCAAGCCATGCTGAGGCGGCGTCCCACATACCACAACTAGAAGGACCCACAACTAAAAATATACAACTATGTACTGCAAGGCTTTGGGGAGAAAAAGGAAAAATAAAATCTTTAAAAAAAAAAGAAGATGTCCAGTCTCCCTAGACTTATCTATAGATACAACACCAAGCCAATCAAAATCTCTATAGGACTTCTTGCAGAAACCAACAAGCTAATTCTAAACTTTATTTGTAAAAGCAAATGAATTAGAGTAGCCAAAGCAATTCTGAAGAAAGACAACAAGTGAGAAGACCCACACTACCTGATTTCAAGATTTAACCGCAAATCTGCAGTAATCAAGACATGGCGGAGGGGGCTGGCCGGTGGCGCAGCGACTAAGTGCACACGTTCCGCTTCCTCAGCCCGGGGTTCGCGGGTTTGGATCCAGGGTGCAGACATGGTACTGCTTGGCAAAAGCCATGCTGTGGCAGGCGTCCCACATCTAAAGTAGAGGAAGATGGGCACGGATGTTAGCTCAGGGCCAGTCTTCCTCAGCAAAAAGAGGAGGATTGGCAGCAGATGTTAGCTCAGGGCTAATCTTCCTCAAAAAACAAACAAACAAACAAAGACACGGGGGAGAAGAAAGGATAGACATATAGGTGAGTGGAGCAGAATGGAGTCAAGAAATAGACACACATACATTTGGTGAATTGGCTTTCAACAAATGAGAAAAGCAATTCATTGAGAAAGGATAGTTTTCTTTTTTTTAAATGAATGGTGCTGGAACAATTAGATATCCATATGCAAAAAAATGAACCTCCATCTATACACTTACCCTATACAGAATCCAACTCAAAATAGATCGTAGACCTAAACATGACACCTAAAACTACAAATCTTCTAGAACAAAACTAGGGGGAAATCTTTCTTTCAGCAAGGTTCTAACTCCCTCATCCCTGCGCGGTCGGTTGACAGGATTGTTGTGCAGAGTGTGGAGACAGCAAAATGGAGGCGGCTAACGCCTCCCGGCTCTTTTCAATGTTGGTTTCTTTGTCAGTTCCCTTCTCCATCTCCGCCATGACTGATCCAAAAACAACACCACAGCCCATTTTGGAAAAGCCGGCAGAAGTGTTAAGCGATGGTGCGTAAACTGGATACCAAGAATGACACTGGATGGGACCACCTGGGTGGCCATCCACTTAGTCTAGTATCTTCATTAGGCTTTTTGTTTTCCACCAGCAATGAAGGCAGCCCCACCACCTGCTTGGTGCTTTTGAAACATATGGATAGCTCCCATCAGCTGCACAAATTCCCCAAACTCCAAGCTGTTAACATTGATCACAAGCTTCAAACACCTGCTGCTCAACTCTCCAAAAATTCTGTGGCTCGTAGTTCAGAAGTCGGACTCTCTGTTCCTTTCTTCAACCTTCTTCCCCAGGTCAAGATGTGCATACAAGAGCTGGGTAAAGAAACCCGTGGGCTTGATTTCCAGGATTTGTCCTCACCGTTCAGTGATGTCATGCCTTCAATCAACAACAGGGAACAGCCTAGGAAACCTCTTGTGTAATCAATTATTGCTTCAGTGAAGAGCTGTTACTGAGGGCACTGTAAGCCTGAATTTCAATTTGTTCATTTTTTACTTTAGTGTAGTGGGTTTATCCATGAAACCGCCTCGAACCCCTTGGGAAACTAGATGGACTATATAGTTCAATGAAATTTCTTCGTGGTCTTGGAATCATCTCTGAAACTTCTGCAATGATACCAATTGGACACTAGGAGGAGCCAGAGCACTAATGATAAAAATACCACACGTTAAAAGCACATCGTTTACAAATTCTACAATCATTTCTGAATCAGAGTCTTTATTATTTTAGTGTTTTCCACTATATATACAAGGTATACATAATTAAAAGGTATCATCTGAACATATGCTATAATTTAGAAGAGGAACATAAATCGTAAAAATTATGCCTTAAATTTTAGCAGTAATTTGAACAGGCCCAATGAACTCAGTTTGAACTCATGGGATTTTTCCTAAATCAAAGGCTGAAGTTTTGTTTCATTTTTAGTGAGGAAGATTTGCCCTGAGCTGACATCTGTACCCATCTTCCTCTATTTTGTGTGTGGGACGCCTCCACAGCATGGCTGATAAGTGGAGCATGTCCGCACCCGGGATCTGAACCAGTGGACCTGGGCTGCCAAGGTGGAGCACCCGGAACTTTAACCACTTTGGCCATGTGGCCGGGCCCAAAGGCTGAAGATTTTTAAGCATAAAGAAGTGTTAGAGGTGGAAAGAGTACAATAATAGTTTTAAAAATAATTCTTTTGGTAAAATTTATTATTTGCTTTTTATCTGGGTATCATTTAAGGAAGACAAAACTGTATTTTATTCACTAAACCTACTTGGCATTTGCTTTTGAAGTTGTAGCCACGGGCCGCACTCAGAGTTGTGGCTCATGGCTGTGGGCATGTATCACAGGACCAGCTGAGGAAAGGAGTGGGGGCTGTTGGTGACACAGAGAGAAGGGCGGCGAGTAAGGAATCCATACAGGCACAAGAGGGAGGCAACCAAGGGACGAGTTTCCAGAGTGGCACAGTCCTGGGAGCCTGGGAGAGGAGTGTAAAGAGGACACAGCAACATCAGGTACAGCACGAGGAACAAAGGGCCTGGAAGCATAAAAACTTCTCTGAGAAGGAGAAAAGAGACGGAGAATTCTAGTGGATGCTGTGACGAATTTCCTAAGTATGGAAGCCAGGATCCCTTGAAGGCTTCCACAGTTACACGGGAAACACAGCAGGTGTTTTCTGCTGCTATCTGATCGTGTTAGGTAAATTCAGTCTCGGACGTAACAAAAGGGTGCTAACTTTCCTCTCGCTTCTCTCCTTGGCCATTGGGTTAGGCGGAGACAGTGCTTGGGAGGCCATTGTGACGTACACGGGAGAAACAGGAGGTGATGAGAAAAAGGGAATTCTCTCCTGGCCTAGAAGGTGGGGGATCATCAACAGGCGGCCAGCTGTGGCCACCAGAGGGCGATGGTCCCGTGGACCGGACAGACAGGGCTTCTCAGGCCAGGGTCTCCTGGAGGATTTTTGGTCTGGTTCTGTTCTGTTCTGTTTTTTTAGTCATTTTTATTGCACTATAACATACGTGAAGAAAAGAACACAAATCATAAGTTGTACAGCTGTCAGATTTTTCTCAAAGTGAACAGGAAAGAGTAGCATCCAAACCTGGTAAGTTCCCTCACACTCTGTCCTAACTTCTAACTCCACCGACTGGTTTGCTGGGTTTGGAACTTTATGTAAATGAATCATTCCTCCGGTGCCCTTTTGTATTAGCTTCTTCCACTGCTCATTACACAGATGAGATGTATCTATGTTGTCGCAGCAAGTCATGGAACGCTCATTCTCATTGTGTACGTTAATCCACTGTGTGATTATGCCATAATTTATCCTTTCTATGTAGATGGATATTTGGGTAGCTTGGGGTTATTAAAAATAAGGCTGATATGAACATTCTTGTTCTCTCCTTTGGTGAACATAGGTATGCATTTCTGCTGGGTATACCTAGGAGTGGAATTGCTGGGTCATAGGGCATGTATATTCAGCTTTAATAAATACTGACGGGCGCCGGCCCCGTGGCCGAGTGGTTAAGTTTGCGTGCTCTGCTTTAGTGGCCCAGGGTTTTGCCGCTTTGAATCCTGGGTGCAGACATGGCATCCCACATGCCACAACTAGAAGGACCCACAACTAAAAATACACAACTATGTACTGCGAGGCTTTGGGGAGAAAAAGGAAAAGTAAAATCTTAAAAAAAAAACCAAACAGGGGCCGGCCCAGTGGCACAGTGGTTAAATGCACACATTCTGCTTTAGCAGCCCGGGACTGGGGTTCACCAGTTTGGATCCTGGGTGCGGACACGGCACCGCTTGGCAAGCCATGCTGTGGTAGGAGTGCCACATATAAAGTAGAGGAAGATGGCACAGATGTGAGCTCAGGGCCAGTCTTCCTCAGCAAAAAGAGGAGGATTGGTAGCAGATATTAGCTCAGGGCTAATCTTCCTCAAAAAAAAAAAAAAAGATACTGACAAAGAAGCTTCCCACAGTATTGGTACCAATTTATAGCGTATGTATATACCAGCAGCTCTATAATTAAGCTGTAGGTATTTAATATTACTAAAATAATCTATTCTTTTATAACAAAATACATTATTTATTCAAATAAATAAATATATAATTAACTATAATTGTATTAATATAATTTCTTAACAACTTGAAATTGCCTATCTTTTTTTATTTTATCCATTCTGTATCAATACCAAATAAAATAGTGGTATTTCATTGTGGTTTTAATTTTTTTTCCATCTTTTGCCCATTTTTCTATTGGATTATCTACGTTTTACTTATTGATTTGTGGAAGCTATTTACATATACTGGATACTCTCATGAAGTATTCTTATAGAGATGTAAATGCTAACTCATGATACCAGAGGAACCAATGTCTTTGAGCAAACAGAGACTCAGGGAAAAAATCCATGATGGCAAGCCCTTACTTGGTGGCAGCTGGGCTTCCCGGGACTGTGGTTGAGAGAGCAGGAGATGCCAACACCATTGCTTGGATCAACTCCAGGAAACAAGAGCGTAACTTAAACTCAATCCAAAGAATATGCGACTTTGTTTTTCACTGGACAACTTTTTTGTCACATCTTCCAAAGAAAGTCACAAAGTGTTTGAGAGCAAGTTCCGGAATGAGGCATTCCTTCAAACTGTGGCCCATATGATTTATTGGCAAAGCAAGAAAGGTCCCTATATGGCGAATAACTGAGTGAATTCAGTTATTTATAAATTCAGATGAATTTATGAAGAAAATACTGGCCATTGTGACTCAAAGTTAGGGCTTTTCGGGTTAGCCCGTGTGAGACAGTCAGAGTGGCTGGACACTCAGGTAACAATGCCCACGTCTGCAGCCTCCGGCAGGCTGTCCCAGGGGTCCTCAGACTTCAACAGGAAGGGCCGATTACTCACCCTGACTGGCCCTCTGGAATATCTTCTCTCGCACCCAGTGGATCAGAGTGGTCACTTGCAGAACGGATTTGATAAGAGCCGTGAACACCTGTGGATCTGGCCTAACCTAGCCATGAAGCAAGCCTGCAAACAAGCAGCCAGACGCTGTTTTGCCTTTTGTGCCTGGCACTGTTTGTGATGACCAAGTGAAACTGCCACTGAAATTAAACCCATTTTCACCTTGCACGAAAGGACTGATTTCAGAGAAAGAAATACTTTAAATTCTAGGCGGTGTTAAGTCTGGCTCTCACCAGCTCTGAGATAAAACTGTGGGTGTGCTCCTGGATGCCGAGGGCGGCTGTGGCTACTCCATTTCCAACACAAGCCTGGCTCTGTCACAGCCAAGGTCACTCCCAGCGCCTCCCAGTTCTCTCACTGCCCCAGGCTGCAGGCTGAGGGAGCTGCCTCAGCCTGCCCCTCAGCCTCTTTCATTTCCTTTCTCCTTTGTCTCAAAAGATCCAGGCTGTTCCTTTTTTCCTTTCCCTTCTCTCCTGGGGCGGGATTTTAAACTCCACCATGATATTGTTTTCTCACTATCCCGCACCTTTATTATTGATGCCCAGTAGCTGGTCCCTTTCAAGTTTTTTTTTTTTAATTGAGTTCATAATAGTTTACATCATTGTGAGATTTCAATTGTACGTTATTTCTTGTCTGTCCCCACATAGGTGCTCCCCTTCACCCCCTGTGTCCATCCCCCACCGGCCTTCCCCTGCTAACAACTGAACTGTTTTCTTTGTTCGTGGGTTTGTCCATATTCCACATATGAGTGAAATCATCTGGTGTTTGTGTTTCTCACTCTGGCTTATTATGCTTAGCATGATTCCCTCCAGGTCCATCCATGTTGTTGCAAATGGGATGATTTTGTCTTCTTTCTGGCTGAGTAGTATTCCATTGTACATATGTACCACATCTTCTTTATCCAATCATCAGTTGGTGGGCACTTGGGTGGCTCCCATGTCTTGGCTGTTGTGAATAGTGCTGCAATGAACCTAGGGGTGCATATGTTACTTTGGATTGTTGATTTCAGGTTGTTTGGGTAGATACCCAGTAGTGGAATAGCTGGGTCATATGGTATTTCTGTTTTTGGTTTTTTGAGGAATCTCCATACTGTTTTCCATAGAGGCTGCACCAGTTTGCATTTCCACCAATAGTGGATGAGGGTTCCCTTTTCTCCACACCCTCTCCAACATTTGTTATTTTTAGTCTTAGTGATTATAGCCAATTTAACATGCATAAGGTGGCATCTTAGTGTAGTTTTGATTTGCATTTCCCTGATGATTAGTGATGTTGAACATCTTTTCATGTGTTTATTGGCCATCTGTATATCTTCTTTGGGAAAATGTTCATATCCTCTGTCCATTTTTTGATCTGACTTTTTTTTTATTGTTCAGTTGTGTGGGTTCCTTACATATCATGGAGATTAACCCCTTGTCAGATACATGATTTGCAAATATTTTCTCCCAATTGGTGGGTTGTCTCCTTGTTTTGATCCCCGTTTCTTTTGCTTTATAGAAGCTCTTTAGTCTGAAGTCCCACTTATTTTTTCTTTTGTTTTCCTTGTCAGAGAATCCCTTTCAAGTTTTTACTGTTGCCTTTCCTCTTCTCCACCATTTGTGTAATATTTTTCATCATCACCATTTTATGATTTTTCCATTCAACAGGGAAAAAAACGCTGTAAGTCTTGTATATACTTGAAGCTCTTTCCAGAACTGCTGAGCCCACCTTGCACCCTCTCCCCCCCATGCAAGCTTAGCAGCTGCCTGGCCTTCCCTCTCTCAGAACCCCACCTTGCCTATGGGGGGGGCGGGGAGGAGCAGTGCTGTCGTGTTGCCGTGGCAACTCGCAATCTGCTGAGTCAGCTAGTTTGGGGTGTGCTTGCTGAGGCCTTGGGTGCTGGCCTAGCCAGCTGCCCCTCACTCAGCGTGACAGGGAAACAACCCCATTCAGTGCCCTCCAAGTCTGGCACGATCACCAGCTCTCTGTGCTCGCTTGTCTTGGCAGTTACTCTCGGGTGTGAAGCTTGTGCCCAGGTGTGGGTCCACAGAAAGCTGTAAGTGTTTTCTCTGCAGGGAAATCAGTCCTTTATTCAAAAGAATGAATGCCTCAGGCTGAAATGGTGGTCCCTACTTGGTCTTCATGTCTTCATAAGGAATTTGGCTGGGGGCAGGGAAGAGAAAAGGACTCTACAAAATTGGAGGGGGAAATCAGACAGATTCTGTGTCTCATTGGCAGAGGCAGCTCGTATTGTATTTTTAATAACTTACCCTTCTTAAACTCGATGAGCAGCTCCTCATCCCACGGAAGAGTTCCTATGGCTGCCCTGTGGAATTTCTCTATTGAATGTTTCTCTATAAACTAGCTTAAACACAACATGGATGGATCCGTAGTCATTTAAAGACCACGTTGTAACAAAAGATCTCAGGTGCTAGTCACCAAGAGAGCCAGATCCCAGGGGGCAGAGGGGAGGAGGGGAGGGCTGGGGGAGGGGAGGCTGCCAGGCAGCCACAGCTGTCTCGGTGCTGAAGATAAAATCCCTCTTCATCAACTGTTGCCTGGTACTGCTGATATTAACAACCATGCTCAAACTGAAACTCAATTTCCTCATGGCTGTCAATGAAAGCAGAAGTAGCAACTGGAGCCAGGATGGCTGTCGCTGCTTGTCTGTCTGGGGATAAAGCCAGTTCAGCCCACAGCGTCCACTGACTGTAACCAGGAAAAGGCCCTGAACTCGGGCAGATTTCGATTTTAGTCTTAAGTCTGCCACTTACTAAACACGAATTTGGAAAATCAGCAGATTTCCTGTAGCCTCAGTGTCCTCTGATCTGCAGAATGGAATTGTGAGGAGGATAAAGCATAAATCCAGGTCCTGGCACAAATGCTGGCTGGCACTGTTCTGATTTCCCTCATTCGGTGCTGTAGAGAAGGGCCTGCGTCCTGAGGGCCAGGCAGACCTGCAGAGCAGCCGGGTTTCCTTCTTGCTGTCCAGCTGCCCTTACAAAGCCTCTTCCTCACGCCCCCACCTTCTTCAGCATCCTCTCCACCCTCCTCAGGTGACCAGCAGCCTCTCCTCAAGGAGAAATCGGAGTAGGCCCTTGGCTTTCAAGGACTTGTTATTGGCCATTTGGAGGCTTTTCAAAGATGACTCTGAGGTGTCAGAAGAGGAACCACATGTGACTCCGTTGGAGCTGGACCTGGAGCCTCCAGCACGGCTGTGAGGACGCTCAGTGCCTTCCTGGCCACTCTGCTACACTTCCTGTCACCGAATGCTGAAGAGAGACCCCCGGTAGGTATCCTAGCCCCCTCACAGAGGAGGACTCTCAGAATCCTTCAGGGACTTCTCCAGGGCTGCGTGGGGACAGACCCAGACTCCTCTCCTTTCTCCAGCGGCAGAAAGCTGGCCCGTTCCTGAGTGCCAGCCCTGAGGAACATCCTGTACGCCCTCCCAGCTCAGCCTCACACACTGTTCCCCCCAGGCTGGTGTCAGCGCTCAGCACTTGGTCAAGGCACTGGTCACGTTCTACTTTGGCTAACTCTTCGCTCCCTTCCGAAGACGCCACCTGACTTCCACCTCCACAGAGCAGTTTTGCAGGCTTTGGATATCGTACAAATGGACTCACAAGCTATCCTATTGTTGGACTTTCACAAATCTCTGGCTGTTTCTACCCTCTCTGGCATTGGAGGCCAGTGAGCTCCCCACTCACGGAGCTTTACCTGCCTGCAGGCACAGTCAGATCCAACTTCTGGAAAGAGAAGCCTTGAAAAAACAAAGCTTCCCCACCAAACACCTGATGGGAACCGTAACACAGGACCTCCAGCCCCGGCTTCCAGCTGGCTGGGATTCTAGTTGGCTTCCTGTGTGCTTCTCTTGCATATTTTGAGACCTGTGCACGCTAAGAAAAACCCACATGTGAAAATCCAAACCAAATAAAGCTGTTTAATCAGTGTCATTACAAAATGATGGTAATTTCCTTGCCTTGCAAAAGGATTCACTGTCAGCTTGTTTTAGGTAGTAAGCTCCCTCTTTATATTTTAAAATACGTAATTTAAAATGACTTGAACCAATTTTCAGGAACATTTTCATATATATATCAAGACATCTGATTGGACCATATTTATGTTTTCACCGTTTATTTATTTGTTCCTTTATCTGCCCTTCCCACCTGAGCTGTTAGTCACCGGGAGACCAGCGAGAGCCGGGAAGGAAGCCCTGGAGCGGAGCTGGTGCAAGAACGGCTGGGGATGGTATGGCGAGTTTCTTGGCTCCACGGGCTGGTGAAGGCTGCTTGATATTTGAGTTACAATTACTTCTTATGTCTATTTTCCCAGATTGTGGAGTACTTGAGGACAGGGGACATTTCAGTCTTTGTAAAGGAGTCTCTGGCGCAGAGCAAACATTCGATAAATGTATGCTGGCAAATAAATACGCCCGGCAAGAGAATAAGGAAGAGAGGGAGAGGTAGGCACGGAGGGAGGGGGAGAGAGAGAGAAAGGCAGGACGCAGGGAGGGAAGGAAGAAAAAAAGAAAAAAAGCAAGAGATGCGACGTGGCTGTGTTCCTGTGTAGGTGCGCGGATGGATACACAGATACATTTATACCACGACCTCACAAAGTTATCAAGCAGTAATTTACAAAGTTATGAAGAAATGCTATTTCTCTATAATTCTGAAACAGAAAAAGAGAAGTCTTTACACTCATACAAGCTTCACTGTGGTATGGAAATTTGAGAATTTAGCGTTAATTGCTACACAGAAAGCGAATGTAACTCTTATTAAATGTAACTCACAAGTTGCACTACTGGCTTTTTTTTTTGTCTGTTAATACAAACTGAATAATAAATGGTGAACAATCAACTTGTCATTGATAGTATTGATTGGAAGAAGGATTAGCGAGGTAGACCAGATTAGAACGTGGTCCCCAGTTCTCAGCGATCGCTGGAGCCAGCCTCTCCTGGTTAAGAGGGTTGGTTCCTTGCTCAGGCTCATTTTACTGCTATTTTTCCTTCCTTCTCCTCGCTGTGGTTTTACCCAGGAAATGGCACTGCGGTCACCTGGGAAACGGCTCTCGCGCTGGCCGGCAGGGCTTGGAGACCGCGCCCTGTCTCGTCACAGATTTGCATTTGCAGCTGGGCTCTGCTGACGTCGCCGGAGGACAGAAGGCTAATCCGATGACGCTGGGGAATGAGGGTGCGGGGCCCTGCGCGGCCACCTGACCTCCCGAGCGCTGAGCCGACGCCGCCCATCTGCCTCTGCCCGCGCCTGTTTCAGCTGTTAAACACGCCCATTTCTTCCCTTAAGAAGGAGGCTGCAAGGTGTTCTGTTTTGAAAATGATAAAAAATGGCACTGATGCTACTAATGCTCTCTGGATTGTAAGTGCGAGAGATCCTGTGGTATCTGACCGTGACCACCTTTCTTTTCACCATGTTCCCAAAGAGCCTGCAGGTTAGCAAGGAACTTGAGACTGGATGCGATGAGGACAAAGACCTTGGATTCCCCGTTTAGTTATGTTAATTTAAAAAATGGGGGGGGGGGTGTGCAGAGGGGCGCCTGGACGCTAGGGACTCCACGCATTCGTCCGCAGGCTGGGCCTTTTATTCTGCGGCTGCGGCGACAGCAGCCCCTTTCTCTGGCCGCTTGTGAGCCGAGCGGCCCCGCGCCCCATGGAGAGACTGTGCTCAGCTGCGCGCAGAGCGAGCGCGGTCTCGGATGCGCGCCGGGAGAGGGCGCCCCCCGCAGTGCTGTCGCATTTGCAGCTCCTCTCCTTTCCCTGATGCAGGGACGACAGCTACTGACACCTTTAGCTACCAGGTGCTCTTGAAAGCGCTTCCTATGCGCTTAAACTAAATTAAAGCGATTTAATTCCTATCACAGCCTGGGAGGAGGGCGCTGTTTGTATTCCGATCTCAGGCGCCGAGGTCTCCGGCCCCGCCCGGCCCCAGGGCGAGCAGCGGGCGACGGCACCTACGGCTCCCCCCGCGCAGCCCAGGCGACAAGCTTGGCCCAGAAGGGCGACACGGCAGGCTCTGGATTGTAGGTGCGGGGCCCGGGCTGCGACCTGCCGGGCGGGCACTTCCGCGTCTCGCTCGCCGCGGCGCCGGGAGCCCAGGGCGCTCCCCTCGGTCCTCTGCGGCCGCGCGGACCCGCGGGGCCTGGACGCCGAGCCGCCCCTGCCGCCCGGCCGCCCGGAGCGGTCGTTCCGCCCGAGCGCAGCGGGCTGCGAGGCCGAGGGCGGCGCCGACGCCCAGCGCTCCTGCGGGGCAGCGGGAGCCGGGGCGAGCGCGCAGGCGGGGACGGGGCGCCCAGGCCCGCTCGGAGCGCGGCGACGCCCGGCCTGCCGGCTGACCTTCCCCGGCCGACGCAGAGGAAGGGGCGTCCGGGGGCCGAGGAGAAGCCGGGGCGGCCGCGGCCGGAGCGGGGGAGCCGGGGAGGGAGGCCTCAGGCGGGCGCGCCGAGCGCCTCTCCCAGGAGGGCCCGCGAGCCGAGACACGGACGTGAGCAGTCGCCAGAAGACCTGGGGACAGGGCCTGGGGACAGGGCCTGGGGAGGGCTCTGGAGCAGGAATGGCCAGAGGTGCTGGGCAAGCAGAGGACAGTGGCAGGAGGCGACGCAAGGGGCTCCTGCGGGCCCCTGGGCCCTGGGGCGCGATGTGCGCGTCATGCTGACGCACCTGGTCAGCGAAGGGAAAGGCCCACAGCCGGCGCAGTTTGCCTGCAGGTTACACGAGGTTCTGCACACACGTCCGCTGACTCAGGGCCCTAGATTAAAAAGTAGTACTTCCTGTGAGTCAGGACCTGACTGCGTCTCCCCTCTGAGGCCGCTCAGCCCGCTGCACTCCTGAGCTGGACTCAAAAATGGGAAGGTACCGAGTCGATGCAGCAGCCGGCGGCCCCCTCCATCCCACACTCGCTGTTTCAGCGGGCGGCACTATGAGGCGGTTAGCATGACTGACCGTCCCCCGCGGGCCAGGCCTTGCTAAGGGATGTGGATCACGTGCGAGTGATTTGAGGAGTGCTCTATTTGAATTTGCATTGAACTTGATAAAATCATTCCCATGTATGTGATGGATCTTATCTATCCTCTTTTACACTTGAGGCCTGACGGGATATTGCTTGCCCAGAGTTACAGATGTAGCACATGGCAGAGCCTCAACTTGAAATCGGTTCGGTGGGTGTTCCAGTTTGATATAAAGAGACGTACAGTGAATGGGGAGAGTGATGTCAGTTGGCGCATTTGCAGACTGGGGCCTTGGGCCAACCCAAAGAGTGGTGAGTAAAGGATAGGATAGAGGAAAAAGAATGAGAGAAACTGGGACAGCTATGTATGTGTGTTCCGATATTTGAATGTGCTTGCAATATTACAACATAATAAGTGGGAATAAAGAAAAGGTAAGAATTTGGAATAAGTATTTTGAAAGAGAAAGAGAGAACTAAAGACAGAACGGAAGAGAATATTTAGCAAATTAAGTGATCAGGGTTTTATTTGTTTTTCCTGTGAAGGTGAATCATTTGTTATTTTTTGTGATCTGTCTCAAAGATAATGAGCCCGAGTTCCTGCTCTGCAATCCAAGCACAGTTGTCAAAAATCTAAAACGCTGGAGCCGGCCCCATGGCCTAGTGGTTAAGTTTGCGGGCTCTGCTTCAGCGGCCCAGGGTTTCGCCGGTTCCAATACTGGGCGCAGACATGGCACCACTTGCCAAGCCGTGCTGAGGCGGCATCCCACATGCCACAACTAGAAGGACCCACAACTAAAAAATATACAACTATGTACCAGAGAGCTTTGGGAGAAAGAATAAAATCTTAAAAAAAAAATCTAAAACGTTTTTTATTTAGTAATACCCAAGGCTTTGATTAAGATGAGATGTCCAGAGTGAAGTTGAACCCCCTAGGTCACACCATGCACAAAAATTAACTCAAAATGGACCCCAGACCTAAATGTAAGAACTAAAACTATAAAACTCTTGGAATATAATAGGAGTAAATTTTCATAACCTTCAGCAATGGCCTCTTAGATACGGCACCAAAAGCACAAGCAACAAAAGAAAAAAATAGATGTTAGACTTCAACAGAATTAAAAACGTTTGTCCTACAAATGATACCATCAAGAAAGTGAAAAAACGTCCACAAGATAGGGTTGTCTATATCAAATTATTTGCAAATCATGTCTGATAAGGGACTTATGTCCAGAATATGTAAAGAACTCTTATAATTCAATAATGAAAAGACAAATAACCGAATTAAAAAATGGGCAAATGATTTGAATAGACATTTAGCCAAAGAAAATATACAAATGGCCTATAAACACATGAAAAGATGCTCAACAGAATCTTAGGGAAATGCAAATGAAAACCACAATGAGATATCACTTTATACCCACAGATGGCTGTAATCAAAGAGACACACAATACCAAGTATTGTCAAGGATGTGGAGAAATTGGAACCCTCATACAATGATGGTGGAAAAGTTAAATGGTGCTGCTCCTTTGGAAAAACGTTTGGAGATCCTTAAAAAATTAGACAAAGAGATATCATATGACCCGGCAATTCTTGGATATATACCCAAGAGAAATGAAAACATGTCCACATAAAACTTGTACATGGATGTTCATAGCAGCATTATTCAAAATAGTAAAAAACTGGAAACAACCCAAATGTCTACGAACTGATGAAAGGATAGGCAAAAATGTCATCTACCCATACAAAGAAATATCCTTCAGCTATGAAAAGAATACATGCTACCATGTGGATGAACCTTGAAAACATTATGTGAAGTGAAAGAAGCCAGACACGAGAGACATACATATTGTGTGATCCCATTTATTCGAAATGTCCAGAATAGGCAAATGCATAGAGACAGAAGGCAGGTCAGTGGCTGCCAGGGGGCGGGAGTGAGGGTGGAGAGTGGGGAATGACTGCTAATTGTATGGGGTTTCCCCTGGGCGTGAGGAAATGTGCTAAACTTAAGGTTGTGAGGACGGCTGCACAACTGTCTATATACTTAAAAACACTGAATTTTATACTTTAGATGGGTAAATTTTTGGTATGTGAATTATATTTCAATAAAGCTGTTTAAAAAAAGATGGAATGTCCTAGGGAAAGGAAGCTTTGCAAAGGGAAGACTATGAAGTGCAAACTCCTTGGTGTGGACCTGAGGGTTCTCCTTGGCCAGTCATCACAGGCAATCTTCCAGTCTCTAGAAACATCCCCATCTCTATAAGCACATTCATCTCTACTCTCATCCCCTGGACTCTAGGCTCTGTCACACTGACATCCTCACCACTCCTCAAACATGAAGCCATGCCATTCCCGTGTCCCTGACTTTGCTTCTCCCATTCCCTTGGATGGAAACTCCTACACATCCTTCAAAGCCCATGCTCAACCAGGAAGTCTACGGTCTCACTCTGTATTCCCCTAGCCCTGATACTTCTAAAATGGCACTTCAGTTATAAGTGGATCACAAGCAGATGGAAAGAAAAGTCTGCATCTCGTTTAGGTGGAAAGTCATCAGAAAAGTTTTAAGCCTTCATGCAGAATGTGCACATACACAATGGCAGAAAGGAGGCTCTCTTCGTAGGTGTGAGAGGAGGTTACAAAGATCCGGAGGAAGGAAACGGATGGGCAGAGGGAGGATAACGCTGCCTTCCGCTCCCTGAGCTGTGCTATGACTTTCTTCATTTAATCTTCACAACCCTGTTAGGATAAGCGCGTTGATATTTGTAATGTGCCTACAACAGTATCTGGCGCATGCTACGTGCTAAATATTTTCTTGTTAAATGAAATAAACATAATGGAAAAGCAATAGTCCCATTATTATCCCCATTTTACAGTGGAAGAACTCAGGCACCAAGGCACTGGAGGGTCAATAAGCTGCCCAAAGCTTCGTCCTGGTGAGTCACAGCGGCCCAGTGTGGCCCAATCCTATATGAGAGAAAAGAAAGTAAAGAAGAAAGTGGGATGCTGAGAAACGGAAAGAGCAACCAGCTTTTCTGATTCAAACGTGTTGGCAGGTAGGGGTTTGGGATTCGCTCTCTTGCCCGTGGGACCGAGGGGCGGCCGAGAGGAGGGCTCCTTATCAGTAGCTCTGAACGGAGATTTACTACAGGAGGGAAGGAGTCTCCTCTGTAACTGCCTATTAAAGAAATATTGTTCTAAAAAATATTTAAGAATAAAAGGAATTTCAAATGACATTTTCAGGTTATCTAATAGCCAGGAATACCATTTATGTTAGAATTTAAGGGAAAAAGCAGAAAACTTAATATAGTGTGATAATGACTACATTTGGAAAAAAAAAGCAAGAGTCACATGAAGAGAGAAAAAGTTGAAGGGGCCTGAATTTAACATTCATTTCTAGCAACAAGTCTTTTAGTTTGTTTCTTTTAATTTATTTCAAATTATATGAAGTAATGGGTTTTCAGAAAGTCGTTCCTTGTTGAGTATGCATTATTTTAACGACAGAAACATAAACATTAAGGATTTAACTTTTAAAAGGAAAAAATAAATAAGCCAGTGGGAGGACGAGGACTGAATTTCTGTCCCGATTCCTGGCTGGAGGAGAGTTTGTGCCGGCCGTGGAGAGGGCTGAACTGCTCCAAGTCCTCTGAGTGTCATGGACCCCGCGGAGGAATGTTTTCTGGGTTTTGCAGAAATACTTTCCATTCCCTTGTACTTTTTCACACGAAGATGGTTCTTCTATACATTTAGATAAAACTTTCTTTATATTGTTTGCCTGTCCACAGCCCTTGGCTGATACAGCTCGTTCGCAACCTTCTCTGAGCATCAGAATCCTGAGGAAACTTTTAAAATATACCAATGCCTGGCTCCTGTCCCAGGACACTGATTTAATTTGAGTGGATTGGCCCAGGCATCAGTATTCTGGATGATTCTAATGGGCAGTCAGGACCGGGATGCATGGGGCTCCACAACATTTGACTCCCCCATTGGCTCATGATTTCTGACCAAATATATTTTTCTCCTAGAACTGTGGAAATTGGAGAATTGTATTTCCCTCTTGGAAATGTGGACACGAGGAAGAGAGGCTGAGCCCTGTGCTGGTGTGCAGAGTGCTGAGGCCAAGAGCACGATGGTTACGTGTGAGGTGGTATTATGGCAACACCAACTGGGAGACACGGAGAAGACGGTTGGGAAGAGCCGAGGGAGTCCTGAAAGAGATTGCCAGCAGGAGAAAATTAACTCAGCTCTCGTGGCCTTCCAGCTCCCAAGGCCAGTGTGCATGAGGCTGACCCTTGTCTTCTTGAAATGAAGTGTAACTCTTTCAAAGTAGGAAGCTGGGAATTTTCTCCACTAGAATCAAGGAGGAGAATGAAAAGGCAGGAAATAAGAACTGGGAGATTTCTTGAGAGTGGATATTCTGCTAAGGTCGCTGCCTTATAAGGGAGTCCTTGACCTGAGGTCCATGAACTGATGGGCTGCTGGGAGTGATGAGCTCCTCAGAAGCTCAGGTAGACGTTTATGGGCATTTGTGCATAACTGCATTTTATAGAGGATAAGATCTACAAGTTTTATTCTCAAAGGGACCCACGAACCTAATAATTAAAAACAACCACCCTATGAGAATAGAACATTTCAAGAACATCTATCTTTCCAAACCCTAGGTAGGAATTTAAATATTTTTAAAATAATAATGACTACATTAATCCTCCAGAGAGAAAGATCAGTGTGGTCAGTGCAAATTTTAAGTGATGTGTGTGTATTCTGTGTTTACGTGTGTGCGTTTATTGGACCTCAGGCTGGCTTTACAATTTGTGTGGAAGAATAATAGTGGCTGTTGGAGTCATGTAACTCTCACACACTTTGGTGGGCATGTAATTTGATACGGCCATGTCGTAAAACTATTTTGCATTATCTACTAAAATTATAGTGAGCAGCATGGGGTGCGCATGTGCATCGAAGAGTGTTCACAGCCGCGTTATTCTTAATAGTCAGCAAGTGTGATGACCTCGCACAGTGGGCTGGATAAACAAACTGTGGCAGTCATAAAATGGGATTCTATGCAGCAAAGAAAGTGAATGAAATACAGCTACATAGAACAATATGTATGTAGGAAACTCATACACATAATATTGAATGAAAGAAAGGAGACACAAAAGGAAACCCACTGACCAGTTCCAAAGGTAATCTGAGGCGTTAGAAGTGCGGATGGGGCCACCTCTGGGGCATAAGCAGGCTTCTGGGGGTGGCATGTCCTATTTCTTGGTGGGTACTTGGGTATGTGCACTTTGTGATAATTCAGCAAGCTTTACATTTACGGTTTGTTTTCTTTTATCTCTAAATTTTACACTCTAATTAGAAAAAAGATTTCTGCTTTTATATCTGCAAACACATATGTACTACATTACATTTAAATGTCAAAGGTCTTGCATGCACAATACAAAAAGAATTGCTACAAACATAAAACACAGAATATTGGAAAAATAAATGAAAAGGGATTTGACAAAAGAATGACAAGCAGTCACGCGGTTTCTAAACAGTGGCACAGTGGGAGCTGTTGGGAACCTGCCACCCTTCCGTAGTTTTGGCAAGGAAGAAAGCAATAATTCAGTGGATTTAGACAGTTTATTCCTCATGCCACAGCATACAGCATAAGCTTCATGTTGGAACTGGTTCCTCCTACCCTCCAAGTCCATGTGGGCTGTGTGGTGGCCCGGGGATGTGGAACACACAGGTGCTCCATGTCACACCTGGGGAACCCCAAGCTTAGGAGACCCCCAAACTTAGAGGGGGGCTGCTGGCAAACCTACCCATTCCTCTCCCCAGAGAGAGACATGTTCCTTATTTCCCTGAAATGTAAGCAAATCTCTGGGGAGAATTTTTGTTCTCTATTTTTAATTTGAAAATAAATTATGATTTTTTTTTTTGAGGAAGAGTAGCCCTGAGCTAACATCCGTGCCCCATCTTCCTCTCCTTTATATGTGGGATGCTGCCACAGCATGGCTTGATAAGCGGTACTAGGTCTGCACCCGGGACAAACCAAACTGGCCAGCCCCGGGCCGCTGAAGCAGAATGTGGGAACTTAACCACTCTGCCACCGGGCTGGCCCCTAAAGCGTTATTTTCTGTAACTCGGTCAAATGATTTGAAAAATTATAGCTAATTGGAAAGAGAAAGTGGTACTAATTATAGTTAGAACTTTTCACTTCGCAGTTTCCTTGTCGAAATTCTTCTAGGAATCACTGGTGTGAACACAGGAAACTCTCTACCCCGTGTAAACACAGGGAAATGTATCTTCAAGATTCTCTTTCCTCCCAGCATGAAAGTGATTGCAGACAACAGCCAGAGCTCCCAAAGGCGACACCTTCAGTATGCTCGGCGCCTCGTCAGTCAATGACTGATCTGACATGCGGCAGATAACAGTTTACTCACAGCCAAAAAACCTGAGAAGGAAGAAGTTTCTTTTTTACCTTCAGGAAATAATAAATGCTAGACCAACGTATCTTTAGTGTACTACAGGTAGAAACACAGCACTTTGAAATTAAGACACACCAGGCAGCCCCTCCCGCAGAGCCTGCTCCTGTGAACAGATCCCTGAGGGCCAAGGCACACTGTGAGGACGGCAACTTGCCGGGCAATGTCATAGCCCCGGCCACTGTCCTACTGCAGACGCCCAGTGAGGGGCAGGGCGCTCACGTGGTGGGTGCCAGAACAAGGGCTGAACTAAACGTGACATCTGTATCAACCCTTCATGCTAAGTTTTAAAAGCCATTGTGTCTGTTTGTTGAGATTACAAAGTTTTCGCCGCCCGTGCACTGGCATAAAAGAACACACGTGCTGTGGCATCCATGCATTCAGTCAAGCATTTGGATTCCAGTTTAGACCCATGAGATCAAGGTACAATTTTACACATCCATAATTTCTGTCACCTTTTCTGCCAAAAAAAAAAAAATCTTTGACAAACGGTTACATTTCTGTAGAGTGTGAAGAAGGAGAGGTGTGTGACTAAGCCCCAGTGTCCTGAGCTGGCAGCCCTGAAGATTCCGCTTGTCCTGTGGAGCTGGGAGCTGAGAATGTGCTGGAGCCCTGAGACAGCACTAGCTGTGCAGCTTGCAAGGGAGCAGACCACGGGTTCAGAAGGCCACACTACCCAGGCTATCCTGCTAGACATGGTTAACCAGGATCCTAAATGCTGATGAATTCTCGGGAAGAAGAATGAGGTAGAGAAGAAGCTCATCTTTACTGAGTGCCTATTGTGTGTCTGGTTAGGTGTTTTCTACACCTTGTCCTATGCATGACAAAGCTCCGAGGTGGAACATATGCAGTCCACTGTGCCTACAGCTCAATGACAAGCATCCATCATTGCCTCCCCACCCAGACTCTTCTTTCAGGGATGCTGGGCTGGCCATTGCCCCTGGAGCTGGCCCCCCGTTGGACCAGGGGCAGATACTTGGCCCAAGCTGGGTCAATCAGATTTTTCTCCAAGGAGTTCTAGAACACAGGTACTAAGAAGAGGTTGGTTAGCTGTGGGAGCAGAGCTGCAACACCGTGTGTGGTCAACAGCGCAAGCCATCACTGCAGGAGACCAAACCTACAGGCAGAGAAAGTACCAGTGAGAAGAGAACCCACAAGTTAGCCAAGACAGACAGCTTCCAGAAATAAGTGGAGAAAAAGAACTCCACTGCTGTGTGGAAGACAAAAGGTTTTCTGGGGCCGGCCTGGTGGTGCAGCGGTTGAGTGCGCATGTTCCACTTTGGCGGCCTGTGGTTCACCGGTGCAGATCCCGGTGCAGACATGGCACTGCTTGGCAAGCCGTGCTGTGGCAGGCGTCCCACATATAAAGTAGAGGAAGATGGGCACGGATGTTAGCTCAGGGCCAGTCTTCCTCAGCAAAAAGAGGAGGATTGGCAGCAGATGTTAGCTCAGAGCTAATCTTCTTCTTCTTCTTCTTCAAAAAAAAGAGGTTTTCTGATTTCCTAGTGCAATGTAGCTGGACACCATTTTCTTTGTTCCTGGTGTAAAAGAATGTATGCCCTAAACCCAGTCTGGGAAGGAACCTAATTTTCTGTGATGTAATTCTCAATCTTCATCTGGAAAGAAATTAGCATTCTTTTTTTAAAAAAATTTTTTATAACATTTATTTATTTTATTGAGGTAACATTGGTTTATAACATTATGTAAATTTCAGGCGTACATCCTTCCATTTTGGTTTTTGTGTAGACTACATCACGTTCAACACCCACAGACTAATTACCATCCATCATTGTAAACATGTACCTAGTCACCCCTTTTATTCTCCTCCCTCACCACTTCCTCTCTGGTCACCACCAATCTAGTCTCTATATCTATGTGTTTGTTTGTTGTTGTCGTTGTTTTTATCTTCTACTCATGAGTGAGATCATACAGTATTTGACTTTCTCCCTCTGATTTATTTCACTTAGCATGATACACTCAACGTCCATTCATGTTGTTGCAAATGGCTAGATTTCACCCTTATGGCTGAGTAGCATTCCATTGTGTATATGTACCACATCTTCTTTGTCTGTTCGTCCCTTGATGGGCACCTAGGTTGCTTCCAAGTCTTGGCTATCGTGAATAATGCTGCAGTGAATATAGGGGTGTATTTATCTTTATGCATTCATGTTTTCATGTTCTTTGGATAAATACCCAGCAGTGGAATAGCTGGATCGTATGGTAGTTCTATTCTTAAGTTTTTGAGGAATCTCCATACTGTCTTTCATAATGGCTGCACCAGTTTGCATTCCCACCAGCAGTGTATGCAAGTTCCCTTTCTCCACATCCTCTCCAAGACTTGTTATTTCTTGTTTGTTAATTATAGCCATTCTGATGGGCTGAGGTGATATCTCATTGTAGTTTTGATTTGTATTTCCCTAATAATTAGTGATGTTGAACATCTTTTCATCTGCCTGTTGGCCATCTGTGTATCTTCTTTGGAAAAATGTCTGTTGAGATCTTTTGTCCATTTTTTAATTGGGTTGTTAGTTTTTTGTTGTTGTTGAGATGTATGAGTTCATATATTTTGGATATTAACCCCTCATCAGATATATGGTTTGCAAATGTCTTCTCCCATTGTTAGGTTGTCTTTTTGTTTTGTTGATGGTTTCCGTGGCTGTGCAGGAGCTTTTTACTTTTTTTTTTTTTTAGGAAGATTAGCCCTGAGCTAACTACTACCAATCCTCCTCTTTTTGCTGAGGAAGACTGGCCCTGAGCTAACATCTATGCCCATCTTCCTCTACTTTATATGTGGGACCCCTGCTGCAGCATGGCTTTTGCCATGTCCGCACCTGGGATCGCACCGGCTAACCCCGAGCCGCTGAGAAGTGGAACGTGAGAACTTAACCGCTGCACCACCAGGCCGGCCCAGCTTTTTACTTTGATGTAGTCCCATTTGTTAATTTTTTTCTATTGTTTCCCTTGCCTGGTCAGATATGGTATTTGAAAAGATACTGCTAGACCGATTTCAAAGAGCATGCTGCCTATGTTTTCTTCTAGAAATTTTACGGTTTCAGGTCTTACATTTAAGTCTTTAATCCATTTTGAGTTTATTTTTGTGTACGGTGTAAGATAAAGGTCTACTTTCATTCTTTTGCATGTGGCTGTCCAGTTTTCCCAACACTATTCATTGAAGAGACTCTCCTTTCTCCATTGTATGCTCTTGGCTCCCATGTCGAAAATTGGCTGTCCATACATGTGTGGGTTTATTTCTAGGCTCTCGATTCTGGTCCATTGATCTGTGTGTCTGTTTTTGTGCCAGTACCATCCTGTTTTGGTTACTATGGCTTTGTATATTTTGAAATCAGGCAGTGTGATACCTCCAGCTTTGTTCCTTTTTCTCAAGATTCCTTTGGCTATTTGGGGTCTTTTGTTGTTCCATATAAATTTTAGGATTCTTTGTTCTATTTCTGTGAAAAATGTTGTTGGAACTTTGATAGGGATTGCACTGAATCTGTAGATTGCTGTAGGAAGTATGGACATTTTAACTATGTTAATTCTTCCAGTCCAAGAGCATGGAATATCTTTCCATTTCTTTGTGTTTTCTTCAATTTCTTTCAACAATGTTTTATAGTTTTCAGTGAACAGGTCTTTCACCTCTTGCTTAAATTTTTTCCTAGGTAATTTTGTTGTTGTTGCAATTATAAATGGGATTGTATTCTCTCTTTCTTTTTTAAGGATTTGAAAATTTATTCATTTATTTTTGGTAAGGAAGATTGGCCTTGAGCTAACATCTGTTGCCAATCTTCCTCCCTTTTCCCTTTTTTTTCCTCCCCAAAGCCCCAGTACATAGTTGTGTATCCTAGCTGTAAGTCATTGTGGTTCCTCTTTGTGGGATGCTGCCACAGCACGACTTGATGAGCAGCGTGTAGTCCATGCCCAGGATCCAAACCAGTGAACCCCAGGCCACCAAAGAGGCGTGCACGAACTTAGCAACTCGGCCACGGGGCCAGCCACTAGGATTGTATTCTTAATTTCTTTTTCTCTTACTTCGTTGTTAGTGTCTAGAAATGCAACTGATTTTTGTATGTTGATTTTATATCCTGCAACTTTACCGTATTCATTTATTATTTCTAAAAGTTTTTTGGTGGATTCTTTAGGGTTTTCTATATGTAAAATTATGTCATGTCATCTTCAAATAGTGACAGTTGCACTTCTTCCTTTCCAGTTTGGATTGTTATTTCTTTTACTTGCCTGATTGTTCTGGCTAGGACTTCCAATACTATGTTAAATAAGAGTGGTGAAAGTGGGCATCCTTGCCAGGTTCCTGTTCTTAGAGGGATAGATTTCAGTTTTTCTACAGTGAGTATGATGTTAGCTGTGGGTTTGTCACATATGGCCTTTATTATGTTGAAGTATTTTCCTTCTATACCCATTGTATTCAGAGGTTTTTTTTTTTTTAATCATAAGTGGATGATGTATCTTGTCAAATGCTTTCTTTTTATCTATCGAGATGATTGTGTGATTTTTATTCTTCATTTTGTTAACGTGATATATCACATTGACTGATTTGCGGATGTTGAACCATCCCTGAATCCCTGGAATAAATCTCGCTTGATCATGGTGTGTGATCTTTTTAATGTATTGTTGTATTCAATTTGCTAGTATTTCATTGACGAGTTTTCCATCGATGTTCATTAGTGATATTGGCCTGTAATTTTCTTTTTTCATGTTGTCCTTGTCTGGTTTCAGTATCAGGGTAATGTTGGTCTCATAGAATGAGTTAGGAAGCTTCCCCTCCTCATCAGTTTTTTGGAAGAGTTTGAGAAGGATAGGGATTAAGTCTTCTTTGAATGTTTGGTAGAATTCACCAGGGAAGCTTCTGATACTGGACTTTTATTTTTTGGGAGGTTTTTGATTACTGTTTCGATCTTCTTACTGGTGATTAGTCTATTCAAATTCTTTATTTCTTCTTGATTCAGTTTTGGAAGGTTGTATGATTCTAAAAATTTATCATTTCTTCTAGATTATCCAATTTTTTGGCTTATAGCTTTTTGTAATATTCTCTTATAATCTTTTGTATTTCTGAGGTGTCCATTGTTGGATCTTATCAAATGCTTTCTCTGCATCTATTGAGATGATCACGTGGTTTTTATTCATGATTTTGCTAATGTGGTGTATCACATTGCTTGATATGCAGATGTTGATCCATCCCTGTGTCCCTGGTATAAATCCCACTTGATCACAGTGTATGATCCTTTTGATGTATTGCTGTATTCAGGTTGCCCTATATTTTGTTGAGGATTTTTGCATCTATCTTCATTAGTGATGTTAGCCTATAATTTTCCTTCTTTGTATTGTCCTTGTCCAGCTTTGGGATCAGGGTGATATGTTGGTCTTGTAAAATATGCTGGGAATTGTTCCATCTTCTTCAGTTTTCTGGAATAGTTTGAGAAGGATAGGTATTAAATCTTCTTTGAACGTTTGGTAGAATTCTTCAGAGAAGTCATCTGGTCCTGGATTTCTATATTTGGGGAGGTTTTTGATTACCGCTTCAATCTCTTGTGATTGGTCTATTCAGATTCTCTATTTCTTCTTGGTTCAGTTTTGGGAGGTTGTAAGAGTGTAAGAATTTATCCGTTTCCTCTAGATTATCCAATTTGTTAGCATATAGTTTTTCACAGTATTCTTTTATAATCCTTTGCATTCCTGTAGTATCCATTGTAATTTCTCCTCTTTCATTTTTAGTTTATTTGAGCCTTCTCTCTTTTTTCTTACTGAGTTTGGCTAAAGGTTTGTCAATTTTGTTTATCTTCTCAAAGAACCAGCTCTTAGTTTCATTGATCCTTTCTACCATTGTTTTGGTTTCAATTTCACTTGTTTCTGCTTTTATTTTTGTTATTTACCTCCTTCTGCTGACTTTTGGCTTTGTTTGTTCTTCTTTTTCTAGTTCTCTTAGGTGTAGTTTAAGGTTGCTTATTTGAGATTTTTCTTGTTTGTTAAGGTGGGCCTGTATTGCTAAGAATTTCCCTCTCAGGACTGCTTTTGCTGCATCGCATATGAATTGGTGTGGTGTATTTTCATTTCTATTTGTCTCTAGATATTTTTTGATTTCTCCCTTAATTTCTTCAATGATCCATTGGTTGTTCAGTATTATGTTGTTTAGTCTCCACATGTTTGTCACTTCCCCAGCTTTTTTCTTGTAGTTGATTTCTAGTTTCACAGCATTACGGTCAGAAAATTTGCTTGATGTGATTTCAATCTTCTTAAATTTATTGAGGTTTCCCTTTTTCCCAACATATGGTTTGTCTTTGAGAATGTTCCATGTGCCCTTGAGAAGAATGTGTATTCTGCTGATTTTGGATGCAGTATTTTATATACATCTATTAAGTCCATCTGGTCTAGTTTTTTGCTTAGTTCCACTATCCTTGTTGACTTTCTGTCTGGCTGTCTATACATTGATGAAAGTGGGGTGTTAAGGTATCCTACTATTATTTTGTTGCTGTTAATATCAATTAATAGTTACTTTATATACTTTGGTGCTCTTGTCTTAGGAGCATATATAAATGTTGTGTCCTGTTGGTCGAAGGTCCCTTTTATCATTATATACTGCCCCTCTTTGTTTCTCATTGTCTTTTTTATCTTCAAGTCTCTACTTTGTCTGATATAAGTATGGCAACACCTGCTTTCTCTTGTTTGCCATTAGCTTGGAGTATCATCTTCCATCCCTTCACTATGAGCCTGTGTTTTCATTTAAAGCTGATATGTGTTTCCTGGAGGCAGCATATTGTTGGATCTTATTTTTTAATCCATCCAGCTGCTCTGTGTCTTTTGATCAGGGACTTCAATCCATTTACATTTAGAGTGATTATTGATATATGAGGGCTTAATGCTGCCACTGTATCACTTGCTTTCTGGTTGTTCTGTATTTCCCTTGTTTCTTGTCCTATGTATTTCCGACTGGCAGTTCAGTTTGGTGATTCTCTATGATGGTTTTTTCAATTTTCTCTTTATTTATCATTTGTGTCTCTGTTCTGATTTTTTTTAGTAGTTACTGTGAGGTTTGTATAAAAGATCTTGTAGATGAGATAGTCCATTTTCTGATAGCCTTTATTCCCTTAGTCTAAGCAGGTTCCATCCCCTTGCTCTTCCCCTTCTAAGTTGTTGTCAAGACTTATTCCATTTTGTGTTGTGGGCTCATGGTTAAAATGAAGTGATTATATTTCTTCTTGATGTTTTCCTTACCTTTATCTTTAAAGTTATAATTGAGTGTTTGCTAATCTGTTCTGATGAAGAGTTGCAATTTTCTGATTTTGTGTGCCTATTTATCTCCTTGCTCAAGACTTTGTAAACTCTTCTCTTTTTTTTCAGGTATGAGGGCCTTCTTGATCATATCTTGTAGCGGCAGTCGGGGGGGCGGGTGGTGTCTTGTGATGATGAACTCCCTCAGCTTTGGTTTATCTGGAAAAGTTTGTATCCATCGTATCTGAGGGATATTTTCACTGGATAGAGTATTGTTGGCTGAAAGTTTTTGTCTTTCAGAATTTTGAATATATCATTCCACCCTCTCCTATCCCATAAGGTTTCTGCTGAGAAATCTGTGGAAAGCCTGACAGAGATTCCTTTGTAGGTTATTTTCTTCAGCCTTGCTGCCCTTAATATTTTTTATTTGTCATTTACTTTTGCTGGTTTTACTAAAAATGTCTTGGAGTAGGTCTTTTTACATTGATGTAATTATGAGTTCTATTAGCTTCTTTTACTTGTCATTCCAGCTCATTCCATAGGTTTGGGAAGTTCTCAGCTATTATTTCTTTGAACAAGCTCTCTGTTCCTTTCTCCCTATCTTCTCCCTCTTGAATATCTATAATCCTTATGTTGCATTTCCTAATTGAGTCGGATGTTTCTCAGAGAATTTCTTCATTTCTTTTTGGTCTTAGTTCTCTGTCCTCCTCCATCTGAAGCACTTCCATTTTCCTATCTTCTAAATTGCTAATTCTATCCTCCATAATAACAGCTCTGTTATGTAAGGACTGCAAATTTTTCTTTATCTTATTCATTTTGTTTTCATCTCCAAACTTTTTGACTGGTTTTTATTTATCATTTCAATCTCTTTTGTGACAAATTCCCTCTGTTCACTAGTTTTGTTCCTCATTTCACTGATCTGTCTTTCTGAGTTATCTTGTAACTTGTTGAGTTTATTTTGATAGCTATTGTGAATTCTCTGTCATTTAGATTTTAGATTTATGTGCCTTCAGGATTGATTTCTGGGTGTTTGTCTTTTTCCTTCTGGTCTGGAGTCTTAATGTACTTCTTCATAATATTTGATGGGATTTTTGTGTTTGCATAGTGATAGTTTCTGGTTGCAGATTCCACCTGCTACCCTGGGGGGAGCAGGAGCTGTGTATTCTGAGCTCATTGTGATCCCTGTCAGCTGTGCCTGTCCGTGCCTGTACCACTCCTGGGGACTGCAGTGGCCCTGTGGGCTCTCCCACTGGATGAGAAAGTGATCATGCAAGGGCTCAGGGCTGATGCCTGAGGCAGGGACCCCTTTGGGGCCACAGTGGTACGATGGGTGCTTGTGGCAGCTGGGAACTTGCTCACCTAGGCCTGCAGATCCACTGCCATCTCCTCCTAGGTCACACCAGGTATTGTGCTTATTGGGCAAGCCCTCCCCACTGGGTCCAAGTGAGAGACCACTCCCAGGGACCACAGCAGTACTGTGGGCTCTCTCACAGGACAAGAAAGCCATCACACGGGGGCTCAGGGCTGCTGTCACTTGCTTTCACAGTCCTGTTGAGACATTCTCCACTGTTTGGGGCCACAGTGGTACCATGGGTGTTCATGGCAGTTGGGAACTCGTTTGCCTGGATGTGCAGATCCACTGCTGTCTCCTCCTAGGTCAGGTCAGCCATTGTGCTTGGTGGGCAGGGCCTCCCTACTGGGTCTAAGCCTGGGTGGCTCCCTGGGGACCATGGCAGCACCGTGGGCTCTCCCACCAAAGGAGAAAGCAATCACATGGGGGCTCATGGCTGTCATCACCTGTTCCCACATTTGCACGGAGGTGGGCTCCTACCCTCAGGGCTGCAGTGGTACAATGAGCACTCCAGCTAGGAGAGCAGCTGCACACATGTACAGAGTGGCTAGGGGGCCAGACAGTGCTCACCTATCTCCACCACCTCCCCAGGGGTAGTCCATCCTCCTTCAGATGTATAGCTGTGTGGGTCTCTCAGGAGTCCTGATCTGCTGTGTGGGTATCCTCTGTTGATCAGTGAATGTCCATTTAGTTGTAATTCAAAGGGGGAGAGGCAAAGGGAACAGCTCACTCCACCATGTTGCTGATGTCACTCTCTAGATCTTGTTTTTTTATCCAATAAGCCACCCTATGTCTTTTGATTTGAGCATGCAGTCTATTGACATTTAAAGTAGCTATTGATAAGTAGGTACTTATTGCCATTTTGTTCCTTTTTTCCCAGGTGTTTTAGTAATTTTCTCTGTTCCTTTCTTCTTCTCTAGGTCTCTTACCTTGTGGTTTGATGATTTTCTTTAGTATTATGTTTGGGTTCCTTTCTCTTAATTTTTTATTTTTTTATTGAGGTTATGATAGTTTACAACCTTGTGAAATTTCAGTTGTACATTATTATTTGTCAGTCATATTATAGGTGCACCAGTTCACCCTTTGTCCCTACCCCCCTTTCCCCTGGTAACCACTAATCTATTCTTTTTGTCCATGTGTTTCTTTATCTTCTACATATGAGTAGAATCATACAGAGTTTGTCTTTCTCTCTTAATTTTTAATATATTTATTATAGGTTTCTTGTTTGTGATTACCACGAGGTTCATATATAATAACCTACATATATAACAATCTATATTAAGTTGAAGACTTCTTAAGTATCACTTCTTGCTAAAAGCTCTACTCTTTTACTCCCCTCCTCCCACAATTTATGTTTTTGATATCATATGTAACCTCTTTTTTGTGCATGTGTATCCGTTACCCTCTTATCATGGAAATAGGTAATTTTAGTACTTTTGTCTTTTGACCTTCATTTTAGCTTCATAGGTGGTTGATCTGCTACCTTTACTGTATATTTGCCTTTACCAGTGATTTTACTTTATTTCTTCTTTTTTTTTTTTTTGATCCTTTTCTTATTCCTATTTATGGTCTTTTCTTTTCCATTTACATAAGCCCCTTTAGCATTTCTTTAAGGATGGTTTATTAGTAATAAACCCCTTTAGTTTTTTCTTTTCTGGAAAACTCTTTATCTCTCCTTCTATTCTGAATGATAACCTTGCTGGATAGAGTATTCTCAGCTGTAGGTTTTTTCCTTTCAACACTTTAAATATGTCATGCCACTCCCTTCTAGCCTGTAAGCTTTCTGCTGAGAAGTCAGCCGATAGCCTTATGGGGTTTCCTTTGTGTGTCACTTGCTGTCTTTCTCTTGCATCTTTTAGGATTCTCTCTTTATTTTTAATACTTGACATTTTAATTATAACGTATTTTGATGTGGGCCTCTTTGGGTTCATCTTGTTTGGAGCTCTCTGTGCTTCCTGTACTTGGATGTCTGTTTCCTTCCTTAGGTTAGGAAAGTTTTCAGCTATTATTTCTTCAAATACATTGTCTGCTCCTTTGTCTCTCTCTTCTCCTTCTGTGACACCTATAATATGGATGTTAGTGTGATTGATGTTGTCCCAGAGGTCCTTAGACTATCCTTGTTCATTTTAATTCTTTTTTCTGTCCAGCTTGGATGATTTCCTCTAGTCTTTCTTCCAGCTTGCTGATCTGTTCCTCTGTATCATCTACTCTGCTATTGATTCCCTCTAGTGAATTTTTCATTTCCATTATTGTTCTTCAGTTCTGATTGTTTGTTTTTTATATTCTCCAGTTCTTTGTTGATGTTCTAACTGTATTCATCCATTCTTCTTCCAAGATCCGTGAGCATCCTTATGACTATTAGTTTGTACTCTTTATCAGATAGATTGCTTATCTCGGTTTCATTTAGTTTTTTCTGAGGATTTGTCCTGTTCCCTTATTTGGAACGTATTCCTTTTTCTCCTCATTTTGCCTCTTTCTCTGTGCTTATATATATGTATTAGGTAGATCAGCTACATCTCCCGATCCTGGAGAAGTGGTCTTATGTAAGAGACGCCTTATGAGGCTCAGCAGCGTGCTTCCCTCTCGTTACCAGTTCCAAATGCTCCATGGTGTCCCCTGTGTGGGCTACATGTGTCCTTCTGTTCTGGCAGGGTCGCTCTTGCTGCAGGTGCCTAGGGAGGCTAGGCTGTCTCCCTGGCTGGCTGGTTGTAATGCTCAGTTGTGTGAAGCTGCTACAGTCCCTTCAGTCACTTTACTGAGCAAAGGGAGCACAGCACAGTTGGCTGCAAGGTCTAATAGTACATTCTTGCTGCAGTTTTTTTTTTTTTTTTGAGGAAGTTTAGCCCTGAGCTAACATCTGCTGCCAATCCTCCTCTTTGTGCTGAGGAAGACTGGTCCTGAGCTAACATCCATGCCTATCTTCCTCTACTTTATATTTGGGATGCCCACCACAGCATGGCTTGACAAACAGTGTGTAGGTCCACACCAGGGATCCAACCTGGTGAACCCTGGGCCACTGAAGCGAACCTAATGGCTGCACCACCAGGCCAGCCCCCCTGCTGCAGTTTTCCTGTTAAGTGGGTAGACCCCTAGTATGGCTGGTTGCTAGGCTCAGGGGCTTACAATTGCTGTAGGCCTCCAGCCTGCAAGGCTATTGTCAGCTCTCTCAGGATAGCAGCTGAGTGGGGCTGGCCCCAGATGTGGCAGCACACAATTGTTTCAAGTGTTGGAAGGTGGGGCTGGTGCCCTATGCGGCTGTTTGAGAAACAGAAGTCTGCTGCAGCTGACAAGTCCCACTGCCCACAGGCCCACACACCCCATCAACATAGTCCTGACCTGTGTGTATGCCTCGCACATTGAAGTGGACTCACTCACCTCACTGCAGAGGCCCCACACACTCTGCCAATGTAGGCCTGCCCTTTGTGCAAGCCCTGCCCTGCAGAGGCAGATCCACTCACCCCACCTATGCAGGCCCACAAGTTGCCCAAGGGCTTTCTGTTGGGTGGGGCTAGTCTGGAGTGTGTGCTGCCTGCCCTGCCTAAGCTGGATTAAATCAGTGCTCTAGTGGGTGGGGCAGACCCTTGCACTAAAAGGACAGGGAAAGAACTCCAATGGCATCTGCCAGCACACCTGTATTAGGTCACACTAATGGCTGCCACCAATGTCTCAGTCCCTGAGGAGGTGGTCCCAGCTGCCTCCTGCCTTGCTAAGATGTGCCCAGAGCCTATCAAGTGAGCCTCTTTTCACCAAAGGACTGTGTACCTTTCTCATGAGTTTAGGTTGCTTTCCAAAATGGATGAATTTGTGCATGGGTCCTTTAAGGGCAGGCTTTTCTTTCTCTTATGTTCGATAGCTTTTCTGGGGGTATTCCCTGTTGCAGTTAATAGCCAGCAAAACCAGATATTATGACACTCATCTCAGTTGTGCTGAGTTCAAAAGCTACTTATTGTCGCAAATCTCTCCCACTCAGATCCCCCACTTCTCCAGGGAAAGCTTCATACCTTAAGATTGCTCTCGGCCAAGAAGCACTGTGGCTAGAATATGGCTTTTCCCTCTCCAGAAAGGAATTTCTGCTTCTTCCACTTCAGTCAGCACTGTCCCCTGTTGTGGGGGTTCTTTTTATGCAGTTTTGGGTTCTCTTTCAGGTGTCATTTTTCCAGGGGTGGTTGTAAATTTGCTGTGTCCATGGGAGGAGGTGAGTTCAGAGCCCTCCTATGCTGCCATCTTCAGCATTCTTGATTTTAAAAAAATTAAAACAATTTGACCATAAACTTTAGTGGAATTAAGACTTGTTCTGGGAAACTTGTCACCCACCCACTGAGTCAAGTAAGAAAAAAGTTATTCTTAATCAAACGTCCTTTTCCTATCACGTTTGGTCTCACAATGATCCTCTAATAACTTTTTCCTCTCCTATACCATGTCCCTACCAAGAGTAAATGCTATCGCTCTACTTGGGGCCTTTATCTTTGCCTGAAGGATTGCACTCAGTCTCATACCTAAATTGAAAAGTTTGGTTTGGCAAGGGCAATTGATTCTGGGTACCAGAAGGTTACTGTCAATATTCAATAAGATTGCCTTTTGAACTTGTTCCCAACACAGACATAGATGAAAAGAAGTTAATCTTGTCAATTTGCTGTCTTCTCGTTTAACCTGAGGGGTGACGCAAGGGCCAAAAAGATTTATGAGCTTGTTTTGTAGAAGGAAAAGAACGCTTTCAAGGAAGTTAGATCACCAGATAACCAGCCCCCAGCTGCCATTGATGCCCAGAAGTCAGATTGCCCAGGGGCTTATCTGGAGTGAAAGAAACATGGATTCCAGTTTCTCCAAAATGCTTCCTGCCAAGCCCCTTAACTCAACAAAGCTCCCTGCTTTCTATTCTTGTTTAGGTGGATTCAAGAGAACATATCCCCATGCCTTCTCATTTTGACCAATTTGAATAAACCTTTCTCCACCTCCAAGCCCCAATGTCTCAGTGATTGGCTTACTGTGCATCAGGCACATGAACTTGAGATTAAGACGTCTGGTATCACAATCAGTCATGCTTTGAGGCAGTGGTGGTTAAAACGTGGTCTCACCTGGGAATTTGCTAGAAATGCAAACCCTCAAGTCCCACCCCAGACCTACTCAATAGGAAACTCTGGGCATAGGGCCCAGCAGGGGAGCTCCAGGTGATGCTGATGCTTGGTAAATTTAAGAAACACTGCCCTGAGGACTCCAAAGCTCCTAAAGGTAGCAGTTGGATACCTTTAAGGACCACCTTTGGGTTGGGTTGTATGGAAGTAGAGAGGAATTATCTGCAAACCACTTTTCCACTTGGCTCAAAGTGGCTTCATAACAATGAATAAATTACTCTGATGATGAGGGCTTAGACAGTGACCCAGTGAACAGTCTACCTACTGTTTACACTGTAGACGGGAGCTTTGTTTACAGAACGGGATCAATTGCTGGATCCCTGTCACTCCAAGCTGTTGGCTGGTCTTGGTTTCCTCACTAAGGTGGAGGTTAATGAGCAGACGCTGCTGAACTCTCCTCACAGGGTACATGTCCAAGCAACTCAGCAAAACTCTGATTTGCTCGCAGTTATCAGCCACAAGGATTTCCCACTGACACATTTAGCTTGGGGATAATGTCATGTCCCTAAACAGGAGGCCTCAAGTTGATAGCTAGCCTATTCCTTTAGAATGAGGAGCAGGGAGGGAGCCTTAGCAGTTGGGGGAACACAAATTTGGAAAAGACAAAAATGGTCACCTCCATTCTAGACCATTCCTCACCAGTTCCCTCCCACCTTCAAGGGGAAGCTGTTACTCTTTCCTTTGTGCCCCACTGCGGGCACCCATCTCCCGAACACAGCATGATACAAGATCCTTCTTATAGACTGGCTCTCGAACAAAACTCTTTGAGGGCCAAAGCAATGATTAGTCATCTCTGTGTTGTCTGTGTTCAGCAAAATTTATTTGCTGAATGAATAAGCCTTAACTAGGGCAGATTCAGACATTTGGGTGGGAAATGAAGTCGGCCAGCAGATTCTGAGACCCATTCAGTCAAACCTTCCTGACTACACAGATTTCTGTTGGACACACATGTGCACACACACACACCCCCCACACACATACACACACATCTTGATGGTGATTTCAGGTCTGCTGAAATTTCCTTTGAGTTTAAAAAAAACTTCAAGTGGCTGTCATAGCTAATTGCAACAGTCCACTCAAACAGAATTAGCGTCTGTAGCTTCTCTTCCAGACAACACACATCTCTAATGGAAGGTGGGTGCTACTCAGCTGTAGGGTCACTTCTATTCCCATCACTGAACCAAAGAAAAATCTTGAAAATTCAACCTGCATTTTGTCAACTTTGTCAGTTCCTTGGGCCTGGTCAGAAGGGTATCTTTGTGTTCTCAGTGAACAAGGACAGGAGGAGCATCAGTAAGATCAGACACTGTTTTCTTAGTTGAGTGTGCCAGCCCCATTTAGGACTTGGAGTGCCATTTACATATAAACGGTGTAATTGAAGTGATATTGCAGTGATAGCGGTGAGAGCAGGAGCTGGCATGAATTAGGCTGGTGCTTGATATGCTAATTACAATTCTCTATAATCTATGTAAGCTGTTTGGAAAGAGAATTTAGAATCGGAGAAGATTGAAACCCAGTGAGGCTAAGCGACTGGCTCGGAGGTCACACGGCTGGTTAATTGCAAATTTTCTGTGTGTTTCGAATGTGCAAAAGGTCTTATATACAATATCTCATTTAATTCTTGCAACAACTCTTGGGTGAGCATTTTATTACTACTATTGTCATGCTGTTGGCAGAGAAGGGAAACCACATGGAGAGAAGTTAAGCCACTTACTCACTGTTAGGAAGTGAGGGATCCACCGCGGCCTGCTGAGATTTCAGCTGAGATCAGTCTGGTCCCAAAGCTGGACATTGGCAGGTCATTCTTTGTTTACCAGGAACAGAGCTCAGATTGGGCGTCCCAATTCTTAAATCAGCAAAGAACTTATGCTGCCTAGTTCCATTATTATACACAAAAGGCTGCTTTCTCAAATCAGAAAAAACACTATAAATTTTCTATAAATTCAAGTTAGTTTTCCAGGTGGTTCCTGAACAAATTTACTATTATCAAGATAGTTACATTTCATTCCATGAGCAAGCTGTTTAAATAGCTACAAAGGTTTTACAAACATTGCGAATCAAGAGCAAAAAACATCTCAGCGTGTTTTTCCCATGTCCTCTCATTTGAGATTTGCAGAGTATCTAGCAGTGGCTGATGTTCATAGTCTTTGTTCCTAATTAAAACATAAAAAAGTAAACATTCAGGTTTACATATTTGGAGAGAAGTACTCATACTTTAGCACAGCAAAAGAAATAAATTTTGTAGATGGATAGATAAATTTCTCCTTTATTCAAGAAATTTCTCAGCCACAGGCAGGGCCTCTCTCAGACTTATCCTGAAATTTGTACATACCTTGGTCCTGGTTGTTGGTGCAGGATAAATATGGAAATGTTATGACTCATAGGCCACAAGCCCTGGTTAGGGATTCTCCTCCCCTCGCTGTGCCCTGAGGCTGGCCAAGCGCAACGACAGGAAATCAGTCATTACCCAGAGGCCTACAGAGAGCTTAGATGGTGTGCAGAGTAGAGCTGAGGCGCTGAGGTAGGGTCTTTGTGAAGGAGATGGGTGATGGCTGTGTCTGGTAGATAGTAGATACTCAACAAAAATGTACTCCCTGAATGGTTGACTTGGAAGTCTTTGGGAAAGGAGAAAGAGAAGGAGAAAGATGAACCTTCTGGAGCCCAGAGTAACTTAAAGGGGCAGGAAAGCAGCATGGAGAAGGGGCTTCTCTTCTAAGCACCTGCTCGCTCTTGCATCATCTGAGTGCCTTCCTATTAGAATTTCAGGGGCGTAATCCTGGCCATCCTTTTTCTTCCTCCTTAGATCATCTCTCAGACAGAACACAGCTCCAGTGAAACCTCAATATCCTCCCAAACAGACAAACAGAGGAAGAATGAAATGGTACAACTCTCTCACTAATCATTAATGTGGAAAAACTGCCGTGGGGGACAAGGAGCTGAGAATGTCTAAATCTGAACTAATAAGCTAAGTCAATTCCACACACACATGCAAAATCATCAATAACTTCATGCACCCTGATGACATGATTTTTGCATCTATGACGCTATTATTATTATCAACGGCTTTCCTAAAACATCTTGTTAAATCAGCATTTGATCCAATCACATTGTCTCTGTGCTCAGATAACGTCTGAGACTGAGATACTTACAGTTTTTGAAAGCATGCATCAAGGTCATGCTTCTTATTCACCCCACAGCATGTAAGCACAACCCAAGAGCATTCTGGTAGGCTGGCCCTTGTCCACGGATTATTTCATCGTGCAGCACAAAGGGAAGCGGGCCCAAACACACTATTGTCATTGACTGGACACTGGAAAATCACAGGTAGGTTCCCTCATTCCTAATGCTTTCTGTTTTTCCACGTCTCAAAGAAACTAATTGCTTCCTCCTTTGATCCTCTCAAATAACATTGTCCCACGACCACGTTTAAACTACTGACAGGATCTAAAGACAGCCAGTTATTTCAGGAGCTCAAGGTAAGCATTTCCTTGGATCACCATATGGGGGTTGTGCTGCTCCACACTCAATGGCCCTATTCAAATGTTTAATTAAAAAATTGCTTCCCCACCTCTTTAGGAGCTGGCCTGGTTATATAGTGATTAAGTTTGCATGCTCCACTTCAGTGGCCCAGGGTTTGCAGGTTCAGATTCCAGGTGCAGACCTACACACCACTCATCAAGCCATGCTGTGGTGGCATCCCACATACAAAATAGAGGAAGATGGGCACAGATGTTAGCTCAGGTTCAAGCTTCCTCAAGCAAAAAGATGAAGATTGGCAACAGACGTTAGCTCAGGATCAATCTTCCTAACCAAAAAAAAAAAAAATTCCTTCCCTACCTTTTCAAGTTTTAACATATATAGAATTAGTTTGAGCACAACTCACCCTTCCTCTGTGGACTCCAAGTACTCCCAAAGGCCTCTGATTCCTGATAAATATAAAACTTTCCTTTTGCCATCATCTCACAAATGGAAATTCCAGAAATTCTCCTGGCTTTTTGAACCCAGAAAGCAGACATTTAGCATTAAATTTCCTGTGAAGAAGCAAGACATTGACGGGTATCATCTGCCTGATGACCATTAGTTCTTCCCTTTCAACCGCCTCTCTGACATCTCTCTCTGTGTACATCTCGTGACAAAAGATTTTATTTGCTATTTAGTGTTGCTCTCAGTAAAGAAAAATTAAGATGTTAAATTATTAGCATGAATTTTACCATAAATCTTTATATTGTGCAATGCTACTTTCTAAATGCAAAAACATGAGCATTTATTCACAGAAATTACACAATTTGTGTTTCAAAACTCATACCTTTGTATGTATCTTGCTCTTACCAGAACAGTGGAAATGCTGCCTAAGCCTAACTCACCTGTTTTAATTTTGCTTCTTGACATTTGCACATTTTCCCACACTCCCTACCTTCAGCTTACGAGGAGAAAGGAGGATTGATGGCAGAAGGGGCTGTGGGTTCATCTTCTTTCTCTTTCCTTTTGTGTCATCGTTTTCAGCAGAAGTGCTAATACAGGGAGGTAAAACGAGTAAGAAATAATATGATAGAGTTCCTTGCCATTCATGTTTCTTTGCACTCCATTGCCTTCTTTCTGTGTTCAAAGCAAGTTCTGGTCAAAGCAGTTTCTGATTCAAGAGGAAAGTGTGGCCTCTCAGAGCTGCCAGCGCCCTTGCCTACTCAGTCATGGACAAACACGCCTACCTTGTCTTTGCTTTGAGTCTCGCTTAACTCCATGCAGTGAGGACCCCCCAGGAAGCTGTGCTCAGGGGTCACCAGTGCAGCATGCAGATGGGGTGGCAAGGAACAGCGGACACGCATGTTGCGTGTGTCTGCTCTGCTCATCCACCGGCTCTATGGTCCCACTGGACTGCCCTTTAAAAACACAGTTCAAAGATAAATGTAGTAAGAACTCCAAGTTTAATGCAACAGCAGAGCATTAAGGCAAGGATAGAGCCCTTCTAAACACGGATCCCGTGTTCCTGCAAAGGTTGTATCCCAGGAAGCCAGCCTAGCAGCATGAATGTGCATAATAAAAGACGCAGCGAGCAGCAGCATGGAGTCCACACAGCAGGCGTCTCTCTGTTGAGATAGCACAGCACAGTGGCTGAGAGCTTGGGCTCTGGGGCCAGGCCCCAGCATTGCCAACTTGTATCCTTGGATAAGTTCCTTACTCTCTCTGTGCCTCAGTTTTCTTGCTTCTTAAATGGGGATAATAATGGTACCTAACTCATAGAGTTACTGTGAGGATTAGATCTGAAAGCATATAAATATTTAGAATCATAATACTTGGCATATAACAAGACCTGAATAAAGATTAGCTATTGCTGGTGGGGATGAACGTATGAGGCAACGTATCATTGCTTTGTAATGCCGGTATCTCTGAGACCATGCTCACCAATCAACTTTCTGACAGTAATTTAGCTTTCTACGTAAATCTGAATACAGGCAAAGCATGTGCTTCATAGTTCTGTTTCTCATTGGAAAATAATAAACATGTATTCTCGTTTTCAAATTAAAAAAAGAAACAAGAACAAAAGCATACAGAGGGAAGTAGTTAGGTCTGACGGGGCTTTATGGTGGAGGTAGCAAACGGGCCTTATCAAATGGAATAATGGGTCCTAGATATGCTTGTCCTCCCAGTTTTACAGATGAAGAAACCAAGGCAGAAGGAAAGAAGTAATTCACCAAAGACCACAACACTGTGAAGTGCCAGGGCCAGGCTTTGCATTCATAAGTGCTATGTGAATGCACACACCCCCGGCACACTCTGACCACCGCCCAGCATATGCTGCTCCCTGCTGCTGAGGTGCCAGGGAACCATCAGAGCTACTGTGGACCTTTCCTAGGGGTGAAATGGAGCCACCATGACAAGGGGAGGGAGAGACCATGGAAGAAACGAAAAGCTTTATATTTGAGAACACCTAATGGTGCTTTTTTCCATGCTTTTTAACGAGGGCTCTTGCATTTTCATTTTGCACTGAGCCCCGCAAATTTTGTGGCTGGCCCTGGGTACTACCACTATACCAACTTTCTTTCAATATTTTAATTTTTTTTTTTTTTTTGAGGAAGCTTAGCCCTGAGCTAACATCTGCCGCCAATCCTCCTCTTTTTGCTTAGGAAGACTGACCTTGAGCCAACATCCGTGCCCATCTTCCTCTACTTTATACGTGGGATGCCTACCACAGCATGCCGTGCCAAGCGGTGCCATGTCCGTTCCCAGGATCCGAAAGGGCGAAACCTGGGCCGCCAAAGCGGAACATGCGCACTTAACCGGCCCCAGTATTTTAATTTTTTTAATGTCTGTCTCATCATAAACTTCTCAAGGGCGGGGCCCAGGCCTTTTCATTCTTGATATTTTGGTACCTGTCACAACACTGTCTTTTGCAGAATAAATGAAAAGTGAATATGAATGAATGAAAGTAATAGCCATGGAAAGAACGGGTCACAGAGCATCTGTGAGTTGTTTTCCTAAGCAGCAGTCCTCAGAGACCACTTCACAAAGCCAAAAATCTATCGGGCGAGTCTCAATACTCAATGGTCCCAGTACAGTAACTGACTACTGATTACCTTCATAAACCAGAGCGATTTCTTCAGTATTTGTATTTTCCACGCCAGTCAGCTTTTGTCAGTTTTAAATGATTTGGTTGTCTTAACTTAGCTGAATTTTTGCTTTTCTTTGTTTTGCTACATTTGTTCTTGTCGTTTTCCCCAAGAGGAAAACAGCGATGGGTGGATTCCCGGTTGAAATGCAGGCGTTCTGGGCTGCTTGGAGTTTCACAGAAAGGACCAAGTGATAGTGAAAATACCAACTGTGGTTTAGTTAAGGACATCACTTCTCAACTTTATGTCCATTTCAGGAGGTACAAGACACAAAGCTCATATAGAAGTTGTACATTGTGATTCTTTGTACTTTTCACACCTCAAAATCCGCAGAAGCACTTGCCTGTCTCAGCAGTTCCTGAATTTACAAATTCTTTAAAGGGCCTGAATCTGCTTTGTCATTCACTTTGAAAATTCCAGCGTCTAGGAGGTATTAACTGCTGATGCTTTTGATTTTGATTTCTCTACACTTTACTAATTGAGATTAAAATGAGTTTCTATTTGAAAAAGCTACGAGATAATTATACTCCTGGCCCATCTTCTCCCCCTGGAAGGATATGTAGAAGTTGCATAAATGAAAGCCTTGGTCTCTATAACTTTCAGTGAATAAAGCAAAGATGAAATCCACAATGTTTCACTTGATGGAATGTTGTCTAAGCTTCTAGACTCTTGTAGAGTGAAGAGCTGGAAGGGCGCCAACCCTGAGAGACAGCTTTAAGCAGACAGTGGCTCTAAGTCGTCCTAAGTAACGGCTCCCTTGAACTTGATGACGCATTCGTAGATGCTTTTACGAGTGGGAGTGAGAAAAGAAAGAGAAAGACAACTTTTATGATAGTATAAAATCACAACATGTGTGGAATGTTCTCCAAGATGACAGATGACATCTCTTTGTCATCTTTAAGAATAAAGACCAGAGGAAAATCATAATGACAACAGCCTTTGCAACTCTCCTAACCTGCCAGTTCCTGGCTGTCTTCCTTCCTGACACCGACCTGCTCTACGGGACAATTATCTTAGTCATACTACAGGCAAAGACACACAACCTACCTACTGTGTGCAGGCTTCTGTTCTGCCCTGTGTCTCTGCACTTGAGCAGGCTGTGCTCTAGGGAAGAAAGCAAGATGATGACTGCAGAGCTGAGAGACAGCCCATTTCCCGGCCAAGAAACTTCTCTACAGCACCCTTGAAAGACAGCTGTCGGCCTGGGCAACACCCTCCCAAAGAACTCGCAATTGTACTTTTGGAGATAGCCCATTTCATTCTATTTCATTTATCCTTTTATGGATGAAAACAATTATATCCTTCAAATACCGTGTTTCATTCCTTTGGAAGGTTGAATAAGCAATAAAGTTTTATTTTCTTTATCTGCTCTTTCTAAGCTTCTTTGATTATTTTATTTTTCATTACTTGATAAATTTCCAAACTTACACTAGGAGCTCCTTGATTATATTTGACAGGCATCCTGCAGGGAAAATAGAAATAAATAAACACAAATTCAGATGCATAGCAGAAAGGACTTGGGAGTTCATGGAATCACTGAATGCTGTATCCTAGATTATGGCACTCTGTTGGTGCAAAAGATGAGAACCTGGCTTCACTGTAGAACAGAAGAAATTCGTGGAGCTAAAAGACTTTCCATTCAGCATCATCTCCAAAGTAGGCTTCGACCTGGGCAATCAATGAGCAGGTTTAGCTGCTCAGAGACTTATAGCCTTTAACTATATTGACAATGTTTTTTCAATATCATTACTTTCATTTTTTATTTTCTTGAGGTCACATTGGTTTATGACGTTATATAAATTTCAGGTGTACATCATTATATCATTATATTTCGACTTCTGTATAGACCACACCGTGTTCACCACCAGAAGTCTAGTTTCCATCCAACATCAGACAGATGGGCCCCTTTACTCCTTTTGCCCTCCCCTCATCCCCTTCCCCTCTGGTGACCACTAATCTGATTCTCCATCTCTACATGTTTTTGTTTATTGATCTACATGAGTGAAGTCATACGGTAATTGTCATTCTCATCTGACTTCTCAAAAAATTAAAAATAGAAATACCATATGATCCAGCTATTCCACTTCTGGGTTTTTTTCAATATTTATGCAGTCTTTTCCAGGGAGAAACGAGACCCATTAAAGCACAACAACTATGTTTTGCATATTCATATATCTGTAAAACAGATAATGGCTTCATTTGATTCCTTGCCTTATGCTGACAGCTGTAATTATCAACTCACCAGGCACACACACACCTGTGGTTGAGTAAGTTGGGTTCACTGCTCACAGTAGTGAGGGAGAACGGACACTACGGGGAGCCCTCAGTAAGAGAGTGTCGGAAAGGACATGGATTTGGACTTGTGCAGGATAATTTTGGGGCCGGTTCAATGACGTGGGGCTTTGCTGTGGATTGGTTGCTGTCAGGGAGTCGGGTAATTCTATGATTGGGTGGAGCAAGGCTAAAGCTGTAATTAGTAAGAAGCAGCAGTCACTCAAATTGCTGGGAGAGAGGGATGTTTGGTCATTTCCGTGGTTTAGAAAATGTTTGTGTTTTGTCTGTGTTCGGACATACTATGGAGTGGTCTTGTTTTTGTCTTGATCTAACATGGTCCCAAAGTGGCCTTGTCTGATGTTGAGGTTCTGTGACATTATTTAAGTTTAACAGGAGCATGCCAGGGCTAGCTTTGAGAGTCAGTCCAGATCATAGGAACAAGGAGGCATAGGCGGTGGTGGAGGCCAGCTCCAGATGTCAGGGGTAGCTTTTCTCTTTTCATAATATTTTCTATGTGAGACTATGAGCCCCATAAATGTAGATGCCATGTTTTTTCATCCCTGCTATTTCCAATACCTATATATATCCTAGAATTTTAGAAGGTGTTCAATAAATAATCTTCAAATGAATGAGTGTATAAACGAGAAAGTGGATGAACAGGCTGTGAAGTTTCTTTAGCATCTTCTATCCCAATTATATTTGAAAGAGTTGAACAAAATGAAAAGTCTTCATATCTTCTTAGTGTAGGTGGATATAAAGACGAGTCAATCTGATCCAACTCGGAGACATTCTCACCTTGAGGGGTGTACATCACTCATAGGGTGACCACACTCTGAGCTGCTGCCAGGTCCCGTTCATACCTGTTGTCTCTTGCAGTCATTGATAGCGCCCCATTTCATTCTCAAATAGTCTATGGTCTGGATGGTAAATCATATGATCACCCTGATTATAGAAGGAAGGACAGCTTCATAATAACAACCAGTGGTGAAAGCAGTCACGGGGTTTCCTCGATAGGGGCTGACAGACGAGAGGACCACAAATGCTTTCTAGGGCCTCTTTCTGCTGTCAAATTCTTAGATCCTGTAGGCGATATTTAAAGAAGCAAATATGAAATGGACTTATTCTAAGTAATAATACTGAGAACCACTTAAAAACATGATTAACTCTCAACAGTCGGCGCCAATAGGGTAATCAAGAGTATGTGTGACTAACGCTTGTCATGTTTATTCCATATTAGCCTTCTTAATTATGCTTTTGTTCTACTGAAATTAGTTTATATTCTTTGGGTACATTTTGTCTGAGAATGAACAGAGGGGACCTACAGTTCACTATGGAAAATCCCATGTTGACTAAGTGTTAAAATAGTACAAGTTCACCTTAAACTTCAGATCCATTAAGCAGGGACGTACATTAAAGCTTATTTAAGTTCAACTCCCTAATTTTATAGATGAGGCCTTGAAGGCCCAGGAAGATTGAGCTATTTTGTCCAATATAACTGAACAAATCGTGACTGGGCATAGAACTCACATTGCTCTGTCTTCTCACTGGTAACATTTGCTTGGCAGTAATTTTACGTAGAAATAACAATTAAACTGTGTTTTTATATGTAATCTTATCAGTGTCCTATCTCCTGCGTTATTCAGGAGACTCATTTCATAAGTACCATCTGCTATGAACCTTCTATAAATCTGTTACTGTACTTTTGCTTTCCAGGTAAATCTGCTCTTATTTTGTAGGTAAAGATGAGCATTAAAGTTGGGCAGGAAAGCCAGAGCTGGCAGAAAGAAATGGTTATTGGCATCTTCTGTTTCAACTCTCCATTTCTGTTTTGAAGGCTGGTAACTCCATAGGTAGAGAAATAAACAATGGTGAACTACAATGAAAGCACACACAGACATGCTGTGCATTTCAGAATCTGCATGGGGAAGTGTGCAATGCTCTAAACGAAAAGGGTGACAACATAACCCATTAATCTCCCTGAAGTTTTCAGAGTACACATGCTGCTGACCAGGAAAGGTAGAGAACTTTGATTAGTTTTCCTTATTTAACAACATATTTTCCATGTGCATCAAGCTTAGAATTCCAAAATAGTTAAAAAAAAGAATCTAAAGAATTTGAGCAGTTATGTTGTAAGAGGAAAGGACCCCCAATTTTTAATTTCAAGTTTAGCAAACGTGCCAAGAGCTTCTCTAAGAGAACACTGCCTCCTTTAATGAAAGAAGGCCTTGAAGAATCACCACCCCCACTCCTATCTCCTGGGGGTTCACACACCTAGATTCTGCTATTTTCTCCAGTGCAAGGAAGGGATGCTATCCCAACACCCACCACTGGGGCGCCCTCCAAGACATCTCAGATCTTTGTAGGCGGGAGCAGTGGTTCTCAACTACAGCAGTGCATAGCCCTCTTTTCTTACAAATGTCTCTTACTTTCATGAAATGAGAATCATTATGTGTGTGTGTATCACTCCCCTGTACATGTATTTTTAAAAATCAATATAATGCTCTACTGGTAATACAAAAGAGAAATAATAAAGAACATAACTTAGGGCTGGTCCCGTGGCCTAGTGGTTAAGTTCAGTGGGCTCCGCTCTGGCCCAGGTTCAGTTCCCAGTGTGGACCTACACCACTTCTTGGCAGTCATGCTGTGGCTGTGACCCACATACAAAATAGAGCAAGATTGGCATGGATGTTAGCTCAGGGTGAATCTTCCTCAGAAAACAGAAAACAACAACAAAAACATTTATAACAAAAAAATATGTATTCAACATTTAAGCTTAGGTACAAATATACTAGAAATATATATAATGAAGTAGTCAGATTCTATACATAGAGGCAACTGCTAAAATGCAGACAAATACAGGTGTGTTATATTGATGACTCAAATACTTTGAGTGGCACTGCCATCGATGAAATGATCAAACATAAAAAACTCATTGTAAATCTCCAAATAAAATGAAGTCCACTCTTGATTCCTATTGCAGCTGCATTCCTATGTCAGAGTACCATGTTTATGTGTCAAACAGTGCTATAGAACAAACATCCATACCCCTTGTCCCAACTTCATGTTTAATCCTGACGACCACGGGGATGGTGTTAGGAGGGGGAGCTCTGGGAGATGAGCAGCTCACGATGGTGCAGCACGATGGGATCAGTGCCCCTACAAAAGACCTCGGAAAGCTCCCTTGCCCCTTCCACCATGTGAGGACACGAGAAGATGGCAGGCAGCCTGCAACTCGGGAGAGGACTCCCACCAGAGCCCAACCATGCTGGCATTCTGAGCTCAGACTTCCAGCCTCCAGATCTGTGAGAAATAAGTTTCTATTGTTTATAAGCCACCCAGTCTGTAGTGTTCTGTTATGGCAGCCAGAACAGACTAAGACAAACAGTTACATTCTGGGCTCAGATAATGATAAACATATATATTTTCTAACCTACACAGTGTTTCAGAAGGCTGTCTGGAAGTCGTGCAGCATGTGGAACAATTCTTCTCTGGGCATCCTGCAGACATCTTGCATCTCTGACTCCGCCCCCCCCCCCCCCCAAATTCCACTAGTCTGCCCAATCCAACAGCAGTGACAACAAAGAATACTTCCACAAACTTCCCAAATGCTCCTAGAGGCTGCTTCCACCCTCACTGAGAAGCACTGTTCAGGAGCCAAAGGCCCTCCTGCTCCTCTCATCTATACCCTTCCTCCAGGTTCTCAGATCAGAGGGAGACGAGAGCCCTTTGGCGGGACATGTGTCCAGTTCAGTCTTAACTGAGTACATCTTTATTGAAACCTCCTCATCTCAATCATCCAGATTTTCACACACAGCATTAAACGGAGTTTCAAAAGGAACCAAGAGAAAATGCAAATGACAAGCATATGACACTTGGAGCTGTGTGTTACTAATACTAACACAGTGTTTCTCAGAGTGCGGTCAGGGGTTATCTGCATCAAAAGTATTTGTTAAAAATACAGATTCTGGGGCTCCACTCCACACCTTTGAAATCAACTCTCTGGGGCATGTGGCCATATCATCTGCATTTTTTTGAACAAGCTCACCAGGTGATTTTAATGCCCTCAAGGTTTAAGAGCCTCTGACGCTGTCATCATTACCACCACCACCACTACCACACACAGCTGCCAATCTGCTCATGAGAAGGAGTCAGCGGGGCCTTGCAGGACTGGCCTTTTCTAGGTCCCACATGGCATTTTGGCAGTAACCCTGCAAGAGGAGCTGGGAGGCACCCTGCCCGCATCCTGGGGTTGGACGCATCAGCTTCAAATGCAGGAGGGCCACCTGAATTCACATTGTCCTTTTTTAACCCTAACTTTCCTGAAGCACCAAAAAAATTGCCCACTCTGATAAAAATCTCCTCTCCTTTCCACTCTTTTCAAAGAGGATAATTTCTTATTATTTAAATGAGAAAGATTTGATATTCTAAATGTGCTTTTGTGTTAAAATAAGGGAAAAAAACTGGAAAATAGATATGTCCCTAGGTTTGGACAAGGTTTTGAGGATGCAGAATTCTGCATATAGTACTGCCTGTGAGTACAGAGCAGTAAGGGACACGCAGGCCTAAGTCGTATTTTTTCTTCTATGAGTCAAACAAAGCGGAAAAAAAAATTGTTTCTCTTTATATAATGGTACAGACACAGACTAGATTTCTAACTTACACTCCAAGTTTCAACTCTTATTTTAAAGAGTGTTGAAGATTATTCCATTGGTATTAAACAATAACAGTGATGGTGATATTGATAATAAGACGCAAGGGCACACAGAGTGCAAATGACTTAGGCAGGATTTGAACCCATACTTACCTGCTGTCGATGCCTCCTGTCACCATACCTCACTGCTCTTTGACAAGAAGGTCACGGATTCAGTCATACTCAACTACTTATTACAATTAGGCCTCGGCAGAAGAATGAGAAAATCGGAACCCTAGAGTATAGTGCAAGGACTTACAACACAGGGATTACACTGCTGGGAATGCGTCACAGAGGTGGGGGAGGAATCAAGCTCCAAACAGGGGACACTGAAGTGATGGGAGATTTGCAACCACAGGAAGCCACCACCACCCTCACCTGAGAGGCAACGGGGGGAGGTAAAGTCACCAGACGGAGCAGGTCATCCAGTGAAAACTGGAACCCCAATAAGCCAGTCCACAAAGGAGACCCAGCATCTCTGAAGAAGTCACTTGAGGCAGACAGGGAAGGTAAGAAACACTACACTGGTTTCTCCCTTGCTGTTACACGCCAATCTCCCACAATGCCTCCCACTGGCCAAACCCAGCCAGCAAACCCAGGAACCTGGAAAACCAACCCTTATGGGCTATTCCCCCTCTATACAGAGTGAGTCAGGGAAGGGCAAGAACTCAGTCTGAGGGCAGACAAATCCAAACAGGCACACCCATACTAGATTTTATTGTTTTCCAGAATAAAGCTCTTTAAGGTTCCTTTAAATAGTAAGCCCCCTAATGCCTTTAGATTAACGTGATTCAACAACAAAAAGATTTTTAAATCACATGTGACATTAAAAACATTTAATATGTAAGCAGACATCTCTTTATACCTATAATTCACTGAAGATTGGAAAACAAAGAAAGCATTATTGAACACCTGGTTGCCAAGGGCCAGCTGGAACAATTGCCAGGCTAATAATTCGGAGTAGGAGTTTTGTTTGACTTACTAGCTGAGGGAAAGGGAAGCTGGCTGCAAAGCGAATGGTCATCTGGCTAATATTTTTGGAAGACTAACTTACTGAAACCCTTTTAAGGTGGCCTTTTGCATGGTTATATGTGGTATGAGGAGTGGCAAGCTTGTGCTAAGAGTCCTGGACGTAGTTCTTTAGAAATGTGAGGGTGACGGAGACTATGGGTCTCTGGAGGAAGTTCTAAGTGCAGCTCCTGGACCCCGAGTTCCACTCAGTTGTGCTCCGGAGACCCACAGCGGCCCCTTTCTGATTAATGGTCGGCTCCAGAAGGGGACAGTTAGGGCGCCCTCTAGCGGGGAGCTGGCCGGGCGTGGCGGCGGGGCACCTCTCCAGCCCTTCTGTGGCATTCTCCAAATACTCCACGAAACATGGCTGTGCTCTTATTAGATATCGAGTCAAAGGAGATTCAGTACTGATTATACTTTGTGTGTGCTGTCACACATTCAGAGGAACTGCCACATAAAGGACTCACATGAAACGAGAGACAGCAGCAGAGCAGACGAGGTCCCAGCGTCCTCCAGAGCTCGGTCACAGGACGTGGAAGGCATCTCCGCGGGGATCTAAGAAGAAGCAGACAGGACGTCTTCTGGGAAGACGGCTCTGCTGACTTACAGGATTTTTATTTGTAAAAAAATCACTTTATCCTGCATTTTTTGAAGGAGGTAGCTAAGGAGGGTAATTTGTGGTTAAGATCAGACTTTGGAGTCTAGTTTCCATTTTTTTAAAAATCTGCTTTATCTCCCCAAATCCCCCCGGTACATAGTTGTATATCTTAGTTGTAGGTCCTTCTAGTTGTTAGTTTTCCTTTTATCTTCGCAAGTCTGTCCCGTTTTCTCTACCGCTACTACCACGGCTCCCTCATCTGTGCACATTGCCACAGCTCCCCCTCATCGGCCTCTCTCTCCTGCTGCTGCCGCTGCGGGTGGGATCTTTCTAAGCAAATAAGATCAGAATCCTCGGAGGGCTCCGCCAGCCTCTAGGACAACGTCCAGATTCCGCCGCAGGACACTCGGTCCGACCACCCTCCAGCGTCATCTCACCTACAGCCTCTGCTCTGGCAAGTCCTGGGCACTCACCCAGGAGACCAACCTCCCTTCGGGGGAACTCCAACCTCCCCGGGCCGGGCCGGGAGAGCGCCCTCCCAGCAACTTGTAATGATTGCCTTCTCCAAAACCTAGTCTCCACAGGCTGGGCCTTATTCCTCTGAGTACTGCCCAACATCCAACGCCTGGCACAAAAACTGCCTCAAGGATAGTTGAGAGGCACTTTACAGTTTACACAGTGTTTTCTCGTATTTGCTCATTTAATCCCCACAAACACTCAGGTGGCAGTATTTCCTAAGTATACAGACGAGGGAACTGAGGTTCAAGAAGGTCAGTGGCCCAAGTTAGACTCAAGCTCCTTGTTCTCTGAGCGGATAGCGCGCAGGATTGAGAATTCCAGACTTGGGTGTGAATCCCGACCCAGCCAAGTCCTGGCTAGGGGCCGACTTCACCCCCCTGCACCCATGTCCTCGTCCTTAACGAAGACTAATTCCAATTCGGACTAAGAAGGATGGAATAAAACAATGCCATGAAGCGTCTAACGGTGTCTGGCCTGCAGCCGGAACTATAAATGTGAGCGCCCTTTCTGACCCCGAGCTTGGGAGCTGCTTCTCCTATTTCTACAGCAGCTCCTCCTTCTTTGAGCTCCGGAGGCCGCTGCGGGTGCCAACTGTGGAGCGCCGTGCCCGTTCTGACGCGATAGCTGCACCGGGTACCAGCAATCCTTAAAGGAGGGTGGCCTCCCGGCGCAGCTTTGAGAGTGCAGTGGGGGAGGGGGAACTACCCGGCCCTGGGAGGCCGGGGTTGGATGAAGGGCCTGTGGGGGGCGTTGGTCAACCGAGGGACAGCTGGCGCCCCGCGGCACACACTACAGAGGGGCCCACCCACGCCTCCCGAACCTCCCCCCCGCGTCTCCCCCAAGTGGCCGGGCCCGCCCCTTCCCTCCACTTCACCTCTGCTGCTTCCCCCCCTCCCCAGCTCCTGGCACTGTCTCTGGGGCCTCAGAAAGCAAGGAGGGTCCCAGGGCAGAGAGGGCTGGGGACGCAGCCGGCGCCGGAGCCCCGGGGGAGCGCAGGCCCCGCCCCCACCACGGCGCCGGCTGGCAGCCGGCGGGACATGCGCACGCGGCGCGGGGCACTGGGCGCGGGGCGCCGGGGGCGGGGAGCGCGCGTGCAGTGTCTCCGCCGGGAGCGGCGGGGGCGGGGACGGACGCGGGCCGGAGCCGGCGGGCGGGCCGTGGGCGGGGAGCAGGACGCGGGAGCAGGGAGCGCGCCGCCCGCGCCGCTGCCGGGCGACGGACCCGCGAGCCCGGACCGCGGCGTCCAGGGGATGCGAGCGGCAGGGAGCTGCCGCGCCGCTGCGCCGGGAGAACTCGAGTGGCGGTGACCTCAGCGAGGGGAGAGCGAGGCGACGGCGGCTGCAAGCCCCGCGGGGATCCTTGGGCCCGGGGGCGGGGGGGCCGCGGCGGCGCGGGAGCGCGGGGCGCAGACCGGGCGGGGCTGGGGGACAGTGATGAGCGAGCGCGCGGGGAGGCTGCACGCCGCCGCCGCCGCCGCCCGGAGCAGCTGCCGCCCGAGCTGCTGCTCGCGGCCCGGGCCCCGGCCATGGAGACGCTGAATGGCCCCGCGGGCAGCGGCGCGCCGGACGCGAAGCCGCAGCCGCCCGGCCAGCACCACCGCCACCATCACCTCCACCCGCTGGCCGAGCGGAGGCGGCTGCACCGCGCACCCTCGCCCGCCAGACCGTTCCTCAAGGACCTGCACGGCCGGCCCGCCGCGCCCGGCCCAGCCCCGGCCGCCCCCTCCCCGGGCCGAGCCCCGGCGCCCGCCGCCCCGCGCTCGCCCAGCCTCGCGGGCAAGGCGCCGCCCTCGCCGGTGCCCCTGGCCGCGCCCGGCCGCCTCTCCCGGCGCAGCGGCGGTGCCCCGGGCGCGAAGGACAAGCCGCCGCCGGGCGCCGGGGCCAGGGCAGCGGGCGGCGCCAAGGCCGCTCCGGGCCCCAGGAGGGCAGCGCGCGCGGCGCCCGCCGAGCCTCTGCCCCGGGCCGGGAAGCCGCTGCCGCCCGGGGCCGAGCCACCGCCCACCGCTGCCAAGGGCCGCAAGGCCAAACGTGGCTCCGGGACGCTCCCCGCCCGCGCGGCCGGGCTCCCCACCCCCGCCGCCCCGGTCCCCTCGGTGATCCTCGCCGTGACCTCCGCGGCCGGCTCCCCGGCCCCCGGCTCGCGCATCAGCCACACCGACAGCAGCTCTGACCTCTCGGACTGCCCCTCCGAACCCCTGTCGGATGAGCAGCGCCTGCTCCCCGCCGCCAGCAGCGACGCCGAGTCCGGCACGGGTTCCAGCGACCGGGAACCCCTGCGAGCAGCCCCTACTGCGAGCCCCGCAGCTCGGGGGGCGCCGCCCGGCAGCCCCGAGCCCTCCGCGCTCCTCGCCGTACCCACCGCCTCCGGCGTCTGCCTCGGGGGTCGGAGCAGCCCGGGCGGGGTCCCCGCGGCGTCCTCGGCGCCCGGCTTGGCGGAGGATGCCGGGGAGCGCGTGCTGCTGGAGCAAACTCTACCCGGGAACCCCAAGGAGCCCGGCTCGGGCGATCAACCCCAGCTGGTACCGGCGGTGGAGGAGGAGGAGCTGCTGCGGGAGATGGAGGAGCTTCGCTCGGAGAATGACTATCTCAAGGTAAGCAGTGGCTCTGCCGGAGGTGTCCCGGAGGCGGCCCCGGAGGGTCTGGGTGCGAGCCGGGACTCGCGAGCCCGCTTCGGGTGCTGACAAGCGCTTTCCCTCTTTTGCCATTCACTTGTCTGCCCCCACCTACGCTGGGCATTGGGAACTTAAGTCAAAACTTCTAAAAGGACAAGAAGACCTGTAGGTCCGGGCTGGTTCTCGACACATTTAGCTTTTCTTGTTTCTAGAAATTCTTTTTTCTCTCTGCTGATGCTTTTGCTCCTGGGGAAGAGATGGTTATAGTCACATTTTGGATACACAGTCGACCCCCACATACCTGCCCATCCTCACCTGTGGGAGTGGGTTATCCCTAGCCAAGGAGCTCTGGTCCGGGCCACGTGGGGGTGTGTGTCGGTTCCAGAGGGTGCGGTGGCCCAGGCTGCTGATGCGCCTGCTGCTTCTCCTGCAGTTACAGCAACCAGCGCCCTCAGTGTCTTCCTGAGGGCTCAGACAGCACAGGCAGAGGGGGCTCCGCTGTTTACGATGGTAAACCTAAGTTCAGGGGTCCCCTGCGTGTGGCCTGGGTTGAGGGGCCACAGTGTTTTGCTGGTCAGTCCTTTGTAAGCGTCCACGAGCAGACTTTTCCGTGTCAGGAGAGGCCACTGGTTCCCTCCACACGCCAGCAACTTTCGAGGGAATCGCAACCTCTGCCACCCTATCTCTGAATATTTTCTGGCAGGGCCTGCAGACAGTGGCCTCTCAGTCTTGGTAGCTTTGGGGCGCTCAATCTGACTGGTTTTTCTGGGAGGAGGAGGGATGGTGCTACAGAACAGAGGGTTTAGACAGTTTTGGGGGGTCAAGACAGTCAAGGTGACTTGAGAGAAAATAAGGGGATTGTATTGAGGGCAACAGTTTTAATCTATTGTAATCCACAGGCTAGTGGTATAAACCTTCTCATGTTTCTGTTGAGAGGGTAACATGTATCTTCCCAAACCAGTTTGCTTGCCCTCCTTTATCACTGGGTTTGTGATCTGCGCTGATTTCTCAGCAAGTGCTGAACCTACCCTAACGAGGCCCAGTTTTTGGCCGCTGGGACCAAGTGTGTGGGCCTTTAAGGTGAATGGTGGTGAAGTGTGCAGTTCCAACTGGAGTCAGTTGACTGCAGTAGTCCTAGTCCTCAACTTCTCATGAGGAGTGGCTCTAAGCGGCGAGCCCAGGAGTTGTTTATCCAGTGCGGAGGTAACAGTGAGGCAGACCAGGGGACAGGTGAGAGAAGAGCAGGCTGGGTCTGGAGGGAGATGTTTCAGATACTACTCTTCTGTCACAACAGTGAAATTCAGAGGTGTTGAGAGAAAGGGCAACTGTGTTGTGTGTGACTCTCTTGAGAGATCAGCACTTTTGTAAATCTTTAACAAATGTAAGCTCCCTGTAGGCGAGAAAGATGGTCTTGTTCAGTTTTGCAGCAGGAACGCTTAGCATAATCCGTGACCCACAGTGTTTCTGATTGATGTTTATGTAAATCATGGCTGCTAAGCAACAGAAAATTGAGGTTTTTTTAAAAGAAAGTTGTTAAGGTAGCCAGTCTGACATTTCAGGATTCATTTCCGGGTAACTGGCTGTTTGCTTTATCTTTTCACATTTTTCGATTCTCAGGGGATGAAATAGGTATCTGACCCGGGCGTCTGATCGGGTGTATTTGATATTTCAGTGAATCGTCACAGCAATATTGGATATAATTGTTGTTATATTTATTATAACCCCAATTTCATAGACAGGGATGCTGAGAACTCAGAAGCCTTAATGACTTGCCCAAGATCATACAGCTAGTGGGTGGGGCAGCTTCTGTTTTTACCGCCTCCGGAGGCTTTGCTTGTTTCCCTGTGCCAGGCTGCGTCTCTCTTTCCTGCCAGGCTGCTTTTCTCAGAGTACACTGCTTGCTTTAGAGTTATTTTATTAACTCAAAGTGTTCCCAATGTTTAGCTTTTCTAGACGACCTCTTTTCTTTTTAGGTGAAAGGGCCATAATGAACGCCTCTCCACTAGCCTGTATACAAATGGTCATATAAAGCCCACTGGCAGTGTTTAATTTGTAGGAAATGTTCAATTGCCGTTTCCTGTGGAGAAAGTGTCACGGCCAGCCGTTTGCTGTGCCTGAGTCCATCTCCAGCTTTTCCTCTGACAGCAGGAGAGAGAAGTGGGCAGAGGAGCTCTGAAGAAGGCTAGGAGACCAGAAGAATGATTGCAAATACATGTGTGAGTTACATGTTGGGTTATTCAAAAGCTCAAATTACAGTAGTTCAATTTGGGAAAGAAACACAGCAATCCTGGTAGACTTTTCTAAAGATCGGTGAGCCTGCCCACTTGAGCAGAATCAGGCTGGGAGCCTCTGTCACCTCCTGAGGCAGACGCAGCAGGCATGCCTTTGCACATGGTGTTTGGAGCGTGCATGTTATAAGTCGAAACTTTTCTTTTTGTTGCTCTGGTTGCTCAGTGGTAGTTTTTTTAGGTGATAGATAAAAGTGCATCCTTGACCTCCTGCTTTCTTAGGGGATGTGGCACAGAACCCTGGCGATTAGAAAGAGCATCCTTCTATTCACATGTATCAGGAAGAGACTCCTCCCAGAACTTTTACGTTGGTATATTCTCAAGGATTGTGACCACGTTAACTATTACATTCTTTCCTGAGTTCTGTCACCATTGCTGTAGAAGACTGACATCACAGTTTCTGAGCTGGAAATGACATAGGAGTAATCGAGCAGGAAAGTAAGGCCTCCAACCAGAGGAGGATGTCTCATTGATCAGGACATTCAGGTGGAATTCTCTTGGTTTTTAGCCAGACTGCTGTATTTTTATAAAGTAGCGAATGTCAACAGAGAAGTGCATGCCTTCTGTCGTCTCTGTGGAGCTGTGTGGGGCCCTCCCTGAGCCTGCCTTCTCTTCCTTCTCTGCCTTGATCAAAGGGCACCAAGCGACTAGGTGACAAATGCAAAATTACTCAATCCAGGTTGCTGGCTTTTTGTGTGAAAATCCGGTCAGAAAAGCACTCTTGTCCCTTTAGCTCTGATGAACTCAAATGTCTTTGGAAGTGTTCAGAAATTAAGGTGAGCAGTTGAGTTCAGATATCCAAAGGCCTTTGCTTCTTTCTTAAACCAAACCCAGGCCCGTGTGTTGACGATCCAGACTTGGACTGGGTGCTGATTGTGTGTTTGCTCCCTGCCTGCCTGCCACACTGTTTTGCTCGAGTGCTCTGAGACAATCAGACAAGCCGTAGTGCTCATTGTGAACATTTTAATTATGTTCTCTGTTTCCCCAGGCTTTTCAGGAGCGTTTAATCACATTGAGTTTACTGGCCTGTTTTGAAAACGCTTTTCACGTTCCTGGTGATGCACTCACAGCACCCAGGTCATGTCCTCTGAAGCGCCTGTGCCCTGCAGGACGGGCGAGGGTTGGTGTCGGAAAGAGCTGCTTATTCTTGCTCTGCTTTTTCAGTTATTTCTTAAGAATTATTTTTGGTTAAAATGAAGTCAGTGCTAGCTACAAGAGCAGATGAGCAGATAACGCTGGATTCTTTGCGAGGAATGATTTCCTAAGGGAGATCATTGGTGAGGTCATTTTGGTTTTCTGGGTTGCAGTGCATCACCGCTCTTACCTTCCTGTTTCTCACCTGAGATAGTCTTTTGAGTTTCAAGCTCTGAAATGGTTTTGTTAAATTTGGCTGCCTGGATCCCAGGCGTTCAACGTGACCCGGAGGCGGGGACACTCTGAGGCAAGACTAAGCAGTTGTCAGCAGCTAAGTGCTTCAGCTCCTCCTTCCCTCTCCTGCCCCCTGCCTCTCCTCCCTTTTTGTTGGAAGCGAAACAGTGGACAGTATTCCTATTCTTTCCTGACATCTCGCTTTCCACACCCTTTCTTTATTCAGCTGGTGGAAGAGCGGCTGTCGTAATCTTAGGTGGCGAGATAATGGAGACCAGGGCCGTGGAACCCTTCAGCTGCTGGGGGAACTGTCCCTTAGTAAACAATGGCAGCAGCCCCTGCGCCTTAGCTACAGCTGGCACTCTGCGGAGACATGTCCATTGTCTGTAGGGAAATGAGGTGGATTATTTGTATATTACAGCAGACAATAGTTCCTGTCTGCAGCTCCCAGAAGATGGAATTATTGCAACAGTAGCCAGATGACTGCTCCTACTGTCCAAATTGGGTCTCTTTAAAGAGGAGTTATTAAAATAGAGCTACTTATTGATTTTGGTTTTTTTAAAGGAGATTAAGATTTGAATACAATTGTCAGTCTGATCAAGAGTTTTCATCACTTATACATACTATTAGAGCATAGATTCTGTTTTTGTTTTATGTTTGTGGATAAAACTGTTCTCTAGAGGTTTTCATCATAACATTTCATTTGAATCTTCGTTTACTGTACTGCACACCTGTTTCCTCCTCTTCCCCTGATTTGGTATATGTGGTAGGGTTGATTGGTTTTATGTAGGCAAAGGGGACTGGTTGGAGAGCTTCAGACTACTTCAAGATTTCATTTACTTCCAAAATTTGAAAGATATATTCAATTAAAACTAGATTTGCTTTTCACTGAGCTCATGATGTAACATTTACGCATCTGACAAACCTAATGTTAATTCAGTAGAAAGCTGTTGATTAAGGGCAGTTTTTTTCCTTATTAATTCGTGTGTATAGAAAAACCCAGCAATTTTTCACTTTTACTTGCTACGTCTAAATTATATCTGCCGGAAACATTATATGTTCTGGTTGATTTGGTCTTCTTAAACATTTAAATGGCAGACATCTTTAAGGTTCTTTAATATAATGTTTTCTAAATTAGAGCATGCTATTGGAAAATTATTGTAATGTTAGTTTGAAAATCACTGTTCATCGTGACCCTGATCTGAATAATGACAATTTTTGCTTTTCAAATGTCTGCTGCCAGCTTTCATGGTTTATAATTTGCTTTTCTTGCAAGTTTTCACTGAACCTGAAAATTGCTTTTTTCAAGGCTCTATGAAAAGACTTGAAACGCTGGCCTCATCCCGTCTCCACAACAGACTAGTGTTGGAAAGCCATTGAAACTTTCAGAATCTCAATTTCCGTGTTTTAAAATGAGGATATTAATATATCTTTGCTGTGCATTGCCGTGTTTTTCTGAGGACCAATTGCGATAATGGATATGCTTGTACATTGGCAGCGTTCAGCTCTAAATATTAGTCTGTTTTTATTATTTTACATTGATGGTGGGCTTCTAAAAAGTACAGCTGAAGGTCTGTTGTTGTTTCCTTTGTCCTGGTTGTTGCGAATAATTTATAGTATTTAATAGAAAGAGCGTGCGTGTGGAAGCAGGCAGCCTGGGTTTGCAGTCTAGCTTCCGTTTATTAGCTATGAGGCTTTGGACATGTTAACCCGTGTGTGTTTGGTTTCCTTGTCTATAAAATGGGGTAATGTGTTCCTGGCAGGGTTACTATAGGGTTAGTAATGAAGGTAAGGTGCTTAGTAAAGGAAGTTTTCTGTTCTATAAATTAAGATAAAATATGAGTTATAAAAGCAGTGATTCAAATATATGCAATTATAGTTTGTCCCTAATTTTCTTTTCAGAGCAGCTAATGCTGGTGATTATTTATGCCAAAAAAATATTAGCTGTTTACATTTGGCCTACTCAATGAGTTGGAGGTGTGGGTTCATCTAGCCCTTTAACAGTTTTTTTAGCCTGCAGTGGTGGCTTACCATCCATATACCATATCCAGCATTTAATATGAGGGCTCTTCTGTTACAAAGTCTGAATACTAGAGAACATTGTTATGCCTGGAAGTTGTATCTTATATCTTCTTATGGCTATATTACATTTTAAAAATTTTTGCTTAAGTAACAGGTAATTTCAGGCATAAATGATTCTGGCTTTTATGATAAGCTTTCTAGAAGGAAAAGCAATCACAAGCAGTTCCTTCCATGAACAGAATGGTCAAAGTCACTGTATATTTGTATGTGTACATATGCATACAGTGATTATTGCTTGTATTGAACTATTTTTTATTGGTTACTCAGTGAAACCATTGCCTCTTAACTGTAATCAGACCCAAGTGTAGAGAGTAGACTTTCTTAAAGTCAGGTCCATCAGGTTAATGGATGGGACCTGAGTGAAACTTGACCTTGATTTTGGAGATTCAGGACTGACTCTCCTCTTCATCAGAAGACTGACTTCCATAAGGCCTGTTTTAAAACGTGTGGTCCCCTGTCGGTGTCCTCCAGTATGGGCTGGGTCAGGGGCATGGCTCCCACGTGGCGTCGTCAAAGCCTCAGTGTGAGGATCGGCCATCAGTAACAACCTCTTCTTTGCTGACGGTTGGCAAGGACCTTCGTGTGACAGCTGTGTTCTCCAGACTGTGTCCCTGAAGAGCCCAGCCTGTCCATTCTGTTCATATGTGTCCAACTGACCAGCTTTATGCTTGGTCCAGTAACTCCTAGTCCCAGCAAATTTTCCTGCCAGGAACAAGATTATAGGAAGAGATCTCATGAAGGAAAAAAGAAAGAAATGAAACTTGCTTATGCTTCACAGCATTTTTAATTAGGATGAACGTCTTATATTTTTACTGAGGTTGTCATCACTGGTATAGAAGTTCGGTGAGAACACTTAGAAGCGGAGAAGACAAACATTTTATTCATTTGCCCACTAGGAAGTTGGTAGAGGTTTCCATTCTCTTTGGTAGTCCGTTGAACTTATTTTGAGTTGTGGTCAGTTGAGTAGGTCATTCTCTTGATTACAGTTGTGTGGATGGAGTGAGGAGGATCTATAGGCTGGGGGTTGGGGGAGTGAGCTCTTTCCACTAGCCCAGTGCATACAGGTGAGGCTGGCTGGACAACTGTCTTCACCAAACTATTTGTGCCAATCTGTATTTTTCCATAAGGATTCCCAATTTATTTGGGAATAATAATCTTATCCAGGACAAAATACTCTTCAGGAGATTTTTTTCTATTCAATTTTTTGTCTACCTGAGGCTCTGATGTTGGGAAACTCTTGTTCTTTATTGTAAGTAAATCCCCAGTTTTAAGAATGAGTGCAGGATTAGCAAGAGTGGTGAGAATCCAGGAAAAAACTGAATAGCAGGACGAGAGCTGACAACTTAGGGTGAAGTTTGGGAGAGTTTTTTTTCTTGAGCCTCAATATTAATTGAACAAAATACGTGGAAATGACCGAGCGTGTCCTAGACTGGAGGCTTTTAAAACATCAATTATCAAACTAATCAGAAAATTCTTGAATGCTTTCCTTAATCTCCCTTCTTCCAGATTGTTCCTCATTAAGATCTCTTATGATACTTCAGTAGAACTTATATCCCATATGCTGCAGCCTATGGGTTTGGGAAGAATTTTTCATAATTAGGCTACAAGACTGGAATAAAGCAGAGCTGCGGTCGTGTCCGGTTTTGTTCGTCTTTATGCGTTGGTCTTTCTAGGTGTTGACCGATGTTTGTGTGTATTCGTTCCACAAATATTTATCAAAGGTCTACTGTGTGGCTCACAGTGCTGTGGGCACCATGAATGCAAAGAGGAGCAGACACTCAGGCTGTCTGCCTCGTGGAGCCTACCTGTCAGTGTGGGTGACAGATGATGAATAGGAAGAAAAGCAAATAATAAGAGGTGGGAAGAAAACAGAGCAAGGCTGGGGCTAGAGACAGTGGGGTAGGGGGGAAAGGTGGTCAGGGAAGGGACTGTGTGCCTTGTAGATTGATGGCAATGAGCTCTGCAAAGAGCTGGGGAGGAGCGTTTTAAGGAGAGTGCATAACAGGTGTAAGTCTGGGAGCAGTCCTAGACCCTGTGGGATCAGCAGTGTGGCAGGGAGGGAGGTGGCCGCCAAGAGGCCAGGGGGAGAACTTCAAAGAATTTTCTGTTTGATGTGAAGCCCCTGATAGGTTTGAGTAGGGGGAGATGCCTGAGTTACGTATTAAAAGGATAACTCTCTGGGTGGAGAAGAGGCTGTGAGGGATGAGTGCATAGAGGGGAAGCAGGGAGCCCCGTGTGATGGACTTACCTGTGTATGCAGCTACTCCCTTGAGAGGGATGGAGGCAGGGACTAGCGTAGTGATGTGGAGCCGCTGGAAAGAGAACCCCTGCCGGTATTTTGATGTTGAGCTGAGAGTACTGGACTGGCTGTGGAATGGGAGGGAAGGGAGGGGAGCAGAAGCAACTCCTGGGTTTCTCCTGTATCCAGTGTCTTCATGTTGGCGTCAAGTAGAATGGAATTGGGAAATAAAGGATAAGTGAGTGGGGAAAAAAACAAACCCATGTGTGTTTGAAATAATGCAAAAGGTTTTATCTTTAGAGTTGTGAGTCACGTAGTCACTGCTGAGATTTGTATTGTGAAGCAGAATTTTAGGGACATTTGCAGGTATAATTCAGGGCAGTTCACAGTTAGGATCCCGCTGAAGTTTCCATTCTCTAAAGGCAGGGTCTGTCTGACTCATATTAGTACCTAGAGGCTCGTGCCTTAGAGATAGAAGTTTAGGTAAGTGCCTGGTATGAATCTAAAGGTTTCTTTATCTCTAGAGTTATTTCATTTATGATTGTGATTAGGTAAGGAAATATTGGGAGGGGAAGAAATGCTGAGAGGCTGCAATGAATAATCCATGCTGGTTTTTTGTTTATGGATCCATAAGATTTGAACAGACATCTGGTGATAGTGTCTTATGGCAGAATTTCTGGAGGTCCCTGTGCCATATCACACGGGTGTGGCCGTAAGCCGCTGGGTGAGTGTGCGGGTAGTTAGTATTTAGTATCGTGGAGCTGGCATGGAGAGGCAACAACACCCTTTTTTGATAGACTTGGCTTATAAATCTACTCCGTCTGGCTTGTGTAGGATGAGTTGGATGAACTCCGTGCTGAAATGGAAGAGATGAGAGACAGTTACTTAGAGGAAGATGTTTACCAGCTGCAGGAGCTACGGCGAGAACTGGACCGTGCTAATAAAAACTGCCGAATCCTGCAGTACCGCCTCAGGAAAGCTGAGCAGAAGAGCCTGAAAGTGGCCGAGACTGGTCAAGTGGATGGCGAGCTGATCCGAAGCCTGGAGCAGGACTTAAAGGTGAGTGAGTGCGTTGATGGGACAGATGTTCCCAGAAGGGGCTGCTGCGTGCAGGATTACAGAGCTGAAAATGCAGCCCGCAAACCCCGCTTACCCAGGGTCTTCGTGTTCTTTTAGTGTTTCTGTCTCAGTAGATTTCTGGATGAATATTCTTTGTTCACTTTATGGCTTGTAAGGTTGTGTGTAATCATGTGGTTTGACAGCCTGATTAAATGTCATATGAACTAGAATCTTAAAATCTAAGAAAGAAAGAAAAGAGAAGAAATCATAGTAATGAATCTATAATAAAAAAAGAATGAATGGCTACCAGTTGGTCTGGCAGTTGTGTAGAAATTGTACAGAAACTCCTTCTAAAGATCTGAAATGTTTAAAAAAAATCTATTGATTATCAATTCAATTACAGTCAAAGACCACTCTGAAAAGTTGACTGTAATCACTTAACAGTTTTATTCTTACTTAAATTTCTAGGATACAGAAAACCTGAAATTACCATAACCCAAGTGAGGCTTGTGCAGGGGCCATTCAACTGAGGGAGAAATAGAATCATAACTAAATGTCTCAAGTATCTTTGAGAACTGTTGGCAGAAATGAGAATGAGGTGAAGAAATCCCAGACTTTATACCATGCACTCTCTCCATGGGCAGCATAGCGTCTCTCATGCCCCAATTATCAAATCTTCTATCTAGAGGTGCATTACGCATAATGTCCTCCTTATTACGGAGTGCTTAGGAAATCTCGTTTTGCCTTTCATTATGATAACAGGAAAGGATCTTTGTAATTCCATCAAATTTATAAACCACTAACAAAATGTCATTCGATGTGATATAAAGGTGATTTATATTTCTTTTGAAAAATCTCTTTACTCATTTCCTTTTAGAAAGTGAAAATGTTTAACTGCTTTAAACATTCAAATATCTTACCACAGTAGACAATTTAAAACTTGACTATCTTAACTATCTACTGCATACAGAATTATTTTACTTGCTTTTTTAGCAGGTAGGTTTAGTATTACTTTAGGAAACAGCAATGTTTATCTGTTTACCATTATTGTTGTTTCTTCTTTTTTTTTTTTTTAATGATTTTCTTTTTCCTTTTTCTCCCTAAAGCCCCCCCAGTACATAGTTGTGTATTTTTTAGTTGTGGGTCCCTCTAGTTGTGGCATGTGGGATGCCACCTCAACATGATCTGATGAGCGGTGCCGTGTCCGCGCCCAGGATCCGAACCGGCGAAACCCTGGGCCGCCAAAGTGGAGCACTGGAACTTAACCACTTGGCCACGGGGCCGGCCCCTATTATTGTTATTTCTAATTATCATTTAAAGTGTGTGTGGGGGCAGAATTGGCATTCTTGGTGATATTCTGTAAGGAGATAGGGCTATCCAAAGTGGCCCTTTAATCCAGATAAAAGTCACATTCTTTCTCATAATGTGGATTTTCATGTTTTAAACTAATACCCTCCTTTAAAAATCGGTTTGCTTAATCTTGCCAGGGTCTTTGTTCTTTGGGTAATACCAAGTTACTTAATGGTTCTGCCTCTGAAGTTGTTTGAACGTATCCTTAGCACATGGATAGCTTCACATCCTGAGGACTCTCTGTGGGTCGATGCAGGTAGCCAAAGACGTATCGGTCAGATTGCACCATGAGCTGGAAACTGTGGAGGAAAAGCGTGCTAAGGCTGAAGATGAAAATGAAGTTCTCCGACAGCAGATGATCGAAGTGGAAATATCCAAGCAGACCCTCCAAAATGAGCTGGAGAGACTGAAAGAGGTAATCCAGATGTGTACGGGGCTTTCCTCTTGGGTTTAATTGTTAGGAACTTGGCGCTGCAAGTGTCCCATTCTTACTGTAGTCTACAATAGGGGTCGGCAAACTAGGCCTGTTTATATGGGAACTAAGAATGGTTTTTACATTTTTTATAGCATTGTTAAAAAAACCAAAAAACAAAACCAACCACACAAAATAAGCCTAAAAAAGTAAAGAAAACTATGTGACAAAGACTGTATGTTGCTTGAAAGCCTAAAATATTTGCTGTCTGGCCCTGTACAGAAAAGGCTTGTTGGACCCTGCTGTAAAGCTGTTTTTTGTAATTTCCATTCATATGAGCTGGCCGTTAATTCCTTTTATATGTCCAAATGGGGTATATTATTACTAGAATACAAAATTAAGCAATATCTTTTTTCTCAAGAGTCTTCTGTTCCATTGAGCTAGAAAATATGTTATGGTTGTCTATTAAAGCTGTGTGAACAGATAATGTATGTATGCTACCTATATCTGTTATTCAGACAATATAATTTAAATATAATTTTTTTTTAAATTTTAGGGAGTCAATGTGTCCTAGAAAAGTGGTCCAGAAAATGAATATACATATACATACATGAATATATGTATTTTCATTTGCGTACAGTAATGCAAATCCTGTTTTTTTGTTGACTTTCATTAGAAGATCAAAACTGAGTATTTTTTTGGGAAATATCCTGCATATTGATGAAGTTAAAAAATATTGGCAAAGCTTTAAGATGATGGCTAAAGCCAGCGTATTGCCTTCTAACCGCCTCTCTTGGCAGTTCATTTTCCCTTTGGGTGAGTTTCTTGATTCTCTCAGTCACTCCTCATCTGTCCTCCCACGCTTAGTTCAGGCACTGGACTAGGCCCTGGGGATGCAGCTGTGAAGGTGGCAGCATAGGCCCTGCCCTCAAGGTGTTTACAGTTCGATTTGGCACATGGGTAGCAAAGCAAATAAATCGCTGCAAAGGAGCCAGTGCTGCAGCTGCTCTGGCTCCTCCCCCACACCCCCTCCTCACAACCGTGCTGGCCTCCCTGCTGTTCCTTGAACTCGTCCTCCCCTCTCCCATGGAACATTCTTTTTCCACACCCCCACACCCCTGTGGCTCACCCCCTCATCTCCAGGTCTCTGCTGACATCTCACCTCAATACTTACACATTAAAGTTACCCGTGTCCCCGCCCTGGCCCGCCCAGTCCACCTTCCCATCTGACACACTGTGGATTTTGGTCAATTGTCTGTATATTGCCACCACTTATCTGAAAATGTATGTGTTTTATTTCTTTGTCTTTTGACGGTCTCCCTTTCACTAATGTCCCTCTAGAACGTGAGCTCCATGAGAGTGGGGTTTCGTCTGTCCATTTCACTGCGGGGTCCCTAGAACAGTGCCTGGCACATAGGCGTTGTCGGGGCCTCGCTGGGTCAGGGAGGGAATGAAGGTGAGACTGTGGAGCTATACTGACCGCAGCTCGCCTGGGGGACTTGGTGGGCTTCACAGAGGAAGAGGTGGATTCCGAGAATGTTCTTTCTTCATGGGTGACTCTTGTCCCTTAACTTGCACGCATACTTAGCACCAGGACTGGAGGAATTTCTCCTATGATTGTGACTCTCTTTCCTCTACACTTACGGTTTCTAGTAGTTTGCTTCTCTCTTTTTCCTTTCATCTAAGTTTGCTAAAAGGTATGCCATAATCGTTTCTTTTCTCAAAATTTCCAGTTTGAGCCTGACCTTGAAGGGATAGAAAACAACTTAGAAGTATATTTTGTAAATTTTACATGTGTGTGTGTTTGTGTATAAATATATAAATTATATATACACATAAGTAAATAAACATATTTTAAGCAAGCAAAGATTCTTTTGCACACGTTGAAGTGGGTTTGTCTAGAACTTCGCATCAGGTCACGAATAGCTCTTTGGGGAAGGCAGTGATTACTGTTGCTCTCGACTTTCAAAGCCAGGCAGCTGTGAGGCAGGGGTCTTCGGAGAGCTATGGTGCTGGCTCAGGCTGGATGGGAGGAGAGCGGCGCGGGTCAGCTCCGCCCTTCCTTTGTGCGTTAGAATTACTCAGAAGGGGATTGCTCAGTTGGAACACAGTAGTGTTTTACTTCCAGAGTTGCAGTCAGACTGGTGGCACTGCATATTTACACCAAACTTCTAAACGAATTGTTAAACTGACAGGAGTCTGAGGAGGGTTGGATGCTGGTAGACTGTGCTGGAAGCAGAATGATAGAACCAAGCAATACAAGGTTCAAAGGTGGTGGAGATATTTATTGGAAAATGCCAGCTGTGGGCTCCGTGAATGGGTACTTTTTACCAAAGCGAGAACAAAATGCACTGTGAGTTTTCCTCTAGGGCGAGGGTGATATTTTCTCTGTCCTGAGCCTTGCTTATTATCGTTCACCTCTGAAGTTTTGTAAATGGATGTGTCACATTCTGGAAAAGGCAAGGACAGTTCGTGCATTGTGCACGTCTCTAAATGACAGAAGGAGTTTCAGAGGTATATGTACCCGTTGGCCTCAGAGGACAGTAAATCATGCATCGCCATGCCTCTGCAGCTGTGTAGCTGCTGCTGGGGCCTCTCTCTTAAGCTGCAGACTGTATTTTCAGCTGCCTGGTGCACTTCTCCAACATGGATTTCTCCTAGCACTTTACACTCAGTGTGTCCAGAAACAGACGTATCACCCTCATCCCACCTGCACCTTCTTCTGTCTTTCCCGTCTGTGTTAATGGTGCCACTATCCTCTTAGTCACGAGGCTTCAGTGATGGCCATCACCCTTACCTCTCCTGCTCCCCACCCTCAGTTGCCTGCTCTGTGCTTTAGGTTCTACTGTTCTGCTTTTGCAGTCTTAGAAATTTTCTTTCTCACTGATACATGCTGCGACATAACATGGAGGACCCTCGAAAATATACCAAGTAGAAAGAAGCCAGACATATCGTATGAGTCTGTTTATAGGCAATATTCAGAATAGGTCAATCCATAGAAACAGAAAACAGATTAGTGGTTTCCAGGGGCTGGGGAGAAGGGAGAACAACTGCTTAATGGGCATGGGGTTTCCTTTGTGGGGATGAAAATGTTTTGGAACTAAATAGAGGTGATGGTTGCACAAGTACAGTTTACAAGTACAGTGTGAATGTACTAAATGCCGCTGAAATGTACACTTTAAAATGGTTAATTTAACCTCAATTACAAACATTTGCTTTCTGTATTCTATCCATCCTTTCCCCAGTCTCCTCTTAAATAAGTATTTGAGGGCTAACACTGTGTAATAACCACGTTAAAGACATGCTCTGCTTCCAGTAGTCTCTCCCTTTTCCGTATTGTCGTTTACGTCCCCCAAATCTGACTGTGTTGCTGTCTGCTTAAACAAACTTGCTTGGGTTCCCAGTTGTCTAATTCTTTAGCCTGACACAGAGAATCTTTCCTGCCTGGCCCATCCCTGTCTTCCAGCTGGGTTTCCCACCCCATGGCAGGAAACCCTGGTGTGACATAAAGGGCAGTTGAGAAGGATGAGAAGAGGCTGTGCCCTCAGGTCCTCTTTGAATTAATAGAGGTGTGTCTTGGAAAAGTCACTTTCTGCATTGATAGAAGAGACGATTACTGAAGGCTGGCAGTATTAACCCACTGGAATTGTCCCTTCTGGTTAGCCGGCTTGCTTGCTTCCTGTGCCTATTCACACCATGCTCCATGCACCCAAACTCCCATATACCCCTTCACTTGTGCAAACTCAGAAGTGTTTTCCTTTTTTGGGGGCGTGTATTTCTTTTAGTACTCAACTCTCTCTATGGTAGAATATCTCAGAAGGTTGAAAATGGTTAACCTTAGCTTAGTTTCAGCTTCCTAAAGATTACTCAAGTGTTTCTACTCAATACTGTTTCATTCTACCAAAAATTTTTGGGTATTTATTATATGCTCAAGACACAAGTAATAACTTGCCAAGTTAGTTGGTAATTGCAAGGAACAGAGGCATATTCTAAAGTACTCTAGGGACCTAGGATTATTTTTTCTTTTCTTATTGAGGTATAAGTGACATACAACATTATATTAGTTTCAGGTATATAACATAATCATTCAATATTTGTATATATTGCAAAATGATCACCACAATAAGTCTAGTTAACATTCATCACCATACATAGTTATAAAAATTTTTTTTCTTGTGATGAAAACTTTTAAGATCTCCTCTCTTAGAAACTTTCAAATATGCAATACAATATTATTAACGATAGTCATTTCTGGACGTTACATTCCATGACTTAATTTTTATAACTGAACATTAGTACGGTTGACCTTAAACAAATAGACAGCCAGTTATTTCTCCAGGAAAAATAGGTTATTCAGGATCAGCAGAGAATTGCATTTTGGGGTTTGCAAGCCGTGGCAAGCCATGTGCGAGTTCCCTGGCACCAAGGGAGGAGAAACTCTTTTCTAGAGGAGAGGAAGAAGTTGGGAGGGCTGTTGTTAACCCAGAGTTTGAGCTGTAGTGGCTTTTCATTGGCTGGGTTGTGACAGGCTCTCACTGGCTGAGCTTCTTGCTGATCAAAACGAGGAAGGCCTTCCTCTTCCTGTTGGGCTCCGCTGTGGACATAGGGCATGAGAGGTCCCCCTTTTGGCCTCCCAATTTGAATTTAATGAAGCTTCTGTTTATTAATTTGACATTTTCCTCTTTTGATCAAGCTCTTTCTCTGAAAGCATTGCTGATCAAGAATCAGGTTTCTGTGTTTTCAGCAGCCTTTTATCTCTTGATGCCAGGAAGCTCTTTCCTGGGTGTCATGTCTCATGTCAGAGGGAAAGTGCACAGTGTGGAAACCTATTGAGTAATAAGGAGGAGTAGGAGGGAGAGCTCACATGCATTTTTCTTTTCTAAAGTTCATATGTTATCAAGATCATAGGCATTGGAGATTATCTGAAGCATAATGTCATCATCAAAGTTTTGGCAGATGAACTTCCAACAGGCCTGGTCTGGACATCTTGGGAAAGCTATCTCATTAGATGTCATCTGCTTCAATTCTGGGAAATCAGTACTTTCAAGTCACCAGATGATGTTCAGGTTCAGCAGAGTTTGGTGCTTTCTTTCGCTGTGCCATGTGAATCCAAGAGTCTCTTTCCTGGAGTTTTGCGGCACAAGGGTTAGTTAGCAGTACCTGATGGGGCCTTCCCGGCAAGGTTGAAGAGAGTCCTTCTGGAGGTGTCTTTTCCAGCAGACAAAATCTCTAGGTTGCAAGGTGTGGTTCTTAAGGTCTTCGCCTCCCTGGAGCTCACTGTGAAAGATTGCCCTACCAGAACATGGTTAATTTTGATGGAATCAGTTAGGCCTTTGCAATGCTGGAATAGATCTCCTTTTATCAGCTGTGGGTCAAAAGAGGCAGGAGTCAAGTGCACTGGACAGCCTGTGATTATCTCAAAGGTGAGAGTTTATGAGTTCCAGAGGGGGTGGATCTAAGATTTAGAAGGACTGATGGCAATGCTTTTGGCCAAGGTATTTGGAGGGTCTCTACAAATTTTGCCAGTTGTGTTAATAATGCCATGAGTGCATTTGGCTAAACCAGAGGATTGAGGGTGGTAAGCACAGAGAAAGTGTTATAAAACTGGCCAAACAGTGCAGACTTGTTGAAGTACCTGACCAGTAAAATGGGCTCCTCGACCACTAGGAAGCTCAAGAGGAGTCCCCAGGTGGGATAATCTTTTCCAAAAGGACTTTAGCCAAGAAGAGGTGGTAGCCTGTCTGCAGGGGAAGGCTTTAGTTCAGCGAGAAAACATGCAAACCGGGACTAAAACATATTTATCTCCATCAGACGAGGGAAGCTGTATGAAATCCATTTGCCAAACCTTGAGTGATCCATTAGGCAATTTAAACGTCTGGGAGCCATATGAATAGGATTCACTGAATTGTATTTTAGACAAGTGGAACAAGTGGGGTAGGCACTTTTTGCAGCCTTATTAATATTTCCCCACCAATATTGACTCATGAATGCTATCATTTTGTCAGTAGACCAGTGGCTTAATGCATCTACAGTGGTTAGCAGTGGGAATGTCTCCAGTAGGATTGGGTGTTATTTGGTCCAAACTAGAGCTTTCTCTTTTTTTATCAGACCAACAGTTGTTGAATTTCCAATCTTGTTTTTCCTTTACTGAGGCCAGTTGTGGGGCTTCTCTAGCCAGGTTTTCTAAGTTATCATTGGGGGAAATATCCCTTTGGACCATGCAGACATGGGGCTGTTATTAGTTTCTTTAAGGGCTGCATTCCTTGCGAGGATGTGAGCAAGGTGATTTCCTTTAGCTCCCAGAGAGTCAAGTTTAGAATGTCCTGGGATCTTAATAACAGCTAAAGCAACAGGTAAAAGCGTAGCATCCAATAATTCCTGAACATAGGAGCCATTTTCTATTTTATTTCCCCTGGAGTTAAGGAAGCCATGTTGCTTCTGCAACATTTCAAAATCATGAGCTACTCTAAAAGCATGTCTACTCTCAGTGTAAGTGTTGGCAATAGTTTTGCCCTTGGCTAAAGTGCAAGCCCATGTCAGAGCATATAATTCAGCCTGTGGGGTGATGTAGCCATAGGTAAAGGTGCTGCCTCAATGATATCAAAAGGAGGTGCAACAGTATGCCCCCACGATATTTGCCATTGTCACCTTGTAAATAAGAACCATCAGCGAACCATGAGAAGTCAGCATTACCCAAAGGAGTTTCCTGCAGATCGTCATGAGGAGTTACGAAGCGATCCCTCACTGTTAAGCAGTCGTGAGGGACTTTGTCAGTAATGGACAGGGGAAGAGAACAGAGTTAAGGTTTTTACTGCGAGGAGCATGTAACAGAAGGATTTCGTGGGAGATGGGTTGGCTGGCTGAAATATGGCGAGTGTGGTGAGAATTCAGGAAGGCTTCCACTCCGTGAGGTACAAAAATGGTTAAAGGGGATCCCACGACAATTTTCTCAGTGGCCTTAACCTAAAGGGCACTGACAGTAATAGCTCTAAGGCCAGTGGGGTATCCCCGTGCCCACAGGGTCCAGTTGCTGGTTATAATATCCTATGGGTCAATGGTGGTCCCCGTGATTTTGGGTAAATACCCCAAGGGCATTCTTTTACTTTTCATATACAAATAGGAAAAAGGGAATCTGATAATTGAGATGTCCAAGGACACGTGGGTTCATCAAACTCTCCTTTAAGGCCTTAAAGGCTGTCGTCCTGTTCTTCCCATAAAATCGGATTGGTGGTGTTATTCTTTAATAAAACATACAGAGGTCTGGCCATAAGAGAGAAACTGGGAATCTAACTTAGGCAATAACCAAGTAGCTGAAGAAAACCTCACATTTGGTGCTTAGTTTTGGGTTTTGGGAAACTTAGGACACCACGAAGCGTGTCTGGCTCTAGGTGTAGCCCTGTTCTTATGTAAGATGCCCTAAATATTGAACCTGGGTTTGGGCGAACTGCAAGTTCTCTTTGGTGACCTTATGTCCCTTTAAGGCTAAAAGCTTTAGCAAGTGGATGCTGACTTCCTGTGAGGAGGCTTGGGAGGGAGAGCAAAGAAGCAAACCATCTACATAGTTCATCGAAGTAGAGCCTCTAGGGAACTTGTGTCATCCAGGTCAGCTTTCAGGATCTGTGAGAAATAAGGATTCTCAGGAAAACCCTGAGGCATGACTGTCCAGGTGAGTTGTTTTCCTTCCCAAGGGAAGGCAAATAGGTATTGAGTAGCTTCATCAGCTGGAATACTAAAGAGGGTGCTGCATAAATCAGTCACCATGAAGAATTTGCTTCCAGTGGGGATGGATGTTAGTAGCTTATGAGGGTTAGGAACGGCAGGGTATCAAGGGCTGTTGTTTTTTGCTCAGAGGTCTTGGACAGACCACCACCCTCAGCCCTTGGGCTTTCTCACAGGTAAAGTAGGAGTGTTACAGGGTCTAGTACAAGGGATGATGAGGCCTTGAGCCTCGTAATCCTCTCTTACAGGCCTTATGCCTGTAAGGGTGTTTTTAGCCTGTGAGCTATTGATTCATTCTGGGGAGAGATTTTGAGGGATCTGTTTGAATCTTGGTGTGAATTTTACCAATATGAGTTCGAGATTTTGCCCATAAGGAGGGTGGTAGCTGATTCAGTAGGATCAAATAATCAGTGTTTTTAGAATCAGCTTTAGGACCATCAGAGATGGAGCAAATAAAAGATGTCAAAGGGTCATTTAATTTATCTCATTGGCTGTTTGGATGGCTACTGTCTAATTCTAGAATTAGTTCCCCTTTTTGGGAGAAAGATATTTTGGCATGATACTTTTCCAAAAAGTCTTGGCCTAAAAAAGAAGTCTTGGCCTAATAAATTAGTAAGGGTGGAGGAACTAAGGAGAAAAGGGTGTATGAGTCTCTCAAAGGGCCTACACAAAAGGGAATAGGTTCAGAGACAGGAACCCATTGAAGTTTATGAGAAATCCCCACTATTTGAACTGGTTTAGTAGTCTGAGGTAGGGGCTGCTTTATAGTAGTGGGGTTGAGCATCTAGAATGTGGCTCTGGTGTCAGTCAGGACAAAAAGAGATCCATCCCCATCTGGAGAAATGCCTCTCCAAGCCAATTAAGAGGGAGGATTGGAAAGAGCTCCTGTAGTTCCTCGGGCCCCATCGCTGAGAACTGGAGGACGTTGAAAAGGCTGGTTAAGGCGCTGAAGGCGCTTAAATCTGTAACAGTCTCTTTTCCAACATCCTGGCTCTTTGCAGTGACAGAAACCAGAGGTTTTTGGGTTCATTTAGGGGCTTTCATTTGCTGGAGCTGAATAAGAGTTTCAGTGGTCTTTCTTTTTGGTGACTCATCTAAAGTGCAAGAGAGCGGGTTTGCCAGATTAACTGAATCTGGAGTGGACACAGTTTCCCACTCCATCCTGGTCCTTTTTCCTAGAAGGGCAAGGTCCCGGTTCAGCCCCTTAATAAACATAGAGTGAAAAGGTGACTTGATGGAATCAACATCTGAAGACGAGAATTGTCTTTAAAAACAACGTGAAGTCCATTGTAACAGTCACGAATGAGTTCATCAAGTCTTTGTGCACCAGCCTGAATTTGTTCCAATCATCAGGCTTTGGGAAAGCCCTCGGAATCGCCCGATGAAGTCGTCCAGCAGTCGCCTGAGCCTGATGGTAGAGCAGGTCAGCAGGGTAGTCTCCAGGTTGTAATTCTAGAGGCTTTCAGGATTTCCCATCAGCCGTTTTCATCCTTGCTGGGCCTGGTCTTCGCTGACAAGCATGTGCACTAGCTGATGTCAGTCAGAGACACCCGGTGGATAAGTTGAAGGACTGTATTAAACTCCTCAGCAAATCTCTGAGGATCTTTGGTTACTTTGGGAAAATCTTTGACCATGGCTTGCACTCGAGCTTTAGTCCAGGGAGTGTGAGAAATTAAGGGCTTAACCTGTGGGTCCTCAGAAGGCTTAATTTAAAGGGACAGGTTCTGCTAGGTTCAGAGGAAGAGGGAGTGGGGAGAGGTCCAGGGAAAAGGGCATTTCAGTGAGAGAGTTAGTGTGGGGAAACAGAGTATAGAGGAGGTGTGGGCAGTATAGAACGGAAGGAGGAGGATGGCGCTGAAGAAGGGGCCTGAGCATGAGGAGCTGGAGGAGAGGAACGTGAGGCTTCAGAAGCCGTTTTATCTTTCTTTAATCGTTTGTTTGCCTCAGTGAATCTTAAAATTTTATTTCACAAAGAGGCAATTGTGGACTCCTGATAACATTTGGAAGTCTCAAAATACCAATTGAAACAGGCATTCCATTCAGTTTTGGAAATTGAAGGGCTATGGTTGGGCAATTCATTTTTTCTTTTTGGCTGGGGGAGATTAGCCCTGAGCTAACATCTGCCACCAATCCTCCCCTTTTTTTGCTGAGGAAGATTGGCCCTGAGCTAACATCCATGCCCATCTTCCTCTATTTTATATGTGGGATGCCTGCCACAGCATAGCTTGATAAGCGGTGCCATGTCCACACCCAGGATCCAAACCGGTGAACTGCAGGCCGCCGAAGCAGAAGGTGCGCATTTAACTGCTACACCACCAGGCTGGCTCCTGGCCAATTCATTTTTAAGAAAACTAAGTTTGGGGAGTTCAAAAATCCCCATAATGGCCATTGATATTCTAAATTACTTTTGGTTAAATTGGTCCATCTAGTTAGAAATGTGCGTGAGGAATGACTGCGGTTTTTAGTATAAAATCGGCCAGGCTTCTGTAGGGGGACACCCTCAAAATATTTAGATATCTGAGATCCCATTTCTTAGAGATTTTTCTTTAGAGCAAAGGAGTAATTCTCTAACAGCCTAAACAGCTCAAATGGCCTGCAGGCTTAATACCAGCCAGTTCTAATAGGAACAGTCCAGTTTCGTTAAGATGGACTGAAGGTCAGGTCAACACAGTTCCTAAGAATCGTCTGGTTCCCAAGGGACAGTCTGCTCCCAAGAGAGTCAGGCCAAAGGCTGGAGCACTGTGGTGCCAATGAGCGGTCCGAAAGTCGGACTGAAGGCTAACCAGTTCCAAGTATGGGAATAGTCCATTTCTAAAAGGAACTGGATGAAAAGCTAGCGCAGTTCAAAGAAACAGACTGCTTCAAAGAGTCAGGCCAAAGTGCCACCCAGGTACTCATACACAAACCAGGCCTTAACCAGAAAGGAATGACGCCTTGAAACAGATCTCAAATAAAGCCTGGAGCCCCTCAAATGCAGAGAGCGCTGAAGCTTGGATCCAGGAGAAAGACTGACCCTCAAACTCTAGAGTGGGTGAGAAAAGCAGCCAGCTCAGTGGGCTCTGTTGTGGGCAACACACCTGTTTGCTCACCAGCTTTGGAGTCATTGGGGGTCTTCTCTGGATCCCTGTTTGGCCCACCAAAGTGTTGACCTTAAACAAATAGTTATTTCTCCAGCAAAAATGGGTATCTTTGAGGTTAGCAGAGAATTGCAGTTCAGGGTCTGCGACCATGGTGAGCCACGTGCAAGTCCCCCGGCAGCAAGAGAGGAGAAGCTCTTTTCTAGAGGGAAGGGGAAGTTGGGAGAGCTGTTGTAGACCAAAAGTTTGAGGTGTGGTGGCTTTTCATTGGCCGAGCTGTGACAGTTTCTCGTTGGCTGAGCTTCTTGCCCGTCATGAAGTCTTTCCTCTTTTGGGCTCTGCTGTGGATGTAGGGCACGAGAGCTCTCCCTTTTGGCTTCCTGACTCCAATTTAATGAGATTTTTGTTTGTTAATTTCCATGGTACCTTTTGATCCCCTTCATCTATTTCACACCCCCCCCACCCCCCCCCCCCCCCCCCCCCGCCCCAGGATTGTTGAATGGAACCACAGGGAACCAACTAGCAGTCAACTCTTATGGGACATCTTTCATCACCATTCAGGATATGATATTGATTCCCTGGGTTTGGCTGAGACATATTTTGTGCCTAGTAAATGGTCAGATTTTATAAATATTTCTTGAGTGCTTAAGGAGAATGTCTGTGCTCCAATTTTGGGATGAAGACTTTAAATCTGTTGGGTTGAAGACTTTCAAACTTTATGACCCATAGCAGGAAGTACATTTTATGTCATTACTTGAAATACAAATACAAAGGTTTCACAAAATAATGCTTATCTTTGCCATATGGGATACATTCTGATATTTTCAATTGTAGTCAGCTCTATTTTTTTAATGGTGGTTATAAGTTTGATTTATAATCCATTAGTGGATTGTTGTAATTTGGAAAAAATATATCAGATCATTTGTTAATTGTGTTGTTGGAAATTTCTATATCCTGTGTAGTTTTGTTTTATCTGTTAAATATATCTATTTAGGATAAAGTTATGTTAAAATCACCCATTATAATTTTGCATTTAAATTTTCTTCTTGTAATTTGTTTCATCTGTTTCATCCTGCTTTTATATATTTTGAATATAAATGCATACATATTTAGAACTGTTCTTTGTCATGAATTGTTCCCTTTGTTATTTGGTAACGACCTCTTTATCCTAATATATTGCTTTTTTTTGAGGAAGATTAGCCCTGAGCTAACATCTGCTGCCAATCCTCCTCTTTTTTTTGCTGAGGAAGACCGGCCCTGAGCTAACACCCGTGCCCATCTTCCTCTACTTTACATGCAGGACGCCTGCCACAGCATGGCTTGATAAGCAGTGCGTAGGTCCACACCCAGGATCCAGCCGGTGAACCCTGGGCCACCGAAGTAGGATGTACGCTTAACTCCTGCGCCACCAGGCTGGTCCCCTAGTGTATTGCTTTTTTGCTGTAAAGTTTACCCTGTCTGCTTTTACCGTCATACCGAATTTGTTTTGGTTAATATTTGCCTGGTCTCGCATTTTCGTGCTTCCGTTAGCTTCCGTCTTTATGTCATTATGTTTTAGGTGCCTTTCTTGTTAACGTACTATAGCTACCTTTTTAAAAATGAAATCTGACAATCTCTGTTTTTTTTTTAAACTTGCAAATTTACATTTATTGTGACTATTGGTGTGTTTTATTTCTATCATTGTATTTTATGTTCTTTATGTTCCATGCCTTTTGTTTCTTTTTTCTGTTTTTTCTGTTGATTTCATGTTGACTGACTGAGTTTTTGATTCTCGTGTTCTGTGTCTTGGTTAGGAAGTCATGCAGTCTGTTACTAACATTCTGATGATGTTTGACTTAACGTCTAAAGCGGATTGTTATCTCTGTTCTTCTCCTGAATAATCTAAGCGTCATAGGAAGCTTCAACTCCAGTCAACTCCTGTGTTTCATATTATTGTTATCTAGTATCATTTAGTTTCATCTTTTTGAAATCCCCCCAAGTTGACTAATTTTATAGTTAACGCTTATTTAGATTGATTTACACATTTTCCAATCTGTTATCATTGCTTCTTGAGTATTAATCTTTCCGAGTTCACTTTTCTTCTCGCCGATCTATTAATATGCCCGTTAGTATTTTTTTTTCAGTAAATGATCATGCCTGAAAATGCTTTTATTTCATACTCAGTCTTGAAAGATATTTAGCTGGGCATAGAATTCTGACACTTTGAAGATATTATTTGTATTATCTTCTGGCTCTGTTTTGCTCTCAGGAGTTCTGCTGTCAGGTGGTTCTCGTTTTTGTAGATGATCTGTCTTCCGGGTTACTTTTATGCTTTTCTCTTTGTGTTTGGTATTCTGTAGTTTCAGTCAAATGTGTCTAGATTTATTTTTGTTTTGCTCAACACTCACTGTCAATCTTAGTGTTTATGTCTTTCATGAAATCTGGAAAATTCTCACTCACTGAATAGTGTTAAATAGTGAAATTGTCTCTTTGAATAGTGTTTCTTCCCGGTTCTCTATTTCTTCTGGAATTCCTATTCCTCTCCTGTGGGACCTTCTTATGTTGGCCATTCTTATTCCATCCTTCATCTCACCTAACTGTTCTTTTTTGTTTTTAAATCTTTTTATCTCTCTATGCTACACTCTGGATAATTTCTTCATTTCTTGTCCAAGTTACTAATTCTCTCCTTTAAAAAAGAATTACTGTTTTATTCATCCACTAAGTTTTCATTTCACTGAGTTTACTTTTATTTCTAGAAATTTTAGAAATTTGCTTGTTCTTTTTCTTAGAGGTTCTTCTTTCCTCATCTTCTCTTATTTCTTCTTTCACATCTTCAGACATTTTAAAGCCATAGTCTCTCTCAGTTTGTTCTGTTATCCTGAGTTCTTGGTGTTAGTAATCCTTCTGTCAGATCTGCTGACTCACGCAAAGTGGATTTTATTTTGAGCTCTTTTTTTAAAATTCAATTTTTTTTGACTAAAAAAACCCAGAAATAGTACACCCATTTGTCCCGCCTCCTGCTGCCCTTCTCTGGCAACCACCAATCTATTCTCTGTATCTATGAGCTTAGTTTTTTAAACTTACATTTTATTTTTTTTTAGATTCCACACAAAAGAGAGATTATACAGTGTTTGTCTTTCTCTGTCTGACTTATTTCACTTAGCATATTGCACTCAAGATCCATCCATGTTGTTGCAAATGGCAAGATTTTATTCTTTTTTATGGCTGAATAATTTTCCATTGTGTGTGTGTGTACATACGTGCATACCACAATTTCTTTATCTGTTCATCTGTTGATGAACACTTAGGTTGTTTCCATATCTTTGCTATTGTAAATAATGCTGCAGTGAACATGGGGGTGCATATGTCTTTTTGAGTTGTGTTTTGTTTTCTTCAGATAAATACCCAAAGTGAAATTACTGGATCATATGGTAGGTATATGTTTAATTTTTTGAACAACCTCGATACTATTTTCTATAGTTACTATAACACTTTGTATTCCCACCAACAGCACACAAGGATTCCCTTTTCTCCACGTCCTTGGCAACACTTATTATTTCTAGTCTTTTTGATAATGGCCATTGTAACAGGTATGAGGTGATATCTCATTGTGGTTTTGATTTGCATTTCTCTAATGATTGATGATATACAGCATCTTTTCATGTATCTGTTGGCCATCTGTATGTCTTTTTTAGAAAAATGTCTATTCAGATCTTCTGCCCATTTTTTAATTGGATTGTTTGTTTTTTTGTTCTTGAGTTCTGTGTTTTGGATATTAGCCCCTTACCAGATAGATGATTTGCAAATACTTTCTCCCATTTAGTGTGTTGCCTTTTCATTTTGTTGATGGTTTCCTTTGCTGTGCAGAAGAGATATAGTTCCACTTTTTTACTTTTGCTTTTGTTGCTTTTGCTTTTGATGTCAGATTTTAAAAATCAACACCAGGACCTGTGTCAAGGAGCTTACTGCCTGTAGTTTCTTCTAGGAGTTTTATGGTTTCAGGTCTTATGTTCAAGTCTTTAATCCATTTTGAGTTAGTTTTTGTGTATGGTGTAAGATAGTGGTCCAGTTTCATTCTTTTGCACTTGCCTGTCCAGTTTTCCCAAGACCATTTATTGAACAGGCTGTCCTTTCTCCATTGTATACTCTTGGCTCCTTTGTTGTAAATTAATTGACCATATCTGTGTGGGTTTAATTCCAGGCTCTCTGTTCTTTTCCACTGATCTGTGTGTCTGTTTTTATGCCAATACCTTACTGCTTCAATTGCTATAGCTTTGTAATGTTGTTTGAAAACAGGGAACTTGATTTCTCCAGCTTTGTTCCTCTTTCTCAAGATTGCTTTGGCTATTTGAAGTCTTTATGGTTCCATACAAACTTTAGGATTTTTTCTTCTATTTCTGTGAATTTTGATAGGGATTGCACTGAATCTGTATGTTGGTTTGGGTAGTATTGATATTTTAACAATATTAATTCTTCCAGTCCATGAGCACAGAATATCTTTCCATTTATTTGTGTTGTCTTCAGTTTCTTTCGTTAATGTCTTGTAGTTCTCAATATGCAGGTCTTTCACTTCCCTGGTTAAATGTATTCCTAGGTATTTTATTCTTTTTGAACCACTGTAAATGGGATTGTTTTCTTAATTTCTCCTTCTGATAATTCATTATTAGTGTATAGAAATGCAGCAGATTTTTGTGTACTGATTTTGTATCCTACAACTTTACTGAATTCGTTTATTAGTTCTGACGGTTTTTTGATGGAATCTTTAAGGTTTTCTGTATATGTTTTCATGTCATGTCATCTGCAAATAGTGACAGTTTTGCTTCTTTCTTTCCAATTTTGGTGCCTTTTATTTTTTGGGAGCCTAATTCTTCTGGCTAGGACTTCCAATACTATGTTAAATAAAAGTGGTGAGAGTGGCCATCCTTGTCTTGTTTGTAATCTTAGAGGAAAAGCTTTCAGCTTTTCACTGTTGAGTATGAGGTTAGCTTGTCATATGTGGCTTGTGTTATGTTGAGATACATTCCCTCTACACCTGCTGTGTTGTGAGTTTTTATCATGAATAGATGATGCATTTTGTCACATGCTTTTTCTGTATCTATTGAGGTGATTATATGATTTTTATCCTTCATTTTGTTAGAGTGGTGTATCACATTGACTGATTTGTGGATGTTGAACCATCCTTGTATCCTTGGAATAAGCCTCACTTGATCATGGTGTATGATCCTTTTAATGTACTGCTGAATTTGGTTTGGTAATACTTTGTTGAGGATTTTTGCATCTGTGTTTATCAAAGAAATTAGCTTGTAATTTTCTTGTGGCATCCTTGTCTGGTTTTTGTATCTGGGTAATGCTGACCTCATAAAATGATTTGGAAGAGTTTTCTTCCCTTCTGTTTTATTTTTTGGAATAGTTGAGAAGAATTGGGATTAATTGTTCCTTGGGTGTTTGGTAGAATTCACCAGTGAAGCTATCTGGTCCTGCACTTTTGTTTGTTTGGAAGCTTTTTATTATTGATTCAGTCTCCTTTCTAGTAATTGGTCTGTTCAGATTTTTTATTTCATCTTGATTCAGTCATGGCAGGTTGTATGTTTCTAGGAATTTATCCATTGCTTCTAGGTTATCCCAATTTGTTAGCATATAATTTTCACAATAGACTCTTATGATCCTTTGCATTTCTGTGGTATCAGTTGTAAAAATCTCCTCTTTCAGTTCTGATTTTATTTGTTTGAGTCCTTTCTCATTTTTTTCTTCATAAGTCTAGTTAAAGGTTTGCCTATTTTAATTAATTAATTAATTAATTAATTTTGACAAAGATTAGCCCTGAGTTAACATCTGCCACCAATCCTCCTCTTTTTGCTGAGGAAGACTGGCCCTGAGCTAACATCTGTGCCTATCTTCCTCTGCTTTATATGTGGGATGCCTGCCACAGCATGGCTTAAGAGCAGTGTGTAGGTCCACACCTGGCATCTGAACCAGCGAACTCCAGGCCACTGAAGCGGAGTGCATGAACTTAACCACTATGCCACTAGGCCAGCCCCTATTTTATTTATTTTTTCAAAGAACCAGCTCTTAGTTTCATTGATCTTTTCAGTCTGTATTTCATTTATTTCTGCTCTAATCTTTGCTATTTCTGTCCTTCTACTAATTTTGGACTTTGTTTGTTCTTTTTTTCTAGTTCCTTGAGGTGTAAAGTTAGGTTGTTTATTTGAGATTTTTCTTGTTTCTTGAGAGAGGCATTTATTGCTATGAGTTTCCCTCTTAGAACTGCTTTTGCTACATCCTGTAAATTTTGGTATGTTACATTTCCCTATTCCTTTGTCTCAAGATATTTTTTTATTTCTCTTTTGACCCATTGGTTGTTCAATAGCATGTTGTTTAATCTCCACATACTTGTGAATTTGCCAGTTTTCTTCATGTAATTAATATTTAATGTCATACCATTGTGGTCAGAAAAGTTGCTTGATATTATTTCAGTCCTCTTAAATTTATTAAGACTTATTTTTGTGGCCTAACATATGATCTATCTTGGAAGATGTTCTGTGTGCACTTGAGAAGAATGTGTATTCTGTTGCTTTTGAATGGAATGTTGTGTGTATAGCTGTTAAGTCTATCTGGTCTAATGTGCTGTTTAAGGCTGATGTTTCCTTATTGATTTTCTGTCTAGATAATTTGTCTGTTGATGTAAATAAGGTATTAATGTTCCCTACTATTATTGTACTGCTGTTTCTCCCTTTAGGTCTGTCAGTATTTGCTTTATATATTTAGGTGCTCTTATGTTGGAAGCATAAGTATTTACAAACGTTATATTTTCTTGTTGGATTGACCCCTTTGTCATTATGTGACACCCTTCTTTGTCTCTTATTACAGTCTTTGTTTTAAAGTCTATTTTGTCTAAGTATAGCTAATCTAGCTTTCTTTTGTTTTTCACTTGCATGGAAGATCTTTTTCCATCCCTTCATTTTCAATCTGTATGTATCCTTACATCTAAAGTGAATCTCTTGTAGGCAGCATATTAATGGGTCTTGTTTTTTTATTCATTCCGCCACTCTATGTCTTTTGATTAGAGAAGTTAGTCCATTTTACATTTAAAATAATTATTGATAGGCATGTGCTTATTACCATTTTGTTAATTGTTTTCTGGATGTTTTTATAGTTCCTGTTGGTTCCTTTCTTCTTCTCTTGCTCTCTTCCTTTGTGGTTTGATAACTTTCTTTAGTGATATGCTTATATTCTTTTCTCTTTATCTTTTGTGTATTTACTATATGTTTTTGCTTTGTGGTTACCATGAGGCTTATATATAAGAACTTATATCTATAACAGTCTATTTTAAGTTGATAACAACTTAAGTTTGATCTCATTATAAAACTCAACATTAATACTCTCCCCCATGCACATTTTATGTTTTTGATGTCACGTTTTACATCTTTTGATCTTGTGTAACCTTTAACTAATTATTATAATCATAGTTATTTTTATACTTTTGTCTTTTAACCTTCATACTGGCTTTATAAGTGATTAATCCATTACCTTTACTATATATTTACCTTTCCAGTGAGATTTATTCTTTCATATGTATTCCTGTTACTAATTAGTGCTCTTTACTTTCAGCTTAACATTTCTTGTAAAGCCAATTTAGTGGTGATGAGCTCTTAGCCTTTGCTTGTCTGGAAGACTCTTTATCTCTCCTTCACTTCTGAGTGACAACATTGCCTGGTAGAGTATTCTTGGTTGACATTTTTTTTCTTTCAGCACTTTGACTATATCGTGCTGTTCCCGTCTGGCCTGCACAATTTCTGCTGCTAGTCTTATGGGGGTACCCTTCTATATAACAAGTTATTTTTCACTTGCTGCTTTTAATATTCTCTCATTGTCTTTAGCTTTTGACATTATAATTATAATGTGTTTTGGTGTGGGTCTTTTTGGCTTCATCTTGTTTGGAACTCATTAGGCTTCCTGGATCTGGAGGTCTATTTTGTTCTTGAGGTTAGGGAAGTTTTTAGCCATTATTTCTTTGAGTAAAATTTCTGCCCCTTTCTCTCTCTCCTCTCCTTCTGGGACTCCTATGATATGAATGCTAGTCCATTTGATGTTGTCCTGTAAGTCCTTTAAGCTATCTTCACTTTTTTTCATTCTTTTGTCTTTTTGCTGCTCTGATTGGTTGAGTTTAAGTGCCTTGTCTTTGAGTTGACTGACTCTTTCTTCTGCTTATCTAGTCTGCTGTTGAACCCCTCTAGTGTGTTTTTCTTTCATTTGTTGTATTCTTCAGCTCTGTGACTTCTGTGTGGTACTTTCTTATATTTTCTGTCTCTTTGTTGAAGTTTTTACTGTGTTTGTCTGTTCTTCTCCCCAGTTTGGTGAGCATCTTTATGACCATTACTTTGAACTCTTTATCAGGTAAGTTACTTATTGTGGTTTCATTAAGTGTTTTTTTTCCTGAGGTTTTAAAATATGAAATATTTTAATATGTTCTTTCATTTGGAACATATTCCTTTTTTTCTTCATTTTGCTTGACTCTTTGTGGTGGTTTCTGTATTGTAGATGAAACAAACACATCTCCCAGTCTTGAAAAAGTGGCCTCATGTGGGAGATGAACCTTGTCATTCAATCCTGCTTCAGCTTTTGATTGTCTCTCAAACCTTTGTGCTTGTCCAAGCAGCCTATTATATTTTTAATAGCTCCCAGTAGAGGATGTGCCAAGAGCTGTGAGTATCCCAAAGAGGAGAATCTTTGTCAGCACCTAGATTCAGGGAGCCAGACCCTCAGGCAGCAGCTTTTAAAAGTATGCAAATATATACAGTGCTGTGGGGCCATGAGCTTAAGCCCCACTGGCCACCAGAGCCAGGTGATCTGGAGGGTCCCCTAGCAGCAGTTGGAAAAATCAGCGTGCCAGCAGGGGTATGAATTCTCTTCTGGGTGACACTGACTCTTACAGTCCAGTGGAACCAGGAACGCAGGCTCTCTTGTCCTTCAGAGCCAGGCAATCAAGAGGCATCCCCTAGGCAGCAGCCACAAAAACCAGTGCACCAGACACGTGCAAAAGCTGCCCTCAGGAGACACTGAGCTCCTCTTAGTGAGAATTCTGTTATAAGCAATTCTTGGTGGGAATTCCATGAAGTTCGTTGAAATGTCCTCCTAGTCAGATTTTGCGTTGGTCTTTTCCAGAGGCCTCGGTAGTATCATTGGTCCAAATACAATTCTTAATTTTTGACTTGTGGAGTTGTGTACCAAATGGATTGTGTCAGTTGGACATCAAACTTGCATGTGGCACAGTCCTAGGGTGTTTTTATACTTCAAAGGAGATTTTTTATCCCACCACCCAGTGTCCTGGGTGGAAGCTAACTTTTCCCTTTCCTGAGCGATTTTTAGTTTTCTTTCAATAGGGTGCGTCTCTTCAATGGATTTCCTGGGTGCACTAACTGAAGCCTCTTCTCACACGCCTGGCTGTGAGGGCATATTTCTGGGTCTGGTAACTTCTACCATTCTTTCCTATCCCTCAACCCTTAACATACCGTTGTGCTAACTGCCCTGGTTTTCAGTCCTTACTCATTTCTAGTGCTAGGGAATTTTCCTTTTTTGTGCATATGAGTTTAGCTGTGTATAAATTTTTGTTTGTTATATTTTCTCTAGCATTTCTGTCTGCTTGGGGAGGGCTCATGAGAGCTCAGAGTGCTGTGTTGCCAAAACTGGATGTGAGCCTTCAGGGCTCAGCAGAAGGTCCTCAGTAGCAGCTCTGGAATGTCACCAGTAACCCCAGTTGTCTTCCAGTTCATGACTCAGCTCTTTTGTCGCTTGTTCTCTCTCTGTTCCTTTCCTTCTTCCCTGATACTCATCAGCTCCCATTTACCTCTGGACGTTTTTTTGCTCATGGCTTCTCTACCATTCACGGTTTCTACTCACTGTCTTCTCTCTGTGCATCTGCTATAGACTGAATGTTTGAGTATCCCCAAAATTCGTATGTTACAGCCAAATCTCCAAAGAGATGGTATTCAGAGGTGGAGCCTTTGGGCGTGATTAGGTCATGAGGGTGCAGCCTTTATATATGGGATTAGTATCCTCATAAAAGAGACCCCAGAGAGCTCCCTTGCCCCCTTCTGCCTTGTGAAGACAGTGAAAACATGGCCATCTGTGGACCAGGAAGTGCGTCTTCACCAGACACTGAATCTTCCAGCGCCTTGATCTTGGATCTCCCAGCCTCCAGAACTGTGAGAAATAAACGCTTGTTCCTTAAGCCTCCCAGTCTGTGGTATTTTCTTTCTTTCTTTCTTTTTAAAGATTGGCACCTGAGCTAACAACTGTTGCCAATCTTCCTTTTTTTTTTTTTCCTGATTTTTCTCCCCAAATAGTTGTATATTTTTAGTTGTGGGTCCTTCTAGTTGTGGCATGTGGGATGCTGCCTCAACATGACCTGACGAGCAGTGCCATGTCTGTGCCCAGGATCCGTGCCAGCAAAACCCTGGGCCGCTGAAGCGGAGTGCACAAACTTAACCACTCGGCTGCGGGGCTGGCCCCACATGGTATTTTCTTAGAGCAGCGCAAATAGACTAAGTCTTTCTACTTTTTCTTACCCAGTGGGTGGGGACTTTTCTCTGTGTGTCATTACATTCAAACTCTCAGACAACCATAAATTCTAGAAATATAGATGTTCAATCATAGTAAATGGTTTACTGCTATTATGCTATAATTTAATAAAATAATATTCTCTATGTTTCCAGACTTTATGGTCCTCCTTGAGAAAAGGATTTGCTTGGGTGAGCAAGTGTAGAGCGTTGTTGGGCAGAGTGCTCGTGCCAGGGCGTCTGGTCAGACACCGGCCAGGTTGTCAGTGGCTGCTGTGGAGTTCGGGCCCCCCCGCAGGCCTGACCAGCAGTGGACTGCAGGACCAGCAGGCCATGTGGGTAAAGGCAGCCGTTGTATGCATTGGCTTTGTGGGCTCTCTGGGACATCTTGGAGGGAATAAGCAGCACCTGGTTTCATTTGCTAGTCATGAGTTTGAGGAGGACATGGTGGCTCTAGCCAGAGGACAGGAAGGGGGAGAAATCCAGTGTCCTGAATGATATCCCAGTTGTGGGCCTGCTAAGTTAATAATGAGGTAAAATGGGATGAGAATGGGAGCAGGAAGAGTCAGGAGTGTCTGGTTAATCTTTTTACCAAACATGGAAACGTGAGAAGAGTCTGGTGTGCATGTGTGCATGTACATGTATGTGTGTGTGCATGTGCATGTGCCTGCAGTGTCTGCACGGGGATCTGGAGGGAGACGGCCTGTTGTGTGTTCTGCCTAGACCAGGAGGGCAGGGATGGAACCGGACCAGAGCAGTGTCAACCAAGGGGACGAACACCAGGCTGGAAAATCCAGAGTTCAGAGGCCGGGAGGATTTGGAGCAGGCAGCAACTGCAGGAAGTTTTGGCATAAATATTTTTGAATGTGTAAGCTGTAAATGGAACAGTTTTTGTGGCTGGGAAGAAAGGGGGTGTGTGTTCGGTTAAACAGCCATAAATAGCACTAATGGCTGATTCACGCTGTTGCTGGAAAGGATGAGTGAGACTGTCGCAGTCTGTTCTGGTCACTCGGAACCTGTGCCCTGGGAGGCGTTTCTTGTCAAAACCAATACAAAATTGTATGGCGGTCTTCTGCCAGGCTGGTAAAGTCCTGCAGCCTGATTCCCCGGGAGCCCGACTACTGGCCTCTGTGGGCGCTGGCCCCTTGAGCCTCAGCAGGCCCCAGGGAGGGGCAGGCCTGGCTTCTTTGCTTCTTCCTGGTGGGCTGTGGCTAGGCTTGAGGGGGTGAGGGCTTGCCAGGTTCACATTTTTGAAATGCTTTCATTTCTTAGGTTATTCTACTTCATTAAGTTCTGTTGTCAAAGGAGTATTTTTCCTCTTCTTTTGTGACTTTTATATTGGAAAAAAGTTAGCTGGTGTTGAGGACAGAGGAGGTCATGGGAAGGAGGAACTGTGTGTGACAGCTCGCTCCCCATCAGGACAACGGCCAGACGCAGGCCCGAGGACCTCAGGCTCACTGGATGGGAACCAGAAGAATCCTTGAGGGGAATCAGCCGACCCTCTCCTTACGTACAGGAGGAAACAGGGTCCGCATGGGTGGTGAATGGCCTTCAGTCAGGTGGCCCATTGGTGGCAGAGCTAGGACCCTGCGTCAGGACTGTGCCCCAGGTCCCTTGACTCCCAGTGACCCTCTTCCTTTCCTCTTTTCCTCCAGACCTGAGCTCTAGACCCGCTTCTTCCTTTCCTTGTAGACCCAGAAGGAAGAGGCTGGTTAGCAGGTGAGGTCCGGAGGGGAGCCCTGTGGAGCTGGCTTGAAGGGAGCATCCCTCAGGGGAAGCCGCCGGAGGATGAGCAGCTCTGGGTTCTTTGCTCCAACAGGTCCGCCAGGATGGGCACCTGTATCTTTCTCTGACCCATTAATGCTTCTCTAGAAAATTAATTTCTACTTTTAGAAGTGTATGTTAAGCTGCTTTCATCTCTACTGAGAAAATTATAGGAAGAAGGAGGGCAGGATTTAGCACTGAGGAGAGTGCGCGTGGGCCCTGCTCCCCGGCGGGCCTCATGCCCCTTCTCCCTCCCATCCAGCCCATCGGTCCTGCCATTCTTTCCCCAGGATTGTACCTAGATTACCACCTCCTCCTACTGAATCCTGCCCATTCTTTAAGATTCTCCTAGAAATGGCACCTCCTCATTGAAGCCTTCTGCAGCCCTCTTTTCCAAACTCTGAACAAGTGTTTTCGTGTAATTAAACCACTACATGGTTGTTGTGGAAAATTTGAAAAGTAAAGAAAATCGTAGAGGGAGGAAGTTCCCATCTTGCTAACATCCCAGAGATGTATCTGATTTTTCATATGAAATTGGAAACATATCATATATACTTTTCTTCTTTTTAATTAAACTTTTTGTTTGGAGATACATGTAGATTTGCATTCAGGGGTAAGAAATAACACAGAGATCCCATGTCCCGTTTTCCGAGTTTCCCCCAGTGGTTACATCTTGTAACACTCTAGGAGGAGCGTATCCAGCCAGGATATTGACATCGTTCAGTCAGGCTAGAGAACAGTTCCATGACCCGAGGATCCTTCACAGTGACCTTTTATGGCCACACCCACTTCCCTTCTTTCCCCACGTCATCCTTCACCCCGGCAACCGCTGCTGTGTTCTCCATTTTGATAATTTTGTCATTTCAAGAATGTTGTATAAATGGAATCGTGCAGTATGTAACCTGTTTGGACTGACTTTTCTCACTTAGCATCATTCTCCGGAGATTCATCCAGGTTGTTGTGCATAGCCATAGTTTGTGCCTTTTTGTTGCTGAATAGTGTTACACAATAAGGATGCACTGTGGTGTGCTTAACCATTCACTGGTTGAAGGACACGTGGGTTGCTTCCAGTTTGGGGCTATTACAAATAAAGCTTCTGTGAACATGCATGTGCAGGTTTTGTGGGAACCCAAGTCTTCATTTCTCTGGGACCCAGGAGCTCAGTTCGTATAGTAGTTGCACATTTAGTTTTCTTAAGAAAGTGCCAAACTGTTTTCTAGACTGTCTGTACCATTTAACATTGCCACCAGTAATGTCTGCGTGCCCCCGTTCGTAGCCCTATTCTGTGTGTGTGTGTGTGTGTGTGTAGTGAGTGCAAGGAGGGATATAAGAAGATATCTTTACTCATAGTAGTCACTCGAATATATGCGCATTGAATGAGCAGTGATGACCCTGACCTTGGAAGTCCTCACTGAAGCTGCCATTCCAGCTGGCCATGTTAAGTCCTTTGTGTTCTGCCCCCTCCCTAGCATTCAGTATTGTCACTAGTTTTGGTTTTAGCCATTCTGATAGATGATATCTCATTGAGGTTTTAATTTGCGTTTCCCTAATGGCTAATGATGTTGGACGTGTATTCATGTGCCCTTTCCCATCTGTCTATCCTCTTTGGTAAAAAGTCTTTTTATGTCTTTTGCCTGTTTTCTAACCGGATTGCTTGGTTCTTTTATTTTTTTACTGTTGAGTTTTGAGAGTTCTTTCTACATTCCAGCTACTAGTCCTTTGCTGGATATATGGTTTACAAATATCTTCTTCTACTCCGTAGCCTGTCTTTCATCCTTTCAACAGGGTCTTTCTCACGGCAGATGTTTTTAATTCTGATGAAGTGCAATTTGTAAATATTTCCTTTTATGGTATGGTATTAAAAGCTCTTTGCCTAGCCCTAAATTCTGAATATTTTCTCCTATTCTTTTTTGAAAAGTTTTATAGTTTTACATTTTACAAATCCGTGGTCCATTTTGAATTCATTTTTCTATAAGGTGTGACACTTAGGTTAAAGTTCATTCTTTTGTCTATGGATGTCCAGTTGTTCCAGCATTGTTTGTTGAAAAGACTGTCTTTCCTCCATTGAATTACTTTCACACTTTTGTCAAAAATCACTTGGGGGCCGGCCCGGTGGTGCAGTGGTTAAGTTCGCACGTTCCACTTCTTGGCAGCCCGGGGTTCGCCGGTTGGGATCCCAGGTGCGGAGATGGTACCGCTTGGCAAAAGCCATGCTATGGTAGGTGACCCACATATAAAGTAGAGGAAGATGGGCATGAATGTTAGCTCAGGGCCGGTCTTCCTTAGCAAAAAGCGGAGGATTGGCAGTAGTTACCTCAGGGCTAATCTTCCTCCAAAAAAAAAAAAAATCATTTGGACATATTTGTGTGTCTATTTCTGGGTTTTCTTTTCTGTTCCATTGCTCTCTGCCAGTACAGCCTTGAGTACTTAGCTGTGTAAGTCTTCAAAGTGCTTTCTTGGTATGGTGTCTACTCCCCCCAACAGTTTGGGAGTCTTACTTGATCCCTCAGTGGCATTTTAGAACATCACATTTCTGCCTTATAGGATATATATGTGTGTTTACACATCCTTGCCCTTATGAAGCACTCAGCAAATATTTGTTGATTGAGTGAAGGTCTTATCATCTTTATTTTTCCCTGAGAAAGAGCCATAACATTATTTTAAAATTGCTTGGTGAGGAATTTCTGATTCTGTAAATGATTGCCTTAGGACAGTCGATACAAACCAGTAATTCCACTCTAGGTCAAGTTTTTTGACAATGACTGTGGGTCGTAAATTGCCTTGTTTGGTTAGTGATAAGCAAAACTGATTCTGTTCATTGACTTCCTGAAGATTCTGCCAGGCTCAGGGTGTCCATTGCTGGGGTTGCGTCACACCAATTTGTCCCCTGTGAGCTGGGCAGCTCCTCTTCTTTGCCTGTTTCCATGACATCTCACCCACAGGCACTGTGGCTGCTCAGGTGACCTTTCAGGCAGAGGATGGATGCTTTGGGACAGCCACATCAGAAGCAGTGATGCTGTGTGAGCAGCCCGTTGGTTTGCAGGCCGCACTTCCAGCCATTTCTCCCCTCTCCGTACTACAACCCTTCTTGGCAGATGGGAATCTTACAGTGTGGAGGACAGCGCTCCAATATGTCACCCACTGCTGTTGAAGCATTGGAATGGAACTTGTGAATGTTAATGAGATGGACACTGCGTTCATGTCACTTTCCTTAAAAAGTAATTAAAATATAGACAGAGCACTTATTTCTGAATAATTTAGACTTTAGACAACTGCATTAAGTTTGTGTTATGGGAATAAATAAAAAATACTTCTCTTTTCAAAATTTAGATTTGATACTTGGAGTCTGTCAAATTTATCTAAGTGGTGTTATTGACGTAGTATAATTTATATAACTTTTATCCTCCAATGCAGAATCAAAAGTGAGAAATAGAAATGCTCAGAAAATGCTATGTGGTATTATCTCTTCCTGAGTATACTTTCTTGGTATTTCTCTGACTCAAGTGAGATCCATCATACATTGAGTGGTATGATTATGAGCCAAATAAGCTCTTTTCATTGTTTTTCCTACTAATCAAAAATTATTTAGCATTGAAAAGACACCAAGTTATAGATGTAGTTACACAACCATACAGAATCTCTTCAGTTGAGCAGTTGATCAAGCAGCATTTGAATTTCTGGCCTAAGGATGAGCCTCAGGAAAGGAGAGGCGACCCTGAGCTCTCCTTGGGCACTTTCCCTTCTGGTTTGTTTGTGCAGGTTAACTTTCACCAAAAGAATGTTTGTGTGAGATAGTTGGGTGCTCATTTGTTCCCCAGTGTCACAGACACTCTTTCTTGTGACCCACGGCAGTTTTACTGCAGCAAGGGAATGTGGAAAATGTGGGGAGCATTCATCAGACGGTTGGCATTTGAATATAGACGCTATTCATCTTTGGATGCTGACGGCAGCTAGTTGCCCAGGCGAAGCAATATTTACTTATCAAGAGCATATTTGTGTTTATTATTTAATTCTGAACAGTTGGAGTAGACCCTTGTCAGTTGTTTGCCATTTCACGTGGCCTTGTCTCTTCCGACTGGAGGTCTTGCTAGAGTCTGGGCAGGACTGGGAGCTGGAGAGAGCAGTCTGGGGGAAACCGTTGGTGGGACATCAGGGCACCACGCGTTCCAAACACGCTGGGACTGGGGGTCTGAAAAGTCTTGCAAATGTTTGACCATCTGTGTTTATTCACAGAGATTAGCAACAATGTTTTCCATAAAGGAGTAAAACAAAATCATTTCTGAAAAATTCTCCATTTATTGAATTTGTTAATCATAGGAAACAGTGCAGTTTAAAGATGATATAATTTTATGCAACAAGTGCCTGTCTGTTTTGGTCTAATACATATGTTCAAAACACTTTTAATGATCAAGAGCTTTAGACACTTGTACTAGAGGAGAGTTGCAAGAGCATTCTCTCATGGGAACTGAAAGTGATTTTCCCCCTGGCTAACTGATTCTGTTAGGGGCTTGGCCAGACCACTCTTACGTTTCAATTTTGAAGTAACGCTGGGAGTTTTTCGTTTGTTTCCAAGGGTTCTCTTGTAGGATTTTTGGTTTGGGTTTGGATTTATTTTTAAACAAGGTTACTCACGGGGTCTCCTAAGTAATGTGGCCCAGGTGTCATAACCCTCATGGAAGCATCACCTATTGGGATTGCTTGAGGATTCCCTTTTGAGTAATCTGCTCAGAGTGGGATTTCGCAGCCTCGGCCCTATGGACATTTTGGGCTGGATAATTCTTTGTAGTGGGGGGCTGTCCTGTGTTTTGTAGGATGCATATCAGCATCTTTGGCCTCTACCCACTAGATGCAAGTAACACCCCCCAATTTGTGACAATGTCTCTGGGCATTGCCAGGTGTCCTTGGGGGGCCCAGATCGCCCCTAGTTGAGCGCCACTGGCTTAGAGAGACAAGCAAATGCGAAGTCTAGCAGGACTTCTCTCCCTCCAACCCGCCCTGGAGCTTCAGAGGGGAGAATCCTGGTAGACCCACGTGAGCACGTGGTGGTGTCCGTGTGCGTTTGGCCTTGACAACAGTGTCAGGTTCTTTTCCTTTTGGGGGAGAATTTATTTGATGTGATTGTGAGGGAGCTGCACAGGTTTGTTCTAGAACCTTAGGAAACCTTTCTTGGCTCCCATCTTACTGTATCTGGGTTCAAATCCTAATTCTGAGCCATCCCAGGGAAGTCTGGAGCTTGGTTAATTATTTTATTTTCCAAGGGCTGGGCCAGCTGTGTTTTCTAACTCTGTGAGAGGTGGCTGGAAGGTAGGCACTCCGTGGTGCCGTGCTCTCAACCTCCTGCCCAACATCTTCAGAGGTATCCTTTAAATAATCGTGTAGACGTTTGGGTCTTTCTCTGCAGGAGGATTAGAGGACAGCAGGATTCAGAGCAGGTTTTGACAAGGCACTTCTTGCACCACTGCCTTTATTAGGTGGTGAAAGGGGTTGTATAAATGCGTGCCAAGGACTGAACCCTTACAGCCTGTGATGCTCCACCCTGGCTGCACATTAGCGTCCCTGGGAGCTTTTAGGAATCACGATGCCAACGCCACACCCAGGCCACTTACATCAGAACTTCTTGGGTTGGGGGACCCAGGCTTCTGTGTTTTTTAAAACCTCCCAGTGATTTTAGGTCAGCAGTGGTCACTGTCATGAGACGGGATGTCTGAAGCATCTCTGTAATTGTAGTTAAATGTTTCTTCCCTAGGAGTGGTACTACAGGTTGGGGAGATTAATGAAGGGTGAAGTAAGAGTCTCCAGAACAGGCATTTGGGGCGAGGCCTTGGAGTGACCTCTTTCCATCAAAGCCCAGGCCCCAGACGGTTGAGCTACAACGTGTAATTGCTCTAGTGAGGTAGGCAAATCACTGTCTCAAGTCGGGTATTTATGGCCACAGAAGTTGTAGAGGGCAGTGACTGTGTGGTTTCCTGTTCATTAATTACAGATTTCCTGAAACACATCAGAGGGCATTTTCTAGCTTGCGCATGTCAGTGGCCTTCCTCTGTGTAAGGTTCGTTTGAACCTGCCACTCAGCACATTCAGTCCACCCCTCTCTGCTGTTTTAGTTTTTTCTCTCTTCTACCCTTCTTCCCTTTTACTCACCTAAAGAGCGCACCCTTCTAGCTGTTGTGGGTTGTGCCAGTTATGTGTGGCTCTGGTACTCCAGGTCACGAGTGGGATGGGAAATGCATTAGAATGCAGTGGCGGCCATGTGGTCAGTCCCTGCTGCTGATCTCCTAGTGGCCTCCGAGCCTCTCACGGCTTTGAAACCCCTCCTTGAGTGCTGGGATTTTGTTTTATAGAGGTGCTCTTGGGCTAGCGGAACACACTGTCAGGGAGAGGATGCGGGGGGATGGGTGGTTTACTAGCCCGGGCGGTCTCACTCTGCTCTGTTTCTGGGGACCGCTCTAGTGGGGGCGGGCATGGGAGTGGTGATGGTGGGTAACAGAGGGTGGAGCCCTGGGAACAGCACCAGTGGGAGGCCCTTTCACAGGCACTACTGCAGGTTTCTGGGGCCAGGAGGATGCTGTGTGCTCTCAGGACCTCACCTGTTTCATCCGTCAAGCGACCAGGAAAGCTGAGCAGGGCAGACCATTTTCTGTGAGAAAATGGAGGCTCTGTGACGTTAAGTGGCTTGTCAGGTCACACAGGTTGTCACTGGCAGACAGGACCTCACATCAGTAGGTAACATTGACTATAAGAGACAGAGCGCATACGTTATTTTTTTTAATCAAAATGCCTTTCCAAACTTTTCTGAAGAGAAGTGGGGGAAATTCGGAGGCTTATGTGTGAAATGTACAATGTGCCTACTATTATACAGTAAGGCTGTGTGTCTGCAAAATAAAGAAAAAAGAAGATAAAGAACTGAGTCCTCCTCATTTTTTAATACTGTGTCACGTACTCAGTCTGGGTGTAGCTGTTTCCAGGGACAAACCATATTCCACTGACTGTCATCGATGATAAAAGTACAGCATTAAGAGAAGATAAACATGCTGCCAATTAGGACATGTCCTAGATTGTACCAGCCCACCCGAGTCCAGAGATGTGAAGGTGTGTGTCTTAAAATCAGTGAGATGTGGCGTGTACACATCCTAAAGATTCCCTTGATGAGCCCTGTTATGTCCCATGCCCAGATTGCTTCCTGCCTGAGTTAGGCACCTAGGGAAGTGTGAGGGCCTTTCAAACTTTCCTGGAGCTGTCTGTTGCCATGGAGACTGAGGAAGACTTTCTGTGGTACCTTCTCAGAGTATTCCTGTGGCCTGTTCTGGACATTGCCTGTGTTATAATGGTTCGTGTTCTCTTCTACAAGGTAATAAAGTCCTGGAAGGCAGGACAGTCACATCAAGGTTCCTAGGATTGTCCTTTACTTTCGTCTTAAAAACAACAAACAAATGAAACAAAACTTAGTAGAGTGGTTGACATTGATTATAAAGAGTTTTGTTAGGTCTCACGCTAGTTTTGTTAGTTTTCTGTTTTGACATTTAGTCATAAAGAATTTAAACAGAGACAGGGAAGTTTACAGTTTAAAGAGTTTTAAAGGCAGCCAGCCCCGTGGCCGAGTGGTTAAGTTCACGCACTCCACTTCAGTGGCCCAGAGTTTTGCTGTTTCGGATCCTGGGCGCGGACATGGCACCGCTCGTCAGGCCACGTTGAGGCAGTGTCCCACATGCCACAACTAAAAGGACCCACAACTAAAAGTACACAACTATGTACCGAGGGGCTTTCGGGAGAAAAAGGAAGAATAAAATCTTAAAAAAAAAAAAAGAGTTTCAAGGATAAGTTGGGAGAAAGCGATAAAAAGTGTCCTATGGTAATGTCACCTCTTGCCTGTATTTGAAGACTGGGGCTGGTATAAAAGACTTGTGGAATCTGAACAAAGGCTGGTGCCCAGCAGCATGAGGGAGATGTCGTGGCCTTGGTGGCTGCTGTCAGTGTTGGGGTGCTTGGAACTCTCTGGAGAACTTAACTGACAGCAGGCAAACTGAGCAGTAACCGCTGAAGTCACCAAGCAGGTGACTTCACTCGACGGCAGCTGGGCTTCTGGGCCTCAGTTTCTTCAGAGCTGAGATGCCAGCTGAGGGCACTCGACACTAAATGCTTCGGGCTAAACACTGAGCGTTGGTTTTGAGTCGCATGACACCCATAGAGGAGGAACAGCCCTTGACCGTGTTCAGAACCGCTCAAGAAGTGGGACCACACAGGGCTCCATAACCAACTGCAGGACAGAGACTGCTACTAAATCAAGACCACGGTCCATCCCACCAGTTGCCCATCTGGCCAGTGGGCTGGCTTTCTTGTCTGTTGTGTGTTTGGGTCATTTCAGCAAAATAAAGAAAGGGAATTTGGTTTAGGCAAGTGTTTGCTGCTTTGTTATTAGGCGTGTAAAAATTCGTGATTGTTATAACTTGGTAGACTGTTCTTTTTCTGTTATTAAATATATTCTTGATCCCTGTTTAGTGCTTTTGCCTTATATTCCAGTTTGTCTGCTTTTGCTATTAGTATTATGTTGTGTCAGTGTTGCTCCATTGGCTTTCTTCAGCTATTTTTTTGCTGGTATAATTTTTCTACTCCTTTGTTTTCAACTTTTACGTGTTGTGTTTTAAGCAGCTTAAGACTGAGTGTGTGTATGATAGTCTGAGTTTATCTTAATCAGTGAATTTATTCCATTTAGAGTTATTGTGATTGCACTTGTAGTTGGACTTGTTCTATTTTATTTTATATTTCCTGCTACCACATTTCTTCTTCCTTTTTTTTCCACCTTCCTGCCTTACATGAAAAATACTGGGCTTTTTAAAAATTCCCTCTATGGGTTTAGAAGTTATATTTCGCTTCTTTTACTGATTGCTTTTGCAAATTTTAGCACACATACTTAAGTATATTTACCATCCTCGTAAATGAGATAAACTCCTTCTCACTGACTTGCTGCCAGTCAGTCATTTAGTGTTTAACACCCGGCCCCATCTTAAACTTCCATTTGTTTTTCTTTAAATTGTAAATACATATGTTGATTCACCATTTAGATGTAAATTTACCAACTTCAGTTACCACTTTTCTTTCCAGATTGTGTTTCCTTCTTAGTGGAATGCGCCTTTTCGTGTTATTTCAGTAAGTATAAGTTGGCAGTGATCTCTTAAGACAGGCCTTTGTATATTTAAAAAATGACTTCATTTTGCCCTTACTCTCAAATGCTAATTTAATTTGGTAGAGTTTTTAGGTTAGTAATGATTTTCCCTCAGCTCTTCTAAAGATACAGTTCCAATATTTTTTGGTACCTGTTGTCATTGCAGCAGCTTTGAGCCTAATTGTCATTCTTTGTTAGTAATGTGACTTTCCTCTCTGATACCTTTTAAATTTTCCTTGTTACCATTGCAGTTTTACTATGATGGGTCTCTATGTGGATTTCTTTTTGTTTATCCCTCTTGGGGCTTGCCCTACATTTTCCTCCTTTCTTATGTTTAGGGTCACTTTGAGTTCAGCGGCCCAGCCCACCTGGATCAGGTGTATTGATGGTCCACTGCCTGGCACTGTCCGTCAGGCACGTGTGATGATGCAGAGGCCGATAGCAAAAGATCTCAGAGCTTTTAGAAGTTGAATCTGTGTCCGATAAATACAGGCTCTCTGAGGTGGCCATCATGTAAATCTTACTGGAGTGTGTTGGTCTAAAAGAATAAACATTTTTTCCATTTTTCTTATTTCCCCTTTAACACTATTCAAGAAATAACATTTTAGTCAATAATTTCATGGCTAACAACATTTCCCTCTAGAAGCGTTTTGCCTGGTCTCCCATTTCCATGCTAGAGGACTTTTCCTCCTTCTGTAGCTGTGTGGTGGAGCAGGCTGCCGTCTCACTGAAATCCCAAGGAGCCCGTTTTCCACCTCTGCTCTGAGCTTACTAGTGCAGTTGTTTATTTTTGTTTTGTTTTGTTTTGTTTGGTGAGGAAGATTGCTCAGATCACCTGAGGTAACATCTGTGCCAATCCTCCTCTATTTCGTATGTGGAACACCGCCACAGCATGGCTTGATGAGCAGTGTGTAGATCCACGCCCAGGATCCGAACCTGTGAACCCCAGGCCACCAAAGCAGAGCTCGCAAATTTAACCACTATGCCGGCAGGCCTGCCCCCACTAGTGCAGTTTTTAAGATAGTTTTATGTGCTAACCACTGGCTGTAAGGCGATACTGTCACTCTAGTTAAGTTACTCTCTATGCTAATAATTAGTCTGCATGTGTAGACGCTGCAGATGTGGTTTTATCCCCAGTGTTACATATAGTAGGACACGCAGAGAGTGAGGAGGGGATTTTTGTCTTCTTCCAACAATTATTATAGGTTATAGGTTCTGTTAATGTGAAGCCCTGTGGGTTTGCAGAAAGATTTTTGAGGTGGTGGTCTTTTATTATTTTGAGACATGTTGGCTAATAAACGCAAATAATTAGAAAGCTGCCTTGGGAGCGATTTTGGAGATTAGTCAGCCTCTTGTGATCTGCAGGGAATGAAGACACCGTGTTTCTTTTGCTTGCAGAAGAGGAAATAGAGCCCTTTCTTTTGAGATTGCCCCCCATCCCTCCACATAGTACACAGATTTGCCCAGTAACCGCCTCTTTAAGTCAGGTTGACCCACCTGGTGTGTGCAGAAGGTGGAGTATGCTGCTTTGCTAGTCGGAAGGGAGGCTCACGGAGCCCTTCTTGGCCATCTCCACCCTGAAGGCTTCTGTAGCAGCTGTAGCACATCAGCAAACTAGGCTCAGCAGGGTGAGGGACCACCAGTTAGAACCTTGAATAGCAGGTACGGTCCCGGAGCAAGAGTCCACTTAACTCGCAGAGGACATCACAGGAGTCTGGATCTGCTGTGTTTCCGAGCATACCCTGAAATGTGGGGACCTAAACAGGAGGCAGTGATAAGGGGTAGATGGGGCACTGCTCCACCAGGAAGCACGTCCTCCAACGGCACTGGAGTGTGCGTGCATGTGTGTGCATGCGTGTGTGCACGGCGGGGGAGAGGCAGTGACAGAGGATGTTCTGCTGGAAACATGAATGTGCTTTCCCTTGGAAACCCCCGTGCATATCTATGGCACTTATAAGAGTTCCTCCCCTACCCAGGTTGGTTTCCCCCTGTTATTAAGGATGCATTGTCCGGAGATCAACATCAGCATCTGTCCTTTTTTTTTTTGTGGAAGATTAGCCCTGAGCTAACAGCTGCTGCCCATCCTCCTCTTTTCACTAAGGAAAACTGGCCCTGAGCTAACATCGTGCCCATCTTCCTCTACTTTATATGTGGGATGCCTTACACAGCATGGCGTGCCAAGTGGTACCATGTCTGCACCGGGGATCTGAACCGGTGAACCCCGGGCTGCCGAAGCAGAAGGTGCATGCACACTTAGCCGCTGTGCCACCAGGCCGGCCCCAGCTTCTGTCTTATATTCAGAGAGGTCACTGGACAGATTCAGGAAGAACATCAACTTGGTGAAACAGCACTGTCTGATCCACAAGTCTCTGATCCAAGGGAGGTCTGTGTTCGAGTTTAAGTGCTGTACATAGGGTGGACACAGATATCTGTGTTAAGGAGATTGTAAAGAGGAGATGAAAGAAACTTTTCTTTTCTCAAGGTTATTAAAACAACTGCTCTCTCCTTGGAAAACGTGTTAATTCTCCTAGAGCCCGTTTTGCTGAGTGAGTTTGGAGGCAGATTTGTCTTAGTAATTGGTTGTTGAGGAAATACTTAGATGCTGCTCCGTGTACTCACTTACCTTTATCTGGGTTGTTCTACTAACCAAAATCCCATCTTTAGAGCTCTCTTATTCATATGCATTCAGGGATGCAGGAACCTGTTCAAGCATGAGAAATCCTTGAGAAAGAAGATATCGGTCGCTTCCGGGCTAGCCACATGCTTTGGTTTTGTTTGCACTTTATAGCCCTGCGAGGCAGGCTGACTCATTGTTCTGTCACCCGCATTGGACAGATACCCTGAGGAGGTCAAGGGACGGAATCTTGGATGATTCATTGAGAAAGCTGCAGGCTCCCTTGGGGCGGGGACTGTGGTCGTTGTCATATCCGGAGTGCCTGAGGTGGTCTCTGGGACAGTGGTTGCTCTTATATTTGGTGAAAGGAGGGGAAGTTAAACATGAAGGCAGATCTTTTGCCTCTTAGCTCTTCTCGCCATGGTGGAGTGTTCTCTCCCCCCAGACCGTCTCCTCTTGCTCAGAACGGTGCTAGGGCCCAGAATGGTTAAGTGACACGGCTAGGGTTTCCTTGAGTCCCAGTCGAATGCTCTTCTTGCCGCACGGCCTCACACATGAAGGTACTTGGTTTTGGCAACTGTTTTGAAGTGGGATGAGTGGAGGGTTTGAGGGTTGTGGGAGTTTACCTTGAAACCTCGGTAAGTTCTGCAAAAATTGTTCAGATGGCAATAGCAAACTGCACAACTCAGCGAAAGATTATGAGACAGGAGAAATAAACAGAATAACAGCTCAACAGGAAACTACAAAAGATGAGAAGAGCCAACTAAACGCACACACAAACCAGGAAGGATGGACGTGAGGGAAATAAGAAAACAGAAGTGATTTACTTTTGTGCCAAGGAGTACAGGCTCACATATCAGTTAACGGATGCGGTAAATTGTGATGTGCTTGCTGTTCGGGAGTTTATTTCTCAGTGCATTTGGTGGCCATCCAGGAGCTCATTAAGTCAACTTAATGGAGAGTTAAATGGCCCTTGAAACGAGCTGGCCAGAGGCAGCTGGGAGCCTGGGCCTGTGTTCCCGTGGCGTGGCCGCACTCTTTCCGGGGGAGACTTACGTCTGAGGGGAAGCTGTTGAGAAGCAGGCTGTGTTGTCAAGGAAGCGCTGGCTTTCCTTGACCCTGCTCTGAGCTGCCTTCCTCCCCTAGTCCACCTCACCCTGTGAGGGGCTGAGCCTGTGTTTTCTCAGGAGCTCTAACGCAGTCCAGGACACTGCTCTGCCGCTGGAGCAAGCCTGAGCGTTTTCAGAGGCAAAATGCCACCTCAGCGGGATACTAGCTCCAATTTAGTGGGAGTGTATTGGCAGGTAGGAAGCCTACCCAATTAAAAATTTCTTCTAATTGTGGGGAGTTTCAAAGATATACAGCATTTGAGAAGAATAGGATAATGAACCTCCACATACTCATCACCCAGCTGCAACCGCTATCCACATTTTGCCCGTCTTGTTTTATCCATCCTTCTCTGGTTCTCCCTCCCTTCCTTTACATTGAGTATTTTAAAGCAAATCCCAAATACCTATGCACATGTTACGTAGTACTTGTGAATTCCTCAATTTTTAAACGGAAAATGTGGAGCATGTAATAAACTGAGGGAGTCTGTAGTTTACGCAATTTCTCTTAACAAAGCCCACAAAACCTTGATTTACAGGGAGCAAGTGTCACAAGAACAATAATGCTACGGATTTGCAAGATGCTTCCTCTACTCAGTCACCTACATAGCTTAGGGGTTTCCTTTGGGATTGGTAATAGGAATTGTTAGTGTTATTTTTCTATTTATCACAATTAAAACTACATCATTTTATTAAAACCATTTGGGATATTTGAATGAGTTACTTTAACCATTTGGGAAAATCGAATGAGTTACTTTAAACTGCTTCCAGATTCCAGAGCTGGACAGGCGCAGCGTGGACAAGCCCAGGGTGGAGAAGCTGGAGGCTACCCTGATCTTGATCATTGATGTCTTCCTGTTCTTTAGTACAGACATTGTTATAGCAATTTAGTGAGGCTTAAACAGTTTTTGGAAGTTATATATCCATATGCAAATATACAATGTACATAAATGAATTGATAAATGTAATCACATATTGCATTACTAGTGTGTTAGTGTTTTAGAGTAATTTTTCTTTTCTTTTCCTTTTTTTGCATGGTTCTCTCCTCCCCAGTGCGGTAAAGGTCCAGTCCTAAGCGTGGTAGGTTCTAGTACCACAGACAGGTGTATTAGTTTCTTATCGCTGCTGTAACAAATTACCACAAACTTAGTGGCTTAAAACAATGCAAATTTATCATCTCACGGTACTGTAGTGCAGAAGTCTGAACCGGGCTCACTGCCTGAAATAAAGGTCCTGGCAGGGCTACATTTGTTTTTGGAGCTCTGGGGGAGAATCCGTTTCCTTGCCCTTGCCAAGTTCTGGATGCATCCATATTTCTTGGCTCAAGTCTTCTTCCTCCATCTTCAAATCCAGCAATGGTGGGCTGATATCTTCTCTCTGCTTCTCTCTGCTGCCTCCCTCTTCCATTTTTAAGGACCCTGTGATTACACTGGGCCCACCTGGATTATTCAGGATAATCTCCCTATTTTAAGGTTAGCTGATTAGCAGCCTTAATTACCCTTCACCATATGGCATAATACAGTCATAGATTCCGTGGATGAAGGAAGTGGACATTTGGGGGTAGGAGGGGAAATTTGTCTACCTACCACAGTGGGAAAACAAAATTTTAGAGCTGCTGAGATTAGAACTCATTTATTCCTTCTTACATTTGCATAGTTGGGAAACTGAGGCCTGAGGCATAACATTTATGATGCACCACTGGATGTTAAATGCTTCCAAATGTTGTCTAATCTTTATGACAACCCTTTGAAGTAGGCATTTTTATATTCCTACTTTAATGATAAGAAAACACGGGCTCAGAGTGGCTAACAAACCTGCCCCATGTAACATGGCTGGTAATTGGCAGACCTGAGAATCATATCCAGAGTCGTTGGCTGCCCAGCCCATCCACACTCTTTGTGCCCTGTGCTGGTGCATGTGGTTACCCATCAGATCTCCGGTTTCCTGTCTCGTACCCTTTTCCATTAGACCATTCCGCCAGCTCACATTTCCTCCAGTGACGTGAGTGATAATGCATTTTCCAGAGGTTCCTTTTTGAAAGAAGATTTAAGTATCATTGGTATTTTCAAGCATTTAAAATTTTTGTAGCTCCTGATTTCCTTCTCTAAGGGACATCATATTTTTTCAGTTCTCTTGGAGCATGATTTTTATTGTAAACTACCCAGTTCAAACACTTTACAAGATTTATGTGGAAATTCTAAGATAAAAACTTCACCTGGTTTCCTTTTCTCGCCCTGCTCCTGCTGTTTCTTAGGACTGAATCCCATGTTTCTTTTTCTTTTTGTCTTTGACACATTCCTTCTGTCTGTTTTATTTTTTCCTTTAACAAGATTGGCTGCTTTCCTTAGAGTGGATGAGCTTTGGCTTGTATGTGTCCGGTTGAACCGTGGTGTGATCCCAGTCAGACTTTGTGAATAGCTACAGCAGCCACCTGTGTTAGAGACTGGGGCACTCGTGTTGTTTTCTCTTCCTTCTATTTGTTGCAAGGATCTGGACTGCACTGAAATTCTGTGAAAGAGTCCCCCGTTCTCCCACCCAGGCCCGTGGGTTCCCTTGTTCTGATGATAACTAGAGCCTATGCAGGGATGTCTGGGAGGTGGTGGCCCAGAATAGGGCAGCCAGCCCCACTGATGTTGTCCAGTGGTGGTCTACTGTGGTCTCCAATAATCCCGTGATCCACAAGGAGATGGCAGCTGGGGAGTGGCCTGGGGTGCAAATGTAGGATCAGGGGACAAATTTACTTCCTGCCTTCTAATGTTTGAAAAGGTTTGAGATTTGGAGATTCTCTGGTCCAAACCACGTTCGTGTCCTTAGTTTTTTGAGTGATTTAAAAAAATTATGAATTACATTATATATAAAAATAATGTATTTTAAATATCTACATATATATAACTATATACACGTAATTTAAAGAAGAATAGTAAAAGGAATACCCATCTTAGGCAATAGAACATTACCAGTTAGTTTGAAGGTCCATATCTGTCTCTCAGACTCAAGTTAGCATTATCTTGAATTATGTTGATTTTTTTCTTGCTTTTCTTTAGTTGGCCAACTATGTATATTGTTCAGTTTTGCTTATGTTTGAATAAGGAGTGAAATGGAGTTATACTTTAGGTATTTTCTCCGACATCCCTTGACAGAACACTTTTGTGCTCACTGTGCTGATGTGGGTAGCTGTGGTTCATTCATTGTTACTGCTCCTTGTTATCCCATTGTCTGGATCTCTCCTCTTGTCTGTAGGGTTGTTTGATTGTTTCCAGGTTATTGTTACTACAGACCATGCTTCTGTGCTCATGCCTTGCTGTCTCCTGGTGCCATGTGCCATGATTTCTCTAATGTATATTCCTATAAGTAGGTGTGCTGGGCCATAGGTCATGCACATGTTCAATTTTATTTCTTAATTGTTTTAAATTGTGGTAAAATATGCACAACATAAAACTTACCATTTTAACCATTTTAGGCATACAGTTCAGTGGCATTAAGCTCATTCACATTGTTGTGCAACCATCACCACCACCCATCTACAGAACATTTTTCATCTTCCCAAACTGAAACTCTGTCCGCATTAAACAATACTTCCCCATTCATCCCTCCTCCCAGCCCCTGGCAACACCGTTCTGCTTTCTGTCTGTGAATTTGATTACTCTGGATAACTCATGAGTGAAATCATAAAATATTTGTCCTCTTGTGTCTGGCTTGTCTCACTTAGCATAATGTCCTCAAGGTTTATCCATGTTTTACAAGTGTCAGAATTTCCCTGCTTGGTAAGGCTGAATAACTTTGTTTGTATGGACCACATTTTGTTTATGCTTTCATCTGTCGGATGCTTGGATTGTTTCCACCTCTCGGCTATTGTGAGTAATGTGACCACGAACATGAAAGTACAGATATCTGTTCAAGTCCCACTTTGAATTCTTTGGAATATATACACAGAAGTAGAATTGCTGGCTCCCGTGGTAAGTCTCTTTTTAATGTTTTGAGGAACCGCTGTTCTTTTCTCCAGGACTGCCGTTTTACATTCCCGTCTACACTGCATAAGAATTCTAATTTCTACACATCCTTGTCAACCCTTGTTATTTTCTGTTTTTTTTTTTTTTTTGAGGAAGACTAGCCCTGAGCTAACATCTGCCAATCCTCCTCTTTTTGCTGAGGCAGACTGGCCCTGAGCTAACATCCATGCCCATCTTCCTCTACTTTATATGTGGGATGCCCACCACAGCATGGCTTGCCAAGCAGTGCCATGTCCGCATCTGGGATCCGAACTGGCGAACCCCGGGCCTCAGAAGTGGAATGTGCGCACTTAACCGCTGCGCCACCGGCCCGGCTCCTATTTTCTATTTTTTAGATGGTAGCCATCCTAATGGGTGTGAAGAGGTATCTCCTTGTGGTTTTGACTTGCATTTCCCTAATGACTAGTGATGTTGGGCATCTCTTCATGTGCCTGTTGGCCATTTGTATATCTTCTTTGGACAAATATCTGTTTGAGTCCTTTGCATATGTTCAGTGTTACTAGGTAATGCCAAATCACTTATCAAAGTGGTTGTAACAGCTTATATGTAACTAGCAGTTTATGAGAATTCCACTTGTTGCATATCTATGCCAGCTGTTGTATGGTCACACTTTAAAATTTGGCCAGTCTGCTGAATGAAATGGTAGATCCTGATGGGTTTAGTTTGCACATGGTACAGAATGTTTTGTGATTTATGGCGTAGCTTTTTCATTTTTTGGGCAATGCTTTTTGATGAGCGGAAATATAAATTGTAAAGTGGTTAAGTTTATCAGTCTTTTCCTTTATGGTACATATGCCAAAGTCATGAACATATTCTCCTATAATTTTATAGAGTTGCCAACTTTCACAATTAAGTTCTTGAGCCAGATGGGATTTCCCTTTCTGGTGGGGGTGCGTGGAGAGCCTTTTTCATTTCCTCTGTGTGGGTGACCAGTTGTGCCAGCACCTTTCGTTGCGTCATTTCTTAGAGTAGTCACTCTCAACTTGGAGTGGGATGTGATTCAGAGTTAGTGGGAAACTTCTGCAAACTGCACCTCCCCCTACCCCCATTCTGACACGTGAATCCTGCATGGATGTGTATGGGTGTGAGTGTTTGTGGAAAAACACCGCAGCAGACACTGACCCCTCTGCTCTTCCCTGGGAACCACTGCCATGGCGGGGGACTATTCTGTGTTGATGGGTTACAGAGAGCTGCCAGTTTACCATTCTGTTAGTCAAAACTGTCCTTTAGCTCTGTTTGGAGCAAGCTGGCAGCCCTCTCAGGGTTAGATCTGGCAACCCTATTTGTGTTATAGAGTTCTCCATGTCTGTGTTCCGAAAAAGTAAAGAGAGGTGGTTGGCAGGTTTATCAGAGGTAATCTGAGGTAGGTGTCATGGAGCAGCATGCTGTGTGTAACTGAAGTGGAGACAGCACTGGTTTTCCCACCTGGCAGCTGTTTTCTTGACCTGTTTGTCCCATGATCCCACTGGAGATGAAACATCTTTTCTAGGAGGCCTGCATTTTCTTCTCTAATTGGGGTCACCCATGCCTACTTGGCTGGGATGTTGTGGGGACCAAGGTGCATATCTGGGTCACCGAGGATAAGTACACCGAGGCTGTCACTGCTGTTTTCAGAGTTGTTATCTGGGGAGGGAAGGCTCCCGTGCAATTTCAATCCAGAAAAACCCTGGAGATGTTGAAGTGGGTTCTCTCCTGCCTGATTCCTTGTTCTGTTTAGAGTTAACATAAGTTTGGGGATAAATTTGTGGTTTTCCTTGTCTGAGGAAGCTTTTCTCTTAGCTGTGCTTAGGGGTCTGCAGACCCTGCTGGCAGGCCCCCCGTGCTCGCTCACGCCCGGAGACTTGAGTCTTCACTGCGGCCGAGCCCAGGGCCCCTGCAGTGATGGATGTGGGTTATTGATGTGGGATGATTAAACAGAGAGTTATCTCATTATGTCTAAGAATAATGAGTAAATACCTGAGGACTGAGTGTACCTTCACTGGGAGTTTTTCTTTTTTTTAATTAGGATGACTTCTCTGGGCTTCCCATGGGAAAACTCTGTTGTTATGAGACTTAAAATGTGGGGTTTACTGTAAATGCAAAACGGGATTTTTCTGTTCTCAGGAGAAGGAGACTAAAGCTGAGTGGACACGGTGCCGGTTGAAAATGTAGCTGGAGACTCTGGACTTGCTGCTGTCTGTCTCTCCATTCGCACTGGGCCTTGTCGCCGGGGCCTGCTTATAATCAGCAGCCTTTCTTCCTGCGTGTCCCGTAATGGCCTGGCGCTTCCCAGGGAAGTCCAGAGGCTGGTCAGCTGTTTGGAGTGATGAGGTGCAGAGCCCCAGAGCTTCCCAGTGGGTCCCTTGGCACTGCCCGTCCATTTGGGGAGCAGGGGTCCTTTGGCCTTGTTCTGCCGTCACAAAGTGCCACAAACTGAGTAGCTTAAAAACAGAAATTTATTCTCTTGCACTTCTGGAGTCTAGATGTCTGAAATCAAGGTGTCAGCAAGGCCGGGCTCTCTCTGCAGGCTCTGGGCGTGCTCGTTCTGTCCCTCTCTCTCCGCTTCTGGTGTCCTGGGCCTTCCTGGGCTGGCCCCTGCCTGACTGCATTCTCCGCCTCCATCGTCATGAAGCCGTTGTCCCTGTGTGTGTCTCCATGTCTCTTCTCCTCTTCTTATGAGGACAGCAGTCTTACTGGAGTTAGGGCCACCCTACGCCCGGTGACTACGTCTGAACCCCATTACATCTGTAGAGACCTCATTTCCAGATAAGGGCACATTCACAGGCACCGGGGCTTAGGGATTAAGCATATCGCTTTAGGGGGCACAACTCAACCCACAACACTGAGGCGGCCACAGAAAATGAGAAAAAGCCCTCAGAAATTCTTGCAGGAATTTGACACCGCGTGACATCCAGGCACAGGAGCAGTGGGCTCATATTTTCTACTTCTTTTTTTAGTAATTCGTCTTGTTGTATTTTCTTGAACTGTTCCTGGAGAAGTAGCTTGAGCAGCACTGCCCCGGGCTCTGTTCCTCGCTGCCTTCCCCTCCTCGGCCCCACGCTGAAGTCCAGCCGAGAGAGAGGCCTCCCGTGGGGAGTGAGGAGCGCCAGCTGGATGTCACGTACACACCCACACACACATGCGTACGCACACGCGCTGCCCTTCCTCACTTCCATATTGTGGTGGTGGTACCTCTGGTCTTTGGTTCCCAAAGTAAAACCCTCAGAACTGCCCTTGGCTGCCGTCTCCCTGGGCCCTGCACCTGCTCCACTGCAGTGCCTTCTGGGGCTGCCCCTTCTGTTCCAGTCTCTCCGCCTCCCCTGGGCCTCACACTGGAAGTATTGCAGTGGTCTGGAGCTGACCCCTGCCTGGGTCCCGCCCGTCCGGTCCGATCAGCACAAAGCTGCACACCGGTGGGTCTTCGTAAAGAGGCCCCGCAGTAGTCACTCCCAGGCCCAGAAATCACCGGGGACTCACTTTCTGGCAAATGCAGTGAACTTCTTAGCCTGGTGTTAGGCCCCCCTTAGCCCTAGCTTTTTCCACCCTTGTCTTGCATCCTGTTCTCCAGAGCCCTTGTGACTGCCCTCGAGCACGTGCCACACACACACCCTGCACACTCTTGCTTCAGGGCTGCAGCTCAGTGATCGGCTGCCTCTGCAGTCCTCTCCCCTCCAGTGCCTCCTGCTGAGCGCCCAGACCCCTTGAGGAACCCAGCTGGGAGGGACTGCTCTCCTCTAGGAGCTTGAGCACGTACCACGTTCTGCCCCGTTTCATTCTTATTTGAGTATCAGTCTCAACACCTCTGCTCAACCATAAGCTTGTTGAAGGCAGGTACTTTCTTATTCTTTTTTTTTTTTTTTTTTTTTTTTTGCTGAGGAAGAGTCACCCTGAGCTAACATCCATTGCCAGTTTTCTTCTTTTTGCTTGAGGAAGATTTACCCTGAGTGAACATCTGTGCCAGTCCACCTCTATTTTGTATGTGGGTCGCCATCTCAGCTTGGCCACTGACAAGTGGTGTGGGTCCTCACCTGGGAACCAAACCTGGGCCACTGAAGTGGAGCATGCCAAACTTAACCACTAGATAACAGGGCCAGCCCCTTAGTCATTTCCATCTCCATCACAGTGGAGTATCATTTAACATATAGTAAAAGTCGAATGAGTGTTTGCTGAAGGCATGCATGAATGACTGCACACTAGCTGCATGCAAACTGAAGCTAAGCAGCTGAGAACATTCATGATGAGGGCCCTTGGCACATGCGTCCCCAAGCAGGCCGGCGTCAGGCCTCTTCCTCCCTGGCTGAGGACGCAGGACCTTCATGGCATCACCAGTACATCAGCTGTTGGCCAAAACACTGAGTTGATTAAAATATAAGTTTTTGGAAGTATAAACATTTCTACTCAAGTCTTTTAAAATTCCCCGTGGTTTCTGGTTATTTCTTTATTTTTTATTTTTTTTAAGATTTTATTTTTTTTTCTTTTTCTCCCCAAAGCCCCCAGGTACATAGTTGTATGTTTTTCTTTGTGGGTCCTTCTAGTTGTGGCATGTGGGACGCTGCCTCAGCGTGGCTTGATGAGCAGTGCCATGTCCATGCCCAGGATTTGAACCAACGAAACACTGGGCCGCCGGCAGTGGAGCGCGCGAACTTAGCCACTTGGCCACGGGGCCAGCCCCTCTGGTTATTTTTTATTGACAATTAGTGACATATTTTGTGACTTTGCTACAATGCATATAATGAGTGAAGTTAACCCCCATTTGGAGAAAATATTAAACAAAAATCTCAACAAACTTGATGAAACCAAACATTTCTAACCAAGAGAAAGAAAACGAAAATAGTTGATGGAAACTTATTTTATAACTGAGGATGAATGAAAATTCAGAACTACAGAAAAGTAGCACTGATTCACATTTTCACGTGCTAAGCTATAATGAGATATATACCTCATATATATATATGTACATAAATTGTAAGATACATATGTATGTAACACATGTATTTCTGTTAGAGATAGGGACATTTATTGGTCTATTAGTATAGATTCTTCAGAATTTTTTTTCTTACATGAGGTTAGGGTCAGGCACTTCTGTCTTTTGGGGTGAATCACTGGACTGAGTGCCAGGCTTCGATGAGGGAACCACATGGTTTGTACTCTGGGACCGACAAGACATCCTTGCATCTTACAGCCAGAAGTTCATAGGTGATCAGGGCTCCTTCTTTGGTTGTCACAGTCACCTAAGCGGTTCAGTCCTTTTAAAACACTTTTCTGTGCACAAGGCAGTATCCTCTGTTAGCAGCACTAGGACGTGATGCCGCCCTTGCAATGTCATGCCTCATCTCTACTTTTAGTTCTGTTCTAAGAGGAGACGCTGGACTTGCCTCAGATGACCCTATGAGATATTTGGTCACTTACGTTATTTGTTTAGCAGCAGTAAAAAGTGGAGCTTTCCACCAACCAGCAGCATTTTCCATTTCTGGGACATTCTTGCTCGTGCCGTATCTTTAGACACATCTGATAAAGGCTTCGAAGAGCAATTAGAAAATCACAGATATCCTGTAGCCCTAGTGAATGCAGCTGCCCAAGCCTCAGGCCTGAGCAGTGATTAATTCATATCAGACTGGGAAGCACTGGAGTGAGAGGTGAAGAGCGAGACCTCCCGGGACTGTAGCCACACAGCGTCACCGCCGCAGGGCCTCAGAGTGTGGCGTGGCAGACACAGGACTGCACGGGTCAGGCTGGCCGAGGACAGACCACATGAATCTAACGTCCGGGCTCAGAGTGTTGGGTGTTATTCTGAAGGCAGTGGGGCGCTGCAGGAGGACTGAAGGGAGAGTGAGCCGATCAGAACTGTGTCCTTGGACAGTAACCGGCCGTCGGTCGAAGGAGAGGAGAGGCCAGCGCAGAGGCTTTTGCAACAGTCTAAGCCTGAGCGGGGCAGAGGTGGTGGTGAGAGGGCTGTGAGCCAGTCAAGGGTTTTGCCACCTGTTCATCACCTGCGAGAAGAGTATCTTCGACTTGTAGGGGTGCTAGAACTCTGTGTATAGTACTGTGCAACCTGAGTCGAGCATCATTCAGACATCAGATCCTCTTCTGTCACTTTGTAGCTCTGTGACTTGGGAAGCTTGCTTACTTATTTGAACTTCAGTGTCTGCAACTGTAAAATAGAGATATTAGTGCCTACCTCATAAGCTTGTTCTAATGTTAAATGAGATAAAGCTTTGCTCTAAGAGGAGGTACAGACTAACATAAAAATATGTTTTGAATTGTTTGTTAACTCATAGGGAATATTAAAGTTGTTGTCAGCTGGTTGGCCATGTGTATAACTGCCAAACCTGAACCAGCCTGGAGAGGGCCCAGACCCAGAGCATGCCCTCCGAGAGGGTGGGCCACAGCTGCCGCTCTTCCTGTCCCCGGCATCCCGTGGAGGTCAGGGCACCCAGTATGAGTGCAGCATGTCCTTGTCACCTGGCTGGCTACCTGGGTGAAGAAAAGAAGTTTCTACCTTCTAATCAGATGGAGGGCAGAGGGGAACTATAGAATGCCACCACCTCTTCCTTGGGGTTACAAACTTGGAGCTCAAATGCATAAATCCAGAGGGCACTGCTCTGTAGGAGGCTTGAGAACATTTTTTCCGGGTGCAGGAGGAGTTGTAACAAGATTATTGGCATGCGTTTTGAATGCACTGCAATTATAATCGGATTATCCATCTGACGTGAGGGAGTTCTGGGCTTATTGGAGGGCTCTGTCTTCATTACAGTGAGGCGACTTGCCAGTAAAACTTAATTTGTCTCAGGGAGTCACAAGATAGTCACTTGGCTTTGCTGGGCTTGAGGCCTACAGAACTACCTTCTTTTTCTATGTTGACATGTTAGACATCCACTGGAGCAGGTTCTGGGAGCGCGCTGAGCAGCCGCAGGGGCAGTGTGCTGCATCATTGCCCAGCGTGCGCCTTGGCCAGCTCTGTCCTCTGGGCCTCCACAGCTGCCACCCGGGGCTCCGAGCATTGGGTCGGCGGGTGCTCTGGGCACTAGCCTCAAGGCAGGACAAGTGGGTGTGGACATATGGCTGCCTGTTTTCATGCTTCATGCGTATATCTCTAAGTACATGGGTTGTGTGTATCTGGATTCTATTAAGAAGAAATGTTTGTGCAAAAAAGAGATTTGTAAAGGTCAAGCTGCTGCGCAGTCTGTACTTTGACTTGAATATTTATAAGGAATTTTGAACATGTTTGGACATAGCTTGTGTGTGTTCTGTCAGAAGAAGTCTCCAGAGGGGCATTCGACCAGGTGCTTCGTTCTCTGTTTTAAGTTTTGTATGCAGAGACATTAAACACGTCTCTCTCAGTGACCACCCCGGAGTGTAAGGTGGTATTTCGTCTGTGCTTCTGGGGCTGTGAGTAATGCTGCTACTACTATTCTGGGCTGTGCTCAAAAGTTGGCCATCTTAGTCTTTCCAGAATGGATGGGTTGGTGTTGTTTTGGAACAAGATAACTTAAATTTTGTGCTGTGATTTCTCACTAGGATGCTGTTTTTGACATGCATTTCCCGGATAAGAACACTACAAACGATCGCTTTTTGTTCTTGGGTTCTTTTTGCTGCATGCCCTTCAGTGGTCAAGGACACATGGGGTGAACTTTCTCCTTGTTCTGAACCCCACAGGCTCAGTGCAGGCAGGGTGGGTGTTGGGGTGAGACACAGGGAGGCACAGTGCAAGTGTGGTTGCTGCTGGCACAGAGAGAGCTTTGGCTTTTTGAAAGAGGGGCATCACAATAAAAAAAGAGTTTTTTGTTGTCTAAGACTACGTTAGATCAGAAATGCTTGAGTTGGGACAGATGGAGTCAGTGTGATTGTCTTTGGAAAGCTGTTTCATTAACCTGGACGTGAGGTGTTGAAGACCTTGACTAGAACAGTGATGCTGGAAATGCGGAGGGATGATGAATGTGGAGGTGTCTCGGAAGGAGTTTGATTGATGAATCTTTAAGACCAAAAGGAAGGAGGGGGAGAGATTGAGAGGACTCCAGGACTTTGAACCTTGGACATCTCAATGACAGAAATGGAGGGGGCTGATTTGGGGAGAAGTTGATGAAGTCAGTGTTGACTTGCTGAATGAGATAGAATAATGTCATCTAATGTTTTAAGTGAGAACGTTGTTAGTATTATTTTGAGGAAGATGTGTAAATATCATATTTATGAAAATTATTTGCATATTAGAAGTACTGAATAGTAGTTTTGTAAACTTTGTTAACCTTTTCTTTCTTTCTTTTTTTTTTTTTTGTGAGGAAGACTGGCCCTGAGCTAACACCTGTTGCCATTCTTCCTCTTTCTGCTTGAGAAAGATTGTTGCTGGACTAACATCTGTGCCAGTCTTCCTCTATCTTGTATGTAGGATGCTGCCACAGCATGGCTTGATGAGCAGTGTGTAAGTCCACACACAGGACCCAAACCTGAGAATCCCAGGCCACCGAAGCGGAGCATGTGAATTTAACCACTATGCCACAGGGCCAGCCCCGAAAACTTCTTTCTTAGTGTTTAAGCTTCCACATACTAGTTAAATAGTAACTGAAAGAGAGCTGATAGTTGATAACTTTTAATTAGAAGGCAACTTTTAAGTTTTATGACTCTCTTTAGCAACTGTTACTTGTTTTTCCGGGTTTGATTTGGAGGAAAGTTTAAGAAAGGCCTGGTCTGGCTTTTTGTCTCAGAGAAACCCATGGAATAGCAAATTAAACAAGCAGTGGAAAGTTTCCAGTCTTAGGTGCACCGTAATTTTTATGCCAGACACACAGAGCAGTTCTAAGGTTCCTGGAGTATCTGTTTAAAGATCCTACTTGCTTCTTTCCCACTTCTGAAACCCAGTAGAATGGTCTTGAAAAGTATTGTTGCAGACGACATCTACAAATGGTGATAAACAGCAAAATGCCTGTACGTTGCCACACCCAACATGGCCGTTCTGACTACTACTGCAGGGAGAAAGGGTGAATGGGTGAAGGCAGAGGCTGGTTGCCCTTGGATTTTGACTGTTGATCCCTAGGCTGTAAAACCGGTTGTCTTCAGCAGAGCCATGGAAGCCCTCAGAAAAGGATGAGAGTAGAAGCACACACTCCAGACTCCTGCTCAGCAGTGGGGGTGCCTGGCTGTATTGCTGCACGTCACGGACAGGAGGCTTTGTGCACACTCACAAGTGGATGTAGAAGAGCCCAAGGGGGGCAAGATGGTTTTCACAGAAAGTTAAAATCACTTCTTAAAGTATCAAATGCTAAGTTCTATTGTTATAGGCATGACCTTTGAATCCATTGTTTTCTTTCTTTTTTTTTTTTTTTATTAATGTTATGATAGATTACAACCTTGTGAGATTTCAGTTGTACATTTTTGTTAGTCATGTTGTGGGTACACCACTTCCCCCTCCGTACCCTCCCCCCACCCCCCCTTTTCCCTGGTAACCACCAATCAGATCTCCTTCTCAATATACTAATTTCCACCTATGAGTGGAGTCATATAGAGTTCGTCTTTCTCTGACTGACTTATTTCGCTTAACATAATACCCTCGAGGTCCATCCACATTGTTGTGAATGGGCCAATTTCGTCTTTTTTTATGGCTGAGTAGTATTCCATTGTGTATATATACCACATCTTCTTTATCCAATCATTAGTTTCTGGGCATGTAGGCTGGTTCCACGTCTTGGCTATTGTAAATAATGCTGCAATGAACATAGGGGTGCAACGGTCTCTTGAGATATCTGATGTCAGGTTCTTAGGATAGATACCCAGTAATGGGATGGCTGGGTCATAGGGTATTTCTATTTTTAACTTTTTGAGAAATCTCCATACTGTTTTCCATAGTGGCTGTACCAGTTTGCATTCCCACCAACAGTGTATGAGGGTTCCTCTTTCTCCACAACCTCTCCAACATTTGTCGTTCTTGGTTTTGGATGTTTTTGCCAATCTAACGGGGGTAAGGTGATATCTTAGTGTAGTTTTGATTTGCATTTCCCTGATGATTAGCGATGATGAACATCTTTTCATGTGTCTATTGGCCATATTCATATCTTCTTTTGAGAAATGTCTGTTCATGTCCTCTGCCCATTTTTTGATCGGGTTGTTTGTTTTTTTGTTGTTAAGCCATGTGAGTTCTTTGTATATTATGGAGATTAACCCTTTGTCGGATAAGTGGCTTGTAAATATTTTTTCCCAATTAGTGAGCTGTTTTTTTGTTTCAATCCTGTTTTCCCTTGCCTTGAAGAAGCTCTTTAGTCTGATGAAGTCCCATTTGTTTATTCTTTCTATTGTTTCCCTCAACTGAGGAGTTACAGTGTCCGAAAAGATTCTTTTGAAACTGATGTCAAAGAGTGTACTGCCTATGTTCTCTTCCAAAAGACTTATTGTCTCAGGCCTAATCTTTAGGTCTTTGATCCATTTTGAGTTTATTTTGGTGTGTGGTGAAAAAGAATGGTCAATTTTCAATCTTTTGCATGTGGCTGTCCAGTTTTCCCAGCACCATTTGTTGAAGAGACTTTCTTTTCTCCATTGTAGGCCCTCTGCTCCTTTGTCGAAGATTAGCTGTCCATAGATGTGTGGTTTTATCTCTGGGCTTTCAATTCTGTTCCATTGATCTGTGGACCTGTTTTTGTACCAGTACCATGCTGTTTTGATCACTGTAGCTTTGTAGTATGTTTTGAAATCGGGGATTGTGATTCTGCCGGCTTTGTTTTTCTTGCTCAGGATTGCTTTAGCAATTCGCGGTCTTTTGTTGCCCCATATGAATTTTAGGATTGTTTGTTCAATTTCTGTGAAGAATGTTCTTGGGATTCTGATTGGGATAGCATTGAATCTGTATATTGCTTTAGGTAGTATGGACATTTTAACTATGTTTATTCTTCCAATCCATGTGCAAGGGATGTCTTTCCATCTCTTTATGTCATCGCCTATTTCTTTCAAGAGAGTCTTGTAGTTTTCATTGTATAGATCCTTCACTTCCTTGGTTAAGTTTATCCCAAGGTATTTTATTCTTTTCGTTGCGATTGTGAATGGGATAGAGTGCTTGAGTTCTTTTTCTGTTAGTTTATTGTTAGTGTATAGAAATGCTACTGATTTATGCACGTTAATTTTATACCCTGCTACTTTGCTGTAGTTGTTGATTATTTCTAATAGTTTTTCTGTGGATTCTTTGGGGTTTTCTATGTATAAGATCATGTCGTCTGCAAACAACGAGAGTTTTACTTCTTCGTTACCTATTTGGATTCCTTTTATTTCTTTTTCCTGCCGAATTGCTCTGGCCAGCACCTCCAGAACTATGTTGAATAGGAGTGGTGAAAGTGGGCACCCTTGTCTTGTTCCTGTCCTCAGAGGGATTGCTTTCAGCTTTTGTCCATTGAGTATGATGTTGGCTGTGGGTCTATCATATATGGCCTTTATTATGTTGAGGTACTTTCCATCTATACCCATTTTACTGAGGGTTTTTATCATAAATGGGTGTTGGATCTTGTCGAATGCTTTCTCTGCATCTATTGAGATGATCATGTGGTTTTTGGTTTTCATTTTGTTAATGTAGTGTATCACGTTGATTGACTTGCGGATGTTGAACCATCCCTGTGTCCCTGGTATAAATCCCACTTGATCATGGTGTATAATCTTTTTGATGTATTGCTGTAATCGGTTTGCCAAAATTTTGTTGAGGATTTTTGCATCTATGTTCATCAGTGATATCGGCCTGTAGTTCTCCTTCTTTGTGTTGTCCTTGTCAGGTTTGGGGATCAGAGTGATGTTGGCTTCATAGAATGTGTTAGGGAGTTCTCCATCTTTCTCAATTTTCTGGAACAGTTTGAGGAGAATAGGTATTAAGTCTTCTTTGAATGTTTGGTAGAATTCTCCAGAGAAGCCGTCTGGTCCTGGACTCTTGTTTTTGGGGAGGTTTTTGATTACCGTTTCTATTTCCTTACTTGTGATTGGTCTATTCAGATTCTCCATTTCTTCCTGATTCAGTTTGGGGAGATTGTAGGAGTCTAGGAATTTGTCCATTTCTTCCAGGTTGTTCAATTTGTTGGCATATAGTTTTTCATAGTATTCTCTTATGATCTCTTGTATTTCATTGGTATCTGTTGTGATTTCTCCTCTGTCATTCCTGATTTTATTAATTTGCGATTTCTCTCTTCTTTTCTTGGTGAGTCTGGCTAGGGGTTTGTCAATTTTGTTAATTCTTTCGAAGAACCAACTCTTTGTTTCATTGATCCTTTCTATTGTCTTTTTTGTTTCAATATCGTTTATTTCTGCTCTTATTTTTATTATTTCCCTCCTTCTACTGACTCTGGGCCTTGTTTGTTCTTCTTTTTCTAGTTCTGTTAGGTGTCGTTTGAGGTTGCTTACGTGAGCTTTTTCTTGTTTAGTGAGGTGAGCCTGTATTGCGATGAATTTCCCTCTTAGGACTGCTTTTGCTGCATCCCAAATGATTTGGTATGTCGTGTTCTCATTTTCATTTGTCTCCAGATAATATTTGATTTCTTCTTTAATTTCTTCAATGATCCATTGTTTGTTGAGAAGCGTGTTGTTTAGTCTCCACATTTTTGCACCTTTCTCTGCTTTTTTCTTGTAGTTGATTTCTAGTTTAATAGCGTTATGATCAGAAAAGATGCTTGATATTATTTCAACTCTCTTGTATTTATTGATGTTTGCTTTGGTTCCCAAAATATGGTCAATCCTTGAGAATGTTCCATGTGCACTTGAGAAGAATGTGTAACCTGCTGTTTTTGGATGAAGTGTTCTATATATATCTATTAAGTCCATCTGGTCTAATTTTTCATTTAATTCTATTATTTCCTTGTTGATTTTCTGTCTGGATGTTCTGTCCATTGGTGTTAATGGTGTGTTGAGGTCCCCTACTATTATTGTATTGTTGTTGATGTCTTCTTTTAGTTCTATTAAGAGTTGCTTTACAAATTTTGGTGCTCCTGTGTTGGGTGCGTATATATTTATAAGTGTTATGTCTTCTTGGTGGAGAGTCCCTTTTATCATTATATACTGTCCCTCTTTGTCTTTCTTTATCTGTTTTGCTTTGAAATCTACCTTGTCTGATATTAGTATAGCGACACCTGCTTTCTTTTGTTCATTATTAGCTTGGAGTATTGTTCTCCATGCCTTCACTCTGAGTCTGTGTTTGTCTTTGGGGCTGAGGTGTGTTTCCTGGAGGCAGCATATTGTTGGATCTTGTTCTTTGATCCATCCTGCCACTCTGTGTCTTTTGATTGGGGAGTTCAATCCGTTTACATTTAGAGTGATTATTGAGACGTGGGGGCCTACCACTACCATTTTGTGTCTTGTTTTCCGGTTTTCTTCAGTTTCCTTTGTTTCTCGTCCCATGGTTTAATCTGTTCTGATGTAGAGCTGCTACTCTCTGTTGTTGTCCTTCTACTTATCTCCTCTGCTCTTGGTTTTGTAGCCCCTTTCCTTTTTTGGATTTTTCAGGAATGAGGGTTTTCCTGAGGATTTCCTGAAGAGGAGGTTTTGTGGCAATGAACTCCCTTAATTTTTGTTTATCTGGGAAAGTTTTTATTTCTCCATCGTATTTGAAGGATATTTTCGCTGGGTAGAGAATTCTCGGCTGTAGGTTTTTGTCCTTCAGATTTTTGAATATATCATTCCACTCTCTTCTAGCCTGTAAAGTTTCTGCTGAGAAATCTGCTGATAGCCTGATGGGGGTTCCTTTGTAGGTTAGTTTCTTTTGCCTGGCTGTCCTTAATATTTTCTCCTTGTCGTTGACTTTTGCTAGCTTCACTACTATATGCCGTGGAGTTGGTCTTCTTGCATTGATAAAGTTTGGAGATCTATTGGCTTCTGTCACCTGAAGATCCATCTCCCTCACCAGATTTGGGAAGTTCTCAGCCATTATTTCTTTGAATAGGTTTTCTGCCCCTTTCTCCTTCTCTTCTCCCTCTGGTATACCTATAATCCTTACGTTGCATCTCCTAATTGTGTCTGATAATTCTCGGAGAGTTTCTTCATTTCTTTTAAGTCTTGCTTCTCTCTCCTCCTCTGCCTGCAACAATTCTATATTGCCATCTTCCAAATTGCTAATTCTTTCCTCCATATTATCGGCCCTACTGTTCAGAGCATCTAGATTTTTCTTAATCTCCTCTATTGTGTTCTTCATTTCCAGTATTTCTGTTTGGTTCTTCTTTATCGTATCAAACTCTTTTGTGACATAGCTCCTGAACTCGTTGAGTTGTCGGTCAGAATTCTCTCTTAACTCAGTGAGTATTTTAATGATGGCTGTTTTGAAGTCATCATCATTTAGGTTATATATCTCATTTTCTTTGGGATTGTTTTCTGTGTATTTGTTACTTTCTTTCTGTTCTGGAGATTTAATGTATTTTTTCATATTGCTTGATGATGTTGATTTGTGCCTCCACATGGAGATAGAGTTTAGTTGCTCCTTTCACTTGTTTCAGCTGCTGCAGTGGGGGGAGCAGCTGTTTATACTTCACCAACCAGGAACCCTGTCCGTAGTTGCTAACTGGGCCTGGGCCCCTCTTCGTAGCCACAGTGGCCCTTTGGATTCCCTCCTCTGCCGTGGGGGCCGTCACGGGGGGCTTCAGGCTGCAGGTGCCTACTGTTGTTGCCCACCTAGATGCGCTCTCTCCTTGGGGTCTGCAACGGTGTTATGGGCTTTTCCAGCGGCCAGGGGTGGGATCACTTTTATTTGTCGCTCGGTTGCTGTCGGCACCCACCAAATCTCACTTGTCCTCTATGGGTCGCAGGAGAGCTATTGGCATCTTCTACAGTCTGTGGTTAGTACACCTAGCTATGCTGCTTTTGCCCTGGGGTCTTCCAGCCTTGTGGCTGGCGGCTGGGTGCCTTCTACTGGTGCTGTGCAGAGGCTTTCCCTAAGGCTTCTGTGAGCCTGTAGGGTTTCCCCCTAGGCTACTAAGCTGGGTCTCTGGAACTCTCTCCAGCCCCAGTCCTCTCCGAGATCTCCGGCAATCCCTAGCCTCACCGGGTGGGCAACGGCTGCTGGGGGTCGCCCCGCCCTCTGGGCTTCTCTCCGGGCCTCTGCCGGGAGCTCTGAATGCTCAGCGTGGCCCCTCTGCTACCGGCAGACAGAGAGTTTTGTCTGCTGCCTGGCGGAGCTCCGGCGCTTCCCCTCCGGGTCGCCGGACCCGCCTTTGAAAGTTCCCCCGCCCCGGTCCTCTCCGAGATCTCCGGCAATCCCTAGTCCCACGGGGCGGGCAACGGCAGCTGGGGGACGCCCCGCCCTCTGGGCTTCTGTCCGAGCCTCTGCCGGGAGCCCTGAATGCTGGGCGTGGCCCCTCTGCTAATGGCAGACAGAGAGTTTTGTCTGCTGCCTGGCGGAGCTCCGGCGCTTCCCCTCCGGGTCGCCGGACCCGCCTTTGAAAGTTCCCCCGCCCCGGTCCTCTCCGAGATCTCCGGCAATCCCTAGTCCCACGGGGCTGGCAACGGCAGCTGGGGGACGCCCCGCCCTCTGGGCTTCTGTCCGAGCCTCTGCCGGGAGCCCTGAGTGCTCAGCGTGGCCCCTCTGCTACCGGCAGACAGAGAGTTTTGTCTGCTGCCTGGGGGAGCTCCGGCACTTCCCCTCCGGGTCGCCGATCCGGCCTTTGAAAGTTCCCCCGCCCTGGTCCTCTCCGAGATCTCCGGCAATCCCTAGTCCCACGGGGCGGGCAACGGCAGCTGGGAGACCTCCGTGCCCTCCGTGTCTCTCTCTGGGACCCTCCGGGCGCCCCGAGCACCAGGCCGGGTCTCCCCGCCAATGGCGGGGAGAGACTCTCCCCGCGGGCTCAGGTGTGCAACTCCAAAGTTTCCCTCTGCGTTTAGGAGCAATTGCGGGGGGTTTAAGTAGGGTTCTGGTCACCTGTTTCCACCGTCGCTCCTCTGTTGTGTTCTCGCTCCTGCCCTAGATGTGTGTGGATCCTCTGGGGGCGTCCATTGGAAGAAAGCCGCTTGCGGGTACTAGGCTGCCCGTCGGGGTCGGAGAGTTTTCACCTATTTCCACATCCTCCCGGAGGAAAGTCCGTCCGCCTTCCGATGTTTAGTCGCGTGGGTGTCTCAGACGTCCTGAGATGCTGTCTGGATATCCTTTGTCAAGCGATAAGTGTCCAAATAATTGTAGACTCGAAGGGCGAGAGACAAAGAGGACTACTCACGGCGCCATCTTGGAATTCCTCCAAACCTGAATCCATTGTTTTCCTTTGACTCAACTATAAAGTCAATTGGAGACACTCAGTCATTATTTGAAACAGATATTGACAGGTCCAGGACTGCTTACAGGCTAATAAGCTGACGTGTTACTGAAGACATTAGACTCCTGGGTCAGAGACGAAGGACTTTATTACTCAGGGCACAGCAGGCAGCATCAGCACAGCCAGTTCCCCTTGTCTCCAAGTCCAAGAAGCAGGACCCAATGGCCCAGATGGGTGCTGTGCACACTGTAGGCGTGTGTTGCGCTGGAGAACACTGAGCTGGGGGCTTCCACCATCCTATAGCAGACGGTGAGCAAGCCTACCCTTTGGTGTAGAGAGATGTTCCCTCATCCTTCAAGGTTCCTCGCTGCAAACACAGCCTTGAGAAATGGTCTAGGTAAAGACTGATTCGAGCTTGCATCCTTGGCACAGTGAGCAAGAGATGTAGGACTATGAGAGACCCATTTTTAAAAAAATAAAAATATCACAATGTTACAGGTGAATATTTGAGAGGAGTGTTTAAATTTGTGTCTATTTAATAAAGGATTATTTTACAGCATATAATTTGGTTATATATTTCAAATTTAAAATATGTATTAATTCTTATTTCAAATTATTTGAAAATCCTATTGTTTCTCCTAGACTATGTGATAAGCAACCACTTGAAAAATTTTATCCCCCTCCCTTCCTGCCACCCTTATTTTTAAGCAGTCATCTCTAAAATGTCCCCTATGTGGTAGGATGTAGAAACACCATCCTACCAGCTGCTGTTGGGCATATGGAGGAAGGAGATGATTCTGTCGTTGCCCTCGGTTTTATAACATTAGGGTAATGAGACAGGCTTACATGAAACAACAGAAGGAAGTCCATCCAGTGCTCGATAATGAAATACCAGTGATGTCAGAGGGAAAAGTGAACCAGGTCATTTTGTAGCATTTCTATCAAGAATGGTTACGTATTTTTTAATTGGTCTGCACTCCTGTAGCTTAGCTGCCCTGGTTCCCAATAGATATAGTATAGAACCTGCACTTCTGCAAAATGCCTGCTACCCCGCCGCCCCCATTCTCTGTGCCTGGCATGCTCTCTTGCTCAGCATTTCTCTGTCTCTGTCTCTGATGTGTGAAGTGTAGGAGTATTGGTGGAAAGGGTTTCATTCTTCAGGCTTTTTGGTGAGAAGAAAATAGCTTGCAGGTGGAACTCACCTGAAAATGTCTCCCCAGTGCATCACGGGCTCCTTGATCTTTTCCACAGGACACGATCAGAAAGCCCCGAGCTGTGAGAACCTGGCTGCTTGTTAAGAACTGTTAGTTCATGTTTGCTCCTGTTTGGGGTGGGGACACACACTTAACTTGAAATCACTGAAAACATTACTTTCAAGTCTCCCTAGGTGACTTTTATGTTGAAATGGCTATATAACGATCAAGCACGTTTGAGTAATGCCGAGTGCCTCTGTGCCTCAGTCTCTCCCACCTCTGCTCTGTGAGTTAAGAGGTAACTGGTCTACCCAAGAGAGGGAGTGGCTCACTCAGCAAGTGACCAAGTCTTCTGATGCCTGGGTAGTAAGTGCGTTTTGGTTTTTGTTGTTGTAGTTTTGTAAACCAGGAGTTATTTGAGATGAAAACTACCGTATCAGTGCAAAAAACTAGTGTTTAGTCCTTGATTATCTCCTTTCATCCAGTTCAGGTTTAATTAGTGGTAGGTGGGACAGTGGTGAGGAAATTCTCCAACCCTGACACGTGTAGCATGTGCGATTGTTCTCTTTATGAAAGGTAACTGAGCAAGGCTTCATTTCTAACAAGGACTTCGAGGGCATCTCACACCCTTCTGGCTTCCCAGGGACCAGCTCTGTCCCAGAAAATCCTCCTGAAGCCAGTACAGCTTCTTAGAATTCCAGGACATCTCTCCGGGGCCCCCAGGATAACCTGACCTATTTTGTGATGGGTCCTGACCATTTTTAATGTCTAAGCCACCTTTGAAAGACCAACTGTCACCTCTGTGAAAGAATACAGTCCTGTGAGGTCCATGGAAAGTTTGCTCACAGAAAGTTGTGCCTGGAGCAGGGTTTGATGTGGAGGTTATACGGCACATTATAAACCATCACACAGATATGGTTATTTGTACCTGTTTTGTTAGGCTTGTATTCAGAATTAGAATTAGCAGGCACAGAGTGAGGGCAGAAGGCTGTGTCCCAGGAATAGGGTCCTTGGGCTTTAGATCTGGTCTCTTGTAGGGTCCCAGGCCTTTCCTGGAGGTCATAAGGCAGTTTGGTGACTTCTGGCCCTGGTCATACTTCCATTATAGAACAGCATGAGATTTCAGCCTTAGCTAGTGAGAAAGAATTGTATACATCAAAGGCAAGAGATTCAGGTTTTCATTTAGATAGACGTTCACGAACATTGAAGAAGAGGGGTAAACTTTTTGGAGAAAGAAAAATTTAGAGACATTACAAGGGAGGGACAAAGAGAAGACAAAGTATGAAAGATGGGAAAATGTGTCTTTATCTGGAATTCAGGTGTTGTCAGCTTTAAGCAACTGGAACGTGGTCACAAACCCCAGAGTGCTTAAAGAAAGGCTCTGAATCCCCAAAGGAGCTGTTGTGATGCCCAAGTGATGTATTTAGTGGGCGAGGTCTCCTCTTGGAGCCCTTCCCCTGATATTAGCTGTAGTTTTGCTTACCTCTAACGGCTGTGGTACCCGTTACCCCGGCCTCAATTGATGTGACACTACCAGCAGGGTCAGGCTGGAGCAGGCTGAAGGAGAGGCTCCACCGACATCCTAAGGATGAGTGAGGGGACTGTTAGCCCCGGGGCATGGTCAACCAGAGAGCCCACAGCAGAGTCCCCTGGATGTTGGTGATGGGAACCCCAGACATGAGGACAGGGTTGGCCTGTATTCTGTAAATTCTGTTTAAGAAGGCAGGAAAAAGCACAATAGATTTTCTAAAAGAGTAACTGGGAATCCGAAATACTGGCTTTCCCTCTGTTGAGTCCCCATGGCCATCATGGTGCTCTTCTGCTGGGGTCCACTGTTGAGTCCCCATGGGCCATCATGGCGCTCTTCTGCTGGGGTCCACTGTTGAGTCCCCATGGGCCATCATGGCGCTCTTCTGCTGGGGTCCACTGTTGAGTCCCCATGGGCCATCATGGCGCTCTTCTACTGGGGTCCACTGTTGAGTCCCCATGGGCCATCATGGCGCTCTTCTGCTGGGGTCCTCTGTTGAGTCCCCATGGGCCATCATGGCGCTCTTCTGCTGGGGTGTCTGCAACTTCGTAGTCATCTATAATGGCTAACTCCATAAGTTTTAAGTTTTAGCTCCTACAGGGGAAAGTTGTATTTCCCTGGAAATTTTGTGTTGAACCCCTCTTTCCTTGAGGATGCCTGATCAGCAAACAGTCCCTGTAGAAACTAAAGATGAGTGTCCTGGCAACCAAGAAAACCCCAGCAGACTTTGTAACAGGCGATTCACATGAAATCCAGGTCAGTAACACAACTAGAGAAGCCCAGGACGCAGGGAGACCTGTGGACAGGTGAAGCGTGAGCACTCCTGTCCATCGAAGATCAGTGAGGAAAGATGTGTGCGCTCTTGGAATCCTCGGTGGGGTCGATAACAGGAAAGAGTCTCACTGCCACATTCTAACCAGGTCAGGGGCAGGAGCACAGCTGTGGCAGACCCAAAGTTCTGTTTGGAGATACATGTATAGAAAAAGGAGCTCATTTCAACTTTTGAAATGGTTTTTGAGGATTATTGTCTTCTGATAAAGGTGGTTTGATAAAGTTTTATAGTTCTTTAAAAAGCAATTTTTTTTGCTGTAGTAAATATATCTTCTTCTTTTATTGTTATATCATTAAAAAATGTGCATGTTCTTTTGATAGAGATAGTCTTCCTTTAATTGATTTTATAACTGGATTTGGCTAAATAAGGTTGTAAAGACTGCTTTGTCAGCTCTTTATCCAAGAAAGATAAAAAGAAGTCTTTTCAATAATGACTCATAACTAGATGCCAGCACCCACTCTGCTAATCCTTCCCTCAGGAGTTATGCCAGACGACACCGGGCGATTTTTCCAGTTATCTAACTGTGGCCCATTCACGTTTCCTAGGTGGAGATAATTTCATGCAACATTTTCTTCTATAGTTTACAGAGGGCCTGTCACCTGGATTTTCTTTAATCTGTAGGATTTGGGGTAAAAACAATGGGTGAGTTTTTCAGGTTGATTAATCTTATCTGCTGCGAGCTTGGCACTTCTGCCGTAGGATATTAGTTAAGCTCATATGCCTTGATAAATTTATCAAAGCCTGGACCTGCGTGAGCTATGATTGTGTTATTTTGTGCTGTTAAAGTTCTCCTGAAAATTGTTAATGCTTATTACATATTCAGGCACTCTCTCATCTCTCAAGGGTTGGGGACCTCAGTGAATTGTGAATTCTCGGTTCTCAGGGGTTTGGATCAGACAATAGACAGTCAATGATAGGTGGCACAAGGAAACAAAACTATTACTGCGTATTGTGCTGAAACCCGGGGAAACCAGATGCAGTGTTTTTAAAATAGAGATGAAGAGGTCTGAATACACCAATACTGGGGATTTCTCTCAAAGATTCCTCCTTTTTTTGTCTACTTATTGCTGACAGTAAAATACAGTTGAAATACCTCCTCCAGAATATCAATCCAGGACAGTAGTAACAGAGGAGCAGAGACTAAAAGGACAAAAAGAGATGGGGGTGTGTGTTGAGGATAAGGAAATTGACACTGTTGTTTAATTCTGCACCTGGGATCACTTTTGGAGGAAAACTGCCTTTGAGTAGAAAGAATTAAGTAGCAGATAACACACACACAAAATATGCCGAGTGCTTTTAAACTCATTGATGATATCTTACAGGCTGCTAAGCCCGCCTTTCTGTAAAGTGCATCTATGTGGCTTAACATCTAAAAGTGAATGCTGCTTCTTCTCAAAGTGGAAGAAAATTGTGATGTGTTTTTAAGATTCTTCCTGGAGCTCAATGCTTTTTATCCATCCTTAGGCCCTGACTAGTTTCTCGCTGCATGAAGGCGCTGAGTTCAGGAGGAATTCTGAAAGAATACTGTTGTTTTCAAAGCCTGCTGGAGCCTCTTCTTGAGGTTGAAGAGGTGCTTGTGATTTCTTCTGTACAGCCAGGAATACCCAGGAGAAAGGTTTCTTTCTGTTCTTTCTCTGTTCTTAATTCGTTGTGAGACTGCTTCCCCACAAGGACCCTCTAAGACCCTTTTAATGAGAGGGTTGAAGTTCTCATTTGTCATAAACCATGTGAAAACAAATCGTGGGAAGAAAAGATGTTTAAGAAAGCAGGATGCCATAATGAGACCTTATTAAACGAACTTGCCCTCTCAAGCCCAGGAATTTTAGAGAAGTGTGTAATTGGCATAAGTTTCTAGAGAGGAGTGTACTGTCCATAAATGACAAACTGTTATTATAATAGATTCTCTATGCCAACAGTAACCCAGAAAACACGAGACCTGGGCCTTCAGGGTCCCCAAGCTTGAGAAGGGTAGAGTGGGCGACACCTCAGTGAGCTGCGGGTGTCCTGACTGAGAGACAGTGGCGTGGTTTGGGCTTCCAGGTTTATCCAGGGGGCCCTGAGAGGCTTATGCTCAAAGGGCCTCCGAGTCCTGGAGGATCAGGTCTGCTGCACCTTGGTACGTTGTAGACTGGAGTCCTTTCTCCCATTTTAAAAGGTGGATAAACGTGAAAGGACTCTAGTTGGACAAGGAGTGCTTAGCCCCCTCTTTGCCCCCTTTGGAGTCCCCAAAATATCAAGGGCACTGCCCTCTTCCTTGTCACATACTCTTCTGGGACATCGACCAACCTCATGGGTCCACCTAAAACTCGAGAGCAGTCAGCATGGAGGTGAACAGCCCAACAGTGGCTCTGACCTGTTTTCTGCCAAGCTCCTCACTTGAGAGGCTGCACCGCTCTGGGGAGAGCCTGAGTTCAAATACTGCCTGTGATGGTGGGCAGGTTGCTTTCTCTGAGCCGGTTCCCGCACAAATAAAATGAGAATAATAGGACCCACCTCTTAGGGCTGTTATGAGGAGGAGAGATCTTGAATACAAAGTGTTTGACTGTAAGGAAACAAGTCATTAGATATGAAATGTGAGCAATGTGTTGCTGACTTAGGTGGTGTGCTTGATGACAGCCCCTCGGTGGGTGTGTTGTCATCTCCTCAGGGAGCCTTCCTAACCCATCAGAAAGCAAGTGTTAGGATCTCGACTTCTCCGGTGGCTCAGAGGCTGAGGTGGACAGGCAGCGAGAGCTCCATCTAGAATAGAATGCAGTGACTCGCCTCCCTTCTGCACTTCCTCCTTGTCTTACCTCCATTTTTTTTCTTCCTACATTTCCATAAGAAGCAATGTATTTGTGTGTGTATGTACAAAAAGCAAATATAAAATACTGTAGAAGGCACTCCTGCATTGCTTCCAACAACTTTTAAGATTTTATATCTCTATGAAAAAAATCAAAATTTCTCCCACTAGTTTTTTCTGGTAAATTTTAGAAATTTTTTTCCACAAATAAGTTATGATCACTGAGAGAAATTATTTACTTCTTATGAAGAAACCATGCATATAATAGTTTTTTAAAGTATACTGACTTGAAACATGAATAGAGGAGAAACTCCTTTAGAGGTAAAAGAAAATAAAATTTTAAAATGTATGTGATTGTTAAAAAAAAATGTAAGGCCTTTGGAGAAAAAACTTGCTTAAAGCCTTGGTCACTGTTTAAAAGCTGCCTTCAAAACGTTTATAAACAATTTGAATCCATCTGAATGTGTATTTTACAAATTAAAAACAGTGCCAGCTAATCTTGGCTTCTTGGCCATAAAAGGAGAGGAAGAATGTATAGCGTTGTACACATGGAAGGAGAAATAAATCGTAGGTCTCACAGTGACACCCCAAATATAAGCCATAGCAATCCTTAGCGTTTTGTTTGGGGTGCTTTGTTATGGTTCTTAAAATAGACTATCTTGGATATAATTTTTTTTATTGCGGTAAAATATACATAACATAAACCTTACCATTTTGATCCTTTTAAGTGTATAATTAAGGGGCATTAGAGACGTTCACAATGTTGTGCAACCATCACCACTATCCATTTCCAGAACTTTCCCATCATCCCAAACAGAAACTCTTCATCCATTAAATAGAACCTCCTCATTCCCCACGTTCCCTGTGCCCCAGCCCCTGGTAACCTCTATTTTACTTTCTGTCTCTATGAATTTGCCTAATGTGGGTATCCCATATGAGTGGGATCATATAGTATTTGTCCAGCTTATTTCACCTAGCATGTTTTCAAGGTTCGTCTATATATCAGAATTTCCTTTCTTTTTATGGCTGAATAATATTCCATTGTGTGTTTACGCCGTATTTTGTTTATCCATTCGTCTGTTCGTGGGCACTTGGATTGTTTACACCTTTTGGCTATTGTGAATAGTGATGCTGTGAATATTATTGTGCAAGCATCTGTTTGAGTCTCTGATAATTAGTGTTTTAAAACAATAACTTGCTGTGGGTTGAGCTTTTCAAAGAGAAGATGTAAGTGTACATCAATGAATGGCATCCACTTGCTGCTATGAAAACCAGTTCCTGGCTCTGTATCTCCATCTATCTGTATCTGTATCTGTATCTGTATCTACCATCTCGGTAGTTAGAGCTGACCATGTGCCTAGGGATACCGCAAACACAAAACACATTGTCCATCACCAGAGGCAACCACCTGGCAAATGCACCAGTAACGTGTACCCGAGATAGAGATGCTGCTGTGGCTCCTCCCCCGAAGAAAACGTTACTAAGTAGTTCCGCAGCGATTGTGGAGGGGGCATCACCACCAGGGAGACTTCCAACAGAATGGCCACGGTGATCAAGTCTTCGCTTGGAGAGAAGGAGGAGGACAAATACAAAAGATTATGTGCAATGGATGGCGTGTGACAAATGTGTAGTGAGGAGAGAGGAGTTGATGAAAACTACGTGGCTTCTATTCTTGAGGACAGATGAGGGGACTCCCAGGAACCCCCCAGGGACAGAGGCAGGAGCACTATGAATGGCAGCTGAACAGAGGAAAGAGAAGCTATCAGCAGATGGATTACAGGGTGTGGCAAGACGGATAACAAGTGGAGACTCTGTGCGGGTAACAGACACGTGAGATCTGAGGCTGTACGGGAGACAGGCAAGAAGGAGGAGATAGATGCGAGAAAATCGAATGGTACAGGAGGTGAGGTGGGATGTCCCCGAAAGTGGGCCTCCCCCTGTGTCCCGCCCCTTCTCAGGGCGTGGAAGCGCGTGTCCCTGCCCACCTGTCGTCACAGGGGCCGCTTCTGTGCCGCTTCTGTTTCAGTTTCTGTGATACTTCCTCCTCTTTATCAATTTCATTCTTAATTATTTTTGGTACCTAGAAAGTCTTTTATCCATTTTATAGCCTGAAATAACCTGCTAACTGCACAACGAGCTTCTCCACCCTAGATTGTTAATTCACAGTTAAGCCCATTCAAAATATCTTAATTTATAACAAAACGTGCAATGTTTGCCCAGAGTGAAGGAGACCTTGTGGCAAGATCTTATGTCTGTTTTCAGTTGTGTGGAAGGAAACAGAGAACTGAAACCCAGGAATTGTCAGAGGGGGTAGAAATAAAGGAGGAGGAAAGCAATGTCGAAAGAGAGAGCAACCAGGTGGAGGGTCCTCCAGCACAGACAGGAGGCTCACTGGCGGGGCTCGACTTGTCCACAAGGCCTGGAAAGCTCATGATCTAACTCTTCTCTCATTTTTTCCAACTGGATGTTCGTTTATATCCAGATGAGATTTCATGCATTTGCACATCTGGCTGACACCAAGACCAGAGACGAGGTCTTCCAGCACATTTCATTTCACACTCCAGGGGCGTCTCAGTTTCTATCTAAAACCACACAGAAGTTGTGTTTGGAAGAGGTTTCATAATCTCTCTTCTCTTTGTTTCCCTTTCCTCGGCTTACTGCTTTTACTTATCCTTGTGTTCAGCGGATCTCCCTTAATCTTATGTGTCACTTTGTGTTACTGTGTCGAAGATGAACCTTGTCAGTCACGAAGAGGAGTGGCTCTCCTTTGAGTTGGGACCTGATGGGATCTGAGAGGGGGAGAGCACGCGTTGCCTTCGTTTTTCTCCTAGTCATTTGATTCATCCTAAACGTCGTGTGAGAAGCCGTTTTTTGCCATTGGCTCTCGGCGCTTAATTGCGTTGTGGAAAATCTGACCTGCTTATCTCCCTGAAGTGATAAGAATAATGCCCACTTAATGTGAGAGAGAAATTTTTTTCAAGTTAAAATTTCTTCTGCGAATTATTAACAGACAATAATAAGATATTTTCACAATAGATTTTATGTGACCTGTGATATGAATGTAGAGTTCTGAACTATCCAAATTTCATTCCATATGCAGAAAAGAATATACAGAAACCACACAGATGAAAAGATTTATACTCCAAACACATTTCCCAAGCAGAGTAGAAAAGATACTTCTATAAACATTGGTTTTCTCCTAGAGAGAGAAGAAAGCGGGAATGATTGATAATGGCTCTACTGTCTACTCTCTACTTTGAAAAAAAAAATGAATGTGAAATATTCATGTGAAAATATTAACCAAGAAAAGAATCACAATTGTTTAGCAGGCTAATAACCTTTTCATTTTATGGCTGTCATTTATTAAGCATGTTATTTCACTTAGTCCTTACAAGAACCCTTTTTATAAAGTGGTATTAATATTATTCCCACTTTAAATAAGGAAATGGAGGCACCAGGAGCTCGAGGATCTAGCCCAAGGTCACAGGCTATGAGTGACACCTGGATTGGGACATGAATTCTCATGTTCCTAATGCGCCTTTCCCTTTTACACGTGTGGCTTACATGCTTTCACATGCTTGCTGGAAAACTGAAAAATTCATGAAGATGTTGGACCAGTTTTAGAATAAAGTTTATTGTCTAATGCAAAAAGAGGTTATAATTTGAATTTTCAGAGTATCCCTGTGAGAGCTTTTAAAAGCTGGTTGAAGTTATACATTCAGCTCTGAGAGATCACAGATGCTATTCCTCCAGATGACAAAAAGAGAAAAAATAGGAACACCTGAAAGAAGAGTCAGGGCACCAGAGATGTGTGAACAGAGCAGTGGTGCTGGTGTGAAGCGTCAGCTATGAGGCAAGTAGAAAACGTCAGAGGACATCCGGTGGGGTGACAAAACCCTTCCACTGGGATTTTACTATTTGCAGGCTGGTTGCTACTTAAATCTCCAAAGGGCTCTTTCTTGAACACTGACTAATTTTCCGAAGCATTTTTGCATCCACACATGAATGTTTGCAGCAGCCAAGCGTGTGCACCTGAGTAAGGTTGAAGCCAAGGAGGTGGGAGTGGAGGCTGCTGACTTTCCTTCTGGAAACCTGCGAAAGGGGTGGGGGCCTAAGAAGGATGGAACCAGGCACACAAGGACACATACAGCTCTCTGGTGAAACAGGTGGCTGGTGGTCAAAACAAAGACACCTCGACTCTGAGTCGCTGTGCTCTCAGTGGCCTCATCACTGCACCTCAGAGATGGCTGCAGTGTGGTTGAGCAGAACACTCCAGAGTGAGGCCTGACTTCCTCCCTTGCACACCTGGTGACCTCTGCAAGCCTCAGTTTTCTCCTGGACAGTGAGGGCCTGCAGCCCCTACTGTCCCTGCTGGAAAGCGTGAGGGCTGAGGTGTGTCCACATGTACGGTGTCCTTCTCCGCCACGGTCTCCGGGCTGCGCTGCTTCCCCAGCCCCGTCTGCCTGGGGCGGGACTGCTCTCCTTGAGCAGTGGAGCCAGAGAATCAAAAGCTTGGGAGGACCTGGGACGTCTGCTCTTGTGCTTGGGCAGACGGTGCCTCAAAAGTAGGCACGCACGTGGAGATGAGCCGTCTGGCTAGCGGGCGAGGCCACAGGAGCTGGCTGGCCAGGAGGCAGCTCTCAGGCAGATGGTACGTCCTGACTGAGGCTCTTTCCTCTGTCAACTCAGAAACCACTAGGATGCGGCCGGATTGTACTGATGGATTTACACACAGCCGCGGGAGGAACCGTCCTAATAAAATGCCGCCATGCGTCTGAGTAAAGAACATTCTTGCCCTTCTATACCTAGATGAGGTCTTGTAAGTGTTTATAGCTTGCACCTAAAGATCTGTCAACATCTGGATTTTCTCAGACCAGCATTTCATGTGAGAAACTGGTTAGAGATTTGGTGTCATTCAGAAGACAAAGAAATAGACTGATGTGGTTGTAAAAGCACAAAGCAGGTTCCACACACAGAAGAGGTGCAGCGGGTGAGCACTGCAGCCCTGCATTTCCACAGGGCCACGCTGCAGCGACACCTGATGGGACCGTGTCTGTCATTCTCTGCCTAGTTCTGTCCTGTGAGCCCCATCCATGGTGTTCCATCCTCAGCAAGGCGTGAGTCATCGGAGCTCTTCTGGGGAGCAGAGCAGCTCTGTTAGGGATCATGCCACAGGGCTGCTGGGGAAAGCTCTGTGGGCTCTGTGACACGGTCACTGTCCATGTCTGAGCCCTGGGCCTGGTGGGGATTTCCAGATGATAGTGGCTGTTATGGTGACCACTCTGCTTTAGCTGTTGAGGGGCTGCAGTGGGAACACCGGTCTGGCAGCTGACTGTGCTTTTTAAACACTGTCTGGGATGTTCTGTCTCATCAGTATAATGTGCTAGCAGAAATACACATGATTTGGGGCATCAAGCTTCTTAGCCCATTGTGTTCACAAAAGAATACAGCACCAGAGATGCTAAAACTGGCTTCCTTGCTTGTATTTATTTACCTATTTTTTTGGTGAGGAAGATTTGTTCTGAGCTAACATCTGTTGCCACTCTTCCTCTTTTTTTTGCTTAAGGAAGATTCGCCCTGAGCTAATATCTGTGCCCATCTTCCTCTGTTTTGTATGTGGGTTGCCACCACAGCATGGCTCTATGAGTGGTATAGGTTTGTGCCTGGGATCCAAACCTGTGAACATGGGCCACTGAAGTGGAGCAATGTGGACTTAACTACTATGCCACGAGGCCGGCCCCTGACTTCCTTGCTTTTGATCTTTCCATTCTTCCACAGAATGCCTGCTCCTAGCTGCAGCCCTGCCCTGGTGGAGCAAGGCAGCCCCTCCTTCCTCTCTGCTCGGTGCCCTTCCTTGGTCCACTGCTGGTATTGTTCCTGCCATGATGTTCTTTGCTCCCAGGTTATATTCTACTGGAAGCATGTTTATTTTCCAGTGCTCAATGGCTGGCCCCTTCCACAACATCCTGACGGCTCTTGGCCCTCCAGGGGTTTCTCATGATGCAAGAGCAAGTCTGATCCTGCACTTCACCCTGCAGCTCAGTTACTGGGCTTGCCTAATTGAATCATCTGCAGTTCCTGAACGGTGGTGGAGCCTAATGGAGAATCGAGAGCTTTTGCTCCATAAGAATCATGAAACCACGGGTGAGCACCCCTCTCCTTACATCACTTACAGTGTGCCTTGGTGTTAGAGGTGAGAATCCAGGTTGCCAAGACCAGGAGATGAAAATTACTGAAGATGTACACAAGGGACAGGAATGGTTTTATGCAAAATGCTAGCCAGGGACACTTTTGAGATTTCAGAGCCTTTTGGTGGATGATTAATGGACCTGAGCAGTGGCTTCAGATAACAGGGCTTCTTGGCAGACACGGGTCAGCAGTCAGCCTCCGCCTCGCAGGGGGGGCCTCTCCGAGAGGAAGCCATCAGCCTGGGAAGACGAGTAGAATCTCAGATCCATTTGCTTCCCCAAATGTCCATTAGGCCCTTCTTTGTCTTCTGTATGAAGATGTATTTGATGCTCCCCAGCAGCACAGAGCTGATCCTGCCTGGGGCTAATCCTCCAGCTTCATGTCCTGTCCACATCTGTCTCTCTTGAGGGGCCCATGCCCATCAATCTTGTCTTTTCCTCCTGGGGAGGCCAGGCAAAGGCACCACAGTATTAGCTTTAGTGGGCATGTTTGCATTATGAGTTAATTCTGTTGCCCTCAAATATATAGCATCTTTTCGAATTTAAAAAAACTTACATATTAATTTTGACTCTTTTGGAGAAATAAAAAAAAATCTATAAAAGAAAACACGAAGTGACCCATAATTCTATTGCCCATTGTTGGTAAGACCTGTTAGCATTTTAGTGTATATGCTTCCAAATATTTCAAAGACAAAAATATTTAATCTTGGTGTGAGATTGTATTAAACTTATGTTTTTTATCCTACATTTCAAAAATTGGCATTTTATGAAAAATTTCTCATATCATTAACAATTTTTAGTAATCATAATTTTAATGGCTATGCAATATATTAATTGCTTTCAGTGAAATTGGAAACTTACACGCCTAATGTTTTTCTCCCCAACATTATGAAAATTTTCCATAGTAAAACTTAAAGAATTTTATAGTGAAGACCCATCTCCTCACCACCTGCCTTCTGCATTAACATTTTACTCTACTTGGTTTATCACACATCGCTCAGTCTACCTATCTGTTGATCTCTTAATGCATCTTACTTTTTGATGCATTTGGAAATAAGTTGTAGACACCAATTCACTTTTCCCTAAGTGCACATTGTTAACTAGAGCTTAATTTTTGCTTACACTTTTTGAGTTAATTTATGTATACTGAAATGCATAGATCTTAAGTTTATATTCACTTTTGTGACAAATGTCTGCATACATTTTAATAGTCTAACAGTGAACTCTATTATTTAGAACAAGTGAGAAGGTCCAAAGGGTGTCATGGCAGATTATTATGAAAGAGCATCACAAGTAATTCAGAAGTTGTCCATATGCTCTTTTGTTTGCAAGCTAAACAAACAAAAGCACTAATATTTTCTCATGTTACATGCACCTGAAAAAACAATGAGTGAGGAATTTTCTCTGAAAAGTGAGCAGCATTTTATCGTTACTTGTAATTTTTGACTTTTTTTCCCCCCAAAGTACTTCTTACTCTTTTATATTATTTCATTAGACTAGGAAATAATTTACCTCTCTTGATGGACGGGTATATTTCTTTCCAGTAGGCCAGGGGGAACCAGGAACAGATTATTTTTAAAAAGACACAAGCCTCATCTTTAGTTCTAACAGGCAAATGGCATCCATTTCTGTAGATGTGCAATGTTTATGAATGCCCAAGGACCACTTCTTGGTCACCTACTGCGTCCTTGGGGGCTCCCGAAGTGTGGGTTCTAGTCTAGCCTTTCATATACTACTTGGTGGTGTTGCTGCCTGCCTACATGGATGCGCACACTGAGAGCTGGGGTTCCTGCAATTTTGAGGAAGGACAGTTTGTTTTTGATGCAGTCATCATTTTGGTCTTCTGTTTTTCTTTTTTGCATATTAGTGGTAATACACAGTTTCACTTTGTCATCTGGTTTGTTTTGTGATGTTTGACTGAGACTGCTGTGTTGTAGCAGGTTGTAGCCAGCAATTTTTTGATTACTAGGCCTCAAGATACGTCTCTAAGGTTTAAAGCGAATCAGCCAGAACCCTGTGTAAAGCAGTATGTGTTACGTCCCCTAGATTTGCATGCGCAGTGACCTGTCATTTGTATCATCCTGTTCTTTTCCCAGGAGAAAGTGGTGTTTGATAGGCTGAGTGTGCTTGTGATCTCTGGCCACCCCAGGGGCCTCGGGGCCTGGATAGTGCGGTTTGTGGCCAGGCTCTTGCCCTCCTGGCTTTCCTCCTCTTAGCCTTGGCTGCTGGGGTCTTGAACCAGCTCTGAATTTTATGGCTGTACCTTTCTTCAGCCGAAGTGTCTCAGTGTAATTTTCCTCCTCTTCTCCTCATTTACTTTGTGGTATTTTGTCCTCTGATAACAGTTTTCGGTCTTTTCCAAATAAGGACTTTGCTGTCTGCAGCCTCAGATCCTTTCAGAAGTCTTCAGTGTGCCAACAAGTATTTCCTGGCCCTGAGGTACCTCGTGAGCAGAGCAGTTTGCAACCATTCCTGCGACAGTTGTTTGTGCTCTTTTGCTAAAGAAGAGAGAGACTCTCTGGATGAGAAAACAGCAGTTTGGGGCTCAGCAGTTTGGGGCTCAGCAGTCTCAAGAAAACAGAAAGAAAAACAGCCCAAACTGGGAGATTGGGCTGTCAGAGCCTGGCAGGCAGCTCTGAGGGGCGGAAGGCTGGGGCTGTGATCGAGGGCTTCGAGTCAGGGTCCGGTTGGCACCCCATCTCCAGGTGTGCAGACCTTGAAATGTGGCCTGACTGCTGGCCGTGCTCTCGTCTGTTAATCAGGCGTGATACCCATGCCCCTCAGGGCTCTTGGGAGCATTGGATTAGATGAGACGAGTAAAGGAGGAGGTTAGCATTGTGGCTGACAAGAGTAAGTGCCCAAGAAAAGGCCGTCGTTGGTCTCGTCGTCACCCTCCCAGACAGGGTGGCTGAGAAGGCCTTTCCTTACCATCCTGGCCATGAGGGTTCCCCGCCAAATCCAAGGGGTCTGTATGTTGATTGGGTCCTGCAGTGGAACTGGTGCAGCAGAGTGTGGAGACCATGGCCTGAAGGCAGCCAGTCTCCCTGAGGCCGGCTGAGGGGCCGGTGGAGGGGAGGAAGGGGCAGGGTCTCCAGCCAGGACCTGGTGCTTCTAGCTGAGGGAGAAGCTAACAATTCTCCTTCACATTCTCATAACACTTAAATGGTAACTTCAGTATGGGTAAAGAATCTTAATGTCCTCCTGAAAGGAGAAGGAAGGCCTATGCACCTTCCTTTTCTTATTCTGATTTTATAACTGTGTGAGCTATAAATCAGCCCAAAAAACCCAAGCAACTTTCTAAATAATAAGAATCTGTAAGAATTCTGAAAATCATCTGCCGTTATGCCCTCTTTCCCATACTGACTCATAATTTACAGCATCCTGATTTTTATTTGTCTCCTTTTATTACCAACCTAAATTTTAAGCCCAAAGTCTGTCTCTGAAACACTTCAGCCATTGAGAGCTTGTTTGTTTCTGTGAAATTGCTGGGAAGAAACTGGCTAAAATAGGAAACGTTAAGAATTGACATGAAAGTCCAGACTGTGGCCTAACTTCCTATTTTACTTAATCATATTCAGTACTCAGCACATGCATCAGCCTTAGATGGAGTCAATTTAGATTCACAAACTCAATTTTTTCCTTTTCAATAGGAATTTAGAGTTGATTTGCTGGCAGCTGGCCAGACCAAAAAGAAAGAGCAGGATGAGTCAGCAGGCAAGTCCGCCGTCCTGCCTTCCGTTTACTTGATAGTCATTTCCCCCTTTCCCTTAATTGTCTCTTGGAAGAGCCTCTCCAGTGGATCTCTGAGTCATCCAGAGGAGTGAACTGGCCATGAATAACACTCATACAGATCACCCTACCTGCAGGCTCCCTTGGCCACCAAAGCACTCAGCACTGCCCTGGACGAGACTCTCAGCAGGTGAGGCTGGGGCCTCGTGACTGCTTGGCACTTGGTGAGGGAGCCAGGTGCCTGGGACCTGCCATGCGGTGGGCTACCAGGCCAGTTCCCCTGACCCTCAGGGACTTTCTGGTCTTTTAAACCAACCATGTATGTATAGGTTATACCCCAAGGACCAGGGTAATAGAAACAATATCACCTTCTGGAAAGAGACCCAAGAAGCTGGTGAATAACTTCTGATGAAGTTGCAGTCCTGCATGGGAGACCAGCAGTCACTCTGTCCTCTCACCTCTTTCAAGTAGAGATTTTCACTTCCTGTTTTTTTTAATTGTAAAGGAAATAGTATTCACTGTAGATAATTTGGAGTATATGAAAAGCCACAATAAAGAAAATTAAAATCATCCATAATACTATCACCTGACGATGATCACTTATTAACATTTTGATATATAGTTCTCCACTCTACATTTCTAACATTCTCGTGTGATACATACGTATATTTATAATTTATTAGATATAAATTGAAATCACAAAATACATGCTGTTTGTAACCTGCATTTTCCTTTTAATGTATTTCCTGAATCTTTTAAAAATTTTTTTTAAAGCTTGGCACCTGAGCTAACATCTGTTGCCAATCTTCTTATTTTTCTTCTTCTCCCCAAAGCACCCCCCCCCCCCCCGCCCAGGTACATAATTGTATATTCTAGTTGTGAGTGCCTCTGATTGTGCTACGTGGGACACGGCCTCAGGGTGGCCTGATGAGTGGTGCTAGGTCCACACCCAGGATCTGAACTGGTGAAACCCTGGACTGTCAAAGCAGAGCGTGCAAACTTAACCACTGGGCCACGGGGTGGCCCCTATCCTGAATCTTTAAGTATTCTCTAAAAACATCATTTTAATAACCTCCACAGTATTCATTTACTGTTAGAAAAGGCACTGTGATGAGCATTCTCACCATAAATCTTCACACGTATCTCTGCATTTTTCCTTAGGGTAGATTCCCAGAGGTGGAATTATGGGTCACCCGGTAGCACTTGTCAGGCTGAGTTGCCCCCTGAATGCCAGAGGACTCCCCACTCACGTGGATCTGAGTGGAAGTGCCCGCCTCCGGACACTTGCTGACGCTAGGTGTCCTATCTCTTTGAGTCTGTAAATCTCTAAGTGAAAAAATGATAGCTTGTTGTTTTAATTGCTGGTAATCATCTACTTATTGGCCCTTTGTTTATATTTTTATTAAGATGGTTTTCCCATTGCTTGCATAATATTACTCTTTTGTCTGTCGTGTGTTAGAAAAATGTTTTTACCGTTTTGTCAGTTAGGTTTTACACTGTACATGGTTTTTTTTGAAATATAAAAAAATTAAAAATCTTACAGTCCACTTGATCAGTCTTTTCCTTGGATGTTTCTGCTTTTGTTTTTGTGTTTGTAAAGGCCGTGCTCCAAGAACAAACAGAAATTTATCTCTTCCTTTGTAGTTCCTTTATGATTTTTTCCATCTAGATTTTTAATTCATCTGGAGGTTTTTTTTGATATGTGGTATGGATACTTGGTATGGGTCTTACAATTTTTTTTCCTGTTTTAGCCAGTTTTCCCCAACATATACCAAGTAGCCCATTCTTTCCCATACTGTTTTAAAATGCTCCTGAGGCCAATAGTTTGCCAATCCCTGTTGTAGATGAATTTTTGAATCATTTTGGCAAGTCCATCCATACTCTTCCTACCCTCACAAATACACGGAAAGTGTATCCACACACACACACTTTTTGTATATATGTACATATATTACATTATGGGGGCGGGGAGGGAGGTATTTGGTTAAAATGACATCATACTTAAAAGGTGATTTGGGAGAAATGGGTTTTCCCATCAGGTAGCATCAAATATTCTTTTATGTCCATCCCCAAGGTTTTATGGTTTCTCTCATATAGGTTCTGCAAATTTCTGGTTAACTTTAATCCTTGCAATGTTTTCTATTGTAGTTGCCCTTGTGACTGGGATCTGCGTTAGAGGGGTCGTCCCATGAGACCCCGCCTATTCGGGATTCCCTAGAAGGATCACAGAACTCAGAGGCAGTTGCATTCAGGGCTCAGGCGGGGAAATGACCCGCCTGCGGCTGGGCTGGGAGGAGCCCATGCAGTGCCTCCCTATCCTTTCCCTCCTGGCAGGAGTGCTCAGAACATGCTGCTTCCTGCAGAACTGAAATGCAGCATCCCATGGTTTGGCATAGATTTTAAGAGACCTTTGTCTCCACTTCCAGCTTTCCTCTAGGTGTTTAGCTTCCTTTCAGCACATGTAGAGTCTAGTTGCTGTTCGCTGGGAGTGTGACGCAGCGTGGGTGGCTTTCAGACCCCCGTGGGCCTAGATGGCTACCACAGCCCAGAGTGAAATCTCTGACGTTGAGGCCTTAGCAATAGTCTCTCTCCTTGCTTCTTTATTGCAACTCTTCCCTCTTGTGAATCATAGGAAGTGTTCATCTCACTTAGCTCATTCAAATCAAAGAAACTCCTTAACTGCAGCGTGAAGAATCCTGGAAAACCTCCTTATTATGGGTGGAAGCACTCGAACAGCTTCTTAAGACAGGCTTAACCTAACCTGTTGGAGGAGACGGTTCTCTTTGAAGCTTTGACTCTGCTTTGTAAAAAGGCTGTAGGAGATACAGCCGCTCCTGCTGCTGCTTCTGCTTCTGCACGCGGAGTTAGAGATAAGCACCCCCCGCCTTGGGTGACCAGGGAGCGCCCACACTCCTTGCTGATTCTGTAACCTTGTCATCCCTTCTCTCAGTTACCTTTTTTTCTCCAGGCCTCCAGCCTCCTAGAGGCTAAGGGGCAGCTAGAATTTTAATTATTTCTTGACCTTGAAATTCCTCTGACAAATGGCAAGGCCTGGCCTTCTGAGAGTGAAACACTTCAAGTGTAAACAGTACTGAGGAAATTAATGTAAGGTCTGACCTGACCTAAGTGACTTGTCTAAGAGCCTCCTTCCCAAGCAGTTTTGAGTGGGGGTGGGGGTGATGGGAGGGTGGTAGCAGCCAGGGAATGAAGCAGAGAGCCAGGGCTCTGCACCCACCTCATCAGGATGAGTTCCCGGAGCACCAGGTCCCCGCCTCAGGATGAAACTACAAAGGGGAGGGGCGGCCATCAGGAGGATCTCCTCCCATTCACTGGCTTCCATGGTCTGAATGAAAGCCAGCAAGTCTTATCTTTCCAAACTGCTTTTTTCCAGCTTGTCTCAGGATTATATTAATCCTTTCAGTCTTCAAATTCCTTTGTCTTCCCCTAGGATGCTTCTCACTTTTCTTCCTGTCCGTTCTTTTCTGTCTTCCTACTTTAGCAGGAACTGTCTTGCGTCCCTGTTATTCTGTTTCACACTTGTGTTTATATTTCAGACACATTTCTTGCCTGCATCCGGCAAAGGTGCAAAAGCACTAGGCAGGACCCAGCCCACTGAGGGACGCAGGCGAGGCCACTGCACATAGGAGCCAGTTATGAACTCTGCGACCTTTGTGATGTAGGTTTAATCAAGAATTGCCGTGGGTTGTTCATGGAGAATGTTGTGGCCTGCCTAGATTAGATTTTCTCCATAAACGGGGGCCACCCTTCTCTTCTTTCCTAGCACTTTTTTATCTAGCTATTTTCTCAGAAAACAGCAATTAATTTTTATATTAGCCCAAACAAAACATAATTAGGAAGGTAAGGCAGCTTCAGAAATATTGCATATCTATCTCCAAAAATTCCTTTCTCCTCTTCTCATCTGCCTTCCACTGTTACAAATGATCCAAACCACCCTCCTTTTTCATTAAACTGAGTAATTGAGGAATACTCCAAAGATGGTAATTAGGTTTTAAAGCATCTTAGGATTTGAAGACCTCACCAAGCTTATTCAACTGCATTTTAACGTCGACTCTACGTGGTTTCTTGATTCCAGTGAAAAAAAGAGCCTCCATCCATCGTGTATGTCCCCTTGCAGTGGGGACAGTGTCTGCCTAGCGCTGGCTCCCGCATATGACCCTCCGTAACAGAATGTCACTTGGATCTGTTTCAGAGTTCCCTGAAAAGAAGAGGCGGTCGGGAAACGTATAAAGAAAAGAAAGCTTTTAACCAGGTAAGCAGAGGTTTCATTCTAATGTTACAGCTCCTCAAGAGGCAATTACCTTATTTTGAATTTTCTCATAAAGCGTCTGCATTGCCTTTAAAATATTCAAAGAAACATTACCTGCCCCCAAATTTAGACTTGTTCAAAACCTTTATGGGGTGAAAATTGTCTTTCCAAAGCAACAGCTTCTCCCTTTTGTTTCTCACACCGAGAAGCTGGTGATCTCTTCAAGAAAGAGAAGAACAGACGAGCTTTGTGTGAAACGTCATTCGGCGTAGCTTAGGGCTCTGGCAGTGCTCGCAGCTGCTGAATGTGTTTCGGCCTGTAAAGTCGTTCACAGCAGAATAGTACAGTACTGTGGTGTTGGTCATTCACGAGGCATTATTTTGGCTGTTGATTTTTTTTAAATGCACAAGTTGAATAGTGTCTTAAATTGTCCTAATTGAAAGTGAAACATTCTCACCAAAAGAAGATAAAAGCATAGCCCTTTCTATGTACCTGGTATGTGTTCTTTAGAACTTTCTTAGCTTTTCTGAACACTTGCTTTACTGGATTCCTTTCTTCTTCTTCTTTTTTTTTAATTGCTGCTAGTATTAGGTGTTGGAGAGAACAAAGGCATTATTGGGATATCAGCTCCCTGAGCTCTCAGAGCAAGTAGTAATTCGAGAGACGCAATGAGTCCGGGTAACTAAGAGCTCTGGGGCCTCAGTGCTGGCCTGCCCCTGCGCATTCCACACTTGATTCCCTTTGGTTTCCTGGTTCTCCAAACTCACTGGTCCCCAGAGTACCCTTCCAGGAGGGCCAGGCTGTGTGAACAGTGGGAATGCCTTTCTCTTCTACCTCAAATCTCTACTCCCCAAATCTCCTTTGGAATCTATTAACCACAGGGAAATTAAAATCTATCATCCCGCTGCTGGGTGCTCTGGCCCTCCTGGGCTTTGAGTATGTCTCAGTTTCCTGGCTCTTGACCAGGGAAGAGCTTTTCCTTAGCAGGGTGACCGCTGCCCCGTTACAGAACGAGCAGTGTGGCATCGCATTCACCTGTGGGTAAATCAGTCTGAGGACAGCCGTGCTGCCCCCTCCCGGAGTGTGTGCTAGGTCCCCCTCAGCCTGCAGTGTCATTGAGAGAGGAGTTTCTGTTCAGCAGAGTGGTGGAGCGGAGCGCCTTGGGAACTGCAGGTCTGCGACCAAAACTCAAAGGAAACTGGCGCCCCGGCGCAAGGTAGGAACGCGAGGAGTCAGCACTTCGGGTGCTGGCTAGACATCTGACTTGCAAGCCAAAGAATATATACCCATCGCGATATATTTTTGTTGCTTGACAAGGCCTTTCTGGCTGGTGGGGCGGAGGGTGGGCAGGGGTCCTGTGTGTGCCTCCTCCATGCTATGCTTGCCTTCTCTGCCTGCAGCAGGAGCCATGGGTGGAAAGTTGGACTCGACCTTCTGCTTTCATAGTGCATTCCTGAGCTATCTGTCTGATGATCTCTTGAAACCAGAGCTTGATATCCTTCGGCTTAAGATTTGCCTAGACTCCTCCCCTGGCATTTGGCAGAGTTTTAGAAAGTCTGCGTTACAAGTATCCAGACTCTGACTGCTTTAGCGGAGGCTGATTCCCCATCCTATTGGAAGGAGTGGCTTTCCGCCCCAGGACAGGCTGAGCCCAGCTCCCGGGGCCTCCCCCTCCCACGCGAGTCAGCAGGCGCAGTGACCGCTCCAGCCGCCTCAACCGGAGGGAGGCAGGCTGGCCCCTTTGTTCACTGCACACACTCCCTCGGCTTCAGAGATTGTCTTTCTTTCAAAAACTGCTTTAGTCTTGGTGGCAGGCCTGGTAGTGCATGGGTGTTGAGTAGAAATGATGGCATGCTTTAATCAGATGTTAGAACTCCTGGTGTGTGGATAGTTTCTCTTTTTAAGGAACAAGAAGACTTTTTGGAAATTTTATCAATCCTCAGGTAATCTATGAATTGGGTGCTTGTCAGGGTATGTCATACAGCATTGCCTCTAATTTAACTGGCCTGGGTTTAGGTTTAAGGAGACAGAGGAGAATGGGTCTGGTTTATAGTCAGACTTGTGGGGAATGGGGGATGGGAGTGGGGACGGTGTGAGGTTCAAGGTTTCCAGAGATGAAGGTGATTTGAGGGCTCTGTGAGCTTTTCCACCCTAAGCACTTATAGCCGAGTGTTTCCGAGCCCTTGGGGAGGCACAGGTTCTGTGTGCCTCTCAGAGATCCACGCCTTTCCTCAGTTTCTCAGTTCAGCTTTTGGGGGAAGACCCTCAGGAGCAATCACCTGAGACCCTCTGACCCTGGTTTGAGACGAAAGCTTCCTGAGCTGTACAGGTACTCTGCCCCTCCTTCACCCGCTTCCGGCCTGGCCTCCACCATAGCAAGGCCTCACCAGTTGCAAGTTTCCCTCGAAGTGGGATCAGGGTATTGGTCGCAACAGGTAGTCCTGCCTATTCCGGGGTCTTCCCAGGCTTGAGGTGGGCAGAGAGCAGAGTCCCCTCATGGCTAGCTGATGACATATTCTTTGAGCTCTGCTGCCATCCTCAGGACCTCAGGCCCAAACCTGAATTTCTCTGCTTTAGGGTGGAGATAGGATCGTTTAGGTGATGTAGACAAAGGACAGACACTGGCTATCAAGTTCATGACGGAGCTGTGTGTCCTGCCCTGTCTTCCTGTCTCGGGCTTTTTACTCCCAAACTAATCCGTTTACAACTATTGACAGTCTGTCTCCATTGATATGTGTGTTAGCTTATTTAAAGTCCACTCCTTCACGTGAACAGCAGAGACCACTCTGTGTATTTGGATACATAGAGTTCTTGCAAATCTATGTTTAACCAAAAAGTGAAAAGGTGAAATTTCTGAGAAGCTCGGGTCATTTAAAAGTGACACGCCAATTTCTGGTACATAGTAGGTACTCAGTATTTACTGAAAGAATAAATGAATCAACAAATAAACGTGCTTTTCCTTTAGTTTTAGGGTTAAATACAATATATGTCTTTTACAGCCCATGTACTCTCTGCAGGCCATTTAAAAAAATACATATCATTACCTCAGCGGTGGTGCTAACCCATTATATTCAGTGTGAGTGGGGCAGACAGCTGTTATTTCCAGTTAGTCACAGAAACCCTTTTTATGTCTGCTTAACCAAAAACAAACCAAATCAAATCCTTAATGCGGTAAGTTCTTAGAGCACGAAGACCATGTTCTCCTCCCAGTGACATTTATGTGTTACTCTCCTAATGTGCAAAGATGGGGAAAAAAACAGAGTTACTGGCTCCTTTCCCCAATATTAATTGCGTTTCTGACAAAGCATAAATTTAATTTTACGGTGCTAGAATATGGACCCTGTGTGCAAACCACTTGGCTGTACATTATTTCATTTGACCTTCACAATGACCTTGTGATTGAGTGAGGATCCTGCTTTAGACATAAGGAGACTGGTTCATCAGGGCTGTGTAATCAGCCATGGTGCCATGGACGGAGGCACTGTGGTTGACCCCAAGCCAGGCAGGACTGGTTTATCCTCTGCTAAGAGCATAGCAGTGGGAACGTTGTCCCTCACAGGGCACACAGATAGCACCAGGGCCTGCTTTCCACATGGCACTGGCTCACAGTTGACCTTAGGTTTTCCTAGAGTCTTCCCTGTCACATCACTTTTTTTTCCTTCCATGGGTTTGTGGTGTGGCGGGGGGGGTCTAGGTGGGCTAGAAGGAGGAAAGTTAGGGGGCACCAAGGGAGTTCTTTCAAAATCTTTCTGCCCAATGGTGAGTGCAACAAGAACATGGCGGAGAATGAACCATGTTCTCTGAGTGTGAAAGCTACATCAACTCCACTAACCATTTGAGCACAAATGGTGATCTGAAAGAGTTCATTCTCCCCCCAAGGGTTGGCTTGTTCCAGAGACTGGTTGGATGACTCTCCCTCCCCTGGCTGATGGGGTGTCACTACCATGAAGCATGTTGTTGAGTTTCTCTGTGTGATGGAGAAGCCTTTGCTGAAGTCTTTGTCCCCGTGACAGCCTTTTGAAACTTATGATAGCCAATCAAAGAGGAATGATTAATGAAACTGGTCATTTCTCCCACTCACTGAGTGTGAGTAGTGAAACATTTGTACAAGCGCAAACCAGAGTTCATGCAGGTTCAAATCATTGACACCTCTGCTGGAAAGGCAGATTTGACTTTCCACTTGGTCCAAAAAGTGCCTTTTTGACCTCAGCCAAGCAGTGTGGGCTTTTAGCACAGAGAGTCCACTTTGGTAACCCTCCAGAATCCTCTGATATCCCAGTGAGAACCACTTCTCAGGTTTTGAAACACTTAGGTCCTTGCCTTGGGTTTCTGAGTTTGATTTCCTGCCATGTTACAGCAACTAAAGGGAGCACGGATCATAACCAAAGGCTCTGAGGTTGCACGTGCATGGCAAGAGGTTGTGAGTAACCAGGTGTTTAGGTTTGCAGTAACCGGTTCATACTAACCATCAGAACTTGGTACTTACTCTGCACCTCGACTTCCAAAGCACCCTCATGCCCATCATCTCATGTTTTTGTCTTCATGTCATCCTTGTGATATGTCAGGGATGGGGAAACTGGGTGAGGAGAGGTGAATTGCCGTGTCTCAGGTTCTCAGCAAATCAGTGGAAAGATGGAATCTAATTTGGGGTCACCAGGCCTCCCCATCCTGGTCATACCTGTGGGTTGCTGGCCACTTTGGATGAGGGAGGTCTCCACCCGGCAGGAAGTGAGTGGCAACAGGTGGAAGTGGCTGCTGAAGCCTGTCTCCTGGCAGCTGGCTGAGCGAGGGGCTCTGGTATTTCTCACTGGTGCTGGTTACTGGTCAGACCGGCTCCACAAAGTAAGGAGGGATCGCCGCATTACTGACGTGTGCTGGGCTCGTTTCATTTACTCCTCTTCACTCATCACCTGATGACGGTTTTCATGTGCACGTTTTTTCTAAAGTAATTTTTTGGTTTCTCTTCTGTGGCAAAGCAGCAGACTCTGTGCCTTTGCCATGTCCCTCCGTGGAGGCCCTGGGCTCCCCTCGGCTTGGTCTTGGCCCCTTCCATGTGTAACTCGACGCACTGACAGAGATTGATGTTTTGTGTTTGCGTGTGTGTTGGGGGCGAGGTGCGAGGGAAATCAAAAACAGGAACATTTGGTATTTTCAAATAACCCTTTCTCGGGCTGTTCTTTCCTGGCAGGATGACAGTGCCGATTTGAAGTGCCAGCTTCAGTTTGCCAAAGAGGAAGGATCCCTGATGCGCAAAAAGATGGCCAAGCTGGGGAAGGAGAAGGACGAGCTGGAACAGGAGCTACAGAAGTACAAGGCCCTCTATGGCGACGTGGACAGCCCTCTCCCCACAGGGGAGGCCGGCGGGCCGCCCAGCACCAGGGAGGCCGAGCTGAAGCTGCGGCTGAAGCTGGTGGAGGAAGAAGCCAACATCTTGGGCCGAAAGATTGTGGAGCTGGAGGTTGAGAACCGAGGCCTCAAAGCGGAGATGGAAGACCTGCGGGGCCAGTATGAGCGAGAGGGGCCTGGCCGGGACCACATCCCAAGCATTCCTACCTCACCCTTCGGTGACTCCCTGGAGTCCTCCACGGAGCTCCGCCGACACCTGCAGTTTGTGGAGGAGGAAGCAGAGCTGCTCCGGAGGTCCATATCTGAGATCGAGGACCACAACCGGCAGCTGACCCACGAGCTGAGCAAGTTCAAGTTTGAGCTGCGGCCGGAGCCTGGGTGGCTGGCGGAGAAGGGCGCGGGCAGTGGGGTCCCGCTGCAGGAGGAGCTGAAGTCCGCCCGCCTGCAGATCAACGAGCTGAGCGGGAAGGTGCTGAAGCTGCAGTATGAGAACCGGGTGCTGCTGTCCAACGTCCAGCGCTATGATCTGGCCGCCCACCTGGGCCTGCAGGCCCCGAGCCCCCGGGACAGTGACGCCGATAGCGACGCGGGCAAGAAGGAGAGCGATGGGGAGGAGGGCCGCCCACCCCAGCCCAGGCGAGAAGGCCCTATTGGTGGTGAGAGTGATTCGGAGGAGATGTTCGAGAAGACGTCGGGCTTCGGCAGTGGGAAGCCCTCGGAGGCGAGCGAGCCTTGCGTGGCAGAGCTCCTGCGGGCCCGGGAGGACTCCGAGTGCCTGGGGAGCATACGACACGAGGCCGAGCGGCTGGAGCGGACCATGGAGCGCCTCATCAGCGACACCGAAGGCTTCGCAGCCGACGCGGGGCTGCAGGGCCTCCAGGGGGAAGGGGACCAGGGAGAGAGGGGCAAGAATGAGCCCCAGCTGCTGGGCACCATCAACTCGAGGATGAAGGCTTTCAGGAAGGAGCTCCAGGCCTTCCTGGAGCAGGTGAACCGCATTGGGGACGGGCTGAGGGAGCGCCTGGAAGGCCTGTCCCCCTTGCCCCACCTCACGGAATCTTCCAGCTTCCTCTCCACCGTGACCTCTGTATCCCGGGACTCCCCCATCGGGACCCTGGGGAAGGAGCTGGTCCCAGACTTGCAGGTAAGGGGGCTCCGGGCTCCGCCTCCCTGCTCCGTTTTACTCCTCTTCCTTCTGGCTGGCATTGCTGCACTCCAGCTCATTCTGCTCACGGCTGCTTGGTTATGATTTCAAACCTGCATTGTACTAAAGCCTCAAGTGTCAACCAAATTCTTTCTATTGGTTGGGTTCCTTTTGGTTATTGTTTTTTTAGTTCTCTTTTATTTCCTTGCTTCTTTTTCCTTTTTCCTCTTTTTTTAACTGCACTGCTGCTCCTGGCTTAGAGGCCCTCCCTCATGACACAAGGCTAATCCCAATGGAAGCGATAGGGATGGACGCAGTCCATCCTTTCTCCTTTTTTGATGTCTCAAACGACCAGCTTTCCTGATGAAGAAGCAAAGAGGAGTTTAAAACAAAGTACAAACTCATTTCAAAGTCAGGATAATTAGCAGACTCGCTCAGGAGTGTGTGCAGCCCTACTTGGGTTTATTGCCAAAGGGACACAGTGCAGTTCTGAAAGGCCCTAGGCAGCCAGGCCCACCCACTCCCATTGGAAGATGAGCCAGGATGGGAGCGAGGAGCACGGTTCTGAGAGAAGGATGGTTTTGATGGAAAATCACGCTGCCGGCTTGCCCCGCTGCCCGCCCCCACGAGCCGGGGTGAGGGCAGAGAGGAGTAGCGTTCGAAGCAAGGACTGCTTTCCTCTGCGTCGCCCTGGGGTGCATGACCCGGCGGCCACCCTGGATTATGGCTTTTGCTGCTCGACCACAAGCGAGGAAGGAGGAGCCTTGCTTCCGTATCCTTCGTGGGTAGCGTGCCCGCGGTTGCGTCTTTGGTTCACGCATCCCCATTGCATGCGCCTCGTGACCAGTGTTCTGCACTCTCCCCCTTTCTCTTCTTGCTTTTCAGATCTTTCAGCCCATCGTTTTGCTCCTCATTTTGGTTCTGTTCTCTTCACTCCCTTACGCCACTGTGTTTAAGTTGGTTTTTCTACTCATGCTGTTCTTCATCTGGTAGTTTTTCAGTCACCCACCTTACCCCTTTTTGTTTTCTTTATCCCCCCTCTCCACACCCTCCCCACCCTCTTGTCCTTTGTTTTTTATTTAAAATTAAAAAAAAAAATCCTTCCCATGCACCTAACAGTCCAAACTGAGAGATCAGATGGAGTGGCAGCTCGGGCTGGAGCGAGGGGACGAGCCGGAGCACCTGCGCCTCCGGGCCGCCCGGGAGCTGCACCGCCGAGCCGACGGGGATGTGGGGAGCTGCCGGCTGGGAGGCCAGAGCTGCTTCAGTCCAGAGGTCAGCACGCTGGCTGGTCCCACTGGCCAAACCCCCTCTCTCCCTCCCGCCCCTCCTTTTGTTGTGTGGCTGGCTGTGTGATGTTTCCTGCCTGGGTCCCAGCCCTGAGGGAACATGGTAGGGTGATGTGGAACCAAGTGGGACTTAACTGGAATCAAAATCCATCGCATGCAGCTGGGAGCTGAGGCTCCACGCAGGGCGAGTGCATGCGAGCTGCTGACACTCCAGTCAGACAGGCTTCCTTCTGTCCGTACACCAGTTTCTCCAGGGGCGTGAATGCGGGACGTGGAGCAAGGCACGTGAGACTGATTTGTGAGCATTATGTGGCTCCTTGTCAAACAGTAAGGGCAGCAGGGAGGAAAACCAAGCGCTGTGTTTGCTGGTCTAGAGGAAACTGTCCTTCCTCAGGTCTCCCGTGGCCCGGCCCGGCCCCCAGTTCTGGTGGCAGTGCTCCAGCTGGGGGACAGAATCAGGGAGTGCATTCCTGAGCTGGGGGCTCCTCAGCATCTCTATCGCCTTAGTAACCCCACATCAGCAAAGCTCCCAGCCGCACCGGTACGCCATCCTGTGAAACGTTGTCAGCAGTCCTGTCAGCGAAAGCTCTCCCATGCAAGTAATTCCAGCCAGGACAGAAAGACAGGCATCCCAGAGGAGTGAGTCTCTGGCTGTGATACTGCCGGTCAAGGCAGGTTGTTACAGGGCTGCATCAATGCACTCTACATTAGGAAAGGTCTGGGTGAAGAATCCTAATTCCCCCGTCCCAGTGGGGCTGTTACTGCTCAGCTCCAGGCATCCTAGTGGCTCCCAAAGGGCAGGGGTGAGGAAGAAGGGGGACTCTCACACCTGGAAGCAAACAGAGGCTCGCTCAGCAAAATAGTCAGGCATCTGACTAGAAAATAAAGCACCCAGAGGCACACAGGGCAGAGCCGCTTGAGCCTTCTGGCTCAGCTTGCAGCTAATGCCTTGGGTAGGCCGCCGGTCCTGCTGTCAGAGGCAAGTGCACAGGGCTGCTGTCTTACCCAGGCATGAGATCAAAGATCTCCAGCCTGGGGCTTTCCCCTTATCCTGTAAAGAGCATGTCACATCTCTCCTCTTGTTGCTTGGGCACACAGTAACATGAAAACTTCTTCCAAAAGCTTAAATAAAAACAAAAACAGTTTTTAGAAACATCCTTTGTGGTCCCACCATCCTTGGATTACCTGGGTGGAGGCCAGCCTCGCCCAAGAAGGTGGCATCCAGGTCCAAGCCCCAGAGGGAGGTAACTGCGGACCACACAGAGGTGTGACAGCAGACATTCTGCATGCTAAGGGCCAGACGCACCTCAGTGCTGAGCTCCAAGAAAGCAAGCAGAAGCCCAGTGTGCTGTCTGGGGGGCTGCTGTGGTGGTCCACGGAGCAACAGGGCACGTGGGGCCCTCCCAGTTAGAAGCTTACACTGCCCGGGATAAGCATTTATAATGTTTCTTTTATGTTTGTTTTCTGAACACTGTCATTGGACATGGAGTTAGACAAGTATTACAGTATATCAACTTTAGTGTTTTTCTCATTCCAGAATGCAATTAAGACATTCCTAGGTTTTATACCAGAAGCAAATAAAACCCCATTTTCCCCTCAGACTTAGTGGTCAGTGTGTCTTATAATTCTGGAGCTGTCCCAGAAAGCCCCTTTGATGAGCCCATGGCCCACACAGGCTTTCTTCTGAGAGTGCAGGTTACTCGGGCAGTAGAAAAATCACAGTTTGGACATTGTAGATGAATTGAATGATCCATCTCCAGGATGGAAACCAAGATGGAAGCCTCAGGAGGACATGCTTCCCAGCCTTCAATTACTGCTGCACACAGCTCTTGCTAGCAGGGCTGGAATCAATGCTGGCGCAGGTGTCAGGGCCCCTGGGCTCTAGTCCAGCTGTGTCCAAGACTAGCTCAGTTTCTCAGGCAAGTCTCTGGGCCTCTGTTTTTTCATCTGTAAGATGTGAGTAAAAATACTGCCCTGCCACCTCATATGGTTATATGTGGATGATTTTCAGAGCCAGTGAGCTCTTGACTGAGAAAGTACCCTAAAAAGTGCTAAGTGCTTTGTAAATGTCGAGTATGGTTGGTAATAGAGGGAAGTACATACTGCCCTTGAAGATGCCAAGTGGGGAGGGATGTCACAGCTCCCCTGGTCATGGCACCAATTTTCTTTTTCTTTTTTTTTTGCTACGTGATTTTCTTACTATAAATATACAGTAAAAAGAAACAAAGACTACCCAGAGTAGGTCAAATGATAGCATGTGTAAGTCCCAGACAGGCCAGTCTGTGTCCCGTCCTTCAAACCGAGTGCTGACACCAAAACTGGCAGTGAGAAGTAGGGCCTGGGACCAGTTCCCTGCCCACTGTGGCCCTCTCCCCTCTCCCCTGGCTGCGTCCTGGTCCTGTGCCAGAAGCACAACTGTGGCTGGATGTGGCCATCCTCTTCTCCTTGGTCGACCCTTTGGAGAGAGCTGCAGCTCCCTTCCCATACGCGCCGTCATTCCAAGCACGTCCCACACGACCTCGCTTAGTTAAACTCTAACAGTGGTTGGTTCACGCTGGGGTCTGGAAGTGCCTTCTTCCCGCCTGCCGCGTGCGTGCAGTGCTTCAGAAACCAGCAGTGATTTTCGAGAGAGAAAAAGACTTCGTTGAATAAAGCCGAATGTTGTGGGGAAATAACCCTCCTTATTTCAGAGGTAGGTCAGCAGAGCTAGCTGGCGCCATGTGGTGGTCTGGGTGACCAGATGGTGTAGCTCAGAAGGGGATGTCAGGTCTTCAGAGTGACTCCCTCATTCTGCGAAGAGCAGAGTGGGGCCGGAGAGCGAGTGACCTGCCAGTGAGCCCCTGGGTGATGGTGGTGGGACTGGGCCTGGAGCAGGCTCCCCAGGCCTGGGTCAGTGCTCTCCCCAGCCCCCAACGAGGAGCGCTGCCCTGCAGCAGCCGGGACTGGTCACTACTGACCCGCACTGGGCCCAGACACCCCAAAAGAGCTCCGTCTCCTTGGGGATGTTTCTAAGCACGATCATTCAGGGGACTAATTGTATGGCCAGCTCTCTTGCCCTGGGTGTTTCTTCTTTTAAACATCTGTCTGGTTTCCTTAAATTTTATATATTTTAATAAGTCAAAAATACTCACAGTGAGGGGCTGGCCCCATGGCTGAGTGGTTGAGTTTGCGTCCTCTGCTGCAGGTGGCCCAGTGTTTCGTTGGTTCAAATCCTGGGTGTGGACATGGCACTGCTCATCAAACCACGCTGAGGCAGCATCCCACATGCCACAACTAGATGGACCCACAACGAAGAATATGTAACTATGTACTGGGGGGCTTTGGGGAGAAAAAGGAAAAAAATAAAATCTTTAGGAAAAAAAAAACACTCACAGTGAGAGGTGCAGGGTCTGAGGAGCATCGTTTCCTGGAGGGGAAATGGTATGAATTAGGAGTTAAACATCCTTTGTTCTGACTTTTCTATTTATTAAGGCATTTCACACCGAAGAGAAAACTCAATTGTGTGTGCAAGCACGTTATGAAATGTGTTCTGGGACCACGTTGATAGTTCCGTAGGCTTTCCTTTTATTCCAGGAGAGCAGTGTAGTTCCTTGTAGAGTCTGGGTCTGGGGAAGCTGCTCTGTCCCTGGGGTGGATGTCACCCTGGCAGACTGCTTAGTTTGGGCTTTGAGTACTGCATTGGGTTGAAGGATTGTACAGTGGACAGTCTAGGGGGCAGAGCTCTCGACAGGCCTTCAGTGAAAACCGCCCCCCCACTACATCGCGGCAGCTGCTTTCCTGTGAGGCTGTCGTGGAAACAGTACACAAAGCTCCTGGGGTCAGCGAGGCGGCCGGCCAGGGAAACAGCCCTGCCGAAGCCTCCGCGAGGCTCAGACCCTGTGGAGCGCCACGGTCCTTGAGGGATGGGCGAACTGTGTGGGTGACATGCTTTGAATGTTGGAGCCAGTGGAAGGTGACACTGTCACCCAGAACGAGGCTGAGACTGAAGCCCATGGACCGCCAGCAGTCCTCTTGACACCCCCTCACGTTGCCCTGGAATAACTGCCGTGCGTGCTGCTGGCCGGCTCCTACTGTATGCGTGCGAATTGCCTGCAGCCCTTTGCCCTTCCTTACTCGGGCCAGAGGCTGATCGCACACCTGGGATCAGTGGCTTAAGAGGAGAAATGACTCTGAATTTAAGCTGAGGTTGTAAAAAGGGATCAGTTTCTCAAGGTCGTTTGTTAAAGGCCTTCTATGATTTTCGCTTTAGACATTGTCATATTTGGGGAAAAGGGAAAGAAGATAAGTCTTATTTTGGAAGATTTGGGTATTTTGGCCAGGTTAGATTAGTACTCGTAGTACCAGTAGCAGAAGTACTAACAAGAAGGAGCAAAAGGGAAATTGCGTTCTTACACTAGCATTTCAGGAGATAAATCTGTGTCGTAGGGGCCTGCCACTTGGAGGTCCATACACTGAGCTTAAGAAGGGAATGGTATATCCATGCCCAGTCACAGGCAGAGAGAGCTGAAGTCACCTATTAATGCAACCACACAAAAATTAATTGCTCAGAAAAAAACAACCAGGCTTCAGAAGGACAAATATTCATGTTGCCCCTTCATCTCAGTAGATGTTAGCAAGATTCTATCACTACATGCCGGATTCCTCCCTGACTTTGCTCCCTTTGGCTCCTGACAAACCTGCTGAGATTCCCATGTGGTAAGACAGAGCAGGATATAGGATATGCGGCTTGGAATGTACAGGGTGCCTTAAAAATAGTTCTCAATGAGAAGTAGCCAAGCACGGGCACTGGTCAGATTTCAGATATAAATGAAACCAAGCCGGTGCCTGGAGGATTGAGTTTCTGGGTCAGAAATCTCAAAGAGCTCTCTGCCCCAGCTCCTCTTATCCTTTAATCAGTGAAGCCCACGAAGCATTTGCCATCACTTATGCCTCAGCTGTGAAATGCCAGCCACGATGAAATGACGTGGGTTTTCGTGCCAAGTATGTGTACACATGTGTTGACCTCATATTCTACTTTTGAAGCAGTAGCAAAACTGGCTGGAACAAAATGGAACTCGCCAGAAAACGCAGTCATGTCGATGGAGGTAGAATAGAGCCCTGACATGTAAGTGGCATTGCTAGATGTCAGAGTGGCTATGATAAAGCGCATTCCTTTTCTTATTTCTTGAGATAGTGAAGTTATCTTCTGAAGGGTGGAAAGTAGTTTATAAGCCACTTTTTCTGAAGTCGTCCAGGAGGTGAGCAGTGTGAATTGGAGTGGGATGCAGCCATGTGGGGGAAGCATGGGCCGTGGGGTTCAGAACACTAAGACAGGGCGGCTGGTTGTGATGTCAGGACCATGAGTCGCCACAACCTCGCCATCAGGTGAGGATGGTATTTGTTTAAATAAACTGCCTTCATAGAGAGGCCAAGATGAATTTGTTGGGTGTATAATCAGAATCTTAGGTAGATGGGCAAAGGGTGGTTTTTAGAATCAAACCTTTGGGGATTTGGTGATGATGGGGAGTATTTTTTTCTAGAGGAAATCTGTGTGTTACGTGGAAACTTTCTCCAAATGTGTGTGATCGTGTGTGGTTGTGTGGCAGAATAATAATGGACTGGAGCTCCGGTCACAGCGTGTGTGTATTTTGTTTCTTGTAACATTGGAGCGACGGCATCCCGACCAGGAGCAGGTGGTTGTTCGTAGGAGTTTTAATATTCCATTAGCAAAAATGGACAATAAAAGAAAGTAGGACATCTAATAGATGAGGAGGATCTCACGGTTTCTGTTGTCCACCAGTCTCGACAGATGATCCGAAGCCGCTGCAGTCAGTCAGATGGCCCAGAGGAGCGGCCTCGCAGGACTGCGGGGGCCTTTTCTGTGACCCTTCAAAGATGTGGCTCAAATGGAGGAACACAGTTTTAATCAAATGACGCTGAAGTACGAGGCTCATATATTTGTTTAAAATAAAAACCGTTTATATACATTATTTATTAAGACTAAAACCAAACTAAATCGTTTAGTGTAATATATAGAAACTAAATTAGTAGGTCTTTGCTTTTCTTAAAAGATAAGCTTGATTAGGATGCCTGATTTAACATCTAATGTGGAGCTTTGGGCCGCTACCAGATGTGTTAAAATGTGGAGGATTTTTAGTTTAAAGTTAGAGAGTCACTTGTAACTGAAGAGTGGAGCCGGCAGTGGAGTGGCCTGGGCAATGTGACAAAACGTGGGAACTGCCAGAAGGGGTGCCCCCAGGGCAGGGGTCTGGCAGCTTTGTTTGCTGCTCTATCCCCATTGTAATACCTAGCACTGTAGGTGCCCAATAAATATTTGTTGAATAAAAGGCTGCACAAAATATAAAATGTCCTTTAAACATATAGCTGAATTCCCAGGAAAGTTAGGGAAATCTTCAAGGGTTGGGATTGATTTCAGAATTGGAAACCAGAGCAGTATCTGTTGTCTCTAGGTAGATGGGTTAGGGGGGTGGTTTCCAGAATTGGTATCTCAGAGCCTTAGGTCTTAATAGCTCCATAGGGACAGGAGACAGGGCCTTAGGCCCAAAAGGGGCAGGGAAAGAAGTAAAGCAGGACCCCCAAAGGGCCGCACATTTTGGGAGACGGAACTGGAGAGAATCTGCCTCCTGGGAGAGGGAGGCAACAGGGAAGCTTGTCCACCAGCATGACGTCTCCCCGAGTAGCGGTACGGACAGCTGGCCTCACCAGGATCAGGCTTTGAGCTGTTGTTGCCCGGTGGCCCAGGAATCCCCAAGGAAAGGAAAGCTTATGTTCTGTTGCTGGCTTCTGCAGACACAAAGCCAGGCCACGCACAAGATCCAGCTCACTCCCCATTGAAGGTGACCTCACAATGCAAAACTGCAAGCACAAGCCACAGACACACACCTGGAACGAGAGTCAGCTGATGGCCAGCATCGGGCTCCAGCTCTGAGATTCAGATTCTACAATGATCAGATAGAAACTACAAAATAAGTGTGTTCAAAACTATGAAAGGCAGGCAAACGGGAAAGATTAAGTTATTTTAAAAGACCATACATATTAAAAAAACCCAATAAAATAATACTTTTAGAAGTGAGGAATTAGTCATTAGAGTAAATTTAATGTGTAGAGAAACACCTCTCTTCAAAGAGAACTCAAAACTCTGCCTGGTAGATATAAAAAAACTATGATAATCTTTAAAACTAGCAAATCAAAGGAGCATTAGTGTTCTCAGTAGTTCTTGAGTTTCTTGAAAGTAGGATAAGCTTAAATTTCTAGCTTTGAAAATTTCACCCCAAAGTTGGCGACTCCGCAGTGTCTCTGATTTTCTGTCTCCATCCTTCTTTCTGTAAACTCTCTCTTAGTCATACCCTGTGCTGAGGGAAGTGATTTGCCCTTTTATTTTCTGCATTTCTATTCTTGGGCATGATTTTCATTCATGACAACCCAGGTAACATCCGATTAGGAAGAGTAAACAGTATCCTTAGTGAAAAATAACAGATTAGTTAAAGGTAATCAGAACGAGCTAGTAAAATGACACCTATTTTTATGGCAACAGTCTACGCTAATTCCCCACTTTATAAATCCCCTCCCTGCAAGTAGTGTAAACAGTGGGGAAAATGTCATGCTTCCATTTTAACAATGCCTGAGATTTTTAGTGTTTCCATCTCTAAAAAAACATTTTATTTCAAAAGTGGTAGCTCTGACTTCTCTGTCATTGTCATTTGGACCAAAAAGGCATAAAAGATAGACTTTACCAATGAAAAGAATATGAACAGATTCCTGTACCTATTTGTAACCCACAGTGTAACAGGCAGATGTGCAGTTCCTCCTAGGCAATGTGTGCAATTAAGAGGCCTGAACCAACGTTTCTAGTAATCGAAGGAGCCGCACCCCAGTCGCGCTGAGCATTCGGGGTAGGACAGCGGGAGAGGCACTTGGCTGAACAGGGAAAGATCTAATAAGAAAGTGTGTGAGCAAGTTAACTGTGAAATTTACAAGGACATGTGTGAACTTGGGCGGTGAACCTAAGGCCGACGGTGTGTGATGTCATGCTTGACTCAGTCTTAAGGGTCAGGCCCAGCACTTTAAAAAGCTGTCTAGAAGTTGCTGTGGTAGCCAAGACACCTCTCTTGTACCCTGGCTCCCTTCTTCAGCCTGGTTTGTGCCTCCTGTGGTGGTGGGAGTTCAGGTGATAGGCACCACTCACCACCCATCCGCTAGGTAAGAGAGGAAGGGCGGGTGAGCTGTCCGTCCCAGATAACGCAGAGCAAGCACGAGGATCTCCGGGGTCGCCGTGGAGTCACTCCACTGCTGCAGCGCCCGCACGGGCTGTGTCGCTCCGTGTGTGTCCCTGGCTTGTGCAGATGTCTGTCCTGTGTCTTCACCTCAGGCAGAGTTCTTGCTTCCACTAAACCCCTTCCTTTATCCCACCGATCAGCTCAGGGGCCCCCCTGTTTTACCTGAGCAGAGTGTATGGATAGAGGAGCTCCAGGGTCAGCTTGCACAGGCGACCAGACTGCATCAAGAGGAGACAGAGAAATTTACAAACAAGATCCATAAGGTAAATATGTAACACGGATTTCAGCGCAACCACTTCTCTGACGGTAGAGCCCCCAAGAGAGATGACAAGATGTATTTTAAAGGAGCACGGTCTGTTGTGCACAGACTTCTGGACTCACAGGGTTGGAGGGCGTGTGGAAAGCTCATCCAGTCGAGCTGCCCCTCAGACGTCTAATAAAGATAACTGTCTACTTTTCTGCTGTCTCACGTGCAGTTCCATATTTACAGGGTGGCCTCAGGAAGTTCTTCCTAATATCTAATCTAAACTTCTGCAGCCATAACCAGTGAAGTAAAATAAGATAAAGGCCTTCGATGCAACTGGACACGAAAGTGTGTCCTAACTTTTATTGTCCTGCAAATTTGTAAGTTTGTCAATGTTAGGGAAATTTTCTGATAAAAACATCAATAACTCACCCTAAACTGTTGTCTTCAAAAAACTGCCAGTAATTGAGTTGTAGCTTTATTAATTGTTCTGGCTATTTTGGAGTAACCTGTTACTGGCTAATTATCCTTGTCTGTCAGATCCTTCCTAGTGGAAGGGATTCACAGACACAGGCACTCTTGAGGACTGTCCGCTCCCTCCCACTCAGACCTAATTGAGTTGTAAACAGATGCCCAGGCTCAGAATTGCTATTGCTGCTTTTTCCCCGTTGTATTTGTTCTTAAAAGATACCTGTATCTTTAAAAGCAAAAAACAAAAACCAGTTGGTCTTGAGTAGGGCACTGTGGTGTTTTAAAATGTATATCCTGTGCAAAAGAAGGAACCTGGTGTATCTGAGAACTTAGTGTGGCAAGGAATGTATGCTACACATAAGCCCCATGTTGTCTGTGGTCGTGATCATCTGAATAGGTCAAAGACTGAGTAAGGGGCGCCTTCTGCACCTTGCAGAGCACAGCTGAATGCTGAGATCTGAGTCTGCTCAGCCAGCCTTTGCCACTAGATGGGCACCCCTTTTTATAACTTTCATTTATAGGTCAAGTTTCACATATTATTACGAAAGGAAAATAATTTCATATTACTCGAAAGGTAGATTCCTAAGTAGTTTAATTTTCTTTCCTTTTTTTATTTTTTTTTGGTCACTGCACTAAAAATCATTTCAGTAGTGAGTTTGTCCCTGGAGATGCTGATAGCAAAAGGGCAGGGTGCCAGGTGTGTCTAGTGCTTAGATTCAAGATAAAGGAGTGTGTTGTGGAAGAGGTCAGAGGTGGTGAGATGTCATCCAGGCTTGTTCAGAGGGAAAGGGATGGTGTCCCCTGAGGGCAGAGGACCAACTGAGCCTTGAGAAGTGCTTGGAGTCATGGAACAGAAAGTGGCAGCAAGGGCAGTGGAGAAGTCAGACCGAGTCAAGAAGGAACATTTCCAGGAGGTTGCCGGTGAAAGGACAAGAGAACATCCTCCTCCCCCAGCGCTGCACGCCATCCACTAGTACTCTGGTGCCTCTCGAGCACCTGCCATGAGCCAGGTGCTCTGCACGGCATCTCCTGTTAGCTTCATTTTGCAGCTGAGGAAGCTGAAGCCGTGACAGAGTCAGACAATGGCCTGAGAAGACACTGCAAGTAAATTGCACACACTGGCTTTCTGGTACCCGTGGCTGCCCCCTCCCCCTGCTCCATCCTATACTTGTGTCCACAGGGGAGAGAACCAGTAGTGGGGCTCTGCGGGCTGCCGAGATGGTGAATTAAATGCCAGAATTTTATGTTATTTCAGTTTTGAAGTGCAGAAAGATTGGGTATTACAACAGTGGCCATGCAGACCTGGGACCTTCCAGAGCTGCCTCTCACCCTTCACTAGTCTTTAGCACTTGGGTCATATTGGTGTCAGCCTCAGACAGCCATAGTCATATCTGCATGGTTTCTGAACATTAATCTAGAGCTTTAGAAAAAAACAAAGCAAGACCTACTGCCTTGGTTTTTGGCACAAGAGGGAGTGTTAAGGTAGGAGAAGACAGCTGATAACGATAAGGCTGGATTCTAACCCTTTCCTTGGTCTCTGGAACAGAAAGCTGTCATCTGATAGATCACGTTAGCTACTACACATATTATCCTTGTGCCCTTATCTGTACATTTATTCACACCCTTTTGCTTAGTCATTATTGACACATAGTAATTGTGTATTGCTTGAAAGTGTGCCTATACCTGTGTTGGAAAGGCAGGACCTTCACAGAGGTGGAGAACATCTCCTTAGCAGAGAGGTGGAGAATATTTCTTTTTTAGCAATTCTTTTATTCCCTAAGGGCTGTCCTTATCTAATGGGAAGGTGAAGTCTTGAACGTGGAAGTGGGTGATCAACTCACTTTCCCATTGACTCACCACCGTGCACAGTACTGCGCGTTTGGAAGGAGTTCCTGCTGGCCCCATCACTCAGCGGCCTGCTCTCTGTGGGCCTCTCTGTCGGCTTGGTGTTCTCTTTCTGTGGGGGCTGTGGGCACCGGGAAGCCAAGGGGAAGGATTTCCACTTACTCCCTCTTATGAATTTCAGTGTGCCTTTGTGTGCAAGCCCACATGCGGAGGGCAGGTGGAATCTGCATTTAAGTCAGCTATAAGCCGTGCATCCAAGAAATGATTTTCCTGAAGGACTTTAGCGATATCTAAAAACACCACAAGAATCTTGACAAGAAAAATGGTTATAATATCTTATCTTGAAATAGCGCTTGCTTTCTGAATCAGAAGACTCATGAAGTTTCATAAATAGTAGACATCTCAAGGAGGTTACTAAACTTTTGGGGGCTTCTGTGTTTCACCTCCCATATGCAAAATGATAGAGATTGAATGGAAGTTTGCAAAGACTCTTGGTTTGGTTTGGGTGGCAAATTGGGATAGCTGCTTGTCACACTCTCTCTTTTCTTCCATCCAAGATGGAGGAGGAGCACCTCTATGCCTTGAGGTGGAAAGAACTGGAAATGCACAGCCTGGCTTTGCAAAACACCCTCCATGAGCGGACGTGGAGTGATGAGAGGAATCTGATGCAGCAGGAGCTCCGGTCCTTGAAGCAGAACATTTTCCTTTTCTACGTCAAACTCAGGTGGTTGCTGAAACACTGGCGGCAAGGGAAACAGATGGAGGAGGAAGGGGAAGATTTCACTGAGGTACGTCACCCTGGAGAGTTCATTTATTTGTGTCGGTTTCGTTCTTGAGCCCCAGACATTGCTGTCCCCCTCCCGCTACACAAAAAGTCATGTCCTATTATTTCAGATTATGATGTCGAGTCCAATCCAGGCAATGGAAATGCAGTGGGTTTTTCAGTTATATATTAGACCAAGAATTCAGTGCTGTCCTTTGACCTGGTTTTGTTTTGAGAGTATACTGGTCTGTAGCTCCATTCTGCAGCAGAGTTTTGCGGCCGTCCCTTTTGTTGCTGATTTATGAATTCGTTAAACTTATTACCCTGAGGTCCTTTACTGTCTCGTTCTACCTTGCTGGTTTGTAAAACCTGCTTCTAAATCTTTGTTTTCTTTCCATTTCAGTGTTTGTTCCCAAATACTAGAGCCCATTCTGCCCAATGCAGTTTTATAAAGGTCTCTTCTGAGTTCCAGAGGGGTCGCTTTTTTGCCACCTCTGAAATTTGTGTATGTCTCCTTCGTATGCCTCAGCTCCCAGCTTCATGACAGAACCAGAATAGCATTGTTTGCTTTCTGATTGAGTTTAATTGAGTAAGTCTGTGATCTCCAGCTCTGCAGGCTCCTTCCTGGCATGCTTGCTAGTGAGCACAGGGCTGAAACCACTGTGTTTGCTGTGTTCTGGATGTCCACACTGCTGACCACTTTGTCAGCTGCTTTAAGGCATTGTGAATGTTGGTTTCCTTTTAGCTCTCAAAGACCTTTTGTCTGCTTTTCATTCTAGTGAACATTGTATATAATTTTAAGTCATCCTGTGAATGGGAATATAGGGTGATTCTCTTTCTTCAGGGTGAAGAAAGTCTTCAAAAATTAATCCAACCTGCTTCCAAATATCCATGACATAGAAAACTCTCATTAAGTAAAACATAGAAATAGTTGTAAAGTTTCCACTGATCAATACTTTGGAGTTCCTCCTCCTATAAATTATAACACCATAACTGTAAGCAATAATAATTTATAAAAGTAAAATTTTTCATTATTAGAATATTTATAAATAGTAAAATCTCTAATCTTTTCTAATAAGTTGGGCACCCACTCTGTGCTATTTAAATGGAGAAAGTGGCCAATGAGTGAAATGGCCAATGTGAGCGCATGAGGGAAAAGGGCTGAAAAGTGGAGTTGATAACCCACAAAGTAGATAATTATCCTCCAATAGTAAAAATCAGGCTACACAGCAAAAAGATGCAGGTGGAGCTGTGATCATTGTCTCCTGCTTTTCAGACTGAGCATCCAGAGACTCTCCCCAGGCTCGGTGAGCTTGGAGTCCAGGGGGATGCAAAAGGGGACGGCCCAGACCGAGAAGACGACAGCCCAGGCTGCGGCTTTGCCCTGGGGGAGCATTCCCCACGCTCCGCCGTGCAGATGGGTGAGCGTGGACCACGGCTGCAGCCTGCAGATGGCGGACAGCTCCACAGGCAGGTGGGTGCCGAGGTCCCAGTCCCTCGTCCTACCCACACCCAGGGGAGGAGGCTCCTAATCTGTGTCTGGGTCATCTTATTTCACATGCGGTGTTCCAAGGAGCAGAAAACTCCTCTGGCTGCCTGAGGTGGCCTGATGCCCTATTTTTGCTAGAAATCACGTCATTAAGCCTTTCATTGTAATGTCAGCCCATAAATTCATTAGTTTACACATATAAATAGGGATCATAGTAAAATTAGATGAATTGTATCCCCTCAAGGCCAGCAAATGTGCCTCAGAAGGAGCAGAAAAAAGTGTTCTACAGAGTGGTCTGTGGCCTTAGGCTCTGCCTGTCCTTCCAAGGAGGCGAGTGTGGGATGTCGCGCTCTCATCACAGCCAGGAAAGAACGTACCAGGCTTTTATTGAGGCTTAGCCGAATGGGTGTCAGCAACACCACTGATGTGGCAACATAATGCATAAGGAGGAAAGAACAAGTCTTTTTTTAAAAAATCCCCAAACATGTATAAAATGTTTCAGGTTCTTTTTGGGCCATTTGAAACATAATGCCCCAAATAAAGATATTTGATGACACTTAAAAAAAATTAAAGCATGTGTAAAGAGAGGTGGGATTTCAGTGTATAATGTTAATTATTAGTGTTGCCAGATGCCACATTTATTCATTATTAAGCAGATAGACCCTGTTTAATAAACAGAAGATACTGTTGATGCCACCTAGAGTTTTTGCACTTTTCTACAAAACAGCAGCTCTGGTGGGTCTGGAGTGTTGAGCCCCTGGGGGGCACCCGGTGTTAAAGCTTTCCTGCTCCCACACTTCCTGGTCTGAGTCCCTCCTGACCCCATGTTGCTTCTTTGTGGGTTCCACAGGGCAGAGCCTGAGGCCCCAAGCCCTGGCCCACTGGCTCGGGTGAGGGCAGTGCTGGGTGGACCCTCGGTGCAGCAGTCACCGGGCGCGGCTGCAGCCGCTCAACCACAAGCATTTTTGGGCACTGCCTCTACACTGGCCTCCACAGCTGTGGCTCCTCCCTCAGCCCAGAGCCTCAGAGCGTCAAGTGGGAAAGGACTGTCCTCTGAACTTTGGCTCACATCCACAGAGGGAGAAGTGGTAATGTCCAAGCTTGGGCCTGGAGAAATGTGGGTTTGCCCCCACTGCTTTCTCTGCATATACAAATCAGGTTTTCACAACTAAACAGCTGTTTTCTATGCACACCCATCCACCCTTCATTTTTCCTGAATAATATGACTCAAGAAAGAGGTTATACTTTCAAAGGAACTTTTAATCACAGTGATTAGGAAGTTTGTCCTTCTGCTGGTGTCCATGGGGAGATTTTAGCTCATGGAATGAGTTTTCCAGCAATGATCTAGATAGAAAATAAAATGCTACGTTGCGAATAATCCTTTAAAATCTACCAGTTTTATTATTTTTAAAAGCTGTGTTGTCAGTCAGTCCTGTCAAGTTTCTGTGATTAACTCGAATAGCATTCCTTGACTGCCACTTAGCAATCAACCTGCTGCATCTCAAATCATGTGTTGGGAGTTTCCCACGAGTGCGTCCAGATGCTTTGGAAAAGCCAAAAAAATGCAACACATCTGGTTTTCCAAACAATAGTCATGGAAAATTTTACCCTTGAGGTGGAAAATAGCGTCCAGTTACTCAGCTGGAACCTCACATTCAGTGTATTTTAATGTCATTCTCTCTTTGCTTCCTCCTCCTTCCAACACTAATTTTTTAGCTATTCCTCTTGAAAAAGGAGATGGACCTGTGAGTTGCTGCTTCATACAGTGTGTGGTAGAGGCATGTGGATGGGCTAACAGGGTCTGGCCCAGACAGGCAGAGTCAGGTCTGCCTTCAGTGGACCCGTCTGTCCACGGTAGTTAAGTGCACAGTGCTGTCCATCCAAGGGCAGAAGATTAATGAGCTCCACTGTAAGCGGCAGCTGGGTCCCTGGGAGTGAATGTTCTCAGTTGGAAGGTTTGCCTGCGTGGTGGCGTAGGTATCAGCTAGGCAGCCTGGATGCAAGAACAAGAACGCGTGTCTTAGAGAGCTTCCGTCCAGGCCTCACCCTTTTCAGCAGCTCTGAGAGCCCCCGGGGTGATAAGCACAATGGGAAACGTGGCCTAGCTTCTTTCCCAAGGGTGAGTTCGTGAGTAACAAAACTTCCCAGGCCTTGGTCCTTGCTTTGTGTCATAGTGAACATTCTCACAGTTGAACACAGTAAATGGCAACATTTATCATGTCCAAAGGGGTTAAAAAGAAAAACACTCTTAGATGTATCGAGTCAACCTTAGAAATAGTTCATAAAAAGTCATCAGGTTGGAAAATATTTGGCTCTGCAAATGTTCCCTGCTGAGTGATCTTTAGTTCCAGGATCCAGAGGCAGCGACCTGATTGCCCTAGAGAACAGTGAGCACTTTCACTTTGCCTGGCCTTCTGGAAGAGCAGAGGCTGGAAATAGGCAAGGACATGTTGTATGGTTCTCACTGGGCAACGTGGCACTTGCCACTTCGTTAAACTTTGGAACAGACTCCTAAGGCTGTGGAGTTTTAACACAAGGTTTAACACAAGGTGTTCACACAGGTGATTAATAGTGCCAGAATTATAACCCTGTGGTTCCAACAGCTAATCTTCCCAGAACTGTATTAATGTATTAAAAGAGAAGTTATTTTTTCATTCAGGGATGTGACATAATACTTTATTAAAGCATCTAAGTGTAAATATAAAGAACCTAATGTAAAATTCAGAACAAGATCTAATGAAATTATGTTTCATATTAGTCTTCAAGTCTTCAACTGCTGCTGGTCACTGAAGAATCCCACTCAGGATACAGCCTTAGGACCGAGTAAAATCTGCTTCCCTGGACCTTTGTCACTCATCCAGGACTCATCCGAAGTGTGGGGCCTTCAGGGGCCACTCTTAAGTAGAGGTCAGCCTTTCTCCTGTAGACAGAGTGCCTTTGGCTCCCTGGGCCTCCTGGTGCCCAAAAGCCCACTTTCTGGCTGCCCACCTTTCTGCTTTGGCCAAGATGCAGAAACTTCTGGAAAGAGCGCCTCTGTCAGATGAGGTGTGCATATCAGAACTGTGATCTGCCTTGACTTTTTTTTCCCTAAATAAGGAAGATCTCCTCTGAAGCCTACATTTCAATTTTGTACGTTGTACCATGGTTTATTCTTCAGACTATGCAACTTATCACCTCACCTAGGAGACATGCAGCTCTGTGTAAAAAGAACCAGACCAGAGCTTATGATTAGGAAACATGTTACTTTTGCTGCATATTTTTGTTTGTTTCTGTTACTGTGAAATAGCACGTGCAGGAGGTGAAAGGTCACGAGTACTTAAGGAAAGGACATGCTCTGCCCCAGTCCCACCTCTCCCAGTTAACCGTGGTTGGCAGTTGGCAGCATACCTTTAAAGTGTGGGACAAGCTGTAAACTTCGCTGACAAGTGGTTTCTTTCCATCTAGCCACTTGATTTACACAGACCTGTCCTGGTTTCTTTGAAGCCTTTGGCTGATAACTCTGGGTTTATAACTTATTCAGTGTATTCCCATTAGTTCTTTCATATACCCTCATTTATCCTTGGGAATCTGTCACTGAAAATTATGGTGACCTGCAGGCACAGAGCCCTCATGGCCCGGGTCACCTGGCATATTCTCAGCCAGAGGACAAATGATTTCTGTCCATAAACGAATCCATCATCTCTGTAAACTTCAATCAGAGATTATATTTTCACAGCCAGTCTTCCATGACTCATTCTCTTTTATCTGTTGGGGAGGAATAATGGTTTCAGAAAAGAATCTTAAAATTAATCTGAATGTAACAATGAAGGTAAAAATGACGAATGGCTTATTTATTAAAATGTTGCTGGATGTGCAAATGTATCCTTTCTGGCTGATCTCACAGTAAAGGACTTGTTTTGAGATTCCTGCTGGTAGAGGAGTTACTGTTACTGAGCCCTGCCTGAGCTCCCCCTCTGTAAATGTATCAAATAGGAGCTGTGCCTGTGTTTGTTGGGGATGAGGGCAGCTACCACAGCGTTCTAGAACTCCCTGCCCATGTCTAATGGCCTAAATGAATAGGAGGTGGAGGCCATCACCTCTACTTTGTGACTGGCTTTTTGTGGGTCAGCCTTTAGCAGCAGGTCAGTATCTGTCTTCCAAACTGAGCTTAAACCCATCTCCAAAGTCAATGACTCTGATATAAGCAAAGTCATTGATGGTAGTTTAGCTCTTTTACAGAGTTTTGAAGCACGTGTCTTAAAATCTTCTCAGGCAAGAATGATTTTGTAAAATAGCTGGCATTGCACAAATATCTGGATAAGCTACCTTTCCCATGAACTTGCTTTTCACTTTCTAGTAATAGTATTTATTATATATTTGGATAGCAGTCCCATCGGCGGAAGCCCAACTCGAACCTGTTATAAAGCGTAATACTTGATGGTACCATCAAGTTCCTGATCCCAGTTTTGGGTTATTTAAGCCTTAGCCAAGAGAGATGAGTTTGGAAGGGATGAAATACCCTTAGACCGAGGAGAAGGAAATAGTGGAGCCATTTTATCCTGCTTCTTTGGGAGAAAACCAACCAGCTGATCCTGAAGAGATTGAAAAGTTGTTTTTAATTAAGATTGACCTATACTTAACAAATTATGTATAAGCTAAAAGGTTACATAGCTAGGCCACTGGCACAAAAGGTTTAGAGAGCTCTGTATCCAGAAAGACTTTCACTTGAAGACCTCCAAATGGACCAGAATCTTGATTCCATTCTTGATTTGGGTCATCTTTTTACCCAAAACATAGTGCAAGGGCACCCCGAGGAGAAAAAGTGAGAGAAGTAACTTTCAGGTGTTCTTTCCCGATGGCTGACTGTTATTTCCCTTGCGGTATGGGGGATGGAATTGTTTCACAGAGATTAGATGGTTTCTCTAGGGCAAGGTTTAAAAAAATAAAGGCCTGCACAGGGTATAATGTGAGAATTCAGATACCCTGGCTCGGTTTGTCCAGCTTTGGACAGACCTGGATTGTGGTCCGGGCTCTGCGCTTCTAGCAGTAAGACCTCAGCTGCTCCGTGCTCTCATTCCTCCTCTGTAACACTGGGAACGTGACGGTATGCACCCAGGATTGATGTGAAATGCAAGTAAAATCATGTAAGTGAATGATTTGGCACACCTCCTGGCCCATTGGAAACAATTAATAGTATGTTTTTTGTATGTGAAAAAGTTGTTTAAAAAGAATCCCGTGCCCATCTATGGCTCAGTCTGGATCTTCAGGAATGTTGCCTCCGACATGGATTCTTGCTGGTGTAGTGGCGGAGAGCTAGGCTGGCCGCTTGCCTCCTCGCACCTGCTGCTCCCGGGCAGGTATAGTAACAAGTACAAGTAACAAGTATCAATGCGTTGATTCTCCCGGCTCTCCTGCTCCCTGGAGCCACCTTCACCCCAAAGCAATGTTTGAGCTCATTCCATGATGATTAATATTAGACTGGTATAATAGGACATCATCTTGAATACTCTGACCCAAATGTGCATGAAAACATTAAGGCTTAAGTTTATTTAATCTGATATCTGCTAATGCCCCAAAGTACTTACTTCTGAAGGAACCAAATTTTCATCTGCAAAAGGACTGTCATGTGAACCCCTGCTTTCGAGGAGCACAGAGTTCTGGTCCTAATGTTATCAGATCTGTTTGGTATAGGGCTAAGAACCCACAGGCTGCTCACATATGCGACTCAGGGCTCATAGGGAGCTATTAATTATGTACCAGAATTAATTATATGGTTTTCTGCTTTTTCTTCAGTGAAAATTAAATGACTACTCCAAAGACTAGATCAAAATTATTACTGTTATTTTATGCTTAAAATACTGTAGCTCAAAAAGTAGTGATTTTTTAAATTTAAAATCCAAAGATGAAAATACCAAATAAATCTACCATAAAATATCCATAATTTTTCAGCAGATTCTCTACCTTCGAAGATATGTATTTCTGAAAAGATTGTTGCAACCCCTCTTCTCACTCACCTGCACTTATATTTTTTTAAAATACCTTTGGTGTCGAGTTTGAAGAAACTGTTCTGCATTACAGTTTCACACATTTCATGAGCATCTCTTTCAGTACGTTGGTAATTTATTTATATTCAGATGGTTGGAAAGAATGGGATTTCTAGAAGGGATCTCTGTTTGCTGAGTTTTGCAAATGTTAACTGAATCATATTCTTAATGCCTTTTGTCTCAGAGTTGTTAAAGTTGGTGTTGATGGTGAGAAAAATCAAGGAGCAATAAATGCTAATAAATAGGCCTTTCTACTCGATTGAAAGTCTACTGTATCTAATGTTATAACCCTTCGGATAAATTAGGAGGAAAAACTATGGCATTTACAGTAATAATTATGCTTATGTTAAGGAGTTTCCTTTTCCTTTTCTAGTTCAACTTTATTTAAATTGAAACATGTATTCAAAATATCTTAAATTCTTCCTGAGTATGGTTAACCAGCTTTGCATATGTATGTGTGTGTATTTCCTGGATTAACTGGGTGGTTTAAGAAGCACGACTGACTCTCCTCTGATGGAGGAGAGAAGGCTGATGTGAGTGTGGATCCTGAGCTGGGGAGCCTGGAGTGTGCTCCCTGCCACCCCTGGCAGGAGAGCCGTACCCAGCGGGGGCTTCCATCTGAGAGGGAGGGCTCTGTCTTCCCATGGTGGTGACAGTCTGCGTCCAGCAGGACTGAGAGCTTTGGTTCCTCCTGCCTCATAAATCCACCACACAAGGTTGCGCCGAGACCGGGCAGAGCGCTCGTGCTGCACTTGAAGCGTTTGCTGGCTGACTGGAGGAGAGGGGCTCATGTGGCTTTTATTATCCAGGTAGCATAATTGATTCAGTGTGTTTAATTCATTTGGACAAACCTTTCTGATGTAATGCCCATGCTGAAACGTACTAAGATAGCAATCATGGTTTTGAAATGTGCCTTCAAAGGGCTGGACAGGTTTTAGAAAGTATAAAATCTTTTACATTAGGTGTAACAGATTAGTAAGAAAAATCCATTCTTCATTTATCAGACCTGTTTGCATGCTTCCTGTGAGCTGAGCGTTGTGTGAAACACTGGGATTGTGGGCTGACCCACAATTGTGGGCTTTGCCTCTCTGGGCACTTCCAGTGGTGGGGGGCACGAGATAAATAAGAAGGCGTGGTTATTTGTGTGATTAGTGAAGTGGAAGGCGAGGGCAGTGATTCTATCTCGGGGGACCATGAGGAAGTCTTCTATGAAGGGATTAAGCATTTTACCTTTGGCTTTAAATTATGAAACCTCGAAAATCCCATTGCTCCCCGCCATGGCCATGCTTGTCATGTATATGACCTCTTAGTAACTATAGATGAGAGCATGACCACCCTATGTTTGTAAGAGATATGAGGCCTTTATTAATTCCCTTCTGGCTCTACAACTGGCACTGAAATGACAGCATATGTAGGTGAGTGTCTATATCTTGTCATTTCTGCACCCCCAAGCAGAGCTTGAAGTCACACAGAGCGTTCTGGCAGCCCTGCCTCCAGGACTCGCTGTGGCCTCCCGCAGTTTCCCCCCTCCTGCTCGTCCGGCCAGAGCACCTCTTTTCCAGGTTCCCATAGCGCCAGCCTGAGTTCTGGCCTCCCTCTAATGCAGCGAGCCCGTAGCAGTCCAGCTCCAGGAGCCTGGTGGCAGGTGTGGGGTCCCTCTGGCTCTCTCCTGCCGACTGTGTGGCTTCCCACTGCTTGGTGTCCATTGCAGTGGTGGCTTGCAAACAGCCCAGCCCCTGTTGGATTGCCAGGCTCCTCCTCTGAGCTAAAGAGCACCTGTACACGAGGGCGCAGAGCCAACTCCCGTGTTCCCACAGGTGGTGGAAAACCAGCAGCTGTTCGGTGCACTCAAGAGCTTGCTGGAGGACTTGCGCTCGGAGCTGCGGGAGGACGAGCATGCCCGGCTGCGGCTGCAGCAGCAATACGCCAGCGACAAAGCTGCCTGGGACGTGGAGTGGGCCATGCTCAAGTGCCGCCTGGAGCAGGTACCTGCCCGCCAGGTCCCTCCCTACTGCCCATGGGTCTCTGTGGTCCAGGACAGGTGTGGAGGAGGCGGGTTACTCAGATTCACAGTGACCCTCATCTGAGAGCAAGGGCTCTGGGGAGAAAGCAGGAGCAACTGCCTGCTGTCTCATCCTGAAGTTCCCAGCCTTCCTCAGGTGGCTTCTTTTCCCTCATATTCCCTCTCCCAAGCGTGACACATGGTCCCCGAGGAGCAGCATCTTAAAGTAGCGTGTATTTCCCGTTCTACATGGAGCGAGGTTGTGTTTAGCCCGATTGAAGCACGGCCTCATGAAGTGGTGGTCAGAGTGCGCTGACACACTTCAGACAGGGGCAGAGAAGCAGCAGCCTGTGGTGTAGTATCTCTGAGCAAGGCAAGCACATGCTCTCCTTTAGGCTTCTCAGAATCCTGGAAAAGCCAGTGGACCTTTCACCACAGGCCCTAGAAGGCTGATCGGCTTGAGTATCCTTTTTATGCTGAAGGACAGGGAGGCCCAGAAGAAGGCGCTGGTCTCAGATCCCAGTGGTCAGTGCTCTGGGGGAGACGACAGTGTGCTCCTGCCTCCACCCTCCCGACTGAGCGGAGCCTCCTCAGAGGTTTTAGACCATAGCCACGGTTGTCGGGATCAGACAGCCAGAAACAGTCTTTTCTGAGTGTTTACTCCCCGGAAAGCCTCAAACGCAGTGTCCCTTCGCACCCCTGTCTGTTTGCTCGGGTTGCTTCCCCGGGTTCCTTCTAGCCCCTGGATCACAATGAGGGAGGAGAGGTCCATGCATCTTTGGTAATCTATTTTCTAGGCCCTGTTTTGAGGCAAACCATAAAGTAATTAAAATTTTATATGAATTGGCTCAGTCATGGACAAAAAAATTGCCCAGAAAGGAGACATCTTACAAATGGCCTTGATAAAAGATGAAAGGGCCTGTCACGTCAAAAGTAAACAGCTCCCCTGGTACCTACAAGTTCACTCGCATTGCGGCCTGGCCCAAGGGAGCAGTGGTGTCAAGCTCACAGCCCTGGGAAGAATCGAGACACAGCCTTCTCTACAGAGGAAGAAGCAAAGTGTAGCAAAACCGAAGTACCAGGCCAGGCCCGTCAGATGACAGAGCCGCTGACCCAGTTATGAATCCCGCCTGCGGCCTGGGGGAGAGTCTTACTAGACGCTCTCTTTACGTTTGTGCGCGGCCTGAAGAGTCAGCAGTGGAGGAGAAATGAGTAAGGAGACTTTGTGATGAGCTGCCTTTAAACCTACTTAAAAATATGTTTACTGGGGAGAAAGCAAAATATTTTCAAAGGTGTAAGCGTAGCTAAAGAAAGGAGACAATCTTCAATGTAAGCCAGTTTCAAAATATTTCGTCTTTGTTTTAGAGGAACCTGGTATCCACCCACACATGTGCTACAAATAAAGCCTCAGGGAGCGTCAGTAAGCACAGAGAAATACAGCTAGGACTTCAGGCCTAGGAGCCAGGTCGTAATAGGTAAAGATTCATTATTTTGTCCTACCCGTTTAAGAAGTTTCTTAAACATTCGCAGCTCAGGGAGCAAGGAATGTGGGCTGATGCTAGTCCATTTATAATAGTCCCATCTTTACCCTCTTCTACTTAAATGCAAGACAGTTGAATTCTACCAAAAGTTAAGTATTTTCATTCAGTGGAGGCCATGTTGTGTCAGTTTCCAAATCTATGATTCCTTTAACTGACTCCTAAGTCAGACCTTGCTCTAAATGCCAGGGATCCAGCAGCAAATAAGGTATTTCTTGAAGGGGCTCTCAGTGCAGTGGGAGACCCAGACAAGGGTTCTAATTTCTAATTGGGTGTTAAGTGTGCTGCAGCTTGCACACAGCCCCGTGGGGAGTGGGTGTGTGCAGAGCACAAGCCGGCGTCAGGGCTCAGGGCAGCTTGGTAGTGAAAGTCCTGCTTGGAATGAATCTCAGAGGATGACCAGGAGTGGGGACATGGGGAAAGGGAGAAGGGTGTTTCAGACAGAGAGGGAGCATCAAGAAGAAAGGAACAAGCACCTCTGAGGAGCTGCACCTAGTCGGGGATGAGGGAAAAGAAGAGTGTTAAGGAGTTGAAATGTTAATCCTGATTTTATCACGGAAGTAAAGCATTTTGATTTGCGTTTTAAAAAGGTTCTTCCAGCTTCAAGGTAGAGAATAGATCAGAAACCATTGGAATTCAGTGGTTGAACATAGGTCCTTGGGTAGAATTCAGGGGCCTGCTGAACTAGCATAGGAAAAAGATACGTCTTTATGTCCTCTAAGCTTTCATTAAAGATTGTCACCTTCTCCAACCACTTATACTCCTGATTCTGTCCTCTGTGCTGTTGTTATCGCACGGTTTGCTTCTATATGTTCTGTAAACACACAATCATTGCAGCTATTTTTGCTTTAGACACTCAGTGATGCTTTAAAGCAATTAAAAATAGAGAAAAGTGAGTTTAAATGTGCATCTATTTATGCCGTTTCCAGTGTTCCTCATTTCTGATATAGATCACAATGTCTGTTGGTATCATATTCTATCGGCTTGAGAACTTCCTCTGTTATTTCTTGAAACGCAGGTCTGCTGGCAATGGTTTTATTCTATTTTCACTTGTTGAAAAAGGATTTTTCCTTCATTTTTGAAAGTTATTGTTGCTGAGTATAGAATTCTATCACGGTTGACATTTTTCCCCTTCAGCCCTTTAAAGACGGCCCTCCATTGTCCGCTGACTTGCGTGATTTCTGAGGGGCAGTCTGCTGTCACTCTCATCTGTGTGCCTCTGTGTGTAATGTGTCTTTTTTCCATCTGCCTCAGAGGTTTTCTCTTAGCAGTTTGAATATATGTCTGGATAGGAGGTTTTTTGCTTGTTTGTTTGTTTTTAGTGTTTAACCTCCTGAGTGTTTGACAAATATTGATTGTAGACGTCTAGGTCCTCTCACTGCCCGGTCACTAGGTTCCATACAGGGGCTCAGGATAGAGGGACAGAGCTGTGCTGCCCTCGAGGAGCTCCACAGGACAGCAGGAGATGGTGGTGACTCAGAGTAAGGAAATGGAGTGAGAAGCAGGCTGTGGGCACCTTTACCTTCTGTGCCACTCTCTGTGCCAAATGTTCATCATTAGGACTTTAAAAATGAAAATTGTTTCTCCCGTGGGGTTGGTCAAATCTTGATTTAAAACGTGTTTCCAGGGAAAACATGTAAGTGTGCTGAGATTTTCCTCACCTACCAATGCAAGACTTGTAAGGGACTGAGTTCTAAGGTTTTTTTTCCTGACAGCTGGAAGAGAAGACTGAGAAAAACCTGGGAGAATCAGGCCCCTCTGCTGACAGCAAAGGGGCCTTCAAGAAGGAGAGGGAGATACATCAGAAGCTGCTTGCCGACAGCCATGGCCTGGTTATGGACCTGCGCTGGCAGATCCACCACAGTGAGAAGAACTGGCACCGGGAGAAGGTGGAGCTCCTCGACCGCCTCGACAGAGACCGGCAGGAGTGGGAGCAGCACAAGAAGGAGCTCTTGTGGAGGATAGAGCAGGTGAGGAAGCGCCCGGCCGCCGGGACAGCTCATTGCCCTGGAGTCAGAGCAGCTCCATGGAGAAAATGAGGCTGCTCAGGGCTCCTTGCTGCGTCAGGATGTTTCACGGGCTTCAGAGGAGGAGGAAGAAATACTGGGATTTCTAGAGTTGGAGACCTGGGCTCAGCCCTTCCACTATACAGGTCTGTCCATTGCGAAGTTTGTGGGTAACTTCCCTGGCTGTGTATATGTGTCGTGTGTGTGTGGCCGGGAGTCGGGGGTAACTTTTTAAAGGAATTTAAAGACTAACCTTGAAAGATGAAGTTATTTCAAGTCTTGTAAAGTGATTTCTGCCAAAAAGCAAACTAACTTTTAAGTTTGCCACTAAAGATGTGGTCTCAGTGACTTCTCCAGCTTGAATGGAATTGTTATCCATTAGTAAGAAATTGCTGAATTAAGTTGGAAGTCAGGCTGCGTGCACCTGCTGTGGGTATTGCTAAGGTGTAATTAGATAGGACCCTAGTCGGGGGAGGTAGCTGGTTGCTCGTTGTCTTCAGCTAAACAAACAATTCAAGACCTCATATGAATTCAGGAGAAGAGGGGGAGTTGTTTTTCTACTGCCCAGATAATCTTCTCTCCATTGCGTCAGACTTAGGACAGTCTGCATAGTTGGGGTTGTGCCTGGTGGAAATTAAATTTTCCCATTAAATTGATGAAGGTTTGGAATTCCTCCCTAGCTGGATTTTTACGTAGCGTATGTTGTATTTATTTCAGCCTGTCACACTTACAAATTCATGAGGCCTCAAGGACATGTATTAATCAATAAGAACCTGAGTTCAGGACAGATAACCTCAGTGCTCTATTATAAATGCCCACACTGCCTACATTTATGTGGGAGCCTTTTGGAAAATGTGCTCTCTTATCCCCAGCCGTGGCACTTGTGTTACGCGGGCGCAGTGCAAAGGTTAGTTTCTGCGCACTATTGGGGAGGGAGGGAGGAGAATGAACTGAAAAAGACCAGGGGCCTTTGGCTCAGACGATGCTGGGAAGAAGAGAGTGCGCTGTGGATGGAAGGGAGCTCAGGTTCTTCCCAGGTTTGATTACTCACATGACGGAGTCACTGTGTTGATATTTGATGTGGCTCATTTCAGAATTCCCCAAATTCTATCAAAGGAAAGTTGCCCACTTCCTGTTTGGTCTAGAAGTGCAGCCCCTGAGAAGAATGTTCCGGGTTAACTCCCAGTGCCCCACGTGCCCTCACATGGATCAGCCCTGAGGTGGGGTTTGTTGGGGCTGAGGTAACGTGTGCTCTTATGAAACACTCACAGGTTTATCACGTCCGACCTGAGTTAACCACAGTAACTCCAGACCCCTGGTCACCAGAGAGCTTCCCTCTCGGCCTGCCCTCCAGGATCACTCACTTTGTCTGTCCCTCCCGTACCCCAGCAAGGTTACTGTGACCCTGCCGTTGCCCCACTAGTCCCCTTTGCTAGTCCACAGCTGTGGGCTCCTTGGTCTTGTCATGCCTTCATTTTGAAAGTCACACCTTGGACATAAGCAAGTCTTTTAGGGTTTTATTTCACTTTTGGGAGTGCACAATTTCTAATAAAGGAAAAATTAGTGAGACATCTGATGACACTCAACTTTCAAAGGGTTTGTGACTGAGGGATGAACAGTCGCCTCATAGTAAGACTGTATTTTGGAAAGATAAGAGTGGGCAGGAGCTGAACCCCGTTTCCACATCGTCGTTACTGCAGTGATCACCCAGGGGCCAGCCTCGGAACTGCAGGCCTCAGGGTTAACATCTCTGAGCAGAGTGGGCTCGAGACACGTGCGTTCCGGGCATTCGTCTGTCCCTGAAGTCTGTGTCCTGGATCCCACAGGCTTTGGACAGTGATTCAGTGCTGTTTTTAGAAGAGGACTTGTTGCAGTGAGGGAAGCTCCAGATAGGCAGTTATGGCTTTCAAAAATAAACCCAGCCTTCTCCCCCAAACATTTGACATTTTAAAAGAAGATTTTATAGATCTTGGTGCCCAATCCTGGAAGTTAGGTAAAGCGGTTTTAGGCATTCCCTGTGAGAGAGGGAACTGGTTGAAGCTTGTATGTGTGTGTATGGACGTGTTTGTTTCTTCTTTATCGAGTTGCCCGTTTGCTTACTTTTTAGCTACACATTCCACAGATAAACAAGAAACACAAGTGAACCTGCTTCACAGTGTGTGCTCTAGGTGTTTGACTGCTTGGTGAGCCGTGCAGCCTTGACTGTGATAACCTCACACACAGATGGGGAAAGAAGTGACACTAAATCCATTTTCCACTTTCGGGACACATGCTTCATACTTGTCAGGTGTTGTTAAATTCCTACATAATTTTTGTGCCTCGTGAGGCATTTTAAATGATGAATGACTGGGAGTGTGGCTAAGGTCAGATAACACGTATCATCTCTCTTATCAGCATCTCTTGTCTTAATCCAGATGTGATGGGTGGTAAACTTTCATGGAGTCACAGTCCGTTTCTCCGTAGAGCTCCTCAGTTCCCAGTTGACATGCAGCGATGTGAGGCTTGCTGCTGTACTGAACGGCTGCAGGAAATCTGTCCATTCTCCTTCCAGTGACTTCCTTAAATCAGTTGCCTTGACAACACGACAGGCCATTCTTTCAAAACCTGTTCACAAAGTCACCTTTTTTCTTTTGACCAATCCAGATAAGATGACACTGTTCAGAGTGTTTTCTTTTCTGTATTATTTGAAATGCAAATCTTTTAAGTTTTCTATTTGCATTACAAGTTGTTCTACTGCAAGATTCTAAGTACAGTAAGTGCTGATGCCTGGTTTGAAATGACTGTCCTTTTAAGGCCCCGTTATTCTGTTACCGCACTCCAGAGGCATCTTAGCAGCAGATACCTCCAGCTAAAACCATTCCAGCTCATTTTTAGGAAACCTAACACTTACCAGCTTTAGTGCACGTTGCTGCTGGCTGCCTGGGTTTATTTTTGAAATCCCTCTTTGCTGAGTAGGAACGCGCTTGTTCATAGCTCCCTCTTCGTCACTCCCTCCCCCTCTTCACGCACACCCTCAGTGCACATTTACAGCTTCACATGTGATTCTTGCATTTTAATTCCCTGCCCAAAATAGCTTGGAGATGATCATGCGTTGAAACTAAATTGCGCTGACATGCATTAGATGAACCTAATGAAAAGCTTTGCTTTTTCCTTCTTATTTTTTTATAATAAAGAAAGCATTTAGCATCTTCTAGAGACCTGTGAAGAACTGTGTCATCGGGGAGGGGCGCTGAGCTTCCCCAATTCAGCTGTGATCCTGCATCAAACGCTGACATTTAAGCTCTGGCTGCTTGACTCTCCATCTTTCTCATAAAATGAAGGTCATACTCTGAGACTTTTGTCTCACCACCTCAGAAATTGGTAAAAATGAGTAAAAGTCCTTCGTCCTCATCACTTCACATGCTTTGTTCCTGGTGATACATAGGCCACACTTATATTCCACTCGTGGATAAAGGCTTAAATTAGGACACAAAGGTGTCTTTTGTGAAAGATGCTTTGTTGAGAAATAAATTAATACACTTCCAAGAGAGTTTTGGAACTTCCTGTCACCGTCCCAGCACTTGAGGACTGAAAATCCTTCTTCTGGTCAAATCCAAATGTCACTTTAGTCATTCAGGTAACTTACTTATTCAGAAGAGCAGGCAACATGGTAGAGTGTGTGAGCATGTCATCTCCTAGAGACCCCATTCAGGATTCTTTGATGGGAATCTCCTCAGCTCTCAGCTGTGCTTTCTGTGCATGTTTCGAGGGAAAGCAGCCCCTTAGGGCTGCCCTGAGGCGCCAGTGCCTCCGCCCTGTGCGCCCTCCCCGAGGTTGCCGTTGGCCCCTTCCCCCAGGGCCCTGCGTGGTCCCCAGGGCCCTGTGAGGTCGAGTTCCAGTGCTGTGAGTAGGCGAGACGCTGATGCGTGCGCCTGGGCCCGAGGCAAGCCGGGGGTGTCTCACTGACCGACAGTGAGCTCTGCTGTGGGCTGGTCCTGCTGGGCTGACCTTGGCACGGCCCTGGTCCTCCTCTCAGCCTGGGAGGGAGGGAGTGTGCTGTCCCCACCTTACAGATGGGCGCACTGAGCGGAGAAGAGGAGGGGACTTCCCACCTGCGAGCGAACCAGCCAGGCACGGAGCAGTGGCTGCAGCTCAGGTTTTCCTCACGCCACGTGGTCCTCTGTTTCCCTCACCACCATGTCTTGAGTTTACCAAGTCAGGAGAAAGAAGTGTGACTCTGAATGATGTGGCTTATTTTTTTTGGGTTTTTTTTCCCCAGTCATACCAGGTCTTTAATTACCTTGATAGCTGAGTTTTAATCCTCTCAAGCAAAGTATAAGTTGTTTTTGACAGCCGGTAGTTATAACCCAGCTTGATCACTTGGGGTATGTGTAGGACCCATTCCAAATGATTTGGAAATAATACTCTGTTGCTGTTAGGAAACTGCTGGTTAGGAAGGTCGGATTTACCCTCAGAAGTCTGCCGTCACGATGGTTTTCCATTGAGTTTGCCTTACGTTCTAAAGGTTGTTACAAGAGAGTTCTAACTATGTCATTTAACAATGTTAGATTTTTAAAGAAGAAATGTGTGATTTCTGTGAGCACAGTGCTCGCAGTTGTATACAATGACATATATGTTCTTGTCAGGAGGAGTTGACTTGGGTGTGATTCATACAGATTTTCCAGTCCAGATAAAACTGTGATTTTTTAAAATTTAAATTTCTTTTGCTGAGGAAGATTCACCCTGAGCTAACGTCTGCTGCCAATCTTCCTCTGTTTGTGAGCTGCCACCACAGCATGACCGCTGACAGAGGAGTGGTGTAGGTCTGCCCCTGGGAACCGAACCTGGGCCGCTGAAGTGGAGTGTGCCGAACTTAACCACTAGGCCACTGGGGCTGGCCCATGATTTTTTTTCTTTTTTGGTGAGAAAGATTTGCCCTGAGCCAATATTTGCCAGTCTTCCTCTTTTTTTGCTTGAGGAAAGTTGGCCTTGAGATAACATCTGTGCCAGTCTTCCTCTACTTTGTATGTGGGATGCCACCACAGCATGGCTGACGAGTGGTGTGAGTCCACACCTGGGATCCGAACCCAAGAACCTGGGTCACTGAAGTGGAGCGCGCAGAGCTTTAAGCGCTCGGCCATGGGGCCAGGCCCCTGATTTTTTTTTAAAAAGCATGTGTAATGTTGTGTTGCATTTTGAAATTAAGGCCAGACTTTTAAGAACATTTACTTCTAACAGTCTCTCTGGACCCATAGGTAATTCTAAATTGTGGAGAAACCATGGTCTTAGGGAGAAAAACAGACAAAAAAGTGAGGCTAATTGTTTTCATTTTTAAAACCCTCAAGTTGCAGAAAGAAAACAGTCCCCGGAGAGGTGGCAGTTTCCTCTGTGATCAGAAAGAAGGCAACATCCGCCCCTTTGCCCACCCGGGAAGCCCCCGTGTGCCCCGTCCCCTGGGGCTGTGGCCCTGCTCGGACACTGACTCCGTCCCATTTGATGACCGGCCGCTGTCCAAGCTGAAAGAATCCGACAGGTGCTCGGCCCGGGAGAACCTCTACTTGGACACCCTGTCCCTGGACGACGAGCCCGAGGAGCCTCCGGCCCGTGGGCCCCAGAGGGAGTTCGAGAACTGCCTCCCTGAGGTTGGCTTGGGTTTTTGGGTTTTGGGTTTTGGGTCCAGTTCACTATCACAGACCAGGGGGTTGTTGGGAAATCAGCCGTGTGCCTGGCAGGCTGCAGGGCTTCACATAGCGGACAGCCTCTGGGTTGAGTAAAAGTGAAACCTTCATAAGCTAGGAGCTGTGCTCGGTGGTCCTGGCCCCAAACTCCTGGCGTGTGCTGTGGTCCAGTTTGCTTTGCCGCCTTCTCTCTGGTTTGGAGATACAGGGCTCATGTCCTGGAGGAGACGTCTCACAAACGAGTGTGTCCCGTGAAACGCAGGAGGAAATAGATCGTTGTGGGAAGTGCAGATCTTCAGCTTTCCTTAAAGTGACAGCACAGTCTTCTGAGTGTAGAAAACTTATTAGTAACCGAAAAGATTCTGTTTTAAAGAAAGTACCTCACTTCTGGAAGTAGCAGATGTTACAGATCAGTGACATACTATGAACATCTTCTTCTGTGTGAAGGGGGAAACCCAGCCCTGAGAAGCCTTCTGTAAAGTGGGGCGGCACGCAGGTGAGCCACGTGTGTGCTGAGTGTCCATGGCGCAGCGGCAGGTTCCTCTCCTTGTTAAGACTGGGTTTTAAAAATTGATTTTAGAATCATTACTTGTGAGTCAATTTAACAATTGTACCTGTCATTTATTGTTTTTACTGAGGTGTGTATAACATTACATTAGCTTCAGCTGTACAACACGATGGTTCGATATTTGTATATATTGTGAAGTGATCACCACCATAAGTCTAGTTAACATCCATCACCACACATGCTGATAACTTCTTTTTCTTGTGATGAGAGCTCTTAGAAACTTTCAAGAGAGCGAGGGGTGGGTGAAGCAGGTGAAGGTTGCACCTGTCGTTTAACCTGTCGCTGACACTAAATAGACTCAGAAGAGTTCACGTCAAATAGTGTTGAATTGTAGGGAAGGTTGGCTTCGGTGACCTGTCTGTGAGGTCAAGTGCCTTCCCCGCAACAGTATGTACCCAGATGACACGACGGTGCCGGTGTGCCTCCCTGTTTGCCCTATTGGCAATCTCTCATGGTCCACTTTCACAGCAGAGAGAAAGCAGACTGGGGTCGGGAGACCATCTCTTACCAGTTCTCCAGTGTCCCAGACCCCATACTGGTCTGCACAGCAGAGACGAGGGCCACGCTTGCTAAAAGGCAGTGCACCCAGCTATTTACTATGCCAAGGAATGAAGTGTGTTACTGTCAAAGGCGTGCGAGCATCCTTGCCCCTTCTTCGAGGCCACATCAGCACGAGGGTGTTTCCTCCAGAGAAGCCTCGTGTTCATGTTGCTCTCTGCCAGCACAGCTGTCATTCCTCTTCCTAAGGGGAAGTCGCTGTAATTTCACCTCTGATTCTAAATGGCGGTGTTTAAAACCAAGAAGGCGCTCCAGCCTAAGGATGTCATACCAGCTTCCATAGCGAGGCTCAGACCAGATCTCCTGACGTCAGCCTCCTGACTGTGACCCGCATCTTCCCTTCTCCCCACCTCTTTCTCTGTGTCTCTGTGTCTCTCACACACATACATACACACGCACCTGTGCATTCAGACGTATGCAGGTCCTTACAATAGTTGGCTTTGAAATGCATTTAGTTAGCGAGGTCCTTTGAGGAAGCGCAGAAGAGCCACTTTCTCCATGACAGGGTTTACAGCCAGTTTTTCTCACCCACGTGTGCTCCTCCTGGGCCGGCAGAAGCTCCAGCCCTGCGTCACACTGGGGATTCAGGTCTCGTCCTGCCTGCTGAGGGCCGAGGGCAGCGGGCAGCAGCGCTCCCTGCCAGGACTTGGCCTCCTTGTCTGTTTTAAATGGTATTTTCCTAGAGCGGGAGAGCAAAACAATCATTCAGCACACTGAGGGCTCCTAGGCAACCAAAGTTAACTGATTCAGACAAACCTCTCTCTTCTTTCTAGGAAGAAGAAAATCCCAAGGGAAATCTTCAAAGGTAAGTAAGATTGATGAAAACAATAGAGACTACTGAACTATAAACCTCTTGGTCCTGAAATTCCATCTTGTCTGCAGTCTGTCCTAACACTGTCTTCAGAATGACTTAAAATAAGTCTTCTGAATAAGTGGTTGCTTTATTATTATTTTATAAATGTTGTATTTTTTATTAGTGGTAACAAAAAGCCCAGAGACATGCTGTGTGTGTCAGTGTCATGGTAAGAACTCTGCCGATATAGTGGTGTACTGTGTATGGAAAGGAATGATTGTGTTAAATGGGTTTTGAAAAGTCCATGGAAACCCCTGTCTTCTCATTTAAAGTCTGGAGAAACTCCCTCTTGATGTGCTACGAGACATTTCATATACTACATATTTAAAACCTCTGCTAGGAGGATTTATTAAAATATTTCCAGGCAGTGATCCTTGAAGTAAATATAAAGTAATTGATATTGTTGATGTTAGTAATCATATTGTTTAGGTCATATGTATGATGAGACGTGTCTGAAAAGGTACATATAAGCAAATTTGTTTAAATTTAAACATAAAACACAGCTGAGCAGAAAGTATGGCAGTTTCCTGTACCCCCCTCCCACGTGTGCACACACACTGCCTTCTAGGTGGACACACCATTGCCACTGCACACAGTTTCTTCTCAGGGCAATTCGCTGTGTTCAAATCTCTTCATCCCTGACTTTCCTGTGAGCTTGGAGTCCGTGAATTACGTGTGCTTCCCATTTTGCCTTTATCGGATTCCTCCAACACCAGGAAGTGCCTGTGGCACATTTCCATCCTTCGAGCTCTGTCTCCTCTTGTCATTCTGGAACGTCACAGGGCAGCACTTGGGAGCTCAGCTCTGGAGCCAAGTGGTCTGGGTTCAGATCCACGTCTGCCTCTCGCTAGCCGTGCAACCCTGGGTGAGTTATACAACTGCTTTGTGCCTGTTTCCTCAACTGCAAACAGCAGGTATTTAGATCTTTTTGCAGCTTAGATGTGTTAATACACATAAGACAAAGCGATGCCTGGCAGATGACAGTGGACCAAGCTTACTATCATTATATCCTCCTGCTTTTCCTCCTTTCTTAGCAGAGCTCCTCCCTGCACTGTAGCTAGTTATTATTTTTCATCTTGATTGCTTCTGTTAATTTCAAAAATAATCCATGCTTGTAAAATTTAAACAATATCAACGTGTGCAAAGTAAGAAGGTACATGTGTCCTCCCCTCCACCCTTTTCCCCTCTTGCTTCTGGCACTTTCCTGTGTTCCCTCCGTACTTGCTTCTTGTTCACATGCATCCTGGTTTTTGTAGTTGTTGTTTTGTTCTGCTCTGGCCACTGCTAAGGTTGATGCCGCTCCTTCCTCTGTCCACATTGGCTGGTTCCACGATACCAGTCCAAGCCTTGGAGGCAGATAGTCCCACACAGGTGCAGCTGCTGATGCACTGTGGGAGCAGTTCCTGTGGGCAGAAACGGGGTTAGATGAGCTGCATCCAGGAAGCGTGGAAAGGGTCAGGGTTTCCACACTGTAGAGCACGTCCAGCCCCCAGTGAACGGTGCTCTGAGGCTCCTTGTTATTTCAGCAGCAACTTGACCAGAGGCAGAAGAGGAAACTTCTGCTTGCTGGAAAGCTTAGGACCCAGTGACAAATCAACCATCCTTTCTATTTCCTTTTATTTCCAGTGCGGGGTATAGCCAGCTTTCTGTTATTCAGAGGGCCGTTGTGCAGTTTGTAGATTATTTCTAATAAAAAAATACCACTGAATGTGCCTCTAGTGAGAAATAACAAGATGAAATGCCTAACGACGTCATTCGTAGCCTGCTCTTCCACCCCATGGTGGTGGGCACCAGAGCACATGCTCCCAAGGTAAGGGCACTTGTCAGCCAGGCCACCCAGAGCTTTGCTCATTCTATGGGCCAGTCTGTGTGGTAAACAGACTTGCTCAGAGCAGGACCCAGTTCTGGCCTCGCCATTGTTAGTGGGTCCTGCGGAGGAGTGGCCCATGCACTCGGTCTGGGACCCCTTTGGCAGGGCCTGGGCTGGTCTAGAACCCCAGGTATTTAAGCCTCTGACTTGGGGGGGGTGGGTGGATATTAATATGTCCCCTGAGAAAGTAGCCTGCTTGTAGACAGTGAGTCTGCGTCACTTCACCTCCACGACCCCATCAGGAGAGATTCCAGGCCAGAGTGTCCAGGACCTGAGCTGGCAGGCATGGCCGGTCCCAAGCCTCCTTCCTGGCCACCACTTCTTAGCCCTGGGTGCGTTGACAAGCTGCCCAGGCACTCCAGCAACTTCCCGTCTTAGCATGTTGGAATCCCCAGCCCCTCACACCGTGCTGCCCAGGCCTACAGGAGGCCATCAGTAAATTCATGTCAAGTCGAAATATGTTGAGTTAAAGTGCTAATGTATTCAGGCATCTACACCGAATCCACACCCATCAGGCAGCAGCTCCCCCTAAACTGGCTGTTGCTTTAGCTCACCTGTTTTCACTCTCCTGTTGTGCTTGTGCGTCTTGTCCAGGAGTACAGAAGGAGCAGGAGCAAAAAGAGGCTGAGCTGTAAAGGAGGGAGCGGAGAGGGAGCGAGGGCACTGAGCCCTGGTGGTGGGTTTGGCAGGGCCAGATGGAGTTTCTGTTTGAAATGGCATTTCGGAATTATTTGCTAACTTGCTTACATCTTCCCCTCCCTCTCTTCTACGTCTTTTGTTTGGCCTTTGGATGTTGTTAGTATTTTAGGCCAGTGGAGGATGAGGCCAAGGGTGAGAAAGACTTGAGGTGGTGGTACTTTTGTTGGCATATCTCGCTTCCCCAGTACCGGTGGCTGGTTTGGGGTCGGGACTGTGGTGCGTTCATGTCTGTAGCGTGAGCACCTGCCATAATGCCTGGAAGCCAGGAGTCTCCCAGCAGGTTTGGAACTGAAGGCACTCGTCAGTAGATGGAGAGGCCAGGATTCCTGTAGTTTCCCTTCTTCCTGCGCAGCATCCACGGGCTAAACTGGAACCACTCCAAAGTGGGTGGAGCTTGGCTCTGTCTGCCCTGCAGACCCACCTTCCACTTGCTCCCACAGTATCTGAGGATTGGCTGTATTGAGTTCTGACTGTTACAAGGCCCCTGGAACAATTCCAGAGCCATCATAAAGATCCATCAAACATCTGCAGGGTCAGCTGGGGAGTGGAGAACATCAGGCCGCTGGAAAGTGTTCTAACCATTCAGGTGGAGACCATTAGACAACAGGTGCTTCCTGTGCAGGCAGGACTCACGTGCTGCGCCAGGTCAGGGGCCAAATCAGTGGGCTCCCTGGCTGATGCACAGGCAGCTGATGCTGTCTTTTCTCTCGCTTTCCAGGGCAGTGTCTGTGTCCTCCATGTCTGAGTTCCAGCGCCTGATGGACGTCTCTCCCTTCCTGCCAGAGAAAGGCCTGCCCGCTGCCAGTAGCAAGGAGGATGTCACTCCGCCCCTGTCTCCTGACGACCTGAAGTACATCGAGGAGTTCAACAGCAAGAGCTGGGACGAGAGGCCCCTAGACCCCTGGGCAGATAGGACCGAGGCAGGGCGGGTGGGGAGCGAGGCCGGCGCCGAGCCTATCCCTGACTCCTCCTGGTACCTCACCACAAGCATCACCATGACCACAGACACCATGACCAGCCCAGAGCACTGCCAGAAGCAGCCCTTGCGGAGCCACGTCCGGGCCGAGCCCTCTGGGGTGCGGGTGCTGCACAGCCCGCCCGCGGTCCGCAGGATGGACAGCATTGTGGTGGCGGGTGGCGAGGTCCAGGGCCGGCCGGAGCCCGAATGCCCGTTTTCCACAAGCAGAGCCAGAGGGGGCACGGGAGACACAAAGGGGGTTTCCTCAGAACACATGCTTGGCAGGTGGCCTGGTGCCTCCTCCAGACACCCCCGAGACTATGTGGAGGGAGGGCTCCGCCCCCTCGATAGCACCCTCTGCACCCCCCTGGGTTTTGCCTCCCCACTGCACAGCCTGGAGATGTCCAAGAACATGAGTGATGACATGAAGGAGGTGGCCTTCTCCGTCAGGAATGCCATCTGCTCTGGTCCCACTGAGCCTCTGGTCAGGGACATGGCCTGTCAGACCAATGGGTCCCGGACCACGGGGACACAGACCATCCAGACCATCAGCGTTGGCCTGCAGACTGAAGCCCTGCGTGGCAGTGCCGTCACCAGCAGCCCCCACAAGTGTCTCACACCAAAGGCGGGGGGTGGTGCCACGCCCGCGTCGTCTCCTTCCCGCGGCCTTAGGAGCAGGCAGGTGGCCCCTGCCATCGAGAAGGTGCAGGCCAAGTTTGAACGCACATGCTGCTCCCCCAAGTACGGGTCTCCCAAGCTGCAGAGGAAGCCTCTCCCCAAAGCTGACCAGCCAAATAATAGGACCTCCCCAGGGCTGGCCCAGAAGGGGTGCAGCGAGTCAGCTTGGGCCCGCTCCACCACCACAAGGGAGAGTCCTGTGCACACCGCCATCAATGATGGCCTCTCCAGCCTCTTCAACATCATCGACCACAGCCCTGTGGTGCAGGACCCCTTCCAGAAGGGGATGCGGGCCGGGAGTCGGTCTTGCTCGGCAGAACCCCGGCCGGAGCTGGGCCTGGGCCAGGAAACCAGCCCTAGTTCCCGGGGACAATCTCCCAGCCCCATTGGGGTTGGCTCAGAGACATGTAGGGAGGAAGGGGGAGAGGGCACACCTGTGAGGCAGGACTTATCTGCTCCCCCTGGCTACACGCTCACGGAGAATGTAGCCCGGATCCTCAACAAGAAGCTGTTGGAGCATGCCTTAAAGGAGGAGAGGAGGCAGGCCCCTCATGGCCACCCAAGTCTTAACAGCGACAGCCACATGGGAGAAGCAGTCAAAGCCGAATCAGGGTCCATTGAGGTAAGGCAGGCTGAGTATTCCACACTCTCACCCTACCAGCTCTTCCGCTGAAAAGTCGGGAAGACATGTTTGAACCTGGGGTTGTACCAGGTCATTTGATTTCAAGAATCCTTGTCCATAATAGGTTCTTGTGAGTTAGGGAAATACAGGGTTTACGGGAGAATGGAATAGGCAGAAACACAAACCCTGAGCTACTTCTTAAAGAAAACTTTATTTTATTGTCCTCAGTCAGTCAAAGGACAATAAAATGAAGTTTTCTGTAAGAAATAGCTCATGGTTTGATTCCGGTTCTCTTCTCTGGTCTAAGTGATTGATGTTTGTCTGTTTATCTGAGCTTTTCACTTGGGGTCATAATTTGCCCTCTTTCTGTATGAATTTGTGTCCTGTGAATGTGTGTGTGTGTGTGTGTGTGACGTATGGGAGATGTCAGGGCTTTCTGCATGCTCCAGATCTTTCTATGTGATCACACGAGAGGTGCTGGAGAGGATTTGACAGCATGGCTACTAGAGTGTCTCTCATCAGGAACCACAACACCTGGATGCCAGTATTGGCTTCAGTCCAGAACAGTAGTCTTATGTCTCACAAATCACGTACCTCTCTGTGTCCATGAATCCCCCTAGCAATAAAACCCGGTGAGACAAATGGATGGCCTTCATACAATGTGATGATTATCATTATCCCCCTTATACATCATGCTATCACATTGCGTAAGACCACACGTACTATCACGTCATTATTATACAGTTATCACATCCCCTGTCACATTCAGAAATCGGGCAACCGTGAATTCTGTTCTGATGCGTATTCACATGCTAGGATCGCAGCACTTCAAAAAACAGTTCCTATTTCCACTTCAAGAATGTGCAAAATAAAACAATACTGATGATAATGCTGGGGGTGAAACAGTGGTGACACCGGCCTCGCAGTTCACGGGGTGCTGAAGGACACGTTTCCCAGCCCTCCGTCAGACACTGTCGGGTGAGTGATCCTGCGTGTAGACTAGGGGGTGAGGCCTGACCCATCAGTAGCCCGGATTGACAAGCTCCCCAGCAGTGGAATTAGACACCATGAGCATTCTCCAGGCTGGGCAGCGCCAGCAGTTGGTGAGGGTTGGGGGACGAGGAGAGAAATGGTCCCTGGGCTGCCCCACTGCTTTCTCGCCATGGCCCAGGAGCACCAGCTTCGTGGGTGAGGAGGGAGGAAGGTGTGTTCCCTGTGTCAGCTGATCTACCTTCTGCCTCACGTTTCCCACAGGAGCAAAATGGTGGTCGGGTTCCCAGTCTCACCCCTCAGGGAATGTTTAACTCAAAACATAGAATTTAAATCTGAAATAGGTTAAACCATGTGAAATGGCCAGTGGCCTACAGAATTGGCAAGGCCATATGGTTCCATCTAATATTGATGGTATGTGGCCTACACGTTCAAGTCGTTTACATGCTCTGGGAAGACGGATGCTGCTGGTTGAGGCTTATCAAGTGACAAATGTTGTCTCCTGTGGGCTTCTGTTACCCTGTCCCTCCAGGGCCCTCAGGTGAGAGGCTCACTGCTGTGGAGGGTCTGTTTCTGTGAGTGCTTCCCCTTCTTCGGGCTCTGGAGGGATCAGCTGAAATTCGGGCTTTGTCCCAAAGCATTCACTGGCTGTGTGTGTGGTGTCCACTTATATTAGACACTAAATAGAAATTAATTTTTAGGAATCAAAAAACGATTTAAGTTACTAACAGTGAATGCTCCAAGCAAGCTATTATAATATGAAGAAAATGGTTTAATGACTGAATCACAGCTATAAGGCATGAAAATGGTTTTATCAGTATAAAGCTACCCCCCACATCCCGCCCCTCTGGTTCTCTGTGGAGGGTCTGTTTAGATTTTCTTCTCTCTCCGTGTGTTTGCTACCAAAAGAGATGGCTGGCCAATTGGAAGGGAGCACAGCATGGCTTCAGGGATGCAGAACCTGCGTGGAGCACTCACTGGCAGGGCCTCTTTGTTCCTGTCTGTTGGAATTTTGTTTGCTCTGGATTCCAGTGGAATATTCCTTATCTGAATTGACTTACTATGTTAGGCCCATTGCAGAGCCCTTCCCCTTGCTGTTACTGCATAAATGAGGTCGGAGTTCTGGGTTTTCAGCCAAATCACCAGAAGTAATTCTGATTGCCCCCCTGCTCTGTGCTGCCTGCTGTGGACTCTCCCTGAAGGTCCACTCGGACAGCTAGACGCAGGGGTGTCGTGGACATCTCTGTGCCAGGGATGTGCACAGCAGCAGGTCTCCCTTTCTCCTCTCACTCCCGCCCCACAAGCTACTTGCTGCTCTTTTTCTCCTGAAGCCGTAACACCAATTCAGTGACGCTGAGAAGCTGTGAGAAGGAGTTCTGGTGTGAAGAGAAAGAGAATGATCTGGAAATGTAATGCTCTTCTTCCCTCTCATGTCAAAGTGGAAAATGTGAGGGGAAATTTTTAGTATGAGTAGCAGTCGCTTGATCACTGTGACTAAAACAAACCGGCTGCTTGATGAGCTCTGTTTCAAATACAACAGTTATGTGACTTCCACTCTTCATGCACCAACGGTGTTTGAAGTGTCAAATGCCAAAGGCAGTGCAGGGAAGAACAGTGGGTGGAAGGGAGAGGTCCCTGCTGGTCCGTGGTGAGGGTCCCTCCTGGCCCTGGGCTGACACGGAGGACAGGCCGTGTGCCCGGCGTGCACGCCCCGCTTCTGAGGGCCTTGTGTTTCTCTTGATGGCTGTCCCTGGAGCTGCCGCCGGGTTTGTTGAGGTTAAACCTTTACTGTTCTTCTTTTTAAAAATACTTTCCAACCTCCTTGTTTTTCTTTCTTTCTCTGTCTGTTCTGTCCAGAACCAAACTGTCTTACTAACTGCCCCCTGGGGACTCTAGCCCTGCCTGCCTCATGCCGTAAGTGCTTTCTTCCTTCTTTCCAAGCTGTCTGGAGAAGTCGTTTGTGTAACTCAGGGTTGGCACCCGATACTCAGGAGCAAGGCCAAATCATCCAGATAGATGTGTCCCGTAGAGACCACTGCCCGCGCTGGCTGGGGTCCGTCTTCAGGGCCAGGTTGGCAGGCTGGACCTTCCCTCTTGCCTCTCTCGAGTATCAACTGCTCAGCGCAAAGAGGCTCCTAGGTTCCAGAGATGCTGCTGAGATTTCCGCTCTCCTGTGCAGTTTGCAGCCAGTACGCTTTCAGAGGATTAAGGGAGTTTTGGCTGGAGAGGGGATTGTCTCCGGCACGGAGGTCTGGCCTGTGGGGGTCTTTTGAGCCCAGCGTCTCCCAGTTGGTCTGCACCTGCTCACGGGTATTTTGAGGGCACTCGTGCACGGCCATCTGCTGTAATGAGGTGTGACCATGATGCGGGCAGGCTCTTCGCCTTTTCTCAACAACCACCCCAGAAGGAATACATCCAAATGGATCTTGTCCTCCCGAGTGATCACCAGAGGTGACATAGTAAGTGCTCCATAAATATTTGCTGATTGAATAAACAACAAAGCTGTCCCTGCTCCAAAAATATTCCCGCGGAATTCCTTCAGGGCCTGAGTGGAGGCACGTGACAAAATGCCCGCTTTGTTTTTGATCAAAGATACAGTCTCCCACCCACCTCATCCACTGGACTTAACTCCATGTGCTAAATACACAGTACAGTTGGCTCTCAAAGACTCAAGGGTGCTTGCTCCAAGGGTAAGATGCCACATGGCCCATTGCAGTGGCTTCTCGGGAAAGGACAGCATCGTTTGCTTACGTGTGCTGGTGTGGTACTAAGGCAAAAGCTCATTCCCATGAACTCATGGTCACACGACATCTCCTCCTGGAGGAGCTCACAGACAGACGCTAGTGAAGAGGTGGCGCAGAGCTGTCCAGTCAAAAGCCCATTCTGGTTGAGCATCAGCTGGGGGCAAACGGGCTCTGGTGGTGTCGAGAAAACCTTAGAGCAGCAACCTTACCAATACATGGTACACACGCACTACACACATCCACAATACACACTCACACAGCACAAACAATACACTCATACAGTACGCACACACAATACACATCCACAATATACACTCACACAGCACAGACAATACACGCATACAGTATACACACGCACACACAACACACATCCACAATACACACTCACACAGCACAGACAATACACGCATACAGTACACACACGCGCACACAACACACACATCCACAATACAGACACAGCACAGACAATACACGCATACAGTACACACGACACACATACAACACACACATCCACAATACACACTCAGACACAGCACAGACAATAGACGCATACAGTACACACGACACACATACAACACACACATCCACAATACACACTCAGACACAGCACAAACAATACACGCATACAGTACACACACGCGCACACAACACACACATCCACAATACACACTCATACACAGCACAAACAATACACGCATACAGTACACACACGCACACACAACACACACATCCACAATACACACTCAGACACAGCACAGACAATACACGCAGACAGTACACACACGCGCACACAACACACACATCCACAATACACACTCAGACACAGCACAGACAATACACACATACAATACACACATGACACACATACAACACACATCCACAATAGACACTCATACACAGCACAAACAATACATACATACAGTATACACATGCACATACACACACATCCACAATACACACTCAGACACAGCACAGACAATACACACATACAGTACACACACGCACACACAACACACACATCCACAATACACACTCAGACACAGCACAGACAATACACGCAGACAGTACACACACGCACACACAACACACATCCACAATACACACTCAGACACAGCACAGACGATACACGCATACAGTACACACACGCGCACACAACACACACATCCACAATACACACTCAGACACAGCACAGGCAATACACGCATACAGTACACACACGCGCACACAACACACACATCCACAATACACACTCAGACACAGCACAGACAATACACGCATACAGTGCACACACGCACACACAACACACATCCACAGTACACACTCAGACACAGCACAGACAATACACGCAGACAGTACACACGCGCACACAACACACATCCACAATACACACTCATACACAGCACAGACAATACACACATACAATACACACATGACACACATACAACACACATCCACAATAGACATTCATACACAGCACAAACAATACATACATACAGTATACACATGCACACACAACACACATCCACAATACACACTCAGACACAGCACAGACAATACACGCATACAGTACACACACGCACACACAACACACACATCCACAATACGCACTCATACACAGCACAAACAATACACGCATACAGTACACACATGACACACATACAACACACATCCACAATATACACTCATACACAGCACAAACAATACACACATACAATACACACATGACACACATACAACACACATCCACAATACACACTCATACACAACACAAATAATACACACGTACACAAACACACACACAACAATACGTACTCATCCACAGCACAAACATACACGTCCACAATATGCACTCATACACAGCAAAAAAAAAATACACATTACAGTACACACTTGACACACACAAACACACAGCCACAATACACACTCATATACAACACAAGCAGTACACACACACGCACAGCTCTCCTACTACTGAGAGCAGAGACACAAAATGACACAAAACTGGAGCAGATCTCCCAAACCGTGGGTCCCCTCCTGCACTGGCAGAGGTGAGGTCAGCACAGCTCGCCCCTGGCTGGTTAATTTGCGTGTCAGCTGTTTCAGCTGACACTGTCTTCACAGGTGAGGGGTTTCTGGTTGTCATGGTTCCATTAGCATAAGTGCTTTGCTGACTCAAGCGTCCCCTTGTCATATAAAGTGCCAGCGGCAGAGGAGGCAGGGAACCTGAAGAAGTGGTCTCCACGGCTGATGCTCCTCTTCTGCTGAGCCTTCGGGGAGGCCGGGAAACTGCCTCACTCCATCATTCTTCTGGAAGCACAGCGTCAGTGCGTGCTCCAGTGTGTTCCGCCTTCCATCTTCTCCCTCCTCACATCGCCCATTGACGTAGCCACTCTCTCTTCCCGCCTCCGCTTCTCTGCTCTGCTGACTCAACGTTCCTCCTCTGGTCTCGCAGCTGCTTGTCACATCTCTTTCTGTCCTCCGACTTACTTCCTGATGCTCGGGGAGCTTTGTGCTGCGTCACTCCTCATCGCGTGGTGTACCATCTCACCTTTTCGTTGTTGGAGGATCATTTGGGCAGACGGGCTGGCTCCACCCTGTAGAACTCACTGATTCCTCATGCCACAGGCTTGTCACATTTCTGTGTGCCAGCAAATTCCAACTTGGGGCGTCCTTGTTTCCTCCTGTGCAGACTAAGGACAAGTAGCTCAACATTCTTTAGAACCAAAACAGTAGCAGTGGCCCTTGAGTAAGCGTTACAGCCGATTTGCACCACAGTTGAGTGTGTCTCGCATGGTCTGTTCTTAGAAGGTGTGGGATGCCCATAACACAAAAGCACAAGTGCGCTCTGACTCTGCGTGTTAAAATGCTGCTACAAGGAAGAGTCATTAAATAAAACTGGACCTAGATTAAAATCCCTGCCTGCAGCCTTTTTTCCTTGTAGTGGGAGTTCGTTTAACCACTGCCAGTCAATTTGAAATAAACAGTAGCCGAGTGTTTCAAGGTGAGTCTTGCTGCTAGAACAGCTGGATGAAATTCATAGGTCTCTTCATGGGCCCCCAACAGGCCAAGGCACAGGGAGGCTGGCTTCCTAGGACCAGTCACCGTAGGCAAATAGATCCTTCAAGAGGGCCGAGATGGTGGGATCCACTGGGTGGGAATACGACACGTGGCCTGTGCAAGCTGCCTGCCGTATGCTCCAGCTCAATTCTGAAGGTGCTCTGTCAACACCCATCTCACAGCATTGCCATCTTTTGATTATGATTTGATATCTTCCCATTACTGTCATCACTGATCATTCATGCTGAATTCTTTACATACTATTTTAAGTTATTCTCCATGAGCAAAACATAAATGAGCACTCAGGAGTTGCCCCTTGTCTGCTATGTTTAGCTTGAATCTGTTGAGAAGCGTGTTTGTGGGAAATCACCCTGGGAGGTGCTGTTGCTCTGAGTAACGTTGTCTTTCTCTTTCTCGGCTCTGAAGGAACTACCTTGTTCCGCACTAGCCCCAACCCTAGAGCCCTGCTTCTCCAGGCCCGAGAGACCAGCACACCGCCGCCCTCCGTCCCGCTGGGCCCCACATCCCCCCACGGCCTCACTGGCTCAGTCGCCCGGAGAACCCAATTCCGTAGAGGAGCTCGGCGATGGGGAGCCGCCCTGGGAGAAGCTCCACCCGTGAGGATGCAAGTTTGCACGGATTATCCTGGAATAATTCACTGTAATTTGCATAATCACACCATCGGCATCAACCAAACTCCACCCAAAAGAAGAGATCTCGTTTCCCCAAGGTCAAAGAATGTTTTTAAAAACACACACAGCTGCTGAATGTTCAACCTGTGAACCTGAGATGTTTCTAGAATGAAACAGTAAATGTGCCTGTAATAACTTAATTTTTTTCATAGCTCAGAAAACTATTTTTGTCTCCATCTTTTTTACACACAGTATATTAAACAAAAAAAGGTAAATAAGATATAAATAGATTTAAAAAATAAAAGTTTTAAAGATGTACATTTTAAGAGATTCTGAACACCCTTGCTCTCAGTACTGACTGCCTCTCTGTTAAATTTGCACTGTTACTTATGAGTTTGGTTTATTTCCACGTTGAATTTGAGTGTTTTAAGTTAATTTTATTTTGTCAGCGTTCTTACTTTTTAAGAATTTTTGAAGTGCTTCAGACTGTCTGATTCAGTGAACTTTTTGTAGTGAAAAAGCCATGAAGCCAGTAGACAAGACAGATGTCCTATATCCTGAAGGGGACGCTCGTCAGCATTTTTGCAAAGGTACAGAGTCCTCAGCCGGGCTTACCAGATGCGCTGTAAAATCCACACGCTCTGCGCAACCTGCACGTCTTCGGGTTCGAAGCACTTGGGTGCATGTACATACTGCTGCTGTGGTCTCACCATCGCCACGTGTGAGTCGTCTGTCACAATGTAGTACCTTGTGAATTCCCTCATACTGTACTTTGATTGTCCTCTTGCATTGATGATACAACAGCAACGGCATTTTTAAATTATTGTTAAAAGATTAACTGGCAATATACAGTGTTTACTCAAAATTTTCTTGTTTAAGGAAAAACTGCAAAAAGTCACGAAGATACCAAATTGAAACAAAGGATGGTGCCTCGGAGTCTGTATGAGACGATGATGAAGTAGGAAATAAAGCCTTTACAAGATGGCAGTCTGTCCTGGATCTCGTGTTTCACATGCCCTCCATCTTTTCCTAAGGAGTCAAGCGGAAAAGTTGCCCGCAGTCAGGGGAAGCCGGGGAAGGGGGTCATGTAAAGAGGCAGCAGCTGCCGACGGATCTAACTGGGAGCACACCGTGCATGTGGGACGGTGTTGCAGGTCCACCGTACGTGTAAGAGCATCCTGGGATAGATAAAAAGGCAAATTCATTCTTGTTGGAAACAAAATGGGTTGCCATGGGGGTGTGAGGAAACTGGTCGTCCACAGGTCAGAATGTGTCCGGCTCTCCCCTCTCCCGTCCAGAGCAGGCGTCTCCACCCCGATAGTGGGGTGTGGCCCACCCTGTGAGTGTTCAGTAGAGTGGGAGTTCATGAAGAAGTGTGCTGTCACAAGAGCCCAAGGAGAACTATGCCGGCCAGGGCTCCTAGCTGTAATGTGGCGTTAACTCAACAGTTTCCTTCTTATCTAGACGGGCTAATGACATAAGTTCTCTTCCCAGCATTACCCCAGTCTTATCTTTAAACTAAATATTTTCCAAAAAGCAGAAAATAACAACTGTCGGTGAGAATGTAGAATGGTGCAGCCGTTGTGGAAAACAGTGGGACGGTTCCTTAAAAAGTTAAATAGCACTGGTGCCAGCCCAGTGGCATAGCTATTGGGTTCATGCGGTCTGCTTTGGTGGCCTGGGATTTGCCAGTTCGGATCCCCGGTGCGGACCTACCTACCACTCATCAAGCCATGCTGTGGCGACACTCCACATATAAAGCAGAGGAAGATGGGCATGATGTTAGCTCAGGGCCAATCTCTCTCAGCAAAAAAAGGAGGATTGGCAGCAGATGTTAGCTCAGGGCTGATCTCTGTCAGAAAAAAAAAAAAGTTAAACAATTATCCTATGACCCAGCAATTCCAATTCTGGGTATAGGCCCAGAGGAACGGAAAGCTGGGACTTGAACAGATATTTGTACACCTGTGTTCACAGCAGCGTGATTCACAACAGCCAAAAAGTAGAAACAACCCGAGTGAATGGATAAACAAAATGTGCTGTATACATACATGGAGTACCAGTCAGCCTTAACAAGCTAGCAGATTCTGACACATCGTACAATATGGATTATTCCTGAGGACATTATGCTAAGTGAGATAATCCAGTCACAAAAGTAACAAATACTGTATGATTTCACTTATGTGAAGTACCCAGAATAGTCAAATTCAGAGACCAAGTGAAATAATGGTTACCAGGGCTTGGAGAGGGAAGAATTGGGAGTTCGTGTTTAACGGGGACGGAGTTTCTGATTGCGAGGATGAAAAAGTTCTGGAAGCAGTGGTGATGGTTGCACAGCAGTCTGAATGACTCAATGCCACTGAACTCCACGTAAATTTAAAAATGATTAAAATGGTGAACGTTAGGTGTATTTTACCACAATAGCAATTTTTTAATGAAAAAATTATTCCGCTTAACCGCCCTAGACATAGCTGTAAATAAACTGTCAGCAAGTCAACAGATACTTCTTTTGTGCCTGCCCGGGGCCCACAGTAAATGCTGGGAGGGGCATTAGCATTCTTTCAGTGGGAAGCAAGCAGCCAGCAGCAAGGAGGGAGGTTGTCGGCCCTCATCACTGCGAAAGTGCTCGTGTCTAGGGCAGTTACAATCCAGAGCCTCAAAGAAAGCCTTCAGGACCCTGCTGTCTCCTGGCTCTGCTCTCTGTGTGGCTTTATTCTCAGACCAGCATCCAAAAGTTGGCAATAGAGGTCCCCAGCAGCATCTGTTAGTTTAGCAATTCCTAGAGAAAGAGGATGTCTTACCAGTAGCTGCAGCACAAGCCCCAGGACGATGAGTCTCACGGGTCTGCTTTAATTCACCTCTGGCTCCGAGCCAATCACTGACAGATTGACCAGCGGCGGAAGGCCAGGGAGCAGTGGGAATAGAGGGAAAGGGGCCCAGAAGGCAGTGAAGGCCCTGTGTGACTGGGTTCACCCTAGAATTACAAGGAGAGGTTTTTGTCAGAAAACTTGCCATCTGGGTGAGGGAGATAAATTGTCCAGGCACAAAAACAATGGAATGCAATTATGGTGTGGTTTAAATTCTGAGTAAAGTGGGGCTTGAATTGGTCCTCGAAGGAAGAGCAGGATTTAAATGTGACGGAGGGGGAGGTGGTTGGGGGGGGAACAGTAGGATCAGGGAGTGAGGAGGTGGTAATAAATCCATCTGGCCGGGGCAGTGCCGGGTAATGGGGCTGCGAGCAGAGCCTGCAGGGAGCAAGGCCACATCCTGGGCGCCAGTGCCTTGAAAGCCGGTTTGGAACTTCTCTGACCTTCCGCTTTTCTAATAGTTGGGCACATGTGTTCTTGAGTCCATTTCTTGTGGAACCACTCCAGCTTTTGCAAAGGCAAGACAGCAGTTTGAAATCCTTTCTACACTCCTGTCCAGATGATGCTGAGGCCACTGAGTCACGCCGGCTCTGAGCTGTGGCAGCTACCTAGGAGGACGGCCTGTGGGAAGTGTCTGTGTCTGCCTCCAGGAGCCACCATCACTGCCGTGCCCTTTGCTTTCAGGTCCTAAAGCAAGAGGCAGAGCAGACTCCTCAAGCACAGCCAGCAGCCCCGCCCGCGGCCGCCCGCTCCCCGGCCGAGGCCAGCACCAGCCGCTCTCCGGGCAGTGGCCACACATTCTGCCCTTTCCTTTGTTCTCCTGATGAGAGGGTGACGTGTCCCATTAAGGTTTCCAGTATGACCTGTGCATATTATAACTCTAGTTCTTATTTAGTACATTGATGTCTCACTCTTTTTGTCAAGCTTGCCAGAGTTACGTATATTTATTTTGTTCAAAAGTAACTGAGAAGTACAGCTATCAGTTTCTATTTCTGAATTCATTGGGTTTTTTTTTACATAAAACCATTTTAACCATTTTAAAGTATGTAGTTCAGTAGCTTTTAGTACATTCACAGTCTCATGCGATCATCCCCACCGTGTAGTCCCAGAACATTTTCGTCACCCTCAGAGGAAGTACGCATGAGGCCGTCACTCTCCCCGCACGCGGCACCACGAATCTGTTTTCTGTTCTATGGATTTTCCTACTGAGGATATTTCATATAAATGGGATCACACAATACGTGGCCTTTTGTGGCTTCTTTCACTTGGCATAACATTTTCGAGGTTCATCCATGTTGTAGCGTGTTAACACTTCATTCCTTTTACAGGTGAATAATATTCCACTGTACGGATGTACTGTGTTTTGTTTATCCATTAATCAGTCGATGGTAGTGTGTCTATTTTTAAAACAAAAGAAAATACTTTCATTACCTTAAACTCCCTTGAGCATTCCCCAAAAGGAGGCAGTCCACAGGGAGCCATCGGGACAGGCCCCAGCCAGTTCCCAAGGCCAGGCCCTCTGGCATCTTCAACTCTCACGCATAGCTGGGCTCACGAGGCCACCAGAAGGTACCATACTTGTGCTTTTCTGTGATTTGCATTTAGTCCTTTCGGCCTCGTTCTTCAAACGCAACATGCATTGGAAACCAGTACAGCAAGAAATCAGGTTGAGTCATATGTGAGCTGGCGGTTTGAATGAATTTGATGACACTGGGTCTTTAATACACTGTGGGTGACTAGAATCAGAGTGGCACTGAGAGTGGAAAAATCTGGATTTGAATCCTAGTTTGAACACTTAAAGTAATGCAACCTTGGGCCATCGCTTTAAGATTCATGTGAAAAATAGCAACAATAATACCTATTTCCCAGGCTTGCGAGGATTAAGGTTTTCTGTGTACACGATGCTATGCTAAGAGTTGCGAACACCAGAGAGGAACAGAAAAGATGAGCTCCCTGCTTTTGCAGAGCTTATAATGTAGTGATAAGAAACACGTAGTAAACAGGTGTAAGTCCATGGAGAGTAACTAAAAGGCTTCCCTGAGGAGATGCTGTTTGTGCTGAGGCCTGGACAAGGAGCAGTTGTCAGCTGGGCAGAGGGAATAGCTGGTGCCAAATCGGGATGAGGAGGTGGGCATGAGCCTGGTGTGTTCCAGGAAGTGAAAGAGGGCCCCTGTGGCCTGAGTGAGGGGGAGGGGGGGAGGGGGAGAGCCCGGGGAGCTTGGGAGAGGCCTCCTGGAAAGAGTTTGAATTTTAAGCTAGATGGAAAAAATCCATTGAAAGATAGGAAGCAAGGGAGCTACTTTTTAGAAGACTGCTGTGATGTAATGATGTGGAGGCTTCCTGATAGACTGTCGCATTGATGCAGAGAAGCCGTGATGGTGGCTTGGACAGTTTGTCTGCTGTTATTGTTAGCTTTACCACCACCAGGCTTGCCACATGCTGCTCATCAAGAACTGGGCTTTAGAATCTGCTGCTGAGCACTCCGCAGGCCCCACTGCCGAACTCCAGAATCTGCCCAAGTTTTTCAGATAAAAGCTGAAGGAAGCCCGTATTTATTCTTCTGCTGTCTCTCAGGCTGGGCCAGCAGGCTTGTCCATGGCCGTGGGCCAGGGAGAACTGTCCCCCCGCTTAGCCCCCCTTGCTTCAGTGCAGAATCACACAGCAAGGTTCTTATTTTGTTTTTAAGGTCCAATCCTCCGAAAGGAAGTTGGCAACTTCTAAGCTATTATCATTTGTAATTTAGTAATGGTGGATTCCTGCTCTTTAAAGTTGTCTTTGTAGGGGGACCACTGAGGGCTCTGGGTGTGGGGATGGTGGGGGAGTGTTGAGGAGGCACCCCTAGTCTAAACCAGTAAGATAGGAACCCAGAGAGTGCCCACTTCGTTTTCCTGCACCAAGTTCTATTAGCTTGAAAGAACTCACTCCATTTCAAAGATAGAAGCTTCTCCACCTTCCCAGAGAGCTAATAAACTTCAACAGGGCTCCAGGAATCCAACCTCATAATCCCCATGGTAACGCTGGAACAAATTCATCACTCATCACCCATCAACCCCGGCCTGCATTGGTCCTCAATCCGTATAATCTTAACTGATTAAAGTAACAAAGCACTCAAGATACTATAATGGAATAGGTGCACCTAAAAATAGCTGGTGGAATTCTAAATTCTTAATTCCAAATTTCTGGAGAGTGATTAAGCAATAGCAATTATCCATAAAAACTGTTGAAACTTGTTGAGTCATTTCACTCAGGGGAATTTACCCCAAATAACTCCAATGAAATCAGTGTAATTTGTAAAACAGACTCATAGCAGCACACATTATGCAGTGCATTTGGAAACAGGCTAAACAAATTATAGTCCGTCCACAAATGTGAATATTGTGCTCTTTCCCCTAAAAACCTTCCTCATGACCAGGATGTGGGCAGGACCTGTAGAAATGCAAACGTAAATGTGAAATATCTGCTCCTACGAGGCTTGTGACCTGGTCAGGAGTGTCCAACCTCCTGGGCTCAAATCCTGCTCCACCACTTTCTAGCCAGACACCCTTGGGAAAGTTACCCACGCCCTCTGAGCTGCAGTTTTCTCCTGTGCAAAATAAGGAGAGTAATGGTCATCCCGTGAGAGGTAGATTATGAGGATTAAGGAAGATAACACTTGTTAAGCACTTAAAATAGTGCTTGGCACTAAGTTTTGTTAAATGATTATATAAATGTCATTATAATATAATGACAGCACAAGTGTTATAATAGTATATGTAAGTGTAGAATGAGCACATAAAAGGGATTATTTCTGCCTGGGAGGATGGTCTGCTCATGTGGACCTGTTTGGTAAGGGTCTTGAAGGATGATTAAGGTTCCTCCCGGTAGAAATGGTGAGGCAAGAGAGAGAGTGAGAAAAGAGAACTTCCTAGGTGATGCGTGTAATACACCTTTGGGATTTTCCAAGATAGACTAAAAATTATTTTCAATGACTTTTGTATATTGAACTCATGTTTTCATCGAATGTGATACCATGCTAAGCTTTATTGGAAAGAAAACCAAAGGGAGAAAAGTGGCTCATCCACCCTGACCCCCAGGACCCTGCCAGCCCTCCCACTATAGTCATCCCACAGAGGGGCCGCCCTAGCAGGAACGCCAGCTGCTCCTCCCTGGGCACCCCACCTTCTATGGCGGTTTGTAGGAAGCATCACTTTTACTCTTGGTCCTAGTGACACCAGCAGCCTCATCTACACTGTCTCCTGGGTTCCTGTCTCTTTACTTGTGAGTTAGACTCTGGGCAGGCGCCAGTGTTCTCAAGGTCATACTATAAAAGTGAGATAAACATGAATGTTGTTGTGTTAGTCATTAGAGCTGTTCATGAATATTCTGCCTGCTCCTGAGCACATCATAAAGTCATACTTTCCCCTACTCCTTCGAAGTTGGGTGTGGCTCTTCACCAATGAAATGTGAACACAAGCCACCTGTCACTTCCTGCTGAAAGTTTTAAGAGCCAATATGACACACCACTCACCATGTTCTTTTCTGCCTTGGCAGTTGTGGAAGCGTGTGTCCATCCCCCTGGGGCCATGAGTGACTGTCATACACAGACACACTTTAAATATGTAGTGTGAGGGACAAATAAGTCCATGTTGTGTTGAGCCCCGGACAATTGGGAATTGTTCATTAATGCAGCGTAACTTAGCCCATCCTGACTGAAACAGCTGTCAGTGGAAATGCGTATATAAATGATGCGAAGAAATCAAAACACAAGATCAGATTTTCACAGCACGTGGAAGTGCTACTTCATGTTAACAAAGAGGTTAAAGAATTTAAAGCTATGCAAAGTTATTATTTTCCTTATTGAATTCTTTGAATTCATAATAAAAGAAGCTTCCAGTTCTTTTAGCTAGGAGGGTAGGTGAAGGTAGATCTGTGCTTACTGTTGAATGACTTGGCTACATGTACAACGCAGGAGATGGGCTAAACGTTCCAATGGTGCCGCTTCCCACCCGTTTCCCTTTCTAGCTGCACTTGTTGGAAAAGTATAGATTGAATTCCTCCTCTGAGCCAGCAAACTGAAACAAAGGTGAACAGCGATTTTCCTAGGGAATTGCTAGTGCAAGTGGGAAGAGACCTTGAGGGCACACTTACCAAGGCTTCGTCTGATACAAAATTTTAATAACACAGCCGTCTCCCAAGGGTGCTTTCCCTGTAACTTAGCACAGTGCTCTCCACCTGTCTGCATTCTAGACTCCCCCAGAATAACTTTAGGCCTTTAAGGCTGTACTCCATTCCAAATAAATCAGACTCTCTTGGGCATGGCCATCAATATATTTTAGACGTTTCCCCGTGGTTCTGTTGTGCAGCCAGGATTCAGAACTGCCAGTAGAGCAGAGTTTCTTAACCTAGTGGGTCCCAAATGTCACTGCACTGGAATCACCTGTGGGGGCTTAAAAAACCGCGATGCCCGCTTCCCGTTCCAGACCTGAGATACTTGGTCTGGGTGAGACCTGGCCATCAGAATTTTTAAAAGAATGAATCCCCATCAGAATTAATTGTGTTATGGGAACCACGTGCTCAACCTAATTTAAGATCTCAAGGTCTAGTCAGACAGACGTGGGCACACATCCCGACTCTACCACACGGTGTGGTTGTGGACATGGTCTGTACTCCCTTACCCTTTCTGGAGGTCGGTTTCTCATTCTGTAAAATGGGAATAATAGTAGCTACCTCAAAGGCGGCTGTGAGGACTGAATGAGAGAGTGAGTTAGCACAGGGCCTGTCACAGGATACTTGCTCCAGAAACACGAGTTAGTATCATCTCATTTAATTCTCTGCTAATCCTGTAAATCAAGGTTATTGTTCTAATCTGGGAGCTAAAGGAACCCAGGATCAGAAAGGTTGTTGGCTGCCTCAAGCTTACACAGTAATAACTGGCAAAGCTGGACTCACCCCAAGGCTTTACAGAGCAGACACCTGCAGCTGCCCCATACCCCATCCATTATCCGCCCTGCCCTGGCTGAGCAAACGGAATGGCCCACATTGTTGAATAGGCCCCCTATGGGACAGCTTCAGGCTGTCAGGTGGACCTGGGCCCGTCTCAGCTCACCTGTTTCTGTCCTGGAGTTTAACAGACTAAATCATGCCTTGAATTTCATTGACTTCAAATCTTTGCAAGGTTGTAAAACAGCCTCAATTGACCTCTTTGACCAGAATCGTTTTCTTGTGTTCTGGAAAAGCAATGTTTACCTACCATTGTTTCTTTTATTAGTATGGTGCCCTTTCTAAAGGGGCCATGGCCTCTTAAGTCCTCACGTAACTCCTGATAAAGAAGGATGAACTTAGGCACTGGGGACACGTTATTTATATTTGCTGCATGGATTATGGAGAAGAAAGAGAAGTTGCCTTAAGGCACTAATGAGCCTTGGAATGTAACGCTTCCACCCAACGTGAAGAAAAGCATAGCGCCGCAGGACTCGAAGAGGCAGCTAGCACCCTCAGATATGACCATGAGTTTGTTTTGTTTACTTAAAATGTGCACTCATCACTAAGAAGCCGTCGTCTGTGCACTGTCCCAGGACTCGCCGTCCCAAACCCCCCGTGTGAGCGAGAGCCCAAACTGTGTCTTTGGTGGGGGGTAGCACCAGGTTGTCTGGCTGAGCAGGGAGGGGGAGACAGGGGCGTTTAGCCCACCTCCTCTCATCTCCCTTTATTTAGATATGAACAATTGACTTTTCACTGCTACGTAAGGTGATGTGAAAACACAGTTTCAAGAACTTTCCTAGTCCCCGTTCAGCTAGAACAAAGCTCCTAGGTTGCTCCTGTATAGGAATCCTAGATCAGCCACAGTTTTGCTAAGGCAGAATTTACTCCCTATGGGCTATGCGCTGCAGGGTTGTAGGGCCACCTGTGCTGGCAATTTTGATGCCCAGGAAAGATTTGCAGAAGGGATTTCTTGGTGAGAAAAGCCACCATTCTCCTGGCCACAGAGGGGACCTCTCCAATCCCTTCTGGCCTTTTTGGCTCCACCTGGATCCTGAAGGAGGTCATTCCCAGACCATACGTACTGGTTAAAGCAAAACCCAAAATAACAAGGCAGGAACATCTTCCCCTTGAGAACACTGTGTCTTCAAAAGTCAAGTCCAAATTGAATTGAATTCTCAGAGCCACTAAAGATCTTGTCTAAATTTACCCTGACCCACTTACAGGAGGAGCAAGAACCAAGCGGACCTGTTTTTTAATGAAATTCGGGACACTACTCAAGGCACAGATGCCCTACCAGTGACCGGTTTGGAGGTTCGATCCAATATTAACTCGCCGCCTGGGAGACCAGACGGGCAGCAAACTGCTTCTGTGGCGGTCAAGGCAAGGGCTGGGTTGGCCCCTGTGCGCAGCAGTGCCAGGAGGGCTGCGGGCGGGACTGTGACACAGGCAAGTGGCTTGGGGATTCACAGGGCGCAACCTGGTTGCCTAGCAACACGGTGTAGACGTCACTCTTAGGAGCATCAGTAGCCACATCTGGTGAGCACATTACTCTGGCACTTTAACAAAACGTAATATGGGTTTTAGTTCATTGCTGCAGGTGGGAGATACAGCAGATGGGATATGTGCGTTGGAGGCTGGAACCTTACCTCTTCCTCAGCATTTAAAATCACCTGCTCTCCTTCTCTGGGGCAGGAGGGCACCCTGTGTGTGCCCGGGCAGGTGGCCCGGACTGCAGGCTGTTGTGCACTCGCCAAGGAAGGCTGGTTTATATTGCTAGCTTCCTCAGCCTGATTCTGCTCTGCCACTTGCAGACGAAGACTAAGGAGTTCATTATATAGTTATGTAATTATTTATTTGTATATATTCAATTGTATATATTTATACAGTAAGTGTATTACATGTGTGTGTGTGTGTGCGTGTATATATATATATATATTTATTTATAACGTGGCTTCAGACACACACGGTTGTGAGCCCCATGAAGGCAAGAGTGTCTTCATTGTAGCCTCACTCCCAGTGCCCTGCACAAATTAGTAGACCCTCAAGAAATGCTTGCTGGATCCAATACTCTCATTTCCATTGTTGTTGTTGTGTGTGTGTGTGTGTGTGTGTGTGAGTGTGTGTTTTGAGGAGTGAATTTAAATTTAGGGAATATAGCCTAGCCCACCTACCTGGAAAGACACTGTGTAGCCTAAACACACACAGGATAATAATACGCACATGGTAATGCTTGTAGCTGCGGTGTGCATACGGATTCGTGGCTTCGCAAAGTGCTTTTATACACATCATTCTTTTGACATGTTTAGGACTCGGGGGCCTGAGTCCAGTGCCTGTTTCCCAGTCGTCACTCTTTCTCCACCCTCTCTACAACTCTCCCTCGCTCAGGTCTTCTGGCCACTTGACGCTCCCCACACCATGAACTGCTCTCCCCGGGAGCCTCTCAGAGGCCCCTCCCCAACCTCAGGTTCCTCTGGGGGGCCTCCAGGAGACTCTGGAGCAGATCCTGAGCTATTTCAGGGGAAGAAGGGAGGGGGAGGAACATCACATCCCCCCTCTGCCTCGAATTTGTATTCCTCCTCTACCTAGACCCCACGATTTTAATTAATAATAAACATGATAACAGTCATTTATTGGGCACCTGACCGTATGCCAAGTATTATCTAATTTACTACAACAATCCTAGACATCTTACAGATGAGGAAACTAGGCTCAGAGAGGTTAGGTCATTTATGGGCAGTAAGAATGGGACCAGCAGTTCACATCCTGAATCATCTGACCCAAAGCCCATGCTCGCAGCCAGCAGCCAACACAGGCTCCTGCACCGTTTATCCTGAGCCCCTGGTTTAGTGCAGAAAGCACCCCGCAGCATTTCTGACTACCTCCAGAAACACATCTTTAGTAGTCTGTTCCTTCCCACTGCACCATTTGGGGGCCATTTGTGAAATGAAGTCTTGTGTCATTTGTCCATTCACTCAGCACACACAGGGTGAGCACTCACTCCTACAGGCCCTTCTGCTAGACTCTGGACGAGAGTCAGATAAAACCTGGTTCCTGCCCTCAAGAGAAGGAGACACACACGTGAGCAAATGCTTACAGAACAGCATGCTAGACAAGACGGAAGCAGACCCGAGTGCCGTGGGCACCGGGGAGGTGTGGCCGCTCTGCTGGAGGTGACGTCACAGAGCAGACGAGAAGCTCAACCCTCTGTGGTCATCTTCTAATAAGACTAAGTCCCACAGGTGGTATATAAGGGCTTCGTACCCAGAGACCCTATAAACAGACACTTTCTTAGTCCTGAGAAGACAAGTCCGTCCCAGTCTCCCCATAGTGGGCCTTTTCATTCAGTCGTTCAGCAAATATTTGACCTCTGTTATGTGCTTGGCACTCTGCTGGGGCTGGACATATGGCAGGAGCCAGACCAGACCAGGTTCCTGCCCTCACAGAGCTGACAGCTTTGTTACCAGACCTATCACTGAGAAACTGCCCAGCCAGGCATTTGCTACAGTATCAACACACACTAAGATTTATCGCGGTGCAATCTGAAAGTGCTGGAACGCACACAGTTGTGAACGAAGCTAGTTTGGACCGGAGCTGGTACACCAGATGCCGAGCGTGGTTGAGGACAGAGACCTGCCAGTGTCTGCGGTAGCTTGGGGCCAAAAGCGTTAATGTGCTGACGTTTGTCAAGTACTGTGCTTCTGCAAGATGACATTTTGTCAAAAATAGGTGATCCACAGGAATAAGCCCTTTTCTCAAAAATTCCAGGAAATATGTACATATTTCCTTCCTGTCTTGATCACTACCCTCCAATGTCCATTCTTCTATTACATGTGCAGCTTAAGCCATCATGAAGAGTTTATGATTACTGGATAACCAATGAACAGGGCTTGGACTAGGTGTGTTTCAAGTCCTGACTGTGAAAGTGGCAAACAGCCATTGGTGATTAGGTAAATAGTAACTAAAGTTTTGTTCCTTTTTCCAATTACTCATAAAAGCTTTTAGTTTTTCACCTGCCCATTGTTATCTGTGCTGCTTAGGCAATACGCTGTCTGATTCCCACTAGATTCCTGGCACCTGGCTCACCATGGTAATGGGTGTTTGAGTGGTTTTTCAGGAATTAGAACCCCTTGTCCACTTCAGGCCGTTTGAGACCACCAACCCATCAATGGGGCCTGCAAAGATGCCTGATAGGCGACCTTTTGACTTCAAGAGACTAAAAACTCCACCCTCGGGTCATGCTAACACCGCCGTTTTGTGAACATGCGTCCTATGAAGAGGCATAAAGTCTCACTACGCTTGCGCAAATGGTCAGTTACCTCACCTTTCCTTGCCTCCAAGCATCTATCTCCACCCTTCAGACCACCTTGCCCCCACCCCATAAATGTCCCTGAGTCCCCATTTCCAGGGAGGCGGATTTGAGACTCGTTCTCCCATTTCCTCGCATGGCTGCCTTGTGATTAAACCTCTCTCTGCTGCAACCTCATCGTCTTGGTGTTTGGCTTTCCAGGCAATGGGCAAAAATGAACCTGGTTCGGTAACGTGTTGTAAGCTACTGTTGGACTCTGATAACTCTAGACCCCTATCTTGCCTGCCAAACCCGATGATAGAGATGTTCCATGTCTCTGTTTCAATTCCTGGTTTAGTTCTTATTAAAAAATTATGTCATCAATACTTCAATGTTATTAATAGTGAATAATAGTATCAATTATTAATATAATTAATATCAATATTTATTATTATTATTACTCGTTTCTTCCTGTTTGTCTGTTCATATCTCTCTCCACCCATACATCCATCCATCCGTCTATCCTCTTTTCATTTCATGCTCTTGTTCATGCCAGGGCACAGGTTATTAAGAGAGCCCCCGTGCCTCTCCCACCTCAGAATAAGAGATGATTTTGCAGAAAAAGGAAGGAGAAGCTTGCAGTGGGGAAGCTTGTATGAGCAATAAAAGAACATTGATGTGGCCTGTGAGAAGATATTTCTGAATAGCCCTGTCTGATAAGAGATCCATGGATCCCACAGGGGACGAGCCCCTTGGTAACCTGCACCTGGGTGTTAGCAGTCATCACCCAACTAAAATGCCTTCCAGAGATCATGTCACCTCAAAGCCACACTTCCCTCCTGAGTGGGACGGCCCAACTCACGGGAGGGCATAGCTCTGGGCCAGGTGGGCTGCCCTACACCACGCAGGCAGGGCACACCCTCTCCTCCCTCCAAGGCATTCCTGTTTGTGGGCCGTGCACCAGGATCTCCTGGGGCAAGGAGCCATGCTGTTTTATACCCCTTGCTCTTCCTCATATGCATGAAGTCCCAAAGACAGAGCAGTGACTACAGTTCATGCAGGCCTCTACCCATTCTGTTAGTCCTAACACGCGGAACACAAGGTCAACAACAATCCTACTTCCCTTTCAACTTCTGATCACACACTCTTACTAAATTACCCCAGGAAGCTTGCGTGCATTGGGCCTCTGTCTTACAGTGCCTGTACGTAGTCTCCCTTTTCAATAAGTCCAGTGAACTCTATTATTTTGTGGTTGTGTTTTCAGTGCAAAGTCTAGTTACATGTCCATACTGTAGTCAAGATTCTTTCACTCAGTCAGTCAATCGGCATATATTTATTAATCATCTACTACATCCCAGTCTTCTATCCAGGGATATGGAGATGAGTAAGTAGAGACTCTGTCTCGAGGAACCCCTCAGAGTCCTATGGAAGAGAAAGGCATAGTTGCACTTCCCTATGGCACAGAGTACTACGGAGGCACAGAGGATGGTGGGCCTAATTGTACCTTGGGGTTGGCTAATGCAAACAAAAGTGAGCCCCACAAAACAGAGCTGTCTCAATTTAGTCCTCTTTGGGGATAAGACTCTTGACTCAAATAGGACCCTTCTAATTCATTATTTCTAGATATTATAAAAAATAGCTAGGCTCTTTAATTCAGAAAGTTATGAAGATGGCAAAAGGATTTATTGAGACAGGCTGAACTCATACCCAAATTAACAAGTATCACAACATAGCATCCATAGGAGAGTCAGTCGTAAACACTGGCTGTGATCACAGCCTCAGCACGAAGGAGGTGGTGACGCCTCCTGACCAGTGTGGCCAGGGCTGGGTCCAGTCTCATCTAGCTCTCTGCAGTGTTTCTCTGTCTGGGCTGCCAGCTTTCAGATTCCTTGGAGCCTTCTGCTGATGCAACTACCCAAAGCACCGTCTTTATCCATTGGTCTCCTTAAATGGGCCCTTCAATGGCCTCTACTAGACGCTGTCTGCAAGGCTGCACCCACCCCCTGCTGAACCGTAGCGCTCTGCTTGGTGCCGTTGCTCCGTCTGCAGGATGAGTGCTCTTGGTAGACTTGTCCTCTGGACTGTGGCTGCGGCTGTGAGAGAAGCGGCACTCTCCCTTGGAGTCTGACCTGCAGACAGATCCCCCGATGCACAGATGCAAGGGCAGCGGGACAATTTCCGTGTACCCTAGGGGTTAATAGGACGCCACATAACCCTGAGCCACTTCATGATGTATATTGCATGGGCTCCAGAGGCTAGAAAGACAGTGTGGTTAGCAAAGAAAATAATACCAAGAGAGAATCTGGAAGAAACAAGATTGAGGTTTCAAGATTGAGATGCAAACATAATGGAGAAAAGAGAGCTATAAATATCAGGCTTGAGATTGGCTCTGAAGGGCAGAAAACCCAAAAGAACAGTGCCTTAAATGAGATTGAGGCTTATTTTTCTCCCATGGAAACACAGGCAATACGGAGCTGGTATGGAGTGCCATAATCATAAGGAACCCAGGTTGCTTCTATAATGTAGCTCTGTCACCCTCAACATGACAGCTTCTAACTCATGGTCCAAAATGGCTACTCAAGCCCCAGTCATCACATCCTTATTCCACCCAGCAAGAAGGAAGAAGGAGTAAAGGATGGATTGCTTCTTTACGATGAGGACAATTCTTAGATGTTGCATATATCACCTCTGCTTATATCTCATTGAACTCGTACTTACATCACCACACCTAGCTGGAAGGGATACTAGAAAATATGGGCTATATTATGAACAGCTTGTGCCCTTCAATGGCAATTGAAGGCTTCTAGCAGTCTCTGCAAATGACCTGAGTAAAACACTGAAGCTTGAAATCTCAGAGATGGAGCACTTCAGGTGATAACGCAATGAAGAATGAGACCCCAGGAATAGGAGGTTGAAAGGCAGTCACAGTGAGGGTCTGTGACATACTGACGTAGGGACAGCGAGGCTTATCTATAGGATGGATCATTAGCAATGTAGAAGATGAAGCCACACAGACTGGCTGAAGGAGATGGGGTGGATTCTGAGGCCACGGATGAAATCCTAGCTGTACGCAGACCTTGCAGCTGTGTGGACTGTTGCTAAGTTTGTTGATTATTTCATCTAATTGTCTCACTAGACATCTGTGCACCTGAAGGAGCCAGGAGCCTTCCCTCTGCCTCCCTGGATTCCCCGCAGCACGGAGACACTGGGCACGATAAGCAGGAGCGGGCGGACAATCCCACATGCTGCCGGGCCCAGAAGACGGCCAGACATGTCCTCTTTCCCACAAAGCCCGCGCCGACGCAGCATTAGTAAAGCGACAACACTCTTTCTGTTCTGGTGCAGCTTTTTGATTAACTGGCCAGCTTCACAAGCCACCCATTTGTTCTCTGAAAATTGAAAATAGTTCAATGGAAAAAATACATAAAATGAGAAAAACGAAGGAAGTTTTGTGTGTTGTGTTGCTATAATAGACTGAGAATAGGCCCAAGAGTTATGGCGCAGCATCTGTTGCCAAAAGACCCAAAGAAGGGGCTTCACTTCCTATATTCTTTCCTGATAATAAAGAGAAGGACAGGGCAACTTCTTTGTCCTTCCCGTGACAATGAAAAGCAAACCTCCTGCCTTCTGCATAGATTGTGCACTTAGAAGGCAGCAGCTAAGCAGCTTGGAGGTACCGAGGCGTGGGCTCCGTGTATGGCTGCCCCTTGACTCCACAGGAGTGGATGGTGCCCAGGCAGGGGGCTCGCTCTGACCGGCTCCTCTCTTCCTCCAGCTGGATGCCTTCACCCCTCACACAAGTGGCTTTTATCTGCTGGATGGTAGGGTCAGGAAGACAAGCAGATGCGGTCTGGCCCGCCGAGACGGAGCAGAACTCTGAAATGGCCTCTTGCAAATCTGAACAGATTCTAAAGCGAGTGAGGTCCAGGTCTAACTTGAGACTAATGCAGAGAGTGAAAAAGAGCCTCTCAGTGTTTCTGCCGTGCTGAAGATTGCCATCTTCTCCCTTCAGCCCCTTGATCCGGAAGCCGCTGCTCCTTCCTTCTTTTTTGATGTGAGAATTGTAAGCGTATGTATCAAGGTAATACGGGCAACAAGAAAAAAATTCTTAAATTATCTTGTGCTTACACTCCAAAGCAAACTGTTTATTTTTTTTTGAACTCCAAAATATAGATGATAACAAAGAATAATATAACAATGCTCACATATCCACTATTCAAAATGAATAGTTAACATTTATATATTTATAAATGACAATTGATTCTCGTTATCTGTGGTAGCTACGTTCTGCAAAGTTGCCTCAAATCTTTACTTAGCCAACCCTGAATCACTGCTCCCAGGTGAAATGTGGTTGGGTTCCTGGGTGCCCCTGCTGTGTGTATCCGTAAACAGAAGGTGGTATGGTTCTGTAGGGTTTATACATTTTTTACATAAATGATATCATACTGTTCCAACGTTCTGCAATTTGCTTTATCTACTTAATCGTATGTTTTCAAGATCTATTTACATGGAAACAGATCTAATGCATTCATTGAAACTTTGGTATAGTGATTCCAGACTCAGTAATTAGATGACATCAGTCTTCAAGGGTTTTAGGCACTTCCAATGAAGAGCTATTATTCATCCTACTCTAGAAGAGTTCTCTTAAAAAAACAAATCTGGTCATATTATTATTCCTTAGTGTAAAACTCTCTTGAGCGTATGATATAGAATATAACCAAAACTCCTCAGCACATCAAGGTCATCTTGAATCTGCCCCAGGACCATTTCTCTGACGTCATCCCCCATCACTCAACCCCATGAGATCCATGCTGTGATCTGGCCCTTACAAATACTAATGGCTTTGCCAGGTGGGTTATTCCCTTCTTTCTTTGTCTGGCAAAGTCCCAGACAAAACCCAACTCAAATTCATCTCCAGAGGCAGATTTACTGTGAAGCCAATGAAATTGAAGCTTCAGATCTTACATTTGCATAGGCCTCTACTAAGACCAAGGGAGGGGTTCTAGCAATGTGTTCACACCGACATCTGTTATTTTTGTAAAATTGCTGGGTAAAGATAATTTTTGTTAAAGGGCTATCCACATTGTATAACCTGCAGACCCTCCAAGCCTGGACCTGTCCCTGATCACTGCCCCTGTGAAGCTTTCCGTGAGCCCTGCAGGGAAGCCCTCTGGAGTCCTGTGGCACTTGATCCTATGTCTCGTGCTTCATGCATTGCAGTATGGCTTATCAGCTCCCCTCTGGTTTGACAGGTCATACGAAGATTTCTGTTCATATGTGTGTCTCCATAGTAAGTATTCAGCAACCGTTTGTTAAATGTACATTAATGGTGGAAATGTAAACAGAGATTTGAGTATTTATTTGTTGATTGTTCTACCATTTTCAAGTCAAATAGAAATGAGACGGAGAGTTTAAATAGGGAAGGATACAATACCAGGTGCCTGTAATCTGGGAATAGTTCATGTTTCAGGTAGTGGGGGTGGTTTCATTTAAAAACAAAGGGAAAAATACAGGGCACCTAAAATGGGAGACAGAGAAAAAATAGGCGTTTAGTTACAATTGGGTGGATTACATTTGAGACAGCAGCTAATCAGCGCCCTAGCACACGCTGTTTTTTCTCTGGGAAGCCTTCCCAGTCAGCTCTCACTCATCCTTCAAGAACCAGCTCCGCCACGACTTCCCTGCAGCCGTCCCTGAGCTCTCCCTTCCTACTGCCTCTGACTCCGTTCCCCCCTCAGCTCTGCAACAAGTACCCCTACGAAAGGGCGTTCTTTTACTGACTTTAGACATCTGAGTCATGACTGAACTGTGCGTATATAGAGGAACTCTTCTTTACATTTTCATCTGATAATCTTGACTTTTCCAACATTAACTCCTAGCAGAAAATTTTAGTGTTTCATATTTCAAGTCATCCTTTTTTCCCATGTACCCAAGACTGAGCTATGTTTTGGAAAAATATGGCTTTGTTCTGCTGGTAAGAGGCAAGGAGGCAGGCGAAAGCAAAAGGCAGTAACAAAACAGTTGAAAGCCGTTCCCATGGGAAAGAATGTCAATTTGCGAGCAGACACTGCCGCTGTCTCCTGGGTTTCAGTGTCACTTTCTCGCTCTGTGAAGTCGCAGTTAGAACGGGGTGGCGGAGCAGGTGGCTCCCCACCCCTGTGCAGTCACCACTGCGGAGACAGGCTCAGAGGGACTCTGAGGTCATTCCAAATGTAAACTGTGCGTGTAGCAATCAGAAAGTCACTGGGTTAGAGGAGTGAATGAATAGTTGAGCTCACTAAAAGTTAACATTTAGAAAAGACCAGACTTACAAATTTCAGGAGGTAGTGACAGCCTGGAATAAGATGATCCCCTCCCTCCAACTAAAATAACACACTGACTCCAGAATCTGTAAGTTAACCTCCCAGATACCCCACTTTTTTGGACAGAGTGGTCCGACCTCACTGGCAGGGCATACAGAAACATTATCTGATTTTGGTTCATCTAGCACTTTTTGAGCTCATACCAAGCCAGGCACTGGCTGGGTGCTGGGAATGCAGAGATGTGAAAACCGTCACTGCCCTTGAGCAGCGTATGGTCTGGTGGGGCTGATGAGATAAAGCTGGGGATTGCACAGCATGGGAGTGTGTAACAGCTGTGATGAGGACAGTGGAACCCCAGGGGAGGCCCGCTTGTCTAGGCTTGTGTTCGTGTGGGAGTGTTGTCTCTTAAAGAATCAAGATAACTGGATGGTCTCTGAGAGAGGCCTGGGCTCTGGGGCAGTGAATGTCAGGGAGCTCCAGCAGCTGGCAGCAAACTTGGGGATCAGGGCCAGGACCCCATGAGGACAGCCACTCTCTGACAGCCCACTGTGACTATGGGCATGGAGCTTCTCCACCCAGGACGTTCTCACTAACTTCACCCACCTGGAAATCGCTGCTCCTCTGTGAGACCAGACATTGGCACAAGCTTAACTTCCCAGGGCTGCCCTGAAAGGCCTGGGGAGCTGGCTTCTCTTGTTTCCAGCGATTGTCATGGGGACCAGCAATGAACACCTCCTGTCACAATGGCCACTAGTCTGATGCACTAGATGCCCAGCTAGCAGACAGCAAAGACTGTGTTCTCTCTCCTCCGCACGTGCAGAGCCTGGCACGCAAGTCTTTCAGCAAATGTTTGTTCAAATGAGTGAGCAGAGCCCCACTTTGCTTAGCGAGAGAGCATGGCTTCCAAGCTAACAACAAGAAAAAGCAAGATACTCTAAAAAAATCATCACTTTTCTTGAGCCCATCAGAGTGAGGCCACAAGTGAACATGATTCCAAAAAGTGACCAGCCCGCCCAGGAAAGATGGACACACAGCTGATCCACCTTTGGCAGAGGTGGAGGACCACGTGGCTGCCATGAAAGCAGGTAGGAAGAAAACAGCTAAAATGGTAACACATTCTTAAACGTGGCCTGAGTAGGACAGGTTAGAGGAACTAGAAGCCCAGACACAGGGGTGGTGGTCTGTACTCGCATGCGAGCTCTTTTCCGTGGCCTCTATCAGGCATCAGGAGAAAGATTGGGCTAGGAAGGAGACCCTGCCTTACACTGAGGAAGGACCAGAAGGGCGGAGCACCGCTGCCTCCCCACACAAGCCTAACAGAGCACAAGCCACAGCGGTCCTTGGAGGAGGGGCATGAGCATGGAGAGAGGCCCCTCCATGGCGGGCATGCGAAGACTGACGAGGCCGAAGTGGAGAAGGAGCACCCAGGAGACCCTCTGAGGCCACAGGCCCCACACGAGGCACAAGGTAACAGCAGCCCACTGCTGGACGGAATGAAAATGCACGGTGGAGCGGGTGACCAGAGCAACAACCAACAAAACCCAGCCACCACTGACTCCCTGCACTCCCTACACCCCTCCCTCACCGGCTGACAGAAGTGCCACACCCACCTCGGGTCCCTCAGCAGCTCTCCCCTCTCTGGCTTTCTGTCTTGGGAATTCCAGCTGCCTTGACCTCCCTGAATCCTCTCCTCTGACTCCTCAGCTCAGAGGAACCACCAGCCCATATTTGGGTCCGCCGTGCCGCAGCTTAGAGCCTCTACAGGCGGTCAGCTGAAGCCGTTGTAGGGCTCACCGCACTTGTCTCCCCTCTCAGGGATGACTTTCCTTGCTGCCTGTTGTCCAGTGTCAAAACCATTGTTTCATAGATTTTGTCCGGGCTTCTAGTGTTTTACGGCTCAAAGGTGAATCTGGTCCCCGTTACACCAGCTTGGCCAGAAGCAAAAGTTCATCTGATTTTCAACAAAGATGCTAAAGCCGTACAATAGAGAAAGGAAAGACTTTTCAACAAATGGTGTAGAAGCAACTAGATACTCAAATGGAAAAAATAAACCTCAATGCCTGCCTCCCATCATATGGAAATGGTGCTGGAGATGGGGCATAAACCTAAACGTCAGAGGTAAGGTCGATGTAATAGAAATTTTAAGGGAAAACATACGTCTTTATGACTTGAGACTAGGGAGACATTTCTTAGACAAGAAACATAAAATAGTGACCATAAAAGAAAAAAAAGGATAGATTAGACTTCATCAAAATTAAAAACTTTTGCTTGTCAAGTGACTGTTAAGAAAATGAATAGTGGACTGGCCCCGTGGCACAGTGGTTAAGTGTGCACGTTCTGCTTTGGCGGTCCGGTGTTCGCTGGTTCGGATCCTGGGCGCAGATAATGGCACCACTCGTCAGGCCACGTTGAGGCGGCGTCCCACATCCCACAACTAGAAGGACGTGCAACTAAGATATACATTGTGTACAGGGGGTTTGGGGAGATATAGCAGAAAAAAAAAAAGATTGGCAACAGTTGTTAGCCCAGGTGCCAATCTTTAAAAAAAAAAAAAAAATTAAAAACTTTTGCGTGTCAAGTGACTGTTAAGAAAATGAATAGCGGGCTGGCCCAGTGGCATAGTGGTTAAGTGCGCACGTTCTGCTTTGATGGCCTGGGGTTCGCCAGTTCGGATCCCGGGTGCGGGCATGGCACTGCTTGGCATGCCATGCTGTGGTAGGCGTCCCACATATAAAGTAGAGGAAGATGGGCACGGATGTTAACTCAGGGCAAGTCTTCCTCAGCAAAAAGAGGAGGATTAGCAGCAGTTAGCTCAGGGCTAATCTTCCTTAAAAATAAAAAAAAGAAAATGAATAGGCAAGCCATAAACTTAGATAAAATAGTCATAAAATTAAAGATTAGTGTGTAGGATAAATAAAGAATTCCTATAACTCAATAATAAGAAGACAACCCAATTTAAGAATGGTTAAAGAATATGATCAGATACTTTGCAAGGAAGGTAAACAGATGGCCAATAAGCACATGAAAAATTGTTCAATACCGTTAGTCATCAGGGAGATGCAAATAATGAAAACTACAGAAGACGCCACTACAAATCCACTGGGATGGCTAAAATTAAAACACTAATACCAAATGTTGGTGAGGAAGTGAAGCACCTAGAACTCATATATTGGGGAGGAGGGGGAGAGAGGGGCTACAGTGGTATCTGGCAGTTTCTTGGCCCAGCAATTCTATTCTAAGCATTTATCCAAGTGAAATAAAACATATGCCCACAAAAAGACATGAAAGAATGCTCATATTTATAATATGCCAAACTGGAAACTCCCAGGTGTCCATCAATAGGAAGATGGATACACAAACTGCAATATATTCATACAATGCGAACCTCTCAGCAAGAAAAGGAACGAATTACTGAGACACAAAACCACGTGATGAATCTCAAAAACAGCATGCTAGGTGAAAGAGGCCAGACCGAAAAGAGTATGTGCCTCCGTACATACTGGATGATTCCATTTATTTGAAATTCTAGAACAGGCTAAACTACTGTATGAAAAAAAGAGACGTGTCTATCAAGAAAAGGAAAAAAATATGAGATGGGAAGTGTCTCTGGGGAGGGCGGAGCTGGGAACCAGCTGGGAGAGGGCATGAGGCACTCTCTGGGTATGTGAATGCTCTGTACTGGGGTAGGCAGGGGTTTGGGTTACACAGATTTGGGCAGTCATCAGAACTCAACAAACGACAACTTTAAAGATTTTAGCATTGCATTGTAAATTTTACCTCAAAATAAAAAAAAGAAATGCATTAAAAAATGTGAATGTACAAAATGTACAAAAATATAAATGATGGATGGATAGAGGGATGGATGAATAGGTAAATATGTGATAAAACAAAGATAGTAAAATATTGGTAACAAAGTCAACGTAGTTGGTAGATGGGCGGTCACTGTAAACCTCCTTCAACTTTTCTTTATGTCTGAACATTTCATAATATAAATTGATGGAAAATTTTTGTTAAATGAGCCAGGCAAGATGCTAGTCTCAGATAGGCAAGAGACAAGACAAGTTAAATAAGCACAGGAAATAATAGCACCAATAGCCGTCATTTATCGGAAACCTGTGCGAGGCCCCTGATGGAGCACTTCTTAAAATTCAGCTTGTTGGAGCCTCCCAACAAACCCATTTTACAGCTAAGACGCTAAAGCTTGGAGAATTTATGTAACGCATCCAAAGTGCCACCCCACAGTAGTGAGGAGCCGAGCCAGTGTTGATCCCAGGGTTCGTCCTCCATGCTCTCTCTCCTTTGCTGCCTCTGGAGGGGAGGCAGAGCCTGCTTATTCAAGCCAGCATTCATGGTTAGAACAGGGCTGACAGCAACGATGATCTCATGAGTCGTCAAAATATTAGAGGGCTTTCAATTTCTTCCAGTTGGGCAAAGGATGGACTCCAGAGTTGAGGAAGCGCTGTGAGGGCCTGAGGGCCTGCAGGGAGAGCTCGATGAGGGCAGGGACCACAATCTCTCTTGTTTCTGCTGTCACGCCACAGGCACAGTGCCTGGCAAACATAGGCCCTCCATAAATATTTACTGAATGGATGAATAAACGCATACAGAAACAGGAATCCAGGCAGGGCACTTAAATTCACAAGCAGGAATGTGACTCATGAATGGGAAAAAATCATCTTTCTAGGTCTATCTTATTCCACTTCAAACTGTACTTCTTTTGAGCTTCCCCAAAGAATGTAACTTTTTTTGAGTGACGTATTCTTGGAAAGGTTTTTTTTCTTTGCTTACACTGGAGGTATCCTTTGCACATGCTAACGTAGACCAGGAAATCTGTAAGAGTTCTGAAACATTCTCAGAATCTTGACTGTGAGGAGATCTTGAGAGGTTGCTTAGGTTAGCAGCTTTCTAAATGGAGGAGGCAAAACTGTCTTTCAATCCCTTTTCTCCCTCTTTCCTGGGGAAACAGCAACGGCTCTAACCTGACAGGAATAACATGAATGAGGACCACGGAAACCTCTTGTACTATTCACAGCCCATGAGGAGAGAGCTGCTGACAGAGCCTTTGAGAGGTTGGGAGGTTGGGGTCCAGGTTCTGGGCATCCCAGTGAAGACAGGTCTACCTGAGCCAACTCTAAGTTTGATTTTCTTAGTGGACTGAAGACAGCGATGTTTGAGGGGCTGGATCATGGAAAAGAATACTTCCCCTAAAGATACACTCAAAATAAGTCCATTTCCATTTCTTCAGTGCTCCCAAACCACTCTTTGAATGAGGTGGGAGACCATTTGCCTTTTGGTACAAGAGGAATGGAGTTCCTTGTGGCATTTAGTTGAGGGCCTCATGGGCTGCATAGATGCTCTTACAGGACTGGAATTTGTCATTGGTTCTTGTGTTGATGTTGCTGTAGAATGCTGTCTCAGTGGTTCTACCCAAATACTGATGATGTGGTGGTGTCTTACTCACATTGTACAAATGAGGAGCTAAGACTCAAATCCATGAAATAATTCATCATTGTCGTCCAGCCGGCACGAGGAAGAACAAGACAAGGGGGCTGGTCTCCACGCCCAGGCGAGGCGTCCTGCCTGCCTGTCAGCGTGTTCTTTTCACCACAATACTCGGATTTCTCTTTTACCCAAATTCAGTTACTAAAGCACACCACCTAATACTACTCATCAGAGAATAGCCTGGGAGTCCCTACTCAGCATTTTAGGTTGCTGTTATTTAGATTCATGACTTCTTTTGGAACTGTCGGGCATTCCCTGAGACCTGATGTCAGGGTGGTGGTTAAGGAGAACATGACCTCTCTCCTGAATATTCCCTGTGAGTCTGGGTGAGATGGAAGATGTAGATGTAGATCCCAACATCTCCACGAAGGTCTGAGTGTGTTTGTAAGAGCCCTCTCTTCTGTCATTTCTCCATCACTCGCTGGGAAGGTAAAGTAAGATCCAGTGAGGCTGAACTGCTGTGAAGAGAGAAGGGAGTCAGTCTGTGATGGGGACAGGCCTATCTTTTCTTTGCCTCCTGCTTCTTCATCACTAACAAGTCAAGATTATGGTGCTGGCCAAGTGGACATCTAAAGCAGGAGAACTCACAGAAGACGAAGTAGCTCTTTAAAAAATTGAATTATCTTGACAAAGTCTGGCAAAGCACATGGAGAGCTGGCTTAAAATGGCAGCCGGGAAAGGATGGAAAAGGACCATAACCTTTTAAAGAACTCAATAGTTGGCAAGTCTTCAATTTCTAATGCTGGGGGATGATAAATTATTCAAATGAAATAATCCTGGCTTCCACTCACCGCAGAACAAGCATACTGCTTCTCCCATCACTAACCCACAGAGGCTTTTACTGTAAGACGCCAACATGAATACATTTCTGCTTTGGATGTTTTCACTGCTTCCTTACCCGGAGATTTCATTTGCTCTTCCGCAGGCTCCAGAAGTGAGCCACTCTTCTGGTCACATCACAGAACAACGTAAAGATCCATTATCTACACACATTCCCTTGTTGTGCTCAGGATTTCAGGCAACAAAGGATTGAATCAGAGCCCCCATCCCCACACAAGACCACTATTCCATTATCTGACCTGCAGACCACTGCTTTCTAAGCTTTTATGTGCACAGGAATTACTCAGGGGTCTTGTTAAAATGCAGATTCTGATTCACTAGGTCTGATTGACTAGAGAGTCTGCCTTTCTAACAAGCTCCCAGGGGACACCAGTGCTGCTGGTCATGGATCACTCTTTGAGTAGCAAGACAACTAGATGGCTATAAAAACCAGCCTCACCCCCAGGGTCCCCCTCCACCAGTCTAACCGGTACATTACATCAATATCACAGCCCTGCTCAAAACCCCTCGGTTGCCTGCTAATAAAATCCAGACTCTTTTACCTGGCATTCAAGGCCCTGCACATATTGATCCTACCTGCTTCTTATCTTTTTTCCATTGCTCTCTTTTCATGATCTGCATCTCAACCAAATGGGACTGTTTGCTGCTTCCTAGACGTGCTCTCACCCAGCCTTCATTCTGTTCTTTCTTCCACCTAGAATGTTCTTGCACAACTCCTTCAAAGTCCAGCTCAAACGCTGCTTCCTCTGTGAAGCCCTACGCAGTTCTCCCAGCCGGACGTCATCCTCTTTCCCCTGCCTCTGACGTCACTTTGTACCGACCTCTCTGAGGGACGTTATCACTGGCTGTCTTGCACCATAGTGTTTGAGGACCATGTCTCTTATCTTGTTTGTACTATTATCTGCTCTACACTTCCTCAGGGAGGTTCTTGCTTGATTTATGCTTGTAGCTTATAGACACTTAGCACAATACTTTGTACACTTGGACATAATTGTAAGTGTGTGTTTATTAGTTAATTTCATTGGTGTATAATTTAAATCAGTAAAATGTGTAGATTTCATTGAGTTTTACACTCAGGTAACCACCACCCGTTCAAGATAGAGAACGTTCCCATTACCCTAGAATGTTCCCTTTCCAGCCAATCCCCACCAATAGTTCCTGTCCCCAGCTCACATTTCTCCCGCCCTAGAATTGATTTCTCTCTTCTTGAGCTTCATATAAATGGAATCATACCATATGTACTCCTTTGTCTAGCTTCTTCTACTCAACATAATGTTTTTGAGATTCATCCATGTTGCCACATGTTGGAAATATCTTCTTAAAGAATTCACTATAGGTGGGAATGGAAGCTCTGCTTTACCGCAGTCACACCAGCTGGAGACGTCCCTGAGTCAGTGGCGTTTTGGACTTTCTGTGCTTGCTTCCTGCCTGCTGCCAGATTGTTCACAAAATCACGGAACTCCCTTGAAGCCCTGTTGCTCTTTCTTGCTGGCATTTCCACCTTCTCCACATTGCTTCTCTGCCTCTTAGCTTCCTTCCACAGGAGATAGCTTCTGACGGCTTTCCCCGCCATCTCCCCAAGACCCTGCTGTCCAGCTCCAAGGTTCTGTGCTCCTGGGCAGGGCCTCCATCTGTGGGAGATGTCATCTCCATTCTTTCTTTGCAAATTTGTTTTTCTTCTTTGAGGATGGGGTGGGTCATCTGTTGAGGCTCAGCTACAGTCACTTGTCTGGCAGCCTCTGGGCCCATGTCCGTTCTTTGCCAAGAGGCAAGTGTGACTGGGCCACCGGCGAGGAAGAGGCTGCTGGCCCTGGAGTGCTCTCTGCTAACTGCGTCCTGGGAATTCTCAGGTGATCTCCCCTGATGATGATAGGCCCGCTCCCTCCTGCCAGCCCATGTGACCCAGCGATGGCACTAATGGTGGCAACCCTTCTTGGCTGACAGATTCTCTTGGTCTGGGTCTTGGTGTATGTTCGGGCTTACAGGCTCAGCCACTGCCTCCTCCCATCGCAAGGCCCACAATGGGCTTATTCTCACGCCTTGTATCAACTCTGCTGTGGTCTAGGTCAGAACTGCCACTTTGGGCCTTCGTGTGGTAGGATGAGAAAGAGGCCTAGACTGGACAAGATTAAATCGCTGCTCCAGAAAAGGAGACCCAGGCCTGCACTCCCTGACACTGTGACATCTGGCTGAAATGCAAGGGGAGGAGCCAGGTGTTATCCCCAATGAATTGTCTTAATCTGGGAAGAACAAGGAAAGGAAGCCAGAAGGTTAGCGCTGTTGTTTGGATTTTTTAAAAGTTGTGGTAAAATATACTATCGTAGTCAGCTCGGGCTGCTGGAACAAGTACACCACAGACTGAGGGGCTTAAACAGCAGACATTTATTTCTCACAGTTCCGGAGGCTGGGAAGTCCAAGATCAAGGTCTGGCAGATCCAGCATCTGGTGAGGCTCTCTTCCTGGTTTGCCGACGGCTGTCTTCTCACCGTGTCCTCACGTGGGGAAGAACAGAGAGAGGAGGCAAGCTCTCTCCTGTCTCTTCTTATAAGGGCACTAATCCCATCGTGAGGTGCTCACCCTCTTGACCTAATCACCAAAGGCCCCACCTCCAAACACCATCAAACTGGGGATTAGAGTTTCAGCATATGAATTTGGGGGGGGGGGGTCTCAAATATTCAGTCTGTAGCATAAACATAACATAAAATTTACCACCTTAACCATTTTAAAGAGTGCAGTTTAGTGGTGTTTTGCCCTTTTTGAGTTGTCATTTGCTGAATGCTGTCCAGGGCATATGTAACTAATTGTATGTAGCACTCCCTGATGGAGTCTGTGAAGTAAGTGTCATTATCCCTGTCTCACGAAGCTACGGCCCAGAGAGGGCTGTGCTTACAGACGGCATATGCCAGATCTTGGATTTAACCCTGTCTGTCTGCTCCAGGCTCGTCTCCTGCTGCGCTGTCATTCTGCCTTTCTGTCTGGTTCCTTGAAGGTGATTTCAATGTCTCTGATCTCATATAACCCATCAAAGTGCTTAGAGTGCTGACCACAGAGTCCTTCTGTCTCATCACAGCACTTACGGAAAGGGAGTCAGGAAGGAGATGGTGCCTTTCCTCTCCTTGCCAAGGGGCCAGTCAGCGTTGCGGTCCCCCCGCCCCCCCGCATTGGCCTCTGTTGTGTGACTTGAGATCTGCAGAATATCGACAAGGACTATTAAAAATATTTTCCATTCCAGGGTTGTTACATACCTCAAATTCCTGCCAACAGTTCTCTGAGCTAGAGTTTTGTTAAAGTGCAAAGAATTTAATAAAAGAGAAGACATATGGAGCCGTTATCTCCCATTGACATTGCAGCCATTTTGCGTTATGAATTGCCCAGCCCAAGCCTGCTGGGATGGCCCCAGGGCCAATTATTGCAGAATGAGGAGAAAAAGTAGGGAAGGATCTATAGTTTAGGATTCCACCCAAGAGCCCAGGACCAAATGAGGTACTGTAGTGCAGTATGGATGCCTGGATGGAGTGTAGGGTGAGGGAAAAAAGTTAAAGCAACGAAGATGAAATTTATCTACTTCACAGTTTTGCTGGGCACTTGTGTGGTGGAATGTTAAGAGTAAGAGCTTTGGAATCAGGCAGGACAGGGTTTGCTAGTCACCAGCTCAGTGCCCCTGGGCAAGCTGCTTGAGCTATCTGGATCTCTGTTTCCACTGACCACAAACTGGAGATCTTAATGCCTTCCTTCCAAGGGTCGTGAAGAACAGCCATTCTGTCCATCATGTAGGCAAAGTATCTGGCACGGAGATGGCATGTGGAGGTGTTCAAGAAGTGGCACGTCACACACTGCTCAAACACTCCGTCAGGACGTCTGTGGACACTGGAGATAGGCAAGCACGGCTGATGTCCCGACTCTGTGGTGAGTGAGAGCCTCTGTTTCAGTCGGCTGTGTCTTTGGCTTCCCTACTAGCTCAGGAGGTGGACATATGTGGGATGGAAGGCCCAGCCTCTTAGCATTGGTAGAAACAGTTACAGCCTCTCAGTGTGGAAACTATTGTTATGATTTGGTTTGGTTTCCTCTTGAAAACCAGTGGTGAGAAGACCATGGAAGATCTCTCCCTCAGACTTAGCTGAGGAATGAGCCGGACAATCCAGAGAACCTCAGGAGAGGGACCAGTGCTGGGAAAGGCTAACCACTCCCTGGGTGCAGGAGCGAAGAGTCTTCCCTGAAGAGCCGGCTGTGACCTCTAACTAGTGAACACGTGGAGGTGAATCCAGAGCAAAGGGAAATTAGAATTGAGAAGACATTTTTCAGAGACTCAGGGTTTGGGAGCATCAGAGAAGAGTGAAGGAGGTGGCTTCAAGGTCTGCAGAGACTACCTAGATCCAAGATTGTATTTCAAAAGTGATATGGAAAATTTCCTTCCCCTCTGATAAGGGACCAGGATGTCCCAGAGAAAGAGCAGCCCAGCCCAAGCCCCCAAATTCTAAGCTACATCTGGGGCCAATCTGGGAAGTGTATTCCAGAAGACTGGGGGCACTCCAGCGTCTGATCTCACTCTCTAGTGGAGACGGTGGGGGTGGGTAGGAATAGCCCCTGCTGGGCAGTGGCTTGGCACATGCAGAGGTAGGGGCCAGGCAGGCCCTTCAGTTGCGAACCTGGGCCCCATAGTCCAACAGTCCACGCCGAGAAGTTAATCTAAAAGCAAGCCTCAACAGACAACAATCCAAGAACCAATGAGTTCCAGACATCCAGAAGCAGTTAACCCAGGAGGGAAGCCAAGGTCAAAGCCACATTGCGGTCAGAAAGCCAAGGTACTCTGAGCCAACAGGGCCTAAGGAGGAGCAGGACAAAGGTAGACCAAGAATGATTCTGGAACCTGCAAGCAAGCCAGCTGCCCAGCTGCCTGTGGATCGTGGTAGAGCCATACTCTATGCCTCTTAACTTATGCAAGTGAAACTTTCTGTGATCTGCAGAGTGAGAGAGAATACAACCTACTGGTACCAGCAATACACCTCCTGACCCAGTGGGCATGTGCCTTGGAACGAGCAGTGAGTGGGAGCGAGGACTCTGCTGTTCCTGCGGAAAATCTGTGTCTGGGGCTGCACAGCTTGTGAGCATCTTGCCATCCTGGACGTGATTTTGTTGGTATGGGTTCATATTTTTCATTAAAAGGACCCTAAGTGCAGGCTAACCACTACAACTGACGTTCAGTCCCTGTCCTCCTACCCCCACCCCCAAAAAAGCAGTCGGTTCCAACACAGGAGGGGAAACCAGCTGTGACTGACTCTCTGAGAGCTGTCACTCAATGTAATTTTAGGGTGATAGAAGGATTTTTAAGGCTAATTTTGACTCTGTGCAAATTTTACCATATGTACTGGCCAGGCAACCTAAATCCTGTGGCAGTCCACTCTATATTTTGTTTCTGCAAATGCAGGGAGTGGGTGGCAGATCCCAAAGCTTCACAGCACAGTCAGGCTTGTGACAGGGACACTTAAATCTACCTAGAGCTACACAGAATCTGAAGGACTTGGGGGGAACAAAATCTACCAAAGTCAAAAAATAATGGGTACTACCACACAATGGGCAGGACAGTCTTTCCAACAAATGGTGTTGGAAAAACTGGACATCTACATGCAAAAGAACAAAGTTGGACCTTTGCCTTATACTATTTATAAAGAATAACTCAAAATGGATCAAAGACCTAAACATAAGCACTAAAAGTATTAAACTTTTAGAAGAAAACAGAGGGGGATATCTTCATTACATTGGATTTGGCAGTGATTTTTTGGATGTGACATCAGAAGCACAGGCAACAAAAGAAATAATAGATAAATTATCTTTCATCAAAATTTAAAACTTTTTGCATTAAAGGACACTATCAACAGAGTGAAAAGCACCTCACAGAATGAGAGAAAATATTTGAAAATCATCTATCTGTTAATGGATCAATATCCAGAGCATGTAAAGAACTCCTACAACTCAAAGACAAAAAACCAAAAAACCCAATTAGAAAATGGGCAGAGGACTTGAATAGACATTTCTCCAAAGAAAATATGCAGGTGGCCAATAAGCACATGAAAAGATGCTCAAATGATGAGTCATTAGGGAAATGCAAATCAAAAGCACAATGAGATACCACTTCACACTTATTAGGATGGCTGTCATAAAACAAACAAAATCCCCCAGAAAAATAACAGGTATTGGCAAGGATGTGGAGAAATTGGAACCCTGGTGCTTTGCTGGTGGGAGTGTAAAATGCGGCTGCTGTGGAAAACACTATAGTAGTTCCTCAAAAAATTAAGCAGAATTACCATATGATCCAGCAGTCCTACTTCTGGGTATACACCCAAAAGCATTGAAAGCAAGGGCTCGAAAAGATACCTGTACACTCATGTTCACGGCAGCATTATTCATAATAGCCAAAAGGTGGAAAAAACTGAAATGTCCATCAATGCCTCCACGAATAAACAAAATGTGGTCTATACATACAATGGGATATTATTCAGCCTTAACAAGGAAGGAAATTCTGACACCCGCTGCAACATGCATGAACCTTGGAGACATTATGCTAAGTAAAATAAACCAGTCACAAAAGGACGAATATTGTGTGAATCCACTTATATGAGGGTCTGACAGTAGTCAAATTCACAGAGACAGAAAGTAGAAGGGTGGTTGTCAGGGGCTAGTGAATAGGGGAGAATGAGGAATTAGCGTTTAATGGGGACAGAGTTTCTGTTTGGAAAGGTGAAAAAGTTGTGGGGGCTGGCACATGGCTGAGTGTTTAGGTCTGTGCATTCTGCTTTTGCAGCCCAGGGTTTTGCCGGTTCAGATCCTGGGTGTGGACATGGCATCGCTCGTGAAGCCATGCTGAGGCGGCGTCCCATACAGCACAACCAGAAGGACCTACAACTACAATATGCAACTACTTACTGGGGGGCTTTGGGGAGAAGAAGAAGAAGAAAAAGAAAAAAGAAGATTGGCAACAGATGTTAGCTCAGGTGCGAATCTTGAAAAAAAAAAAAGCTCTGTAGATGGATGGTGGTGATGGTTGCACCATAGTGTGAATGACTAAATACCATTGAACTGTACACTTGAAAATGGTTAAAACAGTAACTTTTATGGTATGTATATTTTATCACAATAATAAAAAAGGAATTGGTACTGTGTAACCAATTCCACCCCCTACCCCCCACCCCCTGCCAGGAAATCTCTGTTCTCTCAGTCACTTGGGTCAAGGGATAAGGCCGCTGCACTGCTCTCTGCCCAGGAGACTGATGCAGAAGCCACACAGGGCTGCCTCGGGGTGACAGACAAACCCTCGACCAGAAGAAGTGGGGAAGGCAGAGGCCACGCAGAGAAGGCGAGACCGACAGGGCCTTTAAGCCTCAGCTCCTGACCCTGACTTCCCCCAGAAGAACTGCTCAACCAAAAAGCTGCTCTTCCAATGGTTCCCATTCCACCAGCCTCGTTCTCCCAACTCCCTCCGCTACTTTCCCAAGTATGCTGCCTCAGACGGTCACAGATGTCAAATTGTCAGCCTCAGATTCTGCCTGGCTTTTTTTCTTCTTCTACTTCTAAGGTCTCTGCTCCTGATTAAGGGCTTGTGTTGAAAGGATTCTAGCACAGCCTGGACCACGCTTTGGGAAGGCAGTCCATTGGTGCTCCTGTCTCAGCACCCATCTCATAAATCACCCAGGGAAGGTCTGGGGCTGCATCCTGGCCAGCAAAAGACGGTGCTAATGGCTTGTGGTCCATCAGCAGTGGAAGGCTTCCAGCCTGTGAAGGGCACAGCAAACTGCTTATCAACCTGCCTTTGCCAGGCAAAGATTCTGGGAATCTTCTTGGTAATTCCCTGAGCGCTCAGGACAGGGTACAGTGGAAAGAAAAACCTTTGCTCTGGGCCCTCTGACTGCTCTGTCCAGTGCTGGATTCCTCATCCTTCCTAGTCCGAAGGAGACAACTCCTAGCAAACAGTCGCCCCGTAAAACCTCTTTCTTGCCTGTTCCTTTAGTAGGACTGTCTGTTAAACAGTCGTCTTTCTGCCAAGACGACAGGCGACTTCTGTCAATTATCTTCACAGCGTATGGGCAGATACAGACTATGCCATGATGCGTGTGGGGTCACCTCGGCATGGTCCAGGGTGGTGGCTCTTGGGAATCCCAGTGAGGATGCGTTATTCTGGAAAATAAGCTTGGTTAGCAAAAATGACTGTGTTCTCCTTGTTAATGAGTGCTGCAGGGAAAAGAATGTACCCAGGACCTACTCAGTGTGTTTCAGTAGTGATGCTCCAGCCACAGAATCCAGTTTCCCTCCAGAGCTTCTCTGTTATCCAGGTAGCAAGATGCTGTTTACTGAGTTGTATTCACTTACGCCTCCCTTTCAGCAGCTGTGATTTGTGCAGATTTTCATCTCTAGTGGTATCAAACGCCAAGATCCCAAAAACGAATGTGGACAATGGCTGGAATTTCCCTATCTTGGCAGCAACTTTGGGGAACAATGACAGAATAGAATGGGAAAAGGGCTGGATTCTGTTCCATCTTAAAACCAACAGCTGACTGGAGCCCTGACTCCTCATTTTGATGTACTCCCAGGTTTGAGTCATTCTGGCACATGCTCCATCTGTCAGGTATAATAATGGGTTTTAATGGTTCGTTTATAGCCCCGGGATGAAAGCCCAGCTGCATAACTTGATGTTGAGTTAAGGCATGCCCGCAATAGAGAGACTGCTCTCCTCCGTGGAAACTGAAGCGTAGATGAGCTCATGGCGAGTCCTGTCTTCAGATCTGCTGTTAAAAGAGAAAAAAGCTCTTCTCCCATTTGTTCTTTTAATAGCTTCATCTCTATTATAAGTGATCTTCCCACCTCCAGAAACTCAGCATTAAAATATCATTGAAATGCACCACAAACAGTGCAAATATTTTTTTCAGAGTGATCTTGATTATGAGCAGGGTAATATAGCAGCAACAAACACCCCTCCTAATACTAACTAAAAATATTTTAAATAGCTTTCGCACTATTCCATCCCAGGGTCTCTCACCCCTCCCGTCTGAAATGCAAAGCAGAATTTTTAATACTTTGAACTCTATGATTCAGACATACCTGGATTCATCCAAGCTCTGGAAGTTACTGTGGGGTGTGGCAGTTATAAAACATGGCATCAAAATTTTAACACTCCTCTCATCAAAAGTTGAGGTCTATGGCTCCTACTCTTGAATCTAGGCTTCGTGACTGCTTGAGCAAGAAAATGCAACAGAATTAGTAGTACTGGTTTCTAGTCCCAGGCCCTAAGGAACCAACAGCTTTTACTTTCTGTCTCTTGGGATGCTCCCCCTTCTTGGAACTCTGTCACCAGGCTGTGAGGAAACTCAACGGCGCATGGAGAAGCTCATGAAGAGAACCCAAGTTCTCAGGCCCGTGGACTCAGCTGAGCTCCCAGAAGATAGCTGGCCCTGTGAGTGAGCCATCTCGGAAGCGGTCGTCTAGCCCCCAGGCTACTATGAATAACACTGCTGTGAACATTCGTGTGCAAGTTTCTGTGTAGACGTATGTTTTCATTTCTCTTGGGTATGTACCTACGAGTAGAATTGCTAGGTCATATGGTAACTCTATGTTTGGCCATTTGAGGAACTGCCAACCTGTTTGCTACAGCAGCTGCACCATTTTACATTCCCACTGGCAATGTATGAGGGTTCCAATTCTCCATATCTTTGCCAACACTTTTTATTTTCTGTCTTTGTGATTATAGCTATCTTACTGTGAAGTGGTATCTCATTGTGGTACTGACTTGCGTTTCCCTGATGGCTAATGAAGTTGAGCATATTACATGTGCTTATTGACCATTTGCGTACCTCCTTTGGAGAGTGTTTACTCAAATCCTTTGCCCATTTTTAAATTGGGTTATATGTCTTTTTATTATTGAGCTGGAACAGTTGTTTATATATTCTAGATATCAATCATTTGTCAGATATATGATTTACAAATATTTTCTCCCATTCTGTGGGTTGCATTTTTTTACTTTTTTGATGGTGTCCTTTGAACCATAAAACTTTTTAATTTTGATAAAGTCCAATTTATCTATGTTTTTTTGGTTGCTTATACTTTAGGTGTCATATCTAAGAAACCATTGTCTAATCCAAATTCACAAAGATTTACACCTGTATTTTTTCCAAGAGTGCTACAGTTTTAGTTTAAGTCTTTGATCCATTTTGGGTTAATTGTTATATGTGGTGTAAGGTAGGGCATCCAATTTCCTTTGTTTTACATGTGACTATCCAGTTATCCAAGAACCATTTGTTGAAAAGATTATTCTTTTCCCAACTGAATGGTCTTGGCGTACGTTGAAACCCAATTAACAGCAAATGTGAAGGTTTATTTCTGGACTCCCAATTCTGAATTCTCAATTCAGTTGACCTATGTGTCTGCCTTTATGCCAATAATACACTGTCTTGTTTCCTGTAGCTTTATAGTGAGTTTTGATTTCAGGAAGTATGAGTCCTGTAACTTTGTTCTTCTTTTTCAGGATTATTTTAGCTATTCTGAGTCCCTTGCATGTCCACATGAATTTTAGGACCATTTGGTCAACATCTGCAAAGAACACAGCTAGAATTTTGATGGGGATGGCATTGAATGACTCTGTGTATCACTTTGGGAACTGTTGCCATCTTGACGATATTTAGTCTTCTGACCCTTGAACCTGAGATACCTTTCCATTTATTTAGGTCTTCCTTAATTTCTTTCAATAAATTTTTGTTTTATTTTAAATATTGGCACTTGAGCTAACATCTGTGCCAGTCTTCTTTCTTCTTTCTTCTTCTTCCTCTTTTCCCCCTCCACCGCCTCCTCCTCATTCTCCCCAAGGTCCCCAGTACATAGTTGTATATTCTAGTTGTGAGTGCCTCTGGTTGTGCTATGTGGGATGCCGCCTCAGCATGGCCTGATGAGTGATGCCATGTCTGTGCCCGGGATCCGAACTGGTGAAATCCCGGCCAACGAAGCAGAGTTCGCGAACTTAACCACTCGGCCATGGGGCTGACCCCTCAATAATGTTTTGTAGTTTTCAGAGTATAACTTTTGCCTTTCTTTTGTTCAGTTCATCCCCAAGTATTTTATTCGTTTTGATGCTGTTGTAAATGAGCAGTCTTGGTCTTTCGGCTGTGTTGAGAAGCCCTTCCCTGCTAAGAGCTTTATCTTACACAGGTATTTCAGCTCCCTGGGATTTTCACGCTTCTCTGGGTAAGTCCTAGCTTTTTCACAATTAATCAACTGGAAATAAACCCCATAATAAAGATCTTCTGGTCTAACAGGTTTTAACAGATTAAACTTACGCTTTCAAGGGACTTATTTTTTACTTTAGAAAATGCTTTTTGGCTGCTGCCGCTTCCTCCTGCAGCTGCTCCTGGCGCTGCTGTGTTCTCGTTTGGTGCCAGCCTGGCACCTCTTTTGTGAAGCGGCAGTGACGAGACTCCAGGGCTCGCCATGGCCAATGAAAAGCCCAAGGAAGGAGTCAAGACTGAGAACCATGATCATGTTAATTTGAAGGTGGCGGGGCAGGATGGTTCTGTGGTGCACTTTAAGATTGAGACATATGCTGTTTGGTAAGCTAATGAAAGCCTATTGGGAACGACAGGGTTTGTCAGAGGCAGATCGGGTTCTGACTTGACAGGCAGCTGATCAAGGAAGCACGCACACCTGCACAGTTGGAAATGGAGGATGAAGATACAACTGATATGTTCCAGCAACAGACAGGAGGTGTATACTAAAAAGGAAACCTGTGCTTTACTCCAGAACTCTGTTCCTTCAGACCAAGAGGACATTCTCCACTAGAAAACCACAGTTTGGTTGCACCACATCCTGACTACTGCAGTACAGTTTTCTCTATTCTTTCATTTTCCCTTCCCCATGCCTTTGATGTACATAAAGTAATTGGTGTATAAGCACAAGCATATTGATTTTTTTTCCCTAAATGGCCAATGCTATGTTTTGATCAACATCAAATGGAGATGGGATGGGGAAAAATACTGCTTCTGTGAAAATACCCCTTTCTCCATTAATAGCATGTGCATTCAGCTCTTACTTTTTTATTCTAGTAAGTTATTTTGTGTTCACCATTTAACAACAACAATAAAACGTGGAAGTTATTCCATACCGTGTTCACTTGGAGAGTTTTAATGTTTTTCATTTATCATTGTAAAACCAAGAACAATTTTATAGCTTTTTTATATGTAGCCATTATATGTAGGGCAATCTGTCTTCAGGTAGGGATAAATTACTCTCAAAGAAAGGAATCCTAGATAGTTTTCCCTTCAAGTCAAGCATCTTATTGTTTAAATAAACTTCTTCTGAAAAAAAAGAAAGAAAATGCTTTTATTACTTCTGTTTCTCAGCTCAAGTGCAATTAACAGTAAAATGAAATGTGGCTCACTATGCTTTCCTCAGACTTATGTTAAATGACCTTATTTTAAAGAAAAACAAGGCAGAAATCCTTCCCCAGTAGCTTTTCTTGGGAAGAGCTCTACTCCTCGGGCTATTTCTGTATGCCCTTTCAGCAACAAGATTTTCAGTCTCAGCATATGTGAATTTCCAGTTTCTTCTTTGTTGAGAATAACTAGAAAAAGCATGAAATGGAGTTCAGAAATAGTAAAGAGAGATGATATTAAATAAGAGCAGTAGGAATTCTGCCAAGAAGCCTTGAGAGGAATGACAGGAGCGGAGGGAAAGGCTCTTGCACGTGGAACAGCTCCTGCGTGGCGAGGAGGAGGCGCTCGGAGGAGCTCCCAGCGAGGCGTGGCCTGGCTGCCGTTTCAGTCATCGAAATCAGACTGCAGCGAAAGTGGGCTTCTTTACTTTTTAATGAAAAATTTCAAAAACACAAAATAGAGTAAGTATTTGTCATAATGAACAAATATAATGAACCTCCAGGCACCCATCACCCCAGACTCAACAGTCATCAACTCATGGCCAAATTTGCATCTTCTGTAAACCTACTAATCCCCACCCCTACCCAGATGATTTGGAAGCAAATCCCAGATTTTACATTATTTCACCCACAAACCTTTCATTATATATGTATATATCTATATCCATGTATATGTACCCATTATCATACCTTTGAATATTTTATGTTAAGAAATTATTGTTAATTTTCAACCAGAGTTCAAATTTTCCAATTATCTCATAATTTTTTCTTTGTTTGTTTGAATCGGGATCCATATAAGGTCCATATGTTGCAATTGGTAGATGTTTCCCTTAAAATCTTTCAGTCCATATTTCAGTGAAGATCCGGGCATGGGGAGAAATGCTTCTTCACAGGTGCCTACTTCTCCATGAATAGTCTGCAACAAAACCAAATAAATGTATCATGGTCCTGTAGAAACTATAGGGTAAGAAACTTCTTCAACACTTCTAACAACCGAATGAAAATAACAGTGAGTATAGATTTCATATATTGTGGATTCAGAAGTGTCAAAATGTAACTTCATTTTATTAATTTTTAACTTGAGTCCTTATTCTGTCTTTTTTTTTGAAAACTCAGTCTAGTCTCAGATAAATCTAATCGGGTCCAGTGAGTTTTCAATTTTAGTCACCTTCGGAACACCCGCCCCCCCTTCTCCCAGGAGCTGATGCTGTCAAAAGGACCCACTTACCTGCAGTTTTGTGTGGGTGGGGAGGAACTGAGCCCTCCTGTTTCATTGTTCCCTCTGTTTTCCATTGCTGCATACATAATGAGCTGCCACAAACTTAGTGGCTTAAAGCTACACTTGCTTATTAGCTCACCGTTCTGTGTGTCAGAATTCTTGCGCAGCATGACTGGGTTCTCTGCTCGGGGAAGGCTGAAATCAAGGTAGTGGCCGGGTGAAGTTCTTGTCTGGAGGCTCTGGGGAAAATTCACTTCCGAAGTTATTCTTGTTCTTGGCAGAATTCAATTCCTTTTGGTTGTGGGACTGAGGTCCTGGCTTCATTGCTAGCTGTTAGCTGAGAGCTGCCCTCCACATCTAGATATCACCCACATCCCTTGCCACATACACCCCTCTGTCTTCAAGCCAGCAAGGGCACATCAAATCCTTCATGTACTTCAAATTTCTGACTTCCTCTTCGGTAACCAGATGGAGACAACTGTCTGCTCTTAAAGGGTTCCTGTGATTGGATAGCGCCCCACTCCCCTCACTGTCCCCATATAATCTCGATATGTTGATACCAACTGATCTAGAAACTTAATTACGTGTGGGTGTAATGTAATGTGGGTGTATGTGGGTAACATCTGCAAAATGCCGCCACAGCAGTTCCTAGATGGGTGTTTGATTGAATATCTGGGAGAAGACTCATGTACACCAGGGGCTAGGAAGGGGTTGGGGGTTGGTGAGGGCATCTTAGAATTCTGCCTACCGCAACTTCCATGGTAAAAATTCATGAGCTGCAGCTGTGTCATCAGCTGTCCATGCCGTATCTTCTGATGGTGCATCTTCTGGTCCTACCTTGAGCGTTGGGCTGGTCCTTGAGACAGGATCTTTCTCTCTCTCCAAGATAATCTCTAGAAGTGAGGAAAGCAGGACTGGAGGCTGGAAGAGAAGCTGATCCTCAGTGCATTGGAAACAGCAGCTTCAGCCTGTCCTAATGGGAGCTGGGACAGCCCTTCAGAGTCAGCCCAAATGAGACAATGGGGCTGGGCTTGTGTATCTCCACATCAACCAGTCACTGGCCACAAGACACTTCCTGGGGGCGGAAGTGATGCAAATCTCAAGGGAGGCAGCTCCCTGTGTTGAGGGGAGTTTCCAGGCAAGGACCCAGCTGTGAGGCAGCTGCTGTTCCCAGCAGCCAGGAGATGGGTTCTGGGCCCAGAAGAGGGTAGACTAGCACACCCTACCTCAATATCCACACCACCCAGCTTTTCTCCTTTTCGCTTTTTTCTAAGGTACACCTGGGGCTTTCCTTTTGAATTTATAAGCCAAGAGTTCTGGCATATTTGTTCTCTAGTTCTGCTGTGCCTGAGTTAGCAAAACGGCTTCGTATTTTATGAACCATTTTGCCACGGCAAAATGGATATTCAAGTATATAATATCCATTATTACAATTTAATGTATAATAGCATTTTATTGATTTTTTATTTGTGAGTATACTACTTTACTGGGAATTTTTTGTCAATAAAACTTTTGAGTCACCTCAGATCCTCTCTGGACAGAGGGAGAGAGAAAGCCATCAAATGTTTATAGATTCTCATGGGTTCACTTACAGCCTGAGTTCTGTCAACTCAGTTTCCCCATAAAAACCATAAAAGTCATTTTCTAAGTGCCTGGCCCCCGTCTGTCTGCCCTGGGCAGTCACAGCCTTCGTGAAGCACACATCCTCTGCTACCTGCATCCCTCTATCTCCAGTGCTCGGTGCTCAGCAGTGAATGGATCTGACCCTCATCTGATATAAATAAATACATATATACATAAATAAAACGACCATAGTTTCTATTGAAGGGTATATTCCACGGCCTTTAAATCTTAATGGATATGAAAATTAAATAAGACGGAAAGATAGGATAAGACAGGCATTTTGACACTGTTAGTGGCAATTCTTAAAGCTCACCCTGTTAGATGGTGCTGTAGAAGGAGGGTCTGAAATTCATGCACAGTTCAGAGACAAGCTCACAAAGCTTTACCTATGAGAGCCACAAATATGTGATCTATTCCAGAAATTTTCTTTGGCTAGTCTAAAGGAAAAGTCCAGTATGAAGATGAAAATACCAGGGTTGATGACCAAAGAACTAGATTCTGCCAGCACTGGACCCAGTTTGGCTGACTTAGGCCCAGTGGCTAACTTAGACCCATCTTTGTCAGGAGCAGAGGGAAGCCCATTGATTCTGCTGGGAGAAAGTGAGTGATTCAGCCCCAGGTCAAGGTGGACAGGAGGTGGAAAGCATTGGGGAAAATATGTACCCAACCCGTTCAACAACTGACCTTTGAGAAGGCCAAATACCTAGAATGTTCCTCCTGCACTTGAAGAGAACAGGAGCTACAGTTGGCTGGCTGTTTCCAAAGCAGTGAAAATTGTCCTTGGGATTCTGGGTAACTTCTTACAAAGACAAGTGTGTAGAGCACAATTTTGTGAGTGACCTTCAATTCTGCCATATAAAGCAAGTGAATTCATTGGAATCAATTCCCACTCTGAGCTGCTAACCAGCTCACAAGCCAGATCAATAGGATGCTGGCTACTCATCTGACAGCTATACGGGCGTCTTACCTCTAATTGTTGTTTCATTTTAAATCCAGTTCCAAAAGAATGTTTTGTAGAAGTTTAAGAAATATGCTATTGATATTAATTTGAATTAACAAATTATAAAACAACAGTAATTAAAGCTGTGTGGTATGAACACGTGAAAAGCGGATCAATGGGACACACTAAGAAGTTTAGAAATAGAGCTGTGTACGTACAGGTATTCAGTATAGGATAAGATTGGCGTTTCAATAAGTGGAGGAAAAATAGTTTATTTAATGAATGTTTGAGGAAACGAAATAAAGTTAAATCTGTATCCTGTAAACTAGGATAAGTTCCAGATGGACCAAAAAATGTATTTGGGAAAAAAAGGGAATAATTTGGTTACTAGAGGAAGTCCTGTGGCAATTTATTTTTGCAATGATCTTAGAAAAGGGAAGAACTTTCTATATATGGTACAAAATCCAGAATCTGTACTTTGAGTAATAAAGAATTTGGCTGGCCTTTGTCTCTAGTTCCCACGAGGTAACCTCTAAATCACTGGAATTTTGGGGTGATAAGAATGCCTTTATCATTCAGGGTGGACCCTGAGAGTTTGCTCTGAGGAGATTACTCAGATGGGGACTGGCACATAGGAAGACCAGTCACGTGATTCGAAGGCTGGGGCTTTGGGACGGGAGGGGTGAGCTGGAGATTGAGTTCACACAAGTGGCCAGTGATTCAACTAATCACACCTACAGAGTGAAATCCTAATTGAAAACCCTGGACGTCGATGCTCAGGTGAGCATCTCTAGTTGCCAATACTCTGCATATTGTCACACATTGATGTGCTAGGGCAGTGATGCATCCTAACCCCACAAGGAGAGGACACCAGAAGCTGTACATTTGGGACCCTCCCAGACCTCACCGTAGGTGTCTCTTCTTTTGGCTGTCCTGATTTGTTTCTTTCTTGCTACAGTAAAACTAAAGTTATAAAACTGGAGAGCACTTTCCTGAGTTCTGTGAGGTGTTCTGGTGAATTATTGAACCTGGGCAGGCAGTGGGAACCCCTGAACTTGTAGCCCGTTGGTCAGAAGTGTAGGTGGTCCTGGGGCCCCTGAACTTGTGGCTGGTGTCTGAAGTGAGGGCAGTCTTCTGATGGCGCCCTTACCTACGAAGTTTGGCCTAACTCTGTGTAGTGGGAGTCAGAAGTCATTGCACCATTAAAAAGGGGAATAATAAATATAATTACATTAAACTCAAATTGTTCTACATGGCCTCCTCAGAAGCAGTGTAAAAAGACCAGTACAAACCAGGGAAATGTTTACCACTCGTATCACCGAAAATGACCAATTTTTCTAACAAATAAAGAGTATCTACAAAAACTTAGTAGAAAAAGAAGCTTACCTAAAAAATGAAATGCAAACACCTTTTAAATTTATGAAAAGAGGCTCGACATCACTCATAATGAGAGAAATGCAAAATGATACTTCTTGAGACCCAGATGGGTAAAGATCAAAAGGCTGGATGGCAAACTGTGTGAGAGAAGTGCGGCGCTGAGGGCTCTCAGTCTTTTGGGGGAAGCGTCAGTGTGTGTAACCTCCAGGAAGAGCAATTCATCAATGACTGGAAAAGCTGTCCTGCTCTGAAGCCCGCTGGTGCTACTTCTAGAAATTGATTGCGTAGACATACTTGTCCATGTGTAAAATCATTTATGTACAAGATTATTTATTTATTTTTACAGTGTTGTTTTTAATAGCAAAATATTGGAGATAATCTAACTGTTCATCAATAGGAGAGAGGTCAAATAAATTATGCTGCACCCAAACAATAACAGGAATCCATATATCCATTCAATAAAATGGAGTAGGAAGCTTTTATGTACTTCTTTAAAATAAAGGAAGTGAAAAACGGGGGCGCAGCAAAGTGGGCATTGTAAGCCGCCAGGTTGTTAAGGGAGGGGAGTGTACTGGTCTGCCTGGGCTGTCATAGCAAATGCCACAACTGGGGGCTTAAACAACAGAAATTTGTTTTCTCACAGTTCTGGAGGCTGGATGTCCGAGATCAAAGTGTTGGCAGGGTTGGTTTCTTCTGGACCTCCGTCCTTGGCTTGTAACCCTCCCTCTGTCTCTTCCCTCTGTGTCTGTGTCCTTATCTCCTCTTCTTATAAGGACAACACTCATTTTGGATTAGAGCCACCCATATGACTGTGTTACCTTAATCATTTCTTTAAAAGCCCTATCTCCAAATACGGTCACATTCTGAGGTACGGGAGGTTAGGGTTTCAACATATCAATTTGGGGAGGGGATGAAATTCAGCCCATAACAGGGTAAAAAGGGAAGATTGCTATGGCTGTTGACATATGTCTGTATATGCGTAAAATATCTATGGAATTTACACAAGAAATCCTTAACACTATCTGCCTCAGAGGAGGAGACCTGAATGACTGGAGGAGGGGCAGGGATGCGGGACATTTCATTATATACTCTTTAGAACCTTCTGAATTTTGAATCGTAACTTACGTATCAAAAGAATATACAAATTTTTTAAATTTTAAATTAAGAAGTTGAATTGCCATCTAGGACTTCAGACTATATCTGGCATTTGGTTGGAGGACTGTTTCTCTGTTGATGAAGTAACTAGTCCTTACATTCTTCAAGGACGATAATTGCGTGCCTGGCACTTACGTAATGGAAATAAAGCTCCTGGAAGTCAATGTTGTTGCAAGATGAGTGCTTCCTATTTTGAAAATAAGTGTCTGGACATTTATCTATTTTCAGAGTCCAATTTTCTGTGACAATAGCTTTTTCCCATCACTGACTTCAATGCATAGGATAATGTGTTTGTAGCTGACAACTGTTTCACAGTATGCAGCATAATGATGTATATTCACTCAGGCTAGGATACGTGTAATTGAACAACATTTTTATTAGTTAGTTATAGGTGGAATAATATGTCCTGCATTGCCAAAAGTTGGGGAAATAAAGCTGTGTCTTAATAAATCTCAACATTAAGATTAAATTTCCCACTATGTCTGGAAAAGTTGGAAAGATATAGAATATAGACAATAGGACAATAGGACCACAGGATATTTTGAGGGATAATAATGGTAGCTGGTAAAGTGGTGACATTGTTCAGTGCTGTATATTTGCAAAGTGCTTTTACATATAGCTCATTTATTCATTGCAACTACTCTTCAAAGCATAAATTTTGACTCATTTTGTAGATGAAAAATGTGAGGCAGTGTACCAGGAAAATGACCAGCATCAATTATGAATCTTCTTGTGATTCAAAGGCTGTTGGTGCAGTATTTGTATCTAGAAATATTGCCAATTTATTGAAATTGGTCCAACTTCAAGCTGGCCGAGACGTCTGCTCAAGTACCAAGGAAACGTGATTCAGGGACCACACGTGAAGTTAAAAAGCACTCCAGAGAAGACAAAATCTTCTACATAGTACATGGTCGCTTATTTATTGAGTGACTATCAGTGATAATTGCAGTATGAAAAGCATTTTCACATAGTTCGTCTCATTTGATCCTTACCACAGGAAATATGTAGAACAATTCTTATCACAACCCTCAAAGAGACATTGTATTAATAGTCTAAAGCCTGGCTTACTTTCTCCCTGTGCTGCTGAATGCTTTAGTACGTATCCACAGGTGACCCTAAAACCTTGCAAAGCACAAAAGCTAAATACATGCCAGAACTCCAGTGACAGTCATAGCTGAACATGAAAAGGTTCTTCTTGTCCCCAACAATTAAATATTCAGCGATTGGCACCGCAGAGTGTTAGAAGTCAGGCACAGCCTCTCTCCAAGGTCCTGGGGACCTCATAGGGTCCCAGCCCATCCTCTCAGCACGGCATAATGGACTGAGTAGCATACTGAGAATATTCACTCCTTAGCCTTGGTTACCAATACGATTGCAATTGTAACAGCAGGAATTCACTTGTGTTGCCCGTGGACTAGCCAGAGATGAGGAGCCTGTTGAGGAAATAATATAAACTAATCAAAGCGCCTCTACTTCCAGGCTTAGCCTTGATGCAAACTCTGAAATCGTGGTTTTGATCTTTTGTTCTCTAAGAAATCCTGTGTAGCCTTCAAGTTTCTCAGAACCAGCACAGAGCCAGACCCTGGAGCACATCTATTTGGATTCTCTTATTTTCCATACCAGAAAGTCATGACCAATACCCAGGTATTTTCTGAATACCAGGAAAACAGAGTTTTTAAAATATTGTGTGTATCTGTTCACTATGCCTCATTATTGCCTGTCGAAGACAAATATAGCATCTTGGTAAATTATTTTGGAAATGACATTGATTAACTCACTTGTTGACAAAAGCATCTGAAGAATTTAATAACACTTACTCATTCAAGTAGTCAACATATGAATTGACAACCTATGAGAATCACTGCATTGTAAGGCAGTAAGATAATAGGAAAAGCTCCATCTCCAGAGTCAGAAGGACTTAGGTTTGAATTTTAACTCTGCCACCTACTATCTGTGTGATCTTGAGCAAATTACGTTACCTCCATGTGCCTCGGTTTCCTCGTCACTGAAATGGTGATATAAGGTGACCCACTCCAATAAGGTGGTTATAATACTCAATAAGGTTGTGCATATAAAGCTCTGGCCCTATAGTCCCCAGCCTTCCTGTACGTGAGCATCTGTATATGTGAGTGAGTGTGTGTGTATGTGTGTGTGTGTACACTACTAACTATGGTCAACCTCAAAGAGGCAATGGGATGAACCAGGAATAAGAAGATTTTGTCACATTTGAAACTTATCTTGTACAATTCACTTAATTTCACTGAGCCTGAGTTTCTACATCCGTGAGAGCTTTCCTGCCTTCCTTGCAAAGTTATTGTGAGTTCAAAATGGTATAACACACAGGAACATGAGCATTCCCTATACACTGTAATGTGCCAGATAAATGTAGAGGACTATTCGAGTATGGCTCAGAAGGGATTCAGGACCTCCATCTAATTGCTCTTTCAAGTGTTCAGCAACCATGAGGGTTCCTATGGTAAGGACATTAGTGAAACATACTAAGGATCTTAGAAGGGGCCGTCTTTTCTCATCTTCATGCCCTTTGCACCCATCCATGTCCCTAAATACACAGAGATTGAAGCTAACTGAATACAAGCCCCCTTCTGAGAGAGGGGCATGTAGCCTTGCCTGTGTGGCCCATCTGCAGCAAATAAAGATGATTTCCTATTTCAGAGAGAGAGAACGCCAATTCCCTTTAGGTGTCCACCTTAAAGAAACTCTTTCACATGTACGCAGGGACACATACAAGAATGTTCATTCCAGCTCCCTTTGAGATAATGAAAAGGTGAAAACCTAACCCTCTCTCAGTAGGAAAACAAGTAATAAACTGGTCTATTCGTACAACGTACTCAGCAGTTAATATGAATGAACTGGATCAGACATCGGGCAAACTATGCCTTGTGAGCCAAATCCTGGCTCCCCGTCTGTTTTTGTAAATAGAGTTGTGCTGGAACACAGGCACATCCATTTGTTGACATATTTCCTATGGCTGCTTTCTCACTGCAAGGACAGAGCTGAGTAATTGTGACAGACACTATACGGCCAGCAAAGCCAAAAACTTTTACCATCTGATCCATTACAGAAAAAGTTTGCCAACTCCTGAACTTAATCAACATTTATGAACATAATAAATCTTAAAAACATAATGTTGAATTAAAAAAAGTTGAAAAAGATGTAAACAGCATGACAGTTTATACAACATATTTAAACACACTAAACAATAGTATATATTGTTTATATGCTACATAGTATATACTATTGTTTAGTGAATGTACAAAAACATAGAAATGATCAAAAGCAATGAAATGATCATAATATGCCACAACTTTAAGGCATAGATTCTTCTGGAGAGGATGGGAAGATAAGATGTTTGAGAAAGGTTTTAGCTACACCTCCAATTTTTCATTTCTTTTTTTTAAAAGAGAGATCTGAAGGAAATACAGCAAACTGTTAGCATCAGTTTAATATTAGCAGTATGTATCTAAATGGGTGTTCTTTTCGCATATCTTTATACATTTGAAATAGTTTCAAAGTTTTACAAATGATAAATAATAAGAAAAAACAAAGAAAAAATAATGCATGTAAGGGTTTCTCTTCCAAGATGCTTACCATAGTATTGTTTATAAAGGAAAAAGAAACTAAATATCCAGCAAAAGGAAACTGGTTAAATTAGTTATAGAACATTCATAATTCGCATGATTCACAATCATTAAAATGCTTCCTACATACAACCTAACTATCCATTAAGAGTAGAACCGGTAGTTAAATGGTGGTTCATTCATGCAGTAGAACACTGCAGAGTGATAAAGAGAATGAGCTACACTTTCAAGCAATGGTGTGGGTCAATCTAACAGACTTGTGATCAGCAAAAGAAGCCAGATCCTAAAGAGTACATACTATAGTGTGCACAGGCAGGCCTGACTGGCGGGGTTAGAAGTCAAGATGGTGGTTACCGCGGGGAGGGGAGGGGGATTTTGTATGGATTGGGAAGTGGCACAGGGGAGCCTCTGCAGTACTGGAAATATTCTGTAGCTTGACGTAGAAGGACACAGGTGGACACTACACAGGTGAACATTTATGGAAAAATACACTGAGGTATACAATTAAGATCTGTGTATTTTGCTGTATGTATGTTATACCTAACATGTTTTTAAGTGCTTTTGTAGAAGAATGTTGAATTACTTGGGGAAATGTTGGGAATGTGTTGTTGAGTGAAAGAAAAGTGGTTACAAAGCAGTAGCATAATGTGATCCAAAAAATTTTCTTTTAACTTTTTCTTTTCTTTTGTGAGGGAGATTGCCCCTGAGCTAACATCTGTTGTGGATCTTCCTCTTTTTGCTTGAGGAAGATTGGCCCTGAGCTAGCATCCGTGCCAATCTTCCTCTATTTTGTATGTGGGATGCTGTGACAGTGTGGCTTGATGAACAGTATGTATGTCTGCCTGCGCCCGGGATCCGAACCTGCAAACCCTGGGCCACCGAGGTGGAGCATGTGAACTTAACCACTACACCATGTGGCCGGCCCCCCCCAAAATTTAATGTACCATATATGTGTGTATAGATATATATGTATACATGTGTGTACACATATCTACATATAAATACATATAAGCATAGAAAATGTGCTAACCCTGAAAATAAAATATTGTTACAACCCATTGCACTTTTTCTGTGCATTTCCATAGTTAATGACAGAACAGCTAGTCTCCAGAAAGACTTTGAACCACACTCTCCTTGGAGAGTCCCTTCCCATGAAGCTAGGCTGGCTTGTGACTCACATCAACAAAGAGAATGTGGTAGGAATGATATTGTGCCAATCTAGGCCTAGCTTTTAAGAGGCTTGGCAGTGTCTGCTTCTCATCTCTTGGATCACATGCTTTTAGGATCCTTGAACGGCCATGTGAGAAGATACCATGTGGAAAGAGAGAAACCCCAAGACAGTGAAAGAGAGAGAGAGGAGATGGAGAGAGAGAGGAAGGAGGGGGCATGGCTGCCCCAGCATCCCAGCGAAGCCCAGATTTCATCCCCTCCAAGGCTTCCTGGAAGTGAACCATCTTGGACTGCTTCAGCCCAAACAGGCCCGGGAACGACTGCAGGCCCAGCTGACATCACAAGGAGAAGAACCATCCCCCTGAGTTCAGTCTGAATCATGGGAGATAATGAAATGCTGTTGTTTGAAACCATTGAGTTGTGGGTGGTTTGTTACCAGCAAGAGATAACTGAGACACTGACCCAGACCAATTCCATCGGAAATGGCACATCTGCCTTACTGTCCCCGAACTTCACAAATCCAACTTATGTGCACACAGCTAACCACCTCCCCCCAGGCCCTCCATCCTCCCGTGTTCCTCATAGTGAAGACTGCACCACCATCCATAGGGTTGCCCAGCATCCCCAGAGACGAGAGGGGGAAACTCATTGGGTTTGAGCTGTGATACCAGCTTTGTTCTGTCCCCAGGACTCAGCCCGGGCCTGGCAATAGTACGGCTCAAAAATCGCTTATGGAAGGAATAAATGAAATTGTTCTGTGTTCTCACACTTCCATTTCCCACGCTGCCTCTTTTACCCCCAGCACTATCCCTCTCACAATTGATTAGCTTAACTCTTTACCTTGGAGACTAAGCTGGAAGTCACGTTTTCCAAGGTGCCCCCTACTCCCCAACTCCCACCTGGTAATTAAGGCCCCCCACCCTGTGTTCCCCAAATAGTTGTGCACAGAGATTGGCATTACGGCACAACGAAAACAGCACAGAGACAGGCTGCACACTCGCCTTTGTGGCTAGTAGGCGGATAGTTCGTTAGGAGTGCCTCCTAATGCTTCTGTCCCTCATGGCCGAACCAGTCTGTTCCCTGCAGCCATTCCACACTTGAAGCTCAGCTATGAGGGTTTTCGCTCAACTGCGATGAATGAGCAGGTGCTGCCTGGAATGAAGAAGGTCGACTTTCTGGAGTCCATAGTGAGATAATGGTCAAACAGTTCAGACTTGCGGAGAGAGAAACGGCTTTCTGAATTCCAATGACTCCCCTTCAGATCAATAGCCAGGCTTCGCTGACTCACGCTAGACAGTTTGGGGTCCAGATAGTCCTAGGTGACTCACGGGGAACTGTGAAATGAGAGCCATGGAGCTCTGAGGTGACGGTGAGCTGCCCCGGGAGCAGGAGAGCAGGATGGTCACCACCCCCAGAGTAGGATCAGGTCAGGGCTGAGCCATGAATGACCTGCAGCAGCACCAGCCTGAGCTGAGCTGGGAGAAAGTCATCTGGGGAGGAGCGGAGGGCACGCAGGATTGGGGGTACGTGAGTTGTAGGGACCCTAGACTCTGATTGTTCTGAGAAACCAGGCCTGAATTCATACCAGCTGCAGACACACCAGCACCAGGGCCTGTGTAGCTACGAAGAGTCAGGTGGGACCACTCATACCTGAGCAGAGACCCTGGGCCATCACCCAAATGCCAGGGCTGACAAGTCACTCCTGGGCCAGTGGAAGCCAGCAGACTAGAGCATCCTGGGATGAAACGTGAGCTCTTCCTGGAACACAGATGCGTGTTAGGAAGGAGGAGAAGGGTGAAGAAAGAGCCTGGGTAGGGAGCTGAACTTCAAATTACTGTTTCAAACTGAAAAGGGCTGAAAGAGGTGGAAATACCTGTAAAGAACACGTTTAAATTTGTGCTGCAGTCAGGGCCTCTCATCCAGTAGAAGATGAGCTCGGTGACAGCTGATAGAGGAGCATTGGCTTTGCACATGGAGTGTAGCACGTAAATTGCAACTCTCACTACACACAGACAAGGGTGACCTTGATCAGGTATTAACTTCTCCAGGCCTCCATCTGTTAAGAGAGGATAATGCACCTACGTCATAGCTGTGTGGTAAGGACTAAATGCCATAAGACCTAGGAACGGTGCTGGAAGTGGAGTTGGCCCTGAAAATGTGGCAGGTGTACCTTTCTCTCTGTGATAAAACCCTGAATTTCTGTGGCTGATTGTCTTCCCTGTCTGGATGTCTAGTATCCAGCTCACTAGACCACAGGCAGCTCAAGGACAAGGACTCTGTCTATTCGGTCTTATGTCTTTAGCACTGAGCACAGTGCTAGGCACATGTTTGTTGAATGAATTTATCCTGAAAGATGAAAATAAGCAGGCTTAAGGCAGGGCGCCTCCAGGTGGACTGGCACGCAGTGTGGGGAACAAAGCTCCAGCATGCATGTTGGCTTCTTGCCTCTGTGAACTTGCTTCTCTCCCCAGCGGGGTGAGGTTCAACCCGCCCCTATGGTGCCAGGAACTGCCAACAGAAATTGTGGGTCTGATGCTGTGGGTTATGCCGGTCAAGACAGGCCTAAGCCACTACTGTTCACAAAGACTGTCAGATGTTAATGGCATGAGGACGCTGGCCATCTGCCATTGGAGGCTGAACAGCTGCCTGGCAGGGAGAGACGTACCATCTATTTACCAAGAGCCTGAAGGGGAAGCTTAAGGTCTGAGACATGAGTGAGTCAAGAGTCGGGCAAGAAGGGGCGATGGGGATTTGCTTGGCTGATGAGAATGACTAATAGCACTGGGCGTTGATGGCATGCCAGGCAGCATGCCCAGACTTTCTGTGTGTTATCTCTTCCAATCTTCACAACAACCCTCCGAAGAAGGTATCCTTAATCCCGGTTTACAATTGAGAAAATGAAAGTCGCAGGGTTCAGTTTTCCTAGGGACACTTGGCCAGCAAGAGGAGGGCAGAGAATTGGGCCCAGGCAGTCGGAACCCACAGGGCATGGTGCACCCCCAGCTGCAGGGCACCATACGCTCTCCTCATGCTTCCCATGGCCTCAGAATGCTCCCCAGTTGGGACATGATCCTGCATCTCATCTTTCTGACCAGACCATAACTTGCCACATCTTTTAGTCCCCCACTAAACTTTGCAAATGTCTCTAATGAAATTAGACTGCAAGGGGGTGGGAGGAGATACCCAGGACTTGAGCCCCAGCTCGGCCACTAAGCAGCAGCCCTCCAACCTGAGGTCACTTTTCTGCCAAATAGGACTAGTTGACCCCTAAGAGACTCCCATTCAAACGGTCTATGATTCAGTGAATTGCTATCCCACTGATTGCATTTCACAGGACTGCACCCAGCCTGCGTGGAGATCATCAACCCCAACTAGGCTCTGTTTAAAAATGTCACTCTAGAAATCTGTCTTTAGGGTCGGCCCCGTGGCCGAGTGGTTAGGTTCACACGCTCCACTTCAGTGGCCCAGGGTTTCGCTGGTTTGGATCCTGGGCGCGGACATGGCACCGCTCGTCAAGCCATGTTGAGGCGGTGTCCCACATGCCACAACTAGAAGGACCCACAACTAAAACATGCAACTCTGTAGCAGGGGGCTTTGGGGAGAAAAGGAAAAATAAAATCTTTAAAAAGAAAAGAAGTCTGTCCTTAGAGATAAGTGTGCAGGACGAATGGCAGAGTCTGGCTCCCAAATAAAACATATTAAAATAAGCATGGATATTTTGAGTGCAGGGGCTGCAAAGTTGGCTACGAACATCAGAAAAACTGCAAGGAAGACCCCAGCCATCTAACTGGCAGACCCTGAGGCTGCAATTCAAACAAACAGGGACAGGTGTGGCTTGAAAGCACACATCCCCTGTTAGCAGTCTCTCGCTCTTATTGGCTCAGCTCCACCCAGAAATCTCATCACTAAGCAGCCCAGACAAATGGTTTCAACTCTATCCATTACACCAGCTCTCCAGTCCCACAGGGCGGCCCAACATAGGGAGGATTTCTTAAGGGAATAAAACATCCAAAACCTATAGATCTTCTGCCACAGGAAACCATCCCCTCTCTGGAGCACAGCACACATTTCTCCTAAAGCTGTTTCACGTAGCATCCGCATAATTCCTGGCGCCGTGAAGGAGAAGCTACAGCCTGAGCAGGCTCCTCGTGTGCAGCCCCTGGCGCCTCTGACGAGACGATGCTGTCGACAGCAGCACACAATATTGGTACTCAGATCAACGTCTTTAACGTCTAGCTCCAAAATGAACAAGACCTAAGGAAAATAAGGAGCCCAACTTCTACTTTACAATCTTTGAATGGGAGCAAACCAGACTTTCTGGCTAAATTCTTAGATTTTTAGCAGAGCCACCGAATTTTAGACACTTCACAACTTCTAAAGAACCCATGAAAATTGCTCAACAACCTAGAAATAGATGGTGAATGTGGAGGACGTCTTGGTGAACCAAGGGTCTGGGCACTGCTTTTCCTCCCGGCAGGTGAAGAGCCTGCCTATCCCAAGGCCAGCTCTAATCCATCATCACTCAGGCGCTATCTGCCAGCCGTTGGCAAGTTTTTGGCCCCTTGACAGCACCTGTCTGGTGATCTGGGCTGATTGCCAGCTGCTCTCCAGTCCCTCTTGCTGAGCACAGGGGACAGCCTTCCCTCAGCCCCCATTCCTTCCAATCCACGTCCTCCCCCAACCCCAACACACACACGCGCACGCGCGCGCAACTCCGGGGTGACAAATGAGCAGTCAATTTCATTTCACTGCCCTCAACAAGAACGCATACCAGATGGAAGGCCATAGAAAGCGCTGAGCGCCTTGGAAGGCGAGGGGTGGGCTGTTTGGGGGGCTGTCACCATAACAACAGGAAAAGCACTGCTGAGGTTTCTATTTTGGTGCTGCCACTAATTACCATGAATGTTTCATTCGCCCTGTGATCAGCCGTCCCCAAGGCAGCCTGTTACCGGCAGATGGCTTGTTTTCTTCTCTCTAGAAAGTAAGCCAAAGACCACAGTTGTATTTGGTTGTTTTATTCTTTTTTAAAACACTGACAGGCTTAAGAATGCTTTGTTTTTACATTGTATTGCAAGAACTCAGATGCCTCAAGATTCTCTCCAAACAAACCCCATTCTGTGGAAATGAAAGGGAGCATTAGCTAAGTTAGTGTTAAACGCATTCGGGCAGGGTGGGAGGCTACCCCGCACTTACACTTCGAGATACTTCCTAAGTCTCCCTGTTGACCCCTCTGACAAGTAGATCAATAAGAGATTATTTTTGCAAGTTAATCTTTCCCTATTTACATATTAGAAGTTGAACTCTCCAAGATTGATCCTGGACAAGCTTGGTGTTGACACGGAGCCACCCTTCAAACCAGTGCAGGGTTGGGTGGGTTTGGTGTGGCTCTGGGGGCAAAAGTGACACCAAGTTTCACCAAGGATGACAAAAATTCAACGTCCTTTAAAAAATCTATTTCTATTAACAATGTTTCATAAAGGTTTGAGGCAACTGATCAAAAAATATGTATAATATTTAAAAATAAATATTTCAGGGAAGTGATATCATAAAAACAATGGGTATGAAAATAATAAAACTAAGATGAGAATAAGACAAAGAAATGCATGCCATATAGCTCTGTACACTGGCTAGAGGAAAAAAACCACCACGTTACAAGATATTTATTTCTCCCAGAAGCTAAAACAAACCAGATATTCACAAGAAGCACAGCTTTTCCTGATGCCGGGCCCTGCGGGAAATGCCCCACCTCCTCGTGAAGAGACGCTGTTAAAGAGAACATCATGCGACACTTGTGAAAGAATGGTCAGGCAGACTTCATTCAGGGAGCTGTTGGGCCGGGTGTGAGGACCCTGCGGTGGGATTCTGAGGCGGGGAGAGAGAGTGGGCTCGACTCCAAATACAACAAGGGAAAGTGGGAATTGACAGGCAAGAAGCAGAGTCAGGGTCAGTGGAAGGAAGATCACTAAGAGAAACATCAAGGATAAGGGGGATTCTGGCTGAATCTCCCTGACAGGATTCTTGCTGAAGGCAGGCCAGGTGATCAGACGTCACCAGGGGTGGTGAGGGATGAGGATGCCAATCAAATAGCCAGGGTGACCAGATATGGAGGGTAAGGGATTCTGGCTAAATTGACTTAGCAGGATTCTTGCTAAAATGCGACAATGCAGAGACAAACACAGAAGCCCAAAAGTCAAGGCCTAGTTGAAAAAGAGCTCAGAGGAACCTCGTTAGAGTTTGGTCAAGGAGAGCATCTTGGTCAGCACTCATGGCAGCTTTCCAGTTGGAGCAGTCTCTGGGCAGCCTGCATGACTTAGAAAGTACCTCATGCTCTTATCTGAGCAGGCAAAATGCAATGCTTCAGGTGCACGGCCCTCAGATGCTCAAGCACCAGGAAGAATCTTCTGACAGAAATTGCTGTCCACAATGGAGCCCATCTTGCCCCTGCAGATGAGCAATTCAAAATGGGAGAGGGGTGGAGAACCACTCTATCACTGAGTCAGAACCAAGAGGGTGTCATTTTAAAAAGTGTATTCATTATTATTATATAATTTTCTATTGAAAAATCAGAAAAAATATTTTCAAGACAGAAATAAAAGAAATAAATTGACAAAAACCTAGATTCTGGAAATCCACAGAAGGCAATAATTCTCAATCAGGAGGATGTAGCATAATCTTCAGGGTACGTGAACTTTCTGTTAATCAAAAGAATGCAGAATCAAAAGCAATGAGAGGAGGATTCCAAGATGGCGCCGTGAGTAGTCCTCTTTGTCTCTCGCTCTTCGAGTCTACAATTATTTGGATACTTATCGCTTGACAAAGGATATCCAGACAGCATCTCAGGACGTCTGAGACACCCACGCGACTATACATCGGAAGGCGGACGGACTTTCCTCCGGGAGGATGTGGAAATAGGTGAAAACTCTCCGACCCCGACGGGCAGCCTAGTACCCGCAAGCGGCTTTCTTCCAACGGACGCCCCCAGAGGATCCACACACATCTAGGGCAGGAGCGAGAACACAACAGAGGAGCGACGGTGGAAACAGGTGACCAGAACCCTACTTAAACCCCCTGCAATTACTCCTAAACGCAGAGGGAAACTTTGGAGTTGCACACCTGAGCCCGCGGGGAGAGTCTCTCCCCGCCATTGGCGGGGAGACCCAGCCTGGTGCTCGGGGCGCCCGGAGGGTCCCAGAGAGACGCCCGCCCCGGGGGACTAGGGATTGCCGGAGATCTCGGAGAGGACCGGGGCGGGGGAACTTTCAAAGGCGGGTCCGGCGACCCGGTGGGGAAGCGCCGGAGCTCCGCCAGGCAGCAGACAAAACTCTGTCTGCCGGTAGCAGAGGGGCCACGCTGAGCACTCAGGGCTCCCAGCAGAGGCCCGGAGAGAAGCCCAGAGGGCGGGGCGACCCCCAGCTGCCGTTGCCCGCCCCGGGGGACTAGGGATTGCCGGAGATCTCGGAGAGGACCGGGGCGGGGGAACTTTCAAAGGCGGGTCCGGCGACCCGGAGGGGAAGCGCCGGAGCTCCCCCAGGCAGCAGACAAAACTCTCTGTCTGCCGGTAGCAGAGGGGCCACGCTGAGCATTCAGAGCTCCCGGCAGAGGCCCGGAGAGAAGCCCAGAGGACGGGGCGACCCCCAGCTGCCGTTGCCCACCCGGTGAGGCTAGGGATTGCCGGAGATCTCGGAGAGGACTGGGGCTGGAGAGAGTTCCAGAGACCCAGCTTAGTAGCCTAGGGGGAAACCCTACAGGCTCACAGAAGCCTTAGGGAAAGCCTCTGCACAGCACCAGTAGAAGGCACCCAGCCGCCAGCCACAAGGCTGGAAGACCCCAGGGCAAAAGCAGCATAGCTAGGTGTACTAACCACAGACTGTAGAAGATGCCAATAGCTCTCCTGCGACCCATAGAGGACAAGTGAGATTTGGTGGGTGCCGACAGCAACGGAGCGACAAATATAAGTGATCCCACCCCTGGCCGCTGGAAAAGCCCATAACACCGTTGCAGACCCCAAGGAGAGAGCGCATCTAGGTGGGCAACAACAGTAGGCCCCTGCAGCCTGAAGCCCCCCGTGACGGCCCCCACGGCAGAGGAGGGAATCCAAAGGGCCACTGTGGCTACGAAGAGGGGCCCAGGCCCAGTTAGCAACTACGGACAGGGTTCCTGGTTGGTGAAGTATAAACAGCTGCTCCCCCCACCGCAGCAGCTGAAACAAGTGAAAGGAGCAACTAAACTCTATCTCCATGCGGAGGCACAAATCAACATCATCAAGCAATATGAAAAAATACATTAAATCTCCAGAACAGAAAGAAAGTAACAAATACACAGAAAACAATCCCAAAGAAAATGAGATATATAACCTAAATGATGATGACTTCAAAACAGCCATCATTAAAATACTCACTGAGTTAAGAGAGAATTCTGACCGACAACTCAACGAGTTCAGGAGCTATGTCACAAAAGAGTTTGATACGATAAAGAAGAACCAAACAGAAATATTGGAAATGAAGAACACAATAGAGGAGATTAAGAAAAATCTAGATGCTCTGAACAGTAGGGCCGATAATATGGAGGAAAGAATTAGCAATTTGGAAGATGGCAATATAGAATTGTTGCAGGCAGAGGAGGAGAGAGAAGCAAGACTTAAAAGAAATGAAGAAACTCTCCGAGAATTATCAGACACAATTAGGAGATGCAACGTAAGGATTATAGGTATACCAGAGGGAGAAGAGAAGGAGAAAGGGGCAGAAAACCTATTCAAAGAAATAATGGCTGAGAACTTCCCAAATCTGGTGAGGGAGATGGATCTTCAGGTGACAGAAGCCAATAGATCTCCAAACTTTATCAATGCAAGAAGACCAACTCCACGGCATATAGTAGTGAAGCTAGCAAAAGTCAACGACAAGGAGAAAATATTAAGGACAGCCAGGCAAAAGAAACTAACCTACAAAGGAACCCCCATCAGGCTATCAGCAGATTTCTCAGCAGAAACTTTACAGGCTAGAAGAGAGTGGAATGATATATTCAAAAATCTGAAGGACAAAAACCTACAGCCGAGAATTCTCTACCCAGCGAAAATATCCTTCAAATACGATGGAGAAATAAAAACTTTCCCAGATAAACAAAAATTAAGGGAGTTCATTGCCACAAAACCTCCTCTTCAGGAAATCCTCAGGAAAACCCTCATTCCTGAAAAATCCAAAAAAGGAAAGGGGCTACAAAACCAAGAGCAGAGGAGATAAGTAGAAGGACAACAACAGAGAGTAGCAGCTCTACATCAGAACAGATTAAACCATGGGACGAGAAACAAAGGAAACTGAAGAAAACCGGAAAACAAGACACAAAATGGTAGTGGTAGGCCCCCACGTCTCAATAATCACTCTAAATGTAAATGGATTGAACTCCCCAATCAAAAGACACAGAGTGGCAGGATGGATCAAAGAACAAGATCCAACAATATGCTGCCTCCAGAAAACACACCTCAGCCCCAAAGACAAACACAGACTCAGAGTGAAGGGATGGAGAACAATACTCCAAGCTAATAATGAACAAAAGAAAGCAGGTGTCGCTATACTAATATCAGACAAGGTAGATTTCAAAGCAAAACAGATAAAGAAAGACAAAGAGGGACAGTATATAATGATAAAAGGGACTCTCCACCAAGAAGACATAACACTTATAAATATATACGCACCCAACACAGGAGCACCAAAATTTGTAAAGCAACTCTTAATAGAACTAAAAGAAGACATCAACAACAATACAATAATAGTAGGGGACCTCAACACACCATTAACACCAATGGACAGAACATCCAGACAGAAAATCAACAAGGAAATAATAGAATTAAATGAAAAATTAGACCAGATGGACTTAATAGATATATATAGAACACTTCATCCAAAAACAGCAGGTTACACATTCTTCTCAAGTGCACATGGAACATTCTCAAGGATTGACCATATTTTGGGAACCAAAGCAAACATCAATAAATACAAGAGAGTTGAAATAATATCAAGCATCTTTTCTGATCATAACGCTATTAAACTAGAAATCAACTACAAGAAAAAAGCAGAGAAAGGTGCAAAAATGTGGAGACTAAACAACACGCTTCTCAACAAACAATGGATCATTGAAGAAATTAAAGAAGAAATCAAATATTATCTGGAGACAAATGAAAATGAGAACACGACATACCAAATCATTTGGGATGCAGCAAAAGCAGTCCTAAGAGGGAAATTCATCGCAATACAGGCTCACCTCACTAAACAAGAAAAAGCTCACGTAAGCAACCTCAAACGACACCTAACAGAACTAGAAAAAGAAGAACAAACAAGGCCCAGAGTCAGTAGAAGGAGGGAAATAATAAAAATAAGAGCAGAAATAAACGATATTGAAACAAAAAAGACAATAGAAAGGATCAATGAAACAAAGAGTTGGTTCTTCGAAAGAATTAACAAAATTGACAAACCCCTAGCCAGACTCACCAAGAAAAGAAGAGAGAAATCGCAAATTAATAAAATCAGGAATGACAGAGGAGAAATCACAACAGATACCAATGAAATACAAGAGATCATAAGAGAATACTATGAAAAACTATATGCCAACAAATTGAACAACCTGGAAGAAATGGACAAATTCCTAGACTCCTACAATCTCCCCAAACTGAATCAGGAAGAAATGGAGAATCTGAATAGACCAATCACAAGTAAGGAAATAGAAACGGTAATCAAAAACCTCCCCAAAAATAAGAGTCCAGGACCAGACGGCTTCTCTGGAGAATTCTACCAAACATTCAAAGAAGACTTAATACCTATTCTCCTCAAACTGTTCCAGAAAATTGAGAAAGATGGAGAACTCCCTAACACATTCTATGAAGCCAACATCACTCTGATCCCCAAACCTGACAAGGACAACACAAAGAAGGAGAACTACAGGCCGATATCACTGATGAACATAGATGCAAAAATCCTCAACAAAATTTTGGCTAACCGATTACAGCAATACATCAAAAAGATTATACACCATGATCAAGTGGGATTTATACCAGGGACACAGGGATGGTTCAACATCCGCAAGTCAATCAACGTGATACACTACATCAACAAAATGAAAACCAAAAACCACATGATCATCTCAATAGATGCAGAGAAAGCATTCGACAAGATCCAACACCCATTTATGATAAAAACCCTCAGTAAAATGGGTATAGAAGGAAAGTACCTCAGCATAATAAAGGCCATATATGATAGACCCACAGCCAACATCATACTCAATGGACAAAAGCTGAAAGCCATCCCTCTGAGGACAGGAACAAGACAAGGGTGCCCACTTTCACCACTCCTATTCAACATAGTTCTGGAGGTGCTGGCCAGAGCAATTCGGCAGGAAAAAGAAATAAAAGGAATCCAAATAGGTAACGAAGAAGTAAAACTCTCGTTGTTTGCAGACGACATGATCTTATACATAGAAAACCCCAAAGAATCCACAGAAAAACTATTAGAAATAATCAACAACTACAGCAAAGTAGCAGGGTATAAAATTAACGTGCATAAATCAGTAGCATTTCTATACACTAACAATAAACTAACAGAAAAAGAACTCAAGAACTCTATCCCATTCACAATCGCAACGAAAAGAATAAAATACCTTGGGATAAACTTAACCAAGGAAGTGAAGGATCTATACAATGAAAACTACAAGACTTTCTTGAAAGAAATAGGCGATGACATAAAGAGATGGAAAAACATTCCTTGCACATGGATTGGAAGAATAAACATAGTTAAAATGTCCATACTACCTAAAGCAATATACAGGTTCAATGCTATCCCAATCAGAATCCCAAGAACATTCTTCACAGAAATTGAACAAACAATCCTAAAATTCATATGGGGCAACAAAAGACCGCGAATTGCTAAAGCAATCCTGAGCAAGAAAAACAAAGCCGGCGGAATCACAATCCCCGATTTCAAAACATACTACAAAGCTACAGTGATCAAAACAGCATGGTACTGGTACAAAAACAGGTCCACAGATCAATGGAACAGAATTGAAAGCCCAGAGATAAAACCACACATCTATGGACAGCTAATCTTCGACAAAGGAGCAGAGGGCCTACAATGGAGAAAAGAAAGTCTCTTCAACAAATGGTGCTGGGAAAACTGGACAGCCACATGCAAAAGATTGAAAATTGACCATTCTTTTTCACCACACACCAAAATAAACTCAAAATGGATCAAAGACCTAAAGATTAGGCCTGAGACAATAAGTCTTTTGGAAGAGAATATAGGCAGTACACTCTTTGACATCAGTTTCAAAAGAATCTTTTCGGACACTGTAACTCCTCAGTTGAGGGAAACAATAGAAAGAATAAACAAATGGGACTTCATCAGACTAAAGAGCTTCTTCAAGGCAAGGGAAAACAGGATTGAAACAAAAAAACAGCTCACTAATTGGGAAAAAATATTTACAAGCCACTTATCCGACAAAGGGTTAATCTCCATAATATACAAAGAACTCACACTGCTTAACAACAAAAAAACAAACAACCCGATCAAAAAATGGGCAGAGGACATGAACAGACATTTCTCAAAAGAAGATATGAATATGGCCAATAGACACATGAAAAGATGTTCATCATCGCTAATCATCAGGGAAATGCAAATCAAAACTACACTAAGATATCACCTTACCCCTGTTAGATTGGCAAAAACATCCAAAACCAAGAGCGACAAATGTTGGAGAGGGTGTGGAGAAAGAGGAACCCTCATACACTGTTGGTGGGAATGCAAACTGGTACAGCCACTATGGAAAACAGTATGGAGATTTCTCAAAAAGTTAAAAATAGAAATACCCTATGACCCAGCCATCCCATTACTGGGTATCTATCCTAAGAACCTGATATCAGATATCTCAAGAGTCCGTTGCACCCCTATGTTCATCGCAGCATTATTTACAATAGCCAAGACGTGGAACCAGCCTACATGCCCAGAAACTGATGACTGGATAAAGAAGATGTGGTATATATACACAATGGAATACTACTCAGCCATAAAAAAAGACGAAATTGGCCCATTCACAACAATGTGGATGGACCTCGAGGGCATTATGTTAAGCGAAATAAGTCAGTCAGAGAAAGACGAACTCTATATGACTCCACTCATAGGTGGAAATTAGCATATTGATAAGGAGATCTGATCGGTGGTTACCAGGGAAAAGGGGGGGTGGGGGGAGTGTACGGAGGGGGAAGTGGTGTACCCACAACATGACTAACAAAAATGTACAACTGAAATCTCACAAGGTTGTAATCTATCATAACATTAATAAAAAAAAAAAAAAACAAACAAAAAAAAAAACAAAAGCAATGAGATAGACTGCTGGTCAGGTGATTAGTAGACAGAATTCAAAGCATGGGATAGCAGCTACACTTTTAAATACTAGAAAGTACTCTGGGAATTGTGCCATTAAAACCAGGAGTGACACTCATGCTAAAATTCATGTGGAATCTCAAGGCACTCTGAATAGCCTGACCAGCCTTGAAAAAGGAGAACAAAGTTGAAGGACTCACAACTCCTGATTTCCAAACTTACTGCAAAGTTATGGTAATCAAATCAGTGTGATACTGGCATAAGGACAGACATACAGACCAATGAAATAGAATAGAAAGCCCGGAAATAAACCCTTGCATATATGGACAAATGATTTTTGACAACGGTGCCAAGACCATTAAATGAGGGAAAGACAGTCTTTTCAGCTAATGATGCTGGGACAATTGGGTATCTGCATGCAAAAGAATAAAGTTAGGCCTTTCCCTTATTCCATATACGAAAATTAATTCAAAATGGATTCAAAATGGATTAAAGACCTAAACATAAGAGCTAAAAACTATAAAACTCAGAAAAAAATCATTGCGGAAAAGCTTCATGACCTTAGATTTGGCAGCGAACTCATGGATATGACACCAAAAGCACAGGTAACAAAAGAAAAATAGACAAGTTGAGCTTCATCAAAATTTAAAACTTTTGTGCATCAAAGGAAACTATTAAGAGTAAAAAGAAAAGACAACCCACAAAATGGGGGAAAATATTTGCAAATCATATATCTGATAAGGAATTAATATCTGGAATATATAAAGAACTTTCACAACTCAGCAACAGGAAAAACAAACAACCTGATTGAAAAATGGGCAAAAGACTGGAATAGACATTTCTCCAAAGATATGCAGATGGCCAATAAGCACATGAAAAGATGCTCAACATCACTAGTCATTAAGGAAATGCAAATGGAAACTACCATGAGATACTACTTGACACCCATGAGGAGGGCTATTGTTAAAAAGATGGAAAATAAGGGGGCTGGCCCCGTGGCCAAGTGGTTAAGTTCACGCGCTCCGCTGCAGGTGGCCCAGTGTTTCGTTGGTTCGAATCCTGGGCGTGGTCATGGCACTGCTCATGAAACCACGCTGAGGCAGCGTCCCACATGCCACAACTAGAAGGACCCACAACGAAGAATATACAACTATGTACCAGGGGGCTTTGGGGAAAAAAAGGAAAAAAATAAAATCTTAAAAAAAAAAAGATGGAAAATAAGCATTGCCAAGGATGTGGAAAAATTGAAACCCTCACACATTGCTGGTGGGAAGGTAAAATGGTGCAACTGCTGTAGAAAGCAGTTTGGTGATTCCTTAAAAAGCTGAACAACGAATTACTGTATAACCCAGCAATTTCACTCCAGGGTATATACCCCAAAGGACTGAAAAAGGGACTCAGACAGATACTTGTACACCAATGTCATTGCAACATTATTCATAATAGCCAAAAGGTGGAAACAACCCAAATGCCCATTGACAGGTGAATGGATAAACAAAATGTGGTTTATCTATGGAATGGAATATTATTCAGCCTTAAAAAGCAAAGAAATTCTGACACGTGCTACAACATGGATGAACCTTGAGGACACTATGCTGAGTGAAATAAGCCAGTCACACAGAGACAAATAATACATGATTTCACTTATATGAGAGCGCTGAGCGGTCAAATCCACAGAGACAGAAGGCAGAACGGTGGGTGCCAGAGGCTGGGGCGAGGGATGGGGAGTCAGTGTTCAAGGAGGGCAGAGTTGCAGTTTGTGATGGTGAAAAGGTTCTGGAGATGGATGGTGTGATGGTTGCACAGCAATGTGAACGTACCTAATGTTTGTTATTGAGCTGTACACTTAAAAATGGTTAAAATGGTACATTTTATGTTATGCCTGTTTACCACAATTAAAAAACACAAAAGATTCGAAAGCCCATTAGTGGCAACTGTTCCTTCTCTTTGGTAAAATGTAAATTTGTATTTAACATAGTTTTCCCTCAAACAGAGGCTCTGCATCTGTGAGAAGTGTGGGCCCCGAGGAGAGGAGTCTGGGTAAGTGCGGCCAGCTTAGCACCGAGCTGAGCACTGTGAACAGCCAAGGAGCTCTCACTCGTTAATAAGCAGCTTTCAATCTTCCTTATTCTTAGTCTAATCCCAGCTGAAGACGCGAGCGGAAGGGACACTGATGATCAAATCCAACAATTTATCAGGGAGCATAGACTTGGGAATAACTCTGCAAATTCACCTCATCACGTTTTTCCTGTGCTGTGCAGAAATCCTCTTACCCTCCCTTGCCTATATTCGGCAGTCATGGTGAGCCCCGCAGCTGTGGGGCAGATGTGTGGTCACACCTCCTTGGGCAGCAAGGGAGGGCGTGTCCACGTGGTCAGGCAAGGCAGCCCAAAAGGAAGCTCACGAGCATAGAGCGGTTGGGAACACCACCAGAAGTAATGCAGGAAAAGTTGGGGTAGGAGGTAATGGGTGCAGCCAAGACATGTTAGCACCCATCCCACCACTGGGGAGCCTCAGACACACAAAGCGGGGACTGCGTTCCTTCCAGTCGTGCAGCTGATTCTGGAAGCCTGGAGAACTTGAGGAGCTTTGGGTTACACAACTTACACATAAAATGAAGAAGGACAGGAAAGAGGCTTTTAAAGGGCAAAAGTCTGACACAGGTGAAGCCTAGTTTTAAATTCTCAGTGCAGGGTCTTTGAGCCTGTGCAATGCCACATGAGTGATGAATGGGGACAGACCAGCACTAGTCGGGCTTCCAGGCCCAGCTCAAATGTCACCTCTTTTGAGAAGCTACTCTCTTAGCCGTCCCTCTCTGTGCTCCGGTGTAGGCAGTCTGTGTCTCTGTTACTGCACTGAGGAGGGTGGCAGAGAGGGAGGCAGCGTGGTCCACAGAGTGGACTGAGCACAGGCTAGATTTCAGGTCCTGCTCTTCCAGAAGCTATGCAAATTTGGGCACGTGTCTTAACCTTCCTGAGTTTCCTCATTTGGAAAGCAATCATTCCTACCTCCTAGTGTTATTATAACATTTTATAAAAGGCTGTCTACAATGAGCACATAGCACTCACTAAATAAAAGCTACTTTCCTCCAATAGCCAAGATATGGAAACAACCTGAGTGTCCGTCAATAGATGAGGCAGTACAGAAGATGTGGTATGTGTACAAAATGGAATATTATTCAGCCATGAAAAGAAGGAAATCTTGCCATTTGCAACAGCATAGATGGACCTGGAGAGCACTATGCTAAGTGAAATAAGTCAGACAAAGACAAATGCTGTATGATCTCACTCATACATGGAATCTTAAAAAAAAAAGCTCATACAGAGAACAGACTGGTGATTGCCAGAAAGGAGTGAAGATGGTCAAAAAGTACAAACTTCTAGTAATAAAATAAAAAGCCCTGGGGATGTAATGTACAGCATGGTGACTATAGCTAATAATACTGTAGTGCGTATTTGAAAGTTGCTAAGAGAACAGATCTTAAAAGTTGTCAACATAAGAAAAAAAAGGTTTTGTAACTATGGAAATGGATGATAACTAGACTTGTTGTGATGATCATTTTGCAATATATACAAATATTGAATCACCATGTTGTACACCTGAAACTAACATAATGTTATATATCAATTATATCTCAATTTAAAAAAAGAAAAGAATAGAAACTACCCTCATGGCTGTGATGACCATGTCTCCATTCTGCTAAACTGAATCCTCCTGGGAGGGCAGGAATTTATCTTGGCATCTCTGCCTCTCTCCCCTCAGCCAGGACACACAGCTCCTGGCTTATGTTGGATGGTCAGTGAATGAATGAATGAGCAAGTGCGTGAATGAATGAGTGTGGCATCGACCTATTGTCCAGGGGGCCTTCCTGGGGTAGGAGCAGCTTGGATAAGTTACCCCCGGCACCAAGCTTAGTCTCTTTAATTCCAAGTAAGCCCAATGCAAACACTCACCTTCTCTTGGCAGCCGACGGCCTCCTCCAGCTGGTTCCTTGGGACCTCAGAACACTGAAACATCCCAAGTCCCTCTGAAACCAAAGGGCTTCTGCCAAAAAAAAAGAGAAAAAAACCCTCTTGGCTTCCGTTTTGGATTTCAGTGATGTTTGTTTTTCCCAAAGTTCTCATGACCCTTCGTAATGTGTGAAACATGATATCCCATCAGATTTAGGAAAATATCAAGAGAACAGTGTTACTTCTACTCTAACTGCATTGTCAGTTTAATGCTGATAAGACCCAAGTTCTTGTTTATTAACCATAAACCAGTGGTTCATAACTGAGTTTGGGGTGGGGGGTGATTTTGCCCCCCAGGGGACATTTAACAATGCCAGGAGACGTTTTTGGTTGTTATGACTGGGGAGGGCGGGGAGTGCCATAAGCATCTAGTGGATGGAGGCCAGGGATGCTGCTAAACATCCTACAATCAGGGACAGGCCCCATGGCCAAGAATGATCCCGCCAAAAATGTCAAGAGTGCGGAGGTTGAAAAAGCCTACTATAAACTGAAACAGGAGAAGAAAGACAGTCACTGTTAAAAGACGATTTTCAAAAAAAGATAAAATCATGATTGTCACACAGATAAAAAATGAACCCATGTTAAAGATTTTATTTAACTCATGAGGGAAGCAAATCTCATAGCCAGTTCTAAAGAGAATCTGAAGAACACATTCATAGATCAGGTGTGAAATTAATATGCAAATTGAGGCAAAACTGGCTTTCCACAGTTGGGAGGGAAATAAATTGAAGCTCTACCAGACAGGATGTAATTTGCCTCTTTATCAGTCACAGTGACACTACACAGAATGCAAAATAGCTCTCAGAGAACCAGGATCACTTGGAAAGGGTGCCATATACAGTGTGGGGGCCAAACACTGATGCTTGTTAGAATTAAGTGTTTGCCATGTCAAGGTCAGTTTAAGAGTCACGTGGGGATTACTGACTAATTTGAAGCTTCCACATGAGAGCATTGAATCTGTTTTAGTCCCATCCAACAAACCCGCAACCCCAAAGCTGGACCTAGATTCATAAGACTCTGAAATCCATGGCCTTACTGAGATTTCACTTGCTGAAGGGCTGGTGCAGTTCAGTGACTGGTGGGATGGGGAGCTTCTTTCAAGGCTGGTTTGGGACAGCTGTCTCCGTCTTCCTGCCTCACATCTCTGCCCATCATCAGGAACATGCCTCCTCCGGTTGCTTAGCGTGGAGTTTCTCAAATTTTAATGTGCGTATATGTCACCTGGGATCTTGTGAAAATGCAAATTCTGATTGGGTGGGTCTGGGGTGGAGTTTGGTGCTACAAATTTCTAATGAGCTCCAAAGTTAGACTAGTCAACACTGCTCATTCATGGCCACACTTTGAGGAGAAGAGTTAGAGAGAAGAACGTTCTTTATTACAAGGTGAGGAAAACAAAACACAGACTCCACAAATAGATATCTTACAGATCTCACCAGTCTCCTGAGCTGAGAAATAAGCCTTTGAAATTCTGCAAGCACCTGGAGCAGCAGAATTTGCCAGACACAGGACCAGGTCAGGGTTCTGGGATTTCTTCTGGGTGTGGAAAACTAGCACACTCTGGGAAGAGGGGCGGGCGGATGCTGGTGGAGGAAAAGGCTTAAAGGGAAAGGACTTGAGAAGGGATAGAGGGAAGAGGAAGGGCCAGCTGGGAAGCCCTGCAACCGCAGAGTGAAGGAACGTGGAGTCAGACTGGGAGCCGTGAGCCGCTCGGTCCATGTGCAGCTTTGGGAGTGTTACCTGATCTCAAGAAACAAATGCATTGATCTGGGGAACAGCATACACTGAAGATGAGCAGGGCAGTGTTCAGACCCAGCGGCGGGGATCTCACTCTGAGTGATCCGGATGCATCATTCAGGGCAGTAGGTATCCAGGAGATTCTACCTACCAAGAAGTCCTCAGCTAGAGAAACAAAGGATGATTCTGCTTCAGCCCCCTTTCTTCTTTGGAAGTAGCCTCTAGAACGCAGTGAGGAGGCTGCCTCCAACCCTGATTGTAGCTGTTGCCCCTGGTGTTGATGAGGATTTTTAGGCTGCTTAATTTTAAAACGGTTTATGATGAGGACTTTTAGGCTGGTTACTTTTAAAACTACAGATGAGAAGCAGGCTCCAAGGAGTGAATTTGCTTGCTTGTCCCTTTGTTGGCAAAGATTTACATTTCTAAGGGAAACCTCTATCTGTAAAGATGCCTCCCTCTCTGTGCCAGGAAGAAGGGGGATGGCCTTATCTCTAGAAAGTCTTAATGCCAGAGGCAAGAACTTAAGTTGGTTGCTGTCTGGCAATCTCATGTAACTGATTTAGGGTGGTGGCTTCTAACCTTTCTAACCTTTACTTAATCCGATTTGATTCTTGTCTAAAAGTCATGGGATCACCCAATGACCAGACCCCACCTGCACTGGTAACCATTTTAACTTTTTTTTCATGTTCTTTCCTTTATCTTGTAAAGAAATGACTCACATACCCATGCCTTATAAAATCAGCCCTAACCCTCAACTCGGGGCAGCAGCAGGAGCTCTGCCTGCCCATGGGTCCTGTCCCCATGCCAGTGGGGGCAGCAGAAGCGGCGGCAGCAGAAGCTCTGACTGCCCATGGGCCCTGTCCCCATGCTATTCCACACTATTCTCTAAATAAAAGAGCACTACTGCCAGATCTTGAGAGTCCAAAAAAATCTTTCTTTCGACTCCTCAGCTCACCGACCCCGCATCAGTGTGAGCCTCGGGCAGGCTGAGGAGCTCCGAGAGGGTGTGGGTGAGACTGTGTTCTCCATCAGATACCCCAGATGTCGAATCTGAAGCTACGAACTGGGCCTGGACACTGTTAAGTTAAACAAGGAGGCTATTAGACTGCGGTGGCTCTGACGCGGTGGTGGCCCACGTGTACAAACCAAAACCTTCAAATGCCTCAAGGTCGTGAAATCGAAACACAGAGGACAACCAATCACAAACAGCCAGTGAGGCTTTAAGCTACAGCCAGTCAACAATTTCCTGACTTTGCTTCTGGCTTTCTCTATGTAAGTCTTTCCCCTGGCTCCTGGTGGTGGAGAGCTAACCATTTCTGGTTTGGCACTGGCTGATTCAAATAGATTTTTGCTCGAATAAAATCTTCAAAATTTTATATGCCTTAGTTTATCTTTTAACAGCACAAACCAGAGAACCCATGCTTCTTGCAATGCTTGTTTGGAAGAGCAGTGTGCAGTATTCATTTGCTCTAAATTGGGTTTTTTAATATGGGAATGCAGCTTTATTATTTTCTAGTACAAACAATAACTTGGGCTTGGCTAACCAATGTTGCATAATTGAAGGAACCTGCTTTAATATGTAGATAAAATGATTTCTGTTTAGCACAGTCACTCATGGGTAAAAAAATGCTTTGTTGGGGAGGAAAATTCCTCTTACCTTCTAAGTTCTTCTAGCTAGTCTAAGAATTAAACTGACATGAGACAAGTTACCAAGAGAAAATCAAGTTTAATTTCATACATACAGAGCCCCCATAAGAAAAAATGCGACACACAGAGAGTCAGCCAATTGAAGTTTGTATACTATTGTGAGCCAAGAAGAAGTGGGTGTGTCTAGGACTTCAAAGGGGAGGAAGAAAATTCACAGGGAGATGGGAAGAGCAAATGTTTGGTAAACAAATGTTTGCGATGCCCTGCGGAGAAGTCTTTCTTATGTAAAGCGAAGTTATCTTTGGTAATAGCTCTCTCATCCTGGGATAGGCTCCCCATCTAAATTCTGTCAGGCAGTTACAGGGGGAGGTAAAAAGAAAAATGTCTTGACACTTCTTTTTCTTGAAACGAATCAGCCTAAAATAATCCTCATGCCAAAGAGACACATTTTGGGGTGGCAAATTTTGCTCCCCTACAGCTTCCATGATGCATGAAAATAACTTATCTTGTAGAGACATCTGGTTCTGTGATCACTCCACTACTTGTTTGAGTAAGCCCTTCCCGACGCAGAGTTCAAATATAAACTTGACTTCCTTCCCCCAGATCACAACATACATCAGCTTAGTGAAACAAATGGAGGACTTTTACCACGTTGCTGCATGTTCAATCGATGATAGAGACCAACTTTTTGCGACCTGAGCATTTTCAGCAAAGGAACTAAATCTAAATTAATGAAATATGTCTGTTCACAATGTGAATACAAGGACACCCAAAAACTGAGTTTATAGCATTCTGTCACTGACTAACTGCCCCAGTAACTCAAAGGAGGTTTGGGAAGCGCTTAACTGTCTCTTCAGCGATGTTAAGAGCTGCAATTACCAACCCCCCCAACTGGTCCAAACCCACCGCAAGAGAGACGCCTGTGCAGACAGACGGCCCAGACGCGTCCAGGAGCTACCTTCGCTTCATATTAATGTTAAGATCTCCACCCCAGAAGGAGCCTAAGCCTTATTAGCATAACAAGTGATGTAAGTGAAAGCGTGTTTTCAAACTACGTCTGTGAGAACTTATACCCACCTCTGCACGTGATGACAAAACTTCCCTTTTTGTTCATTCCCCATCCAAAATAAAAGACACCTGTTTTCGGGGCTGGCCCTGTGGCCGAGTGGTTAAGTTCGCGCACTCCGCTGCAAGCGGCCCAGTGTTTCGTCGGTTCGAATCCTGGGCGCGGACATGGCACTGCTCATCAAACCACGCTGAGGCAGCGTCCCACATGCCACAACTAGAAGGACCCACAACGAAGAATATACAACTATGTACCGGGGGGCTTTGGGGAGAAAAAGGAAAAAAAATAAAATCTTAAAAAAAAAAAAAAAGACACCTGTTTTCCTTTGTTTAGGGAGCCACGGTTTTGGAAGCGATTCCCTGTGGTCTCCTTTATTTTCTGCAAATAAATTTTACTTTGTGTGACAACTACTTCTGGTGAAGGCTTTGATTTCGGCTCACCAAGAAGCAAACCCACTTTGGTTTGGTAACAATTCCAGTTAATAACTTACTGGTTTAAATATGCAAAAAACCATTTTATTTGGGCACATTCATGAAGAGTAGAAGTAGCTGGATTCTTTAAGCTGCAGTAACCAAGAGGGTTTACACTGGTCAGGATGTAACAGTAGCTTTAAGCAATTGAATGCTCTAGGAAGGGCTGAGAAGGACTGCAAACGCAGTGCAACTTGATGGCAAACATCCTTTTGTTTGAATGATACTGAGCCTGACCATTCAGCCTGATTAGCCTGATGTAGTGATGCAAAGACTATCCAGTAGTCCATTTGGGGATTTATCTTGGAAAAATTCACGTTCTAGAGCAGACACAGAGAAACTCTGGTCAGACACTGCCAAAAGATGGTGAGTGGGCATGTGTGTTGCTTTCCATTTTGATCAGTAGTCAGCATTTAAACTCAGGAGCTTTCCCCTAAGTATCGGAGTTCTGGCTTCTCTGGAAGACTGGGAAGAGCCGGCCACACAGGGCCGATGTTCCTGATGGCTATGGCCATGGACATGAGCACAGTTGCCCCCTTAGATGTTCTCCCCTTCATCATGGATGCTCCAGTCACCTGCGGTCTCCCCAGCATGAAGCAAAGGTCAGTTACCAGTTACCCTATGATCATGCATTTTAATTATTGGTAGAGCTATCAGGAAAATGAGATGATTCTTCTACCCATAACTCTAATAAAACCTAAAGTAGACCAAGACTTTCCTGTGTAGGGGAGGAAAACATTTTCCTCAACCCTCTTAGTGTCCCCGGCTGGGTCTGAAAATCAAAGTGACAAAGACAGCTTAATAGGAGAAAAACACACGGATTTATTTAATGTAAGTTTTAGGTGACACAGGAGCCTTCATAAGAAAATGAAGACCCCACAGAAGCAGACCTGTGTCCTTTTCTGCTGGGTTTGGTGAAGAGCGGACTGTTGTGGAGGAGTGGGATGCGTTAAGGAGGGTGAGGGAAGTGTCACACACTGGGGGAGACCGAGCAAGGCCTGTTTCTTCAGAGTCCTCCCGCCTCCCTCCTTTCCCCTGGTTCAGCGAGGCCACCTCTCCCATGGGGGTTTATGACCTGTTTCAGGGCAGAAGGACCAGAGAGAGAGGAGGCCGGAGTGACCTTCCTGCTCCTGCCATTTTCAGCTTAAAATAGTCGCATACCAAGGTGCCATATTTGGGGTAGCACGTCCTGAACCCTATCACTAAACAGAGTGGGGAGTTCATATTTCTTTGGAAATGAAGTATATTCCTAAATGTTTAATATAAAAGTGTGTCTGTAATGAAAGGATATTTGTTTTTTAAACCCATTTCACTCATTTGCAGTTCCCTACCTGATGCCTAGGGATTTGAGTTTTCCTCCCTGGTGTCAACCAGTTATAAGAAAATGTTTTCTTTAATTAAAAAGGGCCTACTGACGTGTCAACTAAACACAATATGTGGATGTTTTTTGGTTCACGATTAAACAAACCAACTCTAATAAAACAGTTTTGAGACAATCTAAAGTTTAAACGTAGACTGAGGTTTGCATGATATTAAGGAATTATTATGCTTTTTTTAGTGAGATAATGGTTTTTTTTTTTTTACGTTTTAAAAGTTTTCACTGTTTAAGATGCACGGTGACATATTTACAGGTGAAAGATGATCTGTGAGATTTGCTCTAAAATATTCCAGAAAACGTGCTCTTTTGGAAATTTTCCATAATAGATGGTTTAAGGAACACTGTCTCCCTGACCTGGCTGGGTCTCTGAGCCTGTGTCGTGCAGTGGCCCTGTGTCCTCCTCCCCCGTGTCTTCTTGTTCCCCTGAAACTGCTGCAGATCAACACTCCTGCACTGGTACTAACGTCTTTCTTTATGCTGGGAAACCTTTCAATAGTACCATTCCTTTAAATATATTAACAGATTATTCGACAGTAGTTTTTATTTAAGACACTTATTTTTGAATTTTATATTTACATATATATTTATGTTGTATCTATTTATATATAATAAATTAAATTATAATTTAAAGTAATATTTAAAAGGATATTTATTTAAAAATGAGAATGTTTATAGTTCTGGAGGATTCTGTCTCCATTCCACCTTACTACAAGTCGGAACAGGCTGAAGTTCAGTGGGGGCCTGACGCTGGCCCAGGCGTGCTCTCAAAGAGAGAGGTCTTGGATCCGCGAGGTTCTCTTCCCACCACGCCTTCCTCACCCCTCGATGAGCTCAGGAACACAGGCTGCAGATGTGTTCGGTGATGTGGTTCACAGAGGACCCCCTCCACGGGGCTACTGGGGAGCCACTGGTGCCGGATGAGAAGCACAGGGGCTGAGATTTTCAGTGTACCTGTCTTTCAGTCAGCCTAATTCCAGACAGGAGCTTCCTCAAGAAATTCCCTGAAGCTAAAAATGATCCTTTTCTAGGTCCACAAATTATAGTTCTCTTTTCCGATGTCGGACATAATTATTTTCCTAAGAGGCACGTATGCCCAACACTGCCCTTTGCATCTGCTGGCTCAAGTCTTAAATGCTTGAAGGAAAACTGCACTTAAATGAGTCAGTCTGCACCCTCCTACCATACCAGGGCAAATGGAAACTAACTCAGCTGTCAGGAAGACATGGAGATTTTCATAACTGTAGGACTAAAGGCCGTATTATAACCCTCAACTCAAAATTTCTTACTTTATAGTTCCTGCTCAGTCTCTTTAAGAATATTGTAAGACTCCGCTCTCAGTCCACGCATTACAGACATTGTACCATTTGTTTCACAGGCTGCCTTCTCTGTGAGTGGGAAGGGCTGGTAGGAGAAGATACACCTTGCTAGATAGATGTCCTTAACAGGCTGTGTGAACTTGGACAGGTCTCTTAACACTCCTAGATCCCCCGCTTGTATATATGAGTGAGAGATGGAATATGCAAAAGGACAAAAGCCTGACCGTATGTAAAAATACAGCTCTGATCCCTATCTACAGCAATATGGGAAACAACACGTTATCTATAATAACCAGCCTAGGAAACCAACAAACTATGTGTAAGTCAGACTTGTAAGAAGTCAGCCCACTATCTCTGGCAAATAGTCCAAAGAATAGCCCCTATAATAACTGGCCCCAAGTGGCCAGGACTTGACTAATAACTGACAGCTTCCCTGATTTTTGTGCCTGCTTCCAATCTAGGACCAAACAGAAAAAGCCAAGTATGTACCACTAACCAACCACATAGGATGCCCCACTTCTAGTTAGCCCACCTGTAGCTTCCCTGTGCCCACAACCTCCATTCAGAGCATACCTTGAAGCCTTCCCTTCTTTCCACTAAAAGCCTTTCTACTCCTCTGCCTGCTCTGACCAACTAGCCTCCACTTGTTCTTGTTTGAGTGGTCTTCATTTATTTCTATACGAGAAAGGGGTAGCCCAGGTGATCAGTCCATGGCCCTGATGTTTTTGGATTCTATAAGAACTTACATTTATTCAACAAATATTTACTAAGCAGCTGGTTCATGCCAAGCACTGTGCTGCATGCAAGAGCTACTTGGTAAGCTTCCAGTCTGGAGAGAGAGAATGTCATCAATCAAATAATTATCCCAACAAATGTAAAATTGCAACTGTGACAAGGAGCTATGCACCATGTTATGAGAGCCTAACTTAGTTGGCCTAGTCGAGGAAAAAGGAGAGGATTTCTCTGAGGAAGTGGCATTTGCACTGAGATTTGAACAGGATGAGCATTTACCAGGTGAACAAGAGGAAAAAGAAGTAAGGTCCAGGCCGAGGTCATAGGGTGGCAAGAAGCACAGAAAGTATGAGGACCTGGAGCAAAGTGAGCCTGGATGGAGTGCAGAGAGCAAGAGGGGACACTGCAGATGAAGTCTAAGAGAGTGCAAGGGATCAAACCACACAGGGTCTCACAGGCATTGTTAAGGAATTTTGTGTCTTTCTGAAAGTAACAACAATAGCAATGTGGTAGCTAATACTTATTGACTGCTAACTATGAATCAGATATACTTCTGAACCCTTTGGAGACTTGTTACACTTACAGTAACATCTTTTATTGATTAAAAGTCAAAAAACTAGTAAGAGGTGGATAAGATTGCTGGAAGTGGAGAAAGTGGACAGCTATGTGTGAAATTTAAGAGGTAAAGGTCAGAGGACTTGGCAATGAATAGGGTGTAGAAAATGAGAAAGGAGGAGATTTCAAGGATGACTTTGAACTTTTTGGCTTTTGAAATGGATAGATGATATTTCTCACTAGGATAATAAACACCAGAAGAGGACATATTGTGGATGTGTTAAATCAGAAGGCTTGAGACACGCAAAAGGAGCTGTCAAGGATCCAGTTGGTTGTGGTAGGCAGAATGGCCCCCGAAGATGTCCCCATCCTGATCTCTGGATCCTGTAAATACATTACCTTACATGGCAAAAGGGACATTGCAGATGTGATTAAGGTTAAAAGCCTTAGGGATATTTCTGGATTATCTATGTGAGCCCAATATAATCACATGAGCCTTAAAAAGCAGAGAGATTTCCTTAAATACGATACCAAAAACACAAGCAACCAAAGAAAAATAGATTCAATGGATTTAGTCAAGGTTAAAAACCTTTGTACAGCATAGGACTCTATCAAGAAAGTGTAAAGAGTAAGTGAAAATATTTGCAAATCACATATCTGACAAAGGTCTAGTATCCTGAATATATAAAGAACTCTTACATTGCAACAATAAAAAGACAAAAACCCAATTGTAAATAGGGCAAAGGACTTGAACAGACATTTCTCCAAAGAGGATATGCAAATAGTCAAAAGCACATGGAAAGATGTTCAATATTATTAGTCATTAGGGAAATGCAAATTAAATCCACAATAAGATACCACTAGGATGACTATAATAAGAAAAAAAAAAACAAAAAATAACAAGTGTTGGTGAGGACTTGGAGAAACCGGAACCCTCGTATATTGCTGGTAGGAATGTAAAATGGTGCAAATACTGTGGAAAGCAGTTATGCAGTTCCTCAAAAAGTTAAACATGGAGCTACCATATGACCCAGCAATTCCACTCCTAAGCACATACCCAAGGGAAATGAAAACATATGTTTGCACAAAAACTCGTATGTGAATGTTCACAGCAGCATTATCACAATAGCCAAGGGTGTAAACAACTGAAATATCTAACAACTGATGAATGGATAAACAAAATATGGTACATCCACACGAAGGAATATTATTTGGCCATAAAAATGATTACGTGCTGATATGTGGTACAACATGGGTGAATCTTGAAAACATGCTGAATGAAAGAATCCAGGCACAAAAAAATCACACACTGTATGATTCCGTTTATACGAAATGTCCAAAATAGACAAATCCATAGAAGCAGAAAATAGATTAGTGGGTGCCATGGAACAGGGAGAGGGGAGAATAGAGAGTGACTGCTAACAGGTATCTGATTCCCTTTTGGGAAGATGGAAATGTTCTGGAATTAGGTAGTGGTGATGGTTATACAACACTGTGAATATACTAAAAGCTACTGAATTATGTGGTGAATTTCATCTCAATAAAAAATTGCAAAAATGTCAGAGAGAAAAAGCAGAGAATTTTCTCTGACTGCAATCAGAAAAAATGAGATTGAAGGAGAAGCCAGAAAGATTTGAGGCATGAGAAGGACTTGAGGCACCATTGCCAGGTTTGAAGAGGGAGGGGGCGGTGTGACAGTGAATGCAGGTGCCTTAAAGAACTGAGAGAGGCTCTCAGCTGACAGCCAACAAGGAAGCAGGAACCTCAGCCCTACCCCGACAAGGACTGAATTCTACCAACAATCTGAATAAGCTGCAAGTGGTCTCTTTCCTAGAGCCACCAAAGGGAATGCTACCCTGCTGAGACCTTGATTTCAGCCTGTGGGACTGTCCACAGAGGTCCTGCTGAGCCACACTGTACTGGCACTTCTAACCTATAGAACACTGAAATAATAAATGGATATCGTTTTGTGACTAGGTTTGTGGTAATTTGTTACAGTAGCAATAAAAAACTAATATGTTAGTTCTATGCAGAAAAGGAGTTTGGACACATCACCATGCACCATTTTTCCATTTTTTTTTTTTTTTAAAGATTTCATTTTTTCCTTTTTCTCCCCAAAGCCCCCCGGTACATAGTTGTGTATTCTTCATTGTGGGTTCCTCTAGTTGTGGCATGTGGGACGCTGCCTCAGCGTGGTCTGACGAGCAGTGCCATGTCCGCGCCCAGGATTCGAACCGACGAAACACTGGGCTGCCTCCAGCGGAGCGCGGGAACGTAACCACTCGGCCACGGGGCCAGCCCCACCATGCACCATTTTATACAGGGGCTGACTGCAGCGTGGACATGGATGCGAGTGTCAAGGGACGGGGAGGACAAGAAGATGAAGGAGCCTAGGACTGAGCTCTGGGGACTGGTTCATGTCGTGGCGGATGGGAGCAGAGGGAAGAGTCACGAGGCACAGGGAAGACGAGGAGAGTGCTTGGTCATCCTCACTGGCAGTGCTCAATCAAGTGGCAGTATGGAGCCAGCCTTTCACAAGATAGACCTTCTGTTCCTAAGAAATTTCTGGGAAGACCCTCTGAGAGCTGGTGAAATCATTGTTTTTAAAGTTGAAGGATGAGACATTCCAATAGTTCACAGAGTAATCAAAGTTCATGAAAAAGATAATGGAGATACCAAATTTCTGACTAAAGGAGATAATAATGCAGTTGATGACAGAGGCTTATACAAAGAAGGCCAGAACTGGCTTGAAAAGAAGGTCGTGGTGGGAAGAGTCAGAGGGTCTTTACTATCTGTATGTCTGGTCACCATAATAATGCGTGACTATACAAGATTCAAGTATGCTCTTGTGGCTGCAATGGGTACATGTCTGTTACTAAAACATGAATCCTAAAATGAGAAGCAGTTCCTGTGACCAGATTGAAATGAATTTTGTTGAAAAAGAGAAAAAAACTAATATATTTGAAATGTTCCACTTTCTGTATAAAAGAAAACAATATGGAGATGTTTTTGTCTTGTCCAAATAAATGATCCATCAGTTTAATAAAAAAAAAGAAGAGATCACTGTTTTGGCAATATTCTTAGTCTCAGACAACAGAATCCATGCTAGCTAATTCAAATAAAAGAGATTTATTAAAAGTCATAGGCAACTTATAGAATTGTTAGGAAAGGCAAGGAAACAGACTCTAGGCTGAACTTCCAGGAATAACTCACAAAAGCACACTGCAGAATAGGTCCTCCACCACAACGTGCACCAGCACGAAGGATACGTCAAGCTGTCCCTCTACCCTTTGTCTCAGTTTCAAATGGTGGTCCTCTGAGAGGGTATCTAGTTGGTGAAAGCTAAATCTCATCTGGAAACGGTGGCAAGGGGAAATGTTGCTAGCTTTCTCCCCTCTGTCAAGAAGGTAGGGGAGAAGGGAGTGAATGAATGTGGACTGAGCCAACCCACTGTGTTGTCCACAGAAGGCAAGGAAGACAGGATTTCAAGGAGGGAGAGGTCAAGTCAGTGGTGCCAGTGATGCTGAGAGAGCAAGTTCAATTAAAACTGAAAACATTCTTGAACAGAGTGATCATTGGACACCTAAACAGGAGCTGGACCAACTCATTCACAGAATTGGAGCAGCTGAAGAGCGAATGCAAACAAAGGAAAGGAAGCTGGCGAGTATCATCAGGAATTTTGAGAAATTTGGCTGTAAAGAGGTGGAAAGAGGTAGGGCAGTAACAGCTTTATGGCCGGGGGAGAAGCGGTGTTTACCTTCTTTTCTTCTGACTTGGATTGGTTTGGTTTGCAGATATTTAAATGCTGATCATAAAGAGCCCTTTGGGAGGTGAAAGATGTGTACACTGAAAACTATAAAACGTTGAAAGAAATTGAAGAAGATACAAAGTAATGGAAAGATATTCCATGGTCTTGAATTGGAAGAATTAGCATAGTTGAAGTGGCCATACTTCCTAAAGCAATCTGCAGATTCAATGTAATCCTTATCAAAGTTCCAACGCCATTTTTCACAGAAATAGAACAAAGAATCCTAAAGTTTATATGGAACAACAGAAGACCCCGAATAGCCAAAGGAATCTTGAGAGAAAAGAACAAAGCTGGAGGTATCACACTCCCTGATTTCAAAATATACTGCAAAGCTGTAGTAACCAAAACAGCATGGTACTGGCACAAAAACAGACACACAGATCAACGGAACAAGAATCAAGAGCCCAGCAATAAACCCACACATATACGGACAACTAACTTTTGACAAGGGAGCCAAGAGCATACAATGGAGGAAGGAAAGTCTCTTGAATAAATAGTGTTGGGAAAACTGGACAGCCACATGCAAAAGAATGAAAGTAGACCATATCTTACACCAGGAACAAAATCAACTGAAAATGGATTAAAGACTTGAATGTAAGATCTGAAACCATTAAACTTCTAGAAGAAAACATAGGCAATACACTTTTCGATGTTGGTCTTAGCAGCGTTTTTTTCAAATATCATGTCTTACCGGGCAAGGGAAACAATAGAAAAAAATAGACAAATGGGACGAGATCAAACTAGATAGCTCCTGCACAGCAAAGGAAACCATCAACAAAACGAAAGGACAACCTAACAATTGGGAGAAGATATTTGCAAACCATATGTCAGATAAAGGGTTAATATCCAAAATACACAAAGAACTCATACAATTCAACAACAACAAAAGTGAACAGTGCGGTTAAAAAATGGGCCAAAGATCTGAACAGAGATTTGTCCAAAGAAGTTATATGAATGGCCAACAGACACACGAAATGGTGTTCAACATCATTAACTATCAGGAAAATGCAAATCAAAACTACACTGAGACATCACTTCACTCCAGTCAGAATGGCTATAATTAACAAGACAGGAAACAATAAGTGTTGGAGAGGATGTGGAGAGAAGGGAACCCTCATACACTGCTGGTGGGAGTGCAAACTGGTACAGCCACTATGGAAAACCGTATGGAATTTCCTCAGAAAATTAAGAATAGGTCTACCATATGATCCAGCTATCCCACTGCTGGGTATTTATGCAAAGAATTTGAAAACACAAATTCATAAAGGTACATGCACCCCTATGTTCATCAATAGCCAAGAAGTGGAAGCAACCTTGGTGCCCATCAAGGGACAAATGGATAAAGAAGATGTGGTATATATACACAATGAAATACTACACAGCCATAAGAAATTATGAAATCTGGCCATTTGTGACAACATGGATGGATCTTGAGGGCATTATGCTGAGTGAAATAAGTCAGAGTGAGAAAGTCAAATAATGTATGATCTCACTCATAAGTAGAAGATAAAAACAACAACAAACACACACATAGCAACAGAGATTGGATTAGTGGTTACCAGAGGGGAGGGGGGAAGGGAGGAGAGTGAAAAGGGTGATTAGGCACATGTGTGTGGTTATGGATTGTAATTAGTCTTTGTTCACCATGAAGCAATCTACACAGAATTCAAAATATATTACCACGTACACCTGAAATTTATATAATGTTATAAACCAATGTTACCTCAATAAAAAAAAAATTTATTTTGAAAAAAAGAGCACTTTGGGAAGGAGGAGTTGAATATAAAAGATAAAAGGGATAACGCAAGAAAAAAAAAAGAATGATCCAGAGTGTGAGGTTTCTGAGAAGGCAAGACGGGTAGGGGGCAGGTGGCATCGAGCACAGGTGAGGAGTGGAACCTTGGCTGGTTTCTCCCTGAGAAAGATTAGAATGGGGATGCTTACAGGAGGTTTGCAGAGATGGTAGCAGAAAGACAAGGGCATATCCATCTGGTAGCTTCTATTTTCTCCATGAAGTGGGATGCTCAGTCATCTGCTGAAAGGGAGGAGGAGGAGTGGGCATCTGAGAGTGAGGAGAGGTGATGTTTGAAATGATCATCTGGAGACTGAGGGAGTGAGGCCTAGCAGAGAGACATAAAGGACCACGAGGCAGCTCTGTGGTCCCATGGAGCTTGATGGTCCCAGGGCAGAGTGGGACCAGTGGGCTCTGGTGTGTAATTCTTCCCAAGCAGAGAGAAAGTACATATATGTAAAGTTTTTTTGTCTCATCTGTGATTGGGTTTTGCCAGATGAGTGCAACAAGAAGAAAAAAGAGCTGGGGAGCTTGTTCTGTAAGCCAAGCTGGTTGGAGAGGAAGTAAAGAAAGGAGAGCTGCTGGAGTGGGAGAAGCAGAGGCCGCTGCACCAGGAGGTTGGGTGGGCTCAAGGAGCCTTGTGGTGGGGGGAGGTGAGCAAGCAAGCTGAGGGAGAAAAGGTCATGCTCAGAGAGGGGTTCTGCTGATTTAGTGATGTGCACTATTTTTGAATGACTACTATTTCCCAGGCCATGTAATAGACTAAAAAGTAAGCAGTCCCAGTGAAAGTCTAATGGCGACAGCATGTCAACAGAGGGCAGATTTACCACGAAGCCGTGAAACTTAAGCTTCGAGGCTGCTTACTGGCAGGGCTCCTTCTAAGGCCCCAGAAGGGCCCTATCAATTTCATATTTGTTATTTCACATTTATGGACAAGCTTTGGGGCCCACGAAACTGGGATTCATCCCTGGGCCTTCCCAATCTTGGAAGAAGCCATGCAAATGAGGAACCCCAAAGTCGAAGCTTCCTTAGCATCACAGTAATTCCATCCCTTCGTATCATCTAACTATAGAGAAATAAATGAATATAGTCTAGTGGCAAGATTATGGCTTTTGGGTTCAATTAGAACAAGGTTAAAATTCTGGCTTTTGCCTCTTAATAGTTAGAGTATTGCCTGATCTGGCTGAGTTTAAATTTCTACTTATATATGCAGAGAGACTTTAAGGTGGCTGCCTTGATCTCTGTGACTTGCTCCTAACCAACAAAATATGACAAAGGTGATGGGATGTCACTCCCATGATTGTTATGTTATGTAAGACTCCATCTTGTTAGAAGGCTTGCTCTAGAGGCTTGCTCTCCTTGAAAGTTTTGAAGAAGCAAGCTACCATGAGATCTACCTCTGCAAGGAAATAAGTCCTCCTTTTACCTAAGTGAGACTGGAAGCAGACCTTTCTCCATTCGAGCCACCAGATGAGAACCCAGCCCTGGTCAAGACCTTAATTGCAGTTTTGCCAATGACCAATGAAGCTGTGCCTGGACTCCCCACCCACAGACTGAGATGATAAATGTGTGCTGTTGTAAGCCACTAAGTCTGTGGTAATTTGTTACACAGCATAAAAAACTAATACGATATGTAAACATAGGATAATAGCATTTGCTTTGCTGGTTTGATGTGAGGATAGCACGAGAGTGGCCAACACACTTCCAGGCGTGGGTGGACACTTCCTAGTCTGTCTTTCCAGGGCGTCTTACAGTTCCAGTAAGAAGTGGCTCATTCCAACAAAGGGATCAGGAAAAGCAAGAAAGGAGTATTTCATCTGGATCTTGAATAATTAGTGGGATGATGCTTTGTAGAGAATGAAAGGAAAAGAAACTCCAGATAGAAAGAATAGCAAAGCAAAGGCAAAGAGTCCTAAAAGTGAATGACACGGGCAGTAACCCCAAGTAACACCATGCAGCCCAACTGTGGTCTCATTGGGAAATGTCATGAGAAACCTGACAAGGTCGTTTGGGACTAGGTCATGGGGACCTGGGAACATTAAGCTAGGGGAATCTTAATACTTTCAGTTAATCACACGCCCATTTATTTTTTTTCCAAATTGAACTTGAGACTAGAGGATTTAGTCAGATTTAAACACCGATTTAGCAATCGTAGAGTATATTATCATGAAGACTTAAATCTTATGCTTTTACCCAGAAAAAGATTATTTAATGATAGCAATAAATCAAAAGAAAAACTTTCTTATGTATCTGTCTATCCTTTGTGAGACGCTGTGTGTGTGTGTGGCAGCTGTGGGAAGCATCTGTCACATCTCCAACTGCCTGGAGAGTGACTGAGCGAGGACCCAGCTGCTGCTCTCTGAATCCATTACTGAGTTCGCCCCGAGGCCCTGGTTTTCATGCTCTGCTCCTGCCCACGACTGAGCACAGCCGGATGCTAAGACAGGCCCTTCCTGTGAGTCTGATGGGCAACTTTGTCTTAAGGACAACAGCCTTGTGGAAGTTCTGTCTGAGAACTGCGAACCAACTGGAAGCTTCCATCTACACGTCCCGCCCTCTCTTCTGCTTTCACTTGTGCTCAGACTTGCACTGCAGGCTGATGGTTCATCTTTTCTCCCCCAGCTCCCGCCTCATCATCTCCCACAGGCCTTTACCCTAATAAATTCTTGCACAATTAATGCTGTCACAGCATCTGCTTCTTGGAGGACCCAGAATAACACAAGTTGGGACAGGAACAGTTTGAGAAATCAGGCAGTAAGATGGGCATGTGGAACTGGCCCATCCACCTCGAGCAGGTGAGGAGCTTGCTGTTCTGGTCAGCAGGCGGGGCACTGAGAGACCCTGGGGTAAGGCAGTGGCTCACTTGCTCAAGATGTCACAGTGGTAATCTGGAAAATGTCCTGGTGGAGGGGAATGCTGTGGCAGGTGTCATGCGGCAAGCATTTAAAAAATACAAGTGGAAAAACACTTACAAAAACAGGAGCGTGTGCTGGATGCAGCTAAGTTGTTTTGATGCCCCGCAGAAGAAGAGTGAGCGACTGCGGCCTGTAAACATAGGGTCTCTGTGATCACTTACAAAGGGGCCTTCATCTCCTGCAGAGGAAGGACAGACACAGCCAAGACGCAGGCTGAACACCTCATTGTTAGAGTCCTGGAGCTCCAGAGAGGTTTAAATGCTCAGCCCAGTCAACTCTGTTAGGCAAAACTAGGGTCTTGCTGGGGAAAACCTGGGATCTTGAAAGGTGGAACAGAGACTTTTAGATGGACAGTCCCGAGGAAGTTGATTCTACAGTGCCCCCTGGACCCTCTGGGTTTGCAGAGGTGGCCCACCCCTCCCTAGTGAGGTCTAGTACTTTCACTGTGCCGGCAGATGCTGCAGAGGTCTCTGCTCCAGACAACAGTTCCCTGGAGGAGCTGCCCCACCTCTTCTCCTGGCTTAGCAAAGACCTTCAGCATGGAGAAGAAAACGGAGGACTGGAGAATGATAGTGAGAACTGCCCCTGCCTTAAATAATCCTGGGAACAAGCAAAAATTTCTTTATGGGCTGGCCCAATGGCCTGGTGGTTAAGTTCAAGCACTCCACTTCAGCAGCTGGGGGTTTTCAGGTTCGGATCCTAGGCGCAGACCTACATACCACTCATTAAGCCATGCTGTGGCGGTGTCTCACATACAAAATAGAGAAAGATTGGCACAGATGTTAGCTCAGGGCCAATCTTCCTCACCAAAAAACCAAAATAAAACAAAAAAACTTTGTACTTGGTCCTGGAAGATAAAACTGTGAACCAATTAAAGTAGCTTATCAAAATAGCTTGGTCATCAAGAAATGAATAAGGAATTATATCAATGAATGCACTTCACATGTGAGGTTGAAGGAAACAGTTGTCTCCTCACCTGAGGGAGGAAATAAAACCTGTTATCAATGACTTTCTTACTCCTGTAAGAGTTCCTTGATGCCCTTACCTTCTTTATTCAACCTAGAATGTTACATACTCTGTCTGCATTTATTCACTTGAATAGGATTTATCTTGGCTAGTTAATGGCTAACTTTTGGCTGGCCTTTCCAGGTTCCAAAATAGTTGCCAAAGGTGTAATTTGTGCACTGGTGATATGAAGAGCAATATCTAGCACACCTGGGCTATTTGGGCACTTAAAGGACAGGTCACATTTTGATAGGAATGTCTCTTTCAATGGCTGCAGACTTTGGCCCCATTGACAAGAGACTTCATTGTCAAGTTGCTCATTTGAGGGTCTCTGTGATTACTCTGGCAAACAAAGGAGATAAACCTATGGGAAGATTTGTGTGTTTGTCATTGTTCTTGCTATGCATGTTCATATTTTTTAAATGTATTTTTATGGATTTAAAAATATATTCCTAATATAATGGGCATTAAAAGAAACAGATACAACTTTCCACATACACCGCCTATGTCTCAAATACAAACTCCAAACAAATACATGCAGGCCTGCACAGCTTCTACTCCCTGCTCAGGAGATACTCCCTAGAGTTGAGAACAAATCAAAGTTCACAAGTCTGGTTCTTTTCCCCTTGGTGTTCATTATAACTTCCTGTTTCATTTTCATTTCTAATAAGAAATGTGTCCTGAGCAGTTACTATGTGGGTTACTCACTGACTCTCCCAGTGAGTCTGTAATTTGGTTATCTCGTTACAGATCTAGGTACACGCGACATCGTCACCGTAGTTCAAAAGAGTTGGTGATCAATGCCAAATAGGCGGTCACTCAATAAGGTCCTAGTTGCAGTTTGAATATCTAGCTTTGAATATCTGCCTCATCCCTGCTGACCTGTGCCTTTCTGCCAAGTAGTTAATCTGCAAATAAACTCTTAAATATACTCAAGGCGTTCCTATTCTTAAAGCACTGTTTTGATTGTATTACTCCCCTGATCCAGACTTTCCACCACCTCCTGATAAAAGTCCAAAGTCCTTAGGCTGAATTTCAGGTTTTCTAAAATCAGATCCCTATTTATCCTTCCAGGCTTAACTTCTAGTAGTCTCTTCTGCAATCCAGAGCCTCCGACCTGATGGAACTAGTCACTATTCCCTGCACATTTCTGGCATTTTTCTCCCCCAAGCCCTTCTGATCTTCATCATTTCAGGGCCGTCCTCCCTGCTTCAGAGGCTCAGCCAGCTATAGTGTTTAGAAGGAACCAACCTGAGGTGAGGTGACCACAGGGAAGGAGGTGGGCCTTGCACTTCAACTGGGGTGGGATAATTAACATAAAGATGCATCACTCTTAAGATCTCTTTCTCTACTTGTTTCATCTCCTGCTTTCTTTAAACTTTCTGTTAACATCTTTTTAGTCATGATTTTAGCAATAGTCACGTGAATGTCAGGGCAGAAAAATTTTCTTTCTACCCTTTTAGGTTCTTTGGATGGTCTGATAATTAAATTGACATGAGACAGATTAACAGGAGAAAAACAAGTTTAATTTTGTACGTACAGGAGGCCCATAAAAAAATGAGATCCAAAGGCAGTCAGGTAATTGAGGATTATATGCCATCTTGAGCTAAGGAATGGGATAGGCGTCTGGGGCTTCAAAGGGGAGGGGGGAAATTCCCGGGAAGATAAGAAGAGCAGATGTTCGGTAACCAGACGTTTACCCTGACATGCAGGTAGCTCTTTCAGATGAAAAGTTGTCTCTGGAATAGCTCTCTTTCTGGGCCAGGCACCCTATCTACATTCTTTTGGGCAGTTAAGGGAGAGGTAGAAGGTTTTCTTGAGTCTGCCGGGTCTTGATTGCCTTCCACTCAAAAGAATCCACATGCCAACATGGCACATTTTGGGGGGACATATTCTGCTCCCTTTCATGAACATACCTTACAAACTATTTAAATATGCTTGGGGAGAATGACCACTTCTCTTGCTTCCTGACCCGCAAACACCATCTGGCTGTGTTCAGTCTGCTCTGTCTCTGCGCATTGATAGCACTGCTTTCTCCAGCCCCAGCTCCTCCCTCCCCCATTGGATTCCCATGGACTTTTTTTGTAACCAGCAGTATGATACTAGGGTCCTTCACACATACAAATATTTTGTAGGTATTTGGGTTCCTTCCTCATCTGTTCTTTGAGGGCTGGGATTCTGCCTCACAGGCATCTCTATTCCCAAATCTCCTAGTAGATGGTTTGCCTGTGGTACATTATATTGAATCAACCAAAGAAAAGCAACAAAAGAGCAAATATTTTTGTAATCTGAAGAATGCCATTGTAATGAGAGTCATCATTTGTTAATTATCTGTAGTGTGTGTCAAGCTCGGTTAAAGAAGAGCCACATGTGTGGATCATCAACTTGCTTCCCTGTTTGTTCACTCTCTCTCTCAATTTTTGCCTAAAGTTGGAAGAAGGTGAGGAGGAACAGAATTTGCCACTCTAAAATATGCCTCTTTGGATAAGGATTATTTTCAGCTGGTTATTTTTAAGATGCTCCAGACACAGGAGAAGCTCTGAAAACCAAGTAAAAGTTATCCTTTTATAAGAGACATTTACATTTATAAGAAAAATCTCCATTTGTAAGACTGTCTCCCTCTTTGTACCAGAAGAGGAGGATGACTAAATCTCTAGAAACTCTCATCAGTGGAGACAGAACTGACTTAAATCTGCATAACAAGCATATACTTGTTCATTGTGCTTTGCATGAAAATCTCCCATAAGTGGCTCCCCAACCCCCAACGTCATCTTTTGTCTTTAGCTGGAGATGGTATTTAAGGTCATGGCTTGGACCATTTCACGGAATTGTTTGGTTTTCCTGGGCCTCTCCTATGGATACAGGAGGTATACATGTTATTAAACTTCTGTTTTTCTCCTGTTAGTCTGTTTTTTTAATTGCAGGGGAGACTCAGGCAAGAAGCTGGAAGGGTAGAAGGAAAATTAGTTTTCCTCCCCTCCAAAGGCAAGTGTCCACTTTGGGTCTATCTCGTCTAGAAAAGTGGCAGAAGTTGTCTGTAATTCATACAATAGGTTGTTTTATCTGTATAGTGCCAAATAATTAGAATAACTTGTTTTTTAGTTATTGAATTGATTTGAGCAAGCAATAGTTTAGGTAACTCAAAACAGCCTGAATTGACTAAAGAGAAAGAGTCATACAAAAACAAGGGTATTTCATGTAGCATATGAGGTTTTATTTTTGAGCAAGAAGGTTTCCAAGGTTTCAAGGCAAAAGCCCTGAAGTGTAGGTTTAGAAAAGGCAGCAGCAAATTCTTATCCTTACTTTAAACCTGAAGTTCTTGGACCTTCGTGAAAGCAGTGCTTTGTGGAGTCCTTATCGAGCAGGCAGTTGCTAGCGAGTCACCTCTTGTGAGGCTTTGCCCTCAAAAGATGCTTTAGTAGGCCACATAATAATGATTAAGGCCTCCCAAAGAACAGGCCGTGACAACAGTAAATGGCTTCTTTGCTTCCTGCACCTGTTTTTGTTCCCTTCTAAGTCCCTGGAGAACCAAGGAAGGCTTTCTGCTGCTCTGAGAAATTATTCTGTCTAGAATATTTGATCACACACCAGAACAGGTGCCAAATAGAAAATAATATGCCAGCTGTCCACCCGGGCAACAGGAAGTTGGCCAGAACACTGCATCTCCTCATTTAAAAGACCCCAAACCTCACATTAAGCCTGAACTAATCTTCTCTGTGATCCCACTGTCACAGATCCTAGCGTCCCAGCATGCTGGAAAACAGAAGTCCTGCGGTTCATTGCACTCATTTTTCAAGCGGAGAGTCAGACTCTCTGAGACCCAGACGGGTTAAATGATGTCCCCATCAATTAATTGCTAACTAGCGGCAGATCCGGTTCTAGAAGGAACCCAGGTGTTATAACTGCAAACTAACAGGAAAAAGTGATCTTTATTCATTATTACATTCCAGAACCTAGGATGAAGACAGTTCATTTCAGAAACCATGACTCACTCCCAGTGGATTTCAGTAGATAACATGGAGAAGACTTGAACCAGATAAATCTATCCTAGAAAAGTGTACGGTATGTGTCAAACGCAGGGAAGGTAAGGGTTTGAATATTCATTAAGTCAGACTCCAAATTTTTTATCCCAAGAAATCACTGGAGAATAAAGAGTCATATTTTTGGCAGTCACACATCACAGAACTGTGTATTAAAATAACACCTTAAGACTGCTTGGCTATCTTTAAGGAAATTAAGTATATGAATAGGCTTCCATGATCTGTTGGAATTTTTCCCCAAGTGCATTTGTAAGCAGGCAACTTGGAGCTCAGTGGGCCTTTTGCCATAGGAAAAGGATCTTCTGTAGAAGGGAGATTACTGAGCTGGCCTATCTGACAACAAGGTCGGAGAACTCCAGTCCTTCCAGGCCTGTCCTGAGTCCTCTCTGGACCCCAAGGGACCCCAAGACTCTGCAGAAGTGAGGGGAACGTCAGTGACCAGAAGGAAGGTGGCATCAGGGAAAGAGCACGGAGCCTTCAACAGCTACTCTGACCATCACCAGCCCCACGACCCTTGAACTAATTCCTTATTGTCTTTGACCCTCAGTTGCCTCTCCTGTAAAATGGAGATAATAACTGTTGCGAGGATGAAATGAGCTGGGTGTATGTGAAGCTTCTAGCACTGTGCCTGGCACTGAACCGGTACTCAGTGAACTCTCCTCCCTAACCTCCCCACCGGCCTAGTGCGGTCAGCCCTAGACGAGGGTCTGAATACTCACCTCTTTCCCTGGATTACTGTGTTTTTTCCCCAAGACCCCAGTTTACTAATCGTGCCCTAAGCCCTTCACAGGGGCACCTCAGCTGCTCTCGCATCCCTGGCCCGCAATCAAAACCCTCTCCCTATGTCCAGTTAGGTGTTAAAAAGGAAAAATATCCGATTGACTGGGTCCACACTCCATGGCTATCAGCTTCAGCATCCTCTGGGAAGTACGTATGTTTTTGAAAGAAGCTGCTCAATAACCAAGGTGAATCTCAAATCAATTGAATTTCAGGCATAATAACAAAACCAAAAGAAATTCTTTTTTTTTTTTTTTTTTTTTTTTTCCATTTTGTAACCTTTTAGTTTTTATCCAAGAACTGATTTGACAAGACTTAAAAAACACTACACAAATTCTAATACAATCCTAAAACAATTTACACAAACCACAGAATATGACAAGTATTAGAAAATGTTGCTGTTCTGTATCTGATAAACATTTTAGGGCTCGCAAATCTTATCTGAAACAATGTGTGGATCAGGTGTGTTTGATGAAAAGCATCTTTAAGCAGTCTTTTATCACTTTTAGACTCTGCTGCTTGAATTTAAAACCTCTTCTCACCATCTCACCCATTCAAAAGCTTCAAGCCACATCAAAATAAAGGTGTATGCACTTCCAGAATTTTGCCATCTTTGAATCCAAAAGCTACATAATATATAAAGAACTGCAAAGTCAGCCACCACAGTATAGGATAATGTTCAAAGACGGTATTGGTACAAGAATGCTTAAATGTCACCACCATAGTAAGTAAACCTCAAGCCAATGAGATCATGCATTAATATGCAAGGAATTACTACATTTTATTCTAGTTTTCAGATGTCTGAAAACTAGAGACATTCTGCCTCATTTCTAACTTTGACACATTATTTCTATCCAACAGCAGCACGAAAGGCTTAACATATTTGTGTGTTGCAACTCTAGTAAGTTTAGTTTGCTATTTTATTTATCCACGCTACCCCTAGTTCTCCATTAGCCATGGTTATCAGTCTCTGCTGTACAGAATAAGCCTATTTAAACAATTCAGACTTGAATTTTCAATGAGAAGCTATTTTCCACATGAATTCCTTCAGTAAATATAAAGAGTGACATAGTATATTCTTTAAATCATGAAGATTGTTAGATAAACTTTGGTAAACAGACAGAGAGACTTCAGAAAAACATATTGAAGTGATTTCATTTAAAAACGTTATTATGTGTTGGTTAAAAAAGAGGATCAACATCAATATCAGTGAAATCAGTGTAACTATAACAATGTTTAGAATCTTAAAAAATTCAACTTCTCTTTCATCCTTATCAGACCAGGAACATGACATCCTTTTTGAAGAAATTTTCATTTCAGGAATGAGAAGTTTCTTGATTTGTCCAATTTCCGTTCTGCTCCAATCTTCTTTCAATACTTGGCTGACTCGAGGATAAATTTCAACAGGCTGGAGCTCAGGAAGTGGTCTTCGTTTCAAGGTCTGCACACGTTGGCGGACATCATCAACTTTTTCAAGAAATTTAAGTGGCGACTCTTCTTGTAAAGATGTTGTCAATGTCATTAATTCAAGCTGCTGCTCTCTGATGTTTTTCATTCTTTCAATTTGTGGAGTATATTCTTGATTAATCAGATTGCCAACATTGCAGAGAGCACTGAGAAATTTTTTTTTTTTCTGTTCTAATGTATCACTAAGCTCCTTAAAATACTGGAGAATAACTTCCTTATCACCTTGGACCACTTTCTCCGAATGAGATTTTTGTTCTTCCAGCTTTTCAATAAGACAAGTAAGATGTGTCCAGTGTGTGTCAGTTAACTGTTGGAGCAGTTTTTGAGGAGTGTCCTTTTCCTTCAGATAGGCACTCTGAAGATCATCTATAGGATGACCATGGTGCTGACCTATCGTAAGGCAATGACCACATACCAATTTTTTATCTAGTAGACAGTAAACATTTAATGGTTGCCTGTAATGTTCAGGGCAGGTGATGATGTCTGGATGGTCTTCCTGCTGGTACTTTTCAATAATAGCTCTTAATGCAAAATTAACAGGTAAAGATTCAATGCCAGTTGGAGCAATTTCAATAATACTTCTGCAATTAGGGCATTTGAGTGGAATTCGTAAAGGTCTCCATATATAAAAGTTACCAGATGCCTGAAGAACGTTTTCTAAGCAGTTTCTACAAAATGTATGAGAGCATGGGAGTACACGAGGATCTTCAAAAATACTGTAGCAAATAGGACACGTTAACTCATCCTCAAAATTGTGCATTTCCTACTTTGATGATCTTCTGGCTTGGAGACGGAATACACTTTATCTTCTCCAGCTTTTTCAGATTCTTTTATTCTAAAACTAAAACAGTTTTAAAGTTTCAGATTTACATTCTCAAGAAACACATTAACTACGGCATCCCAGGAATGGTTACTCCACTGCCTTTGATGTTCACCTCCTCTGCCTCAGGCGTTTTTCCAAAAGAAATTCTTGAGACAGTGCTAAAAGAAACCATCATGATGGGCGGATCCAGACCTGCCAAGCCTACGATAAATCATCCACCAAAGTATTCTTGCTTTTCCTATTGTCTAACATTTCTCTGGATGCTACCTCTCCCACCAAACTTTGGTTGCCGGGGCCCAGGAGTGGGACTCTGGCAGATATAGTGAGAGGGTGGTTGCTAAGACCTCTAATGGTCGGGGTCATTTGTAGGTAGGGGTCACATTTGCTAGTCTGCCCTCCCTCTGGGCAGTTGTTCTCCATCCTTTAGGAAAGAGATATTCCAAATGATGTATTTGTTTGAGTATGGGTGGTCAAAGTCTCAAACCCCATCTTCCTCAGCCTGAGATATGGTGTCTCCTGATTTTGAGGGCAAGCATACTTTACTTGTGCCTATAACCCCCATGGATATAATTGCATTTAGTACAGGCATCAAATACAATTGCATCTAGTACAGGCATCAAATACATTAATTGAATGAATGAGTGAGCGGAGCAAATGAAATTCTAATATCTGGTAGACATTACTAGCGCTCACTTCCAGGTCTCTTCTCCTCCAGGCACTTGAAAGGCTAAATGTCAAACCTCCCCGCCATTAAATGGGGCCATCTGACTAGTCCCGGCCAATGATCAGCAAGCAGAAGTGGTATGTGTCACGTCTGGTCTGAACCACAGATGTGAGCTCTCCGTGCAGAATCTTTCCTCGCCTAGGCTACCATCCACATTAGAGATGGCAAACCCTCTGTTCCTGGGTTCCTGGGTGACTGTGTGGAACAGATTACTCCTCCACACCTGCTGACCTGTGTTGGATATATAGCATGAACAAGAAATATGCATTTGTTGAACGAGTTCGGGGTCTCTTTGTTCTGCAGTATAACCCAGCCTATCCTGACTAATATAGCCAGTGGTCACTTAAAAGGAAAGGCAAAGAAGCTGCATATTTTATAAAATACATAAGTGCTCCTGAGGATATTTTCTTGTCCAAACTTTGGCCGTTCTCTGGCTTCACTTGTTTTAGTCAGGCAGGATCTGGAGGTTACAAGCCTCTTAGGAAGGCTACTCGACCTGCAGAGTTTCACCCATGGCAGAGCAGAAAGGTACGCAGCCTGCCGTTACAGTGAGCCAGGCCCCTGTCGCGTGGCAAGCTAGAACAAGGCAGACCATCGGGGAATGTGCAAGACACTGTGAAAACAGCCCCATGGCATCAGACTCATATCCTTGGAACCATATTCTTGATTGATCTGTGCATAAATGTTTAAAACGCACTTTATTTCATTTTTGGGGTTTGAAATGAGGAGCTGACATTTGCAAGAATGAGCACCATATGTGCCTTGTCAAGTCAGCAGCAGCATGCTCAGTGGGGCAAACCCAGCCCCCGTGCATGGCGTCATCTACTTAGCCACCTCCCAGGAGACCTTGTTGTTCATCCACGGACAGCATTTGGCAGAGATGAGAGGCAGGCGGGCCGGCGCAGGGAGAGCCCACTTTTTGCCTGTGTCTCCAAATTCACCTCACCAAAAATTCCAATTGTTTTGGTTCCCGTGTTGGCAGTGAATTTCACTACGATGGGTACCATGTGCTCTAGTGTTTCTGAAACCATCCCAGTTTCTAATATTTTACTTGTCTCTGTAACCCATCAAAATGCCCCAGAAATTCCAATATTTTAGTATACAAACTGTATCTATCAGACAACTTCTCTCACTAGGAAGCAATACAAAAATCCATTTTGAGAGCCTGTGGCTCAACTTTTGGTTGAGACTAATTCACTGTACCTTCATATACCAGCAAACTAAATGACGATGAGGTTTACTTCTGCCCCAGGAAATTCCAGACGAAAGGGCGGTGTATCAGGTCACCAGTCTGGAGCATCTGTTTCAGAACGCGATCCCACTGAGCCCCTTAGTGGTATCATGCATTCTTTAGCAGAAAGTTTCTGCTCTGCTCACCAGTAGTGAGCACATCCCAGGGGTTCTGTGAGATGAACTTCCAAGCATGGAAATATCACTCACCTCTGAACAGTTCCGTCAGAAACGTGTGCCACCGCAGGTTCCGAGTGACCGGTCAAGTTCAGATTTCCAGGCTGCTGTTCCCTCCACTCCAGCACTAGTCTCAGCCCAGGAAGAGTGGGCGGTGGGGCCCACAGTGGGATCTGAAGTGCGGAGTGGAGGTCAACTCCTCAGTCGCTGCTGCCCAGGGTTCTGTCCCAAGAGTCTGAAGTGCTGTCATTAAGGAGTCCTCCTTAGGTTGAAATCAGGGGACCTGTTAAACCAAATGCCCCAGGGAGCCCCACACCTTAAATTACAGACTGCTAACCTGTGGTGTGAGTGTGTTAGGAGCTGCTTTCCAAGCCGCATCCGCAGGGAGGGCAGCCTGGGCCGAGGCAGGTGGGGGCTCTGGGGGAGAGGGCAGCAGGGCGGACTTGGGGTGCAGCCGGAGGGAGAAGGGACTTCCAGGTGGAGAGGGTGTGGCCACGACATGCAAAGGACTAAGGGGGTTAACCTTTGTCAAGCCTTTATTCTACTCCAGGCCCTACACGAAATGCTTTCTGTGTGTTTTTATCTGTTTGAATTCCCTCAATGATCTTGGGAAGTAAAACATTACTCTCCCTTTACAGGTGAGGAATGGACCAGCCAAGGAGGTTGATGACATCCCCAGGATCATACAGCTGGGGGTGATGGAGCCATGACCTGAGCCCACTCTCCCTCTAAAGCACTTACTGTCCCACTCTCTGAGTTGGCCTCGGCCTCAGCGCCAACTCTGATATAATAAACCCCTATGACCCAACCTTGTTGGTCCAGACACTGAGACGGTAGAGTTTAACAAATTAGGAGGAAGAAAACAGTTCAGCAGTTTCTCAAAAAATTAAACATAGTATAACCATATGATTCAGCAAATGCACTTGTAGGTATACACCTAAAAGAATTGAAAGCAGGGGCTCAAACAGATGTTTGAGTGCACCAATGTTCATAGCAGGATTATTCACAATAGCCACAAGTGGAAACAACCTAAGAGGCCACTGATGGATGAATGTATAAATAAAATGTGGTCTATTCATATAATGGATTATTCAGCCTTAAAAAAAGAAGGAAATTCTGGGGCCAGCCCAGTGTCATTGTGGTTAAGTTCACCCACTCTGCTTCAGTGGCCCAGGATTCACAGGTTCGGATCCCGGGTGTGGACCTCGTCAAGCCACACTGTGGCAGCATCCCACATAAAATGGAGGAAGATCGGCACAGATGTTAGCTCAGTGACAATCTTCTTCAAGAGGAAGATTGGCAACAGGTGTTAGCTCAGAGCCAATCTTCCTCACCAAATAAAAAGAAAAAGGAGGAGGAAATTCTGACACACGCTGCGACATGAGTGAACCTGGAGGACACTATGCTAAGTGAAATAAGCCAGTCAAAAAAAGGACAAATACCGTATGATTCCACTTATATGAGGGACCTAGAGTGGTCAAATTCAAAGTAGGAGGGTGGATGCCAGAGGTCGGGGGAGATGAAATGGGGAGTTATTTAACGGGTACAGAGTTTTAGTTTGGGTTGATGAAAATGTTCTGGAGATGGATGGTAGCGATGGTCGCACAACATTGTGAATGTACTTAATGTCACTGAGCTGTATATGTGAAAATGATTAAAATGGTCAATTTTATGTATATTTTATCACAACAAAAAAGGATAAACTCACAAGGGCAGGAATTTAGACTTTGCCCTTAAATATCCTCTTCCATTCCTGAGCACAAAGCATTTTCCCCATACTATGCTATTCTGCTATGTGGTCATGAGGTGGGCAAAGTCAGTAGCTAGAAGAAGCCAGCCGGAGGAAATAAATATAAACGTTCTGAAGGAAACAGGCAGCTTTAGCTACTTGAGAAAACTGACTAGTTCTAACGACTAAATTTGCAGAAGGGGAAGCTGAGAGCTGAAATAACCTGGCTGAGGCCACGAAACAAGGGAAGTCAGCCTTCAGTGGCCTGGGGCACCTAAAGCCTTGGCTGCCCTGCCCAGCTTTATCCTCTATGACACGCTTGAGAAATGGAGAGGATGAAACGGATGGAATGGTGTGCACGTGTGCACGTTTACTCATCCAAAGGTAAGAGCACGTACATAATTTGCACCTGAGATTCCAGTACAATATCGTTAACCGTTTCAGTTTGCCAAAAGATCCTGGAACTGAACGCTTACTTCCTCTCGCAGTTGCTGTTCATCAACCTTTTTCACCCTGCGTGTGCAAGAAATTAGTCTGTTGCCTGGCTCTTAACTGTCAAAACAAATTCCTGCTAAACAGAGGGAAAAATCTTCATGGAAATAAAATTCCTTCGATTTTTTATGCATCAAATACTTCTTGAGCACCTATTCTATGCCAGAGACTGTGGTAGCTCAGGGAATATCGCTGAGAACAAGCCATGCGTCGTCCTGCCCTCATGAAGTTCTGCCCTCACACACGTACACGGGATGTCACACGAAGAGATATCGAATAGCTAGGGGATGACTTGGGGAATTACAGGATTGTGTTGTAAAGGCTGTGATGGGGAAGTTTGCATAGCTAGGGAAGGAGCTGGGATGGCATATCAGGGCTCAGAGAAGCAGAACCGCTAGGAGATAGAGGGAGAGATAAGTAGTGCCTCGAACTGAAAGTTTGTGTCCCCCCAAAATTCATATGTTCAATTCCTAACCCGACATGATGGTCTCAGGAGGTGGGGCCCATGGGAGATGATGAGGTCACGAGGGTGGAGCCCTCATGAATGGAGTTAGTGCCCTTAGAAAAGAGACCCCGGAGAGCTCCCTTGCTCCTTCCATGTGAGGTTACAATGAGAAGATGGTGTCACTGAGGAAGAGTGCACTCACCAGACACTGAATCTGCCAGAGAAGACTTGACCTTGGTCTTCCTAGACTCCAGAGCAGTGAGAAATAAATTTCTGTTGTTTATAGGCCTCCCAGTCTGTGGCATTTCGTTAGAGCAGCCTGAACTGACTAAGACAGGTAGGTGGGTGTTCAGGGATTTTGCTGAGGTCAGCCATGTAGGCATGGAGTGCTCTCCTGACCGGCCTCAGCTACTCAGATTCCAGCCTCTCCAAACTGATGCAGCATGGCCAAGCCGCCCCCGTAAATCACGCTGTGAGCCTAGATTATCTAATGTGACCCAGTGCCCCGGGGAAATAAACCACTCTGATGGGGCAGGGAATTCCGTGAGCCTAGAGTTCTCTCTCAGGAACGAGTCAGGGGCTAAGCTTTTCTCTGGAATGTGCAGGGTTTGAACAACTCGAGCCTGCTGGGTCAGCCGTGTACTGCTCATCCACTTGTGTTTGTTCTTCAGTTTTCCCGTCTCTAGTTTCCAGTGTGGAGTCTGAGAATCGCAGGGTCTTCCGTTGGCAACGTCAGTCAAAAAGCTTCCTGTCACTAACATGTTAAGACCTGTAAGGTCTCTTTGCTTTGTTTCCTCACCTGTGAGAAGATGGCAGGAATTTCCTGAAAGGTGCAATGGGAATCACATGACCTGTGGATCGCAGCTGAGGCCCAGGTGTTGCTAACGTCAGGGCCAACAAGGCGTGGAGGTCAAATGGCCACCCTGGGGCTTCTGTCTATCGAACAGCCATTTCCTCTTTCCCCCCAAACGGTTATCAAATGCTTACTATGTGCCAGGTACTGTGTCAAGTGCTTCTGTGGACTATCTTGTTTAATCCTCCACTCATTCTCTGAGGATGGCGCCATTGTCACGCCTGTTTGAGAGGACTGAGGTTCGGTCAGGTTGCTTCAGGCACCTCTCTAGTGCAGTAGCAGAGACAGCTTTTAAAGTGCCCAGAGATGACCAGAGCCGGAAGAACAAACCTCAGGGGACGGCTTGCCAGACAAGGAAGGCTGCCTCCCTCACTCCATCGCGTGCTCAGTGAGTCTCCCTTAGTTAAAAGGAAAGGCTGCATATGGGATAAGAAGGAAAGGCTTTGCTACCACAGGTGGGATTCTTATTGAAGGGTGTCATTTGATTATTTGAGAAGAGGGTTGTGAAGTCTCCTTTGGAACTGTTCATCACTCTGGGTTTTGCCACAAAAGTGCTGTTGTCAACAGGTCTAAATGAGGTGTGCAATTAAGACTAAGCAGGCTCAGGTGACAGCTGGGGTGTTGGTATGCACCTGAGGACTGGGGACATCTTTCTTTGCAGAACGGAGGCGTCCGTCTCCAGGGCCGGAGATCAGACGTTCCCATATCCGACCAGCTTTGCTCCGCGTCAGCTGTCTTCCCTCCAGCTCCCAGCCCCTCAAAGCTAAACAACCCATCAGGGAACTCAGATTGCCTTTTGAATTCACATTTTGTCAGTATCATTGTCTTTAAGGAAAACCTCATTTTTATTAGAGAATTGCAGAAGTAAATACCACATTTGGCAGTGATTTCTTCTTCTATGTAGGCTAGTATGCTGGCCTTGTATTCCAAGATAAATCTAGAAGAGGTGACAACTGTTCAGTTGCTACAAATCACAGGAACACTGGTGCAAAAATCTCCATACAGGGCTTCAGAGGGATCTATGTCATAAGGCAGAATCTAAAGGAGAGGCAGAAGAGTGGGCGAAACGCAGAAGGATTTACACAGAGGCAGATCTGACATTCTGTGAAAGGAATGAATGAGGGAAAGGCTACCCGCAGTGGGGACAAATGCAGGCTTCCAGTGTCACCTCGAGTCTTGTGGACGAGAGCCTCTGAAAGGAGCCTCGATCAGAAAATATGCATCAAGAGGAGATTTGGGAGGGTGTGCAGGACGTGGAGATTGCCGCCAGGAAAAGAATCTGCTTTTGAGAAGAGAGAGCTTAGAAGGGCCCCAAATGTCCGGGAAAAAGAAGGATCATCAAAACAGAGTCAGTTTTCAATAAGCCACTTTAGGGATTATCTGAAACATTTACTATTGTTATTACTTTAATGCCAGAAAGAACGGAGGTGTTCTCAGAATATGTAAACATTACTTACAAACAAAAATGGAGAATTAAAGTTTCTAAGTCCATTGCTCCTTACTCTGCCCCACCCTCTCACCTCCATTCACGGAAATGTCAATAAAGAGACCCTCTGTCATAGTCCCAAGCAGACTGAGGAACAGATGCTGTGGAATTTGAGTTTCTGACTGAACACGGCCTATTTTTCCTGCCCCAATGATCTAGAACCTGGCCCCTGGGAGGCGTTTCTTTTTCTGACAGTGTAACTTCTGCCCGTGAGGTGACACCTCATCCAATGACAACAGTATTCAACACTGCAGTTCAGTTCTGCTGCTAACTGCCTGGAGTTGGCACAGGCCCCACAGGTGGAGGGCTCAGTCTCCACTAAGTCTGCCGTCACTTCACACAACAGCTGCAAGTTTCGGGGTCCCCAGGCCACTCGTACTTCTGACCAACTGGCTACAAATTTGGGGTTCCCGTGGCCCCCTCAGGTTCAATAATCACTAGAATGATCTGTAGAACCCAGAAAGTGGTATACTTACAATTACAGTTTCGTTATAAAAAATGCAAATCAGGAATGGCCACATGAAGAGACCCATAGGGTGAGGTTTGGGAGGGTCCTGAATGCTGACCTTCCATGTCCTCTCCCTGTGGAATCCAGACACGTCACCCTCCAGCGCATCAGTGTGCTCACCAGCCTCTGGTGATGTCCAGGGTTTTCCTGGGGGGTCCATTAGGTAGGCGGCGTGATTGAGTCATTGGCCACGTGATTGAATTCAAACTCCAGTCCCCCTCCTCAGATGTCGGCAGGTTAAACTGACATCACAACGGACCCACATCCTGAGTCAGCTCGTTAGCATAAACTCCGTGTGGTCCAAGGGCCCAGCGTGAGTAACAAAGACGCTCCTATCATTCAGGAAATCGCTAAGGTTTAGAAGGTCTGTGCCAGAGACCTGGGACAAAGGGCAGACAAATGCTTTATTATACAGCACAGTGACAACAACTAACATTTAATGAGGTTTTCTGGATGCTAGGGTCTGCGCTGGGTACTTCATAAACATCTCGTTTGATCTTTAAAATAATCTTATCTGCTAGATATATTATTACCCCATTTTACAGATGAGAAAACCAAGGCACAGAGAGGGGGAAGTAACTTGCTTAAATTCACATGGCTGGTAAGTGGCAGAGCAGGGGTTTGGACTCATTTGTCATGTATGTGGCTACGTCCCTCTAGAGCTGATTATAAAAAGGGAGAAACCAAGAGGTTAGATATAACTCAAGGACCCAGACTTACTTCAAATTCTTGGGGGTAAAAACAATCTAGGTTTTGCCTTTGAAAGAATTCAGTCTTTTAGAGTCAGAAGAGCTGCTCTAAATCCCAGCTCTACCAATTACTAGTTGAGTGGTGCAGGAGAAAAAAGGCACCAACCTCTTGGACCTGCAGCGTCTCCATCAGTCAGTGGAGATACTAGTAACACCCACCTCACGAGCTTCATCTGAGGAATAGAGGGGATCATTCATTTGAAAGTTAAAAACACCATACCAGTGTCAGCCTTTTCTTTTCTTTTCCATTCTGTCTGTCCCTGGTGTTTCACCCACAGAATTTATTTTCTCTCTACCCAACCTGCTACTTATCCCTCGTGTCTCACATGATGCCCTCAAGCCTCTCTAATTCCCTTGGATTGTATTTTTATTTCCTTAGCTCAATTATTTTTACCCTGTTCACATGGACTATTACTTCAGCTGCAGAAAACACCAGCCTGAAAAAGCATTTATTAAGCACCTAATTATACATGGCATTGTAATTGGAACAGCCGACGGGAGCCCGGGCCAGCATGGTGTGGTGGGAAAGGTCAGGAGCACGCCTCAGAAGACCTGGGTATAGCCCCACTTCTGCCTCTTACTAGCTTGTCATCTGAGAAGAGACCCTTAGCCTCTCTGAGCGTCAGGCCGCTCATTGTAAAATAGCACCAATTCCGCCTGTCTTGCTAACTTCATGGGCAGGTGGGAGGGTTGCACCAGAGAATACATGTGGAGTCTTTAGAAACCGATACACCTCTTTATGAATAGAGGAAATAATTATGTAAGACTGCATTTAAGCAGACATAGAATCCCACATGCAGAAATCTACAAAAATCCAAGAATAATCTCATACAATGAGCATAGAGAAACATGGCACAGCACATGCACGAGAATAAACAAGTGTTCAAATCACAGCGTCAGGTTCATTTCTGGAAGGCAGTTGGCAGGGAGGGCTGGAGAGGAGGTGAGGGGTGGTTGGTGTTTGCAAATCTGACTGTCTGGGAGCAGAAACACTTATGAAGCTGGTGGCCATGTGGAAAAATCCAATGACAAAAAGGAAGAATGCCCGTAAGTGTGTCTTGAGGATGACCTGATGTGATTCCCCGGGTGGCTCTAGTGCATTCTACAACGGTGTTCGAGGTGCTCCATTCTTGTAATGAACATGGATTTCTGTGGCACCTCCACATGAGGTGGGTGGGAAGAAACCCACAGCTGCCCAGGCAGCTGGTTCAGATGAAAGCCACGTGGCTGGCTTTGTCTGCATAAAATCTCCAAACATTATTTCCTTACAGGACACAAAAGAGATGAATTGAGTGTCTTTATAAAAAACAAAGACAGCTTTGGGTAATACCTAAGTTGGTGCTAAAGTTGGAATAAAATACCTCATTTGACATCTTGCCTTGGCTACTTTTGTTCATTCATTTAACAAACGTTTACTCAGCATTTACCTTGTGGCAGCAATCTTCTAAGCTGTTGGGATACCCCAGTGATGTAACTGACAAAAATCCCTGCCTTTGTAGGCAGGCGGATTCCCGTGGGGGTGGACAGAATATATGCAATAAACCTCATAACAAGGAAGCTAAAGGAGAAGCGAGAAAGTGATCAATGCTGCAGGAGAAGAAAAGAACTTCAAGGGCATTAGAAGTGCAGGGTAGGGCAGCTGCACTTTCCAATCCTGGGGTCGTCTTGAGCATGTTGCTTAGCCTCACCAGACCTCCCTTCCTTTGCCATAAAATGGATCTCAGCCCTGCCTCATAGGGTCACAGTGGTGACGGAACAAGGTGGTGCTGTTCACACACTTAGTACAGAACGATGCCCACAGAGCCATCACGGGCACTATCATTTACTTGAGTGTTGTACACTGGACTGCCCGTACACATAGAAAGAGACAGTTAGTAACTGGGTGACTGTGGAATTTCTGTGCTCTCTCCCACCAGCACCACTGAGCCTAGACTGACTTTAAGTGGGAGCAAAGGACTTTTTGATCCACGGTAATAGAAAAGGTTTTGAAAGCAAACACGTTTGAGATAGAAAGCACAGAGAGTGAACTCTCAGTTCTTTTCTCCTTGTGTTGAGCACTGTGTGGGTGGAGGAGGGTAAGGCCGGGATGAGAAGAGAGAGCATAGCGGCCTGAGGGCCGGAGGAGGAGGCAAATATCCACAGGGGATGGGAAGACGGCAATTAAGGGCCCTGAGTACTAGCTGGCTTCTGGACTTTATTCCCAATTTTCTGACCAAGAGATGCTCAGTAACGCTTTGTTTAATGAAATGCCAACTCTACCCAAAAAGCTTAGAGTTCAAGGCACAGGGCAGAGCTGAGGGAACCTCAGTGAAGGTCGAGGGCCTGCTTAGTCTCATGGACTGTGTGGGGAGCCGGAGAAACAGCTTGCACTGGAGATAGGCGCTCCAACCCGGGAGCAGAACTAACAAGGAGGTAAGCCTTCATGTTTGGTCTGTGGTGCTCAAAACCAGAAATGACTTCTTACTGACCCCAACTATCTACCATCCTGGCCAGTTTATGCCTCACGACCCCCCACTTGCTGCAGGCCAGCATTGGTTTTAGTTCCAATAGCTATTGAGGCTCAAGGCTAATGTGTTTGTTGTTCTTTACTAGCTGTTTACTTCTGACAAGTGTCATAAGGAACTGATCAATCAAGAATTAACATAGAAATATATTTCTATTTATCTGTATAACAAATGTTATAAATCCATTGTAACGGTCTCTAAAAATTCAGCTCCTTCTGGTTTGCCTTGGTCACTTCTAGGCCTGGGAGGGGGCATCCGATGGATCGGATGCCATACGAGGAAACTATCCTCTGGCTGTGCCAGTTGCTAAGGAACCAGGGGACGTAGATGCGAACTCAAGGGCTGGCTTTGCTCATCCTCACCACCGGTTACTGGTGGGAGTGGCCACCCACATGCAACCCACCTGGGTCAGGGGAGCCCCCTCCACCAGCCTGTAAAGCCACAGTTCCCCACCATTTCAGGTATGAGATGTCACCAAATCAAAAACTTCACGGGCCTCATTAAGAGTACTCGCGCCATTTGTTTTAAAAATACTTATGGACGAGAAACTGCAATAAATTCGGTGACATTTTTCAGTTAATTTCACCTTTCTTGGATCGCAGCAACACCCTCCTACACTGTGCACAGTTCAGTCTACAGACAGCACTTGGTGGACGTGTTGACGTGATGATCCACACAGGTTCTTCAGACACAGGATTTGGTAGGAAAAACATGGGGATTATTTTAGAAGAACTGATGGAATGAACAAACGGCCATTTGCCAACAGTTAACATAAACCTAATACACAGGGGAAAACTGCGCTCACGCCCAGCTGCAGGTGGGTCGTCTGGGCGCCGATCCTGAGCTGCCGTTTTCTCGGGTGGGCTCTGTTATTTGCCTCCAGCCGTGATGGACACTGTGTGGTGCTCACGGAGGGAGCACTCCGTCACTTTGCATCTCTCCACCGCAGCTCTTCAAGCACAGGTTTTCCGCCCAACTTCACAGAACAAGAGCGTTGCAATTGTTCTCACTCTTGCTCTCGTGCTTCCTGGGGGTCCAGATCCATAAACCCAGCCCTTGCAGGTGGTGGCCCTGAGGACGGGCCCTGTGGCAGAAGGGAGAGGCTTACAGCCACAGGCTTTGTGCTGCCTGAAAGATTCTCCTCCGTCCTCAGTGGCCTTTCCCGCAGGCCTCATTTCCCTTTCTCACTGCTCATGAGCTCAACTCTCCTTCCAGGTGGACCCTGGGTGAGCCCCCCGAGAGCCATGGTCATTACTGCAGGCGGCGGGCCAAGGGCTGGGATCTGGGCTGCTGTCAGCATCTGGCCGAGTTCCTGAGACTCTGCCAAGGAAAGAGGAGAATTCCCATGAGAAGGGACTAACAAGTCTGAGTGGCCATTTCAGTGCCTAACTGGGGGACAGTGGCAACACTGTGAGGACATCTCAGGGCCTTCAATATCACAGCAGTAGATGAGAGAAGGGGTTCCAATTTCTCTCTTCAAAGCTGCAGGTAGGGGAGGATAGCTGAGGCATCTCCCACAAGGGCAAGAAGCCCTCAGGAGGCCCTGCCACAAGAGTGCTCTCCTGAAGGTAACATCCCATTCTGCGGGGAGCTCTCGCGCTGCCGGCCCTGAGCATCCTGGGCGGAGCCTCAGCCCAGGTCCAGCAGAGCTGCGAGTGATGGGGCTGAGGGGAGGGATTCTCGACTCATCCTACTTGTTATTATTATTTGACTGAACCAACTTCTGAGAAGCAGTCAAATTAAAAGTGAAAAGAAGTTCAACCTGGCAGCCAGCCAGTTCTGGACAAATCCCCACTCTGGTCCTTCCTGGTTGTCAGCTCAGCAAGCCCTGAGCCTCTGTATGTCCCCATTTCTTGCCCTGTAAAATGGCCATCACAGCAGCACCCACTTACAGGGTACTAACAGCAAATAGGCTTGCAATGAACTTGGACTATAATTGTAGCACGATTCAGGGCTGCAGGTTAACAAGCTGGATTCCAAATGTGGCACAAAGTATGCGCTCAATAAATATGAATTCAATGAATCAAGATCAATAACAAATTCTGCAGGAGACATAGCTGGAAGTAAATGTCCCACACAGAGTGAGTTTCACAAGGGAATGAGGATACTTGGTGAGTTGACGTGGCACAGAGCCTTAAATGGAAAATTTCAGAGGAAAAATAAACACGTGGTTCTGTGGGCAGGGCCCTGGCATCAGGAGACCTGAATTCTGTCCTCATTCCACTGTGGCGCTGCCTGGTGGCATTGTGCAGGCCTGCCTCAGGCTCTGCTTGTTTTCCCTCTGTCAACGGAAGAAGGTGGACCTGATGACATGTAAGGTTCCTTCTGCTCAGTGTCTGGTTCAGTGATGGTCTCAGGTGCTTCTGCAAGAACCGCTACTTGTGGAACAGGTCGAAAGTGGTTTTAAGGAGAGAAAAGATCTGTATCCTATTGAGAAATATGCCTAATTGTCACCAGGATAAAAATCATCATCATCGTGAGTCACCATTATCACTATCACCATTGTCCCTGTCACTTACTGTTCACCGCACGCCGGATTCTGCACCAGAGCATGTCACACACCCCATTTCAGCCAATCCTCTCAAAAATGCTTAGCATTTCATAAGATCCCTTCAGAACAGAGATTTATGTTCCCTGAAAGAAGAATGGGACAGTTACGGAGTGTGTGACTAAAAGCCACCATTTAGCAGAGTCTCCTGCGTGCCAGGTGCTGTATGACCCAGTTTTTGAATCCCCACAGCAACCCTGCAAAGCAGGTGGTCCAGTCCTGAGGTAGTTTTCTTTTGCTGCGCACAAATTACCCCAGTTGTGGAGGCTTAAGCCACTCATTACCCTGGGTCAGGAGCCCCTCATGGCTCGGCTGGGTCCTCTGCTCAGGGTCCCACGAGGCTGCAGTCAGGGTGTCAGCTGGGCTGTGATCCCATCTCATCAAAGTCCTCTTCCAAGTCCACTGCTTGTCACCCCCCGAGGTGACTGGCCCCTGAAATGACAAAGTTCCTTGCGGCTGCAGCACGAGGTCTCTGCTTTCCTGCTGGCGGTCGATGGGGCCGTTCTCCGGCAGGTGGTCTTCTCCACAGCACGGCTGTTTGCTTCTTCAAGGCCAGCAGAGGAATCTTCCTGACTTCTCTCTTTGACCTCTAGACCGTCTTTTCTAGGGCTTGCCTGATTAGGTCAGGCCCACCCAGGATAATCTCCCTTTTATTAACTCAAAATCAACTGATTTGGTACCTTGATTGCTTCTGCAGAATCGCCTCACCTTTGCCATATAACGTCAGCCAATCACGGGTGTGATATCCCACCACATCACAGGTCCCGCCAGACTCAGGGGAGGGGATCATCCAGAGTGTGCTCACAGTGGGCAGGAATCTTGGGGACTATCCTAGAACTCTGCCACAGGCCTTATCTTAGGAGTCATAAGGTGCTAGTCTAAAGCCCCATGGGTAATAAGGAGCGAAATTGGACTTGCTTTCAAGTGTGAGAGTCCTGAGCCCAAGCCACTTCTTTCACACCACACCCCTGTTCTAACAGCAAACTTCACGTCCCCCAAATAAACCCTTTACTGAAGACATCTGGGGCACCTGTGATTCATAAAATACTTTACTACATGTAAAATTCACTGTGAGTAAATTGAGTTCAAGATTTCCCTGGGAGCCTCTCTCAGCACACATGTCAATCAACTCCAGGCTGAGCCATCAAACCCAATCATGCAGACACCAGCTGATATAAACTAATAACAAAGCCATACGAAGCATGGGAGCAGACATCCTTCCTCTGCCGTCTTCTCTCTCTTCTCCTCCCCCCGCACTGGCTTTGCCCGGGTGTCACACCAGTGTTCACAAAGCTTCCGCACTTGGCCAGTTCCCCATCTCGGCTTGTCATACTTCTCTTGCCTGGTCCTGTGCCTTGCACAGATCGAGCACTCGAGAAACATCTGGTGGACTGAACAGACATCACCTGGTAATAAGCATATTTCAGTCCACCTTGATTTTCTCCCCTAAAGTTTCAAGTGTTTGGGGCGCTTGAGTTGGCTGGTGTTCCCTGTGTGTAGAGCTGTGTCCGTGTGGACAATGCCTTCACCCTCCGGCATCTCCCCAGCCAAGCACATGGAGCACATGGCTGCAAGTGGGCTTAGACACCTCCCTCCCTTCTCTGCACAGGAGCGAGATGTGGCTCTTCTCCTCCACTAGAGAGCAGAGGGTAAGGAACTGACATCGGTTGAACACGCACCAAAGGCCATATACTGCACACATACAGTTACCTATGACCTCTCACACTTGTGGAACCCAAGGCTCAGAGAGATTAAATAACATGTTGGAACATGCAGCTGTTTGTGCAGCAGCGAGGAGCTGAAGCCGGAACTGTGTGATGGGAAAGCCACGCTCTTTCCATACTTTGCTGTTGAATTGGTTTTCTTCCTCAAATTGAGTGTGGTCCACAAAACTTTGAACGTGTTCAGTTAGGTATGAGCTGTAAGGGGAACTTCATGGGTCCTGATGGGGCTTCATATGACAGATACGTATTTCTCAAACGCGGCAACAGAACAGATTAATGTTCTAAGATTTGATATTTCTGTAGAATTTCCCACACATATCTGCTCCTTAGTGCCTGTGCCGGGCTGAGACCTATTAGTCTTTGAGGACTATCTGCAGAGGGAAAGGCAGGAAGGGAAGAGAGGACAGCGTGCGGGGGCTTGGTGGGAGGGGGCGCGTGCTCGGGGGAGCAGCACAGCCTGGAGGGGACACTCTCAGCGCTGCCGCGTGCTTCTGGCGCCACCTGGCCGTCCTGGGGAGGAATGCGCCTCTTGGGCAAGTTGTCCGCCGTGTCAGTTGACCCCTTCAGGTGAGTGCCTTTAGACTCCTGAGTCCACAGTCCTTCCCACGATGAGCGCCTGTTTCTTTTTTTCATTAGGAGCCTTCTTTAGTAGTTGTTTCCAAGGCCTATTGCATTTAAGGAGAAATGTAAAAATTTGTATCGCTGAGGATTGGCAACACTTAAGTCTTCTCAGCCCCAAAGAGGGGGATTTGTCACCTCCTGAGAAGCTCTGTGCCGGTGAGCACAGTGCCTTGTTCCTCTCTGAGTCCCCGACTCCACCAGAACGGCCCGGGTGCGCCTGTCCATAGCCCGCCTTGGCTTTAGGACCGGGTGCAACGCTGTCTCCTCCGCGGCCGCGCACGGCAGTGGCACCTGCTAATCCCACGTTCGCCACACACCAGGGGCTGCGGGAGCGCGGGGTCCTGCAGTGCTCACGGCCATCCTGTGAGGTGCGTGTGATTATTTCCCTCTTATAGCCGAGGGAACTGAGGCAGAGGGAGGGACCCAGCTCATCCTTGCCAAAGCTGTATTCAAATCCGGTTAGTCCCCTCCCCAGGCCTCGGACGCTCGTCTCATCGCAGGTTCCTTTTCTCTCCTGGCGACTTTGTGAGCATTTGTTTCTGGCTCCTCTGTGCCATTTTTTACCCCTCCCTCCTTTAGATTGTATTTCCTCTTTCTCTAAATTCAGACTCCATCAGGGACATTGTCCTCTGCCGTGTCATCTTTCACACAGAGAACCTCACACGTGGTGGGTGCTCAGGAAATGTGCTCATTCCTTCACTGAACTTGTGAAATTGCAACTGCTTCAATTACCAAAGGGCGATTGGTTCTGAGTTCGAGTTTCCCAAAGGTGGGCTCTGAGGAACCCTGGCGTCAGAAGAACTGGAGACCTTCAGTGAGTTACTGGCGTACAAACGTGCTCTGCTCTGAGGGAGAATGGTCAACAGGGTGTTGCTGGGAATAAAGGCCAAGTGAGATTCCCAGCTGAGCAGCCACAGCGCGCCGAGAGCTGCCGGTGTCTGCAGACGGGCCTGGCTGGGGACAGCGAGGCGGTCCACACGTGTCTGGGAAACTGATCAGCAAGGGGGCAGAGACGTCAGTCTGGGCTCCGTGTCCTTGGGCAGGCTGAGTAGGGGCATCGAAGAAACAATTCTCACAACCTTGGGAGTCTGGCTGTGGCATGAGAGACGGGCTGTCTGCGTAACATGTCCAGGGTCCTCACCTTAGATAGGCGGCCCGCACCGCACCATACCTGATCCGATGCCCCACCCCCCCCCCCCACCCCCCCCAAGGTGAGCGCTCTCTGACCCAGGACGCTGCCGCGACTGAGCGGAGGAAGGCCAGCCATCCTTCCGTGCAGAAGGGAGAGCCAGCCTCGGGCTCGGAGAGAAAGGAGTCCTGGCCCGCAGATTGAAGGAGCGTGGGATCAGGGGGGTGGCCCAAAGCAGAATTTGGGGTGAATAGGCAGGAAACTAAGAGTGAAAAAAAGGAAAAGAAAGAAATAAGTGTAGGCAGAGGTTAAGTCCACAACTTTGAACAAGCATGCAGGGCGGACACGGGCCAATCTGACAGATGGTGTTGAGGTTCTGAAGGCCCTGCTATGCCAGGCATGATCCTTCCCCCCCACTTGCATTCTTGGGGAGGTCCAGATAGCCAGAGAGGTGCCCAGTGAGTGGGCACGCAGGGACCGGGACACTGGCTACTGACCACTACAGAGCAGTTTAGTAGTTTGTCAACCGCTGCTCTCATATGGTATACACTGGTTGAATATCTGTACTGGGAGGAGGCAAGAGAAACTTGAATATTTAGGATCATAAAAGGCTGTGGAAGCCAATGACAAAGGGAAATTGGCAGCAGTATTGAGGAGTTGCCCTTCAGGTCAAATTAGGCTTCCTCCTGTAACCTCCCATCAAGATGGGTCTGGCAGCCCCTATGGTCATAGATGTTGACCCTGTCTACCTGGGGAAGGCAGCCTGGCAGGAGCACCCGTCCAGCTGGCTGAATGGCAGCCCGGATTTCCAAGGCAGGGTAACCAGCTGGTGAGCTGGGTGGAAGCCCAGAGCGCTGAGACTTGCAGCCTAATTCCTCTCATCACTGCCCACAGCCCACAGGTGGCTCTCCTCCACATGCTGGAGTCAAAAACAAAATCCTGCCAGCTGAGAAGGAGCAGCTGAGCCATTTGCCTTGGACTTCACAAAGTGTGTGATACCACTCACACCCTCCGACCTAGAATTTCTAAGAGATCCAGAACTTCTGACTATCCAAGAAGGAACCCAGCACCCAGAGCTTTGTGAAAAATAACAGATATAAACATTTTCAGAGTCAGTTCCTCAATGTCTACAGGTTCCAAAAAATTGCAAAACCATAATCACCTCTTCAGAGTCCCCCACGTGTCATTAAAATCGCAGTCAGCAGTTGATCCCACAGCGCCCTGAGTATGTTTTTGTGGTTGTTTCTCATTACTCCCTGCACTTGGGGAATTCATTGCGCTCACGGTTTTGCTTTGGGCCATCGGAAACTATTTCTGTCTTGCCATATGTGTTTGGCTATCGCTAACTGGGGAAAGTTATTTTTAGTATTTCCTCTCTTTTCCATCTTTGCAGATCTGTCCTACTTAGGGGAAAAAATCTAGAAAACAGTAGTTTTGGGTTTTTTAGAGGAATACCAGAGACGCTTTTAAAGTTGTACAAGCAATCTTTTCCTGGTCAGTGTATGGGTCGGAAAGGGGAGTAAGAATCCCAAATCCTGAATTTTCTCCCCTACTGTCTGCTGTCGTGGAAAGAAAACCGAGGACCCTTTTAACCTTTCAAGACCCAAGTCAGTGTCATCTCCTCTAATAGGTCCTCTCCTATGTACCCGCCTCCCACTCCTGCTTCGGGCAGACGGGTGTTCCCTGAATTCAACAACCACACTAGAACTGCACCTTGCTACCTTGCTATGGTTTTTTTTTAATTGAGGTAACGTTGGTTTATAACACATAAATTTCAGGTGTACATCATTATATTTCAACTTTCAATGTGCAGGCTACATTGTATTCACTACCAAAAGTCTAGTTGTCGTCTGTCATGGTACAAATGTACCCCTTTACCTCTTTCGCCCTCCCCGGACCCCCTTGTCCTCTGTAACCGCCTATCTCTTCTCTGTTATCTACCTGTTTGTTTGTTTGTTTATCTTCTGTGTATGAGTGAAACCATATGATATTTGGCTTTTTCCATCTGATTTATTTCATTTAGCATAATACCGTCAAGGTCCATCCATGTTGTCACAAAAGGCAAAATTTCATCTTTTTAATGACTGAGTAGGATTCCATTGTGTATATATACCATATCTTCCTTATCCGTTCGTCCATTGATGGGCACTTAGGCTGTTTCCAAGTCTTGGCTATTGTGAATAATGCTGCAATCAAATAGTGATGGGTATATCTTTTTGACTTAATGTTTTCATGTTCTTTGCACAAATACCAAGAAGTAGAATAGCTGGATCGTGTGGTAGTTCTATTTTTAATTTTTTGAGGAATCTTCATACTATTTTCCATAGTGGCTGCACCAGTTTCCATTCCCATCAACAGTGTACGAGAGTCCCCTTTCCTCCACATCTCTCCAACACTTGTTATTTCTTGACTTGTTAATTATAGCCATTCTTATGAGTGTGAGGTGATATCTCCTTGTGGTTTTGATTTGCATTTTCCTAATAATTAGTGACGTTGGATATCTTTTCATGTACCTTTTGGCCATCTGTGTATTTTCTTTGGAAAAATGTCTGTTCAGATCCTCTGCCCATTTTTAAATCATGTTGTTTGTTTTTTTGTTCTTTAGTCGTGTGAGTTCTTCATATATTTTGGATGTTAATTCCTTATTGGATATATGATTTGCAAATATCTTCTTCCAATTGGTAGGTTGTCTTTTCATTCCATTGATGGTTTCCTTTGGCATGCAGAAGGTTTTTTGTTTGATGTAGTCCCATTTGTTTATTTTTTCATTTGTTTCTCTCACTTGAGGAGACTGCTAAGACTGATGTCAAAGAGTGTACTGCCTATGTTTTCTTCTAGGAGTTTCATGGTTTCAGCTCTTACGTTCAAGTCTTTAATTCACTTTGAGTTAATTTTTGTGTGTGGTATAAAATAATGGTCTACTTTCATTCTTTTGCATGTGTCTGTCCAGTTTTCCCAACACCATTTATTGAAGAGACTTTCCTTTCTCCATTGTATGTTCTTGGCTCCTTTATCAACAATTAGCTGTCCATAAATGTATGGGTTTATTTCTGGGCTTTCATTTCTGTTCCACTGGTCCGTGTGTCTGTTTTTGTGCCAGTGCCATGCTGTCTTGATTACTCTAGCTTTGTAGGATACTTTGAAGTCAGGGATTGTGAGCCTCCAGCTTTGTTCTTTTTTCTTGGAATTGCTTTGGCCATTTGGGGTCTTTTGTTGTTCCATATAAATTTTAGGATTCTTTGTTCTATTTTCTTGAAAAATGTCCTTGGGGCTTTGATAGGGGTTGTGTTGAATCTGTAGATGGCTTTAGGTGATATGGACATTTTAACCATGTTAATTCTTCCAATCCATGAGCACTCATCTCTCCATTTCTTTGACTTCTTTCAACAATGTTTTATAGTTTTTTGTGTACAGATCTTTCACTTCCTTAGTTAAATTTATTCTTAGGTATTTTATTCTTTTTGTTGCAATTATTGATGGGATTGTATTCTTGATTTATCTTTCTTCTAGTTTGTTGTTAGTGTATGGAAATGCAACAGATGTTCGCATGTTGATTTTGTACCCTGCAACTTTGCTGTAGTTGTTGATTATTTCTAATAGTTTTCTGGTGGATTCTTTAGGGTTTTCTATATACAGAATGATGTTGTCTGCAAACAGCGAGAGTTTCACTTCTTCCTTTCCAATTTAGATACCTTTTATTTCTTTTTCCAGCCTTATTGCTCTGACCAAAACCTCCAGTACTATGTTGAAAAGGAGTGGTGAGAGTGCGCACCCTTGTCTCGCTCCTGCTCTCTGAGGGATGGCTTTAGTGTTTCACCATTAGGTATGATGTTGGCTATGGATTTGTCATATATGGCCTCCTTTATTATATTGAGGTACTTTCCATCTATACCCCTTTTACTGAGAGTTTTTATCATAAATGGATGCTGAATCTTGAATGCTTTCTCTGCATCTATTGAGATGATTATGTGATTTTTATTCTTCATTTTGTTAATGTGGTGTATCACATTGATTGATTTGCAGATGTTGAACCATCCTTGCATCCCTGAAATAAATCCCACTATATTGTGACGTATGATCCTTTTAATGTATTGTATTTGATTTGCTAACATTTTGTTGAGGATTTTTGCATCTATGTTCATCAGTGATATTGGCCTGTGGTTTTCCTTTTTTGTGTTGTCCTTGTCTGGTTTTGGTATCAGGGTAATGTAGGCCTCACTAATGAGTTAGAAACCATCCTTTCCCCTTCAATTTTTTGGAAGAGTTTGAGAAGGATAGGTATTAAATGTTCTTTGAGTGTTTGGTAGAATTTACCAGGGAAGCCATTTGGTCCTGGACTTTTGTGTTTTGAGGCTTTTTTTTAAAGATTTTATTTTTTTCCTTTTTCTCCCCAAAGATCCCCAGTGCATAGTTGTACACTCTTCGTTGTGGGTCCTTCTAGTTGTGGCATGTGGGACGCTGCCTCAGCGTGGTTTGATGAGCAGTGCCATGTCTGCGCCCAGGATTCGAACCAATGAAACACTGGGCCACCTGCAGCGGAGCGTGCAAACTTAACCACTTGGCCACGGGGCCAGCCCCTGTGTTTTGAGGTTTTTGATAAATGTTTCAATCTCCTTACTAATGATCAGTCTATTCAAATTCTCTATTTCTTCTTGATTCAGTTTTGGAAGTTTGTATGATTCTAAGAATTTATCTATTTCTTGTATGTTATCCAATTTGTTGGCATATAGCTTTTCATAGTATTCTCTCACAATCTTTTGCATTTCTGAAGTATCTGTTATAATTTCTTCTCTTTCATTTTTGACTTTATTTGAGCCTTCTCTCTTTTTTCTGGGTAAGTCTAGCTGAAAGTTTATCAATCTTGTTTTTCTTTTCAAAGAACCAGCTCTTAGTTTCATTGATCTTTTTAATTGTCATTTTAGTCTCTATTTTATTTATTTCCACTCTGACTTTTATTATTTACTTCCTTATACTGATTTTAGGATTCATTTGGTCTTCTTTTTCTAGTTCCTTTAAGTGAATTGTTAGATTGTTTATTTAAGATTTTTCTTGTTTTTTTGAGGTAGAGCTGTATTGCTATAAACTTCCCTCTTAGTACTGTTTTTGCTGTATCCTATAGATTTTGGTATGTCATATTTTCATTTTCGTTTTGATTTCTTCTTTGATTTCTTCACTGACCCAATGTTGTTCAGTTGCTTTTAGTTTAGTCTTTTCCAGTTTTCTTCTAGCAGTTGATTTCTAGTTTTATACCATTGTGGTCAGAAAAGATGCTTGATATTATTTCAATCTTCTTAAATTTATTGAGAGTTGTTTCGTGGCCTAATATGTGATCTATCCTGAAGAACGTTCCATGTACATTTGAAAAGAATGTGTATTCTTCTGTTTTTGGATGAAATGTTCTGTGTATATCTACTAAGTCCATCTGATCTAATGTGTCATTTAATGCCAATGTTTCCTTATTCATCTTCTGTCTGTATGATCTATCCATTAATGTAAGTGAGGTGTTAAAGTCCCCTACTATTATTGTGTTACTGTCTATTTCTCTTTTTATGTCTGTTAATAACTGCTTTATATATTTTGGTGCTACTACACTGGGTGCATAGATATTTACAAGCGTTATATCCTCTTGTTGAATTGTTTCCTGTATCATTACGTAATGCCATTCTTTGTCTCTCATTGTAGTTTTTTTTAGTCTACTTTTTCTGATATAAGTATTGCTACCCCAGCTTTCTTTTCATTTCTGTTTGCACGGAATATCTTTTTTCTTCCCCTCCCTGTTAGTCTAGGAGTGTCTTTAGGTCTGCAGTGTGTCTTTTGTATGCTGAATACATATAGGTCTTGTTTTTTTTATCCATTCAGCAACCTGTGTGTTTTGATTGAAGCATTTAATCCATTTACATTTAAAGTAATTATTGATAGTTATGTACCTATTGCCATTTATTACCTTTTTTCTGAATGTTTGTAGGTCGTCTCTGTTCCTTTCTTCTTCTCTTAATCTCTTCCCTTGTGATTTGATGACTTTTTTAAGTGCTATGTTTGGGTCTTTTCTTTTTATTTTTTGTGTGTGGTTCCTATGAGGTTCATATATAATGACCTATGTAAATAGCAATCTATATTAAGTTGATGGTCTCTTAAGTTTGACCTCATACCAAGAGCCCTACACTTCTACCCTGCCCCCCATGTTTTATGTTTTGACATCATATTTTACCTCTTTTAATTTTGTGCATCCCTAACCTCTTATCATAGATATAGATGATTTTAGTACTTTGGTCTTTTGACCTTCATACTAGCTTTATAGATGGTTGATCTGCTACCTTTACCGTATAATTGCCTTTACCAGTGATGTTTTTATTTGATAATTTTCTGATTTCTAATGTGGGCTTTTCTTTTCCACTTAAAGAAGTCCCTTTAACGTTTCTTGTAAGGCCAGTTTAGTGGTGATGAACTCCTTTAGCTTTCTCTTGTCTGGAAAACTCTTTCTCTCTCCTTCCATTCTGAATGATAACCTTGCCAGGTAGAGTATTCTTGGTTGTAAGATTTTTCCTTTCATCACTTTGAATATATCATGCCACTCCCTTCTTGCCTGTAAGGTTTCTGATGAAAAGAGAGCTCACAGACTTATGGGGTTTCCCATTGTACGTAACATGTGACTTTTCTTTTACAGCTTTTAAGATTCTTTCTTTATCTTTAATTATTGACATTTTAATGATAATGTGTCTTGGTCTGTACCTCTTTGGGTTCATCTTGTTTGGTGCTCTCTGTGCTTCCTGTACGTGGAAGTCTGTTTCCTTCCCCAGGTTAGGGAAGTTTTCAACTACTGTTTCTTCAAATAAGTTCTATGCCCCTTTGTCTCTCTCTTCTCCTCCTGGGACATCTTTAATGTGACTGTTAGTATGCTTGATGTTGTCCCAGGAATCCCTTCAATTGTTCTTTTTAACTCTTTTTTCTTTTTCCTGTTCAGCTTGGGTGATTTCCTCTACTCTATTGTCTAGATCACTGACCCATTCCGTGTCATCTACTCTGCTGTTGATTCCCTCTAGTGAATTTTTCACTTCAATTATTGTATTCTTCAGTTCTGATTGCTTCTATTTAATATTTTCTAACTCTTTGTTGAAGTTCTCACTGTGTTCATCTGTTCTCCTGAGTTCAGTAAGCATCTTATGATACTTACTTTGTACTCTGTTTTTCAATTTTTATTTTTTACTTTGTACTCTTTGTCAGGTAGATTGTTTATCTCTGTTTCACTTAGTTCTCTTTCTGAGGATTTGCCATGTTCTTTGATTTTGAAAATATTCTGTCTCCTCATCATGCCTACTTCACTGTGCTTATTTCTGTATATTAGGTAGATATGCTACATCTCCTGATTTTAGAAATGTAGCCCTATGTAGGAGATGTCTTATGGGGCCCAGCAGCATGCTCACCTCTCATCACCTATGCTAAGTGTTCCAAGGGTGTCTGCTGTGTGGGCTGCATGCACCCTTCTGTTGTGGTAGGGCTACTATTGCTGTGGGTAGGTAGGAAGGTGAGGCTTGCTTCTGGGCCAGCTGGTTGCAAGGACCAGCACATATGGCTGCTAAGAGTGCATTACTGGACAGGGCAAGCCCCTGATGCAGCTGGCTATGAGGCCTGGTAGTGCACAACTACTGAGGGTTTGCTGGTGAGCAGGTCAGACCCCCAGTGTGGCTGGTTGTAGGACCCACTGGTGAATGACTGCTGCAGACTCACTTGTGTGCAGGGCAGGCCCCCGGTGTGGCTGGTTGCTAGCCTCAGAGATGTGCAATTACTTCAGGCACCCAGTGTGGCTGGCCACGTGGCCTGGCGGTGTTTGGCTGCTTCAGGTGCACTGGTGGGTGAGGCAGGCCATCCCCACCCCCACCCATGAGGTTGGCTGCTGGCCCATGAGGACTGATGCTAGTTCACTGGTGAGTGGGGCAGATCCACGGGGTGGGCTTCCTATACTGCCTAGATGCACTCAATTGCCTCGGTGCTCTAGTGGGTGGGGCAGGCTGCTGCACTAACAGGCTAGAGGAAGGATTCCAAAATGGTGCCTGCCACTGTCTGTGTCAGCATGGCTGAACTGTGTCACAAAAATGGCTGCCACCAGTGTCTCAGTCCCTAGAGGAGGGGCCCAGCTGCCTCCTGCTCTCTGGGATGCTCTCCAAGCTTAGTAAGTGAGTCTCTTTTACCAATGGAATACACACTTTTCTATCTAGTGTTTTTTGTGCTGGTTTCTGGGTTGAGCGAGTCTGTGCATGGGATCTCTAAGAGCAGGTTTGTTCTATAGTTTTCCTGGACATATTCCCCATTGGTTTTTAAAGCCTGGTATTTTTGGATCTTGTCTCTCTTGTGCTGCATCTAAGGGCTGGGGTGCCTAATGTGGAGCTCAAATCCCTCAGTCCTTTGGGAAAAGCTCCATACCTTTGAGAAATTGCTCCTGACTGTGAAGCGTGGCGGCCGGGGTGTGGTTTTCCCCCAGCAGGGCTGTCCCTCTCCCTCTGCCCCGCTCCATGTGTCGTCCCTTGTTGTGGGCATTCTTTTCACCCAGTTTCCAGATCTCTCTCAGGAGAAATTGTTCTACAGGGAGTTGTAGGTTTGTCATGTCTGTTGGAGGAGGTGAGCTCAGGATCCTCCTGTGCTGCCATTTCCTCACTGTGGGGTTTATATATATATATTATATATATAAATATAATATATATATATTATATATATGTTAATAATATATATATTAGATACTGCCTGCACCCCCAAAGAATTCTGTGAAGTTTAAGGTATATTTTTAAAATAAAATATGAAGAATTGAAATCAGATTTTAAATTAGTTTTACCTAATCTGTACCCAAAGAAACTTATATCAATTAGTAAACTGACAAGCAGCTTTAGAATTATTTTAGTATTGAATTTAAAATAACAATCTCAGCACTCAAATATTCATTTACTGATGTCAAAAATAAGAAATGGTATTTTGTTATCATTTGGTTTAATATTTTGTTTTTAACTATGATTTATCAAAAATAATAAAGAAGCAGTTTTGAGCCACATAGAAACATGAATCTTTTACTAACTTTGGTCGGGGTAGACCTGGTAGTGGTACTCAGAAACCAGTTACCATTGAAGCAGTTGGATTTTTTCAGTTTTTCATTACTCAGAGACTCACGATTAGCGCCTCTTTCAAATATGTGAGCAGAGAGCTTCACAAAAAGTTAATTAGAGAAGAATTAACTTATTATGCACATATTAGAATGGTCCAAATCCAAACTACTGACAGCACCAAACGCTGGTGAGGATGTGGAGAAACAGGGCCTCTCACTTGTTGATGACGGGAATGCAGGATAGTGCAGCCACTTTGGAAGACAATTTGGAGGTTTCTCACAAAACCAAACATACTCTTAACATATGATCCAGCCATCGCTCTCCTTGGTATTTACCCAAATGAATTGACAACTTATATCCACACAAAAACCTGTACATAGATGTTTATGGCAGCTTCCTTCATGAATGCCAAAACTTGGAAGCAACCAAGGTGTCCTTCAGGAGGTGAAGGGATGAACACACTGTGGCACATGCAGACAATGGAATATTGTTCAGAGCTAAAAAGAAATGAGCTATCAAGCCAGAAAAAGACATGGAGGAAACTTAAATGCATATTAAAGAAAGAAGCCAATCTGAAAGGCTACATGCTGTTGTAGCCAACTATATAACATTCTGGAAAAGGCAAAACTATGGAGACAGTAAAAGGATCAGTAGTTGCCAGAGGTTGGGGAGGAGAGATGGATGACTAAGCAGAGCACAGAGGACTTTTAGGGCAGTGAAACTTTTCTATATGATACTATAATGTCATTATACTTTTGTCTAAACCCACAGAATGTATAACACTAAGAGCGAACTCTACTATAGACTATGAACTCTGGGTGATAACGATGTGTCAGTGTAAATTCATTGATTGTAACAAATGGACTACTTTGATGCAGGATGTTGATAACGGGGGAGGCTGTGTGTATGTGAGGGCAGAGAGTATATAGGAAATCGCTGGACCTTCCACTCAATTTTGATGTGAACCTAAAACTGCTCTAAAAAATAAATTCTATAAAAAAATAAAATAAAAAAGAATTAACTAGGTCTTATTCAAAGACTTTGTAGAAAATTAAGCTTAAGAAGAACTATAACTATATTTTGGTGATCGCTATCTTCCCAGTCTCTCTCATTATCCTGTACATCCAAGAAACTAACCTGGGGAATGAGGGGGGAAGCTCTTGTTTTCATACGCTGGTAAGACATTCTAGTATCACCATGTCCAAACATAGGCTTTACAATTATAGCCCAGTGTGGGACTCTGCTGTTATTGGAAAATAAAGTAGATCCATCTCTGCTGGTTAAATAAGAGGGGATATGTAGAAAATACAAGCAGGGTCAGAGCAGACTAAAGCAGTGCTTCTCAAACTGGAATATGAGTACAAATCACCCAGGGAGCTTGTTCAAATGGAGATTCTGATCCAGTAGGTCTGGGACAGGACTGGAAATTCCTCATTTCTGCCAAGCCCAGGTGTCATCTATGCTGCTGGTTCCAAGACCTCTTCGGTGGCAAGGATGTGTATCTATTGTTGTAATTAGTCTTCCTATTGGCCCCGAGACCTTCTTACTTGTTTTATGCTCACCAGCACCTAGAAAGTACCTAATATCAAGCTGACAGTCAACACATATCTATAGAATGAAGGAATCTGAGCCTTTTTTTCTATGGAAAATGGGGAGAGCACCTCTCTCAGATCTGGGTGAGAAAACATCCAAAAGTATGTCCTACTCTTCCAAGTTGGAAGGAGACCTGCAAAGAGAAAATCTGAAAATCTTCCAGCACAACACGTGCTCATCATTCTGCCCATATCCACTTCCTCTTTGTAGAAACGATAGATGCAAAAAGAAAGAAAATATCTTGGTGAGACTAGATGGTTACTCTCTAACCTCCCAGATTAGATGAGAAGATTCCAGAGGGTGTGAACACGGTAAGGGCTCCAGCTAGCACATTAGGAAAGAGTCCTTTTCCTAGCAGACGTAGTCAGGTGCCACATTCTAAATGGTGATTTGCAAACACAGCCATGAGAAACATCGTTAGAAACTGAACCCATATGTGCCAACATAACAATTTCCTTAAAATTGTTTGATTCTAACAAGATCAACAGAGAGTATGCATGTCCTTTCAATGACATTCTGGGGCATTAACAAGCACACTGGGGATTATTTAATTCTCTAGGAGAATATCCTTGTGTTTGCCTTTGTGTTTACTATTTGAATATAGCCCAGACACTATGAAGTTATGTGTTACTTTATAGATTTCTGTCTGGTAAAAAAGATTGTCACAAAAGTTGTGGTCTTCTTGCCCTGTAGGATATGAAGCAGTTTTGTATCTAACCTGGCCATCATATTTGAACATCCTTTTTTTCAAAATGCCTATAAATACCCAGATCCTCAATTTGTCTTTTGAACCATTTTTAACATCTTACTGTATCCCTCATTAATGGATAAATATTTGACACACGTTCATTTTGCATTTCTATGAGAGTCACGTTTTTAACTTTTTGAAAATTATGTTTTGACAGAATGCATTCCCAGAAGTAGAACTTGTCTCCCTACTTTATGTGTCTTCAGATCAAGAGCTACTGTGCCCAAGAGATTCTACATTCTTGACCATATTTGAGGAACCTCACTTGTAGCTGAAATACATTCGATGTCAACATCCTGGATTTTCACTGATAGTTTATAAGGATGAGACTTTTGGGGGATCTTGACAGGGGATGAGTGTATTTTGCAAGTGGAATGTAATTGATCTGTGGCCAATGGGCAAACTGTGCCAGTTTTTAAGATATGTCCACAAATTCTTTGATTCTCATCCCTTTGAGTGTGGGCTGAACTTAATGACTCACTTCTAATGAACAGAATTTGTTCATTTCATAAATGACATAAAAGACATTGTGGCTTCCATCTTGCTCTTTGATTACTTGCCCCAGGGGAAGTCAGCTGCCATGTCTTAATGACTCTCAAGCAGGCCTATGGCCCACATGGCAAAACCAAGGCTTCCTGCCAACAGCCATGAGAATGAGCCATCTTGGGAGAAGATCTCCCAGCCCCAGTCAAGCCTTCAGATGACTGCAACCCCAGCTGACGTCTCAAGTGCAACGTCATAAGAGATCTTGAGCTAGAGCAACCTAGCTAAGCCCTTCTCAAATTCCACAGAAACCAGGAAATAATGCATACTTATTGCTTCAAGAGACTAAGTTTTGGGTAATTTTTTATACAGCTATAGTTGACTAATACAGCTGGCTCATCAGGCACATGTTAAGGCTTTTCATGTATATTGCAAAATTCCCTTCCTGAAATGTTATATCAATTTACACTCCCATCAGTAGTTTCATAATAGTGCTCATTTCTCCAATCACTCTTGTTAAATCCTACTATTTTTTTATCCTTTCCCCATATGAAAATAGAAAATGGTATTTCATTGTTCTATCGCTTTGATTTTTATCATTTCAAGTGAGGTTGAACTTTTTTCATATATTTATTGCCTATTTTGTGAATTTCTGAGTAGGTGCATCCTTAGCATATATTTTAAATTGTGGCATTCATTTTTTGTTCATTGATTCCTTGAGGTCTTTGACTGTTAAGTGTTTTAACCTTTTGCCTGTCATTATGCTGCAATGTTTCCTCCACTTTGCCTATAAGTATCTAGATATCCTTGTGTAGTGGATATGGAGGTGCAGTGCCTGCAACCCTTTCAAGGAAGGACTTGTGCCAGCTGTCAGTGATCTCCAGCTGCCCCTTGAGTCATTTGCAGAGAGCTGACTTGCCCGAGTACATGCTCTTCCTGGGAGAACCGTATCCACTGACCGATTGTGGTAGGAGACAAAGGGCCAGCCATTTCATCCCAACATGGGACCCCTGTGACAGGCCATTTCTGCTCCAGAGCCCTCCAGAGGGTCACCATTGTTGGCCTGCAGGGTAGTTTAACCCTCAGACAAATCCTGCTTCCTTCCCCTCCATTCCACAGATGTTGATCTCTAATGGATACCCTGCACATTAACTCCATCTCAGCCTGTTTCTGGGAAACCCAGCCTGTGACATCTTGGAACTTAATTGCTTAATTAATAATTGACATAATATATACCTTTACATACAAATACACTATCCTTGAAACGAGTGTATTTTGTTTTTATCAAACGGGAAACTGGTTCTTTTATAGACTGATTATTGGAATGAAAGATTCAAAAGTTGAACACCAAAAAAGCAAGTTGAATTATCAAAACACAGTATTTTTCTAACCACTATTATACAAATCCATTATCTAAATTATGTTCCTCCAAATATAAACCACCCTTTTACTTGGAGATATATTCCCTATCACTTGTTACCCCATTTATCTTGCTTTATTTCTCTTCATAGCCTTTTCTTTGGATACCTTTTATATCTCTATCTGCCTCCCAGCACCTAGGATGGAGCATGACGTACAATAGGTGTTCAATAAACATTGGCTGAATACATAAATGAATAGATGAATAAATGAATAAGCGACTTAGGGCCAAAGGCGGATGAAACATATAGAATAATACCACAATTGGGGTTCTTCTTCAGGAAAATGAAGTGCAGCATTAACTCACCTCATACAAAAGTTGCCCCAAATATTCACTGTGTATGCACAGATGGCCAGAGACCACTCTGGACAACATTTTCCTTTGCTCCCTTCTTTCTCGCAGCCTCACCCTTTAGTTGCAGGCTGCAGGATTGCATAGCTTCAGGGGAGCTTGCAAGAAGGTTGTGTTCAGCGGATCAGGAATGGTAACAGATGGCTAGATGGCCTCAATTTGCAGATGCCTCTATATCTGAGCTGCTTAAAAGCATTTTAACTAGTATAGGGTAAGATGTGTATTATCTTTTGGTCACAGCCCAAGTTTCTAGAGTCCCAGATTAGTGCCCAGTCCCCTAAACCTTGTGGCTGCTAATCTTCTGTGATGGTTCTCATGCACCTGTTGCTGTTTGGTACTTTCAGATCTCAGGGAGTTCTGCTTCATTATATCTCGTTTGGGGCTGGATTTTCCCCAACATTAGATCTTTGGCTAATGTGGTCAGCTCATATTGTTTTGTTAGACTATTTAAAGACAAGCAAATAAACCTGAGGAGGTCAGTAAAGATGATACAGGAGACCCGAGATGGAGCTAGGACTTGCCCTCGATCCTAGTCATCAGAAGCAGTCACGAACCTTATCACTGTCATGTGCCAGGATGGTGGGGAAGCACGGGTCGATTTAGAGATTTGGTAAAATGGGAACAGCCAGTCCCCAATTCTTCTGTGGAAGAGCTGACCCAAGAACATAACTGCAGTGCACGGAACATCAGAAAGGCACAGTCCGTGTTCATATTTAGGCTCGCCTGCAGCATTTTGGTCACCTTTAGCTACCGTCAGAAGACCTTTAAAGCTGGAATTGCCCAATAGCTTTCCATCTGAAAGAAATGAATGTTTGTTATGCTCAATTTTTAAGCAGTAGAATCTTTCTTAGTTCCTAAATGAACCTTTTCCAGTTTAAGTAGTTTTCACAGGGGGAAAATGTCATCTTTTGTTTTTTTTCCTCAGAAGGAACTGATTAGACAGAACAAATACAGAGGCCCTAAATATCAAAATCAGCAGACGTTTAAATTGCAGAGAATCAAATTTCTTTAAAAATTTCTACCTGTGTTGCTCAAAGTAGAGCTCAGAAATCCATTAGCTCTTGGCCTTTTTTTCCATTTTTGTAATTATTGTTATCTTTTCCTCTATTGTAAAGTATCTATTATGCAAATCCCACAGGAGTGGCTTTTCCACCGTAATCAGCTCATCCCCACTGTCAGCACAGAGCTCCCTGGAGCCCTCACTGGATGTCTACCCAGAGAAGAAAGGAGACGAGAGCTTGAGGAGTTTTGTTAGCGGGCGATTGTTGCAGTCTCCATTGCAGCTGAGCTTTGCCGAAACGTTTGGGATGCTTTTGACATATGAAATCATCTCAGAGAAGATATCCAGGCTTTGGGGTATTTTTCATCCTTTTTCACAAAGACGTGACCAGCCACATTTTAAGGGCCACAGACGGAATAAAACCTTTTCCTCTGGTGGTAATTATTTTTGTTGCGTTTGTAATTTTAGAGTAACTGACATGGGGGAAAAGTCCATCGCCCCCAGGAAGGCAAGTGGAAGACAGAACCTGACAAATCTTCTCAAAGAGGAGATTTAGGTAGACTGTAAAATCATAATCCTGAAGAATGGGACCATTCATCTGTCAATAATCTCTACTATGTAAGCCAAGATTCGAAGATGTCTCTCAATTAGGAACCAGGGAAGTAGTGTCATGTACAACAGAGCATATGAGCTTTGAAACTGAAGGACTATTACTGGCCACTAGCAGGGAACTAGTGAAGACAGACAGGCTTCTGGAAGTATGATTTTTGGTAAATATAGTTGACTAAGTGTGCATGGAAGAGATTTGTTGCCATCCCCCTACCATCTTTCTCTAAACATATATAACTCCCTAAAAATAGGCTTAAATGCATAGCCCAGCTTCCACAATTTAGGAATGTGGTCCAAAATAAAAAGGAAAGGAAAGCCAGAGCGGTAACTAAGAGGTGAGGCAGCGTGGCCCAGGGATTAGCATGCCCAAATAGAGGTCCTGTCAGCGGGGAGTTGGCGTTTTAACACATATTGGGACAGGAGGGTGCCTTCCAGGGCCGTGGGAAAAGGAGACCCGCAAAAAGTCAGGAATCTCAAAATTCCATCTTTTTCATGAATTTATGAATTAAAAAACTCTTCTTATTTGCCTGGGGAAGAAAGAAGAATATTGCCATCTACTGCAGTCTTGGATAAAAAGAGCCACTCACGATACATCAAAATGGAGGTGTGACGTCTGAATTTACAATTTGGATATGGTGGGGAAAAAACCCATGCTAAGAAATTAATGTAAAAATACAGAAATGCGTGAAGCCACTAGAAACACAGCAGAGGTCCCTGCAAATCTGTTCTATAGAGACGTTGCTTTACCCTCGTTATGCGCTGAATTATGTCCTCCCACAACGCATATGCTGAAGCTGTGGCCCCAGCGTGACTGATTCAGGAATAGGGCCCTTAAAGAGGTAATTAAGATTCTGTGAGGTCATAGGATGAGGCCCTGATCCAATAGGACTGGTGTCCTTAAAGGAAAGGAAGACACATCAAGGATGCTCACACACAGAAGAAAGACCATGTGAGGACACAAGGGTAAGGTGGCTGTGTGCAAACCAAGGAGAGACGCCTCGGGAGAAACCAACCCTGCTGACACCTGGATCCTGAACTGCCAGCCTCCACACTTATTTAAGTGGGAAACTAAATGATGGTTGTTTCAGCTCCCCAGGCTGTAGCGTTTGTTGTGGCAGCCTGAGCTGACGGAGACACGCCTGGGTATGTGGCACCCTGGATACCCTCACTGAAGATAACTTCACAAGAGAAATCTGTAGACTTCACAAAGAAAGAGTCACAAGAAATGACAAACAGGAGAATTTTCACTCTCCCAAATGAAAGGTAATGGAAAAAGCTGGATGTGGTTATAAAATAAGTTGGTTTAATATATTTAGAGATAAAAGGTGGTAAAGTGGGGCAGCCCTGTGGCATAGTCGTTAAGTTTGCGCTCCACTTTGACAGCCTGGGGTTCATGGGTTTGGATCCCGGGTGCAGACATACACACCTCTCATCAAGCCATGCTGTGGCAGCAGCATCCCACATACAAAATAGAGGAATACTGGCATAAGATGTTAGCTCAGCAACAATCTTCCTCAAGCAAAAAGAGGAAGATTGGTAACAGATGTTAGCTCAGGGTCAAAGATGTTAGCTCAGGGCCAATCTTCCTCACCAAAAAAAAAAAAAAAAGAGAAGAAGGTATAAAAACCATAAGTACAGGGTAATATGGGAAAAGAACACCTGCTCTTGAAAGGCAGCCATATATAAACTGTGGAAATAAAAGGTATAACTATTGATATTAAAGATGTAGTAGGTGGGAAAACAGCATATTAGACCCAGGTAAACAGAAAATTAGTGAATTGAAATATAAATCTAAAAAAATCTTTAGCATAGGGATAAAAATAGCAAAGAGAGGCCAAGATACATGAAGGATAGAATGAGAAATCCCCAAATATGTCTGGTAAGAATTGCAAAAGAACACAACAGAAAAAATGGGGAGGGGGCAGTCTTTGAAAAGTTAAAAACTAAAAACTTTCCTGATTGAGGAAGGAATCCGTCTTCAGACCAAAGGAACATATCAGGACCTGAGCAGGAAAAAGAAAACAAAATCCCATCTAGACATATTGTAATGAAATGGCACATTATCAAAACTAAAGAAAAAATCCTTAAAAACTACCAGGTCATTTATCAAAGAATGGCAATCATCCTGGAGAAGGCTTCTCAACAATAGAAATGACGATGGAGTGACATTTCAAAGTTCTGAGGAAAAAAATGACTGTCTCCCAAGCATTCCATCCAGTGTCACTATCATTCAAGAGAGAGAGCAAAGTAAAGATGTTTTCAGATGAGCCAGTTCACTAAGCGCAGACTTTCCCGAGACAACTGGCTAATCATCTACCACAGAAAGAATGAAGTTGAGCGGTGAGCAAGAAGCCCAGGGAAGGAGGTTGGTAAATCTAAGTCAGCATTTACTGTAAATAATGATAGTGAGGATGCTGACTAGAGAGATGGAAGTCGGGGGTAAAAACAAGGTGGAATTCAAGCACCAGCAAGTGAGAATGCGGCAGATAGAAGAGTTCCAAGGTCTTTATATCGTTAAGAAAAAGGATAGAAATATTGACTTTACAATCTAACTAAATATGTGTGTTAAAAATTAAGAATAACAAATAATTTCTTAAATTAACGGAGGGGCGTAGAAAGGAAAATAAAGACAGACCTGATCAATTCAATAGAAGTCAGGGGTTGGGGGGAGGACCATGGTAAGTGGAAAGCACAGAATAAAATGATAGAAAAAATCCAAAGTATCAGCAAGCAACATAAATGTAAATAGAATTCATTTGTCTGTTAAAATCCGGAGACTTTCAGACTCCACGTACAAAATCCAGCTAGATACTTCCCTACTCTTTCTGTCTTGCATTTTTACTGACGAGAAGTTAGTCTGCTGTTGTTCCTATCTTTGTTACTCTCTATGTAATGTGGGGTTTTTTTCCTCTGGCTGCTTAGAAGCTTTTTTTTTTTTTTTAAGATTTTATCTTTTTCCTTTTTCTCCCCAAAGCCCCCTGGTACATAGTTGTATATTCTTCGTTGTGGGTCCTTCTAGTTGTGGCATGTGGGATGCTGCCTCAGCGTGGTTTGATGAGCAGTGCCATGTCCGCACCCAGGATTCGAACCAACGAAACACTGGGCAGCCTGCAGTGGAGTGTGCGAACTTAACCACTTGGCCATCGGGCCAGGCCCTAGAAGCGTTTTTTTTTTTTTTTTTAAGATTTTATTTTTTTGCTTTTTCTCCCCAAAGCCCCCTGGTACATAGTTGCATATTCTTTGTTGTGGGTCCTTCCAGTTGTGGCATGTGGGATGCTGCCTCAGCGTGGTTTGATGAGCAGTGCCATGTCCGCGCCCAGGATTCGAACCAACGAAACACTGGGCCGCCTTCAGTGGAGCACGCGAACTTAACCACTCAGCCACGGGGCCAGCCCCTCAGCCCCTAGAAACGTTTTTTAATTATTGGTTTTAAGCAATTTGATTATGAAATTATAGTGGCATTTATCCCCAAATTGACCTACAGATACAACACAATCATAACAAGCTTTTAAAAAAAATTTTGTAGAGCTTGATAAGCTTACTGTAAAATTTATGTGAATATGAAAACGACCTAGAATAGCTAAAACAACTTAGAAAAAAGTTGGAAAACTTATAGTACCTGATTTATACTACCTGATTTCTAAGCTTATTATAAACCAACAGTAATTGAGCCAGTGTAATCAAGACAACAGATCAATGGAACAGAATAGACAGTCTAGAAATGGACCTACACTTATATGGTAGATGGATTTTTGACAAAGGCAATTCAGTGGAGAAAAAAGTGTTTTCAACAAATTGTGCTGGAAAAATTGGATACCTATAAGGCAATGAGAAAATGAACTTGAATCTATACCTTATACCATATACATAAATTAAATGGATCAGAGACCTAAACGTACGAACTGAAACCATAAAACTTCTAGAAGAAAAATAGGAGAAAATCTTTGGTTTGGTAAAGATTTCTTAAACAGAACAAACCGTGAAAGCAATCCTTCCCTCCCCTTTCCACCTCCCCCTACCTGTTTCCTATACCACTGATGTTCTTTCTGTCACTATGGAATAGTTCGAATTTTCTAGAAATTTCATATAAATGGAAACATACAATAGATAGTCTTTTGTGTCTGGCTTCTTTCACTTAGCAGAATGTTTTTAAAGTTCATTCTTGTTGCGTGTGTCAGTAGTTTTTTTTTTTTTAATTGCTAAGTAGTTTCCCATCGTAAGGACATATTCCACATTTTGTTTGCCCATTTCCCAGCTAATGGACTTCAGGGTTGTTTCCACTTTGCGGCTATTATGAATAATGCTACTATGAATAGTCACAAATGAATGGATACAAGTCCTTGTGTGTGGACATATATTTTCATTTCTCTTGGAGTTTTTCAATTCCCCAGGAGTGGAACTGAAAGGTCATATGCTAAGTGTATATTTAACCATTTAATCAACTTCCAAAATTATTTTCAAAGTGGTTGTTATGTTACATTTCCACTAGAAATGCATTAGTGTTGCAGTTTCTCCATATCCTCATTAACACCAGTTATTATCTGTTTGAGTAGAGTCATGGGTGATATATAGTAGTACCTTATTTTTATTTTAATTTCATTTCCCTAATGATCTTGGGTCCCTTTTCATGTTCTTATACATCATCAATATATCAATTTTGGTGACTATTAAAATATTTTGTTCATTTAAAAACTTGGCTTGCTTGTATTTGTATTGATTTATGAGTTTTTAAAAATTCTAGATACAAGTCCATTGTCCGCTATATAATTTGCAAAGATTAACTCCCAGTCTATGGCTTGTTTTTCATTTTTTTTAAGGTGTCTTTTGAAGGACAAAAGTTTTTTATTTTGGTGAATTTTAGTGTACCAATTTTTTTCTTTAATGTATCATTCTTTTGGTATCATATATAAAAATCTTTGCCCAGTCTAAGGAGCCTAGACATAATTTCTCCTTTGTCTCTTTCCGGAAGTTTTATAGGTTTACTTAGTTCTTAAATTAGATCTATGATACATTTTTAATTATTTTTTGGGTACTGACTGGGTTCATTAAAGACATTTTTTTTGAGTACAAAGACAGTCAATTGTCTGTGTCCTACATGTTGGATAACAAATACAACCAAAAAAAAGACTGTCTTTATATACAAGACAGATTGAACAGTCATACATAAACACATAAGCACAATTATTGTCTGGAAAATTTTATACCATCTCAAGACCTTCTGTTAGGAACAGGAAGCATTTATTTCGGCTCCCATCTCACACTGGTTAAAGTTTTGACCCACGAGCACTAACTCTCTCACACTTACAGCTTGCACATACGCGGACACTGAACATTTCCGAGGTGTTCTACACCCCGGGATCAACAGGGAAGCCCCAGGACAGGAAGCAAGAGGCCACAACACGTGCCTGAGGCAAGAAGCTCCCAGGCTGTACCCGCATGAAACTAGCTGGAACCCATGAGAACTGGTCTCAGTGGCTGGAATGCAAGTCAGGTAAACCAAGGGATCTTGAAGTGATGCACAAGAAGTGTCCGAAATAATGTCTTATCCCTGTCTGCAAAAAGAGGAGCTGTAGTTGCAGGACTATTTTTCTGGACCACAAGCAGCAGAATGCAAAGGTGGCATAGTTGAAATCCGATTGCACAGCAATAACAGCACGAAGCAAACTCTCTGTCACAGCAAGAGAGACAGCTGCATTAGCAGCCGAGAGGAGCACCTCAACCTCGGGCAAAGGAGGCTTAGAGGGAGATTGGGGGCAAGACCAAGGGTCAGTATCAGCAGCAGTGACGCTCCCGAGCCCCCGGGTACCATCAGGGTGGCCTGACCAAGGATCCGTGACGAGTGCCGTGGGAACCAGGCGTGCCAAGTGCAAAATAGGAGTGTGGGGGACTAAAGTGGCAAGACCTCTAGTTTCAAGGCCCCTGTGGATTAACGGCTGTTTGGGAAGTTCATTACTTAAACACGCCAGGCAGGCTGTTGCCTCACCTAAGGTGTTACAGGGATGGGAATGACCCTACATCGAGAGAGGTGCCTAGGGTAGGAGGCTACAATGTAAGCAGAACAGTGCCTCCTGGCACTGGGGAGACAGCCTTGGGTAGGTCTGAACTGTCCCAGCGAAGAGCAAAGCTAAGGTTGTGGCATGAGAACGTGTGTGACAATGACCGTCTAATCCAAGGGTGGTGCTCAAAATACTTAACCACAGGCAGGCACGGGCGCTGCCTAGTAAGAACGGATGCTGGCTGTAAAGAATCAGCGGGTCATACTGGGCACACGGATGAACACTGGCCCTGACCTGGGCCTTGTCTTGCGCCAGCTAATGCAGCTTACACAAGGGCAACATTAGGTTAAAACCAAGTGACAGTGGATTTCTCCTTGTGTGCTAACCATGATCTATTCATAGTTGCTGCCTGGAGCGCTGTCAAGAAGAATTCTAGTGGTTACGTCCCAGCTTAGTGGGAAAGAATGTGTGATCAGTGATCAATTAGTGATGTCTGCTATGGTCAAGGTGCTGGAAATGTCAGCATTTGGGCTGGTACAGACTAACTGGCCCTGGGTTAAATGTTTACATTCATTCATTCAACAAACATTTATTGCTTTTGTACTGTGTGTGTGGCCTCTTATTAAATATAAAGTTGATACAAAGATGAAAAAGGCACAATTCCTACACTGAACAAGATCTTAATCTAGTTAGGAAGACAGGTATGTAAACAGATTATTTCAACACAAATAAGAATAGATCATTAGAGATATACACAAGGTATCATTATAAAGACATAAAAGAACATTACGTTAATACAATTTTCCAGGCATATGAATTTAGATGTGGTAATAAATGTATTATATCAGAGTTCACATAAGGAAAAGAGAAGGATTAGGGCAGAGAATACCCACTTTATAAACTGACCTGCACAGAGTGCTGAAAGCTTGGAAAGCTAAACACTCCGAGTGGTCACCATCTGCATCATCCAAGCTTATCTGGATGTTTTTGGTATTTGTAGATTATGCCCAGAGCAAACCGGTGACCGATTAGTAAGCTTCCGGTTCTCCACAAGTTCATTTTTGTGAATTGGTCCGTGCATTCCGAAGGCCTTTGTGGACTGTGGGGCAGGTGTGCTGCCGTCACGCTGCCGTGCACCCCTCCAGGATGGGCTGTTGGCCAGGTGTAGGCAGTGGGGGAGAGACAACTGGTGAGCAGAAGAAAAGTCTTAATACACATTCTTTAATTCTCAACTCCCTTAAAAAGAGAAATGCAGAGATGGAAAGAAATCACTAAGTCTACTTACCTCTGAAGCCAATACCTTAGCAAGCAGCATTGCTTTTTTTAAAAAAGCATATAAAATCAGAACAAGACACATTAATTCCACCAAATGGACGGAACGTTCTCTTCAATAAGACCAAATGTGACCACATTCACTTACCCTTTTTTTCCACTCTGGCTGCGGCTTTCCAGCCAAGGAGTTCTGACTCGTTGCTTTTCCTGGCTCATCCGGGCTGGACAATGGGCCCTGTGAACCAGCTACTGCAAGCTTAACCTCAAGCTGAAGGTGGAAGTGTGAGGAAACTGAAGCCCAGAGAGGTCAAATGACTCGCCCCAAATCACTCACTCAACAAGTGTTTGCTGAGCATCACTCTGTGCTGCGCTCTGTTTAACACCTGCAGGACCACACTGTGGAGGCAAATTCCAGACTGGAATCTGTGATCTTAAATACCAACTTAGGGCCTTTTCCCTGCCCCGCTCTGCCCTGGCGGTCCCATGTGTGGGTATCCAAGGCAAGCAGGATTTGATTCCAGGAGACCAGGGCTTCCAGGACTGCAGGGCAGAGACAAGAATCAGAGAGTCTCAGTCCCAGATGAGGGAGAGGCTTGACACTGCTTGAATCATGAGAGAACAGAAGTGCTGGGGCTTAGAAGAAGGTTCTCCTGGTTCTGGAAGGGGATGAAGAGTAGGCCCAGGAGCAGAGGGACCTACTACATTACAGAACTCCACATGGGGCAAAACCTCGGGGAATGGCCTGCATGGTACGCTAGAGGGGTTGTCCCCTGGGTTTGAGGGTCTCGGCCTCAGCAAACCTGTCCTGGGCCGGTTTGTCATGGAAGTCATGGCGCCACACATCCTTTAAGAACTGTAAGAATTCAGACCTGAGCACAGAAGGCCCTCCCCAAAAGCTGGCCTGCAATGAGACTCCATAACCTTTGCAGGACCCTGAGAGGGTTGGAGGACAGAACCACAATAATGACCCAGATCAAATTTTCAACAATCCCTAGAGAGTAGGAGCTTGGGAGTTAACTTACCTTGATTTTTTAAAATAAAATAGTTTGGGGTCAGCCCAGTGGTGTAGTGAAGTTGGCATGCTCCACTTTGGCGGCCTGGGGTTCACAGGTTTGGATCCTGGGCACGGACCTACACATGGCTCATCAAGCCATGCTGTGGTGGCATCCCACATACAAAAGAGAGTATGATTGGCACAGATGTTAGCTCAGGGCCAAGCTTCCTCACCAATAAATAAATAAATAAATAAATAAATAAATAAATAATTTGTTGTATCTTGCTGTGAAGGTCATGGTACAAAAAAATCCATATGCACTATACCTATTTTTAGAACTCTAAGCTATTATTAGACCAATGTGTTTCAAGCTGTAGGTTGAAACCCACTAGTAGGTCATGAAATCAATTTAGTGGGTCTTGACCAGCCAGTTTTCATTAAATGGAATAGAAAAGAAAAAAATATCCAAGTGGTATTTCTGGGTTTTCTTTTCAGTTATAGATCAGTATGTGTATACAGGGTAGCAATGTAAATGTATTTCATATTCTGGGTCATGGTCAAAAAGGTTGAGAAGCACTGAATCAGACCGCATCGCTGTGAGTAATTCCCCCTCCACCAGCTAGTGACATTTCCTCTCCTATTTCTGTAGGAGGAAATATATAGTCTAATGATTCCCAACCTGAGATCCTTAAAAGAAATAAAGGGGATATTACAAGCTATTTTTAGTAAAAATGATCACCACTTATTAAGCCTACCCTGGACAAGGGGTATATGGAGTATACCATCTCTATTTTCTAGATAAGCTAAGGTCACTCATACACACCTTTTAAATCCAGGTTCTTCCAACTCCAAAAAAGCTTCTTTTCCAATATACTACACTGCATCCCCCCTTCAAAAATTTATAAAGCTTACTGAAAATACTATAAGTGCCCACAGTAAGGCTGCCCAACCAAAAAGAAAAGAACAGCTTTGAGAATATTTTGTAACATTGGCTAATTCATGTGAAAAATCAAGTAATAAGAGGACATGTGTGAAATATTTGATAAATAATATAGCAAACAAAAATACAAGGTGGTCAGACAAGACGGTTTTGGTGTCTTTTCGTCAGATCTCCCAGCTCCAATAAGTCATCTCATCCCACAACAGGTCAGTTAGGGTTGGCCTAACCACGCCATCTGGAGCCCTCTTTCTGGAAATTTCCGTGCGCACAGGAGCCTTCGTGTCACCTCCTGCGTGTTCCTGTCCTGCTGCTGTTCTCTCCACTGGCGTTTCCTCTCCTGCCCCGTCTCCTTTCCATGCAAGTGCACAGCAGACTCCTTCCTTCTGCCTGAGCATCTGTGCCTCTCACTCTCAACACGGTCTTGGCAATTTATCAGGATTCACTTCTAGCAGAAAAACAAGCTGAGAGCCAAATTTATGGTCAATTTCTATATTAACTTCAGGCTCCATTTCATATCCTTATCTTTGTTTTTATTCGTATGTTTTCTCTCCTGCTTCAATTTTTGTGTCTCCTTGTATTGCAGTAAGCCATCTTAAATCCTTTCTGGAACAAGATAGGGACGGAGATAAATTTTTTTAACTTATAAAGAGAGGCGGTTTTGTGTTCCAGGTTTTCTGAGTCAGCACTGTCTTTCTTCCCGGTCTAACAGAGGCGTGCTGGAACGGTCTCCGCCGGAAGATTCCTGGCTCAGCTCGGCTTCTATAGTCATGGATCCGGTAGGAGCCTATTTTATTTCGACAACTCTGCATCTGTCTTCTTCCGGCCCCAGAAACAATTATGTCCAGGAATTGTTCAAGAATAGAATGGACTCTTTCAGCCTGAGAGCTAATGCTCACCTGATTGAGTCCCAAACAACCTCATTCTCAGGTTTTGTTCTCGTTTTTTTTTTTTTTTTTTTTTTTGTTTAACAATGTACCTTTAAAAATGGACCAATGAGCTTCCTTCATCATATTTTTGTCCTCAGCTTCGAGCCAGAGGATATTTATCAAAGGAAGAAGGAACAGTACATTTAAAAAGGAAGAGTCCTAGGGCTGGCCTGCTGGCGCAGCGGTTAAGTTCGCAAGTTCTGCTTCTCGGCGGCCTGGCGTTCACTGGTTCAGCTCCCGGGTGCGGATATGGCACCGCTTGGCAAGTCATGCTGTGGTAGGTGTCCCCTGTATAAAGTAGAGGAAGATGGGCATGGATGTTAGCTCAGGGCCAGGCTTCCTCAGCAAAAAGAGGAGGATTGGCAGCAGTTAGCTCAGGGCTAATCCTCCCCTTCCCCCCAACCCCCGGCAAAAAAAAGAGTCCTCAGGAGTAAAGTTCCTCAGAACTAATTGGAGACTCAGGGTCCTAAGTGGGGAAGGCTGGGCAGCCCTGTGAGCCTGCTGGAGAGGGGCCTTCCACACAAACCAGCCGAAGCTGCCCCGCTGGATTGCTGTTTCGCTCATGAAGACCTGAGCCAATCTAGTAAGTAACTGCTGTCTACTGAGTGCCTGCTATATGCTAGGAAAACGGTTTTAAATTTATATTTCTAAGCAGGAGACTTTTAAAAAATGAAATATTACACTGAATTTCGATATATAAATGGTAGGTGGAGCTGGCTGGACTAAAGTGAGGGAAATGGAGGGCGGATAGTGGGAAAGAGAAAGCATCTCCGTGATTGGACTATTTCATTCATTCATTCAACATGTACTCCCATTTGGAGATTCTTTTTCCAGAATCCTTTAGCAAACCTGAAGTGCCTTGTGTTCAGTTTCAACAAATCAATGTTCTCATACACGGAATGTGAAAGGACTTTGTAAAGGTCTTTCTCTGCCTTCCTGCTCTTGACCTGGGCCCATGAGGCCAGTTCAAGACTGTGGACAGTTACACATGTTATATACTGCACAAGGACATTACATTTAAAGGGGTAAATTTCACATGTATATATATCAGGACAGCTTTCTGGCAGATGGAAGTACGGGCTTGTACTAACAGGGTCTAGTGTATTATGACAATTTTCCCGACGAATAGAAATATAGTTCCTTGAGGAAGATGTGCCTTTTCCCACCAGCATAAGGGCGCTGTGCCACACCCAGTTGGTGCACCTCCCCAGATGTGCTTGTCCTGACTCCTGGGCCCCAGCTGCTTGCTCCAGGAACAGCCCCACTTGCCACACCTCCGCCGGATACTGCCGCCCGCCTCAGCCTCAGGCATGGCGGCCACCACATCCGCTGTGGTGGGCCTGAAGCCCTAGCTCCCCTGTGCGAGCAGATCCAGAGGCTCTGACCCCTGGGGGCTACCCAGAGAGGCCGGGTCTCTCACACCCGCACACGCACACGTTCGCGCGCGCGCACACACACGGGCAGGGGCCGTGAGGGGTTAATGGCCGGGGGAGTGCACCTGGACCAGTGAGGGTCAGGAGATGGGAAATTGCTCACTCATTTTCACACGCGCAGTGGCTAGCCCAGGAGCAATGGTCCCACACAGCCTCTCCAGAGTGACCTGTGCACACTGCTCTCTTCCTCGGGGGTCGGGGGGGGGTGGGGGTGCGGGGGGGTGCGGGGGGGTGCGGGGGGAGGGCTGGCCACTTTGAATTGTACCTCCTTTTATTTGCTTTCCCTCCTTCCCTGCCTCAGGGTCCTTTCTCCTCCCCCCACGCCCTGGGCTGTTGTCTGGGGAACCTGGGCGGAAGCTGGCATGCTGGGCCAATCGCTTCCCTGGGCCGCTGCACTTACAAATACACATAGAAACGCACATCAGATTCCAATGTGGGGAAAAGCAGTTTGGGTCTTTACGGAAGTGTTTTTGAGGCTATGTCAAGAGAAGAGAGTTTGCCCCACATACCACATGGAAAACCTCCTAAAACCCCAGTTTCGATCTACCTTTCCCCCAAAGTCTCCTGCCCTGCTCTGGCGGCTCATGTTTCCCTCTGATATCTCCGGACCCTCCACACCCTTCCCGGCAGCCTTCCCACCACTCAACTGCAGATCGATCACTTTCCTCTCCCTTCCCGGGCTCTCCCTTCATCGCACACGTTTCCCATTTAAATTACCCCTTCCCACGCACCTCCAGGAAAGGCTGGTGCACAACCAAACAAAGGGTCAGTCTCCTAGCAGGGAGACAGAGGGCTGTGATGGGTCAGAACTGTACCCCAGGTGTAAATCACTTAACGCTGTTCTCACTTTTGTTGTCCATCCACACCTTCTTACCACATTTGACCTTGAGACCAATGGCGTGTTTTGAAAAGAGGGCTGGCGAGGTGCAAGGGGGCAGTCCGTGGCCGTGCACACCCCGCTGGCGCAGCCTGGCCCTCTGGGCACAAGGGGCCCTTGCAGGGGCGGTTCTCTCCCTGCTGTCGGCCCTCCCAGCCCAGGTCTCGTCCCCTTCACACAGGACGTCTGGTGCCCTCCCCCATCCCACAGCTTCACCTGAAGCTCAAAGAGGAAGGAAGGGACTGGAGCATCTGGGGGACGTGAGGTGGTCTTCCGGCTTAAGGACAGACACGGCCCATGGCCAGAAGCAGCCTGTCCGAGTCACGCTGAGCTGGCCGTGACTCAGCGGCGGGCGGCCGGCGCCCTGGCGGCCACACTTGAAGCCTGCACCCGGGTAGATGTGTTCCTCAGCGCAGGGTTTCTCCGCTTCTCTGCAGAAGACAGGGCAGTCTCCGGGTAGGCTGCTCTCTTGAACAATAAGCAATCCTTTTCCTCCTAAAGTGGGGTTTCCCTCTGAGACAACCGTATGCTCCCGCCAAGAGGAGGTGGGCGCTGCCCCTGGGGTGCCCGGCGTGTCTCCGCCTGGGGCCAGCGGGGAGGGGAACAAGCTGCCACGGAGAGGGTTGCCAGCACAGCCGGCTGCACAAGTGAGCGGGTTGCACAAGTCAGTGGGCACTCTGTGTTTTTTCCCCAACTGCCTCCTCTTTTGGGTCCCCCCTGAGCCGGCAAATGGGCCTCAGTGCAATTTCTCCTGTGGGTTTGGTGAGTCAGGGCTGGCTCCCACGCAAACACCACGCAGCAGCCCGGTGACTGACGTGCTTCCAGGGACAAGAGGAGCCGTTCCCTCTCCCCCATCTCGGCGGGGCCCACAGCTCCCGAAGCCTCGCGGGTGCAGTTCACGTCAGTGAGAGAGAAGGCTCCACACGCCCCTTGTCTAGCAGAGGTGAGTGCACAACAAAGACCAAGACCCGGATCCTGTGGTGAACCCCGTGAGGCGGGGCGCAACCACGCCCAGCGGGAGGAGGCCCCCACTGGACCAGGACCGGCCGTTTAGTCACAGTGGGCCTCACCATTTCCTTAGTGAGAAGGAACTGAAGACAGGTTCCAGAGCTTGCTCTATTTGGAACGTGTGGTTCATTGCGTGTAAGTAAACTCATACGATCTGATTCCATGGAATTGATTCAGCCATTTTAGAAAAATTATGCTGTTGTTTACATAAAGGCTGCAGTTTGCAAAAATGTAAGTATCCCCCTCTAGGGATACCCGAAACTCACCGGGCCCTACCTTTTGAATAGTTTTTTATTAGTTTTAATTTTGAATAGAAAATACATTCATATATTCAGATAACAAATCCATATAAAATGATAGACAGTAAGAGTTCTCTCTTCCACCCTGTCCCAGTCCCCATTGCCCGTCTGCATAGATGGCCACTTTTACTATTTTCTTATGTATCCTCCCAGTGTTTCTTTATGCAAATAGAAACAAAAATAAATATATATATGCGGTAGTCAGAATAATGACCCCTAACGATGTCCATATCCTGATCCCCAGAACCTGTAAATATACTTCTTTACGTGGCAAAAGGGACTCTGCAGACGTGATTCGGTGAGGGATCTTGAGATGGGAAGATGGTCCTGTGTTATCCAGGTGGGCCCAGTGTCATCACAGGGGTCCTTATAGGAGGTGGGAGGGGCCAAGGACAGAGGAAAATAGAGAGGGATTGGGAGATGCTACACTGCTGACTTTGAAGATGGAGGAAGGGGCTACGAGCCAAGGAATGCAAGAGGCTTCTAGACGATAGAAAAGACAAGGAAGTGGGTCCCCCTCCACCCTCCAGAAGGAACCTGCCCCGCCTACCCATTTCAGACTTCTGAACTCCAGAGCTAGCAGAAGATAAATTTGAATCGTTTGACACTGATGCGGGGTCGATGAGCCGAGGAGTCGAAAGAAAGATTTCTTAGACTCTTAAGATCTGGCAGTAGTGCTCTTTTATTTGGAGAATAGAATAGCATGGGGACAGGACCCATGGGCAGTCAGAGCTTCTGCTGCTGCTGCTTCTGCTGCCCCCGCTGGCATGGGGACAGGACCCACGGGCAGTCAGAGCTCCTGCTGCTGCCCCGAGTTGAGGGTTAGGGCTAATTTTATAAGGCATGGGTACGTGAGTCATCTCTTCACAAGACAAAGGAAAGAACATGAAAAAAAAGTTAAAATGGTATCAGAGACAGGTGGGGTCTGGTCATTGGGTGATCCCATGACTTTTAGACAAGAATCAAATCAGATTAAGTAAAGGTCAGAAGCCACCACCCTAAATCAGTTACATGAGATTGCCAGACAGCAACCAACTTAAGTTCTTGCCTTCCCCATTAAGAGTTTCTAGGGATAAGGTCATCTCTCTTCTTCCTGGTACAGAAAGGGAGGCACCTTTTACAGATAGAGATTTACCTTACAAATGTAAATGTGTCCCAACAAGGGCAAGTTCCATTCCTCAGAGCCTCCTTCCCTGTCCCAGTTTATCAAAAGCAATCAGCCCCAAAACAATCCCGATGCCAAAGAGACATATCTTGGGGTGGCCAATTTCAGGTCCCTACAAGGTCATCCCCCTTCCTTCACAAATGCAAACGTCTCTCAAAAGGGCAAGCAAAATTCCAGTCCTCGGAGCCTGCTTCTCATCTGTAGTTTAAAAAATAACCAGCCTAAAATCCTCATCAGACACCACTAGGTTTGTGGTCATTTGTGACAGAAAGAACAGGAAACTAACACAACTTATCTTCACTATTGTCTTAAACAAAAACTAGTGCACCCTGGACAGGGCGTCCCAGGAGGCCTGGGCCGAAGGCTTTAATAGCTTCTGAAGTACAAACGCCACAAACTTGCAAGCAACACGTTAGCAAGTTTTAATATTTGAATCTCTTTTACTCTTGTTGAGTTATGTGAATTTTAAGTAATACATTTGATTTTAATTTTGTTTCAGTATCTCTGAGTGAAGATAGCAAATACTGACTGCAACAAAAGCATTAAATTAAAATTTATTATTCCAAATTCATGAAACTAAGTGAAGAAGAAATGTACACAATTTAGTTTTCAAATCATCCTTTTCTAAAGTTTATAGTGTTTGTACTTCTGACATTATTAAGGTTTAAAACTGCACTAAGACTTTTGGGGCACAGTGTTCCTTCTTCAGCATTTTGATTTTCGTCAGTCAGCAATATGTCCTAGACACCTCTCTGTGCCCAAACATCAGCACCTCCTAATTCCTCCTGCAGCTGCAGTGTCCTGCCGTGTCGGTGTGTTACTGAAACTGAAGTGGGCTCCCTCCTGGCGAGTTAAATCAGACTGTCCGCCAGAAGCAGTTGTCTCACCAAGTGAAGTATATTTGTGGCAAATAGGAGACCATGCAGAATCATTTCAAAAGTCATGGCGTCCTCGAACAAAGGGAAGCAGCGACATTTATTTTGCATGGGGAATGAATATGCATAAGGGAGAGGTGGGGATTCGATGGCACAGGCTCAGTTGTGTTACCGCACCAGGTTTGTTTTTGCCCGCCGCCCAGAAAGCCAAACAGCAAGACAACGAGATTGCAGCAGAGGGAGGGTTTAATCACAAGGCAGCCACGTGAGGAAGCGAGAGCAGGAGCCTCAAATCCGCTTCCCTGGAAACAGGGACTCAGGGATATCTGTGGGATGGGGGCAAGGTGGTCTGAAATGCGGAGAGAGGTGATTGGAGGTGAGGAGAGGTGAGGGAATTGATGATCTTCTCAAGCATTGTCAGACTTCATGCCTCTTCACAGGACGTGTGCTCACAAAATGGCGGTGTTAGCATGAGCTGAGGGTGGAGTTTTTAGCCTCTTGACAACAGAAGGTTGCCTATTGACATCCACAGGCCCAGTTGATGAGTTGGTGGTCTAAACCGGCCTGGAGTAGACAAGGGGTTCTAATTCCTGAAGAACAGCTCACACACCCGTTACCATTGTGACCCAGGCTCCAGGGAGATGTTGTCTATAGGAGCTTAGCGGGAGTCAGGTAGCATATTGCCCAAGCAGCATAGTTAAGGATGAGTGGGTTAAACAGCTAAAAGCTGTAATCAGTGATTGCAAAAAGGAAAAAAAACTTTAGTTCCTAGCTACTTAATTATCACTGGCTAACTCTCTGCTGGTTTCAGTTGGAAAACATGCTTCCACATACACTGCAGGTTACGGTAATAAGGCCTCAGCTCCTCCTGGAGGGATCTTAGCATTAAAAATAAGGCAAAGGTCATAGGCGTGGCTCACGTGGTGAGGCTGGGTCTGGTTCAGGGTGGTTGGTGATCACATCTCATTAACATAACAAGAGGAAAGAAAACAATTTAAACAACAATTAAATGCTTCTGAACTCACCCTTGACTTCCTCAGGCAACTAGTCAGTGCCAAAATCCCTCTAGTGTTTATCCTGCTCCTCACAGGTTGAAGGTCCATCTTCTGTAACTGCTTCCTGCTGAGCAGGGGCATTGCATAGGGACCAGTAGAGAAGCAGAATTTACAGCTAGTCTCAAATAGGTTTGTGGGTCACCACAGGCAAAGACCCGAGTTGTTCACAGCAACCACCTGTAATTTAATAGCCTCAGTGCATTTAGTACAATATGTTTAGTACATGGTTAGGATCTGGGCATACTTGTCTCCTCCCTCCAGATTCCACCAGCTCTTTTGTAGTCTAGATACTGGGTTGCCCATCCCTCTCTGATGGACCTAGTCTTGCTGCCCAGGAACGTGCAAACTTCTTGGAAGCACAGCGTACCTAAATGGTATAGGGTTGGTTAGGATCCAGGGCAGAGCCTGGGGTGGATAACCAGTCACTCAAAGGTTGACAGTGATGAGGATTATTTTGGGCTGGTTACTTTTAAAAACTGCAGACGGAAAGGAGGCTCTGAGGAGTAGAATTTACTTACCCTTTGTTAAGAGACATTTACATTGTAAAGGAACTCTCCATCTGTAAAGGTGTCTCCCTCTCTGTACCAGGAAGAAGGGGGGATGACCTTACCTCTAGAAATTCTTAATCAATGCCAAAGGCAAGGACTTAAATCTGCATTTTGTTTACTGTACTTGTGTGGTAATCTCCCATGATTGACTCCCCCTCCACCCCCAATATCCTCCTTTGTCTCTAGCTAAAAATAATATTTAAGGTGGTGGCTTCAGCCATTTACTTAATCCAGTTTGATTCTTATCTAAAAGTTATAGGACCACTCAATAACCAGACCCCACCTGCACTGATACCATTTTAACAACATTTTTAATGTAGTCTTTCCTTTGTCTTGTAAAGAGAGAACTCACATACCTATGCCTTAAATTTAGCCCTACCCTCGACCCATGTTTGCAGCAGCAGCTCTGACTGCCCATGGGTCCTGGCCCCATGCTCTTCCACACTATTCTCTGAATAAAAGAGCACTACTGCCAGACCTTGAGAGTCCAAGAAATCTTTCTTTCGACTCGTCAGCTCACCGACCCACATCAGCAGGTCGTTGGGATTTACTTATCTGTATAGTGTCACTGAAACAACAGTTTCAAATCAGAGAGTGGTTTGCAGGCAAATTTGGAGTTATCAGTTGTCTGTGATGATCTCTCGTGATGTTCAGGCGTGGGTGCCTTTTCTACTCTTGTGTGGTGGGTCCAAGGAGTGACTACTTCTAATTTTAGGGAAGAGTGAGTGGTTAAACACCAAGTGAGGCCCTAACCAAATAGGATTTAGCGGATCTTGGGGTTAACAGCTTTTCCAAGTTTTAAGACAGCATGAACACTCTTAAGTAGCCCCCAAGCTGTTGGTTTTGGGGCCCAAATCTTCCCTTGTTGGTTTATTGTCCAGCCCTTGACTATTGGGGACCACTGGTAACCCTGTGTAGTGGCTTCCCTTACTTCATCAGGGAAATATACTTGTGTAAATTCATAGAAGGATAGAGTGGGAATTAATGGTAATTGGAGAAGCTCTCCAGATATAGTGGCCCTGTTTGCAGCTGCATGTGCCAAGTTATTCTCTTTTGTGGCCTCTCATTCCCCACTTTGATGGCCTTTACAATGGACCACAGATACATCCTTGGGACCCTGTACCATTTTGAGCAGTTTAACGATCTCTGGCCCATGTTTAATTTCTTTATTGCTGCTGTTAAGAAGTCCTCTTTCTTTCCAAATGGCTCTGTGAGAGTGAATTACAGAGAAAGCATACTTTGTCTTTCTGTGTATATTGTTATTATATCTTCCATTAGCAAGTTTTTAAGCCTGTTGAAAGCTTGGTCACATAGCTCATCCCTGTCAAAGGGGTCCGTTTCTGGCCCCTGTAGTTTATCATAGAGAGGCTTAGCAATTAATCCAAAGTTAGGGATCCACATGCAGCAAAAGCCAGCCATCTCCAAGAATCCTCGTAGCTGCCTATGAGCTTTTGGTGAAGCAAATTGACATATTACCAATTTCCTCTCTAGGGAAAGGCTGCCTTGTCCTCTTGAAATAATGAACCCCAAATACTTTACAATCTCTTTAGATATTTGTGCCTTCCCTTTAGACACGTTATATCCCTTACTGGCTAAGAAGTTTAGATATTTAACTCAATTCTGACACTATCTACCTGGGGATAGAATCATGTCTCACAGGTGTGGGGGACTGGAAATGGCCACCCCAAGATATGTCTCTTTGGCATGAGGATTATTTTGGGCTGGTTACTTTTAAAAAGCTACAGACAGGAGAGAAATCCTGAGAAGCAGAAGTTACCCTTTGTTAATAGATATTTACATTTGTAAAGGAAATCTCCATCTGCAAAGGTGTCTCCCTCTCTGTACAGGAAGAAGGGGATGACCTTATCTCTAGAAACTCTTATTAATGCGGAAGGCAAGGACTTAAATCTGCATAATAACCTTACCCATGTTTACTCTGCTTTTCTGGTAATCTCCCATAACTGACTCCCCTCACCCCCAACATCCTCCTTTGTCTTTAGCTGAGGGTGGTATTTAAGGTGAGAGCTTCTGCCATTAGGCGAGTTGCTCAGTTTGCCTGAGCCTCTCCCATGTATACATGTTATAAAGGTTTGTTTAATTTTCTCCTGTTATCTGTCTCATGTGAATTTAATTCGTTCTCTGCCAGAAGGACCCAGAGCGGGTAGAGGAAATGTCTTCCCCTCCTACACAGATTAAGGATTCAGTCCCACAGGATTATCCTTCAGCTTCCAGTTTAGATGCCAATTGAAAGTCCAGGTTGTCACCTGTGCATCTGACCAACCAGCCACAGACAAGAGGTTACCACAATCCCCTCCTTTGGTTTGATTACTTTGATAGAGGGGCTCACAGGACTCAGGAAAACATTTTGCTTAGCCAGATGGAAGAGATGCATAAAGCAAAATACGTGGGGAAGGGACTGGAGCTCCCAGATCCTGTCTGGGTGTGCTGCTCTCTCCCAATCTCCACGTGTCCACCAACCCAGAAGCTCTCCGAACCCCATCCTTTTGGGTTTTAATGGCATAGTTTTTGGGTTTTATATAGGCATAGTTTATTAGATCACTGGATGTAGGCAATTGAACTCAATCTTCAGCCCCTCTCTCCACCTCCCCAAGGTGTGGGGAGGGAGATGGGGCTAAAGCTCCAACCCTCAAATCACACAATTGGTTTCCCTGGCAACCAGCCCCCACCCTTAGGGGCTTTCCAAAACTTACCTTTCTGACATAAATTCAGGTGGGGTTGAAAGGGGCTTGTTAGGAATAACACAAGACAAACCATTTCACCTTTATTGCTCTGGAGTTATTTCAGGAACTGAGGGCTAAAGTAATTATTATAACAAAAGATGCCCCTATGGCTCTTATATGGGACATTACAAGAGTTTTAGGAGCTCTGTGCCAGAAACAAATGAAGATACTTACTGTTATAACTCCAGGAGCGAGCATACAGCATTGACAGCACTAAGGTCTTGAACAAATCTATATTCCCCGGTTCTAAAAGACTATTGATTACAGGAAAGGTTCCTCTTTGTGGCTTCTGGTTCCAAGGGGTTTTGTTTTACCCTGGGGCCAGTGATCTACCCGCTTCAATTTTACCTTTATTGGCTTGGCACTGGCTGCTCATTCCACCTGTCCCTGTGACCATAATTCCGAGTTAGCTTGGGTTAAAACATTTAGGGGAATCTCTTCCTTCTCAAGTGCTGGTGTATCCTTTAAGAGGGCCATAAGCTCACCTCCCCAACTTTTGGGGACTTGGATCTCTATTTTATCTTGTTCCCAGCCTGTTGAGGCCCCTAACTTAGATAGCATGTCCCTCCCTAGAAGGAGAGTGGAACGGGGCATTTGGTACACACAGTAAGGAGTGCTTCAGCAGTTTTGATCCTATTTCACAGGTCCAGGGCTCCAGAAATCTTTGGGTGTCTCCTTTTCCTGAGACCTCTTTCAGTTCACACTTTCCTTCAGAAAGGTTTCCCTTTGGGACATTCAACACCGAGAGCATGGCTCCACTAAGGAACAAAGATTCAATCTGCTCTCCTCCTCCTGTCAAGGTCACCCAGGCCTCCTGGAGCCAACTGGGGAGCACCACAGCCCCATCACATCTCATCTGTAGTCAAGGGAAGCTGCCACAGCTCAATCTTGTTCAATCCCTTCCCTCTCTAGGGACGGTTCAGACAATCCTGCCACCAATGCGCTTCCTGTAGGCAGTATGCACACCGATTAGCCTCAAACGTTGTTGGTGGTTTTCTGGTCCCTTGATGGGCACCAGGGTCACTCAACCATGGCATATTCCTTCTCTCGCTCTGGTTACCTTGAGTAGACTGGAGGGCCACAGCAAGCAGGGTGGCTTGCCTTTTCATCTTCTTGTCTTCCTTTTCATCCTCAGCTTCATCTTGGTCATGAAGCACCCTAAATGCAGCCTCTTGTAGTTGTGCAGGACTGATATCGAGACCTATAGCCAACTTTTGGAGTTTCCTATGGATGTCTGGAGAACTTTCATATACTGATGCCAGCCCTGATATCAGTTCCCCTACATTAAACGCAGCATATGTGAGGTTACAACTAAAGCACTCTTTTCCCTGCTTACTCCCTGGCTCCAGAATCCACCATCCACCAAAAGACAAACAACCAAGGTCGCCCACCTGCAATTCCCTGATCATCCTCCTCCCTGCAAGCAGTGTCCCAAGGCTGAATGCAGGCTGGTGGGGAAGCTCCAAGCAGCAAGGTCACTGACTCACCCCCACCCCATCTACAAGCAGCCACACTCCTCACAAACCTTTAAAAACCCTTCACCTCACCTCTTTTGGGGAGAGGAGATGAAATGAGACAAATTTGAGGCTCAATCTCGTCTCCTGGCTGATATCACCCACAACAAAAACCCTTTCATTGCCATAAGCCTGGCGTTCCAGTTTTTATTTGGCCCCTCTTGTGTGGTGGGTAAGGAACCTATGTTTGTAGGTGGTAACAATCTAGTGAGCCGGCCAGGAGGCTCTTGCCCATGGCTCTGTGGCCCCAGGCTGACTGGGACTTCCTGGAAAGCAGTCCAGCAGCTGCATAGGTGATCTGCCCTAGGGACTGTCCCCAGTACTTTCCGTCTGACCTGGCACCGCTGACCCTAGGTATGTTTTCTTATGGCAAGAAAACAGGTTCTAGATTTGTTTGTAATGTTTATTTGTTTGTTCTTCGTTCTGATGAGTTGACAGACTCTGAAATAGGGTAAGTCACCTTGGAGACACCGTGAACTTCCTTCCCCTCCTCTGGGGTCCCTTCCATTCATGGAGGGGCCATCTGGGGTCCTTTTCTTCCACGGAGGGACCATCTGGGGTCCTTTCTGCTCTAGGAGGGTCCATCTGGGTGTGCATTCAGAGTGGGAACAGTTATAGGACTTTCTACCCTCAATCTGGGAACCAGTTCACTAGTGTCTGGCTTTTCTGTGTCTGGATATATGTGTCTGTCTGTGTGTATCGGAATGGGAAACATCCTGTCTGTCCGCAAGCAGAGCCCATTGGGGCTAATTCTGAGTAGATGGTCTAATTATAGTCATAAGCCAATGTCTAAAGAGGGATGATTTTCTTTTTTCCTTTTTTATTGAGTTCACAATAGTTTATATCAATGTGAGACTTCAGTTGTACATTATTTCTTGACTGTCACCACATGAGTGCTCCCCTTCACCCCCTGTGCCCACCCCCCACTCCATTTCCCTTAATGACCACTGAACTGTTTTCTTTGCCCTTGTGCTTGTTCATATTCCACATATAAATGAAATCATCTGGTGTTTGTCTTTCTCAGTCTGGTTTATTTATTTATTTATTTATTTTTATTGAGTTTATGATAGTTTACAACCTTGTGAAATTTCAGTTGTACATTATTGTTTGTCAGTCATGTTGTAGATGCACCCCTTCACCCTTTGTGCCCACCCCCCACCCCACCTTTCCCCTGGTAGCCACTAATCTGTTCTCTTTGTGCACATGTTTAAATTCCTCATATGAGTGGAGTCATACAGAGATTGTCCTTCTCTATCTGGCTTATTTCACTTAACATAATTCCCTCAAGGTCCATCCATGTTGTTGCGAATGGGATGATTTTATCCTTTTTTATGACTGAGTAGTATTCCATTGTATATATATACCATATGTTCTTTATCCAATCATCAGTTGATGGGCACTTAGGTTGCTGCCACATCTTAGCTATTGTAAATAATGCTGCAATGAACATAGGGATGCATGGGACTTTTGGAATTGCTGATTTCAAGTTCTTTGGATAGATACCCAGTAGTGGGATGGCTGGGTAATATGGTATTTCTATTTTTAATTTTTTGAGAATTCTCCATACTGTGTTCCATAGTGGCTGCACAGTCTGGCTTATTTTGCTTAGTATAATACCCTCCAGATCCTTCCATGTTGTTGCAAATGGGATGAATTTGTCTTTTTTTCTGGCTGAGTAGTATTCTATTGTATATATATATACCACATCTTCTTTATCCAATCATCAGTCAATGGGCACTTGGGCTGCTTCCATGTCTTGGCTATTGTGAATAATGCTGCAATGAACATAGGGGTGCATATGTAACTTTGGATTGTTGATTTCAAGTTGTTTGGGTGGATACCCAGCAGTGGAATAGCTGGGTCATATGGTAGTTCTCTTTTTAGTTTTTTGAGAAATCTCCATACTGTTTTCCATAGTGGCTGCACCAATTTGCATTCCCACAAGCAGTGGATGAGTGTTCCCTTTTCCCCACACCCTCTGCAACAATTGTTATTTTTAGTCTTAGTGATTATAGCCATTTTAACAGGTGTAAGGTGGTATCTTAGTGTAGTTCTGATTTGAATTTCTCTGATGATTAGTGATGTCGAACATCTTTTCATGTGGTTATTGGCCATCTGTATATCTTTGGGAAAACTTCTATTCATATAGTCTGCCTATTTTTTGATCAGCCTTTTTTTTTTTTATCATTGAGTTGTATGAGTTCCTTATATATTATGGACATTAACCCCTTGTCAGATATACAATTTGCAAATATTGTCTCCCAATTGGTCAGTTGTCTCTTTGTTTTAATTCTGGTTTCTTTTTCCTCGCAGAAGCTCTTTAGTCTCATGAACTCCCACTTGTTTGTTTTTTCTTTTGTTTCCCTTGTCTGAGAAGACATGGTATTCAAAAAGATCCTTTTTAGTTCGATGTCAAAGAGTGTACTACCTGTATCATCTTCCAGGAGTCTTATGGTTTTAGGACTTATCTTCAAGTCTTTGATCCATTTTGAGTTTATTTTTGTGTATGGCATGAGATAATGGTCTACCTTCATTCTATTGCATGTGGGTGTCCAGTTTTCCCAACACCATTTACTGAAGAGACTATCTTTTCTCCATTGTATGTTGTTGGCACCTTTGTTGAAGATTAGTTGTCCATACATATGTGGTTTTATTTCTGGGCTTTCAGTTCTGTTCCATTGATCTGTGTGCCTGTTTTTTTACCAGGACCATGCCGTTTTGATCACTATGGCTTTGTAGCACACTTTGAAGCCAGGGATTGTGATGCTTCCAGCTTTGTTCTTTTTTCTCAGGATTGCTTTAGCAATTCAAGGTCTTTGGTTGCCCCATACGAATTTTAGGATTCTTTGTTCTATTTCCATGAAGAATGTCATTGGAATTCTGATTGGGATTGCATTGAATCTGGAGATTGCTTTGGGTAGTATGAACATTTTAACTATGTTTATTCTAATCCATGAGCATCGAATCTCTTTCCATCTCTTTATGTCATTATCAATTTATTTCAGTAATGTCTTATAGTTTTAATTGTATGAGTCCTTCACCTCCTTGGTTACATTTATTCCTAGGTGCTTTATGTTTTTTGTTGTGGTTGTAAATAGAATTGTATTCTTGAGTTCTCCTTCTGTAAGTTTGTTATTAGAGTATAGAAAAGCAATTGATACTTGTAAGTTGATTTTGTACCCTGCAACTTTAATTAATTTTTGTACCCTGCAAAAATAATTGTTAATTATGTCTATTAGTTTTCTGATGGATTCTTTGGGGTTTTCTTTATATAAGATCATGTCATCTGCAAACAGCGAGAGTTTCACTTCTTCCCTCCCTATTTGGATTCCTTTTATCCCTTTCTCTTGCCTAATTGCTCTGGCCAAAACCTCCAGTACTATGTTGAATAAGAGTGGTGATAGTGGGCATCCTTGTCTTGTTCCTGTTCTCAGGGGGATGGTGTTCAGTTTTTTCCCACTGAGTATGATGTTGACTGTGGGTTTGTCATATATGGCCTTTATTATGTTGAGGTAGTTCCCTTCTATCCCCATTTTGTTAAGAGTTTTTATTGTAAATGGCTGTTGAATCTTGTCAAATGCTTTCTCTGCATCTATTGAGATGGTCATGTTGTTTTTATTCCTCAATTTGTTGATGTGGTGTATCCACATTGATTGATTTGCAGATGTTGGGCCATCCCTGTGTCCCTGGTGTAAATCCTACTTGATCATGATATATGATCCTTTTGATGTATTGCTGAATTCAGGTTGCCAAAATTTTGTTAAGGATTTTTGCATCTACGTTCATCAGTGATATTGGCCTGTAGTTCTCCATTTTTGTGCTGTCCTTGTCAGGCTTTGATATCAGAGTGATGTTGACTTTGTAGAATGTGTTAGGAAGTGTTCCATCTTCCCTAATTTTTTGGAATAGCTTGAGAAAGATAGGTATTAAATCCTCTCTGAAACTTTGGTAGAATTCCCCAGGGAAGCTGTCTGTTCCTGGGGTTTTATTCTTTGGGATGATTTGATTACTGTTTCAATCTCTTTCCTTGTGATTGGTCTATTCAGATTATCTATTTCTTCTTGATTCAGCCTTAGGAGGTTGAAAGAGTCTAAGAATTTATCCATTTCCTCTAGGTTATCCATTTTGTTGGCATATAGTTTTTTGTAGTATTCTCTTATAATCCATTGTATTTTGTGGTGTCCTCTTTCATTTGCAATTTTGTTTATTTGAGCTTTCTCTCTTTTTTCTTTGTCAGTCTGGCTAGAGGTTTGTCAATTTTATTTATCTTCTCAAGGAACCAGCCCTTTGTTTCATTGATCCTTTCTACTGCCTTTTTTGTTTCAATAGTGTTTATTTCTGCTCTGATTTTTATTATTTCTCTCCTTCTGCTGACTTTGGGCTTTGTTTGTTCTTCTTTTTCTAATTCCGTTAGGTATAATTTGAGATTGCTTATTTGGAATTTTTCTTGTTTGTCAAGGTGTGCCTGAATTGCGATGAATTTCCCTCTTAATACAGCTTTTGCTGCATTCCATGTGAGTTGGTATTTTATGTTTTCATTTTCATTTGTCTCCAGATATTTTTTGATTTCTCCTTTATTTTCTTCAATGATCCATTGTTTGTTCAATAGCTTGTTGTTTAGTCTCCACATCTGTCCCTTTCTCAGCTTTTTTCTTGTAATCAATTTCTAGCTTTATATCATTGTGATCAGGAAAGATACTGTTATTATATCAATTTTCTTAAATTTATTGAGGGTTGATTTGTTTCCCAACATATGGTCTACCCTTGAGAATGTTCTGTGCGTACTTGAGTAGAATGTATGTTTCCTGATCTTTTTGGATGGAGGGTTCTATATATGTCTATTAAGTCCAACTGGTCTAGCTTTTCATTTAATTCCACTGTTTCCTTGTTGATTTTCTGTCTGGATGATCTATCCATTGATGTGAGTGGGGTGTTGAGGTCCTCTACTATTATTGTGTTATTATTAATATTTTTTTTTAGGTTTGTTAATACTTGCTTTATGAACTTTGGTGCTCCTGTGTTCAGTGCCTAGATATTTATAAGTGCTATTTCTTGATGGAGGGTCCCTTTGATCATTATGTACTGCCCCTCTTTGTCTGTCTACCTGTCTTATCTTAAAGTCTACTTTGTCTGATATAACTATTGTGACACCTGCTTTCTTTTATTTGCCATTAGCTTGGAGTATCATCTTCCATCCCTTCACTCTGAGCCTGTGTTTGTCATTGGAGCTAAGATGTGTTTCCTGGAGGCAGCATATTGTTGGGTCTTATTCTTTAATCCATCTCTTCACTCTGTCTTTTTATTGGAGAATTCAATCCATTTATGTTTAGGGTGATTATTGATGTATGGGGGCTTAATGCTGCCATTTTGTCACTTGTTTTCTGGTTCTCCTGCATTTCCTTTGTTTCACGTCCTGTGTGTTTTTGTCTACCCATTGAATTATGTAGTTTTTTATGATGTGTTTCTTTTTTTTCTCCTTATTTATTATTTGTGTCTCTGTTCTGCTTTTTTGTATAATGGTTACCATGAGGTTTGTATGCAGAATCTCGTGTAGAAGATAGTCCATTTTCTGATGACTTCTTATTTCCTTAGTCTAAACCAAACCAGTTCCTTTCCTCCTCCCCTCCTAAGTTGTTTTCCTCACATCTATTCCATCTTGTGTTGTGAGTTTGTGGTTAAAACGACAAGATTATCTTTGTTTTTGGTGTTTTCCTTCCCTTCGTCTTTAATGCTATACTTGAGTATTTGCTGTCCTGTCCTGATTCTGTCTACCTGTTCATCTCCTTACTCCATGCTTTGTGACCCCTTTCTCCCTTTTTTTCACGTATTAGGGCCTTCTTGAGGATTTCTTGTAGGAGGGGTCTCGTGGCTATGAACTCCCTTAGCATTTGTTTGGGAAAGTTTTTATTTCTACATCATATTTCAAGGATATTTTTGCTGGATAGAGTATTCTTGGCTGAAGATTTTTTTCTCTTAAGATTTGAATATGTCATTCCATTCTCTCCCAGCTTGTAAGATTTCTGACAAGAAATCCACTGAAAGCCTGATAGGGGTTCCTTTGTAGGTTATTTTCTTCTGCCTTGCTGTCCTTAGTATTCTTTCTTTGTCATTCATTTTTGCCAGTTTTACTACTATATGCCTTGCAGTAGGTCTTTTTACATCGACATATCTAGGAGATCTGGAATCCTCTTCCACACACGTTTCACTCTCTTTCCCTAGGTTTGAGATGTTCTCTGGTATTATTTCTTTGAATATGCTTTCTGCTCCATTCTCCTTCTCTTCTCTTTCTTGAACACTTATAATTCTTATGTTGCATTTCCAAATTGAGTTGGATATTTCTTGGAGACTTTCTTCATTTATTTTTATTCTTAGTTGTCTCTCCTTCTCTGTCTGGAGTATTTCAACATGTCTATCTTCGATTATGCTGATTCGCTCCCCTATGATGTCTACTTGAGCATTTAGGGAATTTGTATTTTGTTTTATCTCTTCCATTGTGTCTGTCATCTCTAATATTTCTGATTAATTCTTCTTTATAGTTTGAATCTCTTTTGTGAAGTAGCTTCTGAACTTGTTGAATTGTTTCTCTACATTTTATTTCACCTCATTGAGTTTTTTGATGAAAGCTATTTTGAATTCATTGTCACTTACATATTTTTGTGTCCTCAGGACTGAATTCTGAGTACTTGTCATTTTCTCTCTGGTCTGGAGATTTGATATAATTTTTGATATTGCTAGAGGAGATGACTCAGATCTTATGCATCCTGATATTATTTGGTTGCAGTTACTGCCTATCACCACTGAGTGGGGGTCAAGAACTGTGTATGCTGCACCCTCTGCCTTTAGCCAAGATTCTAGGCTGTGGAGCAGGCACAGAGCAGGTGGGGGGAGGTGTGCTTTCTTTTGTATGCACTCTGGGCTTCCTCAGTCTGCTCTCACTATCTGCTCTCCTGGGGTGGGTTGGCTTGATGATGTCACCCCCAACGAAAGCTTTCCACCCAGTAGAGGTCTTCCTTGTAGGCTGCAGAGCTCCTTGGGGGTCCTTGAAGTTCCCAGGAACAAACCTCCCTTCCCCCACTCCTTCCCTCACGGATCCTCCTGTAGTCATGGATTGCAGTCTTTAGGGGAGGGAATGAAGGTCTCTCTTACCCCATTCCAGCTCCCCCAAGTGGGGCTCCAGCCTCTCTGCCCTGTGTCATATGGCTGCATGTCTCTCCAACGCTTTTGTGTTGTGTTAGGATGTCCTCTGTTGGAGTGTGGATGCCCCTTCTTGTTTCACGTTGGAGGGGAGAGAATCTCAGGAAAGTTCTCTCTGCAGTGATGCTGACTTCACTCTGGATGATTTTCTCCTGTATCACTGCATGGCCACCATGTTCTTTAAACTCCAGAGAGAAAATAGCCAAACAATGGATCCTTAAGGTGGAAAATTTTTAGAGAGCTCTAGTCATAAACAGCTGTTTTATTGGTACTTATGGAAAGACCAAATTAAAAGGAAAATAGAATGACTAGTATTAAAAACTTAAACTTGGGGTCTCAGCTTCTTCTAGTGGTTTTACAGATGCTAATGAAAACAGCAAATTAACAAAGAGAAATCAGAAAAGGAAGAGTCACAGGACTCATCCGAATAGGATGAAAATCTTTAGTCATTAAAAAGGAAAATGGGATAAATAGAACAGACATAAATAAAGTTAAAACAAAGCTTTTATTAAAACACTGCCTAAGGTTGGATAGGCTAAAGGGACCCCCCTATTTGCCCTCCAACATAAAAGGACATCAGACAAACCTGTTCTATTCACCCCAGTTTGAAAAAAATTTAAAAGGTCAAGAGACTGAAATCACCGTGAGAAAGCTGACCAACAATTGTTTGGGGCAATAGTTAGGCTGCATGGATTAACAAGACTATAAAAATTAAAGTGTTTAATCTAATATTATGTGAAGAGTTTATGGCAACTTTTCCTGAATATTTTTTTTGGAATAGATGTTATGTCTAGCTCAGAATGCTTTCCCTACACAACATTGTAGTACTGAAACTTGTTAATGGAATACTAATATGTTATATTTAAATGTATAAGAGTTGGTAAAGGTTAAGATAAAGTTTTGTAAAATTGGTACATTTAAATGGGCTTTATATAAAATAATTACATCTCTTTTGCCCAATTGTATTATAGATTATGTTGTGGGGATAAACATGCCTCACTAGGGGACATTTCCTCTGCCTGATATTTTAAGAGCATATAAATCAACCCTCAGACAATGTTAATTAAACATGCTAAAGTACATCTCACTTTAATATGGACAAAATGGGGCAATTTCAGTTTACCCAAACTGATGTATGCAATTGGAAAAAGCCAGCTACAACAATGGGAAGCCTGTTTTAATCTTTTGAGGCTTCTAAATGAAATCAGAAATACTTTACTGCCTCTTTAAGAGAAAATAATTAAATAATTAAACAAACCAGCAGCAGAAGCCAAATCTGCTGCTTCTCTCTCTTCTTTCACTGAGATTTGCCACTTCAACTCCTCCAAAATTCCTGATCTAAAATTAAGCAAGTAAAAATAAATAAACTTTTGAGACAATTTGGGATTGTAACAGCCATTCTGGGGAACCTCTGTTTAGAATGAGTCCAACTTAGATGTCACTCTTAAAAGAGAGGATTCAAAATCTCTCATAATGGAATGCAGTCTTTGATTAATATACAGAAATTTCTACAAGACAAAGTTATTTAACACGATATAAAATGATCTTTGGTAAGTAAAAGGCTATTTAAGTTTACTGGTTTGATTTAAAATAGACATGTCCCCAGAGTTATCAGCACTGGCCGTGATGCAGACATACAGCCTGGGTTTCCTGGTCGAATGAGCTCATGTTATCTCTGTTACAAAATTTATCAGCAACACTAATAACTTAGTATAACAGCTGATTTTGGTTAATGTCTCGTGAGGTTTTTATAGATGGACTAAATATAATTGTTGAGAACAGGTAAACTAAATAAATGTAAAAGGATAAATATTTTTTAAAAACTTTTTAACAATAATTATGTGTTATAATGTATGTACTTAAAACAACTTAAGATGATGTTAACTGCTTTGATGTCACATGAAGTTTTTAAGAGTAATCAAAACATAATTGTTAAAACTGGATAAGACTTCTTAAGTACAATAATTATGTTTTATGGTCTATGCACTTAAAAAACATCTTCCAAATTCTTTTTGGAAACAAACCTTAAAGCTTTACTAAGTTAAGTTAAATAATAACAGTTTATTGGGTACCTAGATCATTTCCACATAAGATGAAATATTCAAAGTTGATTACTAGGCATAGATTTGTCTCCCTTTGGTTTCGTGTCTCAAAGAAACTAAAGGGTGCTTAGGTTTATTGATAAACATGTTTTATGTATGGTGAGGAATTTTCTGTAAGAAAACATATATTTATAAAAGGTCTGTGTACAAGAAAAGTAAAATGTATGTTTTCAGTAAAAGGTATAAAAAATAAATGTACTTTTACTTGTTGGACTTTAAAAAAAGATAAATTTGTCCTAAAGTACTAAAAGAAAACCTGGGAGAAATCCTACATATAAAAAAGTAAGTGACAAAAGTTTTATAAAAGTAAAACACTGAGGAGTTTTATGCCTGGTCAGGTTGTCTAAGATTAAAGTAAATCCAATTAAGTAAATAAGTTTTAAATGTCAAAAGTAAACTGGTACAAAATTAAATCTTGGTCTTCTCTTTCTTAAAAAGATAGCTTTCATAAACTTTTAGTCTGCTCATAGTAAAAAAAGATTATAAAATGTTTCTTTTTTGAGTTGTCTACCAGAAGGATAGGGATGTTATGTTTTGTCAAAATAAATTTCCTATATTCTTTTTTTTTTTAAGATTTTATTTTTTCCTTTTTCTCCCCAAAGCTCCCCGGTACATAGTTGCATATTCTTTGTTGTGGGTCCTTCTAGTTGTGGCATGTGGGACGCTGTCTCAGCGTGGTTTGATGAGCAGTGCCATGTCCGCGCCCTGGATTCGAACCAGCAAAACACTGGGCTGCCTGCAACGGAGCGCGTGAACTTAACCACTCAGCCGTGGGGCCAGCCCCCCTATATTCTTTTTATCAGGTCCTTAATCACAGATGCTAAGGTTTTTCTTACAACTATTTGATTCTCTGCATTCACCTAAAGTTCTTTAACTGTCACCATGATTAAAGGGATAATTAAACATTGCTCCATGGGGACCTATAATATTATATGGGCAAATGTTATTGATATAAATGTTTAAAAATTGTGTAAATTTCCTGAAATTCTGATTGTCAGCCATGATTCTGGTTATTATCTCAAGGTGTTATATCTCACAAGAATGGTAAAGTGTCTTTGTTAATTGCCACTTTAAAATATTTTATTATCTACAGATGGTTGTTTTACTCTGATATCTTTGCAAATGAAACATATTTTCAGAGAAATTCATGGAAAGGACTCTGGCGCTTACTCTAGAGTACGGGTTTCTGATAAACTTCCAGATCATAAAACTACACTGGGAAAAAAGTTACAGAACTCTAACAGAAAAACTGATGATCTCATAAAACTGCTGACAGAAGATTAAGATCAAGAACCAATTACATGAGACTGAATAAACTGATAGGGGTGATTATAATTTTTGTGACTTCTTCTTTAAAATATTGCTGACATTTTCAATTGTTTTGTGTTTTGTTTTCTCAGATTTAAGGAAATCTTTTCCTCTTTTCTCTTATGCTAACTATGACTTATAGCAATTTAATAAATTATACATTTGTAAACAGAATTAAGACATTTATCTTTTTCTCCCTGTCTGATCCCTCCAGAATTTAAAAACTCCTGATGAGTAAATATTCTTATTTTCATGGCTATATAGTTGTTTGCATAAGTTCAACAAGAGTCTGTTCTTCTTATAACAAGACACAATTGGAAACACTGGTTATAATACCAAGGGTTTGACTGGAATATCATATTTGAAAAAAACATACAGGCTCAGATATGATCAGACAGCTTTTGAGGAAAAAAGGTTGACTTTCTGGAATAAAGCCACTTGGAAATATTGGCCTGGTACCTTGCTTATGGGTTGTCAGCAACCTAGTAAGGTTGAGTAAAGAATGTCACTCCCTCTGGGAGGTGCCAAGAACCCCAGGACATTTTGGGGACTTCAGAAGAGAGGAATTCACCCAAATCTGTAGGTGTTGCGAGTGATATCTTCTATTTTTTTATTTTTTGAGGAAGATTAACCCTGAGCTAACTGCTGCCAGTCCTCCTCTTTTTGCTGAGGACTCCAGCTGCCAAAGCGGAACATGTGAACTTAACTGCTGCACCACCAGGCCAGCCCCTGCAAGCGAAATTTGATGACAAGTTCTTGCTCTGGCTTTCCTGGTCTTGAGAGGCCCCTAAAGTTCAATCTGAGATTCCTTATAAAATGTTCCAGCAAGGCAGGTTTAAAAGAGCCTATATGATTTGTTGTTTGTCTTGCTGTACTTATGTAAATAAGTGGGCCAGGCTTATTAAAACTAGACTTATTTTGTAAACCAGTGGGTCTTAATTTGGCTATCTTTGGTAAAAATGAGTGTGATTTTAGAGAGAAAAGTTATGTTTCAATAAAAACTATAATACACATTTATAATTATTGGATTTTGGTTTTGTCAATTGTCTCTGAGGTTTTTGTTTTATATCTGTAAACTGAACTAGATCCTGAATTCTTCTCATCTCCTGAAATATGTGAAATAATAAACCTGCAAACTAATGTATTCCATTTTTTCCACCATTTTCACTTGAAATCATTAAAAACTGAATCTGCACTTTTTCCTGAAGGCTTACAAACTGGAGCTGTACAACTTGATATAAACTCAAGAGAGATTCATGTCTGCTGCCATGTAAGCCACTCAAAAAAGCTACCTGAGTGCCTGATGACACCATCAGAAGCATTCAAACTGCAAAAGATGCTTTGACCTTGACGTGTAAGAATCTTGACTGACTGCTCCCTGGGCTCAGGAACTGATTTACAATTTGCTCCAACCATTAACCTTGTTTTTTCTTTTTGTTTCTCTAAAAATGCTTCTTATTAAATACGTTTACTTACTTATATGATACAGGCCTAACTTTGGGAGCCCACCTATATCGTCACCTTATTATAAGGCTGCTTCAGTGAGATGAAACAACCTACACCTCAATTCAGCAGGAAGTAGCTAGATTGGTCGTCACCCCAAATCCCCCAAGATTGAGAAATGAATATAAATTTAGGGGGAATTGATGCTGGCCCTGATATCAGTTCGCCTACATTAAACCCAGCATATATGGGGTTAAAACCAGAGCACTCTTTTCTCTTCTTACTCCCCAGCTCCCTGGCTCCAGAATCCACTATCCACCATGGTGACAAACAGCCAAGGTTGCCCACCTGCAATTCCCTTATCATCCTCCTTGCTGCAAGCAGTGTCCCAAGGCTGAACGCAAGCTGTTGGGGAAGCTCTGACCAGCAAGGCCATTGACTCCCCTCCTCCCCCCCATCTACAAGCAGCCACATTCCTCACAAACCTTTAAAACCCTTCACCTCCCATCTGTTGGAGAGACAAGATGAAATGAGACAAATTTGAGGGCTCATTCTCATCTTCTGGTTGATATCACCCAAAATAAAAACACTTTCCTTGCCATAAGCCTGGTGTTCCAGTTTTTATTTTGCTCGTCTTGGGTGGCGGGTAAGGAACCTATGTTTGCAGGTGGTAACAGTATGAAATAGGTATTAAGAACCACTGTACTGCCCTGGGCCTTGGGGTCCCAATTCATACATCTCCTGAGGCAGTCCTTCTGCCTCTGGAAAAAAGCAGAGGGGTTTTCCTCAGCATCTTGTTGGACCTCTCTTAATTTAGACAGAGAATGGGTGGCTGGCTTACTATTTTCGTGGCTTTCAAAGGCAGAGCTGAAAATATCCTAGCTTTTCTTGATCATCAGGATGATACTGAGCAATGGGCTCACTCTGCTCGCCGTGATCTGAGCCTATTAATTACGGGTTAGAGATCGAGAAAGGAAATTTTAATTCAATTAGCCAGTATAATTGGTAAGATGGCAGACTAATATCTCAAAAAAGAAACATTTTCTAGGGTTACAGAATCCTGAGGCCGTTATATAGGAAACACGGGCAGTGAGGAGGGGTCCGGGGATGTTGATCTCTAGGCATGATGAGCTCCAGGCATCACATTGTTCCATTTTTCTGTCAGCTGTGATGGATAGCTTATCAGTGTGTTTCCTGCCTGAGATCAGCCTGTTCCTAGAGAGAGAAACTCATAGAACAAAGTTTTAATTTATCAAGGTATGGGGGAGTACATATATAAGCAGAGGCCATAAATCAGGAGAACACATGAATTCTTTAGAGTATGTGCAGAGCAGTGAGTAGTCACACAGAGGAGGGACTGGGGCCATTTAGCATAACAAGATGGCCTCACTTATGCTCATTTACAAGCATCTTTGGGATTCCATGCTGGATCAGTCCCTGGCACACCTGTTCGGTCCTGGGTCATCTTCCTTATCTGTGGATGTCCGGTCCTGGGTCATCTTCCTTATCTGCTTGTTCTCTAGCTTTTAACAGAACAGATGACTTTCCCTTGGCAGTGAGGAGTGTAGTTAACAGGCTTGAATATCTGCCCAGGTTGGATCATGAGTGGAGAAGATTCCCTTGGTCAGCTTTATGAACTCCTCTGGGTCAGCACTCAACCCTTTAGTGTGTGCCTTTGACTTATACAGATCAGAGGTGGGAAAAGGGACATGCACATTAATGTGTCCCCTGTCCATCAGGCACCTCTCTTAGGGGCTACATCCCAGGTGTGTAACTGGTTCCTAATCTAGTTGTACTATCTGGAAGAGGAGGGTGAAGCGTCTTTGGTTGTTGCAGAGTCCAATTCCCTGTAGAGGGATTGCTCAGGGGTTTGGGGGGTGGGGGACAGTAAGCAGTTTGACCCCATTACAGCCTCTGGCTTAAGGAGGGGTGAGGTAGGGGAATAAGGTGGAGGTCTCAGGGCTCGCTAGCTGGTCTAATGGTGGGGCCAAAGCTGGGGTATGTGAGTGAGGTGTATTCTGAGGCGGGCTTTCCTTATGATACTGGCTCAACACAAGGTTAACATAAGGGGAGCCATATTGTAGAAAATCATATTGCAACTTTAAATGACCTCTGATTAACTATCCCAGACATGCTCGGTAGGTTTTATGGCCCCTCCAAGCTGCAACAAGATGATAACTTCCTTCTTTTGAGTTCTCTAGGAATGTGATGACTCCTGGGCAGAGAGTCTGCTGATAGCCATCATCAATGACAACTCTAACATCAGGGTTTAGGGCATTTTTCCCACCTCTGATGCATATCTAGTAAAACAAAGGGCTATCAGCAACTGGACTCCCACCTGGAGACCAGCCACCTCTATAACTGGCTTATAGTCTCCGTTCTATAAGATGGTTCTTTCAGATGGGAGTCGGCCATCTTCCCTCTTGCTAGAAAGCAGTAGTAAAAAACCCTTTCTCTCCAACATCTTGCCTCCTGACTATTGGCATGTCTTGCGGTGAGCAGACTATACCCCTTGGGCAGTAGCAGTCTCATGTTTCCTGAGTTGGAGGAGCAGGTCTTCCTCATCAGAAAGATCTTATAATACGGGAAGTATTTTTGAAGACTTAGATTCAACCTTTAACCTTTCATTGGAACACAGTGCCACGAAGCTCTGGGTAGAAGAGATTTCTTCCTCTTTCTTGGTTCTCTTGCAAATTAGATCTAATTGTAGTATGGTGTTAACACTTAGGGTCTCATTTTTGGGCTGTCTTTCCCCATCTTCCAGTGAATATTGTGGCCAGGCTCAGTCACATAAAAGCATCATGTCCTCTTGGGTCAATGGGGAATACCTAAGGCCTTCCAACTCTGGAGGATGCAGCACAACGGGCTTTCCTCTGGGATGGAGCTTGCTCCCCCATGTTCTAGCGTCTTTTCCAACCTTCCAGGCACAACTTGTAACAGATAGTGGTGACACAGATGCCACAAGGCTGTGCCAGAGGAGGTTTAGTCCCCTAATAGCCTGAAACTAGACCCAGGCTGAGTCACTAAACCCTTAAAGGGAAAAGAAAACTGCTGGATGCTGGGTTTCACTCAGGGGTCACTGATGGGGAGGATGAGGGGAAAAAAAGAAAAGAAAAAGGAGACCCAGGAGTCCAGAAAAGCTAGAACTGTGGGAAAACAAGATTGATGTTGAGCATCCTCAACAGAAACAGACAAACAAACAAACAAAAAACAGACTCAGCAACTCCAGAGGGGGCTTGACCCCATCTAAGGGGACCCCTCCTCTGATCACAAGCACAACACAAAGACAGACTCACTGACTTCAGTGGGCCCTCAAACCCCCACCTCATCACTCCAGAAGAGACTCCATTTCCAGAGGGGACTCGAGCCCCTGACTAGTCAACAGGGATTGCTCCCGTTCCACCAGAGCTGAGCATTGGCCGTTCTGGAGTGGCCAGGTCATGTACGCCTTCCAAGCAGAGGGGACTCTCACTCCGCTGAGCCAGGCTATCCCCTGATGGGGACTCGAACCCTGAAGCCAGGCCCCAACAGAAAGGCTTTGTGAGACAACTTAAAGAAAGAACTCTTATAGCCGTGCTGTGGGGTTGGCACCATTCACCTCCACTGAGAGATCCTCCAAGCAAAGTGCTCAGTGTGGCTTCTGGGTCTCCTGATGAGGAAGTGACAGCAAGCCAGCAGCACAAGCACCACGAAGGGGTAAGCCCCACTTTGGGCGCCAATTTGTTACCTACTGAAACCGAAGTGGGTTTGCATCCTGGTGAGTTAAATCAGACTCGCCAGAAGTAGTTGTCTCACAAAGTAAGGTATACTTGCAGCAAATAGGAGACCATCAGGAATCGTTTCCAGAGTCACGGTGTCCCTGAGCAAAGGGAAGCAGGGATATTTATTTCAGACGGGGAGTGAATATTCCAAAGGGAGAGGTGAGTATCCTCTTGCGTAAGCTCAGTTGGAAAACATGCTTACACACACATTGCAGGTGATGGTAATAAGGCCTCAGCTCCTCCTGGAGGGATCTTAGCATTAAAAATAAGGCAAAGGTCATAGGCGTGGCTCTTGTGGTGAGGCTTGGTCTGGTTCAGGGAGGTTGCTGATTGCATCTCCTTAACATAGCAAAAGGAAAAAAACAATTTGGAACAACAGTTAAATGCTTCCAAACCCACCCTTGAGTTTCTGGGAGAAACCAATCGGTGACAGGTGTCCCAGGCCCCTGCTGATGGCCACTTGGGTTGTTTCTAATCACAGGGAATGCTACAGTGAATAATCTTTCACATACATCATTTTGTATGTGGGCAGGTCTCTCTGCAGGGCACGTTATCAGATGTGGGGATGTGGGGTCTAATCCTACTTTTTAGAACAAGAGTAGGGTATGGCTGATTGTTGGCAAAGATGGTTATGGTAATCCCTCCCATCTCTGTGTGCACATCCTTTTGCAACGTGACTTTCCCGTTCCTGTTTTCAAGAGGTGGAGTTCATTTCCCCACGCCTGGAATCTGGCCTGTGACTTGCTTTGGTTAATAGAATGTAGGGACGGTGCTATTGTAGGACTTCCAGATCCTCAGCCTCCAAAGGCCCTGCAGCAACTTCTCTCTCTCTCTCAGAATCCTGAGTCCTCAAGTGAAGAAAGCTGGACGAGCCCCGACGAGGGGAGAGACCTGAGAGACAGGCGCAGCCAACAGCCAGCACTAAGGAGAAAGACCATCCAGCCACAGCCCCAGTGGAGCCGACAGATGACCGCAGCAGCAGTGCCCCCGGGAGAGACAGCAGGAATGTCAAGCTAGGCCAGCCCAGCTGCCAACCCAAAGACCTGCAGGCGTGTAAAGCCACCCATTTTTTAGGTGATTTATTATGCAACAACAGACAACTGATATCTCAAGGAAGCAGTTTCTCTTAACGAGACTTATTTTGAAAGCATGTATAATATGTTAGCCACGGCAAGTCAATGACCTCCTTCTAGAGCAGTCTGTGGACTCTCAGAAGTTTTCTGAGCAAGTCCGATTCAGTCTTGTGTTTAGCGGTAGGTGTCATAACTACTGATACACACCTCAACTGTGAGCATGCCAAAAAACCTACAGGCCCACCAAATCATCTCACTTTCAAAAAGAGACAATAGACAGCTGGCGTGTGTGGCAGGGTGGCTAGATTAGGGGTCCACTTCACGAGGCATCACATTTCACTGTTGGACAACCTTCATTGTTAAGGAAAACACTCCCCTGCTCATCCCTCTGGCGCAAACCAGGCTCTTCTCAGTCCAAGACATCAGGAACATGAAGAGTCAGAGAGTGCCCAGGTTAGCTTGCTCTGGCTCAAAGGAAAGAGGACATTTGATTTCAACATATGAACTAGCACGCCAGGGTTTCTCAAGATGAAGAAAATCAATTTAGTGTGCTGCATTAAAATTTTTAAATGATATTTATACAGCCATGTTCATAGCAGCATTATTCACAATACCCAAAAGGTGGAATCAACCCAAGTATACATCGATGGATGAATGCATAAACAAAGTGTGGTCTCCATACAATGGAATATTATTCAGCCTTAGAAAGGAAGGAAATTCTGACACATGCCCCAACATGGATGAGCTTAGAGGACATTACAGTAAGTGACATAAGCCAGGTACAATAAGACAAATACTGTATGATTCCACTTATATGAGGTCCTTAAAGCAGTCAAATCCATAGAGACAGAAAGTGGAATGGTGGTGGCCAGGGGCTGGGGGAGGAGGAAATGAGGAGTTGTTGTTTAATGGGGACAGAGTTTCAGTTTGGAAAGTTGAAAAATGTTCTAGAGATGGATGGTAGTGACGGTTACACAACAGTGTGAATGTACTTAATGCCACAGAACTATATATTTAACAATGGTTAAAATCATAAATTTTGTGTTACGTATATTTTACCACAATAAAAAAAATAATTATAATAAAATGAAGTGAAATAAAATATAGGTTACATGGATGTGTTCACTGTGTGAAAATTCACTGAACTCTACAATTATAATTATGTACTTTTCTATGTATTTGCTATGCTTCAATAAAAGAATTAGTTATTAAAAACTAGAATAGAATAGAAAATGTCAGAGTGCATTGCCTGTAATAAAGGTAAGTGCTGTTTTGTGAAACTTTTGTTATAGTTAGGTGCGTGTGTGTGTATACTGAACCATCACATAAAATGTATTTCTGATTGTGGTTTTAAAAAATTGAAAAAACATTGTGCTAGGGGCTAGTCTCCATTTCCCATTGCTGTAGCTCCTTCCTTTTAAAATTTGATATGCTTTTCCCAGTGGAAGTGATTTAATTTTGACATTCATTTATTCAAGCAGAAAAATCTTTCCCTGGGGTCTTCTCTTCATGATAATCATTTTTCTCCATCTGACTGCTCACGGTAACTAGATTTCGTATGTTAGATTAGCCAGTAAATTCATGGACAGACATTCTATCATCTTGTTCCACGAACTGTTGAGGGAAGCATTAGCATACACTGTGATGAGAGATTATGATGTGGGCTTTCTGCTTCAGTGCAGAAAAACCAGAGTTCCCTTAAGTCATAGAGTGTTTGAATTTAAAGTCCCTAGTGGTTATGGCTTCTAAACCTCTTCTGCTCATAGGCATCCTCTCTCTAACATCCAAATGGTGGGTTGCTCATCTTGTGTCTGAATACTTCCAATGACAATGAGTCGCTCACTTCATTGAGTAGCTTCCATTGCTAGAGAGTGTGTAAGAGCAGTTTCACAGCAGAATTGGGTGGTGAATCACTCTAAAGCTTATAGGAACATCTCTGATCAGCTGAGCTGTGGTCAAGCGAACAGATGCTTGGACATATTCATTACCCGCGTTTCAAAGGCATCCTTCACAGGGCGTGTGCACAGGCCAACAAGAGTGCACTTTAATGTTCCATGTGCTTTAACAGAAGTGAGCACTTAATACCAGGCACTCCCAAAATAGAAGGAGAGGAGCCATTTCTCTGGGGATTGTGAACAAAGGATCAAGGGGCATTGTCCACTGGTCATTCCAATCTACACGCATGGTCCTGGGGAGAGAGTGTCTCATGACCTGGGGGATCTTCCTCTTGGATGGATGTGGCCTCTGCTCCCCGTACCCTCCCTGATATAGGACCCACCTCCAGTGGGCAGTGGAGAGGCCTGAAGTGCTCCAGCAACACTTCTGGCTGGTGAGTGTCTAATGCTGAGAATTAGTATTTGGAAGTCCACTTGTCTGGTTATATAAGCCACATTCTCCAATATCTGTTTTATCTATAATGAAGGCGATATTTTAGCGCCCCTTGTCTTACATTTTTATCTTAGAGGATGTTGCTCAATAGGCCTCCTTGAATGCCAGGAACAAAGACTCCTACACGCAAATGGCTGACAGAAGTTGCACAACTGTGCAGATTTGTGGAACCACAAGTTAGACTCAGGCCATCTATGGCTACTCCTCAGTCCTTTCACCTGGCTTCAGCCAATTTCCTTTCCTATCCTCCTCATCAGTTATTCCAAATCGTCCTCAGTCATGAAGCCTCCTCCCCACCTTTCCTACTGCCACTGCACATTCCTCCAACCTCAAGAAGAAAGTGAGGCCATGGCAGAAACATCGCAACTCCCTTCTTCCCTTCTATGAACTCTTCCCCAAGGAAAGAAGAGAATACCAATGTCACAGACATTCTGAAATTATTAGACTTATAGGCAGGAGGAAAAAAACAACTTGTCATGGTGAAGATCTTCCGTTACCAGCACACTGTACAAGAAAAATTAAGTGGAACAGTAGATAAAATGGAAACTAGAATAGAGGAAGAAAAGAAACAAACGAAAAGAATGTGGAAAAAGCTCCTCAAAAGAGGCAGTTATTGGGGGCTGGCCCCGTGGCCGAGTGGTTGAGTTCGCGCGCTCCGCTGTAGGGGGCCCAGTGTTTCGTTGGTTCGAATCCTGGGCGCGGACATGACACTGCTCATCAAACCACGCTGAGGCGGCGTCCCACATGCCACAACTAGAAGGACCCACAACGAAGAATATACAACTATGTACTGGGGGGGCTTTGGGGAGAAAAAGGAAAAAATAAAATCTTTAAAAAAAAAAAAAGAGGCAGTTATTTAGCAGTACTACTGTCACATGTTCACAGCGTATCTATTTCTACTTAAATTCCCCCCAAGACTCCGAGACAATTTCCTAAAGTTATGACCCAGTCCATCCTTTCTGATCTTTCCAAGATGCTGCTTCATCAATTACTCCTCGTGCTCCCAGGTTGTCATCTCTCCTTGAACACTAACTTACCTCTTTAGCTTATAAACAAACTCTCCTATCCCTGAAACACACCCTGATCCTGTGCCATGTCTGTTATCAACCCATCTCTCCTGATATTTACATCCAGATGTTTCAAACATCCTTTATTCACTGTCTGCACATCCACACTCCCCATTCACCACTCCAAAATCTGCCTCATGCTTCCACCACTGCCCTAAAATTATGCTTGCAGAGAGCATAAATAATACCCGAATTCTCAGATCTTCTGAGCATGGTCCAGACATGTAGCATTTGACTGAGCTACTTTCTTCTCCTTGAACACTTTTTGTCTCTTGATAGGAACTGTTTTAAGCATATTTCCATATCAATGTCTGACATGGAGCCTATCATGATGAATGCTTAATGCATCTCTAGCTTTGGATGTCTCGGTTAAAACTGAAAGAGAAGGGGCCAGCCCGGTGGTGTAGTGGTTAAGCTGGTGCATTCTGCTTCGGCGGCCCAGGGTTTGCCTGTTTGGATCCTAGACGTGGACCTACACACTGCTCATCAAGCCATGCTGCAGTGGCATCCCACATACAAGAACCAGAAGGACTTACAACTAAGATATACAACTATGTACTGGGGCTTCAGGGAGAAAAAACAGAGGAAGATTGGCAACAGATGTTAGCTCAGAGCCAAAGTTCCTCACCAGAAAGCGTACCTTTAAAAAAAAAAAAAAACTGAAAGCGAAATGATGACTTTCTAACCGGTACCAGATTAGCTTCATAAGGTAAAATTACTAGGGCAAACTTGGGAATTTCTGTGAACTTTTTATATATTGTATATTTTTTCTAATTCTTCAGGGATCAGGACTGTTCTTTGAGTACCTAGAATTCTGCCAGAAGATATGTGGACAAGATCATGGCTATTTCCCACCTTTCCATTTGCATGGCTATTTCTATAAAAATTAGTACTTTCTGTTTCTTGGTAACAAATTAATTTTGTTACTTCAATGAAGTGATAAAAAATCTTAATGAAATTACTCCTCATCTGGGGCATATAGTAGCAATGGCTATATTAGATATGATTGGTGGATTAATTTGTCTTTCATAAATGAAAATCCTTTTAATGCCCTGTTAGAGACACTAGATTGCAGAACACTTTATTAATCATTAAATTGTGTGAGTCCCAAGGCTCTAAGCACACTGAAATACTTTGGAAAAGTGGAGACTTCTGGAACAATGGACCATCGTGTTGTTCCTCGTCTCAGGATACAAAATGAGAGTGTTCAACCTGTGAAACTAGATGCAAAGCAAGAGTAGGTATGGGCCCTTCAGATGAGTGGGAAAAGACAATAGTGAAAGCTTACCCACTGGTCCTCACAAGGAGTCACAGCAAATTTGAACTGAAAAAGGCAAGTCAGCCCAGCTGTGTGGATAGGGAGTATGGGGACCACCTGGCACTTTGGCAGTTGATTCTCATGTACATGAGACTGAACCTGAGAAGTGAATGGAAACAGAAGAAGAAAATAGAAGTGCCACACCATACTCCCGATGAGCAGTCATCACCACAAGACTCTGGTCAGAGATTGGATTAGCCAGTGGGAGTCCACAGGTGGCCTGGACATTATTTTTGTATTCCTTATCCTTATTTTAGTAATAGGCAATTTTCACTGAATTGGAAACCACTTTGTTTGAGCCTGGAAGTGAGTTTCAACAGTGAAATCGGAGACCGAACAACTTGACACAGACATGGATATCTTGCACTCATCTCTGTAGGTATACCATGCACTTTGAGGGAGATAAGTTCTCATCAAAAAGAAGGCATGATAGAGAGGTATTGGTGTTACCGCACCAGGTTCATTTTTGCCCACCGCCCAGTAAGCCAAACACCGAGACTTGGAGCAGAGAGAGAGTTTACTTACAAGGCAGCCTTGTGGGGAAGCGAGAGCATGAGCCTCAAATTCACTTCCCCAAAAATAGAGACTCAGGGATATTTATGGGATGGGGGCAAGGTGGTCTGAAATGTGGAGAGAGGTGATTGGAGGTAAGGAGAGGTGAGGTAATTGATGATTTGCGGAAGCGTACTCAAACTTCATGTCTCTTCATAGGACGCATGTTCACAAAATGGTGGTGTTAGCATGATCTGAGGGTGGAGTTTTTAGCCTCTTGACATCAAAAGGTCGCCTATCAGACATCTGCATGGGCTCAGTTGATGAGTTGGTGGTCTCAACAAGCCTGGAGTGGACAAGGAGTTCTAATTCCTGAAAAACAGCTCACATACCCACTACTATGGTGACCCAGGCTCCAGGAAGATGTTATCGATAGGAACCAAGTGGGAGTCAGATAGCATATTGCCTAAACAGCACAGTTATCAATGGGTGGGTTAAACAGCTAAAAGCTATAATCAGTAATTGCAAAAAGGAAAAAACTTTAGCACCTAGATACTTAATCATCAATGGCTGTTTGCCAGTTTCATTGGGAATATTTATGTAATCATAATACAGAAAAAGAATGAAGAAACTAGAAGACAAAATATTGACCTCAAATGTATGAAGCCAAAGCTGATTTTTCAGTGATGTCCTATAATATATCTTAGGGAGACTTATTGGAAGACAATTCACACCACGATAGACATTCCCATCGGCCAGTATTACAATGGAGTTTTAGGTTTCTCAGTATTCCAAGAAACTACAACATTAATGTAGATGTACTTTGATGGCAAGAAGTCCAAGACAATTATGAGACAGAGGTTAGATCAAGTCTGGAATCATTTGCCACCACTGGGAATACAAATGTGGACAGGAAGAAAACATGACGACCTCCATTTGCTTCTCACGTTTCAGATGTTAGCCCTTATCAGCGAACCCATAGGATTTCTACCACACTGACATTCCTCTGTTGGAGAGAGAGTGTTAGATTAGTGTTACTCTTGCAGCTCAACATTCAGTGTGCTGCTCCTGCAATCTCTGTAGCTAATACACATTTATTATAAATCCAAGTTGATGTGATGTCAAGCTGGCCCAACTGGCAATACTAGCAACAGAGATGCTCAGTGTTGCCCATCAGAAAGATGAAAGCTTCTGCCACGTTATTATGTTTGGTAACTTTAATTCCCTTCTTGTTCTCTACTGTTTCACAAAGGAAGGAACACTGAATTATAAAGAACTTGCCATAGGAAAGGTATCAGGCCAGGAACCATCTTTATAGGAACAAGGAATTTTACCTTTTCTAACTGTGGGCATGAAGTAAAGCAAGAATCAAAAGTAGAAAAGACAGAAGGTGATAAGACACACAGACAGCTGGAGAAAACAGAGGTCCTAAGTGATTGCTGAAAAATTTTATCTTCAAATGTACAGCATCCTTTCAGCTCACCATCTGTTTACTACATCAATTCCTGTCACTAGGATTCTAGGAGTGAACACTTGTCTTCATGAAGTGCCACACCACACATTCTATTGTCTGCTTTTCAGTAAAGGAATGTATGTTCCTGGGCAGTCTCACTTGGTGGCTTGAAACTCTAGCTACGCTGTCACTCCAGAGCAAGACTTTCAAGTTCATGAGCTTCCAGATGAAAATAACTTCCCAGCTCATCAGCCCTTATTGTCAAGGTTCAGACTTGAGCTCTCACACTTCTTCCAGTCTACACACAGTGTTTTTCCCATCCTGTTTTCTTTTAAAGGAAGGCGAAGTTGGTCCTAAGAGTTTGCGTGTTATTAATTTTTCCATCGTGGAGTTTTTGAAGAAGTTACATAAAGTGATTACAGAAGTGTCCTGCTCAATGAGATATCAGGACAAACAAGTTTACAATAATTTTTTCAATAAAGAAAATATTTGCCAGACTACTGAGATGTAAATGGTTTTATTGCAAAAGAGATGTAGATATTTTTATATTTGAAATTCCAGTAGAATTGACAGTGGTTTTTAAATACAATGTACCCACTTTAGTCCTCTTTAGCAAGTTATATCATGATTCAAAGTATCTTTATTTTGACTCTTGCAAACTACAACTAGTTTCCTTTCCAGAAGTTCTGATTTTGTTGAAAGAATACTGAGTTTGTAAAATATTAATTAGCTCACCTGAGAAATCGTTATGAGCTGTTCACAAATGTTCAACAAACCAGTATAAGTAATTCTTGTGGAGAAGAGAAATGCCTTTTAAGACAGTAAAAATATGGATTTCCTGATATAACTCTCCTGGACAATCTAATGTTACTGCATTTTCTGGTGAAAGGTCTGGAAATGCAGGCCCACCATCCTTAGGCAGAGGACAAAGTACTTCGCGGAGGCCCATTCTTTACATCTTGGTAACCTAACAGAGACATGAACTCTGGAATTCTGCCTTTGTTTCTTTGGCCTTCTTTTTCTATCTTCTATTCAATCTCAAGAAAAGATCCCCAGGTCAGGATATAGGTTTTATTTTACTGAACAAATTTATAGAAATTTGTTTTTTTAGGAAAATTGTCTTTGGAATGCAAAAGCAGCTATGATTGTTTTGAAGCATAAGCTGTTATGCCTCAAAAATGTGAGAAATAATGGTGAAAAATGGACAGGATTTCCCCTAAGATTAGGAACAAGATAAGGATACCTGCTTTTGCTACTTTTATTTAACATTATATTGGAAATTGTAACCAGTATAATTAGGCAGGAAAAAGAAATAAAAGGCATCTAGATTGGTAAGGAAGAAGTAAAACTATCTCTATTTGCAGATGACATGATCTCATATAGAAAATCAAAGAACAATAATAATAAAAACCCCAACCACTGTTAGAGCTAATAAATAAATTCAGCAAAGTTGCAGGATACAAGATAAACATACAAAAATCGTTTGTATTTCCAGACACTAGAAACAAATAATCTGAAAGGAAATTAAGAAAACAATTCCACTTACAATAGCATCAAGAAAATACTCAGCTATAGATTTAACCGTGGCAATGTAAGACTCTTAAAACTAGAAAACATTGCTTGAAGAATTAAAGACCTAGACAACCCTTAGAAGAAAACATAGGAGTAAATTTTCATGACCTGGGATTTGGCAATGGATTCTTAGATATGACACCAAAAGCACAAACAATAAAAGACAAAATAGATACTTGGACTTCACCAAAATTAAAAACTTTTATATGCCAAAGGACACTAGAAGAAAGTAAAAATATGCTCACAGAATGGGAGAAAAATTTGCAGTTCATATATCTGATAAGGATCTAGTATCTAGAATATACAAAGAACTTGTACAATTCAACAACAAAAAGACAAGAAATCTAATTTTAAAATCAACAAAGGATGAATAGATGTTTCTCCAAAAAAGATACAAAAATGGGCAATAAGCACATGAAAAGATGTACATCACTAGCCACCAGGGAAACACAAATCAAAACCACAACAAGATACCACTTCACAGTCAGTAGGATGGCTAGAATCAAAAAGCCAGAAAATATCAAATGTTGCTGAGGACATAGAGAAATTAGAACCCTCATACATTGCTGGTGGGAATGTAAAAACTGCAGTCACTATGGAAAATAGTTTGGCAGTTCCTCAAAAAATTAAATATAGAATTACACCATATGATCCAGCAATTCCAGTCCTTGGAATATTCTCAAAAGAACTGAAAACACATATTCACACAAAGTCTTGTACATAAAATGTTCATAGTGGCACTATTCATAATAGCCACAAAGTGGGAACAGCCCAAATGTCCTCCAAGTGATGAATGGATAAACAAAATTGTATCAACACAACGAAATGAAGTCATAAAAAAGAATGCAGTACTGTACATGCTACAACATGAATGAACCTTGACAACATTATGTGAAATGAAAGAAGCCAGATGCAAAAGGTCACATATTGTATGATTCCATTTGTATGAAATATCTAGAATAGGCCAATCTATGGAAACAGAAAGCAGATTAATGATCACCAGAGGCTGGGGAAGGGGGAGTGGGGAATTGATACCGACCCTGATATCAGTTTCCCTACATTAAACCCAGCATATGCGGGGTTGAAACCAAAACATTCTTTCCCTGCTTACTCCCTGGCTTCCTGGCTCCAGAATCCACTGTCCTCCCTGGAGACAGACACCACCAAGGACAAGCACCTGGATTCATCATCTCCCTCCTGCAAAGGGATACAGGCTGGTGGGAAAGCTCTGACCAGCAAGGCCATACACTCCCCCCCCGCCAAACCCCAAATAAAAACCCTTCCTTTTAGTTTTTCGGGGAGTTTGGGATTTCAGCGTTAGCTGCCCTTTCTCCCTGCTCAGCACTGTGAAAATAATAAAAGTTCTACTTTCTTCTGCTACACCTGGTGTCAGAGATTGGCTTGCTGCTCAATGGATGAGCGAACTCACTTCAGGTTCGATATCAGAATGACTGCTTAATGGATACCATACATTAAAGTGAACTTGAAAAGAATGCTAGACCTAAATCTAAAAGTTAAAACTATAAAATTTATACAAAAAAATATGAGAAATCTTTGGAAGCTTGGGGTAAGCAGAGATTTCTTAAGACATCAGAAACATGGGTCACTAAAGAAAAAAAGTAATAAATTAGACTTCATCGAAATTAAAATTTTCTACTCTTCAGAAATATAAATAAGAAAACACAAAGACAAGCCACATACTGAGAGGAAATAGGTACAGTGTCTGACAAAAGACTCATGTTCAGAATATATAAAAAATACTTGCAACTCAATAATAAGAAGACAATAATCCAATTTAAAATTTGTAAGAGATTTAAGTGAACTCTTCACCAAAGAAGATACACAGGTGTCAAGTGAGGACAGGAAGTGGTGCTCAACATTGTCAGTCCTCAGGGAAGGCACATTGTGACTGCAGGAGATACCTCTGCGCACCCACTGGAATGTCTGAGTTAGAAGCTTGAAAATACCAAGTGTTGGGGAGGTTGTGAAGCAACCAAAACGCTCATACATATGTAAAATAGTATAACCACTTTGGAAAACAGCTTGGCAATTCCTGGTAGAGTCAAACACATCCTTACCGTATGAGCCTGCCATTCCACCTGAAGGATTCTTCTCCAAGAGACATGAAAACCTATGTCCAAAGACCTGTACAGTAATGGTCATAGCAGCTTTACTCATATCAACCCCAAACAGAAAACAACTCAAATGCTCATCAACAGTTGAATAAATAAATTGTGTATATCCACTGAACAGACTATGTCAGCAATAAAAAGGACCAAATTACCGACACATAGATGAATCTCACAAATATGCTGAGCAAGAGAAGCCACAAAAGAGTAAATACTGTGTGATTTTATTAATACAAAACTCTAGAAAAGACAAGCCTAATCTTTAGTGACAGAAGGGAGATGGGGCAGAGAGGACTTTTTGGAGTGATGGAAACGTGCTGTATCTCAGTCACAGTGGTAGCTCATGGCTGTACGCAACCATCAAGTTTCACGGAACAGAATACTTACAATGGGTGCATTTTAGTGCATGTAAAGGATACTTCAATAAAGTTGATTTAAAGAAATTCTCTCTTCCCTGTATTTCCCCTTCTCCCCAAATCAGCTTACTTTATTATTATTTTCAATAAACCTTTATTCATTCATTTATTTAATCTTTCCTGGATGGAAAAATATGTAACACATACATATACTTTCCCAGAGTAATTCTACTTTATTGGGGTACACTTATGCTGAGGATCAGAAAGATTTAGAAAACAAAACAAACAAACAAAAATCCAAGCTATCTAAAACGTTCAAGAATCTTGGATGAGGTTAGGAGTCCACAAAGCGAAAATTAAATGTGCTTAAAAAAATCTCGCAAAAAGTGAGAAAGCTAGTAATCATGAGAGATTCTTTGAAGATGTCTAGAAGAGTTTCCCCCTCAGATTGTTTCATTGGTTATTGCTGACCCCCCCACTGCCGCAAACTCAGCCTATTAATTTCCCTTTTGTCCTTTTAAAACAAGAACAAGACTTAACAACTCTCTCTGAAGCCTTGGTTTTCCTTCATCAACTGTTTTCTGATAGGATGAACGTGTTTCTTGTGCCAGCTGCAGTTAGTATACAAAATCCCCTTTTGTGTTCTACTTTAATACATAATATTTGAATAAACATCAGATAAATCCCATATTTTCTCCAGGAGGTTGGCGGATGTTAATTTACGATTATTATCAGATGTCACGTGACCCAGACACACTGCTTTACAGAAGAACCTAGGTAACTATCACAAGCAAAGGACACACACAAATCAAAGGTCCTTTGAGCAGAAGTTATTTGACTTAGGGATTTGGTGATGTTCTTTGTTGTTGCTGCTGCTTGTTTGTTTGTTTTGTTAAAAAAAAAATAGCAGCCAAATGCACAAATTTAAGATATTTCAATCACAAGTTTACCGAAGAGCAATTCACTTATTGTCTTTCTAGTATTTCCAGCTACCTTCATGCTCTCCTATGTCCTAACCCAGGACAACGTACTCAGTGGCTATTTCAGCAGACCTTATTCAGGAACTTTCAGCATCAAAGCAGTTTTTGCATTGTTGCTGTTCTTGTTTATATCAAACTAGAAAGGTTGGCAACAAAATGATACAGCCAAAAATTAGGGCAGGATACACTTCAAAGTACTCAGAAGCAAATTTACATATGTCCAAGTGTTCCCGGCTTTTTGTTCCAAATCACACGGGAAAAATCTCAATACTAAATTCTAAGTAGGAAAACACTCAGAATAAAACATGTATAATTAATTCTTTTTAGGAGCTAAATCAGATAGAACGGCTGCTTGTGGTAGTAATGAAATTAGAGCCTGTTCTTAAAGATTTGTCTAATGGGTATTTTTCTCTCTTAATGACTGATGGGGCACAGGACACACTCCCCTAGAATCTGGCACCGGGGCATATTGAGGACCTCAAGCTGAGGGGACACAAGAAACAGCAGGTGCAGCAGGGACTCTGACCGCCCACCGAAGCAGGTCAGAGGCCCTCCTGTGAGAGGGGCCTCCCTGTGCCTGGAGGAAGGGTGGGCCCTGATCCGAGGACATAAGGACACTGAGGGAGGCTGCGGAGCCCTCGCTAAGTCCCTGTTTAACACACTCAGCTCACACCCATTGTCCTCGCACATCTTCCCTTGACTTTTCCCTCTTCATCAGGCAGCATAAAAACACTCAAGTTTAACTGCTTCTTTGGGGTCTTCGTTTCCTTGTGAAGGCTCCTGGGTCACATGAAACTTATATTAAATACATTTCTGTGCTTTTCTCTTGTTAATCTGTCTTTTGTTACAGAGACCCAGCCAAGAATCTAAGATGGATAGAGGAAAGATATTTCCCCCCACCACATCACAAACTAAGTTTGGTTTTAGACTCCCAACATTAGAATATTTAATAAGTTTTTTCACTGACTGGAGATTTTGTTTTCAGATACTCGTTTAATTTAAGGATTATTCTAAAGATCAGGACTAATGGACAGATTCTAAGAATCTCTCCCCAGTCCTGTGAGTTCTCCCAGGTATCAGATTAAGGAGGAAAACAATTCAAGCCTAATTGTCTTGGAAAATAGGACTAGAGGACTTTTTTGCTTTTTTTAATCAAGGACTGTTAATCCACAGGAAAAGAAAAAAACCAGCCACAGGTCCCCTGGTTTGGCTTTTCTGCCTTTTTTTAAAAGTAACGTTATTTTTTAAGATAAAGATATAAAATCTCCTACTTATCTGCTTTTCATATTAATAGCAAGAACTATAAAGCTCAACTGATTATGTAAGTTAAAATGCATTTTTTTTGTTTTTTGAGGAAGATTAGCCCTCAGCTAACTACTGCCAGTCCTCCTCTTTTTGCTGAGGAAGCCTGGCTCTGAGCTAACATCCATGCCCATCTTCCTCTACTTTATATGTGGGACGCCTGCCACAGCATGGCTGCCAAGCGGTGCCATGTCCGCACCCGGGATCCGAACCAGCGAACCCCGGGACACCAAGAAGCGGAACGTGCGAACTTAACCGCTGTGCCACCGGGCCGGCCCCAAGTTAAAATGCATTTTGTTTTTATATTAAGACCAGTTACAGCAGACAAGAAAAGTAAGACAAGTGAAGAGAAGGCATGGACACATGCCTGTCAAGGGAAGTGCAGGGGCCACCTGTAGAGAAAATGGGACCCAGAAAACAACAGGGAGTTTAGACTTTCGTGGAAGAATAGCCCTTTTCCCCTATCTGGATATTTCCTCAAAGACTTTGAAAATCCTCGTTTCATTAGTACAGACCTCAGCATAAATATCAATATCACCAGGATCCAAATAAACTTGAGTGTGAACATGGGTCTGCTCACTGGAGCTATGAGATTTCAATCTATGAAACCGCTTACTCCACTCACCCAGGGTTTTAAACTATCTTTAAACCTCACTTTTCAGAACTTGGTAAATCAGGAAATCCAAAAGCAGCCAAGACTCCAGATCAAGTCCTAAGTCTTGGGTCCTTTCCTCACTTTTGACCTGTAGTCCAGGAGCAATGGAGGGCCCCAGCTTCTCAAAAGGCAGAGTGCCTAATGGGTAAGGACTAAGACTCTTGGCCACAACCAGACCGACCAGGGAGTGAAGACAAGCTCCACAACATACTAAATGACCTTTAGAAACAGCTTCAGCTGTAAAGTAGGCGTAATAATAATGGCACTGTATTTACTAATAAGATTTTATTACATCCAAAGAAAGAAACTATTAAAAACGCTTGACACAGTACCTGTCATTGAATAACCACTCATTAGATATCAGCTATTACCCTAACTAAGCCTACCTTCTCTTTAGTGACACTCAATCTTGCCCCTGAAATAGACTGATGTGTATTGTCTAGACAACAGAAATAGGGTTTAGGGAGACACAGTTTCAGCTCAATAAAGAGTCCACGGCCTCTGAAGGGGAAGCATCTCTTTGTGATTTGTGTCACATGGAGAGAATCTGGATGAGAGGGTCCCTAAGGTTGCCTGCAACCAAATACCTGTAAGGTTCTTTGAAATCTAGGGTCCTTAGAAAGAGATCTGGAGAAGCAGCCATTCTGCCCTCTTGTACAATCATACCCGCTTCCCACCCTCCTACAGTCTCTAGCTTCCTCCTTCCTCCAGCACACAGCTGGGCTCAAACCACACATTAATGAACAGCACTGGCTTCCTTATCAAGTCATACAAATATGGATTAGATCCTGTCGAGGTTCCTTTTTACTGAAAGACAAAAAGAAGAGCTCAGTTTCTGTTCTGTATGTATGGAGCTTGGAAGTCACCACTCCATTCTAACAACAAGTAGAAAGTTGAACAGACTGAAAAATCAACAACTCTTCTTGGATTCATAAGTGAGAGGAGGACACAGGGCAAAGTGCTGCCCCAAGATTGGAGAGATGGACAGGCAAATACAGAGAATGACAACTTACTGGAACAGAGATTCACGAGCAGAAACCACCATGGGGACAGGGCTGGGGCAGGAGAACCCGCACTGTAATGGACAAATTGCTGGAGGCTCAGTGTGGACAATTCAGAGTTAGAAACTCCAGAGGATCCGATCATAGGGAGCCCCACAGTGTTGTGAGATTTATCTCTAGTTGCTGGACCAGGTTTGAACAGGAGCTCAACCACAGTGAGTATCAGAGAAAAACCCCCTCACATCCAGGACAGGGAGGGCAAAAGGAACCATTTTGAAATACGCCAGAGCACTGCGTCTTCTTAAGAAAAAAACCTGCCCTTGGGAGAAACTAGTTCACCAAAGCCTAACCTGCAGGGGTATTACCAGAGCCTAACAGACTTGGGGGAAGGGAAATACCTAACTCCAGCTAGCTCTAGCTGTCCTGTCCCACCTGAGCGGGAAGAACAAAACTGAGAAGTACTTGTGAAGGTCACAGTCCAGACGCATGGGCTCACTAAAAGACTGAGACCTACTCACAGGACTACAGAACGCTCCCCTCCCCACACCTCACCAACACATTGGTAAAGGCCTATTTATAGCAGTTCCTTTCACCAGGCCCCTCATGTCTGGCTATCAAGAAAAAGTTGCAAGGCATACCAAAATGCAAAAACAAACAAACAAAATTTGAAGAGACAGAGCAAGCATCAGAACCAGACATAGCAAGGATATTGGAATTATCAGGCCATAAATTTAAAATAACTATGATTAATATGCTAAGAGCTCTAACAGATAAAGTAGACAGCATAGAAGAACAGATGGATGATGTAAACAGAGAGATGGAAATCCTAAGAGAGGACCAAAAAGAAATGCTAGAGATCAAAAACAATGCTGGAGAGGGCCAGCCCTAGTGGCCTAGTGGTCAAAGTTCATTGCATTCCACTTCAGTGGCCCGGGTTTGGTTCCCGGGCATGGAACCGCCCCACCCATCTGTCAGTAGCCTTGCTCTGGTGGTGGCTCACATAGAAGAATTAGAAGGACTTACAACTAGAGTATACAACTATGTACTGGGGCTTTGGGGAGGGGGAAAAAAAAGAGGAAGATTGGCAACAGATGTTAGCTCAGGGCAAATGTTTCCCTGCAAGAACGACAATGCTAGAGAAAGCCTCTGAGGGACTTACTAGCAGATTGGACACGGCTGAGAAAAGAATCTCTGTGCTCGAGGGTATCTCCATAGAAAACTCCAAAACTGAAAAGCAAAGAGAACAAAGGCTAAAAAAAACAGAACAGAATCTCCAAGGATTGTGGGACAACTACTAAAGGTATCACATATGCATAATGCGAATATCAGAAGGAGAAGAAAAAGAGAAAGAAACAGAAGAAAGATTTGAAACGATAATGAGAATTATCTTTCTCATTATTCCCAGTCTCATTTGAGATCTAGGATGGTCCAGGAAGCTCTGAGAATACAAAGCAGGATAAATGCCAAAAAAAAAAAAAAACCCTAAACAAACCCCACTACACTTAGGCATATACTTTTCTAACTACAGAAAATCAAAGATAAAGAAAAAATCCTGAAAGAAGCCAAAGGGAAAAACACTTGACCTACAGAGGAATAAAGATAACAATTACATTTGACTCCTCCTCAGAAACGATGCAAGCCAGAGAGTGAAGTACAATGTTTAAAGTATTGAGAGAAAAAACCCAGCAATGTAGAATTCTGTACCTGGCAAAATGGTCCTTCAAAAGGAAAGGAGAATAAAGGCTTTCAGACAAACAAAAATGGCGGGAATTTCTGCTTTGCAAGAAATGTTAAAAGTTCTTTAGAGAAAAGTAAAGTGGTATAGGGCAGAAACTCAGATGTACCTAAAGAAAGGAAGAGCATAAAAAAAGAATTAGTTGAAGGTAAAATAAAGACTCTGTTTTTCCTATGCTTAATTGAGTGAACAGATAGTTTGTTCAAAACAATAATAGTAACACATAGTCACTGATCTTTGACAAACGAGCGAAGGCAGTACAATGGAGCAAAGAGAGTCACTTCAACAAACAATGCTGGAACAAGTGGACATCCACATGTAAAAAAAATGAATCTAGACACAGACCTTACACCCTTCACAAAAATTAACTCAAAATGGATCACAGACCTAAATGTAAAATACAAAACTATAAGACTCCTAGATGATAATAGAAGAAAATCTAGACAACTTTGAGTATGGTGATGGCTTTTCAGATATAGGATGAAAGACATGATGGATGAAAGAAATCATTGATAAGCTGGACAATGTCAAGAGAATGAGAAGACAAGCCATACACTGGGAGAAAATATTTGCAAAAGACACATCTGATAAAGGACCATTATCCAAAATATACAAAGAATTCTTAAAACTCAGCAATAAGAAAACAAACAACCTAATTAAAAAATGAGTCAAAGACCTTAACAGACACCTCATCAAAGAAGATTTGTAGATGGCAAACGAGAATATGGAAAGACACTCTACATCATACATCATCAGGGAAACGCAAATTAATACAGCAATGAGATACCACGACCTACCTCTTAGAATGGTTAAAATCCAGAACACTGACAACACCAAATAGTGACAAGGATGTGGAGCAACAGGAACGCTCATTCATTGCTGGTGGGAATGCAAAATAGTACAATTTGAAAGACAGCTTGGCAGTTTTTCACAAAACTGAACATACTCTTACCATATGATCCATTAGTTGTGCTCCTTGCTATTTACCCAAATGAGTTGAAAACTTATGTCCACACAAAAATCTGCACACAGATGCTTAGAAAAGCTTTATTCATAATTGGCAAAACACAGAAGCAACCAAGATGTCCTTCGGTAGGTGAATGGATTAATGAACTATGATACATCCAGACGGTGGAATATTATTCAGAGCTAAAAAGAAATGAGCTATCAAGCCACAAAGAAACATGGAGGAAGCTTAAATGCGTATTACTTAGTGAAAGAAGCTAATCTGAAAAGGCTACATACTCCATGATTTCAACTATATGACATTCTGGAAAGGGCAGAACTATGGAGACAGTAAAAAGATCAGAGGTTGCTGTCAGCTGGGAGCAGCAGGGGTGGCGGGAGGAGATGAGTAGGAAGAGCACAGAACATTTTTAGGGCAGGGAAATACTCTGTGCGATACCATAATGATGGATATATGTCATTATATATTTGTTCAAACCCATAGAATGTACAACGCCAAGAGTGAACCTTAATGTAAACTATGGACATTGAATAATTATGTTGTGTAAATGTAGGTTCATCAGTTGTTCAACAATTGTAACAAACTCTGATGGGGGAGGCATGTCTGAGGGAAGAGAGCTTATGGGAAATCTCTGTACCTTCCTCTTAATTTTGCTGTGAACCTAAAACTGCTCTAAAACAAAGAAAGTCTTCAAAAAAATAAAATTTAAAATATAAACATTAATTAATTAAATTATTTATTATTATTATTTTTTAAAAAGCTATGCCTTGCTCTGGGATGGGAGTGCTCACTATTGAATAGCAGGGTGCCTGGTAAATTAGGTCTTAACCACCAGAATTATGCTGGTTACATCTACTTTTGGAGGTTATATTAGCCTGCCTAGGCTACCATAACAGAATATCACAGATTGGGTGGATTAAACAATGGGGATTTACTTTCTCACAGCTTTGGAGCAATGAAGGCCAAGATGAAGGTGCTGTCAGGGTTGGTTTCTGGTGAAGCTCTGTCCTTGGCTCACAGAAGGCACCCTCTCTCTGTGTTCTCATGTGGCCTTTTCTCTATGCGCACACAGAGAAAGAGAGAGCGCTAGTGTCTCCTCCTCTTCTTACAAGGACAGCAGTCCTCTTGGGTTAGGGCCCACCCATGTGAGCTCATTTGAACTTAAACACCTCTTTAAAAGGCCCTGTCTCCAAATACAGTCACATTAGGGCGTATGGGCTTCAACATGTGAATTTTGGGGGACACAATTCAGTCCGTAACAGAGGTAAATGCTGTAAGTCACTCTGGAGAAAATGTTTATTATTACAGGAAAAATCACTTTGGTAATTCTAGTGTTGATCTAAAGCTACCTCTTGCATTAGACCAAATTGTTTACCAATCTAGTCATTGAGGAGGCAGGGAGTAAATTGTCATAGAAACCATGGAGTCTACAGAGGGGACAGGCTCTGATACTTTCCCTTTTGAGGTTCAATGTTAGAATAACTCTAGCAGGTTGAAGGCATTACAAATGATGAATGCTAGCAAGAAAGCACACCAAGGACCCTGATGGGGAACTCAACCTGAGGGAGAGGGTAGTCTAGACTGGTGACCCAGGCTTAGGCGAGGAGCCTGTCTCTGTAACGGCATAGCAGCAGAAGTTGGAATGCCTTTCTCACCAGCCACCCTCAGACAGAGTGCCATATTTGCAGAATGACTGTAGCATGCATGAATTAAAACAGCTCTAACATTGGAACTCTGGCACAGAGTTCTCTTCTTGATCAAGCTGGACCGGTAGGAATGCCACTGTGGGGAAGAATAAGAATAGATCAAACTCATATGAAAATGCATGAGACTCAAACTAGCCAAAACAATCTTGAAAAAGAAAAACAAAGTTGGAGGACTCACACTTCTTGATTTCAAAACTTATTACAGAACAATGGTAACCAGGAAAGTGTGATACTGGCATAAAGATAGACATATAGACCAATGGAATAGAATTGAGATTTCAGCAATAAACCCATACATTTAAAGTCAATTGATTTTCTACAAGGGTGCCATTGTAGTGTCAACAAATGATGCTGGAACAACTGGGAAGCCACATGCAAACAAATGAAGTTGGACTCTTCTCTCACACTATATACAAAAATTAACTCCAAGTGGATCAAAGACCTAAACATAAGGGCTAAAACTATAAAATTTTTAGAAGATAACATAGGGGAAAATCTTCATAACTTCACATTTGGCATTGACTTCTTAGATATGACACAAAGCATAGCCAACAAAAGAAAGAATAGATAAATTGGATTACATCAAAATTTAAAACTTCTGTGCATCAAAGAACATAGTCAACAGATTAAAAAACAGCCCACTGAATGATAGAAAATATTTCCAAATCTTATATCTGATGAGATATTAAAATCCACAATATATAAAGAACTCTTACAACTCAACAACAACAAAAAAACCCAAAAGCAAACAACTCAATTAAAAAATTGGCAAAGGACTTGAACAGACATTTTTCCAAAGAAGATGTACAAAAGGCCAACAAGCATATGAAAAGATGATCAACATCATCATCCATCAAGGAAATGCAAATTAAAACCACAATTAGATACCACTTCACACCCACTAGGACAGTTAGAATCAAAAAAGTAGAAAATAACAAATGTTGGTGAGGATGTAGAGAAATTAGAACCCTCATACATTGCTGATCAGTATGTAAAATAGTGCAGCCACTGTGGAAAACTGGCAGTTCCTCAAAAAGTTAAAGATAGAGTTATTATATGGCCCAGCAATTCAACTACTAGTTATATAGCCAAGAAAAATGAAAATATATCTCTACACAGATATTTGTACATGATTGTTTACTTGAGCATTTTTCATTATGCCCAAAAGGTAGAAACCATCCAAATGTCCAACTGTGGAAATATGGATAAACAAAATGTTGTATACCCATATTATCAGCTATAAAAAGAAATGAAATACTAATACAAGCTACAACATGGGCAAACCTTGAAAACATCATGCTAAGTGAAGGAAGCCAGTCATAAAAGACCACATATTACATAATTCCATTTATATGACATGTCCAGATCCGGCAAATCTATAGAGACACAAAGTAGATTGATGATTGCTTCTGACTCGGGGGAGAGGGGTTGTTAGAGGGTGACAGCTAAAAGGTATGAGATTTCTTTTTTAGGCGATGAAAATGTTGTAAAATTGACTCCATAGTCATCCACTGATGACCTCATATATCTGCGGATATACTAAAAAATCATTTGTTTGTAAACTTTACATGGATGAATTGTATGGTATGTAAATTATAGCTCAATAAAGCTGTTTAAGAAAAGAAGAAGAGGGGCCAGCCCTGTGCCTGAGTGGTCGAGTTCATGCACTCCGCTTCAGCGGCCCAGGGTTTCGCCAGTTCGGATCCTTGGTGTGGACATGGTACCGCTCATCAAGCCATGCTGAGGTGGTGTCCCACATGCCACAACTAGAAGGACCCACAACTAAAAATATACAACTGTGTACCGGGGGGCTGGGAGAAAAAGGAAAAATAAAATCTTAAAAAAAAATGAAGAAGAAACAGGCCTTTGAAGACCCAGAGGAAGGCACCTAAAGCATCGTCTTAAGGTTTTGTTGTATCACCAATGCCTGGTGCATTGTGGGTGCTGAATAAATGTCTGCTGAATTGCATTAACTTCAAGCTCCATTTCAAAGAAGTAAGTATCTGGAATACCTATGTTTAAAGAAAAAGCATCAACCTGAATTCTAAACACATTTTCCCTCTTCAAAGATTTGTTGCTTAAAAATGCCAAACCGCTGTAGATTTTTTCCTCACCGGAGAATCTGAACTCAAAGGTATAGTGTTGAAAGTAAACTGGGTAGATATTGTGTTACATAAACATTTTCACATCATCCTAGAAAAGATGCTCTTTCTGCCAAATTTGCATCTGTAAAATGGAGACTTAACATCTATCTCATAAAGTTATCTGGAGAATTAAATAAAATTATGTATGAAAGTGCTTAGCAAAGTATCTGGAACAGAGTTAGTCCTCAATAAATGGTAATTATAACTATTATCCCCTGCAAGAAAAATTTTAAAAATATCTTTATTTATGAATCTGACTATCCAAACAAGAACCAGACATCAAATTGTATTGATTTATAATCATTTCAATTTCTTTCACTTTCTGATTTGAAATGATTTTTTTAAGCAAAATTGTTTTAAAAAAGTCACTCACTTAAAATTTGCAATGATGGAGGGAGGAATAAGACTTGTAATACTTTAATAAACAAATTAATTTCTTTTGATTCAAGTCCAAAAAGAAATCAAATTCAACAATTATATAGACAGCTAAGGAGCTATTCAATATATGTAACATAGTCACGTTCACTTAATTTTTTGGCCTCAGCTACATAAAACCCTCTTTTTAAAATTCTACACAAATGGCAACTATTAAAGTGTTGGTTATATATATGAAGAAAGGATACTAGAGGGAACGAACTTTGCTTTACTACATGCTAAAGGAAGGCTACCAGCCCTGAATATTTTATTTCAAAAGCATATTTCAAGATACTGAAAAACAAAAAGAATGAAAGTCAGAGGAGTGGTTTTATTTGGAGTCTGCAGTAGAGGACTATTATTGCTGTCATAGCAACTGGACCACTAGATGGCTTTGCAAAGGAAGCATCTCTCCAGACCAGCTGCCTAGTGTAAAGGATAACAGCTGCATTGTTACTCTCCCATTATTTACATCTTTCCCACTAAAGGTGCTTCCAAAATGTTTCTAGGAGATGTCATCATCATGGTGGTGTGAGAGGATGCTTTTGTCTCTCCTCTTTAATCTATAGCAAGTAAAACATCCATAACTTGGCAAAGGCTACATTGCACAACACACCAGGATGCCAGAAAGATTCACTCATCAGTATATACAAAGGTGGGAGAATTGGAGCACACAGAGGAGTCTAAATAGAGAAACAGCAGAGGCAGAGCCCAGGATCCTGGATCCCTGGCTGAGGCAGCTGAGCCAGCTACCCCCAGCCCCAGAGAACTCGGTGGACAGCAGCAGAGGCATGCATGTGACTCCAGCTAGCCAGTCACAGTGGTACCTGTGGCCACAGGAAGCAGAGCAGCTGTGGAGGCAGAACCCTGTGATCCTGGGTCCCCCTGCCATAGCTAGGAGCCTAGTAGCAGCAGCAGAGATGCACACAGGACACCTACAACCCAACTGCAGTGGCACCTGTGGCCACAAGCTAATAGGCAACAGCTGAGATGGTGCCTTGCATACCTGGCTCCTTCCCCATACTCTTCCCTCCCCCGCCATGAGAGCAGAGCTTTCAACCCAGGTGATCTCAGATGTCTGAGGCATCTGCCATCCCTCTGTCCACAGTGGCAAAGCCAATGACCACAGTGACACCAGCAACAGCAAGGCAGCAATGACCCCCAGAAGTGTGGGAGGGAGATGATAAGAGTACCAGTGACACCCCAAATAGAAGCAGTGGAGGGTAGAACATGCAAAGCCTCAAATATAGCCAGAGGCAGTTCAGGTAAGAAAGACCAACTAGCACTATAGCACCACCTACTGAAAAATAGAAGAAAGGTTTGTAATCTCCAAGCAGTTGAAAAGCTTGAATCAAGAGAAACGAAGTTATACCTAAATAAAAAATGTGTTTACTACAACAAATGCAGAAGAATAACTCAAAAGGCACCACAAAAAGCCATGGTACCACAGCATTACAAAAAGAAAACAATTCTCCAGAAGCCAAACATAAAGGCAAGGAAGATTGTGACCTAATTGATAAAGAATTCAAAATAATGCTCATCAAGAAACTCAAGCTACAAGAAGACTCATAAAAGCAATTCAATGAGCTCAGGAATTAAATCAATGAACAGAAGGAATACTTTATATACTAGAGTGAAGTTCTAAAAAAGAACCAAACAAAAAGTCCGGAGCTGAAGAACTTAATAAATGAGATGAAGAATGCACTAAAAAGCACTGGAAATACAGCAGATCATATGAAAGAGAGAATTAGTGAGCTCAAAGACAGAAACCTAGAAATAATGCAGGTAGAGGAGAGAGAAGTAAGACTTAAAAATGTAGAAATTCTTTGAGAATTATCAGACTGCTAGAAAGGGCAATGTAAGGGTAATGGGCATCTCAGAAGGAGAAGAGAGAGAAGGACACAGAGAGCTTACTTAAAGAAATAATAGCTGAGAACTTCCCAAACTGGGGGAAGGAATCGGATATACAAATCCATGAAGCTAATAGAACACTCAATTATCTCAACACAAAAAGACATTCTTTAAGACACATGATAATAAAACTGTCAAAAATCAATGACAAAGAAAGAATATTAAAAGCAGCCAGGGAAAATATAAGAAAATAACCTACAAGGGAATCCCCATTAGGCTATCAGTAGATGTCTCAGCAGAAACTGTAATGGCCAGGAAAGAGTAGAAAGATACATTCAAAATGTTGAAAGATAAAAATTGTCAGCCAAGAATACTCTATCCAGTAAAGTTATCTTTCAGATATGAAGGAGAAGTAGAGGCTTTCTCAGACAAAGCTGAGGGAGTTCATCTCCACTAGACTTGCCTTATGAGAAATGTTGAAAGGAACACTCCTACCAGAAATGAAAAGGTAAAGGTATAGAAAGCTTTAAGCAAGGTGATAAATAGAGAGACAGAATCAGAAAATTGCAAATCTATATCAGAATAGGATAGTATACACTTAATTATAACATAAAAGTTAAAAGGGAGAGAAAGCATTAAAAATAACTATAACCACTTCAATTTGGTGATGAACTCCAATACAAAAAGGGATGATTTGTGACAACAAAAACATAGGGGAGGAAGAGGAAAAGGATGGAACCTACACAGGAAAATGAAGATAAGAGGCTTTCAGCAGAAAAAGGACCGTCTCATCTATGATATCTTTTATACAAAACTCATAGCAACCATAAAACAAAAATTTGGAGCAGAGGCATGAAACGCAAAAAAGGAGGAAAATCAGAAACGCATCACAGAAAACCACTTAACTGAAATGGCAGACAGAAACACAAGGAAAAAGAAACAGTAGAGATAGTAGACATTATATAATGATGAAGGGGACAATCCATCAAGAAGAAACAGCATTTATTAATATATATACACCTAACACAGGAGCACCAAAGCATGTAAGGTAAATATTAACAGACCTAAAGGGAGAAATTAACAGCAACACAATAATAGTAGCAGATTTTAATATACCGCTTACATCAATTCATAGATCATCCAGACAGAAAGTCAACAGGAAAAAAAATAGCCTTAAATAAAACACTAGACCAGATGGAATTAATAGACATATAGCAAACATTCCATCCAAAAATAGCAGAATACACATTCTTTTCAAGTACACATGGAACACTCTCAAAGATCGACCATGTGTTGGGAAACAAAACAAGTCTCAATAAATTCAAGAAGGTTGAAATTATATCAAGCATCTTTTTCAACCACAATGATATGAAACTAGAAATCAACTATGAGAAGAAAACTGGAAAAGCCATAAACATGTGGAGACTAAACAACATGCTACTGAACAACGATTGGATCAATGAAGAAATCAAAGGAGAAATAAAAAAACGCCTGGAGACAAATTAAAATGAAAACACAACATACCAAAATTTATGGGATGCAAAAGCAGTACCAAGTGAAGAAACAAGAAAAATCTCAAATAAACAATCTAACATTATAGCTAAAGAAACTAGAAAAAGAAGAACAAATGAAGCCCAAAATCAGTAGAAGGATGGAAATAAAAAAAAAAAATCAGCAGAAATAAATGAAATAGAGATGAAAAAGACAATAGAAAAGATCAATGAAACTAAGAGTTGGTCTTTTGAAAAGATAAACAAAATTGATAAACCTTTAGCTAAGCAAAAGAGGGCAGGCTCAAATATATAAAATCAGAAACAAAAGAGGAGAAATTATAACAGATACCTCAGAAATACAAGGAATTATAACAGAATACTGTGAAAAGCTATATGCCAAGAAATTGGATAACCTAGAAGAAAGGAACAAATTCCTAAAACCACAGAACATTTCAAAACCGAATCAATAAGAAACAGAGATTCTGAATAGACCAATCACTAGTCAGGAGATTGAAACAGTAATCAAAATCTCCTAATCACAAAAGTCCAGCACCAGACGGCTTCTCTGGTGAATTCCACCACACATTCAAAGAAGACTTAATACCTGTCCTTCTCACACTCTTCCAAAAAATTGAAGAGGAGGAGACTCTTCCTAACCCATTTTACAAGGTCAACATTACACTGATGCCAAAATCGGACAAGGGTGACACAAAAAAGGAAAATTACAGGCCGATATCACTGATGAATATAAATGCAAAAATCCTCAACAAAATATTAGCAAACTGAATACAACAATATGTTAAAATGATCATACACCATGATTGAGTGGGATTTATTCCAGGGATGCAAGGATGGTTCAACATCCACAAATCAATCAATGTGATAGACCACATTAAAAAAGTGAACAATAAAAATCACATAATCATCTTAACAGATGCAGGGAAAGCATTCAACAAGATTCAGCATCCATATATGATAAAAACTCTCAATAAAATGGGTATAGAAGGAAAATACCTCAACATAATAAAGGCCATATATGACAAACCCACAGCTAACATTATACTCAATAGTTAAAAACTGAAAGCTATCCCCCTGAGAACAGGAATAAGACAAGGATACTCGTTCTTGCCACTCTTATTCAACAGTTTTGGAAGCCCTTGCCAGAGCAATTAGGCAAGAATAAGAAGTAACATTTCTCCAAATTGGAAAGAAAGAAGTAAAACTGTCACTATTTGCAGATGACATAATTTTATGTATAGAAAACCCTGAAGAATCCACCAAAACAACTATTAGAAATAATAAACAAATACAGTAAAACTGCAGGGTACAGATTTAACATACAAACATTAGTTTCCTTTCTATATACTAACAACGAGCTAGCAAAAAGAAAAATCAGGAACATAATCCCATTACAATCACAACGAAAAGAAAAAAACCTAGGAATAAACTTAACCAAAGAGGTAAAACACTTGTACACTGAAAACCATAAAGCATTGTTGAAAGAAATCACACAAGATAATGGAAAGATATCCTGTGCTCATGGATTGGAAGAATTAGCATAGTTAAAATGTCCATATTACCTAAAGCAATCTACAGATTCAGTGCAACCTCTATCAAATCCCAGTGACATTTTCATGGAAATAGAACAAAGAATCCTAAAATTTATATGGAACAACAAAAGGCCCCGAATAGCCAGAGGAATCTTGAGAAAAAAGAACAAAGCTGGAGATACCACACTCTCTGATTTAAAAACGTACTACAAAGATATAGTAATCAAAACAGCATGGTACTGGCACAAAAAAAGACGCACAGATCAATGGAACAAAAGTGAGAGCCCAGAAGCAAACCTACTCATCTATGGACAGCTAATTTTCAACAAAGGAGCCAGCATCATACAATGGAGAAAGGAATAATAATAAGCGGTGTTGGGAAAACTGGACAGCCACATGCGAAGGAATGAATGTAGACCATTATTTTACACCATGCACAAAAATAAATTCAAAATGGATAAAGACTTGAGTGTAAGACCTGAAACCATAAAACTCCTAGAAGAAAACATAAGCAGTACACTCTTTAACATTGGTCTTAGCAGTATCTTTTTGAATATGTCTCCTCAGGCATGGGAAACAAAAGAAAAAATAAATGGGACTACATCAAACAAAAAAGCTTCTTCATGGCAAAGGAAACCATCAACAAAAGAAAAAGACAACCTACCAATTGGGAGAAGATATTTGCAAACCATACATCAGATAATGGGGTTAATATCCAAAATTTACACAGAACTCATGCAACTCAGCAAGAAAACAACCTGATTAAAAAACAGGCAGAGGATCTGAACAGATATTTTTCCAAAGAAGATATACAGATGGCCAATCAAAACTACAACAAGATATCACCTTACACCTGTCAGAATGCCTGTTATTAATAAGACAAGAAATAAGAAGTGTTGGAGGGGATGTGGAGAAAAGGGAACACTCATACACTGCTGGTGGGAATGTAAATTGGTGCAGCCCCTCTGGAAAACAGTATGGAGATTGCCCCCAAAAATTAAAAATAGAACTACCATATGATCCAGCTATTCCACTTCTGAGTATTTATCCAAAAAACACAAAAACACTAATTCAAAAACATATTTGCACCCCTATGTTCACTGCAGTGTTATTTGCAATAGCCAAGACTTGGAAGCAACCTAAGTGCCCATTGACAGATGATTGGATAAAGAAGATGTGTTATATATACACAATGGAATACTATTCAGCCATAAAAAAGATGAAATCTTGCTATTTGTGACAACATGGGTGGACTTTGAGGGTATTATGCCCAACAAAATAAGTCAGATGGAGAAAGACAAATACCATATGATTTTACTCATATGTGGAAGATAAACAAATAAACACACAGATACAGAGAACAGATTGGTGGTTACCAGGGGGAAGGGTGAAAGGGGTAAAGGGACACATGTGTATGGTGACAGATGGAAACTAGACTTTTGGTGTTGAATGTGATGTAGTCTATACAGAAGACAAAATATAATGATGTATAGCTGAAATTTATATAATGTCACAAATCAATGTTACCTCAATAAAAACAATGTTTCTCAAACGTTGATTTAAATTTTATGAAACCATAGTTATGACCTCCTCTCTGTTCCTCTCTATCCCACAACCAGCTCCCTTACTCACAAAGTTCAGAACCAGGATCAATTCTCCCCCTCCCCACCCTGCCCTTGTAGAAGACAGTGATTTATCACATGATGAAACAAATATTGCCAGCGGACTTGGAGTCAGCCCTTTTATTCTTAAAATATAATCCTCGGCAGAGACCCATTCAAGTTTTTAGTTATGAGGCACTGCTCTCAATTATTGAAACTAAGGCCAGTACTTGGAGAATGGAAGTAGCAGAGAAGAGTGGTTGGGGCCTAGACATTACGGTTGTATACACTGGATGCCAAAGGTCAAGTTCCCCCTGCCCCACCTCCCCATACCCCCCAACCATGGAAACTCTGAGGCAGAGATTTTTATGTAGGAGTTATTGGAGAACACCATCTGTAAAAGGAAAGGGGAAGCAGGATTGTGCAGAGGGAGGAGTTCAATTGCAATTCATTTGCAATAGAGGCCTGGCCGACCCTGCGGGGAGCAATGGAGCTGTTCTGGCCCTTCAGGGTAGGCCTTCCTTGGCTCCGATTTGCCAGAAAGTTGATTTGGCAAAATCGGTGCACCACAGAGACTTGCAGCTCAAGAAGGTCATTATACCGTTGGACATCAGAGGTCCCACCGGCTTCCTAGCACCCGTAAAACAAACCTCTACCTGGCAGCTGCAGACTGAAGTGGCTTACGTGAGTGTTCAGTGATGCTGAAAACCATCCATCTTGAATGAGGTCCGTGTGTTCAGTGTCTTCAGCAAGGACCCCTCCTTCAAGTAACTCCAGAAATAATTCTAGACTTTTGTCGAACACTTCAGAGCCTGATGCTAAAGTCTTAAAAAATTGCTTAAAGGTGTTCTTCCAGAGAGTAACCCCTAAGGTCTAGATGTCCCTGTGCTTCCTTTAAGATCAGGAATTCCAGTTAATAGTGTATAAAGATGTGATTTTGTGTACCATTCACATTGGTCTTTTAACATTGCTTTGAGCTTATGCACTGTACGTACTGGGGTTTGTTTTTGTTTTTTTCCCTGCAAAAATGGGTATAATTTTCCCTAAATACAGGTATATGACAACAAGGGAAGTTGCTTGCATGCTGATTCAAATTGTTCTATATAAAAATGCTGTTAACGGATATGGCAAATTTATCTTAGTATCTTAGTTGTTTTTTTTATTTGAAACTTTAGGCCAAGCCCTTCAAGAAGACCATGGCAGTGAAAAACAGTGTACTTTTTAAAAAAAAAATCACCGCATATAAAATGAGAAATCTGATTTCATTTCACATGTGCAGACGCAAATTATGTAGGAATACAATAATCAACACTAATTTTTGTAGATGTTCATGACACTTTTTTTACACGGTTTCAATGCTAGTCCGTATTCTACAAAAGAAAATGGTCTTATAAATTACTCGATTTAAAAGTAGGTGCCAGTGGTCTATATTTTTTATTTAAAAAGTAGATTTCATGTAGTGAATCTTAAAAGAAAGTTGCTGGACAGCTTCTAATGTTGGTTGGTTTGGGCCCCATTCAAAGGATACTAATTAGCAAGTTATTTTCCATTGCTGCTGAACAAATTGCCACAAACTTAGTGGTTTGAAACAACACCCATTTATTAGCTCACTGTTCTGTAGATCAGAAAGCTTGGTGAGCTTGGCTGGGTTCTCTGCTTAACATCTCACATGGCTGAAATCAAGGTCACAGGCAGGCTAGGCTCTTATCTGGAGTTTGTTCAGCTGCAGGACTGAGGTCCCCATTTCCTTGCTGGCTATTGGCCAGGTGGGTCACTCAGTCCTAGAAGCCAACCTCCGATCCTCATGCGTTGCCCTCTCCATCTGCAAGGCCAGCAAATGGGTTGAACACTTCTCCTGCTTCCACTCTTTCTGACTTCCTCTTCTGCCACCATCTCATGAAAACTCGATGCTTAAGAGGGCTCATGCTGGGTTAGGTCCACCTGGATAATCTCCCTATTTTAAGCTCAATTGATTATTAACCTGAATTACATCTGCAAAATCTCTTTTGCCACATAAATGACATAAGTGTGGGAGTAAAACTGAGGGGGAAGACCACGGAGCCATCTTAGAATTCTGCCTACCACAGCCCCTGTAAAGGACCAAGCAGAACGCCCAAGTGAGATACACTGTCCCCAACACTCTGGCCTCCTTTGAGATGCCCAGAGGCCAAATAGACAGCAAGTTTTCCTTGATTGCTGGAGGGACTGATCATGTGAATCTACCCACATAGTCCCAAGAAACTTTTCTCGGTGAGCAGACCCCAGAATCGTGTGGAGGTTTATCAGACCCTCCTACAGACAGACGTGTGAAAATGCGGATGTCAGCGTCATTGAGACTGAGACTTCTGACTCATCAACCAACAGAATATCATCTATTTAGTGAACACTTTGGACATCAGAGGGTAGAGGCACTTGCATTAAATCTTGACCTGCTCATTGGTACCAAGTAGCAGAGAAATTTATCTCACTCACTCTTCTTCCCCAGTGGCTCCTCCTGATCAGGAGGATGCCCTCTGGCACTCATGGGATGGGGAAGTGCAAGCATATAACACATCTATTCCTCCTTACACATTTAAATGTAGATGCTATAACAGTACACTGATTTGGCCCAAAGGCTCCATCTGCTAGTTCATATTAGCTCCCTTTTCCCCATGAGATTCCTGCCCAAACCCCATCAGTGCACCCGAGTGCCCTTCTCCCCAAAGGACCAGATGTGATGGTCACTTGGGTGCCTGTGTTCAGCAAAGCCATAAAACTTTGAGGCACTGCCCACTCCACCACCCAAATCCCCCAGCATGCTTAGATGGGTGTGTGTGATCTCTGTGCTTCTTGGGGACAGAGAGACCTGAGCCACCTCTCTAATCATTTTATCCTTAAAGCAGCTAAGGGCCAGGGAGCGGGGGGGTGAGGGGGGTGGTCAGAGGACACAAAAGGAGAGAGCTGCTCTGTGCCAGTAAACAAGGCACATTTATTTTCAGTTCAAGTGACTACCTACTCAGGCTCAATCAAACAACTTTGGATTCTGGCCCACCCAAAACTCTATGTCCTCATTGCTGACACCATTTATTTTAGCGTTGGGGACCCTTTGACTTAGTAGCCAAGCCACATTGCCTTCTGGCCGGGTTTGCAGGGCATGATAACATCCCTTCCTCCTCCTGCACGTAGGAGAGTCAACAATAACCAAAGCACCATTTGGAAGTCTTGTTTCAATCTCGCCACTCAGACTCTAAATATTCATTAAAAGTCAAGATGGGGAGGGAACATTACTCCCCACCCACCATTACTTTGGCACAAGCATTCACTCCCACATCCCAGGGAGCCTTCTCATATCACCTAACCCAGCCCATGGGACCTTTCTCTTTCCTATTCCAGAAAGCCAAGACTTTATCAGAATCCCGTCTTCAAAACCAAAACTGTCAAGAACTGGGAAGGGTCTGAGATTTTACCCTGGTTTCAAGCTAACAATTTAGCCTGCTACTGTTTCATGGATGCTGGTAGAGACGCAAGACTCCTGAGTCAGAGACAAAGAACTTTATCACTCATGGCACAGCAGGCAGTTAGAGCTTCAGATTGGAGTCACTTCCCACCAAGCTCCACAGGGGCAACATGGAGGGACCCAAGTGGAGGTTACACACACAGTGGGTTTATATCACAGCTGAGGAACCCTGAGCTGCAAGCAACCCTACCTGACCTTTGCCCCAGAGGGAGAGATTATCTTTATTATACTGGACAGCAGACAAACCTCCCCACTGCTCTGCCTTCCGAGATCCTTGAAAAGATAGTCCAGAACAAGAGCTGCCAGTGCTCGTGCTCACAAGACATTCAGAAATGTGAGAGAGCCATGGAGATTTGTTTCCCTATAAGGACATACACTCTACCTCGTGGGGGGAAAATGGCAAGTTTCCAGAAGAGCACATATGATGGGAAATACTGTTGGACCCATTTCTGAAAAAATACTATTTGCTACAGAGAACTTGGGCGATTAATCTTTCAGTGCCTTCCTTTCCCTAACTTAAAAGTGGTGGTTTGATAATATCTACCACTTAGGGTTGTTGGGTAGACTCTTTAATACATGTAAAGAATTTGAATAGTGTATTCCACATAGTAAAGGTGAAGGAAATACTGCCGTTCTTATGATTAATTACACATAGCTAATACATTCACCTTAGTATTGCTAAAGGATAGAGTCTATGAAGTGAAATTGCTGGGTCGTGGGATATACGTTTGTTCAATTTTTGATTAGATAGTAGTAAGTTGCCTTCCTAAAATGTTGTAGTCTACATTCCCACCAACAGCATTCAAGAATGCAGATCCAGTCTTTAAAAAAATTTTTTTAAACATCTTAATGTTGGTCTTGTTTTTAAGTATATACAGCACAGCACTTAAGAATCAAATGTGGATTTGTGTTCCAGATCCACAGATTATGAGTGACCTTGGCCTGTGTGCTTTACTTCCCCAAACTTCAATCTCTTCATCCATAAAATGGAGACAAGGCTGTCCATATCTACCCCATGAGACCAAATGCATGTGAAGGCAGGTTACAAACAGTAAAGGTGTCATTTATAGAGCAGGTCTATATCTTTATAGCCTGCGTTACCATATGAATATGTAGACCTACTAAATAAATATTAATAAGTACTTAAGTGATTACGGTAAACTTCAAGTAGCTATTATGAATCTCACAACTCTGGTCTCTATTGGCTCTAAAACCACCCAGGACACTCACCGTGAGAAAAACTATTCTAGGATGAGGGTAAGGAGATTTTCAAAGTGATCTACCAACTTCCTAAGCATAAAAACAATGGAATAAGAACTGAGAAAAGAACTCAATACATTTGACTAAATAACATTTTTCAATTTCTCTTTTTAAAAAAATATTGAGAAACATTAAAAGTTAAATGACAGGGTGGGAGGAGTTCACCATGGACTCGAGAGTCCAGCAAGCACTGAGGAGAGTGTTGGGAAGGAGGTCCTACAACAGGAGGAACTTGGGAGGAGAGCCCAGCAACAACGGGGTGGGAGGGCATGGGAGTAAAGCAGAGAGCGGAAAACTAGGAAAATTGGGATTTGAGGTGACAGTGGCAGAATATGATGAAACTCAAGGTTGGCAATAAAATTGGTAGAGTGACGACCCATGGCCATGAAAACTAGAGCCCCAATTAGTGTTTTAGATCTAAACAAGCTTGGCAGTCTATAGCCTCCACTGGCCTTAATTCAGGAAGTAGAGTATGGAGCACAGTTACGATCTTATAGCTGAAAAGTTGGCTCCCTGCCTGAAAGGGAAGAGGGCATTCATTTGCCATGAAGGCCCTCACCTTTTGGTGGAAATAATGATTGCCCACAGAAAAATGGGGAGTTGAGGCTTCTGAGGAATACCAAATGCCCCACAATATCTTAATGAACAAAGAGATGTACCCAAAGTCACTCACAGTCTCAGGATAGGAGATCTCCCCGTACTGAGAGTCCCAATATTTTGGACGTAATTTTTTGCTCTCTACACCATTTTTAGAGATATTCTTATTTTCCCACTCCCCTTTTTTGTCTACCATGTTACTGTCTCAACGATCAAGGTCCCCCTGGCTCTTTCTTAACATATCCTTCAGAAATAACTCTAATCTTTCTCTCTGAGCCTAGAGGCTTCTATGCTTTCTACTTTTTAAGCCTCTGACTCACTCCCTTGTATTCTTCAAAAAGAAGGAAGAGGATCTTCAGCAAAGGTACCAAGAATACACAATGGAGAAAGGATACTCTCTTCAACACATGGTGTTGGAAAAACTGGATATCCACATGCAGAAGAATGATATTGGACACATTGTGCACTGGATTACAGACTTAAATGTAAGACCTAAAACTATAAAATCCCTAGAAGAAAACATAGGAGAAAACTCCATGACATTGGTCTTGGCAATGATTTCACGGACATGACACCAAAAGCACGGGCAACAAAAGCAGAACTAGACAAGTGGAACTATGTCAAGCTAAAGAGCTTCTGCACAGCAAACAATCAACAGAGTAAAAAAGCAACCTACGGAATGGGAGAAAATATTTGAAAACCATTTTTCTGATAGGAGGTAATTCTTAAAATACACAAGAAACTCCTGCAACTCAACAGCAAAAAAAATAACCCAATTAAAAAATGGGCTAAGGACTTGGATAGACATTTCTCCAAAGAAGTGATCCAAACAGCCAACAGGTATATGAAAAGATCATGTCACTAATTATTAGGGAAACGCAAATCAAAACCACAACAAGATAAATCACCTCGTACCTGTCAAGATGGCTATTATTGAAAGAAAAAAAAAGACAACAAGTTTTCGTGAGAATGTGGAGAAATTGAAATGCTTGTACACCATTGGTGGCAATGCAAAATGGTGCAGCAGCTATGGAAAACAATAGGGAGGTTCTTCAAAAAGTTGAAAATAGAAATACTACGTGATCCAGAAAGCCCACTTCTCAGTTTCTATCTCAAAGGATTGAAATCAGGATCTCGAAGAGATACTAGCACTCTTGTGTTCACGGAAATACTGTTCATAATAGCGAAGATGTGGAAACAACCAAAATGTCTATCCACAGATGAAGGGATAAAGAAAATGTGGTATATACACACAATGGAATACTATTCAGCCTTAAAAAAGAGGAAATTCTATAATATGTGACAATATGGATGGACCTTGAGGACATTATACTAAGTGAAATAAGCCAGTCACAAAAGGACAAATACCACGTGATTCCACTTATATGAGGTACCTAAAATAGTCAAATTCACAGAGTCAAATTGTGGAATGGTGGTTGCCAGGGGCTGGGGGAAAGGAGAAGTGGGGAGATGCTAATCAACAGGCGTAAAGTTTCCGTTAAGCAAGATGAGTAAGTTCAGAGATCTGCTGTATGACAGCGTACTTACAGTTAACAATACTGTATTGTACACTTAAAATTTTGTTGAGTAGATCTCATGTTAAATGTCCTTACCGCAATAAAATAATTTTTTTTAAAGAACAAAAAAATTAAAATAAAAAAAGAAGAAGAGGAAGAGAAAGTCCCTTTCAAGGCACTGTCCTCTTCTTTTTTATGAGGGAAAATAGAGATGTGGAGTAATGGATATGAACCTGGATCTAGATACACACTTCATGGGTTTGAGTCCTAGCTTTTCCATGTTGGCTATATGACCTTGGACAAGTTACTTAGCAGCCCTGTGACTCCATTTCCCCAGCTGTAAAATGGACATGATAGTATCTTTTCATAGGGGTTCTGTGAGCCATATAGGAGTCAATCCATGTAACGACACTTTGGCTCTGGGACCCAATAAATGTTAGTTACTACTAAATGGATTCCTGAATGAATGATTTAAACAATAACTCATATGGAATATGTAAACCAATTAAACATTCATCCTTAGAATATTTATACAAGTGTAGTTCTATTATTTATTTTCTTCAACTGACCAAACCACAATAATGGTGGATATACGTGTAAGTTTTCCTAATAGGAAGGAAGAGGGCGTAGGGTGATTGAGTGACGGCTGTTTGCCAGGCACTGTGTAGGTAGTTTCACATATATTGATTGTTTCACCTTATTCTCATAACAAGCCTGCAAAATGGGTATTTTGTCACCATTTTTCCTTGGTGCCTAGGGAGGTCTGGATGTGAACTCAGGTCTATCTGACTACAATAGACAATGTATCAACACAGGTGCCCATAAGTTTGTTTTGTATGTAGCCACCTGATTTCATGAATGGAGAAGACGAATTGAAATCCTTAGTTTTGAAGGAGTTCAGTGCCAGTAAGAGTCAAATTATTTATTGGCTATGCCAGACTGTCCTATTTAAGCAAGACACTGGTGTAGGTGTAATAATCTAGATGACCAGACCTTTGCTTTAATCAGTAAGCAGCCTATCTCGCAAGAAAGCAAAGTTATAAAGGAAAAATATTTGCTGAGATTTGAAGGATAAATTAATGCAGATGCCTGAGAAAAGATGGGATGGGGTGATTGGGGCAAAATGGACTACCGCTATTTCTGAGTTTTATTTTATTCAATACTCTCTTGGCACGTGTAGACACAAGCTACCATTCAGTGAGACCTACCTACTCTCTGTCATAGGGGAATCATCATGAAGGTTTTTAGGAGGCCCTGTTTTAAAAGTTCAGACATAGAAGCAACCATCCACTGCTGGAAAAGTAAATCAAATAAATAAAAGAAAATGTCTTGTATTCGTTTGCTGTAGCAGTATCTGTATCAAGTCAGCAATGTTGTTCTAAAGAGGCTCAGGATATGCATTATTTACTTGCTTAGGTAACTTTTACTCACTATTTTCCTTTTGTGGTGAGTAAAGGAACGGGGGAATAAGAACAAGACACCTTTCCATTTTGTCCTAAAACAGAAGACGGGAAAAGTGAGCGCTGCCATCTGTTGGTTACACAAGGTAATAATTTAGATATTACACTTTGGCCAGAAGAATGCTGTTAGTGAACAGAAACACTTGCTTCCCTGGCATGAATCAATTCTTTAAACTATTTCCTAATAGCATCTTTCTTCTGGAAAATAATCACAAAGATTCCAAAATCTAATTTTTCTTTTAATAGAGCCGTAGATCGAAAGTCCTGGTGGGTTGTTTAGACACTCTTAAAGACTACTGACAGTCCTGATTATATCTAATAATTCTAAAGCATTCAGAGTGGACAAGGACAGAGGAGAAGTGAAAAACTTTTTTTGTTTAATCATTAAAGCCAATTTGGCAATTGCCTGAGGGGCTGAGACCGTGAGTGAAAGGCTGGACTTCCTTAGATGAGGAAACGCTGCGGCAGAGGCCGCCAGATCACCCACTACAGGGCTCCACCTCCACCAAGCAAGAGAAAAAGGATAGGGAGACTGGGCAGGGAACAGGCATCTTCGGGAATGTTCTCTCTCCCAAGGAAATAGTGTGCTACCATAAAAGGAAGCTCTGGGAAGTTTCCTGAAGGGCCTGTCAGGGGCGGCCTCTCTGTTCCCTGTGCCAGCTGCACGCAAGCTGCTGGCCCTGTTGCAACAAGACACACGTTTCCCTAAAGCGGACCTGAAGAAAAGACTCGGAGGAGGTAGGTAGAGAGCATAAACTTTTAAGAGGAAACTTGTGTACTTGAAGAAAAGAGAAATCTGGAAAGGAAATATACTCCTTTCGGATCACGTGTGGATCCAGAGAGGAAGATAGCAACATAAGCTTTTTAAAAGCCTCATCAGGGTGGTAGAAAATAAAAACCCAAATGAGGATTCTAGGATATTTGAAATAAAAAAGGAAATATGGAAATACTGTAGCAGTTGAAAGGAAGTGAACTTGACGCTTATCTGGACATCCTGGAGGCTGTCCTGATACTGTCCTCTTGCTGTAGAGATGCCTATCATTTTTCCACATATACTGACATGTTTTTGGAGATGAAAGAGCGGAACGTACCTCTTCCTGCTATTAAACCAAACGTTTCCACAGCGTACCAGAGAGCACGCTGGGTGGGGTCCTGGTTTCCAGCTCCACGTCTCCGCGGGCGGGGCGCCCTGCTCGTGAGCGCCCTCTCCTGATCCTCACGGTCAGTGTTGGCTTCTGTCGGGGCTTCTCTGGCTGGGGTCCGAGGACGACTCCGCCTCTGTGGATCATTTTCAAGGGCCCCCTAGGTCCTCTCGTTAGAGAAATATCAGACTAAATCATTTCTAATGGCCTTGCTAGCTCTAAAATTCTAAGAGAAAAATAATTTTTTTTCTTCACTAAATCCGCCAGGACTTAGAGAAGGAAGAAAAGTCAACCCACTTCTTTTTTCCTGTGTATTCCTTCTCCCTTTCTGACGTGAGTCATTCTACTGTTCTGAATTTTTAGAGCAGTGCTCTCCAACAGAAATCCATTTAATTTAAAATTTTCTAGTGGCCACATTTGTAAAAGTAAAATGAAACAGGTGAAGTTAATTTTAATATTATATTTTATTTAACTCAATATATCCAAAATATTATTTCGACGTCATATTTGTAAAACTTAGTGAGATGGTTTACAGTCTTTTTTTTTGGTACAAAGTCTTTGAATATCTGGTGTGTATTTTCTTTTACACTTAGAACACACCTTAATTCAAACCAGCCACATCGTGAGTGCTCGGCATGTGGCTGATGTTGGAAGATCCCATGTCCAGGAGAAGACAGTGCACCAACAGAGCCCTGTTGATGAGAGCCAATGCTCTGCCGCAGGTTCTCCAAAAAGTAGCCCAGTTGGATTTCTCAGTCCTGGAACCTGGAGATCTGGAACCCACAGAAAAGACTCAGAACCTGAAAGAAAATTTTTTTTTTTTATTTTGGTGAGGAAGATTGGCCCTGAGCGAACAGCTGTGCCAATCTTCCTCTATTTTGTATGTGGGAAGCTGCAACATCATGGCTAGATGAGTGGTGTGTAGGTTCGCACCCAGGATCCAATCCAGAAATCCCAGGCTGCTGAAGCGGAACATGTGAATTTGCTGTGCTACTGGGCCGGCCCTGATTTCTTCATTTTTTAAACAACGTGGAAACTTCCATTAATTTGCCAGCTCTATTGCAAGAGACTTGATTCAGAGACTGTAATTAACGTATTTTTTGTTGTATGACATGACAGCAAAAGAGGATGGAAACAGAATCTAATTTTTCGTCAGTGATCTAGATTTCACTTTGATACATTATGCCTGTCCTTTTACATAAACAGATGGAACAGCGAGTAAAAGGAGTAAATTAGAAATTTTACAAATTGAGATAAGGTAGTGTATTTTGTATGAAAGAAGATATTCTTTTTTTTATTGAACCAACACACCATGTAAAACGAAAGTACCATATGCATAGAAGTCAGAGCCTCCTACTTCTTATCAAAGTGGCTTCTGGCATCTCCAAATTTCATCTTTCCACTTCCTCATCTATTTGGGATGGCAGCAGTTTAGAGGGGTAAAGAAAAGCACTGGATTCAAGTATTTCCTGCTTTCTTAGGGAAAAAACGAGCACAGACTATCTAGACCAACATCAGCCTATTTATGTATCGTTTGCCACAGTGTGCCGTTCCAATCCGCTCCTGCATCCCTCTAAGAACAGATTTTGGCTAGAAGGGCTGGAGACGTTAGTGGGGACATTGGATAAACCACTGACGACATTTCTGGTGGGAAGATGAAACCTCGCTCTTGCTCACTCAAGCCTGTTGCTGCGATATCAACTAATCTGTGTGCTCTTTCCCTTGATGGTTCCAGACACGCACCATCCCCCTTCCTCCCCCCCCACTTTTCCATCTTTGTGATCAACTCAAAAAGAGGAGCCCCAACAGGAAAAAGAGGGATTACACCGCACATAGTATAAAGATTGGATTTGCAATGCTGCGTGAATTCAGTCCATTACTGAATTAGTGCTATCCATTTTTAAAAGGTTGGCACATGCTGAAGTGATGTCCCTTCCAATGTTCCCGTAAACAATCGGTAACTCCTCTGCGTCTTTGCACTCCCCCCAGCACGTGCGATGGGTGTCTGCCAGCTGCTCCTTCTCTGAGCATCAGTTCCACAGAGGAGGGAGTTGAACTCAAGAGTAAAGATTGTGAATGGGGAAGCTTCAGCACTCCAGTGGCCTAGCCAGGCTTAAATTTCTTAAAAATAAGTCCACGACCCTCTTTGTAAAAATAAAAGTCCTGCATTTTTTGTGGTCTAGCTACCTGTCCATCCCTAGGCAAAAGTGGACTAGGATTTCCTTTGTTTTCAGCCGCCATTATCTGCTAGCTTTACCCTGAAAATGATCTTTCTGCTCGTCCCCACCCTTTACTCAATCCTAAAGGAGTGTAGAAAGGACTCACATTTACCACCATATGATGAGCAAAGGGGTAAAAACAAATTGAAAATTAGTCTAAGTCCTTCAGCTCCAATTAGTCAGTCTTCTTCATGGTGCCCCACCTGGTACTTCATTCAGAAGCGAAGCCCCTAGGATGAAATACAGGCATCTTGCAGTTTCAGCTAGAGACCACCGAATAGAGCAAATATCGCAATGAAGCAAGTCACACAAATTCTTTGGTTTCCCAGTGCACATAAAAGTTATGTTTATGCTATACTGTAGTCCATCGTGTGCAACAGCATTATGTCTAAAAAACTGTACATACCTTAGTTAAAAAATACTTGATTGCTAAAAAATGCTATCATCTGCAGGTGGAAGGTCTTGCTTCTGTGTTGTTGGCTGCTGACTGGTCAAGGTAGTGGTTGCTGAAGGTTGAGGTGGCTCTGGCAATTTCTTAAAATAAGATGACAATGATGTTTACCCCGTAAATTGACTCTTTCTTTGACAAACAATTTCTCTGTAGCATGTGATGCTGTCAGATAGCATTTTACCCCCAGTAGAGCTTCTTTCAAAATTGGAGTCAATCCTCTCAAACCCTGCCGCTGCTTTATCAACTAAGTTTATGTCACATTCGAAATCCCTTGCTGTCATTTCAACAGTCTTCACAGCATCTTCACCAGGAGCAGATTCCATCTCGAGAAACCACTTTCTTTGCTCATCCATAGAAGCAACTCCTCATCTGTTCAAGTTTTATCCTGAGATGGCAGCAATTCAGTCCCATCTTCAGGCTCCACTTCTGATTCTAGTTCTCTTGCTATTTCCACCACATCTGCACTTACTTCCTCCAACAATGTCTTGAACCCCTCAAAGCCATCCATGAGGGTTGGAATCAATTTCTTCCAAACTCCTGTCAATGTTAATATTGTGACCTCTTCCCATGAACCACAAATGTTCTTAATGGCATCTAGAATAGTGAATCCTTTTCAGAATATTTCAATTTACTTTGCCCAAATCCATTAGAGTAATTATCTATGGCAGGTATAGCCTTCTGAAATGTATTTCTTAAATAATAAGGCTTGAAAGTCAAAATTACTCCTTGATTCATGGGCTATAGAATGGATGTTGTGTTAACAGACATGAAAACAACATTAATCTTGTTGTACATCTCCATCAGAGATCTGGAGTGACCAGGTACATTGCCAATAAATGGTAATATTTTGAAAAAAAATCTTGTTTTCTGAGCAGTAGTTCTCAACAGTGGGCTTAAAATATTCAGTAAACTGTGTTGTAAACAGATGTGCTGTCACCTGGACTTTGTTGTTCCATTTATAGAGCACAGGCAGAGTAGATTTAGCATCATTCTTAAGGACCCTAGGATTTTTAGAATGGTAATTAGTTTCATCTTATAGTAATTAGCTGAATTAACCCCTAAGAGAGTCAGCCTGTCCTTTGAAGCTTTGAAGCCAGGCATTGACTTCTCCTCTCTAGCTATGAAGGTCCTAGATGGCATCGTCTTCCAATATAAGCTACACTGAAAGGCTGTTGTTTCGTGTAGTCACCTTCATTAATGATCTTAGCTGGATCTTCTGGATAACTTGCTGCAGCTTCTACATCAGCACTTGCTGCTTCACTTTGCACTTTTATGTTATGGAGATGGCTTCTCTCCTTAAACCTCATGAACTGACCTCTGCCAGATTCACATTTTCTTCTGCAGCTTCCTCACCTCTCTCAGCCTTCATGGAATTGAAGAGAGTTAGGGTCTTGCTCTGGATTGGGCTGTGGCTTAAGGGAATGTTGTGGCTGGTTTGATCTTCTATCCAGACACTAAAACTTTTCCCAACAGCAATAAAGCTATTTCACTTTATTATCATTCACATGTTCAGTGGAGTAGCACTTTTAATTTCTTCCAAGAAGTTTTCCTCTGCATTCACAACTTGGCTAACTGTTTGGCACAAGAGGCCTAGCTCTTGGCCTGTCTTGGCTTTCAATGTGCCTTCTTCGCTAAGCTTAATCATTTCTAGCTTTTGATTTAAAATGAGAGGTGTGTGACTCTTCCATTGACTTGAACACTTAGAGACCATTGTAGGGTTATTAATTGGCCTAATTTCAATATTATTTTTTCTCAGGGAATAGGAAGGCCTGAGGAGAGGCAGAGACATGGGGGAATGGCCTGTTGGTGGAGCAGTCAGAAAACACACAACATTTATCTGTTAAGCTTGCCGTCTTATATGGGTTTGGATGTGGCGTCAAAACACTTACAACAGTAACATCAAAGATCACTGATAATAGATTGCCATAAACATAATAATAATGGAAAACTTTGAAATACTACAAGAATTACCAAAAATGTGACACAGGAACATGAAGTGAGCAAATGCTCTTGGAAAAGTGGTGCTGATAGACTTGCTTGACACAGGGTTGCCACAAACCATCAATTTCTAAGAAACACAACATCTTTGGAGTGCAATAAAGTGAAGCACACTAAAATGAGGTATGCCTATATAGGAAACAATGAGCCTCACATGCCCTTGCCACCCCACGTAGCTGAGTAACATCCTTTCCCCAGCTACATCAGGAGACCAGAGATTTTCTGGCAGAAAAATTGAACCAGAGGAAAAGAGGGTGATTAGATGAAAAAGTATATACTTATTGATGAGAACTTAAGCTCCCTTCCCTCATGTGGATCCAAGGTGTTCACAGACAGACTCACACCTCTCAGGGTCCCTCCTAGCAGAACCTGATCATGCCAAGAGAAAAGGCCTAAAGATGTTGATAATTGCAGACCCTGAAATGCAGTGGACAACCCAACTTACTGTACAGTGAAACACATTGGTCAATAAATAATCCCTCCCCCAATACACAGAACTTCTAATGAACTTTTTTAGTGCCTTGTCCTGAAAGAAGGCAGCCAAAGATCACTAGACATTCCAGGACACCCCCACAACATGGAAGGCAGAAGCTAAGACAAATAAAATAAGGAACTTAGAGGAAACAATGACAACACAGGGAACAGAATAAAAGCTCTAAAAAATTATAATTTAAGTGATATCAGCAGCATGGCAGAGTGAGTTGCTCCCTTTGTCTGTCTCCTTTAAGTTACAACCAGTAGGACATTCACTGGCCAACAAAGGACTCTCTACACAGCACACCAGAATGCCTGAGAGATTCACAAAACTCTACATCTGAAGTTGGGTGGGCTGGACCTTGTGATAATGGTAGAACCAGGGGAGCAGTGGCAGCAACTCCCAAGACCATAGTCTCCAGGAACTGTGACTGTGCCTATGACCAGAGGCTCCAGAATCTACGGTAGCACCTGAAAACAGAGGCCTCGGATCCAAGGCAGCCCACACTCTTGGAGGCTTCAGGAGCCACTGGGGTGCCCATAACCAGAGACTCCAGGAACTGTGGCAGTGCCTGTGACCAAGCCCATCCCCCACCACGTGCTGGTGCCTCCAACTCCAGCCCTCCCAGCAGTGGGGGCTGCATCCAAGACCATGGCACGCCTGGCAGCAGTGGTGGTGCTGGTGACTGAGGTTTCAGGAATCACATTGGTGCCTGAGTCCAGAGGCTCCAGAAACCACACTGGCACTTGTGACTCAGCCCCTCACACTCCCCCAGCACTTGTGAGCAGAAGCTTCAGGAACTGCTGCTGTGCCTCAGACCAGAGGCTCCAGGAACTGTAGCGGTGCGTGAAACCCAGCTACCTCTCCCTCCTCTGGTGGTGGCAGCACCTCTGACACTGGCTCTGACAACATGGGGCCTGCATCCAGGATGCCTGTGCCCCCAGCAGTGGTGCAGTTCTTGTGGCCTGAGGTTCCAGGAACCATATTGACACCCAAGACTAGATACTTCAGGAACTGCAGCAATGCCCACAACCCAGGTACCTCTCCCCCCGTGGCAGTGGCAGTGGAAGATGTGACCTCAGCTCACCCAACAGTAGCAGTGCCATCTGCAAACCCAGTGCCTCTGTCACTGGTGGTGCCAGCTCCCCCAGATAACCTGAGAACAGCAGCACAGGTTGGGCATGCTGCAGCAGCATCCAAGACTGTGGAGACCCTGGGAGCAGTGACTCACAATACAAACAGGGAAAAGTTGTGACAACAAAAACGGAAGGGGAAGAGGAAAGGATGGAACCTGCATAGGAAAATGGAGATGAGATGCTATCAGTAGAAAACGGGCTATCTCATCTATGAGATCTTTTATACAAAACTCATAGTAACCATAAAAAAAAATTTGGAGCAGAGGCATGAAACATAACAAAAGGGGGGAATCAAGAAACACATCACATAAAACCACTCAACTGAAATGGCGGACAGAAACACAAGGAAAAAGAAACAGTAGAAATATAGAGCAACCAGAAAACAAAAGATAAAATGGCAGTATTAAGTCCTCAAATATCAATAATCACCCTAAATGTAAATGGATTGAATTCATCAATCAAAAGACACAGAGTCATTGGATGGATTGAAAAACAAGACCCAACAAGATGCTGCATCCAGGAATCACATCTCAGCTCTAAAGACAAACAGGCTCAAAGCATCAAAGTGAAGGGATGGAAGATGATACTCCAAGTAAACAGCAGCCAAAAGAAAGTAGGGGTAGCCATATTTATATCAGACAAAATAGACTTCAAGCAAAAAAAGTAACAAAAGACAAAGATGGACATTATATAATGATGAAGGGGACAATCCATAAAAAGAAGACATAACATTTATTAATACATATATTTCCCTAATATAGGAGCACCAAAGTATATAGAGCAACTATTAACAGATCTAAAGGGAGAACCTGACAGCAACACAATAATAGTAGGGGACTTTAATACCCACTTACATCAACAGACAGATCATCCAGGCAGAAACTTAACAAGGAAACATTGGCCTTAAATGAAACACTAGATCAGATGGACTTTATATATACATATATATAGAACATTCCATCCCAAAACAGCAGAATACACATTCTTCCCAAGTGCACATGGAACATTCTCAAAGATAGACCATGTGTTGGGAAACAAAACAAATCTCAATAAATTTAAGAAGATTGAAATCATATCAAGCATCTTTTCCAACCGCAATGGTAGACAACTAGAAATCAACTACAAGAAGAAAGCTGGAAAAATCACAAATATTTGGAGACTAAACAATACACTACTGAAAAACCATTGGATCAATGAAGAAATCAAAGGAGAAATCAGAAAATGCCCGGAGACAATGAAAATAACATACCAAAACCTGTGGGATGCAGCAAAAGCAGTACCAAGAGGGAAGTTTATAGCAATACAAGCCTATTTTAAGAAACAAGAAAATTTCAAATAATCTAACAATACTCCTAAAGGAACAAAAAAAGTAAGAATAAACAGAGCCCAAAGTCAGTAGAAGGAAGGAAATATTAAATATCAAAATGGAAATAAATAAAATAGGGACTAAAAAGACAGTAGAAAAGACCAATGAAACTAAGAGCTGGTTCATTAAAAGGATAAACAAAATTGACAAATCTTTAGCTAGATTCACTAAGAAAAGAGAGAGAAGACTCAAATATACAAGATCAGAAATGAAACAGAAGAAAGTACAATGGATAGTCTGAAATACAAAAGAGTATAAGAGAATACTACAAAAAGTTATATATAACAAGATGGATAGCCTAGAAGAAATGGACAAATACCTAGAATCACAAAATCTCCCTAAACTGAATCAAGGAAAAGATAATGTGAATAGATCAATCACTAGTAAACAGATTGAAACAATAATCAACATCCCCTACCCCCAAATCAAAAGTCCAGGACCATGCAGCTTCTCTGATTAATTCTACCAAACATTGAAAGAAGATATAATATCTATCCTTCTCAAACTCTTCCAAAAATTTGAAGAGGAAGGAATGCTTCCTAACTCATTTTACGAAGCCAACATTCCCCTGATACCAAAACCAGACAAGGATGCCACAAAAAAAGGAAAATTACAGGCTAATATCACTGATGAACATAGATGCAAAACTCCTCAACAAAATATTAGCAAATCAAAGACAACAACACATTAAAAGGATCATACACAATTACTGAATGGTGTATTTATTCCAGGGATGCAGGGATGGTTCAACATCTGCAAATCAATCAACATGATACACCACATTAACAAAATGAAGAATAAAACCAGATGATCATCTCAGTAGAAACAGGGAAAGCATTTGACAAGACTCGGCATCCATTTATGATTTAAAAAAAAAAACTCTCAATAAAATGGGTATAAAGGGAAAATTACCTCAACATAAGAAAGGCCATATACAACAGACCCACAGCTAACATCATATGCAATAGTGAAAACTGAAAGCTATCCCTCTAAGAACAGGAACAAGACAAAGATGGTCACTGTCACCACTTTTATTCAACATAGTACTGGAAGTCCTAGCCAAAGCAATTAGAAAGAAAAAGAAATAAAACATATCCAAATTGGAAAATAAGAAGTAAGACTGTCACTACTTGGGGATGATATGATCTTATATATACATAAACCTCTAAAGAATACACCAAAAAACTATCAGAAATAATAAACAAATACAGTAAAGTTGCAACATACAAGATAAATATACAAAAATTAGTTGCATTTCTATACACTAATAATGACCTAGCAGAAAGAGAAATCAAGAATACAATCCCATTTACAATTGCAACAAAAAGAATAAAATATCTAGGGATAAATTTAACCAAGGAGGTGAAAGACCTGTACACTGAAAACTATAAGACATTGTTGGAGGAAAAAGAAGAAGACACAAAGAAATGGACAGATATTCTGTCCTCATGGACTGGAAGAATTAACATAGTTTAAATATCCATATTACCTAAAGCAATCTACAGATTCAATGCAATCTCTATCAAAATCCCAATGATATTTTCCACGAAAATAGAATAAAGAATCTTAAAATTTACATGGAACAAAGAAAGACCCCAAGGTAGCCAAAACAATCCTGAGAAAAAAGAACAAAGCTGGATGTATCACACTTCTTGAATTCAAAATATGCTACAAAGCTATAGTAATCAAAACAGCATGGTACTGGCACAAAAAGAGACACACAGATCAATGGAACAGAACTGAGAGCCCAGAAATAAACCCTCACATCTATGGACAGCCAATCTTTGACAAGGGAGCCAAGAGCATACAATGTAGAAAGGAAAGTCTCTTCGATAAATGGTGTTGGGAAAACTGGACAGCCATATGCAAAAGAATGAAAGTAGACCATTATCTTACACCACACAGAGAAACTAAACTAAAAACGGATTAAAAACTTGAATGTAAGACCTGAAACCATAAAACTCCTAGAAGAAAACATAGGCAGTACTCCCTTTGACAACAGTCTTAGCAGCATCTTTTTGAATAGCCTGTCTACTCAGGCAAGAGAAACAAAAGAAAAAGTAAAGAAATCGTACTACCTCAAATCAAAAATCTTCTGCATAGCAAAAGAAACCATCAGCAAAATGAAAAGACAATTTACCAACAGGGAGAGGATGTTTGCAAATCATATATCTGATGAAAGGTTAATATCCAAAACACATAAAGAACTCATACAACTCAACAACCAAAAAGCAAACACCACAATTAAAAAATGGGCAGCGGATCTGAACAGACATTTTTTCCAAAGAAGATATACAGATGGCCAACAGGCACATGAAAAGATGTTCAACATCACCAATTATTGGGGAAATGCAAATCAAAACCACAATGAGATATCACCTCATGCTTGTCAGAATGGCTATTATTAACAAGACAAGAAATAACAAGTGCTGGAGGGGATGTGGAGAGAAGGGAACACTGATAGTGGGAATGTAAATTCGTGCAGTCACTATGAAAAACAGTATGAACATTCCTCAGAAAATTAAGAATAGAATGACCCTATTATCCAGCTTTTCCACTTCTGCATATTTATCGAGAGAACATGAAAACACTAATTCAAAAAGATATTTGCACCCCTATGTTCATTGTAGCATTAGTCACAGTAGCCAAGATTTGGAAACAACCTAAGTGTCCATGAACAGATGAACGGATAATGAAGACGTGGTATATATATGTCTACATACACAGACACACACACAACGGAATACTAGTCAGTCATAAAAAAGATGAAATTTTGCCATTTGTGACAACATGGATAGGCCATATTATGCTAATTAAAATAAGCCAGATTGAGAAAGACAAATACCATATGATTTTACTCATACGTGGAAAATAAGCAAACAGACACATAGATACAGAGACCATATTGGTGGTTACTAGGGAGGAAGGTGGGAGGGGGAGGGCAAAAAGGCTAAAGGAGCACATTTGTATGGTGATGGATGGTAACTGGACTTTCAGTGGTGAATGCGATGTAGTCTATACAGAAGGCGAAAAATAGTGATGTGCACCTGAAATTTATATAATGCTATAAATCAATGTTATCTCAATAAAAGAAAAGAAAAGAAAACATTTTAATTTCTACGTTCACAGTTTCATGAAACAAGAACAATGGGTTCATCCATCGTCAGGAAATAGTAAAACTCTGAGAGCAGAAATGAATAACTGAATAGAAGAGTTGGATGATAAAGTGATGATAAATCTCCCAGAATGCAGAACAACAGAAGATATAATATAGGAGAAAAATAATCAGAAAACTAAAGGATCATTCCAAGATGTCCAATGAACAAACAATAGGCATTCCAGGATTGTAGAATAAAGAAAATATAGGGGGAAAAATTCAGACAAATGATTCAAGTTTTATCAGAGCTGAAAGACAGGGGTGCCCAGTTTGAAAGGATTCATTGAGCATTCAATACACGTGTGAAAAAAGGCCCATATGAAGGCATGTTAACATGAACTTTGAGAGCACTAGAGAAAAGAATAGATTCTTCTATCTTCCAAATGAAAAACAGGTAATAGAAAGTGGTTCAGAAATCAGAATGGCAAGAGACTTCCCAGCAGCAACACTGGCTGTTAGAGAAACAGTGGAGCGATGCCCTCCAAATCCAGAGGGAAAGGAATCCCGGACCTGGAACTCTATCATCTCCTCACGTTATCCATCAAGGACAAGGGTCGGGTGCCGAGATCTCAGACGTGCAAGGTCCTACATTTCACTTTCCATGTATTCTCTCTGAGAAAGCCACTGGAACGCATCCTTCCTTCAGGTAGGGAGCCGCCCAGAAGAGGAAGGCGCTGGCACGGGAAGACGACAGGGCTCCCAGAAGGAGGGCTTGAGACAAAACACCACGTTGATAAGATTATCTGAAGGGTTTGAACACACGGAGAGGAGATTATATAAATGGTAGAGAATTGGGGGATAAACTACCAATAGATAAAAAGAAAACTAAGACAAAAGCCACAACAAAATAAAATTGTAAAAGAGGAGAAATTTAAGTAGTGTACATGTATGACTCAGCTGCAAATAATATTTAATTATCATTAGAATGTAAACTTGAGGGTGGGGGGATGTGTGTGTATGTGTTTCTGTGGATTGGAGTAAAAAAGAGCTATATCTTCGGGGCCGGCTCAGTGGCGCAGCGGTTAAGTTCCCACTTTCCGCTTCTCGGCAGCCCGGGGTTCGCTGGTTCGGATCCCGGGTGCGAACATGGCACTGCCTGGCACGCCATGCTGTGGCGGGCATCCCACATATAAAGTAGAGGAAGATGGGCACGGATGTTAGCTCAGAGCCGGGCTTCCTCAGCAAAAAAAGAGGAGGACTGGCAGTAGTTAGCGCAGGGCTAATCTTCCTCAAAAAAAAAAGGGAAAAAAAGCTATATCTTCATCTCCTATAACAGAAACCAATAAGCACTAAACTAAAAGTTAAAAGAAAATTCAAGAAATTGCAGCACTCACATTTTATTTAGAAATATGGAGGCAAAAACCAGAAATAAAAATTAAAAGAGTGGTTGCCTTCTGTGGCATCAGAGCTGGCAGTGAGGAAGGGTGGAGAAGCGGACTTCTCTTTTTTTGTTAGAAGCCTTTTATAAATATTTATTTATATTTTGAGGTGCTTGTATACATAAAATGTTGCTCAGAACGGAGGAGAGGAAGAAAGAGAGGAGGGAGGAATGAGGACCTGATAAATTAGTTCGTATTAAGATAATTATGATCCATAACAGTTTAATGCATTACCGTTCCCAAGAGTACTCACATTTTAAAAGGTGACAGAAAATCCATTTACACTTTAAGCCAAAGAAATTAACCAGGCCCTGCAACAGGTAAATGAGGGATACAGGTGGGAGCCGTGTCATCTGGGGAGATTACTCAGCACCTTGCAAACCATGGGTGGAAGAACAGGTACAGTTCGGGAAGCTGGAGAGAAGCCAGTCAGTCGTTGCAGAAGGCGAGAGGACCACGCAGCAGGGATCGATCGCTTTCCTAATCCGCGGCTATCTAGAGCCCAGCACCTCTCGGGCGAGTGATGGAACATGGAGTCGAGCATGAGCTTGGGGAGCTTAGGGAAGGACCTGGTCCTTCCTGAGAAGAGGGTGGGGTGCAGACAGGAATAAAGGTGGAAACTGTGTGTGTTGCTTGTGTGTGTGTGTACAGGATGGGTAGGTACCTACTATGAAGGGCGTGGGAATTCAGGCCGAGGAGGTGTCACTGAACCTTGCCGGAGGTTTCACTTACTCACTGAGAGAAGGATGGTGATGACCTGGTTGGCAGTCATTCTGAGTCCTTTCCTAACATCATGTACCTTGTGCAAAGAATACAGCTCACATAAGTATCCTCAGGCATTGTTTGTGGAATGTCAATGGGTACATTCTTTCGGAAAGCCATGGTAACAGAGGCCTGGGAAAATGTTAATCCCCTTTGATGCAGGCATTTCACTTTTGGGACTGTATCTTGGAGCAGTAATTCCAAATCTAGAGTGACTTTTGCTCAAAGATGCATACTGCAGTATTAGTTATAATGGCAAGGAACAAGAAGTAATCTTGGCTTACATATTTATTTCTTGTTTTGTGTATTTTTAATAACAATGTAAATGTATGTCTGTGCAAAAATTTTTGTCTATATTAATGTTGTTAAGCTGTCATTAAAATGACGTTTATAAAGAATTTGGTAACACGCAGATACTGTGTTGTAATGTTAGTGGGAAAATGAAACAATGTATCTATTATTATTACAAACTATGTTTAAAAAATGACATAAAAAGACAAAAAACATGAAAGCAATACAATAAAATATTAACAGCAATAAGAATATGAGTAATTTATCTTCTTGTTATATTTATGCTCTCTTTCAAATTTGTATAACGAATATGCATTGCTTTTTAATGTAAAGTATAATAAACGCTTGCAAGCAAAGCTCTTATAGAATTGATAAATTTGTATCATTGAAATCAGGTAATATACAACCTCTTCAAAGATCCCAAGATTTTAAGACCCTTTTAACATATTTAGCTATGAACACTTATATCAAATATTGAATTTTTAAAAATTAATTTAAAAATTCAATTATTACAATATCTTTCTATCTGCAGAGTTATTGTGGATCTCAAGTTATTCTTCACATGCTCTGCTAGACGTGTCAAGCTTATTCCAAGTGGTTCAAGAAGTTACTATACCGTACACTCGAAATTTATAGAATTTTATAAACCAATGTTACCACAATGAAAATAAAATAAAATGCAATTTAAAAAAAGGAAGTTAGTATACTATTCCTTTAAAGATTTGCTAAGAATTTTTATTAGATTTTCTCCAGGCTACATAGCAGTCATAATTAACAAACCCAGCTGTCATTCAAACTGGAGTACATCAAATCCAAAGGCCACAGAGCATGTTTGCAGGCAGTGCTGTCTGCGTCTCCCTGAAAGCAGGATAATGCCAGCAAGCGCAGAGCCTGCGGATGGTGCATTCTTCCTATAGATAGTGTATCCGGGACACTGACATCGACCTACACTGTTTCACAGAAACACTGAAACACAGAGACATCTGACTCATTCTGCTGAAATTTCTTTTCCCAAAGGTAGCCAGGTCTCAGACCTTGAGAACTGCTGAAAATTCTGAAATGTCTCCTATCTATTGGTACTGTCTTCTCGTCACATGGAAAAAGCTAGACAGCCTTTTCTCCTGGCCTCCAGTAAATTAGTTGTGTAGGGCCGGGAACAGATGAACATGGTTTTCGTGAAGCTTTAGAGATTCCCAGAGCTCAAGTTCTTGTCATCCTTAAGCTGCCCTCTTCTTTGCCTATTCATTCCTTATTAGCCACTTTCCCCTACTCAGAAGGGGTCTACAAACACTTGCACAGTGTGGTGTGAAGGGACACATATTATTGATTACAAACAGGGATTGGTCCCCAGCCACACTGGAGCCCCGCTGGTACAGGAGAAAGGCTCAGGGCAGTGCGTGTCCTTGGAACCATATCGCATGGAGCCACAAGATGGCTCTGTCGCCACAGCAAAGGTTTTGCTAAGTCCCTGGGACGTTCTCTATTATGGAGTCTTCTACTGGTGGCAAGCCCTCCCCCAGGCCTGTGTGTGGCACTGTTGATGGTGATGACAGCTACTCCGTCCTGGTTAAGTTCTAGAGGCAGCCAAGCTTTCTATCTTTTTCTTTAATAGTTTCTTAATTTGTTACTCGGTTACTTTAATGTGCTAACAAACAGGACACCAACACTATATAAAAGCACATTTGTAAACAGGTAGTTTTTACAGGGTTGTTCCAGGCACTACCATTTTTTTCTTATAAACTTTGTTTACTTGGGGAAAAAATAAGCTGTGCTAAAATTGCAGAACAGTTTTTGTACTATAAATCCCCAAGAACACATTTCTCACTGCAATTTTCAAAATGGTTTGGTTTCTGCTATTAATAGGCAAGAAACACTGTATCTTGTAGTCTGATTCAGTTGGAAAGCACTTAGTTCGGTGTCTCAAGGGCAAGGGCAATTTATTAGGGTTCAGGCAGCTCTCTGTTTTCACCTACGGAAAACGGCATTTTCCTGAACAGACCAAGTGCGGGGCTGTGGTAACACGAGCAGTCATGTTTGTGTTGGTTGTTCTTGGCAAAGGTCCCTTCTTCCCCAGCCATGACAATGAGTCTGACACACATTTACTTGGTCCTAGAGCAGCCCAGCAGAGTTAGCAGAGCATGAAGCATGAAGGTAGGGGCTTCCAGACTGAGGGGGAGGGCAGTCATCTCTCCGAGTGGGTGTGACATGAGACGTTCTGAAAGGAGCCGACATACCTTCCCCACCGCCCTGCCTGGGCACTGCCCTCCAGCAGGGTCCTCAGAGCCAAGTGAGAGAGGCACGAGCTGGGAGCACATAAGACATGTGTCAAACAATTCTGAGGTGTGGATTTACAGTCTAGGGTGGGGACAGGCAGTGATGTTTGAAAACTACCCCCGAGTGTGTCCAGACAGGGCAAAGAAGCATTGGGTCAGTGAGCTAACGGGATAGAAGGTACCAGAGTAGGAGACACACACCAGCCCCCTCCCCGCTAAGAACCTCGAGAGTATTTGAGAGGTTGCCCCACAGCACCTTAGATCCTCTGGAGGCACAGAGAGGTTGAGGATTTGTAATAGTGGCTGGGGCCATCAGAGGCAGGCAAGGTAACTTCTACAGGAAGTGTTGGACCCCAACCAACCCTGAATGTGCAGCAAAGGAGAAGCAGAAATGATCCAATAGTCAGGACCCTCAGGGACCGCGTGTCTGCATTTATGCTACTTCGTGTACCCTCACCACCTCCCCTGTACGGTGAGTGTCACCCCTTTACTGCTGAAGAAAGTCCAGCATCTCTTGGTGATTCTCTGCTGTGCCTAAAGCCATGTAGGAAGTGAATATAAAGATGAGGGCTTGCCACTGAAAGCAAGCCTAGGATGAAAGGATGGGGAAGCCTGGAGAACAGACACGTGGCACACAGAGATGGCCACCAACCAGTAAAAGGGCATCTGGCTCCAGCAACACACAGCCTCAGTCTGCACCGACTCGGGAGCAACTTGATCCTGGAGACCAGTGACCCCGCACCATGCCTTGTGCCGATGGTCTTGGTCCTACTATCATCAGCCCCATTTTACAGATGAAGAAACTGGGACTCAGAGAGGTTAAGTAACTCTCCCAAGGCCTCACAGCAAGAGTAGGGCCGGGATGTGGTCTCAGGCACCGCACTGTGCTCACTGCCTCCCTGCAGGCTCATGCTCCTCTCCCTCTGAAGTTTCTCATTTGCTTTGAAACCTTTGCTTCGTGGCACACTCTTAGCATCCTCCATCTCCACCTCTCCAGCTGCTGGCTCTACCTGAAACTGGCCTCTCCACAAGGCCTCTCCGAGGAGCACCTGCTCACCCTGTACCCCAGGACCACACGGCCCAGAGGCAGGGTCGGCATTTGCCTGCTCCCCAAGCTGTTTCTGAGGAATTACCACCCCCCTACTCAAAACCCTCTGCTCACAGCCTCTGCCGTTCAGTTTTTTTCTTTTTTGCTTGCCTGTGCTCCTCGTGTACCGAGGCTGCTAACTCTCTGTTTATCTAAAGTCCCTGTCACCTGAGTGAGCTCACTGTCCCCCAATGACAAACCAGCTCCTCAGCAGCCCTATGCCCTGAACCCTAGTCACCTGGGTCTCGATTCCACGTTGGCCACCCACATTGTCCTGGACCTTTCTGACATCTGGATGATTCCAACTCCAGAGACCTTGAACTCCACTGTCCCCTCTCAGAACCTGCAAGCGAGTGGTGCTCACGCTTTAGGTGCAGCAGAGGCTCCCAGAGAGTGTTTTAAAACATGGCTGGCTGGGCCCCCTCCCTGAAAGTTCTGATGCAGCAGGTCTGGGATGGAGCCGATCACTGTGCCTGTCTGAGCAGCAGCCAGGTGCCGCTGCTGCTGCTGTGGGGCCCGTGGAGAGGCTCTGCTTCAAGCCGGTCCTCGGCCCTGACTGCGTATTTGAGTCACCTGGGGAACATTACAAGCCAGCTATGCCCACAATCCACCCTAGGCTAATTAAACCAGAGCCTCCGGAGACGGGCATTCCTATACTTTTCCGGCTCCCAGGTGATTCTGAGGAGCAGCCAGGATGCAGAGCTGCTGCTGTAACTATCTTGACCTCACATCTGTTTCCTCAGTCCTTGCCTTGCTTAGCAAAATTGCAATCCTAGGTCAGTCCAACTTTCTTCTGCTTCCACTTCTAAACCTGGGCAGCTGAACATGCACAACTGCGGATCCAGACCATCAAAAATGTAGTTTCCAGTCTCCGTGGGGTACTCAACGCTGCTCAGCATCCCTTGACGGGTCCCTCGTCAGCTCTCTCTCCCAGGCTCCATGACAGCACTTTCTTCTTCAGGCTCCTCAAGCCCTGTGCCTCAGTCACAGGCCTCCGCCAGGTAACAAAACCTCTTAGCCCCAGTTATCCCGTCTGTCAAAGGGCAATACTGACTACCCAGCAGAGGACAGTCAGAGGAGTAGAGGTGGTGGCGCAGTGCCAGGCGCACGAGGACCTCACCTACAGTGTAGGTGCTGTCAGGCTACGTGGGTGTTGCTTACTCTTGGTAGATGGTCCCACCATCAACTGAATAAGGACCATGAACCCCTCCATTTCCTGTTTGCCTGCCTCCAAATTTTTATGAAAGTGTCAGGGGAAATATCTCCTCCTGCTGTTCCTGCCTAGGACTATTAAATATGAAATCTTACCCTTCTGGAAAAATCCAGACATTAGGAAGAGCCTCTCTGCCCTTGTCTCCTCCCCCTGGCTCACTCCCACCACAGCTGAGTCTGGGAGAAGGATGAGCACCGAGGACCCGCCCACTTCTTTCTCGCTCTTTGGAGGGGCTGTCGCTAGAAGCCAATGGCTCCTCCTTGGCCACGCCGGGTGAGTGGGCTTCTCTGCACAGGACGCTGTGATTGCAGCTTGTGCTGTGCCCTGACGGGGAAGGACAGAACGCTTCTTCCAGGGCTGAGCTCGGACAGTGTGTGTGTTGGGGTGGGGTGGAGAGCAGAGAGGAGGTGCTCTGGCCCCACGCGCAAACCAAGCTCTCTCAGCACAGTAACTCGGGTGCTCAGTCTCCGGATCCTTATTGCTCAGTTGGTTCCAAATAGGGAAGGAAGGAACACAGGGGCATGATTTCAGCTCCCCGAGACCCCATCAGAGGTCACATCTCCCGGTGCCCCTCCACGGCTCATTTTTCCATCTGGGCCGGAACCTACGCCCTCTGCATTCCTCAGGGACGAAGCTCTCTCAATCACCCCTTCTCCCGAACGCAGCTGCAGCCTCTCTTTTTTGGCCGGTTCTTTCTCGACAGCGTTTGTATCTCCATATAGCATTTGTATAATATATAATTATACATAATAGAAATAAATTTATTAAATGTATAATTTACTTAATTTTCTATAATTTAATTTACATAATATAATTATGTATATAAATATTACAAACATAATACATATAAATATAAATTTTAAATCTTTTCTCTCTTAGATAAAACACAAAAACCCAGCTCCCTCACTAGGCTGGGCCTCCATCTCTGCTCACAGCCAGCTGAGTGCTCACGCCGTCCACACTCGCCCTCCCCCCTTCCTCACCTCCGGCCCCTCTTCCACCTGCTCCTGCCTGCAGCTCCAACCACTCAGTGGAAACTGTTCTCCCCAAGGCCTTTGCTGGCCTCCTTGTAGCTAAATTCAGTGCTCGCTTTCACCCCTTAGCTTACTTAGTGAGGCTACAGCACTTGACACTGTTGACCAAACCCATTTGTTTGAGAGTCAACTCAATTTATTTCCTTTCTCGGTTCTCCTTTTGAGAACTGCTTGATGCTCCTTCTCCGACCCTTTTGAAGCCTCTTTCTCCTCCTGCTGCCCCTGAAATGCCAGTGCTCCTTGGGGTGGCATCTGTCCCTCCTCCTCCCACACGTCCCCTGGTCTGAAAGGACCCTCCCATTTCCTCCTGGAGGGCACTCTCGAGCCCCAGACCACATGTTCTGCTGCTGTGGACCACCCTGCCTGGGTGTCTCAGGGGCATCCCAACCAGAGGCCAAAACTCACCTAGCTGGTCTCTAGTCCCCACTGTCCCCCACAGCCCCACCGGTGAACCCCAGCAAGAGAGGGAATGCTTCAGCACCGCGCCCTCCCTACCCCAGTGTGGGAGGGGGCCTGATGCTCCGTAACCTCCCATCTGACTAGCTGTGCAGCCTCGTCTCCAGTCACCGCCACTTGAGCCTTCGTGCCCCAGGAAACAGGAGCCCCTGTGGGTCACCCACAGGCTGAGCTGATTACCCCCACCACACTTTGCTCATGTGGTTGACCCTGCCCAGCCTGGCCTTTTTCATGAAGCCTGAAGACTCAGCTTGCCATCATTTCCTCTACGAAGGCTCCCCAGGTCCCATCTGGCTGGGTTGGGTACTCCCTTATGAATTACCCCAACACCAGGTGTACGGATCTAGCATATCGCTGAAAGCTTTGTGTTGTAAACTATCTTCCACTCTGTCCCTCACACCCTCCTTAGAGGCTGTGAGCTCCTTGAGCTCCCTGGGGATTCTGCATCAAAGCTTAGTACTTAGGGGTTCTGCATCAGTACTTAGTACTTAGTACACAGACCTTAGTACCATGTGCTCAATAAACGTTTGGTCTCACCAACGATCAGGCTCCACTCAAGGAGTCAGAAGACAGATGGGAATACTGCATAACCCTGGCTCTCTGACTTAGCGGTTGGGTGACCTTGGTCTTCGTTTCTGTAGCCATGAAATGTGATGGTGACTTTAAATGAGTTAGTGCTTGTTGAGTGATTAACTAGCCGCTGGCACTCAGTAAGCATTATTACTGATGGGGGTGTAATCTAGATTCTGTGAGGAAGGATCTGCTTATCAGACCAGAAAGGAGAGGGGAAACGGCTTTTCTCTACGGAGAGGTTGGAGGGAGGGCGAAGGGAGGGAGAGGAAGGGACAGGGAGAGAGCAGTGTAAGGTGAACTCTGGGAAAATGGGTGGATAACATATCTTCGTTTCATCAAGAAAAGGAAAATCTCCCATTTCTTCTTCCCAGTGCCGTGTTGGGGTGCTTGGGTGCATGTGTGTGTGTGTGTGTGTGTGTGTGTGTGTGGAAGTGGCACAGTTTGCACTCTGGGCTTTTGGATGTTGGAAGCTTGAGCATGAGTCTGTAAGGGTATGGCTTATTCTTTAACCACTTTAAATCCTAGATTCCTCATTTATAAATCAGGGGTTATAATGCTTTTTTCAGAGAGATACCACAAGAATTAAGTTACGATTGTAAAAATTTTTCTCAACTTCTTTTGAAGGTATTACATAAGGAGAGAGCATTCTAGTGATATTATCGTGAGTCAGGCCTATAACCTTCAAACCATGCATCTTGTTGAATTTTTAAAATACATTTTTAATCCTTTTTCCCACTGGCTATCACAGATGCCAGCAGAACTCTAAAATATAATGAACAATGATAAAAGTAAATGGAAACTGAGTCAAATATTGAAGCAAATGGTAAGAAGTCCTGACATATGGCTCTGTTATAAAACAGATCAGAGATAAATGTACATGGAAGTGATTTTAGTTCATATAATAATCACTTTGTGAATTATGTTTTCAAATTAAAAACACTCCCAGTCCAACAACAACAAAAAAGTCAAAAATGTTTTTTTCTCTTAGATTTGCTAGACTGCCTTTCAAAATACCCTGTTAGAGTTGAGGCGTGCAGCGCTGAAATTACTGAAGATGCGATGGACTCACTTCCCTTTGCTTCATAGGACACTTATATCAAGACATACCAAGTTCTACTACCTTCTCTGTGAGGGCAGACCACAGATCGGGTCATGCCCAGCATTCCCTAAGGACAGCTTGTCTTATGTCACCTAGAGAGGTAGGCTTTAAGAAGTTAGATGGCTCACCACCACCTGTAAACACCCCTGAAGATTTCTTAGCTGTGACAGAATCTTAAACTCGGTCGGTTCCTCTTTTCAATCACCAATACTCAATAAAAGGTAGCACACTGTTTCTAACTTCTTAGCATTCGTGGGTTCATCAGGGGGACATTGATGATTATCTTGGCTTCCTTCTCTGGTTGTCAGCGCCATCCTTGCTGACAAGGAAAGAAAGATGGCAGGTGGGAGTGTATGGAAAAGAGTGACTTAAGTAAATGGCACAAGCACGTGAGGAAATGAGAGGGGAGGGGAGTTTAGAGAGGACGCGCTGCTTTGGCATGGGGGCTGGAATTACTACATCCCAGGCCAGCTGGTGTGGTTGACTGGAGCCAACAACCCTGACTCAGAATTGGCCCTCATTAGGTGTGTCACATGAGGGGAGACTGGGACATCTTAGGTCTTTGCTGTCACTTCGAATGTTCATCAGCAACAAACTTAGTGTCTAGGTTTGTGGGTCAATCCAGAGAGGCATTCGCTGTTCATGTATTTACCCATTCATTCCATCAACATTCCTGAGTACCACTTCATGGGAGTGATCTAGTAAAAAAATAAAATAAAATAAAATCCAAACTCTTTGGCCATTCTGGAAAAATCCAGATATACTCTTTTTCCTCTGGGCCCTTTGGTTTTTCTCCCTGCTGCTATGGCTCTTGCCCTCGAAAGACTCAACCTGGTTTTCCAAGATGATGAGAGTGGGCTTGAAGATGCAAATAATCAAAACTAGGCTGCCTTAGCTGACTAACTTGCATATTTGAAGATATGATATCATGGCCTCCAGTCTCTGATTAGTTTAATGAATCTCATCTTGTGATGACTCTGAAGGAAAACATATTCCTGAGTGCAAAGGATGGTCAGGTTTTCATTACCTCCTGGAAGCTGAGTGCCCATTGAGGAAGGCTGCGTCCAACTGAAGAATTTACCAAAGAAGAAAAGAGGTTTAAGTGGCCTGACACCATTTTTGTCATCAAAGCCTCTAGAAAAAATTTAATACATAGTCCTATACTCTAAATAAGTGACCTCTAATTCACCAGCTCCTTCCTACCCACTCTTAGAAAGGACCCTGGACAGTAGGTAACTGGCACGAGCCTCTTTCTCTCCTGCTTACGCTGCTGCTGCTGAAAAAGACGTGCCTGGCCATGTCTGAACAAACTCAGAGTACAGATATCATCTATTCTAAAATGGAGGCCAATTTCCTAATTTTCTACAGAGAACTGTGTGGGTTTTGCATCAGAAAAAAAAGTAATTTTTGATGTAAAACACTGAATATGAAAACTTCTTGATACATCAAAGCAGACCAGAACACAATACTTCGATAAGAAACATGAATGTCCCCTCCAAGACTCTTAAAATTAACCCCCAACTTTTGTCAACTAGCAGCGCCCGATAGAACCGTGGTGGTCGATGTGCTGGGAAAAGCGCACCAGACCAGCTCACCACTGGGGGCAAGGGTGGAGACTGGAACCCGCGCATCGTGCCTGAGCTGAGCAGAGACCAGCCCAAGTATCCATAAAAGGGTACATGATAAGTTTTTCCTGTTGATCAGTGAGAGTATCAGTGGTGACTGAGCTTCCTGAAGCTTCAAAGGTCGCAATGACTCATTTGATCCTTCAGTTCTGCTGGTGGGAACTCTCAGGCTGCCAGTCCCGGTCATGGGAATTATCCATGTGGTTTCTTCAGATATGGAAAGACTTCTCAAACCTGGCAAGTCCTGGAAGATGGCACGGATCCACTGAATAGTGGGTATTTTTCCTTCTGGGGAGAATGGGTTTTTTGAAAATCCTTGTGCTTTGAATCCATCTTCTTTAAGACTATGAGAAAGGGTGGTTCCCTTAACATACGGAGACTAACAGGCTACCTTCTAGTGAGACCCGCCCGTGTGCTGGCCACTGTATGATGCACTTGATGTGCATTTTCCTCACTTAACCCTCCCAACAAGCCTGTGAAACTGGTGTCAATATCTAGATGAATAGATGAGGAAACTGAGGCTTTCGGAAGTGACGTGACCACACCAGTGACGTGCTGCTAAACTGGCACATAGAAACAGACAATGAAATTAGATCACCCTGCCGTGCAGCATTTGCAGATTTCCATGGTGTAGTATTTCCTTTCTGGCCAGTTTCAAGGTACCAACAGTTTACCACTGGCTCACAAAATTCATGCATATTTAACCATCAGGTCACCCAAGCTGACAGAGCCAGCTCCAGCAGAGACCCGGCTATGGCACGAGGGCACTTCTGAATAATCCCTGAACCCACCACACCATACTTCCCTTTACATAAATGGACGTGGGATCAGTGAGGGCCAGGCCAGTAATTAGGGCAGTTCCCCACTGGATTTAGGAATGAAGGCCTAGAGATTCACTGATTCATACAACAAACATTTATTCTGTTTCTACAGGTTCGCCTGATAACCAAGGCCAACAGGATTTTATTTCCTTTGAAAGACTTTTGTCTCATGTAAGAGTGATAGATGTTATTGCCTCATGGAGGGCACCCCACAGATTGCTACAATGATGCAGGTGGCTGCCCAGCACAGACAGAGGAGACCTCTAGGAAGCCCTCTCTCCTTACTCCGTGCCTGTATCACTTTCACTCTGTCATCTGTGTGTTATTTTCTGCCTCACCCTGCTAATGTCGTCTCCCGGTGTTAAAGGCTTATCCCTCTAGCTGGTCTCAAGTTCCTCGGTAGGGCTCAGAGAGTCAACCCTGTGAGTGCACAGCTCAGCATCTTGCACAAAGTACAGGCTCAAAAAATGGCTTTGGAGCCGTCAAACTCCATATACTCATGTCAACAAGCGCACTTCCAGAATTGACCGTGTCCCAGACAAGTTTTGTTCTGGTCTCAATTTTCCGGCTAAAAAGCATCATGCACAGAAAAGCCTCTCTCCATTGTAATTAGAGGCAGATGGCAGGGTGCAGAGATCATCCTGGCTACAAGAGAGCTTGGGTTGAGATGACTGTACCAGAGTTTGCAAGTCCCATGCCCAGGCTGGCCCCTGGGACTCAGATGTCCTTCCTTAGGAACTACCTAGGAGAGCAATAGTCAGCCCTCAGATTAGACTCAAAGTATTCCTCATGGCAAAAGCAGGAAGCAGTGTTCCGGAACTTGGAAGAAGGTTGGCACAATGAGGACTGAACAAGCTAGGGGGAAAGCAGAGCTCTCTAGATCCTCTGCCAATTGCTAGGTCTAATGAGCATGGTGTCAGGGTAGGAGACCGCTGTTAAAAACGCAAGTGCCTGCAGCTGGTCTCCATAGAGATCATGGCAGGAACTCTGTTCCTGGTTCAGAAGAGAGCTTGGGAAAAGAGATGGGGCTGGCAGTACTGGGAACCCTGACACTGACTCAGCCCTAACTCCCCTCAGTTTCTGTGGCAGAGCCCAGGTCACGTATTGTGGGATTGATTTGTTTTGTATCGCGTCTTACATAAAATATTTCACTCCTCTTTCTGCTCAGATGGCAAAGCAGAACCCACGTTGTTCTGGAGACGGCATCTGGAATGGCAGCCAAAAGTGCAGAGCTGAGAGCACAGAAGCCAAAGGCTTGTCTCTCCATGAGACGCCGTGGGATTTGGGGAAGTCACATAAGCCCACATACCAAGTGGGCTCAACTGCCAGATACAAGTGACAGCACGTCCAGCTAGAACCTGGCCACAGGTGTGGCAATGGTTACTCTCTCCTTAGATGTTGTATTTGGCTCAGAACCCATCAGACAGGAATTGAGAGAGACAGGTGTTAGGATGGCCGTTCACAATGAGTCTCACGGGAAGTTAGCAAATAGGATGGAGAAAGTGGTTTTGGTGGCTCTTCCTTGGGAAAGATTGAGGGCAAAGCAGAGCATTTCTTTTCTCTTATTTGTTGATTTAATGTTGTTAGCCCACCCCGACCCCAGAAGAGAACTAGATGGATGAGTCAAATCTGGTATGAAGGAAAGCACAGCTGCGATTGCATCATTTCTCATGATTGTGGCCCACTATACAGGCCAGTACCCTGCCTGCCTCCGTCAGGGAAGCCGACAGGGTGCCTGGGACAGCCAGGTGGGTGTTTGCCTCTGGAAGCTTCTCATCCTTTCTGGAGAACCCTCAGGCTGTCTGTCTGAGCTCTTGTTACTCCGTTTTGCCTTTTGTCGTGTTTGGATCTCAGAGAAACAAGTCAGCAGGGTCTTATTTCCAATCTACTTTACCCCCTCTGCCTTTAAACTGAAAATAACAAGTTTGGGGAAGAATTCGTCCACAGCTCCTACCCCAATCTGGACTCACACTAATAGCATTAACAACAACGCAACCAGCTGCTGAGAGGCACGTCATTTCTAAGAATAAATCATAACCCTGCTCCCTGACACAGGTTTCCAGGCCTGAGGCTTTGCTTCTGGTTCCTGCAAGCGGACAGCTGCCATGTCCCAGACCAGCGGATGTCACTTCTGCACCTGGGTCCGTGCACCGTGTGCCCGATGTGTGCTCTGGGCAGAGAACTGCCCTACCATCGAGAAGAGGCTACCCTGGCAATCACGCTAATAGCGAGTGTGCCAGCAGGAACCGTTCAGTCGCTTCCCCGCAGGGTCGGCCTTCTTTCACCTGCTGTTCTATTTCACAGTCCACTTACATCCTATTGCAATCGATAGACACATCAGCACGTTCTGCTGCAGCCAGGCACATGGGCAATCTGGGAGGTGGGTTCCCAGAGGGTCCTGGCATGGCGCATTAGGCAGGGGGCCAGCAGGCTCACATCCGAGAACGCTCTCCATCTCATTAGTTTCTCCCTATACAGCAAAAAGCATGGTCATCTAGGTTATAGCAATCAGGGCAGAATAGCTCAAAGTTGTGCTGGGAGACGGACTAGATTTCGGAGACTTTAGACAATGCTGTTCTGTGGACTGTAGAGGCCTAAAGCAGAGCTAACGCAGGCATGGGGAGTGGGTTGATCCAGCCCAGACATTGGGGTTTTTGCTACTTTGTTCTGAAGGGCAAGTGGAGAAATGCTTCCAGGTGTCAGCGTTAGATCGTCAACAATCTCAAAGAAGCTCTTCTCTTCCTTAACAGCAACACATAAGTCGTTTTGGGAAAAAGCAGAAAATGTATTTTGCTCTGCTATGAATCCTAGTAGGGGCTTTAGAGTCAAACAGGATTTGAGAGCCGAGAGATCTTTCTATCTATGAAGTTCATTTGGGCCACAGGGGCCCGCCCCGTGGCCGAAGGGTTGAGTTCACGCGCTCCACTTCAGTGGCCCAGGGTTTCGCTGGTTCGGATCCTGGGCGCGGACATGGCACCGCTCACCAGGCCAGGGTGAGATGGCATCCCATATAGCAGATCTAGAAAGACCTACAACTAGAATATACAACTATGTACTGGGGGGCTTTGGGGAGAAGAAAAAAAAGAGCAAGATTGGCAACAGATGTTAGCTCAGGGACAATCTTTAAAAATAAATAAATAAATAAATAAATAAATAAATAAAAATAAATTGGGCCTGAGAGTAACGCTGAAATGCCCGTGGTGTCTGGGCGTATGTGGATGGACAAGGGAGAAATTGTTTCACAGGATTATTATTGATCCCACCATTCATCTAATTTTCAGGCGCTCATGCACTTTCTTAACTGAAAGAAAGCTAGGGAACCAAACGGGTAGATGACAGGCTTAACACCCATGAACACATTTCTATAATTTCTATGAATTGTTCAGTTCAGTTTGACACTTTTAGAGTCTGCTAAATTTTAGTCATGTGCTGGGCCTAAGATTGATCCTTGAAACCTCCCAGTTTATGGGCTGATGGGCCGGGTAGACAGACACTTAAACACATCGTTTCAGTATAATGAGAGATGGTGGCAGTCAGCCTCAGTCCCGGCCGGGGCCTAGAGAAAGCCAGCACGTGAAGTGAGGCCTGGGCTGAGTCTGGGTGCTTGTCCGCACAGACTCCAGGTCCGGGCTAGGGAGGTTTTTTGCTGGAGTGGTCTGGCCCGGCTGGTCTGGTGAGACCTCCTACTGGTGGCAGAGACTCAACACCCTCCTATGCTTAGCCCGGCTGGAGGGGTCAGGCGTGGAGGCCTCTGGAACTGGACGGCAGTCAGCTGTGAGAGGGAAGTTCTGGAGACAGGTGCAGGGAGGGGTGGGACCTATTACCAGCTGTGGGTAATAGCAGTAAAGATGAGACACCCACCGTGCTACAGTGAGCCTGTCTCTTTCCTGACGGAGCTTCCCACCTTGGGGATACACAGGAACAGCCTAGAACCTGAGGGGCCCCCACAGAACTTTAGAAGCAGTTTGCCTTTGAGCTTTTGTAAAATATGCAGGGCTCCCTGGGCCTCTGTCTCCCACCTTCCAGGCCTCAGGACAGGCTGTGTGTGAGCTGCATGATGGGGTCTGAGCACCCCTGTGAGGTGATTGGAAGGGGGGATGCACTTCCTCGCAGGTCCCGGCCCAGTTCCTGCCTTCCTTCTGTATTCTCTCAGGTGGGTTTCCTGCAGCAACAGCTCCTGGCATGTGACCCTCACCAGGAAGGCCTAAGGAAAGGGCCTGGGCACAGGAGTGACGATGCCCGGGTTCCAGACCTCACACACTGCACGTGGCTGCAAAGCACAACCACCTGTCAAGCAGCAGCCACTTTCCGCTTATTCCTTTCCCTCCGTGTCCAAATCCAATCCATCAGTGAAATCCGCCAATCTTCCCCTGTCCCACTCCTGTTTGTTGGGAGGTGGGCATGCTGGTGCCCACGTGCCCCTTCCCAGAGCATGCTGAGCTCTGTTCAGGCTCCTGCCCTTGCACTCGGTGGGCCACGTGTGTCAGGGAAAGCTGGCCTTGTTGACCTGAGGGTCAGCAAGTGCCTCTTGCTTGGGATTGGGCAGGACCTTGGCCACAGGCATGGGTTCAGGAACTGATACTGGCTCTGGTGTCAGTTTCCCCACGTTAAACTCAGCATATATGGGGTCAAAACCGAAACACTCATTCCCTGCTTACTTCTTGGCTTCCTGGCTCCAGAATCCACTGTCCTCCATGGAGACAGACACCACCAAGGACAAGCACCTGGATTCATTATCTCCTCCCTGCAAAGGGATACAGGCTGGTGGGAAAGCTGCTGACCAGCAAGGTCACAGGCTCCCCCTCCCCTACGTAAAACCCCAAATAAAAAACCCTTCCTTTCAGCTTTTTGGGGAGTTCAGGATTTCAGCATCAGCTGCCCTCTCTCCTTGCTCAGCACTGTGCAATAATAAAATTCCTACTTTCTTCCACCACACCTGGTATCAGAGATTGGCTTACTGCACAACGGGTGAGGGAACTCACTTCAGGTTCAGTATCAATTTCGTGACCCAGATGGGACAGTGTCCCAGGTGGACGTCTTGCCTGTGGCACACTGGCCTCTGGCTAAAGGCCTGTCTTGGAAGCTGTCCTGCAGCTGCCTGAGCCCCTTGTCTCAGGGACAGCCCCAAGTGACTGGCTGCTAGGCAGACGTCGTTGGCCCATGGCACTGTTGCTTTGGTGGTGGAAGAAACTAGGTTTAGGACTTAGGGAGACGTCTCTTGTAAGTAGCTGGTAGTTTTTGGTTTTGTCCTTGTGCTAACCTTTTCCAACAGGACTGGCCAGAAATAACGGGTACCTTGGCAGCCCTCTGGGCTCCGTTTGTTTTGAAGTCATGACGCCCCGGCCAGGTTTTGGTGAGTCCCCCTGGTGTGCACAACCGAGGTCCCCTGTCCTTGCTCATTTGGGAAGATTTGCATAGCAGATCTTCATTTGTTGGGCGCCCCCCGAGTGTAGGACACGGACTAAGCTGGGACTGGAAGCACTTTGGTTTTTGGTTTTGCTCTTTGTTTTGGCTTGTTTGTCACCAAGGGTTTTTGGGAAAGTGTGCTTGTTTGGTATTTGCTGTGGTTTGTCTGTTTATCTGTCCTTTTAAAAGTGTTAACATGGAAGGTGCCGCATCTATTTCACCTAAGAGCACCTTGGGAAAAACTTTGGCTGGTGGTCGACCTATAGTTATAAGCCAATGTTTAAATGGGGATGATTTTCTTTTGTAACACCACGTGGCCACAATATTCTTTAGACTCTGGAAAGAAAAAAATGGCCAAACAATGGATCCTTAACTTGGAAAACTTTTAAGATGGCTCTCATGATAAACAGTTGTTTTATTGGTACCTATGAAAAGACCAAATTAAAAGGAAAATACAATGACTAGTCTTCAGAACTTAATCAAACTTGGAGTCTCAGCTTCTTCTCATGATCTTACAGATGCTAAAGAAAACATTAAGTTAACAAAGAGAAATCAGAAAGGGAAGAGTCACAGGACTCAGCCCAACAGGGTCAAAATCTTTAGGTAGTTATTAAAAAAGAAAAATGGGATAAATGGAACAGACATGAGTAAAGTTAAAACAAAGATTTTAATAAAACCCTGCCTAAGTTTGGATTGGCTAAAGGGACCCCCTAGTGGCCCCCCCAACATTAGAAAACGTCAGACAAACCTGTTCTATTCACTCCAGTTTGAGAAATTTTAAAAGATCAGGAGGCAAAAATCAGAGTAAAAAACCTGACCAGTAATTCTTTGAGGCAATAGTTAGGCTACTAAAGTTGATAAGACTATAAAGATTAAAGTGTTTAAGCTAATATCATATGAAGAGGTTATGTCAACTTGGCCCGGATGTTTGCTTTGGGAATAAATGTTCTGTCTAACTGGGAATGCTTTGCCTACACAATATTGTAATACCAAAAGTTGTTAATAGAACTCTAATGTAAGTTATAATTAAAAGTATGAGTTGAAAAACTAAGATAAAGGTTTTAAAAATTGATATACTTAAATGGGCCAATTTCAGTTCACCCAAACTGGTATATTTACGTGTGCAATTGGGAAAAACCAGCTACAATAATGGGAAGCCTGTTTTAATCTTTTGACACTTCTAAATAAAATCAGAAATACTTTACGCCTCTTTAAGAGAAAATAATTAAATAATTAAACATGCCTACAGCTGTACCCAAATCTGCTGCTTTTCTCTTCTCTCTTGCTGAGTTTCCCAGCAAGCTGAGCTTTGCTTCAACTCCCCCAAAATTCCTGATCTACAATTGAACAAGTAAAAGTAAGTAAACTTTGCAGAGAAATTAAAATTGTAATGGCCATCTGGGAAACCTCTGTTTCAGAAAAGAGAGGATTCAAAATCTCTCATAATAAAATGCAGTCTTTTATTAATATGCAAAAACTTCTAGGAGTGTTATTTAACATGATATAAAACAGTCTTTGGTAAATAAGAACCTGTTTTAAGTTACCAGGTTTGATTTAGAATAGATGCGTCCTTAGAGTTATCAGCACTGCATGTGATGCAGACGTACATCCTGGGTTTCCTGGTCAGATGAGCTCACGTCACCTCTGTTACAAAATTTATCAGCAAAACTAATAACTCAGTATAATAGCTAATTTTGTTTGATGTTTCATGAGGTTTTTGTAGACGATCTAAATATAATTGTTAAAGACAGGTAAACTAAATAAATGTAAAAGGATAAAAGTTTTTGGAAAAACTTTTAGACAATAATTATATGTATTATAATGTATGTATTTAAAACAACTGAAGGTGATGATTAACTGCTGTAATGTCACATGAAGTTTTTAAGAGTAATTGTTAAAACTGTGTAAGAGCGTTAAGTACATTAAGTATGTTTTGTAGTCTGCATACTTAAAAAGCAGCTTCCAAAATCTTTTTGGAAACTTAAACTCTGTAGCTTTACTAAGTTAAGTTAGATAATAAAAATTTATTGGATATCTAGGTCATGTCCACATAAGATAAAATATTAAAGGTTAACTACTAAGCATATATTTGTCTGCCTTTGGTTCCTTATATCAAAGAAACTAAAAAGTGCTTAGGTTTATTGATAAACATGTTTTATATATGCTGAGAAACGTTCTATGAGAAAACACATATTTCTAAAAGGTCTGTATACGAGGAAGGTAAAATATATATTTTCAGTAAAAAAAGGTATAAAGGATGAAAATATTTTTGTGTCTTGAGTTAATAAAGATAAGCTGTCCTAAAGTACTGGGACAAATTCTGAGTGTAAAAGATAAGTAACCAAAAGTTTGTAAAAATAAAACCCTGTATAATTTTGTGCATGGTCAAGTTGGCTAAGACTAAAGTAAATCCAATTAAGTAAATAAATTTATATGTCAAAAGTAAACTGGTACAAAATTAAAACTTAGTATCCTCTTTCTTAAAAGAATAATTTTCCTAGACTTTTATCTGCTCTTAAGAAAAGATTATAAAAAGGTTTTTTGACTATTTTGACTTTGTTTCCCCTTGACTGGTTCTGTTGTCTCTTTGAACAGATACCTGAACATGACTTCTCAGTGAGCTTTGTTTCCTATCTGAACAAATGTTTTAAAGCTTTTAATATTTTTGACAAGCTCCCTGACACACACAAATATTTGAGTCCTGAATAAAAGCTTTCTTTTGACCTGAAAGAGGAGGGAGAGTTTCTCTGCGGACTTTTAGAGGGCCCCTGAGGGATTTGCTCTCTTCCTCTAAAAAAAAATGCTAAACTAATTAGGCTTGTTTGGTATGTTAAGTTGCGTGGGAAGCGTTGTCAAATAAGTAATGATAAACTTTCTTAAATGGTATTATGTGGATGAGTGTTATTGATACAAGTATTTTAAAGATTATTTAAAATTCTGATCTGTTCTGATTGTTAACCATGATTCTGGTTATTATCTGAAAATATTGTACATCATGGAGATGGTCAAATGTCTTTGTAAATTGCCACTTTTTAAATGTTTTGTTATTTACAGACAGTTTGATATTTTTCCAAATGCGTTTCATCTTCAGAGAAAATCATGAAAAGGACTCTGACACTTACTCTAGAGTACAGGTTCTGATAAACGTTCAGATTGTAAAACTAAACTGGGTAGAAATTACAGAACTCTAACAGAAAAACTGATGGCCTCATAAAACTGCTCACAGAAGATTAAGATCAGGAACCAATTACACAGGACAAAATACACTGATAGAGAGGATTATAATTTTTATGGCTTTTTGCTTAAAATATTGCTGATTTTTGATGTTTTGTTTTTTCCAGATTTAAGAAAACCTTTTTCTCTATTCTCTTAAGGAACTGTGATTTATAGCAATTTGTAAACAAAATTGAAACATTTATCTTTTTCTCCCTATCTGAGCCCTCCAAAATGTAAAAACTCCTGATGGATAAGTATTCTTATTCTCGTGGCAATACGGTTGTGTGCATAAGTTCAATAAGAATCTGTTCTTCTTATAACAGGACACAATTAGAAACACTGGTTATAACACCAAGGCTTTGACTGGAACATCATATTTGAGAAAAACACACAAGCTCAGAGATGACAAGACAGCTTTTGAGGAATGAAGGTTGATATTCTGGAATAAAACTACTTGGAAATATTGGCCTGGTACTGTTCTTATGGGTTTCCAGTGACCTGGTAAGGTTGAGCAACCTAGCAGGTATGAGGAACCTCAATATTTTGGGGACCTCCTGAAGAGAGGAAGTCACCAAATCTGTAGGTATCACAGGCAAAATTTGATGACAAGTTCTTGGTCTGGCTTTCCTGGCCTTGAGAGGCCTTTAAAGTTCAACCTGAGATTCCTTATAAGGTTCCAGCAAAGCAGATTTAAAAGAACTTATATAATCAATTACTATTCTTGCTGTACTTGTGTAAATAATTGTGCCAAATTTATTAAGACTAGATTTATTTTGCAAACCAGTTAGTCTTAATTTGGCTATGTCTAGTAAAATTGAGGGTGATTTTAGAGAGAGAAAAATTATGTTTCAATAGAAAACATAATACACATTTATGGATATTGGATTTTGGTTCTGTCAGTTAAGATTTTTTGTTACATCTGTAAACTGGACTGATCCTGAATTCTTTTAGTCTCCTAAAATATCTGGCTACAAACCTCCAAACTAACATTTTCAGGGTTTTTTTCCCATCACTTTCACTCAGAATCATTAAAAACTAAACCTGCCCTTTTTTTCCTGAAGCCTTGCAAAGTGAAGCTGGAGAACTTAATATAAACTTAATAGAGATTCATGTCTACTGCTGTGTAAGCCTCTCAAAAAGCTACCTGAGTGCCCGATGACACCATCAGAGACATCTCAAACTGCAAAAGATGCTTTGACCCTAACTTCTAGGAATCTTGATTGACTGACCCCTGGGCTCGAGAACTGGTTTATAATTTGCTCCAACCATTAATTTTGTTTTTCTCTTTTTGTTTCTCTAGAAAAACTTCTTATTAAATATCTGGTTACTTACTGACATGATACAGGCCTAACTTTGGGAGCCCACTAACATCACCGCCTTATTGAAAAACTGGTTCAATGAGATAAAACAACCTACACCCCAATTCAACAGGAAGTAGCTAGATAGGTCGCTACCCCAATCCCTCAAGATTTAGGGATGGACATAAAATAGGGGGGAATTGATACTAGACCTGATATCAGTTTCCCCACATTAAACCCAGCATATATGAGGTTAAAACCAAAACATTCTTTCCCTGCTTACTCCCTGGCTTCCTGGCTCCAGAATCCACTATCCTCCATGAAGACAGACACCATCAAGGACAAGCACCTGGATTCATTATCTCCTCCCCACAAGGACATACAGGCTGGTGGGAAAGCTCCTGACCAGCAAGGCCATATGCTCCCCTCCCCTACCTAAAACCCCAAATGAAAAACCCTTCCTTTTAGCTTTTCGGGGAGTTTGGGATTTCAGTGTTAGCTGCCCTCTCTCCTTGTTCAGTGCTGTGCAATAATAAAGTCCTACTTTCTTCCACTACACCCAGTATCAGAAATTGCCTTGCTGCGCAACAGGTGAGTGAACTCACTTCAGGTTCGATATCAGAATGGCCAACAAGAAAGGCCAAAGGAAGTTTTCCAGGGATCTTGAGGGAAAGAATTGTCCTTGCTCTTAAGAGTGAGCCACAGGAAGGATGTTCATTCTTGCTGAGGACATGGTGTAGGGGCTGAGACCTGAACCTGCTCCAGCACCCCAGTTGCTTACAGGAACCAATGAATCTGCACGGGAGAGTGGAGCCAGGATAACCCCATGAGGTGCAGTCGACCAGCCATGCTTTCCCTTATGTGGGCCAACAAATTCCAGTTGTTGTTTAAGCTGATTCTACTGGGGGTTTTTTCTTGACCCCAAAGCATCCTAGAGGAAGTTATCTTTTTCTCACTGAACCTACCAGAGCTTCATTTAAAGTGTTGCCATCCCGACTTACCTGGACCAGCCTGGCCTCCCCATGCACCCTCCACACACCGCCAGAGGGAGGCGCCCACACACAATCGCCCTGCCCCTCCCCTTTCTGCAGTTGCCATTGCCTGCCCCTGAGAGTGCAGGCTGGTCCCAATCTGTCCCCACCACCGCACCACCTGCTATTTCAGCTTCCGGCCCAGATCTCCCAGCCTGGAAGGCTCAGGATGCCTCCCCACTCCACCACCTGTGGAATGACCAACCATCCTGGCTTTCCCCAGCCTAAGAACGTTGCCTGGACAAGAGACTCTCAGTGCTAACACCCAGAAAGCCCCCACCTAACCAGGGTGACTTGGTCACCTTAACTCTCTATCCCTCAAACTCTTACCATGAAGCTCACTCAAACCTGCCCTGTTTCACGTAGTCTGGACAGTGGCCAACCAAACATTCAAACACATGTCTTCCTGATGCCCAAAGCCCTGCTCCTTCTGCCATATCATGTGGCTTCCTCACAACCTCCTGGCCCAGCTCCAAGAGCAAGAAGAATGAAAGGAGATGCCGGAAGTAAAGTATGTTTAGAAAATCTTTTACATTGGAAGGTATTCCAAACTGCCTGTCATAGACTTAATTGTTGTCTCCTCAAAATATAGGTATGATTTTCACCATATTGTTAAACTTAACCATTTTCTGTCGTGCTAAGGAAAAATGCTGCACATTAAAACCAGCAGGAGACCAGCGTGGATGCTTCTCCAATTTGTAGACAGACCACTCTGTGGTTGGATTGGGAACAGTGGCCTGTCCCACAGTCCCTAAACCCCCTAATAAGCAGAATGGTCATATTGGCAAGTGTCCCTTAGCACACCCCAATATGGTGCTGATGTGAGTGACTGACGTCTGGGGTACAGGTCTATTAAAAAGTGCCTAAGCTTTTGGCCAAGAAAATATAAGAACATAAATCACATGTTGCTTTACACAGAAATTGCATGTTAAAAATTTATTAACCGCACACCCTCCTTATTTTTCCATTACATTGTGTTGTGAGAACTTACCCGCCTCCCAGTGAGCTGCCTACCCCTAGGGGGACTGGAGATTTGTTGGTCCCATTCCCTCCTTGCCCCCTAAAGTAATAAAAAAAATAGTAAAGACCATCAGTAGTGATTGATTAATTTCAATAACATAAATAATGGTTGTAATTGCAATTGAAAGAGAAATCCTTTCCTCTTTGATTAATCTGACCCTCTGGGCCACCATTAACACAAGCGTTAGAATGCTAATCAGGAAATGAATGCAGAGAAACAGACACACTTGCCAGGAGTCCAGCTCTGCCCAGTCTTCCCCAACACAGCCGGCCGCTCTCCTTCCAACCCAACCCGTTTATCTTTTGCACTGTGACCCAGCACACCTCTCTGCCAAACAGGAAACACCGCACTCCACTTTCAAAGCCGGCTCCTCTCTTGGAGCTGTTACCACTAGAGAAGCATCCGGGTTGGTACCATGAACGTCGCCCTTGGTGATTTTAAAGCTCTGTGTGACCATCAGTGGCTGGGAGAGTTGGCTAAGTGGCTGGATCATTATCCCCATTTACAGATTACTGGGTAGAGACACTGAGAGATTAAGTGACACCCCCAACCAGCCAGCAGGTGGGAGGCAATAACGGAAGCAAATGTGTTCCACCAGATCCTACATTCCAGCTGAGTCTCTCGCATAAACTACTGAAAGTGCTCCAGGGCCGCCTCCCCTGCTGACTCACCCTGCTATCCCTTCTTCTGGGGTCATCCTCAGGCCTCCTGGGCCACTCCCTGCCTCCTCTCACCCTCTCCACCTGTCACACCCAAGCCTACAGAGCCCTTGCTTTTGATCAGCCAACTGGACTACCTTTAAGCTCCTTTTTCTATTACAGCTCTTAGGGTCTGGGACAGCATCCAGGGGACTGACCTCAGGAAGCCAGCTAGTTTTCATTGCTTTTAGTCCCGCTTGGAAACACTGTCACTTTGTCCCTGCACCCTGTGAAAGCGGGGCCAAAGTGCAGAGTGGCAATAGAGAGAGGAACCTGGCAAAATATGTCTGTGGGGACCTGCTACCTAGGAGCCCTCATGCCTCATCTCTCCAAGCTCCCTCACAAAGCCTGTTCTCAGTGATCTTCCCTCACGTGTTGCTGACAGAGGTACTCTACTCCCAGCCCCTGCAATTTAAAAGGAGTCCAAGTCTTAAGTTAAAGGAATACATCCTTCAATGAGAACATTCTGGACCTCATAGGGGAAAGAGGGTCATGGAAAAAAAAAAAAAGCCACGGGTTCTACTTTGAACTTGGAAGAGCAGACTGGTTATTATGGGCTGGCTGGCAGGCAGGACCAGGGGAATGTCAGCCCTGGGGAACATTCCTGGAGACTCCAGCCTTCCAGACACCCCTGAAATCCCATACCCAAACTGATCCTAAACCTAGAAATTCTTTCCCAGGATTGAAAAGCACTCTTTGCATCAATGAACGATCAAAACAAGGCATTTGGTCCTCCTTTTCCAGGGAAGCCATGCCTGACGTGCCTTCCCTTGAGTTCCAGGAGAGTTGAGAAACGTGTGGCTTCTTAATCTTTTTACAGAAACCAGAGCCTCCAGATCCATTTTGTAAAAGAACGTGAAGCCACATGAAAGAAGAAAAGGTCATAATTTTATGTAGACAATTTCCCTTCATTCATTTAGTAGTGCTGCGACAATGTCTAACACTCTTTTTATCGGCAAGTGGTCAACAGAGCCTTCCTTTCGATAATCTGTTTGAAATTTAGCAGCTTATGCATTCTGGCGCCAACCATCTTGCAGCTGGCACAGATCCTCCATGATTCCAGAGGGTCTGCGAGAACTTTCTAGAGCCGCGGCAGGGATCCGGGGTGGCACAAGGCGGCCTTGGAGACTCACTCACCAGGAGACAGGTGGCAGTGGTGTCAGCTTTCCAGATGCCCATCAGAGTCCTTTCTCCTTCGGTGATCAAGAGGAAATCTCACATCTGTGCTGTGAATGTTAGGCCTAAATTAAATCAGTTTTTGTTTGTTTTTTTAAACAGTGAATTCCAACAATCCCACTTTATATATGTCTGCCTTCATCTTTTTCCATCTGTGTCTGAGTGTTTCTCTGCACCACGTTCACTCTTTTTCTTTGTCCTTCTCTCTATTTCTCCCTCACGTCACTATTTTCTTCTCTGTCACGCTTAACTGATCACCATATAGATAGGAAATTTGTTTAAACTTTTTGCTTTATTTATTTGAAATATCATTCTTGTTACAAAAGATGAATGGAATATTTTTATTCCTCTTTCTGTCTCAAAAAACAACACCCAGCAACTCCACAATGTAACATTGTCCATACACGTGGCCTCCGACTGAGTGTCTGTCCACGGGGAGTCAGCAGCTCTCTAAAGGCAGCTTCTCCACTTGCACAAGAACAGCCGCTAAGTGCATCCACTAGGGAGTGGAAAGGCTTAAGATTTTCTTAGACAACATTATGTCCAAAAGGAATGGAGTTGATGATTTAAGAAAGGAAAGATGAGGAGTTTGTGAGATGTCTTCAATCTGATGCTTGAGGACCATTAGGAGGAGTTTAGACCACTATCCAAGCAGCCAGGGCAGGACTGAGTGTTCTGTTCTTCAGGCCTGCATCACTGGAAAATACCCATTTTTGCTTCCTTTCCCACTAAGCCAGACATGAGCCAGCACTGTAGGGAGCTGCTTTCCTGAGAACTGACCATCCGGCAACACTACCCAAAAATTACCCTCTCCCACACACTCACACTCATACTCACACACTCTGTAAAAGTTCTCAAAATCTAAAAGGGGGCACTTCATATCCCAGAGGTATTGATTCCGTCCTCAGAGCCTGCTCACCGTCATTCACTTCTGCTCTGAGGTCTGAGGGTCCCAGATCAGGAACTGTCATTGTCACCTTTGGAGACTGACAGCTTATGCAGTGACCCTGAGAGAGAGTAATTTGCGTGGAAGAGTGTGTAAAGGCTGAAGTTATATTCAGAGATTTGTATCTAGCATTTCTGTTTGTAAATAAAAACTCAAAAAAGATATGTGATTATTTAACTATGTTAAATATAACATAGAGGTCAAATGGATTTTTCTCAAAAACAAGTACAGAAAAAGAAGACTAATTGGGTAATTCTATACTTTATAAAGATGCAGGATTCTAAGTATGTCAGAGTGTGTAATTCTTCTCAAATTTAAAAGCAGTTGAAATGATTTTCTTTCAAGAAGTGACAACCATGATTTGCCTTGCCCACGCCCCGAAGGGCCAGCCCCTCCTCCCGAGCAGTTCACGCCTTTTTCCTGTTACGGCAACGGCAACGCAGGGATGGTGCTGCGAGGCTGGCTGCTGCAGCGTGAATTCCCGCTAAACTGTGGGGAAATCCTATGGCACTGACATGACTTTCTTTTTGTTACCATCAAGCCTACAAAAGACAATTTTTCAAGATCACACTTATCTATGCTGTAGATTTCATGTGTCAAACTGCAGTAATTTCTTAGCAGAGTGAAAAATATTCACTGCTCAAAAATAACATTGGGAGTAGTGGAGGTTTTTTTCCCTTTCTGGGCAATCACTAAACTTCAAACAGCTGCTGGTGAATAGCTTCCTTCCCCATCCTCCTGTCAGGTTAAAAAACAAAAACCAAACCAATACAAAAAAACACCACAACAGCAGGAAATGCGACAACATACACTGCGCTTAAATTCAAGCAAAGAGAAAATCTAGGTTGTATACATTATTCTGCCCTGAGCTAAGGAAAGTATCTTAGCAAATAAACGTCTTCTACAAACAGAGCATTTTTTTCTCTCTTTTCCAATAGTCTACATTCTTGGGAAAGGGGATTTCCGCCCCTAAGGTTATGGTATATTAGAAGAAACAAGGACAGGATATTTTTCAGGGAGATCATTCCAGGGAAATGACAAATTCTTTAGAGCACAGCTTGGCTTGGAAGTTATCTAGAGCCCAAGAACCTCCTGGCCAGCTCCCAGTCCTGAAGTCCTACAGCCAAGAATCTTAAGCAATCCACATTTCTTCCAAAAATTGAGGGGTTACGTTTCTAGCTGCCCTCGGGTTTCCTTGTTGCAATCGTGTACCGTCTTCCCTACCTGAAAAATGCTTTCCACTGGTTACCTCCACTTGTCCAGGGAAGGTGTTCTGATTTGAGGAATCGATGTAAGAATTCCACGTTTGCTCCATGGTGACTGAGATGTTTTTCTCCCAAGGGACGTGGTCAGCATCACTCAAGGAGAAGCTGTCCTTCATGGGCAGGTAATCAGCACATGACCAGGAAAGGGAGAACAGAAAATGGCTCAGCTTGTCCAGAAGGAGGGCTGCGATGGAAAATACTGATCATCTGGAAAATACTCTCTCTCAGCTCTGTAGGACTCACCTCCAGATCACAGTGTCTCAAACTCCAACGTGCATAAATCACCCAGGATCTTGTGAAAATGCAGACTCCGATTCCGCAGGTCTGCAGTGGGTGGGGTCTGGTCATTTGCATTTCTGGCAGGCTTCTAGGCGATGCTGCTGCGGCTGCTTCTTAGATACTCTTTGAGGAGCAAGGTGCTAGAGAAGTGAGAGCTGCAGGGCGCTATCCAAAGTGTGGTCTGTAGATCATAGCATCACCTGGGAGCTTGTTAGCAATGCAGGTTGCCTGGTCCTGCCCAGACCTCGGCAGTTGAAATCTCTGGGTGTGGGCCCAGCTATCTGTGTCTAACAAACTGTCCAGGACAGTCTCGTGTATGCTGAATTTGAGAAACTGCCCTGGAGCCACGCCACTCAAGGTGGTTCTCAGACGGGCAACAGCCCTGTCACCCAGAAGCTTACTAGAAATGCGGAATCTCAGGCCCTGCCCCTGACATTCTGAATCAGAGTCTGCATTTGAACAAGACGCCCTAGTGATTGGTTTGTCCTAGAGGACTTTCAGAAAAGCAGCAATGACCCTGAGCACTCAAGGTGAGGACACACGTTAAACCTGAGGGGCGGCCGCCGTCCAGTGTGGATTGGCCCGCCTGCAGCCTTGGCCGAGGAGTCAGTGGAGGGCCTTCTGCCAGGGCCCACTCCGCTCAGGACTGAGCCTCCCTGCAGGACATAACCGGACCCAAGAGGGTCACCTGCAGGCTCAGCCACATGCCTCACCCACCACAGCCCACCAGGGCCGGCATCCACTACCCCAGCCAGTGCTGGCATCCAAGCCACTGGGCCACTGGGCCACTGGGCCTTCACTCTGGTATGTATTCTTCTTTATTTAATTGGAAAAGTAATATACGTCTACTGTGGGAAATATAAAGTGTGAAGAAGAAAAGAAAGTCCCCCATAATCTCATCACCCAGGGAGAACTATTGTTTACATTTTGGTGTATTTTCTTCTGGTCTTTTTTTCTATGCATTGTTAGAATTCCACATGTTTTCACTTATTATTGTTTTAGGCCTTAAAAGTGCTTGATAAGCACAATTTTAATATCTATAAACACTCAATTGAAATAGCAGGAATTAAAAATTTTTGTGCTAATGTTGACATTTGGATCATTTAACAATCTTCTTTCTATACATGCAAGGAAGATCTTTATATATATTTTTAATTTCCTTCCAAAAGAGTCCTAAAGGTGTCATTACAGTCATTACTGAGCTGCCATGTTCTAATAATTTGTAGGCTTTCGTTATCTATGGCCACTTTGCTTTTTGGAAGGTTTTGAACAATTGAAACTCTCACTGGTACGTCAGGGCGGCCTCACCTTGCCCTCACCAGTTTTGTGGACTCTTGTGGGAACATTTGCTAATGTGATGAAAAATAGCATATTGTTGCTGCCTGCCTGTTTCTCCACGTGGTGATGAGCACCTGTTCATTTGTGCGGCCCATACTGTGGATGGAACCTGCAGGAGCCATACAGCCCAAGGCAACTCTGCTTCTTCCCTTGTCTGGCCTAGCAACCTCCCTCCACTTCTGGGCATCCAGTGGCCACACCCAGCCTTTTCTTTGGGGGTCTCCTCAAGCCTCCAGAGCATGACCTTGTGCAGTCTAAGCTGACCCCAAGCCCCACCAGGCCCACACCTAGACCTGGCCGTGGTCCAGGCAACTGCTTCCCAGTCCAGCTCTTACTCCAGGACTTTGGTTCCAGGTCAGTGTAAGTTGCATGTGCATGTGGCAAATTAGGTGTCTTTCCTCCTGGTGGATGCGGCCTGTAGGGGAGGAAGAATTTTCCTCTACCTAATGTGGGTTCATCTGGCCGGAGAACGAATTAAATTCACATGAGACAGAATAGCAAGAGATAATTAAACAAAGCTTTATGAGGACCACGGCCCAGGGCCTTTCTTCCCAAAGGAAAAAAGGGCACCAAAGAAGTGGGGTGCACAGAGTGGTTATATACCCCCAAACAGGATGTTTCACATATGATTGAAATGTCCCTCCCACAATAGTCACAAGATTGCCCTGTCGGCACAGCGCTTTAGGGACACAGCAGGTAGTGGTCTGCTATCTCGGAGGACGTAGCAGGAGGCAAGTCTATTGTCTCGAGCTGGGTGGTCACAGGTGAGCACAGCAATCAGTTCCTAGCCTAAGGAAAGATGCTTAATCCTTAAGGAGATGCCAGCGTTGGGAGCGGGAGGGAAGTCAGTTACAGGAGGTTACCAGAGAAGCACAGTGAACAAAATGCAGATTTAAGTCCTTGCCTTTGGCATCAATTAAGAGTTTCTAGAGACCTTCTTCCTGGTACAGAGGGAGATATCTTTACAGATGGAGAGTTCCTTTACAATGTAAGTGTCTCTTACAAAGGATAAGTAAATTCTACTTTTCAGTTGCTTTCCTGTCTGCAAAGTAACTAGCCTCAAATAATCATCATGCCAAAGAGACATGTCTTGGGGTGGCCAAATCCAGGTCCCCACAGGCCCCATAGAGGCGTATGCAGGCCTTGGTGAGGGGAAAGGGTTTAGTTTCAGCCCCACTTACCTGTTGACCAGGTATCCTTCTGCAAGGCAAACCTGCACAGCTCTACAAGGTGGCCCCGAGGATGGAGCTCTCTGAGGAGTCTTCATGAAACCTCCACGCTAGATTTGAGAAAGGAAAATACCTGCTCCCCCTCACTGTGAGCAATGGCTCTCTCCAGGAATCCTTTCCTCTCGTCTGGACATTTCAGCAACTCTTCCCCTTGAAGTGGGTGTTGAACTAAGGGCTGCACACTCTAGGTTTTCCTGTATCCGCTTTTGGAATGAGGAAGTTGCTGAGACAGACACTTGTTTTAACTTCCTGCTACACAGGTTTATTATCTATTTGCTTTTTTCATTCTAAAGCTAGATCTTCCATCTGACAGTCTCTGAATGCCTTCCTCCCAAATCCTTCCTCTTCTCAGCTGGGGCTTGTGGCCTTGGAGCTGGACCAGCCTACATCTCTCTTGGGGAAGAAGCAGCTGTCATACCATGACATGTGCAGGTCTTTACTTTTTTTTTTTTTTGGTGAGGAAGATTGGCCCTGAGCTAACATCCACTACCAATCTTCCTCTTTTTGCAGAGGAAGATTAGCCTTGAGCTAACATTGGTGCCCATCTTCCTCTGTTTTTTATATGGGATGGCACCACAGCATGGCTTGATGAGTGGTGCCAGGTCTGCGCCAGGGATCTGAAACTATGAACCCCGGGCCACCAAAGTGGAGCATGCGAACTTAGCCACTACACCCCTGGGCCAGCCCCTACATGTCTCTACCTAGGGCCCAAGAAGGAGGATGTGGTTGGGGTGCTGGCTTAGGGAGAAGAGCAAGTGGAGAAGAGAGTCTACCTGTCTTGGTGTAACAACTGGAAAGATGGAGAAGTCACAGGCCATCAGGTCTAAATGACAGTCCCCCAGGAAAGGAACTCAGTAGTAGTTTCCTCCTGGTATAAAAGATCATCAGAGATAAACAGAAATGACAGTCAGTGTTGCAAACCCTGCTGCTGTCATACCTAAATGTGAGAGGCATGCTTCTGAAATCCCAACAAAGATCTCATCCTGGGGTGTCTATTTTCTGCTACTGGTAGCTGGAAACGGTATAGAAAATTGTCAGGGTTATGTTTTTGTCTATAAGTTTAGTTTCTAAATGAATCTCCATGCTGTTAATAATCATCACCAAAAGTAATACCCTTTCAGTAGCAACCTCATTCACTTTCTGCATACATCCCCCAGGGGTCGGGGTGGGGTCTGCAGGACTCTAGTGTGAGAGAAGTGGGGAGGAAAGGCTTCCTGGGGGAGCAGAGCACCCTCTTTCCCGAGCCACTTTGAGTGTGTGCAGTGTTCTCCTAAAATGACATCAGGCTTATATGTTGAAGATCATAACAGAATGCTATGGAGGGAAAAAAATCTCTCCACAAACTTACGTAACACTAAATGTAACAGCTCACTCATGCATCCATGAGCATGAAATACAAGGTCAGCTCCACCACAGATGATGCCCAGAACCATCCCCATTCATGGACAGAGTCTGAAAGCACAACACAAAACAAAGACACTCTGAATGGGAAGCAGGTCAGGCGACTGGGTTTGCTGTTTTGGCCACTGTATGGAAATTTCTTTCTTATAGGAAGTGTGGATGAAAATAACCAATCTATAAATGAAAATTGGGGTGAGTTTATTATGAGCCAAATCTGAGGACTAGTTTAGTGGGAGCCTTCTTTCTTCAAGGAAGGAAGGGCACCAAAGAAGTAGGTTGTACAGAGTGGTTATATACCCTCAAAGAGCATGTTTCACATATGACTGAAATGTCCCTTTCACAATAGTCACGAGACCGCTCTGTTGGCACAGCAATTGAGGACATAGCAGGTATCAGGTCTGCTGTCTCAGGGGACACAGCAGGTAGCAGGTCTGCTGTCTTGAGCTGGGTGGTCACAGGGTGAGCACAGCAATCAAATCCTAGCCTAGGGAGAGATGCTTATCCTCAAGGAAATGCCAATGTCGGGGAAGTTGCACCTTTATCTTAAGGGCATTTGTTTTTGTCTTTGGGACACAGAAAATGCTTAAAGCAGATACACAACGCATGCTCAACGGCCACGTCAGGCCCTTTTGGAAAAACAAGGTCAGGCCAAATTAGGTTTACACTAAATGGTTTCCTCATATACTCCAATATATCCTAGTGCTTGCCATTTGTCTGTCAGAAGCAACCCTCAACCAAATAAAAGATTTGACCTAACTAATTAAAAGTGAACTTCAAGCTGTCTGGGCAGCTGAATCCTACAGAATTTGTGTATATGTGGATTTCCTCCATAAACAAGCATCCCATGCAGAGAAAACAATATTCTGAGATCATTATTTTTTACCAAAAAGGAGTTTTCCTTGTAGTTATGTTGCTCTTTTGTTCAAAATTCTCAACACCGTCCAGGGAGGTGCTTTATTGGTGTTTCATATATTATCAGGTTTATGTTTGACAATTTTAATTCTTCTGAACCATTGTATACTTCTGCCTCACCAAAGAGTGACACTGAGTATAACAGTTATATTAGAACATAGTAACACAAGCGAACAAAAGATTTATAGGTTACAAGTCCTTGAAACCGCTATCAATGAAGAGTGTTGATTGAATTCTGCATAGATGTTTTGGGGTGGCCTCCTATGGAAAGCAGAGAACCATGTTTAGGAGGTCAGGCTGACTACCAAGCTCATCCTGTGAGACAGAGCCCAAATCCACCATGCCAGGTGAGTCCCGAGACTTCTGATCTGCAGACATCCAGGGCAAATGGGGATTGAGAAAGGAGAGTGGGGAATGAGCCCTAACAGTGCGGCACAACTGCATCTCTGCCTGCAATGAGTGAGCGTGGGGGCAGGTGTTACCAGATTCTCCAGTGATTGAAGGCCCAGAACTTCAGCCCATCTTTTCATTCGACATGTGGGCAAATTTCGCCTGTGCAATACAGAAGTCTCAATGCAGACAGACCAAAAAAACTGAGTGGCAACATGTCCCAGAGGCAAATGACCACATCGGATGTTATGTGCATTTCCATTTTGGCCAAATTGCATTCTAAGCCCCAGAGGCCTTACACACAATGACTCTTAACTGCTCAAGAAGGTGGGCAGCAGCCAGTCAATCACACAGTCTCTCTGGAAACCTGGAGCTGGGAAGGATGCCTTCTGGCCCCTAGGCCAACATCATCCCCAGAGAGGGAATCCCTGGCCTGGGGGTCTCATTTAGCCTCTAATGTTAGAGGATTCCTTTCCTTCTGCGGCTGACTATTCTATTGTAAATCACTCTGAATGTTGTCACATTCTTTCTCTTTTTGACTTAAATTTCGCTTTCTCGAAACTTCTATTCCTTGGCCCTATTGAATCAACCCAATATGTAGGTCTACTTTGTCTTCTTTTCAACTGTTTTCAAAATATTTGAGGACACTCCCATGTTTAAGTGTTTTCATTTTCAATGTTAGCACACTGAGTTTTCCCACTTTTCTTCCCGCGGCATGGATTCTATTTGCGCTTTGCAGTCAGACAGTCCTGAGTGTGAGGACCTTGGGCAAATTACCAAGTCTCTCTGAGCCCAAGTTTTCTGCTTTGTAAAATGAGGACAGTAATGCTGTCTTAATTACTTATTGTTGCATAATGTCATAGGTTAAAAAGTGTTTATTTAGGCTTATGGTTCTGCTGGGTGGTTCTTCTGTTAAGGCTGAGTGGGCTAATCTCAGCTGGCCTTGTACGTGTGTGAGGTCAGTTGACAGGGTGGCTGCATGTTGGTGGTCCAAGGTGGCCTCATTCATGTCTGATGGTCAGAGGTGACAGGAATGACTGGGTCATATGTCTCTCAGGCTGGCCTGGGCTTATTCACATGGTGATAATGTTCTAAGAAGCCTCAATGCACACACCCTTTGAAGCCTCTGCTTACATCTCATTTACCAAGGTAAGTAACGTGGTCAGCCAGATTCAAGCGGTAGGGGACGGGACTCTGCTTCTTTACAGGGAGAGTGGAGGATTTTGGGTGTCTTTAGAATCTATCCTAAGTGTCAACCACATAGTGACGGCATGAGGATTAAATGATAAAAAAAATGCAAAGGCCCAAGCACAGAGCTTGGCACATAGTAGGCATGCAATAAACCTTGATCTTCCTCATCCATGACACTTCCTCACCAGGTTTAGCAAGTGGGTAGGGCCCTCCAGACCCCATCGCCACAAAACCTGCCCGTCAGGGATTAATTAGGTTTAAAAATTGCCTGGTAAAACTCTATTTGCTCTTTCAAGATATGCAGGATGTAAATTTAAGGTGTTATTACATTATTATGGCTTTCCCATCCTGGCTTGGGCTGCAAAATCAAGACTATCAAATATTATAGGCCTTTATTCTATTTTTACTGTTGGAGTACTGAAATATAAATTATAATGGTAGAGACTGAAAAGTAAGATGACCTCTTTCCTACCAATTGTATCAGTTGAGAATTGAGGTCTAAACTTTGAGAACTGCGAATCTTCTTCCAATGGGGAAAAATGACTTAGTGGTTTAAATTCACGTATGAGGGTTTTTGCAAAGGTGGTAAAAATAGCCTGTCTATGAAGCTGTTCCCTCCTTGGGCAATTTTATTGAATAAAGCTTAATAGTGACTAGTCTTAGCTGAACTAGAGTTTTTTCCATGTCTTTTCATCAAGTCAAAGTATATATTTTTCTTTTTCTCATTTATTTTAAAACACGATTTAAAAATATTGAAGTACTATTTCTTTAAAGATGCTTGTTCCAAGCTGAGCGCCTAAGGGTTTTTCCCCCAGCGTTTAAACTGTAATTTTGTAGGTTACACTCATTTGCAGATTTTAGAAAGTACCTTTTATTCTTCTCTAAGTGTTAAAGCAATTTAGATTAATGGGCCTCGGACTCTTTGATACCTGTTTTTAAGGCTTTTCAAAATGTGTAGAAGACGATATCCTTTTATATGTGATAAGTAAAAATCTTGGCAGATGAAAGACTTTTTTCTTTTTGTTTTTGCACAAAAGAAATCTTTGGAGCAGTAGAAAAACTGCAGAGGAGACAGGAAAGATCTTCCATATCACGATTTTCTTCTCTCCCCCACTCCCCCTTTGGGAACTCTGCTCTTTGCAGCTGCTGGCAGGAAATGGGAAAAGATGCAGCAAGATACCAGCTCCATAGAGAGGGGACAAAGGATGGCTAGGCTGACGCTCTTTATGAGCCACTTTATGCTCTGTGCCTAATGGTCACCGCCTGTTCCTGAAACAAGATGCTTCCGCAGCCTAATATTCCACCTCCTGCCCCTTCCATCAGCACACGATGGCTCTATGAGAACCAGTGTTCTCTAATGAAGATTGTAATCCAGGCCCTGGAGGGTGAACTGGCTGATAGAAGCCCTGAGCGGTGCTAAAGACCCTAGGAGGAGGGCCTTTGTACAGGCCACCAGCTGGGAGCAAGGCCTGTGGAGTAGACGCTGTGTCAACAGTTGTCAGTCATTTCCTTTTAAGGATGGTCAGATCCCAGGTCTCCACTGCACTTAAAGGGGGCTTACAGAGGCCTGTCTAGACTGCTGGCACAGCTCGAGCTTGGCGCGCTTCTGTGTCTGTGTGTCTCTGTGCATGTATTTCTGTCCATTTGTCTGTCTGGTAGAAAGGATGGTTAAGGGTGAGGAGAAAAGGAGACAAAGAAGTCGCATAGTACTGTACCGCCCCTGGTCACAGCCTCTCCCTTTTTCTTTTCTTTGATTGAGACAAATGCCAGGATGGAGGTGAATTATAACTTGGTGCCTATGTGAACAGAGACACCCCAGCCAAACACACAGAGAGGGCTGCGATTGGCAGAGACTGCTGGGCTGTGTGCTGGAGAGGGGAGGTCTCCTGAGAGACCGTGTTAACTCCCCTTGGCTTAGCTCCTGTGACCCCTCCCTCAGCTGCGTGGTAGTGTGATCAGAGTCATGGGGTTTCAGAGTCAGGAAAGGTCACTCCAGAGGTTCCTAATATTAACACCACCAGGGGTGCATTTTATTGTTTTTTCCCTCCAAGGAGTCCACATTTTGAAAGATTTTGTTTATCAAATTGCACACAGTTATGTTAGAACTGAAGACATCCCCCAAGAACCTCCAGAAAGTTGAAAATAATTATAATGCATCTGATTTTGCTAGTAGGTTTTGAAATTTAAAAAAAATCAAGTATGTATTTTTTTCCTTTTATGTTAATCAAAAACATATCAAGAATTTGGGGTAGTTGAAGTAATAGCAGCTGGATAAATCGGGATTTCCCAACATATCCTCGAAAAATCAGTAGAGAACAGCAGGAAGAATAAATGGAACCACATGAAACCCAACTCTCGGCAGAACGGAAGACAGGGAATGCCTGAACTGAAAACAGCCCTGGGTAGAAAAATGAACGACAAACCTGAGGAAGCTATTTTTCACCCCATCTCAAGATTGTGGAAAGCAAGGGCATTCTGGGAAAAACTGAATGGAAGACTGAAGAGGGAATGTAGTGGTAGGACTAAGATTGACCTAAAATCATTTAAACGCAAAAACGCCCAGCCCGTGAGCTTAGCTGGAAGGAGCAGTCTTCAAAAGTCATTGCTTTGGGGGAGAAACTATAAGGAAGGAGACGCACTCTCTGGAGAACGGGTAGTATGGAGGAGAGAGCAAAAGGCAAAAGTTTTAGGGCTCTTCAGGGCAAGAGAGAAGCAAAACCTGTTCACGCAATCCCTTACCCACACACCTCCAGAGAAAGCCATCCAGGAAAGAAAGCACAGTTTTCTACGTTGACAGAAGAGCTGCCCTTGAATGAGGAAACTTGTCAGCCACTCAGTAGAGTGAATAGAGAAACAGACCGAATATGTACAAAACCACTAGAACAGAGAGAACCCCTCGGCTGATTGAAAACTACTTCCCCCAAATGATCAAAGAGCGGAAGAGAAATGTAACGTAAGACTCAAAACTGAATTAAACATCATCAACAAGCATTTTAGCATATAAAATCCCACCTGGATCAGAAATTCAAAAGCTAAAATCAGAAATAGGCAGAAATAGGAAGAAATGAAAAGAGAGCTGATTGATCTCAGAAAAGAAAAGGAAGAAAAAGACAAAATGATCTCAGAAATGAAAAATAAGTTACAAGTTGCTCAAGGGGGAATAGACTCAAATAAAAATTTAATAAGGAGTATTGAAGAAAGGTAGGAAAGTAGCCTAAACAATGAAAATGATATAAAGAAAGAACTAAAAATGCCCAGAGAGAAGGGAATTGACGAAACAGAGGCAGACAAAAAACAGCATAGGTAATTGGGAACACGAAGAAGGAAAACACAGCAAGGAGCAAAACTAACATTTAAAACTATAACACAAGAAAAAATTTCCAGAAATAAGAGGAAACTTGAATCTACATATTGAAAGACCCACTTAGTACCTGGGAAAATTGACCAAAAACAATCAATTCTGAGACATATTCTAGTGAAGCTATTAAAATTTTATTAAAATTTAAAGATAAAGAAAAAATCCCCGAAGCTCAAAAATCCCCAAGCAAAAAGATCAAATCATTTACAAGGGCAAGAGAATAAGGGAGCAGAAAAGAATAATATCTCATCGATGGCTATATAGGTTGTTAGGGGGAGACACGGTAAAAGATAAAAACAAAGTAACTAGAGATTAGTGGAATTTAAAAAGCTGTGAGTAAAAGATAAACATTAGAACAAAACTTTGTTTTCCTAAATACCAAAAGAAAATTAAAAAAGCAATGAAAACACTTGACACAGGAAAAAGAACCCACACAGCATCTTCAACATAATGTGGTAATTTTAACATAAAGTAATGTGACATTGTTGAGACCAAACACAGCCTTCTGCTCTCCAGAACCAAGAGCAAATAAATTCCCATTGGTTTAAGTCACCTCGCTTGTGGTGCCTGTTACAGGAGCCCGAGGAAACAAATACAGCAATTAATAATCAATAAATCAATATCCTGTTTAAAAAGTACCAAAATAGACAAGCCACTAGCTAATTTAAAAAAGAAGAAAAAAAAGCGGAGGGAAAGAAAGCACAAACCCATAAACTAAGAAATGGAAAAGGGGAAGTAACTCGACACAGAAAAAATTTAAATAATCATGAGTCCACTTTATAGGCTTCTCTGCAAATATATTTGAAAATGTAGTTGAAAGGAATAATTTCCTAAAGAAATACAGTTTATCAAAATTGAGCCCATTACAGACAGAAAACACATAAACAGACAAATTTCTGCAGCAAAAAGAGAATTATTAAGGAATTACTACATTAAAAAAAGAACCAGACTCATACGGTTTTACAGGATAATTCTACCAAACCTTCAAAGATTGGATATTCCTAATGATCCATAAATTGTTCCAAAGCATTAAAAAAGAAGGAAATTTCCTAATTCATTTTATGAAGCAACTATAACATTGACACTTTAGATTGACCTAAATCTGATTTTAAACGTATGAAAAAGAGAAAATAACAATGTCACATAAATATTGATGCAAATTTTCTAGATAAAATATTATTGTAAACTTATCTTGTATTAAGAAAATTATGACCAAGTGGGATTTATTCCAGGAGTGGAAGCATGGTTCAATGTTAGGAAATCCATGAATATAATTTACATATTAATAGACCTAAGGAGAAAATCCATACGGTTATTATCATAGTTGCTGAAAAGTCTTTCAGTAAAACTCAATATCCATTCTTGATAAAAACACCAAAGAACGTTGGATTTGATGGCTACTTTTTTAATTACAAGAATTATGTCCTTAGTCCTAAAGCTAGTACCTTAACGGGGAAATGCTAGAGAAATTTCCACTAACTCTAGAATATGGCAAGGAAGCTCACAGCATCTACTACTCCAGCATTACATTGGACATATTAGCACTGTACTGGACATAGTTAGTAACTATAAAATTATACAAGGGAAATAAATTAAAGGTATACAAATTGAAAAAGAAGTAAAACTAGATGTATCTTTGCATGTATGATAAAATACTTTGAAAATTCTAGAGAACCAATGATAAAACTAACTCAAACGATAAACAAAAATTTAGTGAAGTAGCAGGGTATAAAACTAATATACAGAAATCAACAGTCTTCATTAACTAGTCAGAAGGTACGATGGTAGAGAAAACCCTATTTTCAATAGAAACAAAGAAGATAAAATACTCTAGAATAAACTTAACTAGAAATATTCAAAATCTAAATGAGAAAAACTTATAAAATCTCTGAAAAGTGCAAGATTAGGCTTGAACAAGCCTCAAGGCATCCTTTGCTCTTGGATAAGACAATTCAGCAATATAAAGATGTCAGTTCTCTCTATTTTAATTTATAAACTTAACACAATCCCAATAAAAATACCAACAAACTTTTAAAACGCAGACAAGTTGATACTAAAGCTTAGATGGAAAAATAAACGTGGTACAACCAGAATGCCCTTTAAAAAAAAGTATGAGAGCACCTGGCTCTATCAGACATTAAAACATAGTAAAGCCTTTACGATTAAAATTGCTATACTGGCCCATGAAGGGACAAAAAGGGCTATGGAATAATCAGAAAGACAAGAAATAGACCCAACTACATTTGAAAACCTAATATATGATAAAGGTGGCATCTTAAATCCCTGGGGCAAAGATGGACTTTTTAATAAATGATTCTGGGACAACTGGTTAACCATTTGGAAAAAGATGAAAAATAGGTCCATACCTCACACCGCACAAAGGAAGAGACTGGGTCAGAGGTCCAAATGTAAAACTGAAGCCACACAATAACCAAAGGAAAACGTGAATGAATTCTACTATAACCTATAAACTGGGCATAGGGAAAAGCTATCTATGGCCCAAAACCTAAATGAAATAAAGATTGATAAGTTCAACTACCTAAAAATACAAAGAATTTCTGCATATCAAAAGAAAAATGAAGATCTGGGAGAAAATATTTGCAACAAATCTAAGAGATAAAGAACTAATATTCTATTATATATGTATATATAATAGAAAAAATGGGTAAAGATATCAATAATCACAAGAATATATAAAACATATGAACATATGAAACATATGAAAAAGAGTTCATCACTCTTAATAAGAGGAGGACAAATTAAAAGTAATTAAAATAGGGACCAGCCTGGTGGCATAGTGGTTAAGCGCACGTACTCTGCTTTGGCCGCCCAGGGTTCACGGATTCAGAGCCCAGGTGCGACCTATACACTGCTCATCAAGGCATGCTGTGGTAGCATCCCCCATACAAAGTGGAGGAAGATTGGAACAGACGTTAGCTCAGCGACAGTCTTCCTCACCAAATAAATAAATAAATAAATAAAATATACTGTTTCTTATCTATCAGATTGTCAAAGTTAAAAAGTATAGCTACCGTCTGAACGTGTCCCTCCAAAATTCCTGTGTTGAAACTTAATCCTGAATGTGATGGCCTTAGGAGGCAGTCACTTTGGGAGATGATAGGGTCATAGGGCTGAGCCCTCATGAATCAGAACAGTCCCTCGTAACAAGGCCAGAGACAGCTCCCTTCCTCTCTGTCCTGTGAGGTTACAAGGAGCTCTCACCCGACCATGCGGGCGCCCTCCAGAACCGGGAAGAATAAATTCCCGCTGTTTATAAGCCCCTCGTAGGGCTGGTCTCCACAGAGCAGGTTGCTTGCCCCTGTGTGAAGAACGAGAGAGAGAGAAAGAGAGAGAATGGTAGAGATTCAGCCATAAGATGATAAGGTAAATGTGGTAAAATGTTAACATTTTGGGAGTCTTGGTTAAGGATATATGGGAATTTTTGTTCTACTCCTGCAATTTTCCTGGAAGTCCAAAATTAAGTCAAAAAAAATTTTTTTTTCTTTTTTAGGAAATGACTCCAGAACTATACAAAATCTACTGAAGTACAGGTCAAAGACTCTGATCCCCATTTGCTAAGCAGAGCTGCCACATAGGCTCGGTGTACACTGAGCATTGTTCTCGCTTACTTCTCCTAAATGCTTGATTTTCCTACATAATGTTAAAATACTAAACATTGAATGACGAGAACCAGGGATCCCAGACAGTGAGCCACGATTAGTCTCCTTTCTGTGCAGATGGAGACACCGAGGAGGTTCTGCTCTTGTCCTGGAGTGAGCCCCTGGATGTTGACCTTCTAGCTGACACCTAAGGGGCTGAGCGGAGAGGATGGTGTAGGACAGGTGGGCACAGCTTTTGTCACCTCCCCAGGAAGAAGTTCCCACCTGCCACCTCTTTCCCCAGCCAGATCTGCCCACTCGGTTTCATCGCCATTGCAGCTTGAGAGCTTAAAATGAAGGTTTATCTATTGCTCTTCTGTGGTCAGTTCCACCCTTAGTTGACCCAATTCCAAGATGTAGTCTGAGGTCAGGGTTAACAAATGTGGGCTGTTTCAGATAGATGAAAAAGCTAATCTATTGCAGTTGTCCTGTGGAGCCACTTGACAACACTGATAGATTATTCGGGAGCAAGCACAAATTTCTAATATCAGTAGCGATGGTCAGTGCCCATGCATTCCACTTGTCACTTCCTCTAAAGTTTCTCTCCTTCTGTCTCATGAGATATCACTCATCATCTTTACATTCTTCTCATTCTCTCTAAACTTCCTGCACAAGAGAGGTTGAAAAAAGGGGAGTTGTTCACATCTGTTTACCAAGAAATGGTGCAAAGCTCAGTGCACTTGTTTGGATTAATCTCTTATAAAAGTAACAGATACTTCTAAGTTCAGAATCTGGGCTTTTCCCAACTCCCCCCTTGCCCTTCCACTGCTCCCCACCAGCCCACCCTGGAGGGAACTCAGGAGGCCCTGAAAAGGAGAGGCTTCTCCCGGTGGCCTCACACCCCTGAGTGCAGCCTGAGGAGCCTGGGTGGGAATGCTCTTTTGCTAAGGCCATCACTTTGAAAAACAAACTTGGGAAACCCAAAGCACTGCCTTCCCCATTTTTAGAGAGCTGGTTTAAGTAGCGATATTTTCCCACTTGCCCGGTTGGCTGGGCATTTGAGGAATGTTCCAGTACAACATCTAGAAGGCATGTTGGCTCTGGACCCTATTGCCAGGGCTCGAATCTCAGTTTGCTGGGGAACTTGAGAAACTGAGACAACTTTAGTTTGTTTGTCTGCAAATGGGGCTAATACTTGCATCTGACTCCGAGTGGTGATGAGGATTAAAGAAGCTAATAGATTGAAGCGACAGTTCCAGCAAACACCAAAAGGCAAATAAAGGCAGCCCCTCCTCTCCCCACGGAAAGCACGTTTCTCCACGCTTGGCCAAAACGTCACGTGACCAGGTACAGTGGACACCAGTGGCCTGAGCGCCAGGTGCCTTCCTGTTGCACTCTCTTTTTATAGGGGCTCTTGGGGGCTGAGAACCCCAGACCAAGCTGGAGGAGAGAGGACTTTATGGCAGTGAGGGTGCCCTTGCTGGAAGAGAGGTCAGCTGCCTAAGGAGACTGCTGCTACTGCTGACGTCTCCCAGAGACCTTGTGCTTGTGGCAAGTTGAGACCTCAGACAGCTCTCCTCTCCTCTGAGGGGAGAGGGAGCCCTTATTCCCAGGTGAGGTCGGCAGAGTTCTGAAGATTCCCATCCACGATGATCCATCCAAACACTAGTTAGGCACCACGCCAAGAGGGCTTTGCAGATGCAATTACATGGCTCAACAGCTGACTTTAAAATAGGAAGGTTATCCTGGACTTTTCAGATGGGTCCAATCTGATCACTTGGGCCCTTAAAAGCAGAAAAATTTCTCTGGTTGGAGTCAGGTGGACTCAAAGAGATTCAGTGAAAGAGGACAGCAGGGAAGATGAGGCGGGTGGGGGATCAAAGAGATTCAAAGCTTGAGAGAGACTCATTTGCTGTTGCTGGTTTTGAAGAGGGCAGGAATGGGGATGGGGTGGCCTCTGGAATCTGGAAACAACCCCTGGCCATGCCAGCAAGGAAACAGTCCTACCGCCACATGGAACTGAGTTCCACCAATATACAAGATGACCCTGGAAACATATTCTCCCCTATGCCTCCAGAAAGGGACGTGGCCTTGCTGGCTGACGCCTTGAATTTGGCCTCGTGAGACTCTAAGCAGAAAGCCAGCTGAGCCGCGCTGTGCCTGCGCTTCTGACCCACAGAAACTGGATAATAAATGGGTGCTCTTATAAGCCACGATGTTTGTGGTAATTTATCACAGCAGCAATAGGAAAACACTAACACACAGGTCATCGGGAGAGTGTGGGCTGGGGGTGGGGTGACCCAGCCATCAACCCTGTTGGTCTCTCTCAGATCTGTCAAGAAGTCAGGAGAGTGCTTGATTCGGGGTAAAAGCTTGTGAAAAGTTAACGGTGGTGATGACAGTTATGACAACCATGAGGACACGGGGACCTATGGGAGACCACAAAGCTGGGACCTTCAGCCTACAGACTCACACTGAGTCCACCTTTACCAGCCCCTCCTCCCAAGACAACGAATTTGATGATACTTTGCCAGTCAGTCAGAAAAATGTCCCGAGTGTCTGTGTGTGCAGGGCCTTGATGGGGAATGTTCAGGGAGGGGAACGGGGACGGCTCACGCGGGTGCAGTTACTCAAACCCCAAGGCCTCTCTGAGTCCTGGGGGCTCCATATCTGTTGTGGAGGGCCCAGCAGAACTGCAATCATTTTATTTGAAATTTTTTTACAATTATTTTTCATTTTTATTGGTTTTATACTTGGGTCAATGGTACTATGCCTTCCAGGATGTGGGGTGGGGCTGTACCTAAGTTTGATGATTGTTCAAGGTCATAGGTGTCAAGGATGATCCCTTGGTCTCTTCAGCCACTCTGAGTGACACCTGGCCCCACCTGGTGTGCTCCATGGGACCGGGGTTGGACTTCACTCAAGCTGCCTCAGATTCTTAGGCCTCAGTTTCCTCATCTAAAATGAGAGGGAGGGGTGAAATTAAAAAGTCTAAGACTTCTTTGACCTTTAAAAACTTGTGATTTCTGCATCTGGGCAAAGTGTTACAGCCCCTGCCATCTTCATCCTACTTAATTGGTCGCCATGTCTGTCTCTTGGGGTGACCACAGGGTAGGCCCTTTCTCACAGCACCACTCCTCCTTCTTGCCATCCCACTCAGTCATAAGATCTCTTTTGTGAGCAAATAGGTATATATCTTTGGGGCCTAGGGGGAAATTCTGACCACAGTCCTGGAGGGGCTAACTGCTGATCTCTGAGGTCTCTTCCTAGTTGCACACAGCCTGTTTGTAAACGTGTTTTCAACGTATCCGTTTTCCTAATTGGGTGATATAAACACATGTCACATATGTGTGGTGCGTTCAAGCTGTGTGATAGCTGCTGGTGGTTCGTGTGCAGGCTTTAGTCCTGGTAGCCCTGAAGTGCTGCTGCTGTCACAGCAGTCTGGAGAGGCACAGCACCCAGGCGGGGTTTCATCCAAGCCCATGAGCTGGGCTAGTTAAGCCCACCACTCTCCAGAGCCGACAGAGCTGACTTTGGAAGGTCAGGCACAAAGGGCTCTGTGCTTCAGAACTAAGCAACTCCCGTTAAAACAGTCAGTCAGGATCCAGGCAGGAGACAGAAACTATACTGTAATTTGAAAGTTTAATGTAAAGAATCATTAACTATTATAGGGGACATATAATAGTAACAGGAAACTGGCTACTAAGAAACAAAGGGAGCTCTAAACAACACAGGGGTCACAGACACAAGCAGCAGCCACACCTAAGGGCTGAGACAGAACACCCAAGGCAGAGGTGCCCACACCCCAGGGCTGAGATCCAGACCTCACTGGAGGTGGAGGGCACGGTTGTGGCTCATGGGTGGGCAGAGAAGAGACCTGGTGCTGCCCCAACAGAGCTTTATGGTCATCTGCCCTCTGAGAAGATGGGGATCCTGTCCCCAAAGAGGGGCCGCATGTCAGAACTCGCTGCAAAGCTGTCCTCTGGCGTGTTGGGGACAGCTGCTCCTGCTGGCCACTGGCCTGCCAGAAGCCCGTCCTGGGGAAGCTGCAGGCTGTAGGAGCCTGGTGAGAGATGCACGCCAGGACCAGAGAGAGAAAACACCCTCCTTATCCAGTGTCCCTCCAGCGGCCTCCTCCGACAAAGGGTAACACTGTGCCAGCCAGCAGGGGAGAAATACTTGCAGGGCCCAGCTCCATTTTTTCAGAGCAGCCAAAGAATTTTGCATTTGGAACTGAGAGGCAATCAATTGATAACTGAATTTATTAACTGAGTTAAAGTTGATTAAATTAATTGGTTCACTGAATTGAAGTCAGTTGAATCCCCAGCAGTGAAGAAGACTGAGGTGTGGCAGAGGTAGAAGCACTTCCCTCCTCTCCCCTCCCGGGAGCCAGCGCCCAGGAGGAGGTCAAGACCAGCGATGGGGGCAGGGCTGCTGGCTGGGGCTGCCCAGGCTAAGGACCCAGAACTCCAGGGAGGCCCCTCCAAGACTTCACTGTGAATGGCCCCTTGATGCTGTGCAACTTGGCGTCCTACTTTGGAGAGGTTAGTCACGTGTTGCCAGATGAGGACCAGTTGTCCCTAGGAAAGGACAGAGTCAGTGGCAGAGTAAAGACTGTAGACCTGGGTTCAACACCATCGGCCCTCCCTATGAGGACGCAGGGAACGCCTAACACAGCCTCAATGAGACCGACCAGCTGTGCATTTTTGGGAAAGTTATTCTGCACGCCTCAGTTTCTACAACTATGAACAAAGGGGCTGGGACGAGATAATATTTTATGTCGTATTAGCTCTGAAATTATACATGTGCATACTTCATTTATTCATTCTCCTACTCAGTTATTTATCAGCTCAGTGCAGATTTACTGTGAAACCACTGGAGTTGAAACCTCAGAGTCCCTTGCTTGCACTGGCCCCTTTGAAAGCTCTGTCTTTTTCTGTCTATAAGTTTCATTCTTTCTCTTCAAGTGGACCCCCAAATTGTATAAGCTTCAGGTCCCACAAAACCTAGCTTACCCTGTGCCCTCACCAAATCTTTGTTGAGAACCCCTTCTGAGGTCAGACACTGCACCAGGCTCAGTGACACCTGTGCTAGCTCCTGCCTCTGTCATGTGACAGCTGCACTGCCTCGAGGAGATTACTCCACTCTCTGAGCCTCACTGCTGTCATCTCAAAGCCCAGGTTGTTGTGAGGACCCCAGGAGGGAGCACGTGCAAAGGCACTGCACGCTGAGCAGATCCTCCAGCAACAGCAGCCCCATCCCCACATGGGGAGAAAAAGGGGAAGCTCTGGGAAGTTTGGGCAGGAGGCTCAGAGTTGAGAGGTATGCCCTAGGCTGTGAGGCTGCAGGGGAGCCTCTGAGCTGCAAGATGCAGAATCAGCTCCTGTGTAATATATCAAAGGATCCTCGAAGCAGCGGAGGGCAAGGGTGTGAGCATACGACGGCGTGGGGTCTATTTTTTGTGGGGTCCCTGTCTATATAAATAATTTGATTTAAAATGTATTAAAAAATTCACGAGCCCACGTGAGGTTTAGTGACTGACTGCTGAAGATTCAGAACAACAGTGGGAAGAGGCCGCTTCCTCCTGTCTGTTGTCCAGTCGGTGTGTGAAGGTTCTTCGTGGCGTCCAGGCACCATCTCTTCCTGCTCTTTCTTGTCAGGTCACCATTCTGGCTAATGTCACAGCTCCTGTGTGAGAAGCAGCAGCCATGTGGTCACTCCTCGCAATGCCAGGGCTCCGCCACATGTGGGCTGACACAATGGAGACCCTTCTGCCTCGGTGGCCCCTGGGGATGACGGATGGCTGTGACGCTGCTGCATCGTCACTCGGGAGGCTGCCCACGTGCTCACGGCTGAATCGTGTCCCCACAAATTCATGTATTGAAGTCCTATCCCCCAGTACCTCAGAATGTCCCTCTGTTCGGAGATACGGCGTTTACCAAGCTAAAGTGAGGCTGCCAGGGTGGCCCTAACCCCGCATGACTGGTGTCCTCATTACACGGGTGAATCTGGAGGCGGACTCACGTTCAGAGAGAGTGCTACGCGAACAAGAAGACAGCCCTGGACAAGCCAAGGAGAGAAGTCTGGAACAGACCCTTCCCTCGAAGACCGCAGGAGGAACCGATCCTGCCAGCACCCCGATTCTGCACGTCTAGTCTCAACAGCCGCGAGATAACAAGCTTCTTGCGCGCGAGCGCCCCAGTCTGCGATGTTCCGTTACAGCCGCCGAGCTGGCTCACGCATAGTGAGCACTGGCTTCCCACGGTGTCTTCTCACGACCTTCTTAGACGCAAACGCTGAATCTTTAGAACGGGATCTCCTTCAATCGTAACTGCCATTTTAGTCCCTTCAGGCTGCTGTCACAAAGTGCCACAGACCGGGTGGCTGAGAAACAACAGACATTTATTTCTCACTGTCCTAGAGGCTGCAAGTCCGAGGTTAGGGTGCAGCACCGTCCGTTCTGGCGGAAGCCCTCTGGGTTGCAGACGGCCGGTTTCTCATCGTATCCTCACTAGGCAGAAAGAGGGTGAGAGAGCTCTCTGGGCTCTCTTTTATAAGGGCACTACTCCCATTTCTGAGGGCTCCACCCTCGTGATCTCATCACCTCCCCAAAGCTCCACGTCCTAACATCACCTTGGGGGTTAGGATTTCAACATATGAATCGCAAGGGGACACAAACATTCATTTAGTCCACAAGAACTGGAGCAGGGACGTTAGCCAGGGGCCCAGGCAGAGTGAGTAGAGGCGCCCCCTCCTGCAAGAACTGCTTGTCCCTCATCTGACACACGCAGCTCGAGACCAAGCAGGAGTGCACACCGTCACCACATGGACTGGGGCAGGAGAGGGTGCATCAGAAGGCCCACTGGTTGCAGTGTGAGGACCTCCAAAGTGTTGGGGAGAGGGTGTGGCCACCCCAGAGGCTCCTGTGTTGGAGTGGTTGACATGGTGAAGGACGCCTGGTGCTGCCCCTGTCCCCATCGGCTGCTGGAGTCCAGAGGTGGCACTGCAGCAGGGGAGACAAAGTTCAGGCCCCAGGATGGGTGGTGGACAGTTGCTATCCTAGAGGCTGAACTCTTTCTGCATCTCACGTGAGTGAGAGTCACTCAGAATCAGTGTGAGCACTGTTCTGGCAGCCCATACATGCACTTCACAAAAAACAAAGTACACGCCAGCAGCAGCCATCTGCTCCCCAGCCCACACTCCCGGCACTGGGGTCTGGCCACAGGCCATTGGGGCAACCCCATAGGCTCCAGTTCTAGAGCTCCTGGGGGCCTCTAGCAAATCCCCACATAGGACAGAGGGTCAGAATGCCCTGAAAGGGAGAAACAGAGATGGGCCCCCGGGGTCTTGGGTATTTTGCCTGGACAGCTCTATTGCCCCTGCAGGTCGCAAGCACCAGACAGAGACTCAGACAACTTCCAGGAAGGTGACTGGAGCCCTGCCGGAGCCTGTCCTGGGTGTGCCTGCCTCTCCCATGGGGAACTGCTGGCCTCTGCTGGCTGCAACCACCGGAAGAGACTTGGAAAATTTCTGAACAGATAGTTTTTGCTACTGGGACTCATGCAGGACTGAGTACAAGCTCAAGGAGCCCTGCCCAGATGGCCCCCTCTGCCCTGGCCAGTCCCAGGCACGAGAGAGAGACAGAAAGTTTTTTGTTTTAGCTTCTAACGTCAACTACTAATTTAATTTTTCCCTGCTTTACTGAGGTATAAATGACAAATAAAAATTGTACATATTTATGATGTTCAACATGATGTTTGATACACATAGACATTGTAAAATGATTACCACAATCAGGCTAATTAACATATCCATCCCTTCACATAGTTATCATTTTTTTTTTTTTTGGTGTGGTGAGAATATTTAAGATCTACAATCTTAGAAAATTTCAAATGTACAAGACCGTATTATTAGAGACAGAAATTTTAAAGAAATTCCCTCCAAAGGGCAAGAAGAAGGTGAGGGAAGATGAAGCGTGGGTCTGGGACAGGATCTCTGCTTGCCTGGGTCTATGGGGGGTACAGGTGAGTCTGTCCGGCTGAGCAGAATGTTCTAGGAAGCCCTCAGCTACAGCCAACTTGAATCAGAAGTCTAGTAGTCAACAGCATGGGCACGACATTCAGACACACCTGGGTAGAGAGCTGACACTTCTACTCAGCTCGGTGACCTTGGATGACTGACTCAGCCTCTCTGAACTTCAGTTTCCTAATGTGTAAAACCAAGAGGAGTAATCATACCATTGGCTACTGGGGCTAAGCTCATACCATCTGGCCTCGTTGGCTCTGTTGTCGCCTTGTATCTGCGTTACCTTGGCATGTGACTGAGGCTTTCTATGCCTCAGTTTCCTCATCTATAAAGCAAGGATAATAACGGTATGTCATAAGAACATGTACAACGGCTTGTGAGGATTCAGTAGCCAGTACAGACAGAGAGCACACAGCACCCACTCAGCGTCAGCCATCGTTACTGTCACCAGGACAAGGTTCAGGCTGCAGGCTTTCCTGCACGTGGCACCTTACCCCATGACTGGCACACGGCAGACACTCAAAGGTTAGCCAGTCCATCTCCACAGTGGGCGGAGGGAGCCCCTGGGCTGGAGTGGGGGATGGGGTTATCCTCCCAGCTTAGTCAAGTGGAGAGTGAATTGACTACACGGGACCTCGCGCCCTTCATGGCCCAATGAGGACTCTGAGGTCCCCGCTCAGCCCCACATTCTACGCTTTCTTTCTGTTCCACCCACCCACTGTGAGCACAAAAGCCAGACCGCGTGTGACAAGCCCCTCAAGGGGTAACAGCTCTGGGAGTGAGCTTCCTAGGGAAGGCCACTGGAAAAGCCAGAAAAGACAAAACAAGTGGGTGAAAAGTCGGCCAACCAGAGGAAAAGGTCAGAAATGGTAACAAGAAAAGAAAAGCATCTACAACGTTTCAGACAAGGCAACAGAGTGAGAGGAGAAAAGGAGATGAGGTGATAAAGAATAAGGAGATGGACGATCTAAGAGGCAGCCAAGAGAGGGGCTGCTGAAGAAGGAAGAGTCAGAAGAAAACGAGCGTGTTGCCTGTTGACAGAGGCCCCGGGACCCACACTGGGTTTGCACTCTCTGTCTGCTCAGGAGCTGCCATCAGGCCCTGTGCTGTCAGCTGCCCGAGGCCTGGGGGACAGCAAGGCTGCTCGTTTCTCCTGTTCCTTGTCGGCAGTGGGCACTTCAGGGAGAACTTGTACTTGGTCGTGGGGTCTGCCACACCAGGGAGATGAGGATGCGTATCTGCGCCTGCACTGGGGGAAGCTGAGGCTGTGCTTTCCCAGGAGTCACATTAGAGGGAAGAAGCCTGGAAACAGGTGTTGGCACTGCTCCTGACATCCAGGCTGTCCAAAGAGGTATTTTCCTTGCTTCCCTCTTTCTTTACGTCATTTAGAATATAATAATAAGAGAAAATAAATGATGCCAGGCACAGCTATACACATTCTACAATTACTGGCTCATTTAACACTCTGTACAACCTTATGAAGCAGTGTGATGCCCGTCCCCCATCCGCAGAGGGGGACATGGAGGCCAGAGAGATGAAGGGGCTAGTTTGGGGCACCCAGCAAGTGGGCGGAGCTAGAATTCAAACCCGGGGCTGCCTCCTGTGGCCCCGGCTGGGAGCGCTCCACACTTGGGGACATGGCAACTTTGCCTTTCCTTTTGTTATTTTTAAATCATACTAGCAGTGCATTTATTTTACGCCACAATGGACTGCTGCTGCTTGATGAAAAGGGAAACAGGACTTCTGCGCCTCTGCAGTTTGGGACGTTTACTGGTTAGATTGAGATTTAACGAGTGGAAATAAAAAAATACTTTGAGCGTATATACCTTATCAGGTAATATATATTCAAAACAAGATATTCAAAAATTAAGCATCTGCTAAGACACACTAATTTGCGGGGGAACGCTATTGCCTCATTCTGGCATAAATTCGCTGACAAAATCCATCACTCTGTACTTGCCAACTGGCTTTCAAGCCCTGGGCAGGCGCCTCTGCCTGGATGGGCCGAGTGTGACACGCGGTGTCAGCGGCTAAAAGGCCGTTAACCACAAGGAAGACAGGAATTGTAGCTGATGGCCTTCTGGGCAGTGTTGACAGAAGACTCTACGTTCTGGGCGTGTCCTTCCTGGTTGCCGCAGTCGACTGGGCTCCTGCTCTTGCCCAGCTCGCTCCCCCGACCCTGAGGAGCTGGATTTCAAATCACACCAGAGAGGCTGTGACAACTAGGTGACATGGAGTGTGCTGCCATAACTAGTCTATCAAAGGGGGCAATGTTACCTCTGAGGAGGAGGCCACCCGTGCGTCACCCCCAACATGGCAGGCTGAGCCAGGAGGCGCTGGATCCTGCTGTGGGAAGGTACACCTCACGCTGGAGGCCTGGCCTGGTGGGACATAGAGCCCTCTGCCTGGCGGGGCTCACCTCCTTGCAGGGAGCACTAGCGGCCATGGAGTGCAAAAGCAGAAGCTTGTGGGCTGTCTTCTCCCCAAGGCCAGACAAGGGACACTCAGGACATAGGTCTTGAAGCTCCTGCTCTCTGGAGACCACCCTTCCCCGGCAAGAGAGACGGAACACCTTCCTGTACTGGAACACAAAGGCCTAGGCTTCTGCTCACACGGAGGGTTTATTGAACAGGCACAGAAACCTATACGTTGCTACAGGACAGAAGGTTCACTTTGAGTAACAGATATGCCGCTCCACAAAAGTTAGGAGGGAGACTCATCCTTATTCACATGATCCATAGACACACTTCGTTTCATTGCACTTCACTTTATTGTGCTTCACAGATACTGTGTTTCTTGGAAATTGAAGGTTTGTGGCAACCCTGCATCAGGCAAGTCTGTCGGCACCATTTCTGCAACAGCATTTGCTCACTTCGTGTTCCTGTGTCATATTTTGGTAATTCTCTCAATATTTCAAACTTCTTCATTATTATTATATTTGTTATGATGATCTGTGACCAGTGACCTTTGCTGTTACTCATATAATTGCTTGGGCGCACCACAAACCACGCCCATGTGGGATGGCGAACTTAACTGATAAATGTTGTGTGTTCTGACTGCTCCACCAGGCGGCCGTTCCATCTCCCTCCCTCTCCTCAGGCCCCCCATTCCCTCAGACACAACAATACTGCAATTAAGCCAATTAATAATTCTACAACGGCCTCTAAGAGTTCAAATGAGAGGAAGAGTTGCATGTCTCTCATTTTAAATCAAAAGCTAGAAATGATTAAGCTTAGCAAGGAAGGCACGTCCAAAGCCAAGATAGGCTGAAAGCTAGGCTTCTTGTGCCAAACAGTCTAGCATAACTTTTATGTGCACTGGGAAACCCAAAAATTCGTGACTTACTTTTATTGTGGTGGTCTGGAGTGGAACCTGCAATATCTCCAAGGTATGCCCGTTTTTGACAGTGCCTTGTTTGTGGTTGGTTGGAAGGGTAAAGCACGTTGATGGAGAATGGAGAACCTGACAAATTTTTCTCTGTGGGGGGTTGGGAGGGTGAAATGGTTGATGGAAAATGTAGGTTATGACAATGCCGCCACATGGAGGTTGGGTGGACAATGGAGATTATGATGCTTTCCCCTTGGGTGGGTGGAGGGTGAGGGGGCTGATGGAAAATGGAGGTTATGACCACACCTCTCCCCACACGGCCAGGGAGTGGCAGTAGTGGAAAGTTATGTGGTGACTTGAGCCCACAGGGCCCTGGGTGGGGTCTAAACAGGACCCATTGACACGCTTGGAATGTGCAGGATTGGGAGAGCAGGGGGGAGCGCTGTCTGCACTGAGGCTGGAAAGATGGGCAGGAGTCCCTACCCGGCCAGACACAGAAAGGCCTGTGATACCAAGGAGAGCCCCACCCACACCCTGGTGTGATTGGCCCTCGAGGCTGCCTCTCTTCTGCCTTTTGGCCAGTCCCAGCTGACCCCCAGGGCCCTCACCTCAACCCCTCCAGTGCTGCCCAGTGACCCCCAGTCTCTTTCCTAGGGTCCATCCACACCAGCAGCATCTAGAGACCACCTACCAATCCCTGATGTGTCCCCCAACCACCACCTAGCTGTGGTGGAGTCAATGGGGGCAGAGCTCAGACCCCGCATGGTGCCCCTGAGTCTGCACCTCCTCAGACTCTGCCACAGTCTGTCCCACTCAGGAACTTCTTCCTTGCTACGCTATGCCATCCTCCCCGTTGGCCCTGTCATCTCTGCCACCTCAGGCTCTCAGCACCTTCCCGAACTGGCCCACATGCAGCCTCCCCTAATAACCTCACCTGTCCGTGGTCCAGCCCCAAAGGATCTCCAGCCTGAGTCTTCTGGAGGAGGAGAAGGGCATCTCCAGCCAGCAGACAGGAAGGTGGGGTGCAGTCACTGTGCATCTCCCGAGGCATCGCTGGACACTGGACAGGCTGGTGGCCGGCCCGTGGCCTCTTTCATCAGCCACCTCCAAAGATGGAAAGTGGAAGAGTGTCCTCAAGCTAGCAAGGACCTGGTAAAGGGAATCCAGAGTTGCTTGTGTATCCACCATGGGGCTGTGTTGGGCAGGAGGTGGCCCGTGGCAGGCAGGGAGCCCGCACTTTCATGTGCTCTTCATGGGGTTCTCCCCACGCCCCGGGGACTGGGTCTCCCATCACGCCCACTTTCAGGGTCGCAGCGGTCTCCTGCCTGAAATTGTACAGTGAGAAAGGGGTTGGGCAGAAAATCCATGCCAGGGCCTTCTGTTTGAGGCCAACACCCTTGCTGGCCCTGCCTGTGCTGACAGGAGCATATTGACCTCTCAGAAGCAGAAACACGAAGGCTCATGAGGCTCAGCATGTGTGAGCACCTTCCTTGTGCGAGGACCGTGCTCAGAACTGGGGATACGGCGGGTAACGAAACGGGGCTGCCTGCTTTCAGGTTGCCCAGTGTCATGGGGAAGGGAGACAGCAATCAGATGGACCCACAAATGCATTTGTGGTTACAATGGTGATAGGACAGTGATAAAGGCAGGGGAGTCTGAGCTAGCAGGGGGCCAGGAGGGCGCCCTGGAGGAGATGACTGAGCTGATGATGGGCAGGCCTAGCCAGGTGGCCGACACCCAGGGCGAGGGAGGAGCACACGCAGAGGCCCAGAGGTGTGAAGGAGATGGGCCAGTTCTGGGAACAGCCAAAGAGGAGGGGACTTTAGAACTGTGGGCATGGGCAGGTGAGGAGCCCCGTTCCTGGGACCGCAGCAGCTGATCGGGAGACGCCAGCCTGGCAGACCCCTTCCCCGGGAGCTGTGGAGTGGGGAGGAGCCCTGGATAGTCAGGGATCAGAGCATCTGCATATAACAAAATGTCAACCTAGCAATGACTGGGAAAAAGAATGTGAAGTTCTTCTCTATCCTGTAAATAAGTCTGGATTCTCCGTGCCAAGATTAGGGCCCTGTCTCTGTCTTTCTGCTCCATCACCCTCCCGTGGCTTCCACCCCTGAGGTGCCACATGAGGGGGACCAGCCATCACGTGCCCACTCCGTATCTGCAGGAGGAAGGAGAGGTGGCAGTGAAGGGGCTGCTGCCTCACTTCCAGATCCTCCTCAGAAGTCCCACACAGCCCTTCTGCTCAAAACTTAGTCACGTGACCACACCAGGGCTCAAGGGAGCCAAGAGCCTGGTCTTCTTGGGATGGGTGTGTGGCTCCATAAGGAAGAGGAAGAGGGTGTGTGCACTGAGATGACAGGAGCCGCCTGAACAACTGCCAACCCCCTACTGGCGTGTCCCCGACAAGCTCATCTGATGGTCCGCAGACGAATTCCTGGGCAGGAGGCAGGTTTCCCTCCCGCAGGGATTGGGGGACACAGGCCCTTCATCCTCGGGGTCCTCCTTCCTCTGGGCCGGGCCTAGACTTGTCCTCTGACTTGCTTTCCCAGCAGAGACCCAAGGAGTCCACTGGGCTGTTCAGGTTCTCCATCTCTCTCTCTGTTTTTCCTTGTTTTGTCTTGTTTTACAGTAGTAAAGATATTGATCTGGGTGAAGGGCTGTGCTCTGTCGATGGCCCCGACTGTAAACCATTCGTTACACACTTGTAGTCATTACACATGTTTAGCACTGACTGTGAGGGAAGCACGATGCTAGGACCCTGGAGGACACAACAGAATGAGACACGACTTTGACCTACAGCGGTCTATGTCTCAACAGGAGAAACACACATTTTGGAAGTTAGTGGAATCAGCACAAGAAATATTTAGATATTTAGATTATTCTGGGGATGAGGTGGATCAGCTAGGGTGCCTTCAGCTTCATATCAGAATTTCCGGCCCAAAGTGGCTTCAGTGAAGGTGGCTATGGTCTCACCAACAAGGAGCCCAGCGTTGGGAGGCCCCAGGGCTGATGAATGCATCAGGGGCAGCCTTGCCTCAGCTCCCCTGGGATTCTCTCCACCTCTTTCCTCAGGGTCTCACTGTGGCTGCTACAGCTGCTACCATCACATACTCACCCCACCAGGTCAAAGGCAGAGAGCGATGACCGATTCCTCCCATCTGCCTTTCTTTAGTTAAAGAGAGAAAACTTTCCCAAACACCACATGCCTCCTACAGAGGCGTCCTCTTGGGCCCTATTGGCCAGACCTGGGTCAAATGCCCTCTTTGCCCTCAGACAATCCTAGTAAAGCAGAAGGGGAGGACCATGACTGATTCCCTTCAGTCATGATCATTCCCTGGGAACAGGCCACTCCCTCTGAGCCCATGGCATCAGGAGACTATAACGATTTACATTTTATTTATTGGTATTACCGTTATTCAGTGTAGAGGAAAGAAATGACTGCTGGGGAAAATACCAACAATGCTTGCAACAGGAGGCAAGGAGGTCAACGACCAAACGTCCAGGTGTAGATAATGGATTGTCACTGTAGATGTAGAAGTCACAGAAATGACCACAGGGGTGTGGTGGTGCCAGCAGAGAGCAGGCGTAACGTCTTCAGTGAGGATCACAGCGATGGGGAAGGGGCAGACAACTGCATCGGAGGGGGGATGGGTGCCGTCCAGGAAGGTGCTTCCACCTTCTCAGATGGGCAGCCTACTCCCTCTGTTGCGCTGGACCCTCAGCGTGAGGACCCTTCCTCTTCTTGGAGTCTCGTCTCCTCTGTCCTTGCCCCAGGCCACCTGCAGCCCGCCTACCCTGCACTCTATCTCACTTTCCTTGAGGTCCCCTCCTCAGAACCTCTGTCAGATGGGAAAAGCTGCAGTCGCAATGGGAGAAGTTGCAGCGTTAGGATCCAGGTGCGCTTAGTGTCACCATGGAAACCCAGGGCGGAGCTTCGGCGATGGGCGGGGCTCCAGGGAGGACCCGAGGAACAGCCCACCCTCCGCCGGCTCTCAGATCCCAGCTGGTCCTGGGAGCACCTGTTGGGGCTGCCTCCTGTGGGCAGGTCACTGCCCCCACCCCCAGTGGCGCCATCTGTGAGATGAAGACTGCAAGGGGAGAGGGAGCCAGGCGCTGCAAGGGGCAAGGGCCTGTGAGGGCGCCTGACCGCCATGTAGTGGATGAAGGATGGTGTCTGCTTGGTGATGTCAGGAGGGCAGTGGTGAGAGCCTCCTGGCGATTGGCCAGCTGAGCTGCCTGGTGATTGGACGCACAAGCAAGGCTCCCCCCGCCCCGCCCCCCGTGATAGCCATCTGGCGATTGGTCTGGGGCACAGATGTGAATGGCAGGAGGAGGCAGGGTGGTTATAAAAGCCAGGGTGCCGGTGGAGGCCTCACTGAGGGGAGAGATGGCATTTCCACGGCAGCCTTTCTTGCTCTTCCCAGCGTTGTCTGCTCTGTTCTCCAGCCGGATGACCATGCCCTTCCACTCCCACCCCCAACCCCCGACACCCATCCTGCCCTGGGCCTGTCGCCCACACCCTGTGCTCCATCTTCATGTTCAGGTTCACTTTGGCGTCCCTCTGGGGTCCCGCAAGTCCTGGAACGCACACCCAGTGCCTCATGGATTTGCGCCCCTGGGCGCTCCTCACCTACTGCCTTCCCAATAGGCAGGGGGAAGTTGAGCACCAGGAGTCAGAGTACAAAGGGAGGACCTCACCAAAGAGTACATCAAGACAGGGTGGACCTCTCCCAGACCTCCAGCATGGCAACCCAGTTCAGCACAGGGCAAGTGAGTCTGCTGGACACCCAGCCCACTGGAAGCCCCTGACCCAGGGCAGCTGCTGACACACACACACACACCCATCCTCCGGGACCCAACCCAGTTGCACATGATGTGTCCAGCCCCAAGTCTTCCCTGTCCATTTCCCGAGTCCTCATCTGCCTGTGGCCGTCAGCACCTCTGCCAGGCCCAGGTGAGCTGGCTGGAAGAGGCCGCTCCCTGGTAGAAGACACCTCACAGTAGTCATCATGTACCCCCCCCACCCCCCACCATGCTGCACTCAAAAAATCTGAGCCCAGAAGTCGCAGACAGTGAGGAGAGCAGCCTCAGAAACCTCCCATCGCCTCCTGGCAGCCTCGGCCCTGGCCGTGTCCTTCGTTCCCAGATGCTGCCCCAACCACCTGAAAGGGAAGAACCGGTCCCAGCGGCCCCTCCTGCTCATGAGGATTCAGTCAGCGTGTAAGACAGAAGGCAGGCCAGGAACCAGGGCAGGGAGAACAAGCTGAATTCAAAAAGTGGGGCATCTTGACGCAGACGTGAGACATCTGAGGTCCCGGGCCAGGCGGAAATCCACCTTCCAGCGGAGGGGCTGGTCGGCGCTGTCTGTGAGGGCAGAGGCTGCTGCCCCTGTCCGAGGTGGCTCAGAAACATCAGTGGTTGGTGTCCAGGCGCCTGGAGCCATTCAGAGCGCATCCCCCTGATGGGTCACTGTGCCCAGGTGCTGGTGGGCTCATGGCCTGAAGACCTTTGGTCTGGGACTGACTTCAGCCTGATGTCCTGGTGGCACGTCACTTGGGGAGCCTTTCTCTGGGGAGTTCTCTTGTCCAGAGGGAGCAAAGGCGGCCATGCGTTAGAACAGGAGAACGAGCGGAAGTTGGAGGAGCTGTCCGTGGAAATCCAGCGTCTAGAGAAGGGTTTGACAGACTCTGAGGGAAAGCTCAAGTTGACCAAAACAGCTCTTAACACTGGCAGGGAAATTAATGAAAATCTGCGTGAGGGAGTGTCCGAGCCAAAGGGTTTCCTAAAACTGTGTGAAGAAAATCAAAAGCTGAAAAATTCACTTGTCAACTTGGCGTCCCAGCAAGGACATGATTTAAAGCACTTTCCAGAGGACCAGGCCTCCCTGGACACGGCACGAGATGAGGAGGGGGCGTGCCAGCAAGTTCTGGAGGAGACCGGGCCTGAGCCCAGAGGAGTCCCGGCTGAGCCCCCCAAGGCCGAGGACAGGGCCTCCGGAGGAGGGGACAGGGCGACGTCACAAGGACAGGCCGAGCAGCGGAGTTGGCCGCACCCGGGCCGTGAGCTGGGGAGCTTCCACCAAGAAATGTGGGGTTCCCGGAAGCATTTGCCTTCCAGGCAACATTTCCACAGTACCAGGGCTGACATCCCTGCATACGGCCACCCCAGGAGGATGTGGAGCTGGCGTGGAATGTGGTCCCTCCTTGAGTGAGGTGGTGTGAGCTTCACGATGTCTGTGGGTTTTAAACACAGAAGTGTCCCAGGTGGTTGTGATGGACAGCCCGGGGTCACAGTCACTACACCGCCACACGAGCTGTCTCATCCTCCAGCTGGCCAGTCCCGACAGGGCCAGTGTCTAATTTGACCCTGAGAGCAGAGCCGTGAGGGGGCAGGGGTCCCCACGGCTCTGAGAAGGTGTTGGGAACCACAGGGAGGTGACACTGAGCACAGCCTGCCCATCCTGTCAGCGCTTCTCGTACGTGGTGACTCCTCTGAAACTCAAAGCCACGCTGAGGTGGGCGCCCTCCTGCTGGGAAGGAGGCGGAGCCAGTCCGCACCCAGGTGTTTCTACCGAGACCAGTTCTGGCCAAGACCTCCCAGCCAGTTTGTGGCAGACATGATGGCTCCGAACTCTGGCCCGGCAGCCAGTTGGAACCACCAATCTGTTCTCCACCTTTGGAGTTGTGTCAATTTGAGGTTGTTGCATGAATGGAATCACAGCTGTGACATTTTGAGATTGATTGTGATTTTTTCCACTCAGCATCATGCCCCTGAGATCCAGCCAAGTTGCACTAGCGGTTCTTTCTCTTTTGTTGCTGAGCAGGGTTCCATAGTGTAAACATACCACAGTTGTCCATCTATTCACCTTTGAGGAACACTTTGGGTGTTTCCAGGTTTTTGGCTATCACAAATAAATAAACTGCAGTAAACATCTGTGCACAGGTTTTGGTGGGAACTGAAGTTTCGTTCTCTGGGATGATGATCCAGGAGTGTGACTGCTGGGTTGTAGGGTACATTTACGTTTAGCTTTTTAAGAACCTCTCAGACTGTCTTACGAGTGTGGCTGTGCCATGCACGTCCTCACCAGCACGTATGAGAGATCCACATTCTTGCCAACATTTGATGTTGTCACTGTTTTTTCTTTTACCCAGCTGTTCTAATAGGTGGGTAGTGATGTCTCATTCATGTTTTCATTAGAATTTTCCTAATGGCGAGTGATGTGGAGTGTCTTTTCATGTGCTTATTTGCCATCTGTATATTCTCTTTTGTGAAATGTCTGTTCATGTCTTTTGCCCATTTTCTATTTGGCTAGTTCAGTTTTTTTACTGTTAAGTTTTGAGAGTTCCTTATATATTCTAGATACAAGTCCTTTGTCAGATATGTGCTTTACAAATACATTCTCCTAGTCTGTAGCTGTCTTTTCATCCTCCTAACAGTATCGTTAATAGAGCAAAAGATTTTAATTTTGATAAAATTCAATTTATCATCTTGTTTTCTTTCATGGATAGTGCTTTTAGTGTCGTGTCTAAGAATTCTTCACCAAGCCCTAGGTCCTGAAGATTTTCTCCTATGCTTCCTTCTAAAAGTTTTACAGTTTTACATTTTACTTTTAAATCTATGCTGTGAACAATTTGAGTTCGTTTGTGTATAAGGGATGAAGTTTAGGTCAAGGTATTTTTGTTCATTTGTTCTGTTTTTCCTGTGGATGTCCAATTGCTCTGGCACCATTTGTTGAAAAGACTGTCTTCCATTAAACTGATTTTCACCTTTGTCAAAATCAGTGAGTTGTGCCTGCGTAGGTCTATGCTGGGTCCTCTATTCTGGTCCACTGATCATGTCTTTTCCTCCACCGATACCACAGTCTTGAGGTGGTTATACTGATTCCTCCCATCTTATTCCTCTTCGAACTTGTTTTAGCCATCCTAGTTCCTTAGAATTTCCATATAAACTTTAGAATAATCTTGTCTATGTCTATAAAAGAAAACTTTCTGGGATTTTTATAGGAATTGTGTTAAACCAGCATATAAATCTGGGGAGAACTGACGTCTTTACTGTGTTGCATCTTCTAATCCACAAGCATGGTATGTCTTTTCATTCATTTACATTTTTTATTTCCTTCATCAGTGCTATATAGATTTTAGCAAACATCTGTACAAACTTTTTAGATTTACATCTGTTTTAATGATTATAAATGGTATATTTAAAATTTCGGTTTCCATGTGTTCATTGCTAGGGTATAGAAATAAAATTGATATCAGTGTGATTACCCTGTTATCCTGAAACCTCGCTGAACTCACGTATTAATTCTAAAGTGGTTTCTTGTTGTTTTGTTTTGTTTGTACATTCACTGGAATTCTCTACATAGACAATCATGCTGTCTACACAAAGGGACGGTTTTACTTTCCCCTTTCCAATTTGTCTGCCCCCCCCCCCCACTTGCCTTACTGCATGGGCTAACTTCCTGCACAATGCTGAATGAGAGGGATGAGAGCGGACATCCCTGCCTTGTTCCCGATCTTAGGAGAAAAGCATTCAGTCTGTCACCATTCGATGTGATGTTAGCTGGAGGTTTTTGTAGATGCTCTTTATCAAGTTGAGGAATTTCCTCTGTTTTGATTTTTTCTGAGAGTTTTTATCATGACTGGGTGTTGAATTTTGTCAAATGCTCCTTCTGCATCAACTGAGGTGCTCATGTGATTTTCCCTTTTCAGCCTGTTGATATGGTAGATTATGCTGATGGATTTTCAAGTGTTGAAACTGCCTTCATCTCCGGAATAAACCCCACTTGGTCATGGTGTACGATTCTTTTCATATAGTGCTGAATTCTATGTGATAATGTTTTATTGTGGATTTTTGGCATCTCTATTCATGGGGGATATTAGTTTGTGGGGTTTTTTTCTATATTATCTTTGTCAAGTTGAGTGTCAGAGTAATACTGGCTGCATAAAATAAGGTGGGAAGTGCTCTCTTGTTTCCTATTTCTGGAAAATATTATGTAAAATTGATGTTAATTCTTCTTTAAATGTTTGGAAAAATTCTCCAGTGAAGCAATGTAGGCCTGGAGATCTTTTTTGAGAGCTTTAAAATTATCAATTCAATTTCTTTGATAGTTATAGGGGTATTTAAATTACCTGTTTCAAGTGGGGGATATATAGTAGTTTGTGCTTTTTGAGAAATTGGTCCATTTCACCTAAGGTGTCAGTTTGTGTCGGGGGAGTATTCCCTTATTATTCTTTTGTTGTCTGCAGGCTCTGGGCTGATCGCCCTTGTTTCATCTCCAGTATTCATAATTTGTGTCTTCTCTGTATCAATTTAACAAGAAGTTTGTCAGTTTTATTGATTGCTGTTTCATTGATTTTCTCTATTTTTCCTTTTTCAATTTCATTGATTCCTGCTCTTATTGTTGTTTTCTTTCTTTTGCTTGCCTTGGGTTTGTTTTGCTCTTCTTTTTTCTAGTTACCTAAGGTGCAAGTTTAGATGATTGATTTGAGATTTTTCCTTTTTTTTTTTTTTTTGCTGAGGAAGATCTGCCCTGAGTTAACATCTGTTGCCAATCTTCCTCTTTTTGCTTGCAAAAAATTATCCCTGAGCTAACATCTGTGCCACTCTTCCTCTATTTTGTATGAGGGACACTGTCACAGCATGGCCACTGAGAAGTGGTGTAGGTCTGTGCCTCGGGAACTGAACCCAGGCTGCCAAAGCAGAGCATGCTGAGCTTAACCACTAGGCAACAGGGCCAGGCCCTGAGATTTTTCCTCTGTTTTAATGTCAGCATTTAATGCTGTAAATTTCCCTCTTGGCACTGCATGAACTGTGTTCCACAAATTTTAATATGCTTTGTTTAATTGTAATTTAGTTCAATGATTTTAATTTCCCTGACACTTGCTCTTTGCCCCATGAATTCTGTAGCTGTGTGTTGTTTAGTTTCCAAGAGTTTGGAGATTTTCCTGAAATCTCTCTATTATTTTTTCAGTATGACTCCATTGTCGTTGGAGAACATACTCTGTATGATTTCAATTCTTTTAAATTTGTTGAGATTTGCTTCATGACCCACAACACAGCCTATCTTGTTATATGTTCCGTGGGGACTTGAAAACAATATGAATTTTGCTCTTGTTGATTGGAGTGTTTTATAAATGTCCATGTCAATAATCTAAACTCGCATCTTGAGAAACTAGAAGAAAGAAGAGCAGAATAAACCCAAAACAAACAGAAGGAAGGAAAGCATAGAAGTAAGAGCAGAAATGAACAAAGTTGAAAAAAGAAAAATAGAGAAAATCAATGAAACAGCAATCAATAAAACTGACAAACCTCTAGCAAAACTGATAGGAAGAGAAGACAGACATTAGATTGTGTTGGTTGGGGGTGTTGCTCAGTTTCTTCTCTATCCCTGCGCATTTTCCGTGTAGCTGTTCTATTGCTCGTTGAGAGGGCAGCGTTGAAGTCAACCACCATAAGTGTTGTTCTTCTTTCAATTCCATCAGTTTTTGCTTCCTGTGTTTTGCAGCTTTGTTGTTTGTTGCATACACACTTAAGAGTGCTGTGTCTTCTTGGTGAAAGCATACTTTTATCTTTCTGTAATGTCCCTCTCTGTCTCCGGAAAGTTTTTTGCTCCAAAGTCTACCTTATTTGATATTAATTTAGCCATCCCTGTTTTCTTTTAATACTCACATGACTTATCTTTGTCCATCCTTTTACTTTTAATCTGCCTATATTGATATATTTGAAGTAAGTTTTTTTGTATACAGAATATGGCCAAATTAAACTTTTTTCATCCACTCTGCCCATCTCTTAGTTGTTTTATTTAAACCATTTACACTTGATCTAATTTTTGATGTTAGGGCTTAAGTCTGACATTTTATTTTTTGTTTTCTGTGGGTTCTCTCTGTTTTTTGTTTCCATTTTTTCTTTACCTTCCTGTGGGTGACTTGAACATTTTTTGTAATCTTATTTTGACTTGTGTTTTTCAGTGTATCTCTTTGTATAGTTTTTTTTGTGTTTGTTCTAAGTGTGATGTTACACATACATAACATCACAGTCCACTGGTCTCCACACTTTACAGTTTGAGTGATGTGTAGGCACCTTACCTCCCCTTAGGTCACCTTAGCCTCCCCTGTTGATAATATAATTGTCTTCAATATTCCCTTTTCTTATATTGAGAACCACTGTCAGACAAAAATGTTATAATTTTTGCTTCAACCATCAAACATAATTTAGAAATATCAAGAGGAGAAGAAAAGTTTATTGTATTTACTCATATTTTCACTCTTTCTGTTTTTCTTTGTGATGTTCCGGGATTTTTAAAAAATTTCTTTCCTCTCAAGAACTTCTTTCAGCTCTTCTTTTAGGGTAGGTCTGATGGTGACAAACTCTTAATGTTCCTTCATCTGAGAGTCTTGATTTCATTTTCGTCCTTTAAAAACATTTTCACAGAATATAGAATTATGGGCTGGCAGTGATTTTCCTTCAGCACTTGAAAAATGGCATGCCATTTCTGGTTTCTATGGTTTCTAATGAGAAAGCCACTATCATTCAAGTGTTTTCTCCTCTATGGGTAAGACGTTATTTCTCTCTCACTGCTTTCAAGACCTTTTCTTTGTCTTTAGTTTTCAGAAGTTTGATAATCATGTGTGGTCTTAGTCTTCTCAGGCTGCCATAATGAAATACCACAGGCTGGCCAGCTGAAACAGCAGAAATTTATTTCTCACACTTCTGGAGGCTGGAGGTCTGAGATCAGGGTGACAGCACAGTCAGCTTCCAGTGGGCACCCTCATCCTGGCTCGCAGACGGCTACCTTCTCACTGTGTCCACACATGGCAGGGAGAGAGCAAGAGAGCATTTCTTCTCATAAGGGCACTAATCCCATCATGGAGGTCCCACACTCACAACCTCATCTAAACCTAAGTACCTCCCAAAAGCCCCACCTCCAAATACCGTCACACAGGGCTTAGGACGTCAACATGTGAATTTTGGAAGGACAAAGCATGTGTTTTGGTGTAGATTTCTTTGGATTTATCCTCTTTAGGTTTTACTCGGTTTCTTGAATCTTTAGGATAATATCTCTTGCAAAATTTGGAACATTATCAGGCATTTTTTCTTCAAATAGTTTTTAATCTCCACTTTTTTTCTTTTCTTATTCTGGGATTCCAATGACTCAAAGGTTAGATTTTTTGCTATAGTTTTATAGGTACCAGAGGTTCTGTTATTTTTTTTTCTTTTCTTCATTCTATTTCTCTCTTTTGTTCAGATGAGGTAATTTTTATTGTTCTGTCTTCAAATTTACTGACTCTTTCCTCTGTCTTCTCCATTCTGCTATTGAGCTCATTTATTGTATTTTGAAATTTCAGTTTTTGTGTTTCTTCAGTTCTAAATTGTCAATTTAGTTCTTCACATCATCTGTTTCTTTGCTCAGACTTTGTACTTTTTAATTTGTTTCAATCATGTTTGTAATTGTTTGTTGAAGCATTTTTATGATGGCCACTTTAAAATCCTCATCAGATAATTGCAATATCTGTGTCATCTCAGTGTTGGGGGTCTTTTGATTGTTTAACTTATTCAGGATGGTATTTTCCTGGTCTTTATCCCCTCATCCCCAACGCCAAATTGTAGTCACAGAAGGAGAATAGCCTGCTGGTCACCTCACCTGGAAATGCCAAAGGCCAGTCTGTCCCTCTCCCTGCATCAGCCCAGGGCAGGCCTCTAGTCCTCCCACATCCACCTGGGCACTCCCTTGGGGAAATGGACCCCTCACCAGCAACTCCAGGACCAGGTGTCTCATGGAGGATTCTCCCTCTAGGTAGCCATCTGGGACCTTTCCCAGGCTCCACCCAGCCTCCTCTGGCTGCAAGCCACAGATGCCTCTGATGCATTCCCTCTTGCTCAGGTTAATCAAGGCCAACCTCTCAACTTGCACCAGAAAACCCAGGTAATACAGAACTGCTAAAATAAGTTGACTTTTCTCATAACCCCAATTAGTTAGAATGAAGGGAATATCCTTACTCTCCCCAAAACATGGATCAGGCATTTCAACCTGAGTCCATCTACACCCAAAGTGCCTCCCCATACCATGGATCATGGCTGGCCCCCTAGACAAGGCAGTCCATTCACTCATGGATAATGAAAACATATCTTTGGGAAATACTTTTGCTGAAAGTAACCCTGACCCCTTTCTACATGGAAGCTGGTTTCCTGAAATGGAAATGGTGGCCTGAACCACATTCTCAGAGTCAGGGGTTTCAATCCACAAGACTTCTTTGGCTGAACTGAAGGTGAGCTCACCGTGTTCATCTCATGCTCCTCAGTGTGGCAGCGGTGGGAGGCCTGGACCAGAGCGGGTAGCCCAGGGTGCAGCTGCAGTGATGCCCCAGATGCAGCTGCTGGACTCAGGGTTCTGTGGGTATTGCAGGACAGTCAGCCTGGAGGGAGCATCACTGTGCAGAGTCTTGTAGAAGCCCCTGCCTTTGTAGACATCTGCTTTCTATTATGAAAATGAGTGCAACTAGGCGGGCTGAGCCCTCTGTCCAACACGGCAAAACGAGAGATCAGATTCAATGACATGGGACCCAGGAGAAGAGGTGCTGGCTCTCTGGACAAATCACGGAAGTAAAGCTGATGTTTCAATACTCCATTTTTGAATATCAGATTTTCTAATGCAAATGTAAAATATAATGTATTCATGTGATAGTTTGCAGTAAACTGTGTTTCCCACAGCTCAGCAGGAAGGAAGACGTCCCCCCATTTTTGCCCTGATTGTCCCTGCTGTCCCCCTTGCTTTCTGCCATCTGCGCTCATGGCCCTGAGCTGGCCTCTGTCCTGCTGGCCACAGGGAAATGGAACGGACGTGTAGTAATTTCTGAATCAGAGCAACATAGATGTCACTGAAAACACAAAATGGGTTGAAAGAAGAGGCAGCAGAGAGGGATGGAGGCTGAGGACTCTGTCCATCGTCCACCCATTTGACAAGGATGACCACAGGGCTTCTCCTGGCTTCGAGGGCAGGGGACGTGCTGGGCACGGGGCGCAGAGGGGGCCTGGGTCTGTGGGACAACCCTGCAAGAACCCCACAGAGATGGTCACCCCAACTCCCCACTTGCTCTTCCTCCCACTTGCTTACGCCCCAAAGTGTCATCCTGGCCCCCCTCCTCCCCAGACAGCCCCCGTCACTGTGGCCAAGCTCCCCCGCCCGGGCCGCCGTTCTCCCTGCAGGAGCCTGAGTGACCCACGGTCTATCTCATCCTCTGCATCCTGCCCAGCCCTGCTCGAACCTCCCGTAGCTTCCAGGACACACGCTCCTCACCTGCCCTGCCCTTGGGAGCCCCTAGGCCTGCGTGCCACCCCCTCCTTCACTGATCACCTCCCCTGGAAGGCTCCTCCCCATCTCCATGCGCCTTTGCCACCTCAGGACCCCCCTGGGGACCCCCGCAGAGAGGGCCTGCTCCCCCAACTAGCCTGTCACCCAGCCCCCTCCGTCCATCCCCTGAGCTCACGTTGCCCCTCCTCACACACTGGACTGGCGTCTGTGCCCCAGAAGGTGACCTCAGTGGGCCCAGGGACTGCTCTGAACCCCTCAACTTAGTGCAGGCCCTGCAGGTTGTTTGCGCTAACGACCGCATGCTCTTTAGGGGAGGCCACGTTTAAGGAAACAGGCAAACTCGAGCTGGTTGTACGCAGTAGAGAGTAACATCTGACAGTAGCTGCTCGTCCGTGGTCCCGCACTGACCCCAGATCTTTGTGAAGGCCTGTGCCTTAGAGCATGGGCCCCGTGAGCAGGACGGGCTCCGCCCGCGGACGGCGTGGGCGGCTCCGTTGCTGGTGAACCACGCGGTGGACGCAAGTGGCGACTGCGAGTTCCTGGGGCAGACGGAGCTTCGGGACGCGGGACCCCGGAGGGACGAAGCCCGGCTCCGAGGGGCCCGCGGCCGGCCGTCGGGGCGCCGTCAGGTCCGCGCTGCTCCAGCCTCATCCGCCTCCCGCCGGCGCCCCCCGCGCAGCATCTCGGCCTCCGCGGCCCCCGCTCCAGAGCGCAGACCGGGCCTGAAACGGGAAAGGGGGCCGCAGCTCGGGTTTCCAGAGCGCAGAGGAGCACCGGGGGAGGCGAACGCGGCTTGTCCGCCCGCAGACGCTGGAAAGGCGCGGGCCGCCCCGCCCAGGGCCCTCCGCCCCGCAGCTTCTGGGCGGTGCCGGCCGTCACGTGCGCGCCCTCCGAGCCTTCGAAAGGCGAAAGGCCGCCGGGGCTCGGGCTCCGCCGCCTGGGGAGGAGGGACCCTGCCGCTGTTCACGCATCGCTGGTCCGTCGCGGCGGGTTTAGGGGACGAGGGGGGTGAGCGTTTCTCGCTACAAATGCTGGCGGCAAGTGCTGTGTCGAGAGGCACTTGGTTCTGGCTGGGTCGGGGTGTTGAGCGAGCCACGCGAGTGACCTCGTCTCGTCTGTCCCAATCTGACCCCACCCAGGGCGCCCTTCACACACCGGTGATGCAGACAGAGACGCGGTAAAGGTTTGTTGAGTGAACCTGTGCACAGAGGAATGAGGCACCAGGGCCAGAAGGGGTGTGGCGGCAAGTGGCCACACTCCAGACCCGGGAATCGGGGATGGGGCACCCTCAAGCTGGACTCCCACGCTTTTGATTTCAGGAGCCAACCGTCCAGGGCGTGCTGGAGGGTTGGCACCTTTCTATTTTAGGAATAAGAGCATGAGGGGCAGTTCCGTCCACACCGTCACCGCCTCATCTAAGGAGGGAGATTTTCCCAGCCCCTGGGAAGGACACAACTTCAGAGACAAGCCAGACCCTTCCAAGAAACAGGGACAGGTGGCTGATTGTCCTGGCCAGACCCCTTTCAGGGTGAAGGGACGTTCCCCACCATCATAGGACAGGGGGACAACAGGCCTCACCAGTGGTCAGGCACAGAGGATGTGCAGTCACCTGCCAGGAGAGGGCGCTGGGACGCAGGTGCACTGCGGAGCCTGCTGTCCTGGAACCCACACGGAGAAGGTGCCTCAGAGAAGCAGGTGTGGTCAGTGTGTCAGTTGCTGAGGGGCCAGGATGGGGGCACAGTTGTGCACCAGCTGGTGGGGGTCAGGTGGTCCTGCTGGTCCCCTTGTGTCCCTCTTGCTGGTTCCGTGGGCCGCCCCCAGCTGCTGCATCGTGGGCCGCTGCAGGCTCCTGCAGAGCACTGCCTGCGTGATGGGCCACTTAGGCCCAGTTGCAGGGAGTGGAAGCGACGGGTACTCAGGCTGCCCCCAGGACCCCCGAGCCTTTAAGCCTTCGGCTGACTGGCACTGGAGGAGGCAAGTGTAACTTGTGCCCAGGGCCCCACAGGATCAGATGGCGTCCGTACACCACGTGGCCTCTGGGATGCTTTGCAGTGGACGTGGCCCACTGGGAAGCAGCCCGCCAGCCCGGACCGCCATCCGCACTTAGAACGCCGCCGACCGGCGGCAGACGGGCTGAGCCTGGAGGGGAAAGCTCTCCCTTCGGAGCCACAGCGGGCGTCCTGGATGGCCAAGGGCTCTGCCCCAGGCTCTGTGCCCTCCTTCCACACACAGTGGAACGAGAGCACGGGACAGCGATGGGTGGATGGGCAGGTGAAGGATTTCCCACCTTTTGTGATGCACAGGTAGCTGTTTGAAGTACTCTGATGTCCTCTATTTAAATAAGCTAGACGTCCCCTGCTTGTCACCATCTCTGGTCCAACCTTTCTACAACCATGTGATCATTTAGGAAACCTCTTGTGTGACTTGTGACCAGTCAAGCCCTCAGCCGGCCTCAGGTCAGGTCACCTGCCAGCTGCGGGAGGAGAACTTCCCGGGCTGGGCCGCCTCCACCCATGGTGGGGGCCAGCTGCTGCCTCTGACGCCCTGTGTGCCCAGCTTCTGAGAGAACGGGGTCTCGGCAGTGCTGAGAGCCAAAGTCAGAGGCTCACACACCCGAGCCAGGTCAGCCCCTTGGCCCTCATCCCCCCTCATCCCCAAACAGAGCCAGCCGGGACCCTGCAGGGGCTCCAGAACCATCAGCATCGGCACCACGGGAATGCGGACCCGCCCGGGACCAGGATGTCCCACCCTCAGAGCAGTCAGGGGTTGGGCCGGAGGAAATCACAGGACATAGGATTTGGAGATGGAATTTGGTGACAGCTGCTGACCTGTCCACCAGTCAAGACCCTCCATCAGCAAAAAGATTATGACTCGCTGAAGGCTCAGATGATGGTTAGCACTTTTTAGCAATAAAGTATTTTTTAATTAAGGTGTGGACATTGCTTTTTAGACGTAATGCTATTGCATACTTAGTGGACTACAGCACAATGTGAACGTCACTTTTACGTGCATTGGGAGACAAGGAATCCGCGTGACTCACTTTATGGTGATACTCGCTTTATTGAGGTGCTCTGGAACCGAGCCAGCACTACCTCTGAGGTGTGCCTGCATTTTGAGCTCTCGAGTTAACAACAACTACCATTTATTAAGTACTTGTTAGGCGCTTTTCATACTGCCTCAGTCGGAGTGTTTTTCGTTACAAATGACAGAAAACATACTTGAAATTTGTTTGAATAAAAGGGACTTCAGGGACCAGCCCCGTGGCTGAGAGGTTAAGTTCACACGCTCCACTTCAGTGGCCGAGGGTTTTCTGGGTTCAAATCCTGGGCAGGGACATGGCACCACTCATCAAGCCATGCTGAGGCAGCGTCCCACATACCACAACTAGAAGGACCCACAACTAAAAATATACAACTATGTACTGGGGGGCTTTGGGGAGAAAAAGGAAAAATAAAATCTTAAAAAAAATTGCCATTGAAAAAGAAAAAAATGGAACTTCAGGGCTCACATAACCAAAATAGCATAGGGACCAGATGAGGCTTAAGTGGGCACTGGCTCAGTTTCTCCCAGCTCTTTCTCCACTGGCCTCCCCCCATGGTCAGCCTGTACCTCAGGATGGCTCCCCCAGTAGCCCATGGCTCTCAGGGTCACAGGCCTCATGGAATCTATGTCATCAGGGAAAAGAAAACGTTGCTTCCCCAAACCATCTAAATCCTGAGCTTGGCTCTCATTGGACCAACCCAGGTCACATGCCACAGGTCACATGACTGGGATTAAGCCAATCAAGCTGTGACCAGGTCAATCCCACCCAAGCCGCATGGTTGTTTACTTTGGGAAGGATGCCAAGGAGCCGACTGTCATTCAGAGGGTCTGCAATGTACACGCCGTCTCATCTGATCCTCCTAACAACCCCAGGACATGGTAGTTAGTTTTCTCCTCCCAGATGAAGAGACTCAGGCTGATGGGCAAAGAGGAGTGACGTGCAGAATCAGCCGGCCTTCCAGGGTGGAGCTGGGGCTGAATCCACGTCTGTGACACGCAGCTCATACTTTTAACCCCGTACCTTACTGCCTCCCATTTTAGAGATGGTTGACAGCACAGCTGATGGAAATTAGTGCATCTGTTTGGCAGCGTGGGGTAGAAATAGGCTGGAATTACACGGAAAGGAGGTGCTTTGAAAAAGAGAAGTGGCAGAAAAGAATGAGGTTCTGAAGCAGGAGAAGGAGCTGCCAGACTCTGTGGGGGCGGGGGGAGGTGAGAAGGGCCTGAGAGCAGGGGCTGGCTCCAGAGAGTCTCCGTGGAAGGGAAAGTCTTGGGGAGAGGGCGCCTCTTGGAATCCAGAGAGAACCACAGTATTGGAGTCCAGGTGGCCGTGCAGCAGGCAGGTCAAGCCTGAGGGCTGGGAATTTATACCTGGCAGTAAAACATCCTGTTTCATAGGAACTAAGAAGCCTTCCATTCAAAGATGCACCCAGATCACCGTGGAAGAAAAACTGGCAATAAAGCTGATATGATGCATTTTTAGCCGTGCAAACTTTTCTTTATATTTATTGAAAGAGCTCTTTTGGACTTCATAGACATGGATTTTTATCATCCATCGCTCTTGTGCTGACATAAAATTGAACGAATCAGTGCAATCCATCAGTTAGGGTATTTCTGATCAGCTACGTGGCGTCCCCCTTGGGTTCAGGGCGCGGGCCTGTGTTTCCCGTGCTCACTGGGCCCTAAAGGGTGGGAGAGAAGCAGCTTTTTTCTAAAGCGTTTCCAGGGTCTCGTGACCTCTCGGCCTCCAGCTGCGTCTCTGATGGGGACGGGCAATCCATTTTCACGGATTACTCTCCGTGGGCGTCTCTCTTTGTTAGCACTCCGCTGTTGCTTTGCAAGAAAACACGAAATTGCAATGTGAAGTATTTGCTTCTTTAACGTCAAATTTACACCCTGACAGTCTGTGTCCATGCTCATCACATACACAATATTTTTTCATTTCAAGGCCGAATCATACTGTAATATTTTTGAAAATATTTTAAAACAGCAATTGAACTCACTGTGTGTAGTACTGATAATGCCCGTAACCGGATTAAAGTGACGACCACAGGAAATACTTTGATGGAGTGAGCACATGCATAGTTAACGACAACCATGGCAGGTTGTCATACCTGTCACCTACCTGACAGTGTTGTAAGAAATGTCCCTGGCTCTTGAAATGTGCCTCTTAGATTCGACTCAGTGTGCTGGTTCCATGAGCATGTATTACCAAAGGCAGGAGAGGGCCCAAGGAAGAGCTGTCCGTGGGTCTGGCCCGCACGCTGGAATTGCCTGGGGACTCTACAGATAACCTCCGCCCAGGCCGCAGCCCCAGAGTTTCCGATGTGGAACAGGACTGAAGTGGAGCTCCCTGCATCCCAGTGGTTTAGAAGGTCCCCAGGCGATTCTGGTGTGCCTCTAGGGTTAGGTGGCAGTGGCCAGGAGGTTCCAAGGTTTCTGGGAGAGGAGGGGCGTGGCCCTTATCAGGGCTGCACCTGCTGCCTGGGTGGGTCCCCGAGAGCTGGCTGTGTCCCCCTGCAGTGCTGCAGCCATTTGCTACCAAAACACAAAACCTGGAAGTGCACACGCGGCTGTGGCCCCTCAGGACTCCCTGGCCAAGGAGAAGGCAGATTGTCCCTGTCCCTCACTCTGTGGAGCACCTGGGAGGAGTGTCCCAGGTGTTCCAGGACAAGAGCTCTTTAGGTTTTGTTCCGTGGCCCTGCCCTCCAGGGGGGACCAGACAGCAGACATTGGTGTGGCTCTGAGACACCTGGCTCTGCCTCCAGGTGTGCACTCCTGAGGACCCGCTTCCCCGTGCAAATCGCCTCCCATAAGGATGGCTGACTATCAGGGCACGAACCCTCCAGCACACCCGGGCATCTGGGCAGAGGCTCAGCCACCAGCTGTGTTAAATCCAGGGGGACCTTGCATTTCCTGTTCAGACGGGGTGGGTTTGTAGGAAATGTTCCCCTCGCGGTGGACGACACGTACTGGCTGATCACAGAGCTCTTGCGACCCAAGCTGGGTAATTCCAGCAGCCAGGGCCCTTCAACTGGCACTGCCCCGGGGGAACTCTGCGCCCATTCCGGTGAAGCCTCTCCTGGGCCACGGGACACAAATTCCTATGCAGTTAACTTGCAAACTATGGTCTCCGGCTCCCTGACTGATTCCCTGTGAAAGTGTGCGCCAGAGGGGTTCAGGATGGGGACTTGTGGCCAGAGCTGCAGGCCGTCAGAGGGGAGAGGCAGGCGTGGGGAAGACTCCTGTTCGAACAGGACAACGGAGGCGGGTCTGCCTCCTGCCCCGCAAGCTGTCCTCTCCGGCACCTTCCCTCCGCGCCCGCCCGCGTCTGGCTCTCTGCGCCAGCCCTGCCCTCCGGGGCCCTGGGAGCTGCTCCCTAACCCGGGGCTGTCACCCCGCTGAGGTCCGCGCTGGGGAAGGTCGCGGTGCAGACATTCAGCTGTGCGTAATCCTCCGAAGCGATGATGCGCTTCACGCAGCGTATCAGCCATGCGCTGATTTGAAACTTTGGGGAAGAAACTAATTATCCAGAGCAGAGATAGACGTGTGGCCCGAGGATGGGCTTCAGGGATGGAAACGGAAGCCGCAGTGTTTGTGGGAGTGCGTGCGCTTTTTTAAGTGGGACAGGGTTCAAAACTTTTTTAGATTCTCGAATGGGTTGGTGGCCCCAGAAATGGTTAAGGACCTTTTCGTTTGTGGGAAGGCTCATTTGATTTTGGACTTTCGTCTCTCACATCGATATTGGAACTCCTGCTGCTTAGGTAGTTTGACAGAATTTCCTGAGGGGCCACAACGGAGGCTGATGTCAGTCACAGGGAAGCATAAATTAGAAGTAGAGGAGAAAGGAAAAGGAAAACACAAGGGTTGGAACACAAAACAGAATTAAGACTGTCAAGGCCAATACCAGCCTTGTTTACAATAGCCCAAAGGTGGAAACCAATCAATGTCCAGTGTCAGAAGAATGGACAGACCAAATGCGGTCCATCCACACAACGGGATATTATTCCGCCTTAAAAAGGAAGGAAATTCTGACACACGCCACAGCGTGGATCAACCTTGAAGACGTTATTGCAAGTGAAATAAGCCTGACCCAAGAGGACAAATACTGTATGATTCCACGTATATGAGGTACCTGGAGGAGTCAGATCCACAGAGGCTGAAAGGGCGGGTGCCAGGGGCTGGGGAGGGAACTGGGGAGTTAGTGTTTGACACCTGCAGAGCTCCAGCTGGGGATGATGAGACAGTTCTGGAGATGGATGGTGGTGATGGTTGCACACAATGTGAATGTACTTGGTGCCACTGAACTGTACACTCAAAATGATACATTTTATGTTATGTGTATTTTACCAAAGTTTTAAAAATGAAAAACAAAAAGACTGAGGCCAATGTCAAAATGCCAGCGTCCTATATACATGTTACAGTGGGTTACACACTTGGCTCTAAGCTTTCAGCAGCCGAGTCTCAAGCCTGTTTCCTTGGAGAGTGAGGGGCTTACCTGACTTATGAAGCAAAACACTTTGTCCCAATGGCCACTTAAGTACTGACAATTAAAACCAATACCTATTACACGGCCATTTAAATGTGTAACAATTTGCTAACGCTTTTATAAGCTAATGGGACCTGAAAGAGAAGGTGAATTATGTTAAAGTGATATATGTAATTTAAAATGAGAGTAATATCCGATAAATTGGTGTTTTACCAAATAGATGGAGACGCTGAGATAGCATGAAGAAGCGGGGAAACTTGGGAGAATGGACACAGATCCCTCTTTAAATCAGCAGATGAATGAAAACCAAGCATTCTGCCTCAGCTTGGGGAGGGAGAGCCAGCCCTGGGGTCACGTGCATCCCAAACCCTACGTTTCCAGCACCAGGAAAATCTCGCTTCAGCGCAGGGAAGGCTGCCACTAGCTTCTGCTGCTTTGCTGACCAGCCAGGACCCATGCGGTCTCATGACCCAGGATCTAATGATGCTGGAAGGATGCGGAAGCCCTTACACACAGCCCCTGAACGGCACATTCTCTTGCCAGGCTGGAGCAGACCCCCAGGAAAGCGCAGCTGCCCCTGCTGGCCGGCTCCTATAGTGGCCTGGCTCCAGCACGAGGTGCCTGGGGGGTGGAATCCGCCTGGGTTGCTAGTCCTGTCCTCCTGGTCCCCTGCTTGCGTCACCTCTCAGGGAGTTCTAGGCTCCTTTCTCCTGTTGCCAGCTCACACTCTCTGGAGGTGGCAAGTGGGCCTGAAACCATCCAGAAAAACAGTCGCCTGCTCTTCAGGGAGGCCAGGGGTCTCCCTCACCCAACTGCGCTCTGGGCCTGAACTCTCAGGAAAAGACCCCTTGCACCCCACCGAGAGATGGCTCCCCCAACCCTCACCTCCTGGCCGCCGGCCCCATTGTCCTGATTCAGTGCCTGTGTGGGCACTGCTCTGTCAAAAACCCACCCTCAAGTGCAGTGACCAGGGCCAGGGCAGGGTTTCCCTGCTTCACAGGGGCTGCATTCTGCTGACCCGTGGATAGCAGGGCCAACCCGCCATCGCCCCGCCGCCTCCTCCTAGGGAGCAGGAGTGCACCCCAAAGCATTAACAGCCAGTGGGGGCGGGTGAGGAGAGGGGCCACCCTCAGCCTCCCTCCCCGAGGGGGCTTCAGTCCCAGCACCCCCTGCAGGACTGCCCCTTCTCCATCCTTCTGCAAGGTGCGGGAGGAGGGAGGCGTGGGTGCCGGACAAGGCGGGGGCCGCGGGCAGCCGGGCCTGTCGGGGGCAGGAGGGCAGCTGCCATTCAGCCTCTGGGGCCCCGGGGGCCTCTCTGCGCCCCGCGCTGTAACCCGAGAGTGCGGGCCACCGGCCTAGTGAGGCGTCCGCCGGTTTCAGCGCTCCCTCCAGCGGCCGGGGGACTCCACCGTCCGGAGGCTCAGGAGCTTGGGGCCGCCTCCGTGCCTGCCGCGCGCGCCAGGGTCTGCGCTGGCCGGGGAAGCCCGGAGCCGGGGGGGCCCCGCGCCTCGGGCGCCTCTGCGTCTCCGCAGCACCGGCCCTGGCGGTCCGCGCCGCCCCCGGTCCCCGGCGCTTCTCGGTCTGGCCTGTTTTCCAGGGACCCCCGGGCGGCGCTGCAGCGAGCGCTCCCCCGGCGTTCACGCGCGTTCCCAGGCTCGCCGATCCCAGCTGCGTGTCCTCCTCCCGCGAAGTCGCCGCTCCTCTGCCGGGTCCACACGGAGAAAGTGGAGGGAGACGCCTCTGCGGAAACGCGCCGGGCGGACTGCCAGGGCGAGAGCAGTCGTCCGACAGCGGTTCGTCTTCAGGGGGAAAGGAAGGGAGGCAAAGAACCCACGTGTTTTCTCGAAACCTGCCAGCTGCCAAGAAGCGCCCGACCGAGCTGTGCAGATGCGGAAACCAAGACAGAGAGATTAGATAGTAGATGGACTGCCCAAGATCAACAGCCGAAGAGCCCAGTGGCCATGGCTTGAACCCAGGAAGTTGGCTCCAGAGCCTGGACCCTCCGGGGAGGGCCTGTGGGGTGCGGGGGTGCAGGCAGCCTGAGTTCAAGTCCTGCCACGGCCCCATGGCAATGGCGCAAGCTCGGGGGAACCCCCCCTCCCCCCAAGAGCAGTTTCTGCGCCTGAGACACGGGGTTGACAACACCAGCTTCCTGGGGCCCTTTGGGAGGAGTAAAGGGCGCAGTCTGCCGCGAGCTCGTGCGGACAAATGGCTCCAAGGCCAGTCTTTTCTACACCGGGAGCAAGGGGCGGCTTTCAGACGCGTTCTTAGTTAGGTTAGCTGTGGTAATTACATTTTCATTCGATCATTTATATTAACATGGAGGGATAAGGGGGCATCTTACTGTGCTTTGATGAACCGAGAGAAACCTCTGCGGACTGCCCAGCAGAGCGTCTGCCGCCCGTGGTGGCAGTATTTCTGTTGACGGGCCCAGTGACTGCTCTCTGAGCTCCAGGGCCTGGGGGCCCCAGCTCGGTCATGGACGCAGCTGCAAGAGCCCGGAGTCCACGCTGGCGTCACTGCCCAGACGCAGCAGCGAAGGGCGACTTCTTCCGATGCCTGACGATTGCAGTTAGCTGCATCGATCAACGCTGTATTTACCGCAAGTTTTACTTTCTCCCTGCGGAAGTCCTTGGGTAGATATAATTCCTCACCCTGACGCCGTGTCGGCTGCAGTGGACGTCCATGTGGCTCCTGTTTCCTTCTGTCCCATACCACGTCCCTGTGGGAAACAGGGAAGACCCTGCCTCTGGACAGGTGAGGGAGTGGAGGCCGGGCAGTGGCCGGCCAGGCGGGCCCTGCGTGGGCTGTGGAGGTTTAGTTTCATTTCCGTCTCACAGGGGGCAGCAGGGGCTTTGGGACACAGTTTCTGCTCTCTTAGAGGAAGAGAGAGGAGTGAATCGCTGTCCTGTTCTTTCTCTAATTACTGTACACTTGACAAGCATCCAGTGACATCAGGTTTCTAGGGTCACTGGTGACTTGAGTGGTGCGCTCAGATTCTCACAACCAGAGAGGCTGAGGCCCGCCCCATTTCTCTAACAGGAAAAGGTGAGGGGGTGAAACGATTAAGTGCCCCCGCCCGCACATGATCGGGAGATCGTATTAAAATGGCTGTTACGCCGCATCTTTTGTTTAATGGGTTCCAAGCTCACCGCTAGCACAGTAACAGCAGCTGGAAGGTCAAGGCAGGGCCCGAGACAAGCATCTGGTCCGGCCCTTTTCTTGCAGCAGCTCCAGCCCTTCCTAGAGAGAGAGAAGTGGGGAAGAAGACCTCGCAGAAAGGGAAGGCTTTGTCATAGAGCTATTACTTGGGCTGATGTTCACATAAGCTGCCTGACATGGATGTTTCCTGAAGGCTGAGAGCCCACTGAGAGACACAGTGAGGGCCCCGAGGGTCTGCGGGCTGCGGTGAGCTGGAAGGATCCGGAACCGGTCAGGAGGGCTTAGAGGTTTACACAAGCAAATGCTCCATCACTGTTCTGCAAGTCATCCGCGTTTGTCGCTTCATGCTACTAAGAAAAAAATCAGCACTTGGATTCCTCTCGAAATCCTCCAAAGGCAAACCTAAGACCCACGGGCGTTCTACGCAGACAGGAAACTCAGGGCCAGGGGTTTTCCAGCTGTTATCCCCAGAGCCCCAGGGCCCCCGCAGAGGCAAAGGCTGTGATAGGCCCTGGGGCTGGGGGACAGTGCAGAGCGGGCTGCTGACAGCGGGCTGATTCGACCTGTGAGAGACGCCCTGTGTGAGCCCTGCAAGCTCCAGTAACGGGAAGATCGAGGCATCTTCTTCACCTCACAGGGAAGGAGGAGAGGTTTTTGTTTTGTTTTGTATTATTGTGGTAAAATATGCAGACATAAAATTTATCACTTAACCATTTTTAAGTGTATGGTTCAGTAGCATTAAATACATTCATATTGTTGTCAACCATCAGCACCATCCAGCTCCAGAACTTTTTCATCTTCCCAAACTGAAACTGTGTACCCATTAAATAATAATTCCCATTTCACCTCTAGCCCAGCCCTTGGCCACAACTATTCTACTTTCTGTCCCTATGTATATGACTACTCTAGGGCCCTCATATAAGTGGAATCAAACAGCATTTGTCCCTTTGTGACTGGCTTATTTCCCTTAGCATGATGCCCTCAAGGTTCATCCAAGTTGTAGCATGTGTCAGAATTTCCTTCCTTTTTGAGGCTAAGATCCCAATGTTTATCCACTCATCCTCTGATGGACATCTGGGTTGTTGCTGCCCTTTGGCTAATTGTGAATAGTGCTGCTATGAACATGGATGTACAAATATCTGTTCTAGCTCTTGTTTTCAGTTCTTTTAGGTATATGCCCAGAAGTGGAATTGTTGGATCATTTGGTAATTCTGTATTTAATTTTTTGAGGAACTTCCATACTATTTTCCACAGCTATTGCATTATTGTACATTTCTACCAGAAGCACACAAGGGTTCCAATTTCTCCACATTCTTGCCAACACTTGTTATTTTCTGTTTTTCTTTCTACAATTTTTTTTTTCCTGAGGAAGATTCGCTCTGAGCTAACATTTGTGCCAATCTTCCTGTATTTTGTATGTGAGTCGCTACCACAGCATGACTGATGAGTGGTGTAGGTCCATGCCTAGGATCCAAACCTGTGAACCCAGGCCACCAAAGCAGAGAGCACTAAACTCAAGCACTGTGCCATGGGGCCGGTCCCCTGTTTTCCTGATAATAGACATCCAAATGGACGTGAAATGGTATCTCATCGTGATTTGGGAAAGGCAAGTTTTTAAAAGGTCAAAACAGGAAGCGATGGTGAAAGAAGAGCTTTTCAGGCCACTTGGCTCTTCCCACCGAAATCTCCATCTGTTGCCCCCTGGCCTAATCCAGTTCCTAAAGATTTCATGTGTGGGCTGCCTCCTTCTCCTCCGGAAAAAGAGGGATGGTAGATTGGGTAGAGAGGAAAGCCTGGGGCTGGAACAGGAATTGGAGAAAGGAACTGAAGTAGGGAGGTAATTGCCAGTGTTGGGGATTTGGCAGTCATCTTTCTAGTGCCCGCCTGATAATAATAATAATAATAATAATAATAGCAATAACAACAACGACAGTAGCCAGTCACTGAGATCTTACTGCTTATTGTGTTCCAGACTTTATTTCATCAGAGTCTCACAACAATCCTTTTTAAAGCTGAAGTTGGTGGGTTTGAGCTCAAGGTGACACAGCTAGTTGATCAGGATGCCGAGCTGGGAACTGGGGCCTGACTCCAGAGTCTATATCCTTAACCTCACATCCTCTTGCATAGGTTCCGTGGAAATCCACCCACATTGCTGAGCACCTGGTAGGTACATGGTGACTGTTCACCGACAAGTAAATTCTAGTAAATTCAGTGTAGGACATCATCAGGCTACCCAAGACCTGCCCCCTCCACTGAAGACTGTTTCCTGGGCTAGAATAAATTGGAGAGGGGTCTCCTGTGAGTGGTCTGTGGCGGAGTTAGGGAGTGAAGAGGAAGCTATGAGGTGGTGATAGATAAGCTGGGCGTGCTTTCTGTAAGAGGACAGGAAGGGTGAGTGATTGGATGGGCTGTATAATGAAGAATTTGTCTAGTCTTTGTCCCAGGTTACTGGCATGAAATTTCTAAACCCTTAGAATTTCCTGAGTGATAGGAGTCTTTGTTGTTTATAAGCCCCCTGGATCACACCTGAGTTTATGCTAATGAGGGGGTTCATGGTGGCCCCTAGATAGCTTCGGGATGGAGACTGGTCACCAGAAAGACAACCACGTGGTTATAGGGTTGGGACTGTGAGCCAGCTTGACCTCCAGGGAGGAATGGGGGCCTGGCGATTGAGTTCAATCACGTGGCCAATGATTTAATCAATCGTGCCTGAGTAATGAAACCCCAATAAAACCTCTGGACACTGAAGCTCGGTGGGGCGTCCTGGTTGGTGGCACATTGATGTCGGGGGTCAGGGGTCATGCTGTGACCCCGTGGGAAGAGAGCATGGAAGCACTGCATTCAGGCCCCCCCAGACCTCTCCCTATGGGTCTCTTCATTTGACTGTTCCTGACTTGTGTTCTTTACAGTAAATTGCAGTCATGAGCATCATGCTTTCTTGAGTTTTGTGAGTCATTCCAGCATACTATCAAACCTGAGGGGGTCATGGGAACCATTGAATTTTAGCCAGTTCATCAGAAGTGCAGGTGGCCTGGGGACCCCTGAACTTTTAGCCAGCATCTGAAATGACAGCAGCCTTGTGGGACTGAGCCCTTAACTTGTGCTAACTCTGGGTGGTTAGTGCCAGAATTGAATTGCAGTACACCAACTGGGGTTAGACCAGTTGGTCAAACTGAAGCCTTGTGGGGAAAATCCTCACCTCCCCTAGGTCTGCAGCTGGATGAAACGTCCCAGAGAATGGCCACAGCCACTGGCCAAGCGACAGGTGTGGGGGGCTGGTTCCCAGTGAGTTCTCAGGAAGCCATTATTTAGTTTGCTATTTTAAATCTCTCTGCTTCCTGAGATTTGGTCAGGATATGGGATTTTTCTAAAAATTAGCAAAAGGAAGGTGGTAGCAGGGTAGAGAAATAGGGGAGTGAACATTTCCAGAATTATGGAACACGCTTCAAACTCTGAAGGGTCATAGTCTGCTCAGACGTGAAGGAACTTGACCTTTTTTTGAAATTGAGATATAATTGACATGTAACATTGCATTAGCTTCAGGTGTACAACATAATGATTCGATATTTGTATATATTATGAAACAATCACCACACTAAGTCTAATTAACATCCATCACTACACATAGTTAAAAATTTTTTTTCTTGTGATGAGAACTTTTAAGATCTACTCTCTTAACAACTTCCAAATATACGATACAGTATTGTTAGCTACAGTCACCATGCTGTACGTTACATTTCCAAGACATTATTTTATAACTGGAAGTTTGTACCTTTTGATCACCTTCTTGCATTTCATCCCCTCTACCTCCCACCCCGGCAACCTCCAATCTGTTCCCTGTATGAGTTCAAGTTTTGTTTTTTGTTTTTTGTTTGTTCTAGATGCCACATATAAGTGAGATCATACAGTATTCTCCTTTCTCTGTCTGACTTCACTTAGCATAATGCCTTCAGGGTCCATCCATGTTGTTGCAAATGGCAGGATTTCTTTCTTTTTTAATGCCTGAATAATATTCCATTATATATATATATATATATATATTATATAACATCATATGTATATAATCATATATATATATATAAGATAATAGATTAAGACATTTTCTTAATTTATTCATCTATCCATGGACATTTAGGTTGTTTCCATGTCTTGGCTACTGTAAATAATGCTGCAATGAACATGAGGGTATAGATATCTTTTTGAGTTAGTGTTTTCATTTCCTTCAGATAAATACCCAGAAGTGGAATTGTTGGATCGTATGGTAGTTCTATTTTTAATTTTAGGGGGAACCTCCATACTGTTTTTCGTAGTGGCTACACCAGTTTGCACTCCCACCAGCAGAGCACAAGTTTTCCCTTTTTTGCACTTGCTCACTGACGCTTGGTATTTCTTGGCTATTAACAAATTAGCTAAATATGCTTAAAAGAAGAAAGAGCAAATCCCATACATACTCCCTGTTTTCTCAAGGAATGGAACCTCTGGATAACTCCACTAATTATAACGAGATACTAAAAGTCCATCAGCTTCCCATTAGGCTAATAGACCAGGTTAATAAACCATAATTATTGGACAAAAAGCAGAGGCCACATACAAAACTTAGAAACCACTTCTTTCCTGGAAAAGACACCAAGTCTCAAAGTCAACATCATTCAGAAAGAAAGATAAGAACCAAAAAGCCCCATGATATTACAAGTGCAGCTTCCTTGTAATACAAAGAAATTCACCTCGATGATCAGTGGCTCAGGTTTGAATCAACTTGGTCTGCACAACCACGTCCTGACCAAGAATCAATAGTCACCAGCTCAAGGCTTCCCATCTCCCAGTGGGATCAGGGCAATATTCACTTACTTAGGGATCTGGTAAGACTTCTACAATTCTAGAAAGGCATAAAGTATCAGTTATTAAACTCATAGAGTTACTGAAATCTTAGGACAATGTAAAGCATGTGACACTGGGTATGTGCAAAAATAAGAATAAGGATCAAAAAAAGGACACAAATTGACGCTGTTATATCAATGTCGTTGTAACCTCTTTTGGTGAAAGGGCATCAGTCAACTTTGTAGTTTCCATTTTTTGTGTGACCATTTTGCATTTAAAGAGTCTTGTAACATTGAAGGGAATTCAGATGTTGGATTTGAGATTTTAATTAAATGCCTAAAAGTGCTGGGTTAAGTTTGTAATCTAGGTTTCTTATTGATTGGGAACATTAGTTAAATCAATAATTTTTTACTTATCAGTTGTAAATAATTGTAAATATTTAGAGCAATGTTGATTGTTTAATATCTAAAAGAATGCTGATTGTTTAATAAATTCCCAAGATTAATGATTGGGTCATTGCCTAAATTACAATTAGTAGTGAATATTCCTGTCCACGCACACATGCCCCTCAGACACTAAGAAATCCATCAGCACTGAAAATGGAAAACCAGCGCTTTTCTAATGCACAGTGAAATAAACTCAGAAATGTTGTAAAAATAAGTGCTCATCGTTTCACCAGCTACAGTTATCTTGTGAACCATCCGTAGTTTGTGCGCCGCACTGTGAAGAACCCCTGAGCAGAAGGTTCCAGAACCAAGGGGATAATAAAGTCCATTGATCTACACCTTTAAATTTCCAGGCTAGAAGTACTTCTTTCTAGAAACTTCTATTAGGTATTTTTAGCACCACCTAAATAGCTAAGATAAATACAGCCCATGGTTAACATAGGTTAACATAAGGGAAGCCATCTTATAGAAGGGAACCATGTTAGGATTATAAATGACCCTGATCCTCAAGACATCCCCCACTCCTTGTCAGCAATGCTTTAGTTTTCACGTAGCCTAGATAAGTCCACGCCTGCTTGTGAGAAATACGCATGCTCCGCTATTTCCCTAGTCTTGGCTTATACATAGACCTTCCTATTCGGTAAGGCAGTAACTTTGTTCTTAAATTTTCCCGGGGATGTGACGACCTCCGGGAACAAGCCCTCTGCTGGCATCCGTCACCAGGGACAAGAGGAAGGGATGATCCGGAGTCTCAAGGACGACAACACCAGATGGTCAACACTCCGAGGCACCCCGCCCGCCCCCCGCTTCAGCCCATTTGCCCTGTATACCTGCTTCAAAGTTTTGTAGTTTTAAGATGGTTCTTTAGGACACTAGTCTGCCATCTTCCCCCTTGCTAGTAAGCTGTAATCGAAAGACCCTTTCTCTCCTACCACCTTGTCCCTGGACTGTTGGCTTATCTTTGTGGCAAGTAGAAGACCCCTTTTGGTGGTTACAGTACCAGAACTGGAATCTAAGTCAGAGATACAGAATTATCCTTAAAACCCAGCACCTTAAAATAACAAATATTTATTATCTCACAGAGTTTCCGAGGTCAAGAATCTGGGAGCAGCTTAGGTGTGTGGTTCTGGCTCAATGTCTCTCATGAAGTCGCACCCAAGGTGTGGGCTGGGATGAGACAGTCATTTGAAGGCTGACCTGGGGCTGGAAAATCCTCTTCCCAGCTGTTTAGTGGCTGTTGGCTGAGGACCCAGTTCCCCACCAGGTGGGTCTTCCTCATGGGGTGTTCATCAGGGCATCTGGCTTCCCCCAATATGGGTGGGCCGTGAGAGAGCGAGGGCCAGCAGGACCCTTCAGTGCCTTTTCATGACCTTGTCTCAGAAGTCCCACACTTTCTTCCACTGCGTCCGATTTGTTAAAAACAAGTCACTAGCCCCAGCCTCACTCAAAGGAGAATGGGCTCCACCTCTTGAAGGGAGGCTGGTAGAGAATTTGTGGACCTATTTTTCAAACCGCCGGGGGAGCACGGGTGCTGGGGACGAAGCCAGGGTGGCTATTCTGAGCGTGGAGAGCAGCAGCCCGTGTGGATGTCGCTCCCACACCTCAGATGGCAGGTTTCCTTCCGGAGCTCAGAGCTGGCATCACTCAGGGCTGAACCCCTGAATCCCTGCAGTCATTTAAGCGCCATTACTTGGAACACGGACAGTGAAAACGACGCATTATCTGCCGACTGCCTGCGTTCTAGCTTCTACTCCTTTAGAACATGTGCACTTCCTTTTGCTTTCCTTTCTTTTTTCTTTATGTCAGGGCCAGGACCAATACCGGATTCCTTCCTTCTAGCCCAGATGAGCTGGGCTTTCTAGTCGTTTCCCAAGCAAGAGCAGATATTTTTTTCCTGAATGTTTCAGAGTTCTTCAAGACCCAGAACAGATTCTCTAAGTATAGACGGCTTGCCTGCATATACTAAAAGGCACAGTAACTTGTTTATTTGTTCCTTCTCCCAGTCTCAATAAACATGCTGAGGTGGGCCCTGAGTCAGGCTCCTCACCCAAGGAGCTCCAGTCTGCTGGGTGACACAGACACGGAGCACACAGATACAGAGCCCTGGCACTGAGGGTTACCGGGGCGACGGTAGGGTCTGAAGAGACACAGCAACGTGTTCTGGAGGCCAGGGAGGGCTCTCGGAAAGGAGGAAGGATACCTTTTTGCGTTGGGGTTTCCTTCTGGTGGGTTACCACTTCCCCTTGCCCATGGAAGCAGGAGCTGAGGCTCTCCACATCCTGGTCACAGGGAATCTTGGTAGGTGGGAGCGGGGTAGAAGTTGCCTGTCTGCCCCATCTGTTGGCGGCTTTGTTACAGGAGTGCTGAGGGTGGGCTGGGGTTGCAGGGTGACTGGGAGAAGCAGCACAAGGAGAAACAACGTCCCAGGGCTGGTAGGGGGAGAGGGCTGCGGATTCCTGGAAAGTGAGTGGGCAGCTATGCACCAGTCTGTGGTTACAACCCAAGGAGGTGGCAAGATCCCAGGGAGGCTGGCTGTATGGTGCCCCCAAAGCACAGGACCCTTGACGCCAGGCTGTCCAATCTTCCTGTGTCCTGTGGTTCAGGCAGGTTGATGCGGTGTGATGCCCCCCCGGGCGGGACAAGGGTTTCCTGACTATCACGGGGACAGATGATGGGGGCTCCTAACTACAGAAGAGCCAGAATTCTGTACAGTTTTGTGGGTGGGTAGTGTGGGGGAGGAAGAACTATTCCTTTGTGCTCTAGGTTCTTCTGGAAGAAGATTCTGGCTGGTCTAAGATTAAATTGACATGAGACAGAATAACAGGAGAAAATCAAAGTTTAATAACATGTATACATGGGAGAAACCCAGGAAATCTGAGTCACTCACCAAAATGGCGGAAGCCGCTGCCTTGAATACCATCTTCAGCCAACCACAAAGGAGGCCCGCTGTTGGGGGTAGTGGTTGGGACTTCAAAGGGGAGGAAGGCAGTTTACATGGAGATGGGAAAGCAAGTGTTTGATAAGCAAATGTTGACCCTGTTTTGCAGAGACAGTGAGGGATGGAGAGGACTTGGATCCAATGGGCCTGGTTGGGCCCCTCCCTGTCCATCACGCCTAGTTTATGTCCTACTGCACTCATCTGTGCTGTTAGCTCCTTCCTGGCACGGGCCTTCTGTCTTAAGTTCTGTTAGGCAGTTAGGGGGAGGGCCAGAGCTTCTCTCAGAGTCTTTTGTTCTTAAAAATAAGCCAAAGAGACACATTTTGGGGTGGCAAATTCTGATCTCCTCCAGTAGGGTGAAAGCCTCAAGAAAGACTGAGATCTAATTTCCCTCCACCTACGCGTAACAGGGGCTGGAATCTTATGTAAGTTGACTTGAAGAAAATAGGACGACGCTTCCCGCATCCCCAGAGTTTGTCGTTGGAACCGTCCTGCTACTTGGAGGGACAGATGTTTGAAACAAAGCTGAGAGCTGAATGGTGCGCCCAGGAGAGGAGTCACAGGCGAGAATTGCTCTCAAGGTTGAGGAAGAGCACGTGTGAGCATTTTTGACATGAGCTGTGGGAGATGTGAAAGATGACTGTGGCCCAGAGGATAGGGGCGGCTGCTGGAGGGGGAAGGTCCCATGAGGCCAATTGAAGAGCCAGGGCTCTTCCTTGAAGGCAGTGCAGTGGGGAGGCAGGAAGGGAGAAGCAGGGATGGGAGGGGTGACAGGAGCACGTTTGGCTTTCTAAAAGGTCTCTCTGGGTGCAGCCTGGGGAATAGGGTGAGAGGGGCATGATCAAACACCAGAGAGGAGTTTGCAGGCTGTTGTAGAGACCAGAGAAATGGTGCCTGGAAGAGTGTTGTTTTGGTGGGGGTAGAGAGGAGAGAACAGGTCTGAGAGATATTTAGAAGACAGTCTGAAAGTGCCCAGGTTTCCTGAATAAGCAACTAGGGGAATGGGCTGTCAAATCACATGGCAGAGAGAAGGATTTCCCAAGGAGAGAGAGAGAAAGCTACCTGCCCATCTCCGATACAGCCCTAGGCCCAGGGCTTCAGAGATGATTCCTGCCCTCAGGACTGTCTCTTGAAGGATTGTCTCCTGAATTTGTTGAAAAGAAGATGAGATGGGTGTGGAGACAGATACCTTTATAGATATGAAGATGGACCATTTGTTTTTCCTGTGAAGTAGGAAATAAAGCCATTGTACAGTGTAGGTAGCTTGAGTGTGGAGAAGGCTTGGATTATTGGAGAGTGGGAAAGGAAAGATGGATACCATGAATTTACAGCATGGATAATATGCCCATTTGAGTAATTTTTTTCTAGCAGCTCTCAGCAGCTTGGATGTATTAAAGAAAGCAGCAGATGGATGGGGTTCTTTATTTGTTTATGTTTACACTGGGTTTCTTGTAGGCGGCATATAGTTGGGTCTTGCTTTTTTTAATCCAATCAGAGAATGTCTGACTTTTAATTGGGGAATTTAGCCCATTTACATTGTAATGTGATTATTGATATAGCCAAGTTTGAATCTACCATCTTGCTCTGTTTTCTATTTGTCCCATCTGTGCTTTGTTTCTTTGTTTTTTTTTCTGCTTTCTTTAGGATTAATTGAGTCTTTTTTTATGATTCCAGTTTTATCTCCTTTGTAGGCTTAGTAGCCATAATTCTTCCTTGTGTTATTTTAGTGTTTGCTGTAGGGTTTATCGTGTACATCTTTAACTTACCGCTCACCTTCAAGTGACATTTCATGGCTGCATGCGGACAGGAAGAGTCTTACAGTGGGGTACTTCCATTTCTTCCCTCTCTGCCTTTATGCTTTGTTGTCATACTTTGCTGTCATACTTTGCTTCTACCTGTGTTATAAACCACACACTGCATTGTTATTATTTCTGATTTAAACAGTCAATTATCTTTCAACAATATTTAAATACTAAGAAAAGAAATCTTTTACGTTTATCCATGTAGTTACTCTTTCTGGTGTTGTCCATTCCGTTGTGTAGATGTATGTTTCCACCTGAGACATTCCCTTCATTTCTTGTATCATAAGTCTCCTGGTGGTGAGTTCTTTCAACTTTTGTATGTCAAAAGGTGCCTTTATTTTACCTTTGTTTTGGTAAATATTCTTGCTAGGTGTGGAATTCTAGGTTGACAGTTTTTATTTTATTCAGCACTTTCAACTGTTGCTCTGCTGTCTTCTGTCTTGCATTGTGTCCAAAGAGATGTCTGCTGTAATGCTTATCTTTCTCTGCACACAGTGTGTTTTTTTCTCTGGCTGCTTTGAGATTTTGTCTTTATCATTGGTTTTAAGCAATTTGCTTATGACATACTTTGGTGTGGTTTTCTTCATGTTTCTTGTGCTTGAAGTTTATTTGGTTTCTAGGATCTGTGGGTTCATAATTTCTATCAAGTTTAGAAAATTTTGGCCATTATTTCTTCAAATATTTTTTCCATTCCCTCTCTCCCCCACTTCAGGGAGAGTTAAAAAGTTCACTGATGCTCTGTTCATTTTTGTCCAATCTTTTCTCCTTGTGTTTTATTTTAAATAGTTTCTAAGGATGTCATCAAGTTCAGTGCTTTTTTCTTCTGCAGTCTAATCTGATGTTAACCCCATCTAGGATATTTTTTATCTTTTTGTAATTTTCATCTCTTAAAGTTCTATTTTGGTCTTTTTTATTTGTATCTTCCGTATCTTTGCTTAAATATGCTAAATATTTTCTCACACTTCTTGATCATCTGGAACACAGTTATTTAATAGCTCCTTTAATGTTCTTGTTCACTAATTCCATTACCCATGTTATTTCTGGGTCAGTTTTGATTGATTTCTTTTTCTCCTCATTGTATGTCATATTTTCCTGCTTCTTTGTGTGCCTGCCAATTTTGATTGGATCAAAAACACTGTTAATTTTATGTTCCTGACTGCTGGATATTTTTGTATTCCTATAACTATTTTTGAGTTTTGTTTTGTGAAGCAGTTAAATTACTTGAAAACCATTTGATCCTTTCAGTTATTGCTTTGTTGGGCAGGACCACGGCTGAGTTTAGTCTAGAGATAACTTTGGCCCATTGACTGAGGCAAAACCTTTCTGAGTTTTTTAGCTAATGGAAACTGGAGCTATTCTGGCCCTGGTGAACTTTGAATATTGTTCTCTCTGGTTTTTGGGGGAAGTTCTTTCTTTGGCCTCAGGTAACTTCCTTACATGCTGATCCTGATCAGGACTTAGCTGAAGGCTTGAGGGGCACAGTCTACAGATCTTCAGCACGCCTTCTCTTGCAGTGCTTTCGTCTCTGTTCCTCTGCCCTGGAAACTCTAGCTGCCTTGGATGTTTCAAACTCTCAACTCAAATAAGAGAACTCTTGTTTCAAATAAGGAAGACCCCTGGGCTACACCAAGGTCCCCCCTCCTTGCACCCATTGTCTGGACATCCTCTCCAGGATGTAAGCTGGGGAAATCCTAAGCTTCATCTAATTTGTTTCCTGTTTTCTTCATTACTTGATGTCTAGTGTCTTGAAAACCATTTTTTTTTTTTTAAATATATTTTCCCCAGTTTTTTAGTTGTTTCACTGAGGAGGGTAAATCTGGTCTTTGTTACTCTAGCTTGTCCGGGATTGGAAGTCCTGGATGAGTTTCTTTAAAACTGACGATTTGCAGGATAGATGTGATGGAACTATAAGGAGTCACGAGCATTGAGGGTGTTGGCGAAACTGGATGGAGTGTTCCATCGTGAGGCTTAAGCTGTCTGAGGAAAGAAAGTAAGAAGGGGAGCCATATTCAGAGAGTGGACTGAAGGGCTTCACAAATTCAGAGAACAAAGATGGCAGGAATAAAGCAAAGAGAAAGCTAGCAATTGAAGAGATTTCGGTCAGAATTTGGGATTTTTTTTTAAGATTTCAGAGGTGAGGCAGTTCAACGTGACAAGCTGCAGGGTGTGGCCATCAGCTGGCTCAAGTGGAGTATGAAGGGCAAGTGAAACTGAGGAAGTTTTTGGAATGTGGAAGAATGAGTTACCTCTGCCTGAGAGAATTTCAATTTCAATTTCTTTGGGAGCAACAGAAAGAGAATCTCATGTTAATTAAGGCTGTGGGGGAAGTTTATTTACAACTGAATAAAAGTTCTTTAAGGCATAGTAAAAATGACTGGACATAACGTCAGCAGAAGTAGCTGGGAGGACAAAAATGTATAGCAATACGGAGAGGACAGAACATGAGAGGAGTGAGCTTGATTGACAGGCTAAGCATTCCAGAGATGAGACTTACTATGTTCCAGTGAACAAGCCTGCATCAGTAGAGGTGCCAGCTGATGTGGGTGTCTTGAAGCAGGCTGGCAGGTGGTAGCCAACCTCCCAGACGGCTTCCAATGAGTCTCACCTCCTGGGATTTGTGCTCTGGTGTATCCCCTCCCACACTGAATAAGGCTGACTATTTGTAAACAATAGGATATTGTGGAAATGATGGAATATGACTTTCAAAGCTAGGGTATAAGATAACTACTGGCTTTTGCTTTTCTCCTTCTTGGGTCACTGGAAGAAGCCAGCTATCATGCTGCAAGGACAGTTAAGTAGCTTTTGAAGAGGCCCACGTGGACAGGAACCGAGCCCTCCTGCCAACAACCAGCACCAGCCTGCCAGGTGCGTGAGTCAGCCACCTTGGAAGCGTGTTCCCCACCCCAGTCAAGCTCTCAGATCACTGTAGTCCTGACCCAACATTTTGACAGTCACTTCGTGAGTGACCTTAGAGCCTTAGCGCTAAGCTTCTCCTGAATTTCTGACCCATAGAAACTGCATGAGATAATAAATATTTATTGGTCTTTTAGCATTTAAATTTTGGTGCAATCTGTTATTTAGCAGTAGATAACTAAGGCTGATCTTGGTACCCAGAACTGGGATGTCTTAACAAAACCTAAAAATCCAGGCATGGGTTTGGATCCAGACAGTGAGCAGAGCTGGAAGGACCCTGAGGAGAGCGCCGGTGGGCAGCTCATGCACACTGCCACTTATCTGCTGGTCCACCTTGTTGGCACAGGGCAGCAGCTGGGCCTGCGGCTGCTCCACCTTCTGAGTGTGAAAACAAGATAGCTGCTGCTTCTCTTCTGCCCTCAACGTCTTGCACAAAATGACCTCTGAGGCTCACCTAACTGGAAATATATAGAGAACGGAATTCTGGGAAATGCAGTTTAGTGAAGCCAAGTTGACATATTGCAAAGCCACCATAGCACCCAAATGGAAGGCTGTTAAGAAGTTGTCCTTGACCAGGACCATGTCAGGAAGTCAGGGGTGGGATTATCTGGTTTGCGCAGTATCACAGGCATTGAAGTCTCTGGGAGGTTGCGGATGCCACAATGGAGGGGAACCCAGAGTATCAGGAGAAGGCAGAGAAGTGACACTTAGCCAGGAGCTCAGCTTCTTTTGTTTGCAAGGGGCAGAGACTCACTCATGTATTGAAAGTAACGGGACTCTCAATCATGATGCAAGGGCTCATGGGAAATCAGGAAAAGACACAAAATGCCTCTTCTCTTCTATCACTATTTCTGCTAAGAGGTGAAACCAAGTGAAAGAAAAATAAAAATCCCAGAGATTCAAAAGTCTAGAGGAAACTATTGGCTTCAATATGAGATGGAGCTTGACAGTGAAGGGATTGACTAGGCAATGGGTGGTATAGTTGAACTCAAGGTCACTTCTGCACCATGCTCAAATGGGTTCTCCTTCATCCAGGCTAGGGACTGAAGACCAGAGCCCTGCCAGTGTAGACGAAAGCCAAAGATGCCACATTTTCCCCTTGTCCTGGCCCAGTGGGCTCAGAAGGGGTGCAGCTTTCCATGTCTCTTCATCCCTCTTCCTGTATCCCGGAGAAACCGTTTTGAAGACATACACAAGAGCAGTTTTTAATCTTTTAGGAGCTTATCAAAGAGAACCGGGTGGGGCTGATGAGAGGCCACGTCCTGCAGGATCCTGAGCAGTGAGGTAGGTGTTCAGTCGACTCAGCTCAGCTCCGGCCAGCTCTTCCTGAGCGTGTGTTCCGTCCCACTCCCTTTAGGGGGGCTGGGAAACTTACGTCAGTCGGGGAGTATGGATTGTATACTCAGAGAACAAAGCAGCGCGGGCCTAAGATGCAGATGTCGACGTCAGTCCCCTGGGCAGACAACCTCCACTCCTCTCCCTCTCCTCCTTAGACTCTTAGGCAGGAATGACCACCCTCCAGCCTCCTCCCTTCCAGAGTGGGCAATGGGACCCGTCTCTCTGTCTCAGGTGTTGTAAACAAGGGTGCCAGCGCTGCTGCCGCTGTCCCTCTGCCTCCCTGGGCTCTGGAGGCACCTGGCGCTGAGTGGCTGGGGGGACTTTGGACAAGTTACTTAATCTCTTCTAACCTAGTCTCTCCCGCAGTAGGATGGCTCCACATCTGTACCCAGATCCTACTGTCCTGGGGGGGATCTCCTGCCACACAGGAAAGCACCCTGCACAGTTTCCGGCACAGGTTGGTGTTTGAGCAACATCATCTATTGGTCATCATTTAGCATAGCCTGGAACTCAGTTTTACACTCACGTTGTAAGTCCACGGCACAGCTTCCTTCTTGAGAGGTCAGGCAGAGCCCGGGACAGCTCGGGCAGCCGCCCTGCCGGCCTCCCTCCTGCAGGAACTGTCTTACGCAGCTTGCAGCTTGTGTCCTGCTTAAATGCGCCTGACCCCATAATCCTTTAAAAAGTTTCAGGCTTGACTGAGGCCTGGAGAGGACAGATATTACCCCCAGTTGGCCGAGGTGAAACAGAGGGAGGAGGGGTTGCTCCCCACTGGCGTCCAGCCCAGAGCGCTCCGCAGCAGCCTCCCCACCCCTCCCGGGGAGCATTCACCCCAGGGCGGACCCCGTGGCTTGTGTTTCCTCGGCACCAGCGGGGACTCCCAGGATGGACCTAGATTTCTCACTGACTAAAGTTCCCTCTCAAAATCCCAACTTGCTCTGCTTCAGGCCAACGTCCCAGGTGCAATCTCTGCCAACGGCCTGGGGTGAGTGCAGCTGCCCCCACCGCTTGGGTGCTGGGACACCAGGAATACACCACAACTGGTCATGGGTCTTTATTTATTGAGTCGAGAATGCACACAAGGTCACATCACACAGCAGATCATTACCAGGGCTCAATAAAAATGATTGTCACTCATTGTGCTTCACAAAAATTTCTTTTAATGAATAAATAATTTGATGAAATCAAAAATATTTACAATATAAACAAGTGGAAAAGCTTTGGATCTTTGAATCTGATCATCGAGCTTTGCATTTCTGAACTGAATTCCTCCCAAGCTTTTCCCTTGGAAACAATATAAATCTGATAGAAACAGCAACTCATACAACATATCTTTGTTCATTATACGTTTATCTGTTAGTCTTGGAAAGCTACATACGCTTATATTATGCAACATGTTAAAATACAAATATTAACTAAAATAATATATTATCATAATGCCAGGGAGCATTCTCCACGGAACAAAAATGTACACTCAGCTGTAACAATAACAAAGGTTCACGGGCCACAAAGTAATACCCTAAAGGTACAAATTCCTTCATAAGAATATAATTGTGCTCTTCAGTTTACCAGATGTCTACGCTGCCCTAGCGAGCCGCCGGCCAGGAGCACGGCACGGACGGCTGTCTGCTGTGGGCTGTTTCTGTCAGGCAGCAGCATTACTGGGAATCGGGCAGTGCAAGCAGGTTTTTTTTTGCAAGCAGTTTTATGAACACTTTCTTGGGCTCTTAAAAAGAGCCAATTATGCAAAGCAAAAAAGCACACTGAGAAGTCTTCATCTCATCCGCACGAACACCATGGAGTCTCGGTTTTGTGGGATGAAAGCATTTGCTGGCAGGGCTCTTCATGCCGTCAGCCCGAATTCAAGTACTCCAGGGCCACCTCGTAGCAGAACTTGTACTGATCCTGGAAAGCAGAAGGGATGAAATGTCATCTCTATGACATCTAAATGTTGTTCCTATTAAAGCAGTTACACCAGATTAGGTTTTAATTGGAAGAAATCAAACTGCTAAGGATTTGAATCAGAAATGACTCGGAAGTGGCAGTTCTGAACCACAAACACGCGGGCTGTTTGTAGCTGTTCCCCACCAGGCCTGATGAAAGGCATTGTGCTATCCATGCTCATTAGAATTCCTGCTATGTTCTAGACAACTGAAACACATATATATGTTTGTCCACGTACATCAACATCCTAAGCACAAAGTATAGGGAAATCAAGAGGTAGAAGGAGAGAGAATGAGGCTGGAGGAAATGCGTTCGTGACTTGCTCATATAAGGCCCTCGATAAATAAACGTGGCTTCACTCCTGGCTCAGCTTTACCTTTGATTTTCAGTCAGCAGGATTTCCTACATTTTACGAGAATTTATTAAGCACCTCTTAAGTACCAAGCACCTTGACCTGGCTTCCCTGACTTTGAGAAGTCCACGGTCCAAGGGGGATGAGATGGGAACCCAATGACAACACCCAAGGCAGAGACCAGTGCGGCCACAGAGGTCCTCTATCAGAGGTCAGTAGGGAAGAGAGCAGAACTTGTCAGGGAAGATCTGCAAAGAGGTAGCAGGCAACAGGAGAGAGAAGGAAGGCATGGAGCTGGGGTCGGTGGTTACACGCCTTGGGTGCCCAGGACAGTCCTGATTTATGCCTATTGTCCTGGTGTGATTGTTAGTAGCATCCTCTTTCACTCTCAAAAGCATTCCAGTTTAATGATGAAGTATATGGTCCTCCTACCTGGGATTGAACAGGTCTTCCAGGGAGACGCATCAGGATAAGGAAAGGCATAGAGGGGAAGTATTTGATCCCTCTGGGAGTCACATCCCAGTTCTGGACCAGGCAGTGAATTCATTTTCCTTGAGCACACCTTTCTTAGATCATAGCTTGGCCTGAGCAAGCCCTGTGGTAGGGGAGGCCATTCTGCACCTGTGTTTATGCAGCGTGCTGATGGATGCTCACCTGGGTGTGGCATCTGAACTGAGCAGAGGGACACCGGGCTTGAGGATGCCACCATCGGCCACCTGGCAGCAGCCAGGGTCTGGGATGGAGGGGTTGAGCAACTGTAAGGCTCTCTTCCCACCTAAGAGACGAGCTTTCACCAGTTGTGAGAGTCAGCGCCACTGTCTCATTATCCAACGCAATGGCCACAACCAAGGAAACGGATCTCTTATTGTTGGATTTGTGAAATTAATTAAAAATAAATTTCCATATTTTTTATATCTGCCTCCTAAGTAGTCATTGCAATTTTCCTTTCTTCATCTACATTTTGTTTTCTCAATGCCCCACTAGTCCAATCTATTTATTTAAAGACAAGGGTCACAGTTTGCCCTTCTGAATATAACACACTAGTTCTTGGCACAGAACCTGACACACAGTTGAGGGAGTCAAATGTTAGTTGTATATGGAAATGATGAGAAAATATGGGTTTAGCAGAATTTGATTCAACACAATAAACATTTAAGGCTACAGACTGGGGATTCAAGATACAGCCTCAGTCCTTCAGGAGCTCACAATCTAGAGGTGAAGATAGAAAGCAAACATCGTTTCAATATACTGAAGGTGCCACAAGATTAAAAATCAGTAGCAGTAACATCCTCCAGGATGGTTAAGATAAAAAAAAGACAATAACAAGTGTTGGTGAGGACGTGGAGAACGGGACCTTAGCACACTGCTGGTGGGAGTGTGAGCTCACGCAGCCGCCACGGAAAACTACGGCAGTGCCTCAAAAGCTTAAACCTAGTTACCCTCGGACCCAGCGACCCTACTCCCAGGTGTACACTCAAGAGAACTGACAATATGTCTACACAAAAACTTTCTGACGCACATTCCAGTATTTATTATTTCAGGATTTGACACTTTTATTTTCAGAATATTTAAAAGAAATTATTTGAATTTCAAAATTCTACAAGGCCATGTTTTCAAATCACTGGGCTGACATTGCTTACGACGTGCTCTCACCATTTCTGTTTTTGTGAATCACAGAACAAGTATTTTCATGGAAATCTGAGAGAGCCAATCCCTTATTGCATAAACATGATTTTGTACAAACCTAACTGTGAAATTAACTTCAGTGCCTACCATGAACCATCCTTTTAACAAACTGAAATGCTTGTAGAGGAGAAATGTGGCTGCTGGCCTCAGGCCACAGCACAGGCTGGGCAGCAGGTACCTGAGGGGTTTTGGGCTTCACTGCTAAGGGGAGGCTGAGCTGGAAGTCACTGAAGTTGCCCTGTCACAGGCATGACTGTAATTTTCAAAACGAACTCTTCCTCTCTCATCATACCCCTCCTAAGCAAGCTGCCAATCCCCACAGATTCTGTGATGACTGGTTTCTGAATCAGAAAAATAAGGGGAATGAGCAAGAAGACCATAAATTGTCGCGTGCCCTCCCCGAAGCACCCTGGGAAATGCCTGGACGCCCCTACATTGGAAACCTGTGGGGCTCGATTGTCAGGTGCAGGGCTGTCTTCTGCTCCTCCCCTCCTCTCACTTGCTTCTGAACAGTGTAACTAAGCCACACAAGCTGTCCTTGTACTTCAGGGAAAAAAGAACATTTACGTCTTGGTCCCAAGCTCTCTGATTTGGGTGACATTAGCTGGCTTTGGGCGTGAAGAAGTGACTTGAACAGGGGCTCCACCTTGCGCAGGACAGCAACCAGAGTGACAGCTATTTCTCTCTGAGACGCCCGACCCATCTTCTCCCCAGACTACATCTCTGGTTCCCAGGAAGAGGGAGAAAGTGACATCTGAATGGGCGCCTAAATGTGCTTTTAAGTAAAACATGCTTTAAAAGTCCCTGCTCTCTGAGGGAGGGCTCCGGAGGCTCCCCAGAAGGCTCACGCTGTGCCTCCGTTGACACACGCTGCCTGTGTCTGAGGAACGGGGCCCACAGTCAGCATGGCTCTCCCAACACCCCGCGTCGCCAGCCGAAGAAGATTCAGAAAGAACGGTCTGCACGGCTCACCGGAGCAAAGCTTCCCTCCCTCGGCACCCACTTACTGAAACTAAGACAAATCTCCCAGCTTCAGACGGGTCTTCTGCCGACAGAGCTCTCAATCTGGACAAAATCCTTCTGATTGATACCCCTTGCCAGGAGGGTGAAATAGTCCCCATGTGCCAATAATTGTGGGTGGGACCATTTGGTTCAATGTTCCCAGCCAGGTCACACTGGGTGATCAGCCACTGTGCCAAGGAGACCCGGCGATGAGACAGCTGTGTGTCTCTGACAATGAACAGAACGGGTCATTGCTCTCATCGACATCTCTAAAAATGTATGGAGAACTTTCTTCCCTCAAAGCCTTGTGCACAGGCCCTGCCTGGTTCTGTATTCAGACCCATCAGCATGTAGCCACAGTCGTCCTTAGGGTCCAGAGGGCAGCCAGGGGCAGCTCAGGATGCATGTGGGTCTGGCTGCAGAGAAGGAATGTCCAGTCACTCAGCAAATATTTACTGGGTCCCTCCTTGGAGCCAGGAGCTCTGCTCGTGCTGAGGGGCGTGGCTGGCCCCTGCTTCAAGGAGATCAGAGTCTGGTGGCAGGAGGAAGGGCCAAGGCATTCACAGAGGTTACTCCAAATGCTTCCCTAAGAGCGCAGGAAGACCGACCACAAGAGGACTCAAGGAGAGGGAGGGCTGTGTGGCAGGGCCAGGCCCAAGGGAAGTAGAATGGCACCGAGTGTCCCCAGAGACAGGCCACACAGCTGGTCGGGGGCACAGCTCAGGGATCTGAGCGAGCCTCTCTGATTCTCAACCCGAGCCTACACCTCCACCCCAACATGCGCACCACCCTCCACATCCACACCCACAAGACACTCACACATATACCCACACACACACACCCCTCACCTTTCAAATAGCCCGTAAATGTCATGTAACTTCACAGGGAGAGCTATAGAGAGGCAGTTTATACACAGAAGTGAGTAGATTTGTTGTGTTGTCCGCACAAGGGGGAGAAGTGTAGACCCCACACCATGTGCCATCTTGCAGGGAGTACCTTGCACAGCATACGGTTTTTAGTATACTGAAGAGGAAAGTGGGGCCATGTCTGGGTGGCCAGTCTAAATTACAGGGCGGGGGAGACACTGCAGAGGTCTGAGACAGAGCAGGGGGGATGGCGGTGAGGGGGTGGGCTTGGACACTCCTGTCAGCCAGCAGGAGGCCTCTTCATCCTGCTGGCCCTGTCTCCCGCCCCGCAGCACAGGGAGTCACCTGCGCTGGCTCCATTCCAGGGCCTGGGCTTTGTTGGTCTGGGGCGTGGCCTGGGCACCAGCATTTGTGAGTGCGCCCCAGGAGATTGTGACGTGCAGCCCGGGCTGAGAGCCATTCTAGACTAGACAGTGAGTTTCCTAACCTTGGCTGCACACCAAGATCACTGTGGGGTGGGGGGGGCGGGGGCTGTTAATGTTCTGCTGCTGAAGCCAGGTCCCAGATCAGTTGGATCAGAGGCTCTGGGCTGGGTCCAGGGATCTGAATTTTTTTAAAGCTCCCATTTAAAAGAACAGCCAATTTTATAGAAACAGAGAATAGAATGGTGGTTGCTAGAGACGGGGGGAAGGCGGAATGGGGTGATGTTGGTCAAAGGGTACAAAGTTTCAGTTATGAGAAGAATAGGCTTTGAGGCTCTAACGTCCAGCAGGTTAATAACATGTATTGTGTACGTGAAAGTTTCTGAGAGCAGATCTTCAGTGTTCTCCCCACAACCATACACAATAGAGCCCACCAGGTGAGGTGCCGGGCACACTACTCATCTTGATCTTGGTAACCATTCTACAGTGTATGTGTATCAAGTCATCACGTTGGCTTGTCCCCACCACATGCCAGGGGAAAGTACGTTCTCTGCTCAAAACCTGTCCCTTAAAGGCCGTGTCTCTGTTAAGACACAGCCCTGGAAACTTCAAAAGCCAAGCGAGGAGGACAGAGGAGAGAGGGGCCCTGCTGGCTGAAACAGGCTGTTTTCCCGCCACTGTAATAGCTTCAGAGGACCTGGGCGCTGAGGACTCCATCTGAATCTGACCAGGCAAGTAGTGGCGAATGTCAGGCTGCACCCGCCTGTCCTGTCCCCTGGGCCCCAGTCCTTTGATGGGGACTCGAGGCTGGCTGAAGAGGAGGATAACTTATAAGCGCGGCTGAAAAAGGGGTCAAGAAAAATCCAGCTGTCCCCGCTGGATAAAAAAATCTAGTCTTGTGTTATAAATTATTCCACTTCCCAGCAATCACCTGGCTTTTCTCTAGAGCCCCCAAACCTAAAAATTCGAAGCAAGAAATCTCAGGGCCTCCTGGATCTCCCTTGAGAGTGCCATGCTTCAAAATGGATGCATGAATTTCAAACTCAGAAGCAATTTAGAAAAATCAGAGCCACAAAAGGAGAGGAGGACGGACACACTGACCTCTCTGCACACTCAGCCCATGTGGCAGGGAGGGTGTGCCGTCGTGGCAGGGGACCATGGCTACTTCTCAGCTTTAGCTTGAATCTCGACTCTCTCTTTAGCCCCTTTATCATATTTTAAGTCTTAACCCTACTGCCGCAGTGCTGGGGACCCAAAAACACAGGCTTTCCAAACTTGTCAGCATCAGCCATCTCTTCCTCCCTCTCTCTCACCCCAGGCCATTCTCACGACCTTGGGATTAGTCCTACTGTTTCCTTCAGATCCTTCCCCCACTGACAGAGAAGCACAAAAACCTAATCTAAAAGCATCCTCCTTTAAGCTATTTTACTATTCTTCAGTCACAGTGGTTGGCATTTCAACAGCTCCATACAAAAAGAGAAATTTTGTGAAAGACTCTAAGAAAATAATTGCACACAGTCCTTTGTTTCTCCACTCCTTTAATCCTTTTCTCAGATATGGTCACCATAATTAAATGCAATATTCTGGATGTCAAACTAAAATTCACAGCTTTGATAAATATTAGGTGATTAAGCTATTTATAAAATATATAATTTGAAAATCTGGCATTTCATGTGCTATGATTATTTCTTCTCCGTGGAGACTAAGCTCTTAGCCATGCGGAAGGCACTGCCAGGAACTGAAATTAATAAGGATGTTCACTTGTGAGTTTCAACTATTTCCACATTCCAAATGTGTTGAGATGAAGTCTCCTTGTGAAAACGCAAAGTGAGAGAGGAAGAGGGAGAAAAACTCTTACAAGCAAAGCGACTCATTACGCTTTTGCAAATCCCGTTTCCCTGCACATCTGTGAGCGCCTCAGCTACCCGGGAAGACGCCCACCCAGCAGGACAGAGGGAGGGGCCTACCAGGAGGTCCACCATGTTGGGCTTGTTGTTCCTCAGCGTCTTCACCGCGTGGAAAACATCGACCGTCCTCTGGTGCCGGAGCATCTCGCAGACAATGCTGATGGCACAGAATGTCCCACTGCGGCCTCCCCCGTTCCTGTCAGAAGAGAAATCAGATGGTTGGACCACATTCGCCCTTAGATGGCATTGCTCACACAATCTGTGGAGATGCCGCCCACACCCTAGAGAACCGGGCCCGGTGAAGCTCTCTGAGGCCAGGAACTTCTAATTAAGGCAAATGGAGGCAACGAGCCTCAGCGTTGGGCCCACAGGTCCCTTGATGGGAGGAGACAAGAAGCTGGCACACCCTGTTCTCCCAGCTCCGCCTCAGCCCTAGATTATGTGAACGGAAACAGCACTTTATCAATTTTTATTGCAAGGGCCCACCACGAAAGCTTTTCAGTGAACAGACACATCATCTAGTATCTGCCAGGATGGCTGGTGACGAGTATGGGTTATGTTCAAAGATGGACTTGGCCTTAAAAAAAACCCATTAGTGTTTCATTATTTAGGTCTAAAACATAAGGGCTCTTTTTAAAGACAACTTTTATTTTGAACTAATTTTAGATGTACAGAATCACTGCAAAACTAGCATAGAGAGTTCCCTTGCATAGGCACTTTCCCCTGATGTGAACGTCTTACAAGCACAGAACATGATGGAACCCAGGAAAGTAACTGGTACAACACTACTAACTAAACCACAGATCTTAGCCCCATGTCACCAGTTTTTTCACAAGTGTCCTTTCTCTGGTCCAGGATCCCACTTCGCATTTAACTGTCCTATCTTCTTAGTTTCCTCTCTTCTGTGGTGGGTTCTCAGTCTTTCCTGACCCTGAGCATTTTTGAAGAGTACTGGTCAGTTATTTTGTAGAACAGAAAATAGAGAATGTAGATGTAGAAAGTAGCCATGGTTGTCATCCACAATTTAAGAAGTCATTACAAAATATAAATTGTAGAATGTCCCTTTATTTGGGTTTGTCTGATGCTTTCTCATGATTGGAAATGAGGTTATGCATTTTGGCCAGAAAACCACAGACAGGCCGCTGCATCCTTTGAGGGGTTCATGGTGGTGTTCTGCCTTATTGCTGGTGATTTTAACCTTGATCACTTATCAAGACAGTGGGTTTGGAGAGATTTGTTTCGCTGTGTAGTTACTATCTTTTTCTACTTTGAATTTTGGATAATTGGAATCATACAGTATATACTCTTTTGAGTCTAGCTCATTTCACTTAATATTATCTGTGAGAATCATCCGTGTTGTTTCAGCAGTTTATTCTTTTCTATTTCTGAGATGAACTCATTGGACGGATATGCTTCTGTATAATTTATTTCTCCAAGAGCTGATCTCAGAAAATTTGGGCTATTTCCAGCTCTTGATGTTATGAGTAAACCTGCTGTAAACCTTCCTCATGATGCACATGACTGATTTCTGTAGTCATATACATAGCAGCAGACAAGCTCAGTCAGAGAAAACATTTCTACTTAGCTTTAGGAGATGCTGTCAAACAGTTCCAAGTGGTTGTACCACACTGCTTTCTTACCAGCAGGGTACAGGAGTTCCAGTTACTCCACATTTTCACCAACACTTGGTATTATCACTTATTTGTTTGTCTTTTAAATTTCAGTCATTCTGGTGATTATGCAGTGGCATCCAAACCTGGTTTAAACTGTATCATCTTGAAAACTAATTATGCCGAGTACCTTTTCTGTGCTTACTGGCTATTCTTTTTTTTGAAAAATGAGGTTCCTGTCAAGTGTTTTGCCCATGGAAACAACTGGCTTGTCTCTTTTTCCTACTGACCTGCAGAAGTTCCGAGCCATCCTGGCTGAGAGTCCTTTGTCAGGTGTGTGTGTTGCAAACTCTGTGTCTGCTCTCTGTCTTGCTTTTTCACTCTCTTACTGGTGTCTTTTGATGAGCAGAAGTGCTTAACTTTAATGAAATCGAATTTATCAACATGTTCCTTCACAGCTAGTGTTCTGTGTCCGGTGTAACACATCCTTGGTTACCTTACGGTCATTAAGATTTTCTCCTAGAAGCTTCATTGTTTTCCTTTTCATGTTTTGGTCTACAGCGCGTCTGGAAATGACTTCTGCATGTTGTGTGAGGGGGGAGACCGTGAACACAGGCACTCTTCCCACTCCCCTGCCGTGGGGGTGTGGCTGTGGAGTCTCTGTTGTAGATCAGGCAACCCTGAGGTGCGGCTTGCCCTGGACCTTCTTTCTGCACCATCAGTCTCTTTTCTATCCTTGCACTGAGACCACACTGCTTTTTCCCCATCAGCTTTTTACCTAATGCTTTCAGTAGCTGTCGACGACCATTGTCTACATCCTTTATTTTCATTAAGTCTTGAAAAATGGCAGTATCTTAATTCTATCCATTTCTTCCGGTTTTATTAGCTGGAAGACATGTATAAAGAAAAACATTCCCTATTGCTCACCTTGAGTATTCACAGCTCAAGGAGCCATTCACAGTACCTGGAGGTCTGACTTGGCAGGGACGCTCTGCCCACACCCATCAGCTGGTGCTACGCTTTGCTGAATACCATGGCTGTTCTTATCTCAGGAACAGCAGGGAGCTGCCGTGGTTTAAAGCATTCATTCTGGCCTATCCTGGAGGATACCAATTTACAGTAACTTCATTTCTCACGACTAAAAATCTTAGATTTAGATATATAAATCTAAACAACAACAAACACTCTCACCAGGCCTGGCTCTCATGCCCAGCCTGATGCCAAGAGAGCAAGACGCAGCCCCATGGGAACCACAGGGGCCTGAGTGAGGGAGAGAGATTCCCAGAGGAAAGTCAAGGTTCTCTCGCCAGCAGAAGGGGACGGGTGCTGGGCCGGCAGGAGGGGTGAAACAGCAGACACCCACCACTGCCCACTACAATGACAGAACAGCCCACAGTTTCAGATATCACATGGAGTTGCTCAGGCCAAGGTCAGCGCTGGGTCTTGGAAGCGTGGAGCCAGTGGGTGCGTACAAGATACAGGGATTTCAGGGCTCCTGGTGTCTCCTCTTCCATGGATCCTGGTGTCTCAGGCCCACTGGGCCTTAGGCCTTTGCCCCACAGCACTGGCCCCTGTTAGGTAGCTGCCAGCCCTGCACGCATTATGCTCCTAGCTCTATATGCTGCTGGTCTCCAGACACAGAAATGGGTATCTGCAAACTATTTTTATTTTTTTCGTGAGGAAGATTGGCCCTGAGCTAACATCTGTTGCCAATCCTCCTCTTTTTGCTTGAGGAAGATTGTTGCTGAGCTCACATCTGTGCCCATCTTCCTCTATTTTATGAGGGATGCCACCACAGCATGGCTTGACGAGTAGTGCTAGGTCTGTGCCTGGGATGCAAACCCACGAACCCTGGGCTGCCGAAGCAGAGTGTGTGAACTTAACCACTATGCTCCGGGGCCGGCCCCTCTGCAAACTATTTTTAGTACTTCAAAACCTAACAGGTATAATACAACTCTAACTAAAATGTCAGTTTTTCTTGCTGGGATTGTATGAACTCACATTGGTGACCCTCTGATCTCATGCTGATCAGAGCCTATATCTGGACTAAGAGAAATAAAAATGGGGATGTGAACTGTTAATCAATCCTTTTTGGCATTTTCTTGGTGGAGACAGTTTCAAGGAACCGGGTCCAGGAGAAGGAAGGGGAAAATCGGAAGGGGGAGGGGCTAAGACCAGTTTCAGAGGACCAAGGGTCGGGCCCTCTGGTTGAGGAGAAGCACGAGCAAGTTCAGGAGACTCTTCCCGAGGGCACGTCCGCTTTCTGCTGGAGGAGGTGCTGCCACGTTCTGACTTGCTGAGCGGCAGGCCAGAGCTGGGCTGCCAGGGGGCATTGCGGGAGTCGTGGGCACCAAGGGGAGAGTAACCCAGGCCCTTAGCTGAGCTTGCCATTTCAACCAGCCTCGGTCTGCCCAGAGGAAGACGTGGGAGAGATCTCATTGTGTGTTTCTAATGACACTCCACTGAAAAGAGACATAAGCTTATACTTAAAGTTTCCACAAATTCTCTAAACGTCTTCCCTAACTGCCATTACTTTCTAATTGCCGGTTCCATTAAGCTGATTCCAGCTGGCTGATTAGCTACAGCTCATCGGCAAGGAGAAAATGCAGGTAAAAGTGCTCTGAAAAGCATGGAAGTCTCTATTCTGCGGCTCTCAGTCTTGGCTGTACATTGAAATAATCTAGGAGCTAAAAAAAAACACACTGATGTCTAGGTCCCACCCCTAGATATTTTGATTTAATTACTTTGGAGGTGGCCCGGGTATTTTTTTGCAAAGCTCCCTAAATGACTCTCAACAGGCAGCTGAGGTTGGGAACGATTGCTCTGCAGCAGAGGTTCTCCCGTTTCAGCACCTGCTACAACTCCTGGCCTGCAGGCCACGCTTTGGAGATGCTGACTCTAAGCAAATCTTCCCAACACAGACACTCCTAGCCAAAACCACCCAAATCCAAAAGTACAAAGAAAAAGGAGCCAGCGCCTCTGAAGTTTCTGACATGATTTCCAATAGAATTACCGACTAGTGTGATGGTAAACCAGCTTTGCTGGGTGGGAGGAGCCCTGATTTGTAGCATTTGCTGATTCCTGTGATGTAAATACTTCCCCATAAATGATTTCAAGTTACCAACAGTTTAGAAAATTCAGCCAGCTCAGAAAATTCTTGAAAACTTAACAGTTGTCTCTCAAGACCCACAAGGAGCCCACCCGGGTGTCTTTTTGCGAAGAGGTCCCAATCACAGTGTCAAGGCTTATTTTTATAGCAGTGACACCCCAACCAAATGCAAAATGTGTGTGTCTTTTTTTCTGCAAAGCAAACCAAACCCTTAATGAGTAGAATGATCATCTCCTTTCACCCAGACCTGCTTATTTCTTCTCCATTTATAGTGAAACAAAAGATAGTGAAGGAGGAGGTACCAGCCGGCGTGGGCCTGGCCATTCTGAGACGGAAGCTCTATCTGAGCACTTACAAGCAGTGCACAACTGTGCGGCCTTCGCCGCCGTTGTATTCCTCCTGCCACTTGTCCACCTGGCGAATGAGCTTCAGGAAGGAGCGCTTGGACACCGGTGTGTCCCTGTACATCGGCCAGCCCAGGAACTGGAATTGCTGCACCATCCGATATCCATCTTGGGGCTACAGAGAGTCAGGCAACAATCAAGGAGAGGAAAGGAAACGGGCATTATTTACTTTACTGAATTCCAGGGGGCTGATTCCACCTGCTTGGTCTTCTCATCAAAGCAGGACATTATGGAAGGAGAGGCCTGGAAATAATGAAGGGCGTTTCTACTGGCCTGGAGAGTTATGAGTTTTAATCTCGAGATGTTATAAAAAAGCAGATGTTTTAAATAACAGGCCAGACAAATAAAAGTGAAGCAGAATGCTTACAATTTTGCAGAAGCCAAGTGAAAAATAACACAACAGGAGCATTGACCACACTGTGCAGTGAGTGGTAAAAGGGCTTTACTATAAGTACTGGTGAATTAAAAGTAAAGGATAAATTGTAATCTGGGGATGTTCGCGAGTTCAGGGTGATACAGATTACATTGTGTTTCCTGTGAGTATAATACGGTTTTGCTTATTTGTGTGAATTTTGCTGAGATATCAATAGTTAATTAATCTTTGGTCATAATTAAATGGAATTGCAGGATTCAAGAAAGTGTTAGACAGCGGCCACACAGCTGCACTCTGGCCATGGCTAAATCACTTGGACTAAAGCTTCCTGGCCTTCAGCAGCGTTTGACCCAGGTGACCACTGTCTTCGGGCTGACACACTTTCTGCTCTCAGCTGTCCCACCCCCTCACGGGTCTTCCCGGCCTGCCCGCCTCCCTCGACTGCCTGCTGAGGACAGCGCCAGGCTCAGGCTCTGGGTCTTTTCTCCTCTCTGTCTCTCATGTGATGATGTCATTCAGTGTCATGGTTTTAAACATTCCAGTAAGTCTCCACTTTATATTGCCAGTTCAGACCTCTCTCCTGAGTTTCCCCCACAGACTCAAAGGCCTACTCGTACATCCACTTCAGTGTCTAGCAGTCACCTCCAACATGGCACGTTTCAGAGTGAACTCGTGGCTCTCTCTCCATGTGTGCCCCACCCCCAAACAGGCCTCTTACACCCACAGTCTTTCCTAACTCTGCTAATATCAATTCCAGCATTCTGGTTCTCGGGACCAAATTCTTGAGAGTCACCCTTGACCCTCTGGGATCCAACCAACTGCCAGTCCTCCCGGCTCTGCTGCCAGAATCTATCCACCGCTTACTTGCTCCTGCTGCCACTGCTCTTGTCTTGCCACTGTCATTTCTCACCTGGATTGATGGGTCTCCCGTACAGTCTACTCACATCACAGAAGCCAGAGTGCTCCTTGTAGAAGGTAAATTATATCATGTGATTCTTCTACTCACAACCCTATAACGGCTCCTTATTTCCTTCAGAGCAAAAGCCCAAATCCTAGGAGTGGCCTGGAAGGCCCTAGAAGATCTCTGGCCACTACCTCCCCACTCCAACTTTCCTGCTAGGTGACGTTAGTTTACTGTGCTCCAGCACATCAGTCCCCTTACTGTTCCTGGAACTCACCAGGCAAGCCCTCACCTCAGGGCCTTTGCACTATCACTCTTGCCTGGAAAGCCATCTCTACAGAGAGCCATACGTCTGCTCCCTCACTTCTATTAGGTCTTTGCTCACAAAGCACATCAATTTAAGACAGAGCCTTGCTCTCTCTCCTGTTCATGACCCTAGCACATTCTACCTCCCCATGTTTTTTTCCATAGCATTTATTACTTTCTAAATACTACATCTATTACTATATCTGTTATACCCATTACTTTTCAGCTGTCTTCTCCCATTAGAGTAGAAGCTCCACACGGCAGGGAGCGTGGCTCTGTTCATTGCTATAGTTCAAGCTCCTGGAACAGTGACTGACAGAGCGGGGGCTCTAAGGATTCAACGGATGAGGAAAAAATGAAACCACAACGTGAGCCATGTTGGCTGCGATTCTTACTCTGGCTGCATTATAAATGCGGAATATCCTGCTGATGATGTCTTCTTCTAAATCAGCAGAAACAAATTCCACTTGGATAGGGCCGTGTCTGTGTACTCCATTCTCTGGCCAGTACTGCGGACACAACTGCATTCAAAACACAGAAACACAAGGTTATTTACAAAAATAAATTTACTCCTAACAGTTTGGACAAGGTCACTGTTGACATTCAGTAATTTTTAATACTTCATTGATTCACTTCCATTTCCTTCTTTTCTCTCTTCCTTCCAGCAAGTAGACTTAGCACTTTCTTGTTGGCTGATTCTTCAACTCCTCCTGTCCTTCTTCTAGTATTATTTTCTCAGAAAAGCATCTTTAAACCATGAGCAGTTCTGCTATCCAAGGAGGTCACGCAGACACTGTTTATCACATCCGTTGTAACATCCCTGTTGCATGTTGTAAGGAACTCTTATCATGCCACTGGCTGCCATGACAAGAGCAGAGATACTCAAGATGGCACACACACCTGTCAATGCCCAAATCTCCATTCTCCCCTGCCCGGGCTGCACTGTCACTTGTAGTCATGTCTGGGAATAGGGCTATTTTGTGACAAGACATCGATAACAGTGTTGGGTTGCATTTTCATGCTCTGGTCCAAACCCTCCCAGCTCAGATCTAGGAAACCCAGTGTAATGAGAGGAAATGCTTTGCTGTTTTATGGGGAAGTGACTTTAATTAAAAAGGAAATTTCCTGGTGTCTCAAACTACAGGTATTGGTGATCCTGGGTAACCAGAACTTTCGTATGAATGTGACACACAGCTCAGCATGCTGGGAGGCCTGCTGGGAGGGTGGCTTATGAAAGAGGCACTTTCATTTGCCACCACCCCACAGAAATACGAAGCCTGGAGACAGGTGAGGGAATGCCAAGATCTCTTCTTCTCACAAACCTTTCCTAAAACCCCAAGACCCTTGCAGGCATTTTAAGTCTGAAAGTAAACTTCTTTTAGGACTTGGCATCCAGTGATGTTTTGGGGAGGGACTTACCTGAGGGACAAATGGCCTGTGGTGAGGCAAGAGGAAACGACTTCATTATTTTATAAGTGGTTTCAACTGGCCAAGAGCAGATGAAAAACATATCATCTCATTTTGAGCAGAATGAGCATCCAGAGGTTGAAATTTTTTTTTGATGACTTTTATTTTCCACAGGATCTAAAATCTCATGTTAAAGGTTGGTTTATACCCAAGATTGCAAGATAGTTTTCAGTTAACAGTGGGTCAGTGGAAACAGCAATCTCCCTCTCTCTATTATAAAGAAGTTAAAACTTTGGACTTTATGATCACGAATGAACGTAGGATGACTAAGAGTACTTTTCACGTCAGCTAAGTTTATAGTATTTTAGAAATTACATTCCCTTATTTTTAAACAATGCTCCCATGAAATTTTTTCTTCCTCACCAGCACTTCCTGATGACAAGTTATAAAACTGCCTTGTCAAACCATAGCATGCTGATGTTTCTTTTCTTTTTTTTGGTGAGGAAGACTGGCCCTGAGCTAACATCTGTGCCAATTTTCCTCTATTTTGTATGTGGAATGCCACCACAGCATGGCTTGATGAGCAGTGTATAGGTCTGCACCTGGGATCTGAAGCCATGAACCCCGGGCCACCAAAGTGGAGTGTGCAAACTTAACCACTACACCACTGGGCCAGCCCCTATTTTCTTTTTGATACCAACATGCACCCACTGTTAAAACTTACAGCCATTATGATGGGACTCCGAGATGGGAATCAAAGCCTTAACATGCCTGTTTGAACTGTTCTGCCCATTTTTCTTCTGACTGGGCGGGCTTCGCTTTTTGCTTCCTCTCTCAGTTCCAGCCCTGATCAAAAGCTTGTCATTCACACCAGAGAAATACAAATGGCCCAGGCCAGCACTTGGCTCCTGGCACACTCCATCCTGCACTCTGCCCAAGTAAACCGGGGAGAAAATGGCTTAAATGGTGCATAACATGCCCATGAACTGGACCTATAAATACTTAAAATAGTTGAGTGCTATTCCTGTACAATTGCAAAGCCTTTAAGTTCAAATGCGCAGTTTGGTGTTCTCTGCAAGACTGGGTCCCAAGAGCCTCTCCTCCCTCACTCTGAAATCAGCTCTGTCTGCCGAGCGGAACTGGAGTCCGTCTCTGCTACCACTGGCAAGCCAATGCCTGGTCTGCGTCCAGCAGCTCGGGCCTGGAATGCAGCTTTAGAGTTCAAACACCATTGTTCAAAAGAACACGCCCAAATCACTAATGTCTGGCTCACGAATGTGAGCAAAACCAGTATATCACTATATTTCAAGATTCACATGAGGGGAAATAGAAGGACTCTGAAGAGGGAACAAGTCTCTTATCCTGTAACTGTCGATGACGAAGGAATCTTGAATCAGTGAAACTTAGCCCATGGCATTGTCAATTAGAAAATCAGGATCACTGCTCCTATTTTGAGTTGTGTCTTTGAAGTTCCCCAAGCTGTCGCGTGTGCTTGTCTTTATAAACGGTTGCAATCTATCCTTCGGAGAGGATCTATGGGGAAGAATTCTAAAACATTTAAGCTTCTTAAGTAAAAAGGACTCACTGAGGACAAGGATTATCATTATTATTTCATTAACTGGCTTTCAGGCTAGAGCCTTAAAAATATAATGTAGTGCCTCAAACATAATTAAAAACATTATAGAGTTGAAGTGATGTCCATGCTATTTATGGCAGGTTGATGGCAATAAAATGGATTTTCGGAAGGGAAAATCTTGTCCAGTTTGGATGCTGAAATACTTCAGACCTCGTTTTTTCTTTTTTTTTTTAAAAGAGAATTTGTAGCTACTAGATGGGAAATTAATTCCATTCCAGAACAAGTTTATTCTTAAAACACACTAAGTTCAAACCTCCCATAATGCCCTAGGTCATGGTAGTTAAGCCTGGACTGGCAGAGCCGTCCCCTAGAGCAGCGAGTTCAGCTCCTAAAGGGCTCTGTGCCCACACTTGCCTGACAAATCCCTTTAAGAAAATGTTTCCAACCTCAACACTAATATTGAGTCATCATTGTCCATTCTTTCTCTTTTTATGTTTAAGAAAGGGAGCTGTGCAAAAGCCACACTTATCATTCTGAGCTTCTCTTACGTTCAAGTCCAGTCTTCTTTCTTTTTAATAGCTTTATCAAAGAGCTGACAAAACTAATTGCTGTCCCTTAAAATCACGTGTTGGTCTCCCCTGTCACCCGACCATGATGATCTCTCTCTCCTGCAGGCTCCAGGTGAGCTGTGCCAGGAAGCACACAGATGCCCAGGACACGACTGAGGGCAGAGTCAGAGGCCCACTCCTCTCTTCACGACTCTCTGGTTTGCCTGCCCTGCCCTCAGCTCTGCGACAGTCACGTTCCAGGTGAGCTCCGGCTCCACCCACACCTCGTGTCTCCCCCAGTAGTGCTTCCATCCCCTGGGAACAGCCCCACTTCTGACCCTGTCTTGCCCTGTTGCTTCCACCATCTATGATTTCAGTCTGTCTTTCCAGTTTCGGTCTACTTTCTGCCCTGATCCCTAATTCCACCTGATTTTTGACATCCATGTTTCGACATGTCCAGTTCTTGATGCTGGCCTGGCTTTTGTGACCTGGCACTGGAGCCTGTACTTCTCAGAGAGCGACAGAGCAACCACAGGTTTGACCTGGGCACAGCCCGCCTGCGGGGATCCACGAGTCTCACCTGGGCAGGATCCACGTCGTTCAGCATCACGACAGACGTGCAGTGATAATCCAGCACTAGTCTCCAGAAGTCTTTCACCGTGTTTGGCAAAGGATGCTGGGTGACTATGAAAGCTGAAGGCTGTTTATAGCTCTGGAATCACAAACAAGAAAGATCCGAATACACCCCAGGAAAACGTGGAGGGCGGGAGCTAAGTTATCAGTGCACACGGGAGCTTGTGACAGAAGACACTGAGCATACTTAACACTGCTGAATTCTACTACCACGTCCATGCCAAAATAGACTAAATGTAAACTCACCCGCAGAATAATACTGATCAAATACTCCCACTTTGATACTAGGAAAGCTTAATAAGTATATCTTACAAATTTTTTGATGTTTCTGGTAGAAAAGCAATATCGACCCTATACATAATTATTTTAATAGGGAAAATTTAACTTTACTTTAAAAAATATGCACAATTAAAACAGTCCTGCTTTCCCCAAAATCTTATCATTTACATGTGTGATGGTGTTACTTAATCCTGCCATAAAAGGACACCCAGGCCTTTTACAGCTCCGGAGAGCTCCAAACAAGTGTAAGGACCTCTTTACTGACACCACACCGGTAGAATTAAGATTTCCATATTAGCACTGAAAATATCCATTCACTTTTTCCATCAACTAAATAGCAAATGCTCATTCAGTTAGAAGTCAACAGACTGACAGGAAGTAATGAGTTGTGTACTATTTGTACTGACAGGCAAATTTTTCCCCATGTTAATTACTGCCTAAATTAGGAGGAACGGGAACTAGAGTAACGCTGCAAACCGTATTATCCCACTTCACTTCCTTAGTGACTTAATAGCTGTCTCTTGCTCTCCGGGCGGCAGGGTGGAAATTAAGAGCTCAGAGAGTAACCAGGACACGCTTCATTTATCAATACTTTGGGACAGGTGGTCCCCGAGAGACCAAGAACCTCGGCCCCGACACAAAAACATACATGGAATCTGAAAGGCACTTTGTTGAAAAACCAGTTTATGTCTTAAAGAAAAACAAGTGCAGATGAGCGGAAGGAGGAGAGCCAGGCCCCGCCTGCCATCTTCCCAGGGCTCCTCCTTGAGAGAAATCTCCCCGTCTCCTTGCGAGGGCAGGTGAGCCGGCTTACGTCCATGAGGGCGGCGTTGATGTAGTTGCTGCTCTCCCCGTCGATGGTGATGAGGAAGGGCAGGCAGCGGTCTGGCGGCAGGATGTCCATGCACCGGTTCTTCTCATGGTTCCGGGGCAGAAGTGCGATGCTGCAGTCCTCCACGCGCAGGGTCGGTGTTACCATGTTCAGGGTCTAGATGGAGAAACACAGACACGTGGGGAAGAAACACTGGATGGCACATGGTTTCAGCTTCACACGTCAGAAGATCCAGCCTGCTTGCAGCTGACCACAAGATGGTCCTGTCCCTCACTTGCCCCATATCGCCACTTACACAGTTACATTTTTATTTCTCTTTTCTCTCCTTGGATTTTGTCCACAGACAGTACCCATCAGACATAAGGGCCACTGTGGATCTGTAAGATTAAGTGCCATAAAGTCCGACTAGGGCTGGACCTCTGGGTCTTGGGAGTAAAAGGTTGAGTAGAGTTTGGCCTAGAGCCAAGTACATTTAGACTGAAAGTGAATATGAGGGATGCAATGAAGAACTCTTGCCTGGTAAGTACACTGAATGCACCTTGCTTGGTGTAGCTGCACCAGTGTGACACTGTGGGACTGCCTGGTGTCTGCTTTCAAACGGGGAAATGGCTCTGCTACACCAGTGGTCCTTGACTAGGTAACTATCCCCCCCAGGGGACAGTGGCAATTTCTGTACACATTTTTGGTTATCACAACAGATGTGGTAGAGGCCTCCTGGCACCCAGGGTAGAGGCCAGGGATGCTGCTAAACATCCTACATGACAGCCCCCACAGCACAGAATTGTCAATAGTGCCGAGGCTGAGAAACCCTATGTTGGCTCAAGAGTTCAAGAGCTAACTTCGAGATACTTCTTAAGGAGCAAAGTCACAGCCAGTCGTCTCTCCCTTTAGCGTGACTTACCCGGAATTCCTCTTTAATCTGGCTTGAATTCGTCTGTGGATCCAGTTTGTTCATGTCATAATACAGAGACCTAACTTGGGAAGCAGGGATGGAGGTGTCTCCACAAAGACAGGCTTCTAGGATGGCATCATGGATAAACACATATTGCTCCTGGTAAAGCAGATGGGACTAATTAGTAACAGAGAAACCAAGGCAACCCAAGAGAACTAGAGAAGGAGAGAAGCAGCTCCACGTGGTCAAGGTAATGGAACCGTGGTCTATCACAGACAATGTATCCCCGACAGAAAGGCTAAGTATGAAGACCTGACTGCTAGGAGGGGGTCTTCCAGCACCAGAAATCCTGTACCCACATGGGATGGCTGGGACATTCCTGAGTGGCCATGTGCGGCAGTATGAGGAAGGAAGGGAGGAAGAGACAAACGGGCTCAATGCAGAAGTGTTACATGGACTGATCAGAACCCATCAGACACGGATAAATCTCAGAGCAGGCACTGTAATTCTGATCCCACGAGTGTGGAACACAATATCCCAGATGATGAAATGAGCAGAATCTTATCTATCTAGGATGAAAAGAGAATTTGCTAACCAAATTAATAGTGCAAAGGAGTTCCAGGGAAACTTGACATCACTGTGAAAACAAACAGTTCCAAGCACTTAAAGCTACTGATTGTGAAACACTAATTAATGTGATAATAACAAAAGTCTTATGTGTCCATAGAAGAGCTCTCGTTTGTATGTACAAATCCACAGTTTAAAAATAGGTACTCTCCTAATTCAGAATTGGCACTGACTTCTCCTACAGTTAATTACCAAAGTTTTACCATATTTATGATTGATTTTCAATTACACGAGATGCAAAAATCTCATTTTTTACCTTGATTTCTATAAATAAGTAGGACTCTTAATCCTTAAAAACAGCCCACTCTCTAAAACAACACCTCAAAAAAGAGGATCAAGTGAGAAATTGGATGTGGCAACATTTGATTAACTGTAACATATATTAAAAAATACATTATCATTATCTTTAAAACAAAGAATCCCTATTTTAAAGAGAAAAAGACCACGAAAGTAGCATTTACAGTTTTTGCTATTTTTCTTTATGTTAGTAAAAAAAAAAAAGGAATTCAGTTTCCTAGTGGCTTTTGTCAACTTTAATGTACAAACAAAATGTAAGGGATTCTTATTTATTCTTCATTCTACTTCAGGAATCATTTTCCAGGTGGTGGATGTAATACCTACTTAAAATGATGAAATAGTAAAAATATGAATTTCCTAAGAGCAGGATACAATACTTATTCTTAAAAACTTAAATTCCTGATAGCCCTTGAATTCTAATTAATGGAAGTACTAGTTTGTACAGAGTGCTTCTACAAAATGGGCAAATGCGCATGAGCCAGGCCACTGCGCCGAAGTTCCAGGAATAGGAGGAGAAGAACAAAATGTGCAGAGATGCCCTTGAGCCACTTGGCAAATGCCTGGCTATTTTCAGGAGTGGTCTTGCTCTGGTTACCAGGCAGTTTAAAAAGAAATGGTATTGAAATCCTGAATGCTTAATGTGGAGACTCTACTGGGCTCCTTGACACAGAAGCATAAGGAAATTTAGGGTCATGGCCACAGACACCAGCACCTGGGAGACTCCTGCCCTTTTCTGTTTGTTTCTGAAAGGAAAAACCAAAGGAAAAAGGGAGGAAGGGGAGGAGGGAGTGAGGGAGGAGGGAGGAAGGGGAGGAGGGAGTGAGGGAGGAGGGAGGAAGGCAGGCGGGATTGCCAGGTATTTCACTGTTTTCTTCCAGGGAGTTCTGAGGAGAGGACTGCTGGGGCTCCTCTCCCCTTGGCTGTGGCTCTGGGAGGTGGTGATGCCGGAGAGGCCCTGGGGACCCAGCCAAGGCCCGCCAGGGAGCACCTACCTCAGTCTGCACCATGTTCACTCTCCGCGAGCGCAGCTCCCTGACACAGTTATAGATGTCTACCACCCCTTCCCTGTCCGCCATGTCCAGCATGATATCGATGACGATGAAACAGCCTGTCCTCCCGGCACCGGCACTGAAGGGAAAGAGGGTCTGTCAGTGGAAGAGGAAGGATCCCTGCGCTGCTGCTGCTGCCGCCTTTACAAAAGCTTTATGATGTTGAAATTCACATAACATAAAATACACTATTTTAAAGCATACGATTCAGTGGCATTTTGCACCTTCACAAGGTGGTGCTACCATCACCCCTATCGGGTCCCAACACATTTTCATCACCCCAAAGGCCGCCTGCACCCACTGCCCACTGTGCTTCCTTCCGGAGGCCCCCAGCGCTCTGCTTACCTGCAGTGCACCACCAACGGGCCTGCACTGGGCGGGCTCTTGGATTTGACCTGCCGGACGAATCCCAGCAGCCCCGTGGCATGGTAAGGGACCCCGTGATCCGGCCAGCCAGTGAAGTGGAACTGTCTGATCTCTCGGATTTCATGAACGCCTCTCTGCCATCAGCCAGTCAGCAGAACACAGGACGAGAGCAAAGGAAAATAAGCGATGAGCAACCCAGAGACTGCAGTACCCCCGAGCAGTCAGCAAGCCTGCCGTGGGACTGTTTACTGCCGGGAAGGAGGGCTTTCTTAGAATTAGTGAGCACCATGAAGCCTTATCGCAGGCAGAAAGGTGTCTGTGGGCGTGACAGGGGAGGTAATATTGGGGAAAACCCTAACTGACAGGTGCAATTCCAGCAAATGAATGGATCTCTCTGATTCCTTGAAATTCCTTTCTAACAGTTTGTGAGTCACTTAGATCCTACCGTGTGAGGGGCAGGTCTGCAGAGAAAGAAGTGCAGAACGGGGACCAGAGGAATTAAAAGGGGATCTGTGGGCTCAAAACCAGCTACTGAAATGCAAGACTCTTGTTCTCTCTCTTCTGTCATCTGGTACCTTTGTGCCAGGTACACACTGTGGATGCTCAGAGAACATCCCTGGAAGAACGAATGAGGACTACTTTCTAACGAGATAGGCCAGAGAACTCATTTTCATTTGCAGCTCAGTTTGTTAGATTTCTCTTTTTAATTTGGGTAAACATTTAATGCATTCACCAACAATCTGAGTAAATGCAGTGCTTAAGGCATGATGCCAGGTGCTGGGGACACACGGGGACGAAGACAGTGTTTCTCGTCTTTAAGCGGCTGTCACAGTCAGCTTGTGGGAAACAGGCATGTAAGCAAAGATCTACCATGGAAATGAAGTTCTGCTGGAATTCTGTTAGATCACTAAGCTGAGGTGGGAGGGTTGCCTGCCATTGAACTAAAGCGAAGGCAGAAGAAAAGGGACTTTAAGGTTATTTGTTTTTTTAATTTACTCTTGTTTTGAGAATAATTAAGTTGATTTATATCTATCAACTTTGTTTTTCTAACTATGAACCTATGAATTAGGACAATGTCTTAAAGCAAAAATCTGCTTTGAAAACAACAATTACTTCCAGAATCAAGGCTAGATGTGAACTGGGGGTCAAATTTGACTTTCTCCCTCCTCTCATTCAATGATCAATTACCAAATACCAGCTCTGTGTTAGGCCCTGGGTTTGGTTTTATTATACCTTAACATTAAATACCCACTAACCTCATAACACTCACCATCAGTTAGTGTTCACACATACTTAATGAGCAAAACAGAAATTTAGAATTTTTACGTGCTTTGAAAGACTAGGAGAGACAAACAATTGCAGATTTTAAGATAAGACTTATTTGCTATCAGTGTGTTAATATGACTTTTTAATAACTCACAAATGCTGAAGCCTTATTTCTCTTTGAAAATCATCCTATTCTTTAATGGAGTTTAAACATTAAGGAATTAGTCCGTCAGGGATTCACATATGAAAATCAACGCTGTCATCGGCTAAACATGCTCTGTAACATACCCCAGAGTAATATTACTAGGTGGTTAGGAGCCCATATTTCTCATCAGTGAAACCATGGTACCATTTGGCTGGTCCCAAAGTCTCCATCAGAAGACGCTGGTTGAATCTGTCACCCTCTAATCCCCAGAAAGCCCCCCCTGGCTTTACTCACAACCAGGGCTGGGTGGTCCCATGAAGTGGGAAAGCCTATAACAAACATTGATTTATTCCAAAGAGGACCAAAGGGCATTTATTTCTTCCGTATACTGTCTTTTTATTTTTACTTTTTGAGAACTTCCCCTTCTAGCTTTGCTAGATTTCAGCTGCAGCATCCCCAAGTCCTGAACTCCAGCTGTCATAGGATGGGCCCCCAACTGATCTTAGACTCGCTTCCTGAGCAACGTCAATGTCGGCTTCTGGGATGCAAAAAACTTCCTCCCAAAATAAACCCCCACCTTTGAATATGTTCACTATTGAGAAGATTAGCAAAGGACATTGCCTCCGAGCCAACTCTTATTCTTGTGCGTTGACATCGCAGTCTCTCCTCTTGCTGTTTCGTAATACATTTTGGGAAAAAACCCCATAGATGTGATCAGTGATCACAGCCCAAATACTTCTCAGTTTGATATCAATTAGGTTTTTTTTTTTCACTATAACACGTATTAATGCTATAGGAAAAAACTGATATTCACTTCATTTTCCCATGTAATATAATGGGAAGGAAGAACCCAAGACATACAATAGGGCCTAGCCCAAAGTGGGTACATAATAAATATTTGTGGAATGAATGAATCGCTAAGTACAGGCTCTGTCTCTGAGATAGCAGGACCATATTCCACTGCCTTCTCTGAGTCCCAGGCACCTCCTGGGCAGAGAAAATTCAGTGGCTGTTGTCAACTTCCTTTCTGCTAGGACAGACGGGGACAGATTCACTAGACAGCCTGGATCCATGGAGACTTATGAGTTCTCTTCCTCCTGACACAAAAGGCACTAAATGTTATTTAAAATCTGTTTAGCTTTGAGTCATCAGCTACATGGGAAAGGAAAGATGACAATCTCATGCAGAACAGGAATTCATCAGTTTCTAACCGCAACAAGTCTACTTGTTTCACAGAGCGGAGCCCAAAACCATTTTTCACCTTTAGGTCCCTCGATGCAACCTACTCTCAAAATAGAATCAGAATTTCAGGACTCTCGCAGTACATGCTTGATTGTTTTTTTCTTTCTCTTCTAATGAGAAAGTTTAAATCCTACAAGAAGTGCTCCACAGAAGTACTAATGATTTGTTTTCCTTAAAGGTTCCAGTTGCCCAGTTAGAAAATCTCTAACGTGTCATTCTGGTTTCCCCAGATGCCTCAGTAAGCTCCTCATCCTTCCCTTCCTTCCACCACCTCTTCGCTGGCTGACTGATGACTAAAATAACCGGGTATTTCGGAAACCTTTCGGTGCAGCCGGGGATGTAGGAGAGCACAATAAGAGGTTAAAAAAGAGCAAAGACATAAACAGACACCCCCCGAAGCAGCAGAGATGCGTTTTCAGCTTATTAGAGAGCTGACTACTGTTCAAAGAACTCCATGTTTAAGTGATGGTCTTTGGATGATTTTTTTTTAAAGAAAAAAATATCGAGGGTCTTTTATCGCTGTGTTTTAATGCAGTTATTCATGAGTGCTCTTGCCAAAAGCTATACTAAAATCCTCCATGTGTTTTTTTCCCCAGTCCTGCCTAGGAAGGAAAAAAATTGACATCAAAGTGTGAGGTTCAGAACTTGAAGAATTGAGTCAAGCAGAACTCCACATTCTTTGAAGTCTCCAAGCCTCCTGCCTGCTTATTAAAAAAGACAGGCTAAGGAAAAAAAATGCTAAATAGTATGAAAAACAGATTAAAATAAAGTCTTTTCAGCCTTGTGATTCAGTGAGAAATACGGATTTGAAAACCAGGATAGGTAGTTCAAAACATCAAGATAAATTAGCCAACAAGCAAACTCTGCCATTTCCTTCATTTCCTAAAACTGGTCTTGTTAATCAGAAAGTGCGCTCGGATGCAATGAGAAGAGAAGGAGGATGGCCAAGCACTGCCCAGCAGTCCCCTTACACCCAGGTCCTCCCAGGACCTGCTACCATTAAATGAGTGCAGGGTTTCACCGAACAAATTCGTGACAGAATAGCTACGTCCACGGCAGGGCTCAGCTCTGGAGAATCAGCTCTTGATAGAAAAGTCTGTGGAACTCAGAGACAAAAGCCTGTTTCCCCTTCATCGAAGGCAAGATGAGGACTGGAAGGCAGAGCATTTCTCAGCCACATCACTTCCACCTTCCCCGCAGCCTACCTGTGACACTTCTCTGGATGGGCTGCAGTTTGCTTCACTTCCGGCCCCTCCCTATGTCAGCGGAAAGAGGGGGAATAAGGAAATTCCCTGTTATGCCCTACAACGAATCCCAGAGAAAAAGCCCCATCCATGCACATGGGATGAGGCAGAGGAGAGCCAAAGCACAGCATTCTCAACCCATCACCAGCAAGTATGAAAGGCTAAAACCAGTATGGGAGTGAGTATGAATGGAGGCGTTGGTTCATGCAAGAGAATCCCGTGTCTACTTGTGTTTCCAGAGGGGTCATTTCCAACTGGAAAGCCCATCAGTCCATATTAAACCACAGGCCTGAAAAGCCTCAAGGAAGCAGAAAGATTCCAGAAGGAGTTAGGACCTGTGTCGCAACACTGATACTAACTCATTCCTGGGAAACCCATATGGACAGACAACATGAAGGACAGTTACCAAACTGCAAACAAAGAACTTAGAGAGATGGGCCGAAAAATATCAACCAGGTTAAAATAAGGAAAAGGAAATAGGCATTATCTTTTGGTTTAGCTGCAAATTACAGATTCTAATGAAATGGGAATGATTTGCTTCAAAGATGGAACTGAGCTATTATAGAATCAGAGGGCAAGATGCAGTCTGGAGAAATCACTAGAGAGCGCCTACCTGCATTCAGGTGTGACCACATCTAAATTACCCAGATACGTTCCTGAGGCCAGCAACACTGTCCGACCACAGCTTTTCAAAGCAATGTGAAAACTTACCTTTTCAACAGCAAATGTTCTTATCACATATTCTGCCAGTAGTTCTGTTTCCATTAGGGTAACTTTAATGTCTTTATATATCTCTGTGTCATCTGGCCAGTATTTGCAGCATTTGACCTTTAGAAACACAAAGGAAATGAAGGGTTTAGCGTTTTTTTTTTGGAGTTCCCCAAATGATGGGTCACAGTATGATTTATAGGATAAAATTTGCACACAAAAACAGAAGTGAAGCTGCACAGTCAAGAGCAAGGTGTATTTATTTAGATCACCTACGCTTTTTTTCTCTCCCCAGAAAAAAGCAAAATTTGAGTTATGGGAGGAGTAAAGTCTAGGTCTAAAGTTAACAAATTATATATATACTGCAAATATCCCAGTTATAATAACCATTAACTTTTTGTTTATGTCTACTCAGGGAATGGCCTGGAAAAATAAACTGTGAAACATAGTTTTTGGGGCCAGGCCTGTGCCTAGTGGTTAAGTTCGGCACGCTCTGCTTCAGTGGCTCGGGGCTCGGTTCCCAGGCGCGGACATACACTGCTCGTCAGCAGTCATGCTGAGATGGCAATCCACATACCAAACAGAGGAAGACTGGCACACATGCCAGCTGAGGGTGAATCCTCCTCAGGAAAAAAAAGGTAGTTTGCAATATTTTAGCTCCTCTGAATTTTAAATTCCTCCTAGTTTCAGAAATCAATTGAACACTTTTGAGGAAGAGTGAGCAGGAAATCAGAGCCAACAGTAAAGATTAGAGATTTTTTCTGAAGAAGGAAGTAGCTATGTATTTTTCCCAAGTTAGAATTACAGATTTGTTTTAAAGTAAATTCAATATACAAAACCAGGTAAAATATGAACACAGTCTTTCCATATTGCTGGAAGCCTCTAATCTAAGGATTTTTCAGGTGCAAGGCACTTGTTAGACTCAGCCCCTCCTAGAAAATTGTTTTTTTGTCCTGTACTGTAGCTCTTCCAGACATCAGCAAAAGCCTGGGATGAGGGAGGAGCAGTGGAAGCTGGGCAGGGCCACGTAGCTTGGTCCCCGTAGCTCTGTCCTTAGCCTCAGCTGCTCTGTCCTGAATTCCTGGCAGCTTCATCCACTCCTGTTGCCATCCCTCCATGGATGAACTTCTGCACCTCTGGCCCTATTTCTCCAAGTGTTGAATCCCATTTCTAACTTCTTTTGTGGGCATTTCCCTTGGCGGTCCTGCCAGCACCTCAAAGGCAATATGTTTAAAGGAGAATTCTTTGTCCCACATCCACTGCTTTCCTCCTGACTCCCTATGTTAATAACGCTATGATTTCCCAGTCACCCAGGCACAAAGTCTGGCGATTCCTTCTCCAAAACCCAACCAACTGCCACATCTAAGAAGTTTTTGAAATATCTCTCAAACATGTTTTCCAACTTTTTATTCTCTCTGCCGTATCTTAGTTCAAGTTCTGGGAACCTCCTGCATGGGCATTCTACACGTGCTAGTACCAAAAAAACCCTTCCAAAGCGTCATCCCAAAGGCTCTGCTCTCTCAGTAAGCTCTATTTTGAACTGCTGCCTGTGAAATTAAAGAGAAAGTCAATCTGGCCTACCATTAGGCATCTTTTATTCGCCCAGAAAGAGCATTTCATCCTTATCTTTCACTACTCTCCTGTCTGTTCACATATATTTTATGTTCAAAGACAAGTGACTTGCCCCGACCCCCAAACAGACCTCATGATCCAGACTCCTACTCATGCCCTTCCTTCTGTTTAGAATGTTCTCCTCCCACCCATACCTTCCTAGCTGAAAATTTCATCCATTCTTCAAGGCATATTTCCAGTGCCACACCGCTTCAAAGTCTTCCTCCATAGATGTGAGCTCTCTCTCTTTGTGATCCTCTGATAAAATGTGCATGTTCTGCTAGTATGACACCATTCTTATACTGCTGGATACCTGCTTATTACCTGCCAACATGGAAGGGGTGTTGTATCGCTTATTTCTGCAAACCTGCAACATCTGGCTTGTGTCCCATATACACCGAATACGCAATAGATACATGTAGAACTGAATTTCATGGAGAAAATCACACGATTAGTGTAGGAAGTAAAATTCCAGATTGGGAAAGTTTACGAAAAGAAATATTTGACTAAGGTGACCTTTTCCACAAAGCAAAACACCTTAGCACACTAGTGTTTCCAGTGTGGTACAGGGCTGGTCATTATCTTAGCTGGCTTCCTCAGGAAACTTTCTGGCAGCTGGTTCCAGAGTAGCCTCATTACCTTGACTTGCAAGATGTAAGCCAGACACATCTGGAGTTGGAGAGACAGTGCAGCATAAGACAAAGGTGGTCCTGCCCCACTACATTTTCAGTTTCCTTTGGGAATCTTTTTCTTTTTCTCATGAGAACACTATCTGTGACTTAATGAAGCATAGATATTTATAAATATTATGGTTTATCCAGAATATCTCAAAGATTTACACCATGAATACCTGTGCTGGATCTAAACTATTCCAGAATGAGAGAGATCTGTAATTTCTCCTGTTTGTTTCCTAGATGTACAGTGAATCTGAGCAGACCATGCGTATTTGTGGAGATTTCTAATTTGATAGCAACCCTAGTTTCACTTGCAGAATGTCTCATTACTTTCACAATGTTAATTAATAGGTGCTTCTATGGTACACACTGGAGTCTCCTCTATATTGGGGGACTTGCTTTACCTTTCTCTGACTTCAATTACTCAAGCAGAGGGTAGTGAATACAAAGAGAGTACATAAGTGCACTTTTAAAATGAAACAATTCTTGATGGAATGAACATGTAATTCAAAAACGCATGTAGTTCTCTGAAAATTACAAGAGAACAAACACACGCCTGCAACCTACGTTAACTTGGTGTTATCTTTAATAAAAGTATCTTATTAGAACGCAGTGGATGCAGGACATCCAGTATGGTCACCTATTCTTCTATTTTAGACTCCTTACCCTTTCAGTACCCAAATTTTCAATAAATATGGACGTGGGGGCTTCAACGCCTTGGAGTCAGAGAAACCAAAAGCCTCTGCAACGTACTGAAGGCTGAGTATCTCTTTCCAATTCCCTTGGGTGAGCTTGGGTTCCACGGGAAATCCGACCCGCCCTGCCCTTCTAGGCCCCTCTGGCCACCACCCCCCGCGCCCCACCCCGCACCCTCGGCCGGACGCAGCCGGGCGCCCCCGCGCGTCGGCGGCAGGAAACAGCCGCGCGGTCCAGGAGGAGCCGCGCCCCCGTGGGACAGGTGCCGCCGGTCTGCCTGCGATGGAAAAAAAAGGCGGTCTGCTCCGAACCGCGGCGTGCTAACTCCGCGCCCTCCGGACGCCGCAGATGGGCGGTAATTAGAGAAAGGAAGCCTTGGGGTTGCTTCCTTCCAGAACCTGGTTACCGGCAGAGCCTTCTCCCGTGCAGAGGCACCTGGCTGGTCGGGCCCAGAAAAGGCAGACCAGCCATTTCAAATCCTGCCGTCACCATCTCATCTCCCAGTATATCCTGAAATGGTTTGCCACATCTGTTTTTAGCCTACTAAAAACCTTTCTAAATTGGGTTCCTTTTAGTGTCTTTTTAACTGCTTGGATTGTGTCAGATTATTATTTTGCTTAAAAAAAAAAGAGGAATGTATGCTGCTTTCTGGATGCAGACTTTCCATGCCTGGGGAGTCTGGGTCTTGAGTAGCCTCCTGTCCTCTGAGGTCTGCATACAGGGACATTAAGACCAGTGGTTTGGGGGTGCCTGTTGGAACCCAGGAACTGCAGAACCAGACGCTGAACCACGCTCCCCTGCTTGTGGGTCAGGCTCCGCTGCCTTCTGCACCCTGGTGCTACCAGCACAGCTTCTAGGAGAGGCTGTGCTTCCCATGCATCTTAATCACCTTCTGCAACAGCCTTCAGCCCAGAAAGCTAGGCCCTGATCAGGCTCCACCAGTTACCTGCCCTAGCCTGGTTCCATGGGCTGTCAACCAGGCACTGGCTTCCAAGCCCTACTGCCTCCCACACGCAATCATTGTTGGCTTTAAATTTGCATTTCAACCAAGCTCCCAGGTGCCGCTGCTCTGCCTGTAGAGCACACTTTGAGCAGCAAGGATTTGATGGCAGTCTGCCTCTCTCCTTAAAGTCGCAGTGAACTTGGGTACATCACTCAAGTTTGCCCAAGGTTCCTTACCTGTAAAGAGGGGATGCATTTAGTTTCTCTCTCAGAGTGTTCTAAGGTTAAATCAGGGGTTGCCAAATTTGTCTGTAGATTAGAATAACTTTGGAGGGTACTGAATTCCAAAGCCGAGGCCACACTCCAGGCCAATTAAATCCTAATTTCTGGGGTGAGACAGAGGCATTCATGGTTTCTTGTAGCTCCCTGGGCGACTCCAAAGTACAGATGGGTTTGGGAATCACTGGATTAAGTGATCTAATGCAATGAAAACATTTGCCCCAGTGCTAGTTTATTCTAAGTGTTCAAAAATGGAAACTCATTTTTATTACGTGATAACTTTGTGATCTGGATTATAGGTGACCACAGGAGTTGAAAGGCAGGGAGCCCACTAAGGGCCTGGAGCGGTGAGCAGGGTTTTCTGGAGAAGGAAGAGGGAAACAGCGGGCATGGCAGCTGAGCATGGTTTATGATGGGGAGACTGCAGGCGAGAACAAAGCAAAGGGAGACTCCAGCCTGGCCTCCTGTGAAGCTGTCCTGCGAACCTCACTCCCGGTGGTCAGGAGGCTCTACAGAGTGGGCGGCAGGTCTCTTCTCCACGAGGCTGCTTTGATGAACTCCCAACAGAAATTCGCAATGGTGTCTGTGATTTGCAGGGAGACGCGTATCAAATAGAGTGGCGAGGAATCACAGAGACAGACAGTTTCCAAACATTCACTTTCCAAATCATTACAAGTGCCAGACACAAGCCTTCCACGCTTGCATTTTGCTGCCTGGAATTGCCGCCTTCTCACAACTGTGGCTTCACTCGGCAGCTCAGGGTGGGCAAGTGATTGGCCTGAGAGAAGAGAGCCAGCACGAGCCACGTGTCCTAAAATGAAGTGGAAAGCAGGCCCAGGGAGGGCGAGTGACTGTTCCAGGGAACAAGCTGGATGGGGCGAGGGAGAGGCTGCAGACCCAGGCTCTGGCCCCAGCGCAGGGCTCTTGGGAGGGTGGAACTCAAGGCGCATATGCTTTCCAGTCTGGCCAGGTCTGGCTTCAGGAGCAGATCCCAGGTAGGAAGCCTTGGACTGCCTTTAGCTACCTTGGCTTTTTGGAGGTGAGTGAGGGTATGAAGGGTGGAGGGGCAGGAAGAACAGAATCACACTCTGAAACCATTACTCATTTTTGTCCCTGATCGTGTGTTGCTGTGTTTCTGCTGGAGCCTTCCATATCACCAGCTCCACGGGCCAGCAGGAAGGAGGCTGGGGTGGGATGTGAAGGGCTGTTTAAGTGCACTGGGCATGGGTCCAAGGACTCACTGCGCTAAGAAACCCATGATTAGAAGGATTAAGGAATTGAATGTTAGCTCGTCACCTGGGGGCACCATAGTGTGATCTAATAAATGTAACTTTAAAGGGGTGGAAGGGAAGAAAAACAAAAAGGCTCTCAGAAGTTTTGATTCTGCAAGAGGTTTTCAACAGATTTTTTTTTTTTTAAGAGACATCCAAAGAGAGTGACCACAGTGCTATTAAGTTGTGTTTGGGCCAGCTGAGGACAGCTTTGATGGAGATATTGGATATGAGAGCAAAAAGGCGGCTTACGCCGAAGAAGTTACCAAGAAGAGGCCCAGCCAAGAGCAGCTGCCAGCAAGGCTTCCAAGAGAACAGACTGCATCCAAATTTGTTTTACAGAGCTCTCACAGCAATAAAAACATTCACGCACTTAAATATCCTGAAAATACGGATTCCTTTGGCTCGGTGTGATGGCGTAAGGGGGAAGCGCATTTGCTTTTTCTTTTTTTGCTAACTTGTGATACTGTAGCCAGTGACTTATACCGCTGAGCCTCAGTTTTCTCATGCATAACACGGGATAAGAGCATTGATTTCTTAGGGAGGCTGAGGATTAAATGAGATAATATGGATCAAGGCTTTGCATAAGTACAGTACCTGGCTTATAATAGGTTTCCTAGTTCTTCCCTTCCACACCTGCCCCATTTGGGCCTGGGGCCTCCCCTGGGCAATGGCCTGGATGCCTATTTCAAACCTGGCACTAAATGAAGAACTTCTGGAGGTCTGGATGGTTTGAATTTGTGAAAACCACTTCATAGCCTGAGTAAATCCCTCTTTCACACCTTCAGGCTCCTGTCTAAAGTTCTCCCCCACAAGGCTTCTGGTTTTCTATCCAGTCTTCCAATTACATCTATTAATTAACGTTATTAATTGATGGACATACAGTACTTATAATGCACACGCTGTCACATCCATATCCATAACATTGGTTTTCCTCAGCTGTGCAGAAACAGGTGGACTGGCACCTCCTGTGGAATTTTAAGTGTCACCTTACAGACCACCCAAGAAATGTGTCTTGTATCTTTTCTCTCTTAACCTCACGTGGATGTAAAGGGTCCTACCCACTAGAGCAGAAAGCATCAGCACTTTGAAGAAACATACTTATCCAGAATGCCTGTTCTCTACTTTATTCAATAGATTTGGCTCTAACTTTTAGCCAATCGCAAAATTTAAGTCCTCTTGCCAAAGGAGGGAGATTTGCCATCAGTGAGGACAATAAAAATTGTGTGCCACATACTCTAAACATTCTGATCAAAGAGTTTCAGAAGTCTTTTGAGCAATGACAATATTATTAGAACATATATATCTATCTATCTATATCTCAATTGTCTGAGGTACATCAGAGAAGACATTTCTTAGAGTGATCTCTGATGTATCTTTGAGAAAAGAATCCGTATTTTCTCTTACTGGCAGTTTTAACATGTATCAGGTTACAATTTAGATCCATGGAGGACTGCGTAGCTCCTAAAGGTTCATGTCTGTTCACTTTGTGCAAGTCACAGAGCGGTCCTGGCTAGACCACGTGGAGGTTACAATCATTCCGAGGCCTCAACCTACCTGATTACTTGCCACCTCATACTAATTTTGTGGAGGACACAATATTATCCCAATTTTCTGCATTATCCCACATAATCTGAATCTGGGAGAGGAGAAGAGGCAGAATTGGAAGATTTAAGGGATCAGCATCATGGCTGCAACGTGGCAAAGCCTGTGTCTGAGCTCAGGGCGGTGACATGCAGGCTGCCCTGGGGCACAGAGAGCAATGAGCTGTGGTCTAATGCGCGTGAAGAACAGGTTAGTGTAAACAGCAAACCTAACTCAGGGCAGAAGGAGAGGCAAGCTCAGAGGTCGAGAGCACATTCCCTGGAGCCACACTGTCTGGGTTCAAATCTTGGCCCCATTTATTAGCTGTGTGACCTTGGGCAAGTTACTTAATCTCTCTGTGGCTCCATTTTCCCATTTGTAGAATGGGGATCATAAGAGTTGTTAGGAAGATTAACTAAATTCTTTTTTTGTGAAGCTCTTGGAACATGCTTGGCACAAGTACATGTTTGCTAAAATTAAAAAAAAGAAAGAAAACTGCTATTGGAATTCAGAAAAAAGAACATGAATTCTAAGGGAAGAGATTCAAAGCTTCACAAGGGAGACTGTGTTACAGATGAGACCAGAAAGATGAAGTGCGGTTTCCATGGGTGGATAGAAGGGGGAGGGCATTCTCATTGAGGAAGTGGGCAGAGGGCATTCAGGGCAGCCTGAGTGGTCCTGGAGCCTGCCGGTGGGGCCTAGAAGGATGGGGCCCCTGTTTCCTGACCTCCGGCCCCTCTGGCACTGTCCTGGATGGACTTCCTTGGTGCTGTATTTTGAAATAACAGGAATGGTATTGGGACAGAATGTGTGTACGTGAGGAGAAGGGGAGGGTGCAGGAAACGGATTTCTGCAGGACTACATTTTTAAAGGGTACTAGTCCCTTTGAGTGAGTACACTTATTCACTGGAACCACCTCGGGACTCTGTGCAGCCAAGCCAGCTGTCCTGCTGGGGCGGGCTGCTAAGTGCAGAGTACAAACTGGATGCTGGAATGCACGTGTGAGTGGGCTGAGCATGGGGGAGTTAGGAGCAGTCGAGTGCCCAGGTACATGTGTTTGGCATCTCTGTCACCAGCTGCTGAGTAGACAGCTGTGGCCTGTTGCCTCAGAAGCAGGATGGTCTGATCCCCATAACAGGGACACCTGAGGGTTCCTAGAGCAGGTGAGCTCAGGGACTGGGCCTTGTGCGTCTCCCAGGTTGCCAGGATGTGACCTCTTGGGCTTAGTTACAGACCTGGAAACGTTCTCAGAGCATACCACTCTCAACACACACACACACACACACACACACACACACACACACACACATATTCTTCTAGGTAGAGGGATAACATTTTGTTTTTAAAGAAGGTTTTTCCAACCTCTCTTAAAAACTCACATTTGATGACACAGCATGGTATAATGGAAAGAGGACTGGCTGGTGTGCAGGAGGGCCTTGGGCTAATTCTAACTGTGGTACAATCTAGCCACATGACCTTCTGCAAGTTGCAGAACCACTCTGGTCCTCAGTTTCCTTTTTTGCAAAAGAGGATGGTAGACCCTATGGCTGTTAAAATTATTCTGAGAGTTATCCAATTACATGACTCTGGAATGAGGTTCTTTGGAGCCATTTAGCATAGCGGTCAGGAGTCTGGTTCTGCAGATCCACTTCCAGGCCTGACATTTACTAGCTGCATGACCTTGGACCAGTTTCTTAACCTCTGAGAGCTTCAGTTTATTATCTGGTAAACTGGGATAACAATAATGCCTACATCACAGTCATTGTGAGGGTCTAAAGATCCATTTCTTGGGTCTTTAGTGAGAAATGTCCTTTCACTGTTAGTGGCAGTTGCCACTGGTGCCGTCTTACCATTGCGTCAGCACCTCTATTCTTAAGGAGGGAAGAGTTCACAGTACAGAGCTCCAGGTGTTCTATTTATTGTAGCAGCTCACACCTTATGGTCTATACCAGGATGAGGAAGACAATGGACTTTAATTTCAGAGACACTGATTTGGGTTAAATTCATCTGAGATAGTCTGAGGTACACCCTTGTCCCAATTAATCTCTTTGGGGAGGTAATGGCTCTGGGGTTCAGGAAGCACGGAAGAGGCACATCCAAAGGCACTGGCCCAGGGTCTTGTATCTTCACTGGTTCCATCGCCCTCTTCCTTAGGTTATCACAGGAGCTGCTACACAGAGCAGAAGACTTTGGAGAACAGAGTGGCATGAAGACCTGAGCGGCCTCATTCTTGACTGAGCATCATGTAAGTTGTCCTAAGTATATGGAGTATGAGATTCAACCAGTCGAATGGATTACAAATCCTACAAATTCACTCTTGATTTGGATACTCTACCCCACAATATCAGAATCTATCTTTGGTGAGATGAATATAACATCTTTTTCTAGAACAAAGAATTCTTTCTCCAGAATTTTAAGTGATAAGGGTTCTGTTTGCATGTCAGAGTGGACAGTCTGAAGGTGAAAGATGTAAACCCACTGTTGGGTTTTGAAATGTCTATTTCCTCTTACTGTTCATATTCCCTTCTGTGGGCAGGATTCTTCCACTATGTCACTGGTCTCCTTCAGCTGTTCCCTGTCAGGCCTTATTCTTCTTAGTAACTCCTAGCAAGGGATCCAGTGAGATCCCTGGAGGTTAACATTTCCACCGCCTAGACTCACCACTGGCCTAAGCGACCCGTCCACTTCCATAATCTGACAGCTCTTTCACAATTGTTATGTAATGTTACCCACATACATATTCCTAATCCTAAGGGCTACTGGGAAGAAAGCAATTTATGAGACAGCTTCTTGTCAAGTGTGAAGGGGGCTCTTCGATGGGATTTTATATCAGATAAGTGTCCAGAGCTATCGCACATTCTCATGGCTAGAAACCTGGGCCCAGAGGAATAAGGTGGTGGCTTATGCCCTAAGCTGTTGTCCTGCTCTGGTCTTAAACATATGGCAGGTATTTAGGAGAAAAGCTTCTGAGGCAGTGAATTCTGGTTGTCTGTCAGCCTAGCAAATTACATTCTTCTGCACTTAAATTCCTTAATTAGTTAAAGTAGAGACACTGATGTCTTGCCTCTTGGTTAATCTGGAAGAAGCTGTAGACAGACTATAAAACTGCTCACTGGCTTATTTTGCCTCTTTGGCTTCCTCCTCCTGGGAGGCACCCAGCATTTACTCACATATTTACTTAGCCAGATAATCCCAAATCTTCAGGGAAAGGCAGAGCGCGGAGGCCTCAGAAGATGAAGTAAGCAGATTTAGAAAGAAGAGTAGGAAAAAAAGAATTCTGCATTCAAGATAGGACATCATTTACTATTTTTCAACAAATTATTCAAGAATAGGATATACCTGCAGTGCAAAGTGGGGAAAAACCCCCAATTTCCAAGTGCTCATGTGAGCAGAACAAAGGAGGAGGGCTATGGCAGCCCTGAAACCATCCCATATTGCATCCAGTTACCTGCCAAGAAACCACAGGGGGACGCTGCCCGAGCAGCTACGAATGGGACTGGGGCTCTGCTATAAAACCTCTCAGGCTATGAGGCATTTGTCCCTGGGACACTTGTCCAGCTGCTACACATTCAGGCCCCACCCTCTAAAGCACTTTATAGACACTAAGGCAGGTGACCACCTACATGCACCCCAAAGATAATGGCAGAAAATTAGAGGTGACAGAGTGAGACAGCAGAGGATCCAATGCCAGGCCAGTAGAACGGGGACTATACAGGAAGCCCAGACACAGAGGAACATGAGGATTGTCCAGTGGCAGGCAACTGTGGCAAAGCAGCGAGTGTCTCCTGAAGGCGGGCGACAGGGCTTGACACTGATGATCATGGAAGCGGGCACCGCCACACAGGTCGTCTCCATGGGTTCAGCCAGAGAATGTGGAAGAGCTGATCCGCACGCAGCTCGCAGTTCCCTGGGGAGCTAGGAGCATGGGCTCTGGGGAACACTTGTTATCCAGACCGGCACATTTGCTTTGATCCTGCAACAGTCTGCCACCGTGGCAGTGTTAGAGATGGCTGATACAAAAGCGTAAGATGACTTACAGCACATAAAGAATTGTTTCCAAACTTAATTTATAATCCATCAATATTTGAGTAAAAATGACTTTGCTTTTTTTAAAGGGACATGATGGATTAGGCTGAACTGTTAAGAACTTAATACAAAAGGATTAATTAGGCTAAATGTAGATATATTTCTGTCATATCAAACAGAGCTGTGGTGAACTCCATTCACATCTAGCGTGACCATGTCATACACACATGTGTGGCTTTAGATTTCAGTGTGTTCTCCCAGCGTAGAAGAAATCAAGGGAAGAAGAGCAGTAAACAGAGGTTCCCCTCATATGAAATACGTAATTTTGCACTAGCTTGTATGTGCCTTTGGAATTATTCTCCCACCTCTTCACAAACATTCACTGCATACTTTCTAATCTCTTCTGTGTCCGGCCTTTTGGGATTCATAGAGGAAACAACCTGGCCTCTGCTCACGAGGCCTGCGGCTGGTAGGGGAGGGAAAAATGGTACCTGTAGGGGTTTCGTTTTTTCTTGTATACAATTGTATGTTGTACCTCTATAATTGGATTTTAAATGTCTTGAAGGTAGGGTTCCTGTCTTCTGTTTTTCTGGCCTTCACCTAGAGTAGGTTGAGAGGTCACTCGATACCCACATGTTAACTAGTTATGTGTGTACCAGGAAAGCCACAAAAGAGATGAAGAAAGACTCCAAGGGGTTAAGATTTCTAACACTGACAACAGCAGAGAAACGGGGGTGTGAGCAAAAGATAGGAGACTGAGCTTGTCTTCCCCATGGGAAATTTACTAATTCACTGTGACAACTCGTACAGAATTCAGAAAAAAAGAGACAATGGTCTGCACTTAGAACAAATGGCAGCTTGCTATTCCCAACAAAGTACAGACACTTCTGAAGCTGAGGTAAAGATGTGTGAGCAAGGAAGCGTGTGTGTGTGTGATACATACATGTGGGAAGAATCTTTTATCAGGTACAGGGCATGTGGACGCGTGAAGAAATCTAGTGTGGTACTCAGGTAAGCAAATGTGAGGGAGGGGAGTAGCTAGCCTTAAAAAAATGCACGTGTGTACACACGTATGTGCGCGCACACACACACGCACATTTATTTCAGGAACACTATCAGAGGAAAGTTTCCCGAAGGTGGGGTTAGCATTACAGAGATGAACTTTTATATCAGAAACCTCATTACTTTAAGCTTTAAAATGCTATACTTAGTATTTAATTTAAAATACTTAATGAGCCTTGAGTAAGATTGAAGAAAAAAGTTTTGTGGTTTTCTCCTTGCTTTATTCTGAGCCTCTTTATTTTCCTTTCATCTCACATTTTTCAAAATCACCACCCAATTTAGTAGTCAATGAAATGCTCCTTTAGATAGATTTGTTTTATAACTGTATCTGTTCTTGCATGCTCTTTATATCACGGTTTACCTTGCAATTAAATAGATTTTCTATTCAAATTGGACTGATGGACATTAAGTGATGATAATGATTCTCTATGGATTTTGGAGGGGGTAAAATAACTATTTCTGTGCACAAGGAGATCTCCTTCCAGATGCAAAAGTCATACTTGCAGTTACACTGAACACAATGGGGTGTGCACAGCTTTCTTTATTAAACGTTCATAAGAGTTCTCCAAAGGCGCCGTGTTCTCCCACGACCCCACTCCTGCTGCATGTGAGAACAGATGTGGTAGCTGATCACCGCTGAAAGAAACAGCAGTGTGCTTGGAAGGTGAGGTTGCTTGATTGTGCTAGTTGATAAACCTGTGGATTGTTATTTTAAGAATTTTTGAAAAGAATATATTCTCTCAAAATTGTAGTTTACTGAGGTCAGATTATATCATTTTCAAAAAAGTTCCATAAATTACAGACTGAGTATCTTTTATGGTCTGCATATATTAAACATCGGTGGAGCACGTACAGACTTCGTCTCGTTGGCACCTAATCACACACTGTGATCCCCTGCCCCACATCTGCACCTTGTGTGCAACAGTGCAGAAGGAACCCAGGTGACAGCTCTCTCCTAAGGAAGTGAATCATTCTACTTGAACATCCAGCCTCCACACTTTTCTCCCACTGTTGATATTCAGAGCACACACAGCGGGAGCCAGGAGGCCACACGGATTAAGCATATCTGGGCTGCAGATGCACCTATTAGCAAATGGATCACTGAGCCAACAGTAAACAACACACAGAAAAATATTTGTCATATAAATAAACATGGAATTTTAGAGTTCGTTTGGCCAACTTTCCTTCATTTCGGGGATGTGTAGAGTAAGGCTTGGAGGTGGGAACTGGTTGGTATAAGGTCACTGAGAAAGGCCTACGATGCCCTAGTGTGGTTACCATTCACCTCAGAGTCAGTTCTCTAGGACTCTGGCCACTGGTTGTCCCAGGATTCCCATGCCCCCAGGTCCTGCTGCCACAACTGAGTCTTGTTTGGTTCTGCCTCTATTCTTGTCTCCTCCCCTCTAAGAGAGGAGCCCGCCAGCTCCTACTCCAGGCCAACCCATCACCTGTGTTCTCCCTGCCTCCTGAAAATCCCCATTCCCCCAATTTCTTCAGGTCTCAGCCCATGGCCTTGCTCCTATCTTCACCCAGAAAACTGATGTTCTCAGGAGAGGGTGCCATTCCAAGTTTGGTGTTTACGTTTTTGTTGTATTTATTTAACTGCATCCTCATCTCCTCTGTTCTCTGGGCCCAGAGGAAAAGGCTCGTCCTTAGACAGCTGAACTGAAGACCTGCACTCTGGAGCCCTTCCCTCCTGCCTCCTTGGGAAACACCCTCCTCAGCTGTCCACTTTCTAATATTTCAATCTCTCCCTCCCTCCTGATTCTTTCCTCAACACACAACATTTTCAAAGATCTTCCACCTTTAAACTGTCCTTTGATTGCAAAGCCTCCTCTGTTTATAGCCGTTTCTCTCTTCCCTTCTCAGCTAAGCTGCTGACCAGTTTAACCTCAGTCTCTCCATCCTCACTCTTGCCTCTGTAGACTGCCTTCAGTCCTCACCCTTTGTAGTGAATGCATGTTGTTTTTGGTCACTCAACATCCGTTTCATCCATTCCTCCTTCCTAATATGTCTTTGACTTCCTTTTAGGAAATTGGGGTGGCTTGTCAATTCGGGGCCTTGGATGGCTAGGGAGGAGCACATGAACCAACCTGGGGGAGTCAGATGCTCTGTTCTTGTTATTTGAATCCTGATCACAGTGAAAAAGCCTTGGAATTGTTAACGCTCATCTTCTTGGTGGCAGTGCCCTGACCAAACTGGCTGTGAGCCCCTCTGCTCCCTGGCCCTCTGGAGTTGGTGCCTGCTTTCCTGTTTGTTGGCAAGCCTTATTCTTCACATCAACATTTTGAGCTCCTTATGTTCTTTCCATAAATTTCCCTTTGGCTTAAATTAGCCTGAGTTGATTTCGGTTGCATGCAATCAAAGAACTCTGATAGGTCATCCCTCTGGAACGACTCAGGCAAAAGGTTACCAATGACCTTTTCCTCGTTAAATCCAGTGGCTATTTTCCTGCTTTAGGTTACTTACTCTCTCTCTGCAGCATCTCCACTATGTCCCTTTCTCCATGTTGCTCCCTCACTCACTCCTTCAAGGGCTCTCTGTTGGCCACAAAGTGAAGCCAGACTCCTCATGTGCCTATCTAGCTCTCTATGACAAAGTCTCGATTGCCTCACTATTTCCCCCTCTCTCCGTGTTCATTGTGAACACATCTGAAGTTTCCCTCAGGGGTCCTGTGTTTGCCTCTGCCCTGAACACCCTTCCCTCCCTTCTTTGCTGATTAAATCCTATTTGTTCCTCCACACTCAGCCCCACACACCACTTTCTCTGGAAAGTATTTATTGACGAACCCCTCCAGCCTCCACTCCCTGTCTGATGAGGCGCCTCTTTCATGAACCGCCAGAGCACTCTGTGAAACCTTTCTCACAGAAGTTAAACACCTTGTTTGATTCTCCATTTCCGTGGACAGGGCTGCACGTAGCTTCTTCGTAGCTCCAGCTGCTTGTGTCTACACATATTGACTGGTGTGTAGCATGTGCTTGTTAACTGAAGGAATCCTCTCCTACCTCATCTGTGATTTTCCTCTGTCACCCTTTTCCCTTTCTTATATTGTACTTTCAATCTCTGCTTCCAATTACATCTTCTTTTCAGACTCTCAGTTATGCTCATGTCTACCCAGCACCGTGCACACACACACGTGCATACACACACACACCCCCAACCACGATAATCATACCTCAACCTTGCTTCCCTTGTAGTTGCTGCTCCATCTCTTTCCTTTGATTCAGTTCTCCAAGAACAAGCTGCACTATTATCTTGACCACACACATAGCCACTACTCCACTGCCATGAGGGGCATGGTTCTTTCACGCCACTGAGGCCTGCTATGTACCAAAGGCCTCTTGGTTGTTAAGAGGGCAGCACTGTGGAGCTGTGGAGAGGGCATGGGCTTTGGAACTAGACAGACCAAGATTTCAATTCTAGTTCTGTGCCCTTGGCCAAATTATGTATCCTCACTGAGCCCTAGTTTCTTAATTTTGAAATTAAGGAATCTTTATGTGTATCTCATAGGGTAGCTGTGATAATGAAGAGAAACAAGCTTGTGAACCATTTAGCAGAATGCCTGGCACAGAGTAGGTGCTTGACACATTTTGTTATCTACCTTCCTCTCCCGAGTCCCATGTACCCTGCCCCTCTGCGCCTTGGTCACACTGCTTGCCTTCTTCTTGCTGAAACTCTATCCTCTCCTACTTCACATGCTTCTGGGGTGCCTTAGTTCTCACCCTGTTTCTCTTGCTGCTCTTTCTCAGACTCCATTCCCAGTTCTTCTTCCCCTATCTGTCCTGGATGGGATCCTCTCCAGTGCTCTGTCTCCAGTGCTCCTCTTCTCTCTCTCTGTTTTCTCTCGAGAATGCCATGCTTCTGGTACAGTGCTTATCACTTCACATTGTACTTTTCCATTTGCCGTCTTTTTTTTTTTAGAGGAAGATTAGCACTGAGCTAACTACTGCCAATCCTCCCCTTTTTTGTTTTTTTTTGCTGAGGAAGACTGGCCCTGAGCTAACATCCATGCCCATCTTCCTCTACTTTATACGTGGAATGCCTACCACAGTATGGCGTGCCAAGCAGTGCCATGTCCGCACCCAGGATCTGAACCAGCAAACCCAGGGCCTCCAAGAAGCGGAACGTGTGAACTTAACCACTGCGCCACCAAGCTGGCTCCCCATTTACCGTCTTTCTATCCCTTAGACTGTGCCATGTCTTTTCATCTTGCTATCCCCACTCTAGCCCAAGGCCTAGCACACAGTAGCTGCTCAGTAAACGAAGGGAGAATTTCACATTTCATAGCTTGTCTCTATGTCTTCATCTCATGTGTCCCTCCTGAGCTTTCTGGAAAGCCCCCGTTGTTGTTCATTCAGTGTCTCACACTTAGCAGGTCCAAAATGAATCATGTTGCCTTTCTCCTAAACCTGCTCTTTTTTGGGGGAGGAGAAAGGGATTCTCATTCTTGGTTAATAAACTTTACATCAGTCCAAGTCACAGTGGTAGAAACCTTGGTTCACAGTCAAGTTCTTTTCTCTTATCAGCATCCCCAAACAACACCCAAATTGTATATTTCCCATAAATTCCCAATGCCACTGCCACAACTCAAGCCACCTCCTTTCTCACCTAGAGTCTTGCTCTAAGCTCACCTGTCTCCGTGCCCTTCTATAACCTGCCTAAACCTTTTTTGAGTGGCCTCCAGAACTGTCTTTCACCAACACCAATCAGAACATAGGATTCACCGGCTCAGTGCCTTCCATTACAACAGACAAACACTCCTCCGCTTCTGCTTCTACTGTTGCCTCCTCCTAGAAAGGCGTTTGAGACCCCCACTGACAAGGCCTCAGTGAGCTTTCAGCCTCAGAGGTCACTATGCTTCCCCATCACCTCTCTGACACAGCTGTGCCAGACCACTCACTCTTTCCCCATCTTGCCATTGACTCCCCTTTCTCTGTGTTCTTCCTGAAGTGGCTGTTGTCTCATCCGGCCATTTAAAATCCTTTCTCCCAGCTCCTCACACATTCTCCATGAAGTCCTCCTGGATCTTCTCAGGCAGAAGTAGGCCCTTTGCAAGTGCTATCATCATTCTGACTTACCCGTGTTACAGTTAATTGTTTAAATGGTTCTCTGTTACATAGTTTATGTTCTTTGAGGACAAGTGAATTATAAATACCTTTGTATTTCTTAGTGCCGTGGATACAGTAAGCGTATCAATAAATGTTGGATACATTGTGCTGACAAGGGATTAGAAAGCCTACTTTTGCGTTAGTTTGTGAACAAGACAAATTGGGCTCTTTAGCTGATTTTCTCACTTTGTACAGAGGGGCACTGAGATCTTTGGGCAGAGAAAACCTCAAAGGTTCAGAGGGGCAGCTAGGGCGTCACCTTTCCTGGAAGAGCCGGCTGGCAAGAGGGGTCTGTAGAGGGCCCCTCTCCTGCTGCTCATAGCTCAGTCCCAGTTAGTCCCTGGTTTCTTGGGTGATGTGCTGGGGGAGGTGACGTGAAGTGTGGCAGTGCCTGGGTGGGAATCATCGTGGGCTACAGAGTGCCAACTTCATCTTTTCCCTAGCTCTGTGTGAAAGTTATGGAGAGAGGGAAGGCTTGAATCAGCTACATTAATATGATTGTTGAAGTGGTCAACAGTAGATTGAAATGGAGAGCAAAGTTTGTTGAACAAGTATAACCTAATCAAAGTTTAAGACTGTAACTACCCGAGTCACAAAATATCAATCTTAAATATCCAGTTCACTTAAAAAGTTCTATGAAAGGCAATAGCAAGAGTTCAAGACAGAATAATTTCAGCAATGTCTATAAAAAGAATTTGTCTCTTCCCTTTCATGTATGAGTTTGATATCTTGGAACAACTCAAGAGATCTTCTAAAAAATACTACTATTATTTTGTACTGTTAGGCGTTATCTACATAATTCTTACTATTAAGCAATATTTCAACATTTTATCCAGGTCAACCTTGACTCTCTCTTCTTCTTCCATTGATCCTGGATCTGGTGGCTTTTGTAGAAAAGCAGATTTTTTGTTGTATGTGATAGGAGCACTTGGAATCTTAATATACCTTCCTTGCATGTGAATTAGGTTAATTCTGACATCAAGTGTTCATCTTAAACTTTTTTCTTTCACTACTTTTTTAGTGATAAATGTTGTGAAAGTCACCCTCTTTTGGTAGATAATAATCTTTAAAGCATCCATTTAGGGGGTCCCTCCCATCCTCTGCATTGATTAGAGGTTAACATCTCTGGTCTCTACTTCTCTTAGCTCCAAAACACTTATCACCTGTTATCAGAACTATTCGGAGCAACTCAACAATAATTTTCCTACATGACTATGAGACTTCATTTGGATTTTTAATAAATAGTCACATTCTAATGAGGTCTTCACAAAACTGACTAAATATGTTTAGAAATCATTAGCTTAAATTACCGGTGCAAAAATCTCCTTTGGGAGTCTCGCAGATTTGGTTATAAGATTTTTGGCAGATGGATCAGTACAACAACACAACAGAGTCTCTGAATCTCCACACAAACACTGTAAATGGGAATGCCTGGGAAACAGGCGACTGGATAAAAAGCCAAATGTCCCCTCAGGTGGGTTCATTAGAGAGGAAAACAATCACAACACATTCCAGCGCAATTTAAAAGCCAGGTGTGCAGCCATGGGCAGGTGCCAGGAAAACTAACAAGGGTCCCTTCCCAGAACACACGGGCTGAAAGGGGACACTCAGCGGTGACAAGGAAGTCTTAGATAATGACAGCTCCTGGCAGATGTACCGAGGACCCGCTGGAAGGAACAGCAGCGTCCGCGTTTTCTGCACCAGGTGCTGCGACAGGGAAAGCCTCCCAGTGGCTCCAACACCAGCAATTACACCGCCTAACGCAGAGTGCTTTGGGCAAAAATCAGGAGGAGTGGGTTCCCAGCTCCGACTTAATGAACCGCCAGCAGTCTGGGTAAACAAACAGGCCTCCGCCTAGCTCATGCCTAATTCATGACGGACACACCATGTGCGTAAACATGTTCAGTAGGTAGCTGCTGCCTGAAAAACCATGTCATTTTGATTTCTTTGGTGGTTTGTTATTGCTGTTTTTAAGCATGGAAAATGGGGAAGTTATCTCCAAACAAATGTGCGGGATTAACAATGGGAACCGGCCTGCAATAAGGTTAGCCCCTTTTCCCGGAGGGAATGTGACCTTTTGTCAAAACCCCCAAATCACGCCAGACATTTCAAGGACAGATGCCATTACATTCATTACTAACTGAAGACAGGCTGAGGCAGGGGGCTGGTGGTAACGAGGCGAGCACGCTTCAGAGCTTACCACACCCCACAAACCTGGTGAGGATATGGAAGGATTTTTTTTAAATAAGCTTACAAGATCTAAAATTGTGTTACTTTAAGCCCATAGGCTTCCATTTTTGGGTAAACCTGAAACCTAGTCACTGTCTCTCCTTCGGCTGCACACTGTTAGCTGGAATTTCATGGTTATTTGTCAGAAGGACTAATTTCCATCAAAAAATACAGTGACCACCCTTATGGGTTAGGTCCTCGTGCTGATGGAAGGAACAGGCCATACTGCATGGCCTTTTTATTTTCTGCTTTTCTAAAGTAGGTACCTCAAGACGAAACCTGGCTCCCTGCAAAATGTGCCCCATCCAAGAGACAGCGGGCTTCAGTGCGAGGCCTCTCCTCCACCGTAGAAATTTGACAACACATGCTTCTTTCCACCTTTCAGCCAAAGCCTAAGTTGTCCTCACCATTCCTGAAAGTGAAAGGTTTATCACAGGAAAAGAGCCTACCTCCTGAGTCACCGAGTCGAATTTCAATTAAGAAAAAATACACATGTGCCTTTATTTTAAAAAATCTAGCAGAAGTTGTTACTTTTAATAATTATCTACTTTTCGAAATAATTTACCTTGGTATTATTTTAGGTGAGCTCTGATGCAAACATGTAAAATTTGAGGTGGTGACTAACTTTTCAGGACCAGCATTACTGTGAAGTAAAGCCCCGTGGGAGCAGCCTCCAGGTGCCTTTCTCCTTATCGTACGTAAGCAGTCAGTGTACATTTGTGAAATGAAGTGAAGGATTCAGAATGAATCACACATTTCAGGGGAAGAAACCCAAGAACATAAACATAGACAAAATATTTAGCTTAGCTATTTCACAGTTAACCTGGCATACGCTAATGGCTCTCTGATGCTAATTTGGAAGAATTCTCATTTGTTCATTCATTTCATTGCGCATTTACTGAGAACCAGGAGGGAGAGGCCCACAATGTGCAAAAGGCGAAAGATTTATGCGATCTGAAGAGAAACCAGAGTATAGAGGCCCACAATTTGTAAGGCTGTCTCTTCCCTTAAAGAAGCTTGCCTTCTGGGGGAGCTAAAAAGTTTTTTTTTTCATGTGTCATTACTGCTTTCATAGCAAAAGAAGGTAGATTTAGGGGGTAAAAAAGGTAATTATAGACACCACTGTAGGTCCCAGGTTTGTTGGTGGAAAGGTGAAGGTTACATTAACACGTATATTCAGGAAGTCCTCAGAAGGGGCTGGAACTTCTCCAACCACCTGACAGGTACGTAGAAACTCCCTGACTCTTTACAGGAACCCTGTGAAGCAGGGGCTACTGCATCCCCACTGCCCAGGCGAAAGGTCGGCGGTGGAGAGGCTCCGTGACCTCCTCTAGGCTCATCATCGGTGAGCACCTGCCACCCCAAGCTCCAGGCCCGCTCCCCTGCTCTCACTGTCTCCCAGAAGGGAGGGAATTGAAAGATATAAATGGTTTTTATACTTTTAGTAGATAAAATATTGCTTTGTAAGTTTTTACACTTTACATAATGGTCCCATAGTACCTCCCCTCTTGTCTTGTCACATATCCTTTATCGTATAGAAAATTTTACATTTTAATACAGTCAAATTTCTCTATCCTTATTTTAACATGTTGAGTTTTTGGTATTTTTGGAACATTCTTAAAAAAAAAAGGTCATATTTTCCCCCATATTTTATTTTGAAAGTTTGTTACATTTTGGTCTTTATTTGGTATTCATTCTTGGGCGTTTTATGAAGGAGGCATTTTTTTTTTTGTCCAGTTGGGTAACCAATGTCCCAGCTCAACTGACTGAAAAGCTCATGCTTTCCCCACTAATTACACATTTTCCCACATATGTCTACAGTCAACATCTGGGTTCTCTATTCTGATCTATTGGTCTTCTTTTCCCAATTTGTGGTACCTACAATATTTCTTTTTCCTATGTCCTTGCCTGGTTTTGATATCAAGGTTATACTAGCCTCTTAAAATAAAATGGAGGAACAGTCTTTCTTTTTTTCTTCTCTTAAAATAATTTTTATAAGATTTGAATTATCCATTCCTTGAATATTTAGTATAACATACCTGTATATATATTTGGGACTGGTGTTTTTCCATGGTTAAATTTTTAACCATAATTCACTTTTTAAATAATTATTGTCTATTCAGAATTTGTTTCTTTTTGAGACAGTTTTGGAAAATCATATTTGTCAATAAAGTTGCCTAATTGATCTCAATTTTCAAATTTATTGTTTGTTATTCATATTATCTATTATGATAAAAAATCTTTATTTTGTTCCTAATATTGGTTATTTTTGGTTTTCTTGCTTTTAGTTCTGATTGTCAGATGTTTATTTCATTAGTCTTCTCACAAAACCTCTTTATCTTGCTTTTTATTAGTTTCTTTGCTTGTCATTAACCATTTTCTGCACTTGTTTATTTTTCTGTTCCTTTTTCTTTCTTTGCTTGTACTCTGTTCTTCACTGTCTTTCTGAATGAGATGCTCAGCTATTCTTTTCTCTTTTCAAATAACAACCTTTAAGAACATATATACCTTTTAGGGACCATTCTGTTTGCATCCTGCAGGTTCAGTGTATGATGCTGTATGTTTCCCAGTTCTAAGTATTTCCTGATTGATATCGGGTGTTTCCCCTTGACCCAGGAGTCAGTGCAAGTGCTTCCTCACCCAGATGCTAAGTGAAGACCAATTCACTTCCTTGTCATCTTTCTGTGCTGGTGTCGGGCTGGCTTCTCCCCACACATACCCCGACCCCAGTTTGCCCCTTCTCTGAGTGTCTACCCTTTGTGGGTTTCTTTCTCCTCCTAGAGTTTCAAAATTACTATCTTAAAATTTTTTCCCCAGTTTTATTGAGATATAATTGACACACAGCACTGTGTAAGTTTAAGGTGTACAGCATAATAACTTGACTTATATATATTGTGAAATGATTACCATAATAATTTTAGTTAAAATCCATTATCTCATATAGGTACAGAAAAAAGAAAAGGAGAAAAAAATGCTTTTTCTCTTGTGATGAGAACTCTTAGGATCTACACTCTTAACAACTTTCCTATATACCACTTGGCTGTGTTACCTGCAGTCACCCTGCCGCACATCACATCCCCAGGTCTTATTTATCTTATCACCGGGAGTCAGTTTCTTTTGACCATCTTCCTCCAGTTCCTCCCCTCAGGATTTTGGTTTTACGTGGTAGGCTCAGTCCAAATTCTTGGTGCTGCACAGGTCCAAGACGTTATCTCCCATTCTTGGTGGGCTTTAAAACCCAAGATCCAAGATCTCGAAGACTGAAGCCCCCTACCCTCTCACCAAGACTGACGTCCACCACGCCGCCCAGCCTTCGAAGGACAGCTGCAGCGTCCACTCTCTCTGGTCTCTAGTCCTCACTTTATTTCTGGTCTCCAGTTGTTTACTTTCCTGAGAGCTAAGCTAATTATTTTTAACTCATATATTTACATATACATGTGATATATACAAACATATTAAGACATTTATATTTTGTCTAGAATTTCTAGATTTTTGTAGGAGGAAGGATTTGGGTTAATTGGCATTTTTGCTAGAATTATAACTATCTCCCACTTCTTAATGTCTCTATTCTTCCTGGATTTTGCCTCCTGATAGCTTCTGAGAATCCGTTTTTTTGACAGCTTTATTGAAGATTAATTGATATAGAAAGAACTGCACATGTTTAATGTGTACAATGTGATGAGTTTCCACATACACAAACACCCTTGCTACCATCACATGGTTGAGGTAATAGAGATACCCAGCGCCTCCCAGCCTCTCAGAGTCTCCTGTGTACCTTTTCTCTTGTGGTAAGAACACATAAAGTGAGATCCACCTTCTTAGTAAATTAAGTGCACAATGCTGTATCGTTAACCATAAGCACTATTTTGTATAGCACATCTCCAGAATTTATTCATCTAGCATAACTGACACTTTATACCTGGCACATGAACTCCCCATTCTCCCTCCTCCAAGCGCCTGGCAACCACTATTGTATTCTCTGCTTCTATGAATTTGACTTTCAGATGCCTCTTATAAGCAGAATCATGCAGTATCTGTCTGTCTGTGACTGGCTTATTTCACTTACCACAATGTCCTCCAGGTTCATCCATGTTGTCATAAATGGCAGGATTTCCCTCTTTTTTAAGCTGACTGAGAATCTTAAGAGACAACTGCTTTATGGTTTCTGCCCTAATCTTTCAATTCTAGGCTAACATCTTTGCTGAGGGTAAGTCTCACAATGTCAACTTCTCTAAGAAGTAATGCGTTCCTCTCTTGAGTTGAGCAGAACCACGGAATCAAGCCTACTATAAAACAAAGCAACTGCACTCTGTGTATTTTCTCATTTTTAAATTTCACTTTGAAAATAATGCTATAGCATACGACTACCGAAATTATAAGTACTTAGGAGTTTCCTGATTAAATAAAAGTAGCACCCCTTAACTGTTACTACAGATAAAGTAATCCAAGGCCTTGAGGGCAGATTATGATCTCCATTTCACAGGTGAGGAGATGGAGGCACAGGAAAGGAAAGTCTCAGCAAGAGGAGATGCTGGAATTCTATCCTGAGGACAGAATCCAGGGCTGCACACTGGTTTGAGAGTCAATATTCCAGAGTTGGGGAATGTAGCCCTGTCTAATGCAGCACCCATTGACTTTTGACACCCAGCAACGATCACTCATGCTTAAAGGTATTTTTGTGTGCTCAATATAGCCAGATGATAACTGCTTTTAAATCTTGACTGCCTTTCCTGTCTGTTGCTATCGCAACAAATGAAAGCAATTCAGGCTATGTTTACTGATAATTTATAAGCAAGCACAGCAAGTGATAGGAGGAATGCAGTAGTAAATGTTTTCGGGAGTACACATAGTACTTCAAAAGCTGGCGCCTGCCTTGCTACCAAGTAAACAAGGAACAAATGCCGTGAGGTGGACGGCCCACTTACCCGCCCCACCTCCACGAGGTTGGTCACCATTATTATGCTTGCGGTGTTTTCGTGCCACACCATCCTCCAGAAGTCATAGATGGTTTCTTGCATTGGTCCTGCGGGAAAACATAACAGAGGCTTTTTTTTTTCTTCCTAAGTCTGTAACTGGAAAATTTCTGGGGCTTACAAATAAATGTATTAATACCCACATATGGTTCCCTCACTTTTTAGAGGGCCAGAGCCCTCCTTTCTAGTGTTATACAGAAGGGTCCTCTTTCTAAACCAGCACCTACAGAAATACTGAAGTTTTCACACACGGTTGAATTTTCTCATGTCATCAAATGTATCTGCATTTGAGCTCTTTTTACTCCTCTTAAACTGCTGCCGTGAAAGAGATTTCTCCATCATTTAGCTATTTATCTCCATAATACTCAAGAGTGAAATTTAAAAAAAATGGATAACATTACTCTTCCTGCTAACAACTGGCAGCTATCCCAGGGAAATGGTACACAGAATGAAATGAGCCTCTATAGGAAAAATGGCCTTTCCTTGTTTCTAATATTTTTCTCATTCCATGCTATCTGTCAAATTAATGCATTTTTTTTGCCTGACTTCCTAAACGGAGAGAGAAGTTCGAGTTTCAGCAGCTGTGCTTCCTCTCACTGAACATGATCAGCTTTTGGGATCTGAATATTAAAAACCTCCTTCTTATGGACTGGGGGAAAAAAAGAGGGGAAATAGATATTACAAAACGCTAGTGCTATAGATACTAGCAGGTACAGAAAATTGGAATTTCAAATTTCTCCTCATCCAGGAATTTAAAAATGTAGACAAAGACAACAGATTAGTGGCTACCAGGGGAAAGATGGGGTGGGGGGTGGACACGAAGGGTGAAGGGGTGCACCTACAACACGACTGACAAACAATAATGCACAACTGAAATCTCACAAGATTGTAACCTATCATTAACTCAATAAAAATTAAAAAAAAAATAAAAAAAAATTTCTCCTCATCCAGATTTTTTAAAAGCCCAAATTCTACTTTATGCCCATGCATATTTTGAGGGTACAAATGTAACAGTATAAATCTGTATAAGACAAGCAGAAATGCAAGGAAATGAGAGGAACACAACTTCAGTGGCATGAAGAGTCCCATACTGTATGTGGATCATACTGATGTTCAGGTGGGAGCTGGGACCAGGACGCAGTCATCCTGTAGTATCTTGACGCTGCAGATTACTAAATTTGGAGCTCAAATATGTGAATTACAGAGTTGCCTCTGCCTTTTAACCAGCTGTGTGATTTTTGGCAAATTACTTAGCCACTCTGAGCTTCAGTGTCTTCATCTTTACCTATATACTGATTTCAACAATGCTTCTCAAGGTTATTTTGAGGATTTGTGGAGTTAACGCACTTAGGCATTTTATGAATAGTAAAGCATTAGAACAAAAACAAGGTGTATTTAAAGATATTTATTAACAGTCGCTCCTTGGCTAAAGTCGGGACACTGAGCAATGATGGCACACACCCGAGGGGCCCCTTCGGTTCCCTCCCATTCGTCTTGGCCAATTACCAATTGCTTCTTGTGTAACTTTTCCTCTCCTTCCTCACCGTCCTCCTTCCCTTCTGTCCACAACACAAACGTCTATCATCCCTCCTTGCTGCTCTGGCTCCACTCTCACCCTCCCCGTGAAAACCGACTCCATTTCCTGATGTCTCTGTGTCTAGTCCCTTTATGGGACCATGCACGCCACCTCCCATGATGCTGCTCCTGCCATCTTGGCCCCTGTCCCTTGGCATGTGTGTACCACTGTCCCACTGTCCAGGCTGCGAATTTCAGTGACTTCAGTCTGAGGGTACAGAGGGGACAAATCAACGTCGGATCCCAGCAACCACTGCATTCCTGGCTTGTGCAGAGGTGCATTCATTGTGTACTTAACAGCTTGTTACTTATTTACAAGGAAAAAAAAAAAACGCCCTGAGTCCATCTCTGCGCAGAGTCTTGCCATTGTGACCCCTGAAGCAAAGGGTGGCCTGTACACTTTGTGCTTCCTTCACTAGATACACAAGCCTGTGCCACCTATTCTGAACCTTACGGAAACAGTTCTGATGACAATGGCTATAGTGGGCGGGTCAGGTGTGCCAGCACCTTAGATGGTGTGTGCCTGCAGGAAGAAAAGCCACCTCTCCTCTTAGTGCCCAACAGGAGTCTCCCAGAGACACTCTGGCCAGGGGCAAGTTCCAAGTCCAACTCACTTACCCTGGTTTACCATCAGAGGCCCTTGATTACTGATTTCAAGTTACCTCCTGAGGGAAACTTGGCTGTCAACTGCCTGCTGCTTCCTTGGTGCACTGTGGAATCTCTGGCACATAGCAGAGCTCAATGAATAAATGAATGAGTGAATGATTCAGTATGCATGTGGATAAAGAGTATTATTTATTATTAAAATATCATATTATATAGAGAGATATGAAATAATATTAACATATAATATTTGTATGAGTCCCTTTCTCAACTGATGGTTCAGAGCTTACAGTAGTAGCTTGAAAGCACGCTGCTTTACCCCTTTCAGCTCCTCGAAAGGGGGGCATCTTTTGCAAGGTTTCTTCAGACGGGAGTGGCGATGGCCCTGGCCTGAGAGCGCAGCCTCGGGGCGCTGCTGTTGAACCACTGCTCCCAGGCACTGAGCAGGCGGCTCCTCTGATCTCCCTGCCCCAAGGCTTTGCCTCCAGGCTTCACTCAGTTCATCACCCTTCTCGATCGAAGGCAGTGGTTCTCAACTCTGGCTGCATATTACAGGTGCTGTGGATTTAAAAAAAAATTCTGACGTCCTAACCCAAGGGACTCTGATTTACTTGGTGTGGGTGAGGGTTAGGTCTGGGTGTTTTCAAATCCCTGTTGGTAGAGAACCATGGACCCACAGCGTCAGAGGCATTTGGCTCCGTCTTCAGACCTACCCGCAGGTGGCTTGCGCAGAGGTGTCATTGTGGAAGATCACACATTTGTTTGTTTTGAATCTACTGATTAGTCTAACGCAGTACACAAGCTCTTTGAATCAAGACATTCCATTTCTCTGATCTAGAAGGAACTTCACTCATAAAATGTCGTCTAGGAACATGGTGTACCACCTCACCAAGGGGCTGAGTCACAGGTAAGATGACACAGGTTTTTTAATGTTTACATAACTAAACTTGGGTTATCTTTAAAATAAAGGGCATTGATAAGCATTAGTGGCTCACTTGGGTGATGACATATACTTTAGTCTTGATGATTTTCTTACCCACTGACCTAGGCTAAAAAAAGATTAGGATGGAAAAATGCATTAAGCGAGGTTCTTTTCAATGCTTAAAATTAGGTAACAAGTAACCAGAAGAACTCAAACAATTTGGTGTTAAGATCTGAAAATGAAATGGGATAACAAGATTATCCTAAATTGATCCCAGGAAGAAAAAGAAGTCTGAGGAAAGGGCCCCCAGCGCCTGCTGCCGCAGCTCTGCCTCGTCCTTCCCCCGTCTCTTCTCCCCACCACTGGCGGGCCCTGTCCGTGCCGCGCCACAAGGGCTCTCTCCCCGACCTGCTCACTAGGGCAGGTCAGCAGTCAAACTGCTCAGAGGTGGGCGCTGGACGTTCTTGGCTGATGATTCAAGATATGTTCGCGAATGTTCATTCAAATCTGTTTTCTTTTTTTTTTTGGAGGAAAAAAATGGAAGAAGGAAGGCACCTGGATTTAAGATTTTTAATGCAAAATTTGTCAATCCTCCTTTTCTTTTCTCTTTGACACATTTCAAATTATTTCCTGAGATCTGCATAAATTATGACTCAGGGATACATGTCTCCTGACAACACCAAAGAGCATTCTGGAGGCCGGGGCAGGGGAGGTTTACTGACCCTGAGAACTACACCATTTGATTTCAGCAGCTCCTGGTGGGGTCTGAGAGAGTGTGGCCATCATGAGCCAACATTCCAGGTCTACAGATGTGTCCCTGGTACATAAGGCAGTTATTCTCAGCACCCATGCCCTCCCAGGGCTGAAAGTCGGGGAGGAAAACCATGGGAGCGTCAGTATTCCTCCACCTGCCACGTCTGTCTTTGGAAAGCTGGTGTGGCAAACACCCTTGCCACGATAGAGAGGTCCCTGGGGATCGCTCACAGGGTGGACAAACAACTCAGCTGCCAAGACAAGGGATCCAACACAGCAAGCAAAGGACTGAGATACGTCCCTCCCTCCAGGTGTGAACATCTGCAGTTGACAGCCCCAGTATCTGATTTCCACAGGTTCTGGCTGGGGCTGCCGCTACCTCAGTGTGGCTGCGCATTTACAGATGCTGCACAACAGGCAAGAAGGTTACTGATGGGGTTCAGGGTAGGCCGCCCCAAGATGCGCCACTCTGGTATGAGGATTATTTCGAGCTGAAGACAGTAAAGGCTCAGACTCAGGAAGAACATTCGACCTTTCCCCCTTAACTTCCTAAAAGAAAGAAAATAAAGGCCCGTTCCCAGGACAGGGCATCACCATGGATAACTTTAGGTTCTAGCAGACTAGGACGATCCTTGCTAAGCCCACTCTTATCAAAGTTCTATTTACCAAACATTTGCTTTTCCATTGCCTTGAGAGTTGCCTCCCTCCCCTTTGAAGCCCCAAATAACTACCCCAAACGTCCTCCTTGTCTGTAGCTGAAGATACTTAAACAGGAAGCCTCGGCCAGTTGGCTGAGTTACTCAGCTTCTCCTGAGTGTCTCCCATGTATACATGTTATTAAACTTTGTTTGATTTTCTTCTGCTAGCCTGCCTTTTTAATTATTTGATCAGCCATAAGGACCTTAAGGGAAAGCGAGGGGAAATTCTCCCACTTCCCCGACATTATTCTCACAGTGCTCTCCCCATAGGGCTAAGCCCCAAAATTTCAATAATATCAGGCTGGTAATATATTCCATTTCCCTCCCAAGAGTTGGCCCCCACAGATCTCTGTGGAGAAGGAACCGTGCAAGGGGCCTACTTCCTACCACCCAGCCCCGCAGGAGCCACAGAAAAGGGCAGAAAGAACGAGAGCACAATAAAAAAATTAAAAACACAAGTGAAAGACACTCAAGAACAGACTCTATAGTGTAAGACAAATTCTCTCGTTAGTGGGACGTGAGAGATGTTAAAAATTACAATTTAAAACCTTGAAAGATGGCTTGTATCCCTTCTTTTCACATTCTAATTTCTATACAGCATGTTTTCTGTGTTAACTAGAGCTGTGGAGAGGACAAGATCCTTTAAGCTCACAATGGCATATTAGAGTGTTTTGAAGGGAAGAAAGATAGTACAAACACGGGTTGGTATTCCACCACAAACAGAATGATACTTAAGGTCTTCTGAGCACTTTATACTTCTCAGGTCCCATTTGAAGTATTCTGCGTGTGTTATCTCACTGAATTTAAACATTGCAATCCCATGGTGATGGGGCTATTGTTCGCCCCCATTTTACGGAAAGGAGCCTGAGGCCTAGGCAAGTCGGGTGAATTGCCCACGGTCACATGGCGAGTGAGTCGTGGAGTTGAGTTTTGAGGCCTGACCCCGTTGTGTCACACTGCCTCCATCTGAATGTCAAAGACCCTCGGGAGGGTTCTGCCTGACAGGTGTGTGCACAGTCATCACGATCCCAGCATGAGGAAAAGAGGCAACCACCCGAAAATGACCTCGTTAAACATGTTTTTATGCCAGGTCCTTGCCCTCCTTTAAACCTCCCATGGTCCCACTGCTGCAGAATAAATCCAACTTCATGAGCACAGCCAGCTCCCAAGACTCCTTCTCCGCTGCCAACCTCTCTGACATCCCGAGCTGCAGCCTCCCAGGAGCTTTTCCAGGACGCAGCACATCCTGTTGACTGCTCCACTCCCCCATCCGAGGCCAAGCCACATGATGGCTCAGGCCAGAGCGCCCCACTCGGCTCTCTCCCCCTACTCTCTGCACCTCAGCCTCAGCCCATCTCTGAGAAACCTTCATTTTCCCCGCTTAAAATCTTCCAAGGGCTTCTACTGCTCTTAGAGCAACACTTACATTCTTTTTTTATTGAGAAGTTTTGTGTGTACAACATTATCATTCAGCTCACATACACACTACAGTGTGCTCGCCACCAAAATCTAGTATCACCATATAATTGACCCCCTCTACCCGTTTTGTCCTTCCCCCACCTCCCTTTCCCTCTGGTGACCACCAATTTGCTCTCTGCAGAACCCAAATCCTTTAGGAAGGCACCCACGGCCCCGCACAGCCTGTGCCTGGCCTGGTCTCTGGTCTCTGCTTTCCCTGCGGCAGCTGTCACCCTCCCTGGCTGCCCCCCGAGACCTAGTGGTACAGAAAAAAAGGGTCTCTGCTTTCCCTCCAGGCACTGTCGTCCTCCTCCCACTTGTGCTTCAATTCAAGCCCACATATCCCATCTCGCTGGTCTCAGCTTGACAGGCTGAAAGTCACTTCCTCAGGCAAGTTTTCCAAGACTCCAGCTTGGTTTCCATTTCTTCCTAACGTTCACTGTTAGGTGTGGTGCCAGTGTGTTCCTAATGCCCGTCTTCCTCAGCGGCCCGTGAACGTGGATCTGCCCATGCAGGTCACACCGCTTCCCTGTGCCTTGTGACATACCCCTAGCTTGCTTCCTTCCTTCAGATGCCTTTCCTGGTGGCCCCAGTGGGAATTTGAGTGCACAGCCTATCTACAGGTAAGCAGTGAGGCTGCTCTGTGCTCAGCATTCTGTGAGGGACGGCAAGCGGTGCAAGGTGAGTAATAGAAATACAGCCCCCACTTTCAGGAAGCCTGTACTTGCATAAGGTAGAGGTGAGGCAAGAACAGACCACATTCTCATAGAAAGTGCAGTAAGGGAACTTCAAAGTGATACAGGCACACCCCTGGAGACATGTGGAGACTTTCCAAGCCATATGTGAGTAGTTTTAAAGTATTAATTTCAAGACATAACTTCTATATGGACTCTGCCAAAACTGATCTCCCTAAGAAAAAGCCCCCATGCAAAAGGGTTTTCCTCCTTCTTGACAAAACCCTCACCCATCTCAAATATTACCACGGGGCACTGCCCAGGTGTAAAACCCACAGGTCTGACATAAGGGGATGGATTGAAACACTGACTCTGAAAACTCACAGGGCTTCCTGCCTTCCATGTCTGAAACATATTTCTGTTAAGAGTAAAACTTGGTGGTAGAAATGGGGTATTTTGGTTCATATTGGGATGCTCTGAATTCAGAACTCCTGAAGCAACAGAGGCTGGTAATGCTTATTGTTTTAAACGTAACTGGAATGTTTTGCAGGGTCACCAAATTTTTTGGGATGAAATCCATGGGTGAAAGTTTCATGTGTTTTTTTCAGGTTAGGTATGCTTTAATCTATGAGGTAGTTAAAATATATTTATCACATTATAAAATACTTATTCTAATTACATCAATCTTCATTTTGTCTTAGAAAATTTTTAATACCGTTCCTCTCCTACTAAAATGCTTACATAAACACACAAATAAAATTTTAGATATCAACTTAAAATGTCCAAAAGAGGTACATAATTTTTTCAAACTTCCTTTGGTGATATACAAGCAAAAACGTTTGAAGACCACGGTCAGTAAGTGATGTACGAGTGCGTCTACAGTAGCCAAAGTCAGGAAGAGATTCCATCTCACCGGCAAAGAGGCAGCAGGAAAGCATTATGAAAGACAGTGCACCTGCAAGGGGCCTCAAAGGATGGATACGACCTTGAAGTGTCCGAATGAGGGTGGAGGGTGGGGGTGGTAGGTCCTCCAGGTGGAACATCCAGCGGAAGTGACTTCAGTGCCACCCGAGAGGGGTAGGGGATACGCATGGAGCCATCTTGTGAGAAAACGTGAAATTTTTATAAAAATTGCAGGTTCAGTGTTTATGAGTAGGAAAACAAGACCGATATTAAAAAACACAACTAGGAAGAAATCTTTTAGATTGAAAGCTCGGCAAGTCAGAGGAAGAAGGCAGAGGAAGAAGTGTTTGGTCATCTGAGCAGACACCAGGGGAGGCATGTGAACTGTAAAGAAGTTTTAACAGCTGTGGGCTCAGCCCAACGTGTGACAAGGTGGAAGCCACGAAGAAGGAAGGAAGGAAGAGGGAGCTGGAGGAGGAGGGCGCGGTGGCCAGCGGGCTGGGCTCTCTTGCGGGATGCACACAGAGGTCAGTGTCCAGGGTGTGGGGAGCTACTGTTTACTGAACAAAAACTCCCAGGAAATATGTTGAATGTGAACAGTAAAGAAGAGTAAATAAAGAGATCATGCTGCATATTGATTAATGAGAGGGAAACATTTTAAATATTTTCCTCTAGATATATTAAAAAATGCTACAGTAACACTCTGAGGATGGCTCCCTGGGTACCCTAAGGGCCGGTGGAGATCAGAATCCCAAGGACAGCAGCATATGGCCCCAGGGGGTGATTCACATGGAGCCCGGGAGGCAGGAAGGTCAGAGCAGTTCTGGGCAGGGTGACAGGCCCCCAGCTGGCATCACACTGCTGGCACAGCTGGGGCGGGACCCAAGTATCCCCAGTGCTGAGACCAGGCTCAGGTAGGCCTCTGGGCTTGGGAACCAGTGGGTCCCGGCTTACATCTGAACAAGAGTGGGGAAGACTGGGGCTGCCCTTGGAGGGCAGCTTTGGATGAAACAGGGCAGGACTCGTGGGGTCCCCAGTACAAGACTTTCACTTTGTCAGCAAAGCAGCTGAGGGTTCTGGGCTGGAAAGTACAGGGGGCCCAGAGAGGGGGTTGACAAGGCTGGTGGACAGTTAATTAAATGACACACAAGGGTGATAAACCCAATAGGCCAGGTGTCGTAAGCTATGCTCATTTATTCACCACTGCAACCGTGTAAGTTTTCATCTTAAGATGAGAACGGGGCTTAGGAGACAAAGTGACTTGGAAGCTGGGATTCCAACCCAGGATTTCAATCCAGCTGCACTTTTTAAATCTCAGAATGACCTGAACAGACTGGGGGCCTTGTCTGTGCTTGTCGGTGCTCTAACTCCCTGACCAGACTGGTCCCGGGAGGGTGCGGAGCGCCTGTGTGTGGTGTGGGGTGCACACTGAAAGGTGCAAGGACAGAGGGCAGGGGCAGCGACCCTAGGGGCAAAGCAGCTGCAGAAAACCTAGGAGTCCTTACTTTGGGCACTGGCCTGGCCTGAGCTTGGTCAAGTCCTTCAGGATCCAGTTCACTCCATCAGAATTGAAGGTGGAATATGAATGTGAAAAAAGATAAACCTGGGATTTACACATTCATCTTAAAGCTCTTTCTCATAAACAAAAGTGGCCCTAAAGTTTTGATCCATTATTGTTATTATCGTTGCTGGTGATCATCTAGAATAAGTATTATGAAGTAAGTTATTCAACATTCAGAGCATTAGGTGTCCCTTCAGTGGTTTCTGAGTTTTTATTATAAAACTTTGTGACTTTTCAATATGATACTTCTACAACACTTACGTCTATAAATTTACATTTAGTAGCTTTTCATGTTTGCAGCAGTGAAACGCAAAAGGTAAAATATGCCACATGCTTTACGGACTGAATCTGTCTCCTGTGTCACAAATGCAATAATGGTGACACAGAGAACAGCTGGCCTGTGCATTCATATTCCTCAGTAACACTTACTGGATTGGTGCATTTTGCTCTCCCCTGAGGCTACTTATGTTAAAATCATGGAATTTTTATGAATAATTTTTGGTTTCAGCTGCAGAAAAAGAAAACCAAAGTTGAGATGGCTGAGTGCACGGGACGTGATTTGCTCATCTTCCTGAATCGCTAAGAACGCCCTCCCCCCAATACCACTTAAAAGCAGCAAGGAAAATCAGCGAATGAATTAAAAGCAAACACTGAGAATTGTTCTATGGTGGGGAAAACTTGTGAATACTTGAACCTAAATTCAAAAATACAACCGGCAGCGTGTTAAAATAGCATTTTCTAGGGATAGCTCTCATGTGAAATACCCTTTATGTCCAGAGTTACAGGCTTAGAAATGTTCACCAGTCCAGTGGAATTCTAATTTGGTGACAGTAAAAGAGGAGAAAATAGTCATTGGAGCTGTAATAAAACGCACCTTTTTAGAAGTGGTGTCAAAAACGATGACTTACATAATGACGTTAAGTAGTGGTTTTCCCGTGAATAACTTCCCGTGCTCACACACAGCGACAATGCCTTCTCGTGCTGGAGAAGGTTCCTCCTGTGGGAGTCTGTCCCTTCCCCTGGCTCGCTCTGCTAGCAGGCACTTGCTTACTACCCTATTTCTTCTAAATTGGCTCACAAGGTTTGTGCTCTGCTTCTACCTAACACTAGGCATGCACTTCCTGCTGTATCTGTGAATAACATTTCCTCTCACACATAATCTGCATGCTGATGTTTACATTTCACTCATACCCTCCCCTAAAATTCTCCTTTCAGACTGAAATAAGAATGTGAGCCAACAGTAACTGTGCAAAGATTCGTAGCTCTCTCTAGATAATTAGTTTAGGAAATGTCGGCTTCCAGGTGCGTCACCAGAACATATGAAATTCTGACTGGACACCAAAAGGTCATGTCAGTTTAATGAAGAGAAAATCGGTGTAAACCAAACACTAACGGACAGGCTGCACGCAAATTCTAAAACAGCCTGGGAACCCTCTGTCTGCAGTATCCCTTATAACCTTCAACCCGTAGCTCTTTTTTGGTTAATAATCTGACTTTCATCTTATTCATTTATTAAATTAAAAGTAATTATGAAATATTGATAATCAAAAAGGACAAAGAATAATATACTACATATTATTTAATATGTCTTAATAAAGATAATTTAATTTATAGCCACTTTCTTCCTAAGAAAGTGTATTTTTAATTCTAATCATTACCTTCCCATTTTTCATATTTGCATTGTCTAGCATCTTAATTCCTATATGAGTTCACCCTACCTTGATTAACCATTATTATAATTCTTTTCTCTTGTAAATTTTTATATGCCTTCATAGCTTTTTATTTTTTGCTGAGGAAGTTTCACTCTGAGCTAGTATGTGTTGCCAATCTTCCTCTTCTTTTTTTTTTTTTTCTTGAGGAAGATTTGCCCAGAGTTAACATCCATGCCAGTCTTCCTCTATTTCGCATGTGGGATGCCAACACAGCATGGATTGACAAGTGGTGTAGGTCTTCACCAGGGATGTGAACCCACGATCCTGGGCTGCTGAAGTGGAGATCAACAGATTTAACCTCTATGCCATGAAGCTGGCCCACCTTCATAGTTTTTATTGCGGTTTTCCTTAATTTATGTTTACTAGGATAAAGTTTGTGCATTTCCACACTACTCCTAACAATGTTTCAAGTCATGGCAAAAACAGAGACAGAGGGACATCTTGTGAAAAAGTAAACTGAGAACAAAATGACTCAAGTATTCTGCATATTTTCTTCCTTTCCCTTGCTCATTATTTTAAAACCTTAAAAAAGAAAATAAATGGAAATACTGACTTTGAAACCTAAGTTTGTCATGATATTTTTAGAAATTTTTTTTTTTCTTAAAAGCCACACGTGCTAAAATTAATCTGAATGAAGCATTTCAAAATAAAAATCTACAAGATCACCCTTGGGAGTCTTCAAATAAATTCTTTCTGATCCACAAATATATACACTCTCCTAACTATTTAGATACCTTCATGTGTTAAGAAAATCCAAAATAAAGATTAAAAAAGAAAAAGTCATTTAAAAAATAACTGGTTACTCTCCTACCACATATGCCATATGATGATATAAATCATAATCATGGGCTTTATTAAAAAATAAAAAACCAACGCATATTATCTATAAAACCACTGGCGCACAAACTCAAAACGAAGTTTCTTCGAAGTGATACAAATGTTCTAAATGTTAAGAAAATTTTTTTTTAAATCTTTATATTCATAAAATAGAAGTGGAATAAGACTGATCTGATTGCGTTGCTAGGCAATTTGTTTTGGAAAGCTGTTAGTAAATTATTGGTTGATAATAAATCATCCTTCTTGCTTTCCCTGTGTGTTAGTGAGGCTTTGGGCGTGGGTCAGTGTGGGAGTCACTCGTAAGTGTTCGAAGCTATGGGCACAATTACTTACTAGTGTAGTGTCAATGTTTTACTGCCTGTATCTAAATATTTCACTTGGTATCTGTATTTTTCTTAAAGAACATAACCATGATACTGTTATATTACTTTAAAAAGAACAATAATTACTTAAAATCAACAAATGGCCATCAACTATTGACTCCAACGTCCTTTTCCTAAGCTGACATGCAGCGTGTGGGGCACACCTGCATTTCCTGGGACTCCACCCTTGGGGAGTCGATCTGAGAAGTGGCCTGGAGGTGTTTCTTTCAGTTCAGTCCACTGTGTCTACTGCCTCCTGAGGGGTTGTGACCGGCCACTTTCAGGCACCTGGTCAACATCTACCCAAACAGAAGCCAGTGTGGGCCTAGCCAGCCCCATCAACACAGTTGAGTTGCAGAAGCAGGCCAACAGTTTACATCTTTCTTTCTGTCTCCTTCTCATTTCACCCCCTGCTCCTCTGTCATTATTAGTTTCGCTCCCAGAAGATCATTTCCCTGTGGTTTCTTAGCCTTTTGTTCTCAGTGCTTTCACGGCCTTCCAAAGCTCCTCTCTAAAACATCCTCGTGTGAATTCTGATCTCAGAAACTGGTTTGCATTAAGCCTGTTGGGAAGGAACTCGTCTGGTCTTTGGAATTAAGCTGTTTCCCTGGTATGTAGTTCACCTTGAAATGTGCATCAGGGAAGCCTTCAGAACTCCAAGGCTGGGGTCCTTTGTTGCTATCAGAGTAGCTCAATTTCTGTAAGACTTCAAAAACTGAAGGAAAATATGCTTTTCCAAGCTTATGATATAGCTTATTGTCTTCCCAACCCCTATTTGTCTTTTGTTTAAAAGTTAACAATGAGGATAATCTTTGTACTTTGGAGGGGGTGCAGAATGTTTGAAAATACAGGGGGCTCCCTTTGATACAACCTTCTGGAAGGAAACATTAACAAGTGTACAACGTAATAGCTTTTATCAAACTATATGAGTATACACTACACTTGAGTTAAAGCCTGAACTGCCCCTGTGCTATTGAGAGAGATGTCTTTTGGAATCCATAGGATCATAATGATAATGATAAGAACTGTGGTTAATATTTATTGAGAGGTTGCTTGCAGAGCTGGTATCTGAGAGCAGGCTATCCAACTCTAGAGTCTATACTCTGTTGCCCGTTGTGGGGGAGAAAGTCTTGTCCCAGTTACTGACATAAGACACATTTGCACATGGAAGGGATTTTAGGGCCAAGTTTCAAAGACTAGGTTGTGAACATGTCGCATAAGCAAACGAATATTTGTGAATCAAATCAATAATGGGGTGACTCCTAGCATGACTTGCACTTGGAAGTGAAATGTCCCAAGGCGTTTCTGGAAACACCACTCCCTCAAACGGGCTGTTGTTTGGATTTTGTTCTTTTCAGCCTCTATTCAGCCCTCCTCTCGAGTTGTGCCCCCCTAGCAGTTACAGAAACATTTCAGCTTGCAGTGGTACTGCTGTCACTGGGAATGCAAAGGCGGCTATCATTCTCAACACGGAACGCGGAATGATAAAGGCAGACAAATCAGAGTTGAGCGCGGCGAGGTAAAGATTAAGCCTCCAAAGAGAAACTCTTATACGGAAAAGAATAAAAGGGTTGGCAGGCAGCGTGTGGCAACAGTCTACCCTTGATGCAGAGACAGAGGCACTGCTACTGGCGGGACCTTTGGTCCCTGCTCCCTGGGACAGGTTGACGGGCAAGAGAAAGTGTTCACAGCCACAGAAGGGAGCAACAGAACAGATGTTCCACCACAAGAGCCTCCTGCTGGCTGAGTCACAGAGCAGTCATCAGGCCTGTCTCCAAAGAGAATCCTCAGAAACCCATCATGAATATCTGTTCATGCTGTAAAGAGGAGAACAAAGACAAGGCAATCAAGGAGGACAAACAAGAATGACAGCCTTCAAAATGGAGGGATTTGGGGACCCAAAGGATCTGGCTGCCTTCTGTCAAGGACAAGTAAAGTGAGGGGGCAACCTACATTCACATGCTTCAGGGGCCCCTGCCAGAGAAATAAAAGCTTTCATTAGTTTCCATCTTCTTTAAGTAAGCTTTTTCCAGTACACAAGTGGGATCTACTTTTATTTAAGAAAAAAGAGAATAAATCTAAGAAATGAATAAAATAGAGGTAAGTTGACTCCCTAGACATAGCTTAGTGCCACCAACCTCAATTTTCAATGGCAGTGTGAGGCACTGCATCAGGAAATTTCCAGAAGCATCCTTTTGAGTGAGAAGGCAAGAAAAAAGTAACTTGCAATGGCCAGAAACTTCCTAAACTGTGTCCATGGATGATACAGGAACCTGGTCCCAAGAGTCAAGAAAAGTGGTGCAAGGACTGCACTGGGTCTCACTTTTTCACCTGCTAAAGGGGGTAGGGATGGGGGAGAGAAATACCTGCAAGCAGTCTCCAAATCTGGTGTTGTGGCAAACTATAATTATTAACAGTTGGTTGTGTATATATACACCCACACTGTGTAATTCCTGAGGTCACTGCTGCATTCTTGACCCTGGACTGAGCGAGGGAACTTGGCAGGTGCAAAGAAATACCTGTTCAATTTTGGATGAACTATGTTTGAAAGGAATGGCTTGGCTTTGCAAGGGTCTGTGGTGCTGGAGGCCCTGGGAAGCCAGCACCAGGGAAAGGACAAGGACATTTAGTTTCAGCTCTGTCCTCTCAAAGGGCTGAATCTGGAAGAAAGACGGGACTTCATATTTTTTCCTCCCTGTTGGACAAAAGCCACTTAGGAGACCAGAAATACATTAGGTTTCTCCAAAGTTGAACACTGCATACACTCTATTAAATAGGAATGTTAGTCCATATAGTTAGCAAATACTTTTGCATACATGACCCACTTGAACTCACATGGATGAAAGTCACTCAGATCAATTTGTTCTTTAAGTTTCAACAATTTCAACTACAAAACAAGGGAGTTGAAGCTAAAGAGTTTTAAAGTTTCTGCCAGCTCTAAAGGATTCTACAATTGTCTGCCTCAAACGAATAACACCTCTAAGTTACCCTTAATGTAAAACTGGGGCCTGCTGAACAGCAGGACATCACTTTTCTTCAAGTTATTCTGTGTTAACTTAGGTTCCACTGCTTGAGGGAGATGTTTCTGCTGTGGCATCTGTAACAAGAGGGGTGGATGTTACCAACATGATCTATTTTGGTTTCACTTTTTAATTTTCAACCTGTTTTTAAACGTTCTCACTACTAATGAGCAAGTTTATTAAGAGCACAAGGATGAGAGATGTCTATGATCTGACCTTTCAGCTAATTGGCCAATATCTATTTAAGTTAATCTGGTGAAGAGACACTATCGTTTCTAAGGAAGTTTGTGGATAAGCTATTAATTGCAATTGTTCATTTCCCTTGGAAAACTACAGATGGAGAGTTACGTGCAGGTGGGCCCCACCTGGAGGACTTGGCACAGGGCGTTTGGCACACACAGACCTCGTGAGGGGTCACTTTGCCTGTGTATCAATCACACTTCCTCAAAGCCTCCCTATTTAAATGTGAAAACTTGAGAATGTTCCACTTTACCAGGCAATACTCTTAAAACAATCTCAAATAGGATATAAATGAATCCAAACATAACGCACACCCACTGACACCGTGGGAGCATCAAGCCGGGCAGAGCCGTGTCAGCTACCACAGGCTCTGTTCTGGAAGCGCAAGCCGCACTGGGGCTTGGAGGAAGAAAAACAAAAGTTGTTTACTGAAGACTTAGCTTTGGATTTAAAATTTTTGTCTTTCAATTCTACTGAGAAATAATTTCAAGTGTTCATCTCCATCTGGAGGCCAGCATGCAGGAGATAAAAGCCTCTTTACAGAGTGTGTAGGACTGGCACTGACGCTCTGACAAGTCTCTGTGACAAGAATGACTTGCTGAGGAAAGTTACGTGTCCTACTCTGAGCACTATTATTTACTGCTTCAGGGGTCTGAAGGAGAATTTTGAGCTGGGAAAATAAAAACCATATTTCTCTTTCTGAAAATCCTTATTAAAAATGTGCATTCCACACTGAGTACGTGGAAGAAATGTAGAAGAAAGCCAGACTAAGAGCAAACAGAAGGAAGTCACGACAGCAAAGCTGCAGGTGCCGTGCAGCAGGTGAGGGTCTGAGACATGCGCACTGTCAACCTTCACCCCACATCGGCATCATTTTCACTAAAAGTCTGCTTCTAGCTCAATGTCTCTGCAGGAAATTTTTTCAGGTTTTTCTTTTACAAATTATCAAGAAATCATTATCATGGACAAATAAGACTGATTATATAAGTGTATATGGGAGGGGGTTATGCATACACAGGGTGAGGGCAGAACAGCAAAGTTAGTTTACCAAGATGGACTGTCTCCAAAAACACTGCCTGGATTGAGTGATGCCTAAAAGAAAGTGTCTGTAAGAATAGGAGTGGACCAACCCTTAATGTAGAAAAGACATAGGCACAGTACAGGAGATAACAATCGCAAATCCACCCAGGTGAACAGATGCTCTGTCAGGCCAGCATGAGATATCCTTCTTGCCTGGTTAGAACAGTCTATGGCCTGACTGCTATCGAGCGCACAGTAACTCCCAAATCGTCATTTAGCCATTCATTCATCCTCACTGTTCTTGTCTTGTCACTGAGCAGCTGCTTTGTGCCAGGAGTCCATTGGGCAGTTGGTAGGCACCTGTGGAATCAATGAACTTCGTGGCCCTTCTGTGCCAGGTCATGAAACAACCTTCTGCCAAGTCATCTTCCTTCTTAGCTGGCCTGTGACACAGAATGCCCTTACGAGGCTGAGGGCAGTTCTGTCTGCTGGACAGTGACATTTCTCATTGTAAATAACTATCTGGTACCTGGTTTTCTGCATCAGTTCCTGTGGCCTATGCCAATGTGACTTGGCATCCAGAAATAGACACTGAGCATCCAGAGTTTCTAAGCATACAACGCAGATGGTGACAAGGTTAATGGCATGTCGTGGAGGCCCTCTGCAGGCCACAATTTCTATGAATTGTGCCTAGGCTTCTTAAAAATATGTAACTTAGCTTTATTCACATGTGAGAAATGCAAGTTCACGTCACTAGCTATTTAGAAGTTTATACAAGACTACTCACATTTTGAAATGTAGACACATTATTAGTAAGACCTGCTTTGTGTTGTTTGTGTACCTTTTCAAGGTCAGTGAAGGAGGATATTATTTATCCTATAAACACCTATATGGTTCAAGGTCCTGGACACTATCCTAAGCTCTCCCACTTCCTAGGTCTATGACCCTGAACAAGTTACTTCAAGTCTCTGTGCCTCGGTCTCCCCATGTATAAATCCAGCACAGTAACAGTACTTACCCTCCATATTCATGGTAAAGATGAAATGAATTAGTAAATGTAAACGCTTAGAACACTGTCTGGCATGCAGTAAACACCAGGTAAGAATTTGCTCTTACAATGATTATTATTACTGTTTTCCAGACACTAGGACTCCACCTTACATAAATTTAGGAGGTTTGGATAACTCTTCCGTGGCAGCACAAGAATTTGGATCCAGGCCTTCTGGCTGAGGTACCTGTGTTACTTCCAGTACATCCACTTTTAAGAAATAAATGCAAGCTATGGGACTGCCGTTCCAGTGTCTCATCATTGAGAGAGACTGTTTTCTAATATAAATGCTAAAATTGCTGAAAAGTGAGCAAAGCCATAAACTTTTCAGCAACAAGAGCAAAATGATAACATCAGCCAGCAAACCCAGCCTGAGACAAACAGGAAAACCCAGCCTTGACTGACCGTGGTTCACAATATTAAAGATTATAATAATAACTCCAGGATCTTTCAGGAAGAGATTAGGCTAGTAAATAATTTTGATGCTGTCAGAAGTATATTTCACACAGTTATAAACAATCTATGACTTTTTTTTTCCCCAAAGGTAAAGGTGTTGCCTCAACAACTTCATGAGTTGTAACAGCACACCCAGCATGATATTTACTACTGTCTTTTTTTTTTCCCGAGGAAGATCTGCCCTGAGCTAACATCTGCTGCCAATCTTCCTCTTTTTGGTATGTGAGCTGCTACCACAGCATGGCCATTAACAGTGGTGTATGTGCCAGGGAACTGAACCTGGGCTGCTAAAGTGGAGCATGCCAAACTTAACCACTAGGCCACCAGGGCTGGCCATCAATGTATGACATTTTTTAACCCCTAAGAAATATGCTTTTTTTTTTTTAATTAACTCTGTGCTTTTTGTCTTACTACAAAATAGCTTTAAGTTTCTGACCAAAGTGAAGCTCTTACTCTGAGGTCCACACAGCCTGAGATAATTTGTAAATGGGAGTCAGTGGCTGGTGTGTGTCCACGAACCATCTTAAATTATATAAAATGTTGCATATGTGTGCACATTTAAAATTTTCTTTCCGGGGAGAGGCTCTCTAGATTTCCCCAGCTACTGAGAGAAGTTCCTTGCCTCCTGAAGGTGAGGAACCGGGGGCCAGGGCACACAGGCTGGGCAGCCCTGGGGAGCGCGTGGTGGGACGCAGGGGTCTCCCTGTTCCCACGTGGCATCTGGGCACCTGTCTGGAGACCCACTAGTCCAAGACTCACCAAGGGTACTGCACGGAGCTAACACTGATGGTGACAGAGAGACTGGAGCCAATCAGTAGCCAGCCCTGTCATACTGCCTAATGCCGAGAAAAGCAACGATGAAGTGAAGTCCGTGTCAAGGCAACTATACTCAAAAGAGGAGTTGTGTGGATTTTACCACTCTAGAGTTAAAGTTACAACATCAAAGACAGTTTTAATTAAGAGGCATTTGAAGATATGACTGTATTGTAGAAAATTTGCTTTTTGAGAAGCACTGTAACTTAGAAGAAAGGGGTTGGAGCCTAGATTCCTTTTATTAAAGATTAACCACATGATTTTGAGGGCTGAGCTTCATAAAGCCCGGGTACAGCATGCAGTACATGAAAAGGAGCACAGACTCAGCCTCTGCTCAGGGCCGAATACCCCGTGTACATGCAGCACGAGGGGTCCCAGGGGCAGAAGCACCGCGCCCCATGCGCCCAGCAGCACTCAGCTACAGGTTGGTTCTGTGGTCAGCCTCTGCCCCTCCTCAGGGGTCTCAATTCTACTTACGAAATGAGACTAGTGATATCTAGAATGGTCAGAGCACAGAAAATGCATTAAATTAGTTATAGCACAAAGTCTAGCGCATTATAGGCACTTAATATTTATTGAACGAATGGATAAATAAAAACGCTGAATTTCAGAAAGAACAGCATCATATCAACCCAAACCACTAATGGAGAAAGAAAACGTATTTATCACTTTTTATTAAACGAAAAGGAAATATACTAAGAAATCAGCAGTTTTTGACTTTATAGTATAGTTAATATTAGAAAACATATTTTAGTCATATGTAACACCTAGATCATTGAATATAATAAAAACACAACTGCCTCACTGCCATTATTGTAGTCTGAATTCTTCATTTCTATCCCAGATTTTTTTGTGTTTACTCCCCATCTTCTTTGTTTCCAGTTCTCTCTCCAGGATAATTCCACACTAATTATTCTCCTTAAAGCGCTCTCTTCGCCACCACATGGCGCCGGAACATCCTTCCTTCTCCCTCCGCGCCTTTCTGCCTTTCATTAGATAACATGCCTGTTCAAAGCCTTCTGACAAGCGTCCTCGCCCTACCTGTCAGTTCTCTGTTCTCAGCCCCTCTGACTCAGGGGATTTCATCTGGGCTGCACAGATGTTTCAGGCTGGATCTTACTAAGTCTGAATGCCTATGTAAAATTGTGCACATGTGAATTTGTCCTGAGAGAGGATCCATTTCAACAAGTGGCCAAGAAGACCCAAGAGGCACAGAGGTGAAGACCCTTCCCAGCTCAGTTAGCTCTCTCCTGTGCCTTCTGCTGAGGGCCAGGGGGCCTGCTCCTTCTGGACTGCGGCAGGCAGTCCTCCCACTCGTCCTGTCCTCTGATAAGGGAACCTTTCCTTCAAGGTTGGCTGAAGACCTGCCTCCCCCACAAACCCCATAACCGCCCTCTACCCCATCTCCAGCTCCTCTGAAATCCCAGGCAAGTGCTGCTGCACCACCACACGACTATGACGTGCCCTCCAGATTTCACGATGCAGTCTGCTCCTCCTGAGGGAATCACAGGCAAGTTCCTGTAGGATCCTTCCATGCATCTCCAGCCCACAGATGAGCTCAGAAGTGAGGAAGAGGAACTCTGTGCTGGGCAGGCCATGTCCATCACAGACTTACAGCATTTCCTTCCACAACTACCTTGCACCGTCTCTCCTGAGTTCTCTAAAGCAGGACTCTTGAAGTCAGCATTAAAAATAAAACTAAACAATAATAAAAAGAACACTTCTCCAGGGCCCCCCTGTTCGTGCACCACGGGCCAGCAGATGTTCTCCCCAATCATTTTGGAGGAGCCGTTCTAAATGTGTGCCTCGAGCTCGTGGCCCACGTCGTCTCTGTGGGGTATCTTTTGGTTGTGAAATATGATCAGTTCTGGGCAATCCTACCCACCTGCGTACTCCTCTGGCCCCCACTGTGAACTCTGCTTTTGAAATACCACCTCTGCCCTGGCTCTGAGTACGGACATGCGGTAACAGACGTGACTTCCTCTCCTTTGAACCCTGGTGTGTCAAATCATAAATCCTGAATGTTACAATTGCATTAACAGCAGGTCAGGCAGACGTGATGAAGCGAATACAGGGTCATCAATATATTAGCTGCCAGATGGAAAACCATTAAATGAAGGGGAGACAGGAAGAACACACTAAAAAAGCCACAGATCTGCCTTGAATGTGGTCCCTTCAATTTGCAGGAACATTACCATTATCATCAAAGGTCAAAGTCAGTTACTGGTAGAAAAATCAATAAAGTTGGGGGAGAGATAGAGGCCAAATAGATAAATTCATGACATGTCTTCTGTACTGCAGGAACTTGGTATTTCACACTCTTGGGGATAAAACTGGTTGTCAGTAAATTAGATCATTCGTGTAGTTTCATGTGTTCCTGCTATGAATAGGTTTTAAAGAATTATATCACTGCAGGATAGGAAAAAAAGAGCAAGGAGAGACTTTAAAATTGCATCTGCCTATTAGTCTTTATCATCTATTTTGTTGGACTCTTACAATTTGGTGTTTATGTGCTTGTTTTTAAAGAAGACAATCCACAAGCATGTTCCACCTCTCCATGGCAATTACTGCAGATGATCAAAAATCTCTATATGGGCAATCTGAGGCCATCAGTTACAATATGCTTATGGCATATACTGGAAAAGAGATTATAATTTTTTAATATGAACATCATGGTCTGAACATATTACTCTTAACGTGATGTTTACTGTCTTGCCTGAAGGTTAGATTAAAAATCTTTGCTCACTTCTTCTCTCTCCCCCTGCACCAATAGCAGAGATGCAGTTTTTGAGTCCAATCTGTAACCCACTCCAGACCGGGGAAGGCGCCAGGCACTGGTGAGCAGGGCATTACGCAGAGCCCTTCTCCTTTCAGGCCCATTGGTCGTCTACTACCAACTGGTTACATTTGCCATTTCTTAGCTGACAACAGATATATTTGCTCATTAACACTTGATAGGTTGAATGTTGCTGAAGAGGACTACTGACAATTCAGTACCATTCAAACTAATTCTGAAGGGGCCAGAAAGTGACATCTCTAGAGGCATTTTTCTTCACAGAATAATCTCCCTCAGGGAGAAAGGGGCTGAGAATGAACAAGGGAAGCCAGCCCAGGGGCCACACATAGGACTTGGGAGTTTCAATCTCAACTTCAGCTGGTTGTCTGGTCACATTAATCTAGAGGTCCTCAACTTTGAAAATTCAAATAAATTTAACTTTATGTTCATGCTATCTACAAAAACATGGGTTGCCATTCAAGGACTCAGTAGTATTTTGTATATTTTATGATCAAATTTTCACATACATTTGTAAGACCTGCTAATTTCAAATTACTGTGAAATTTATTATTTCAGATCGGTTACGACCCTAACTCTAGAATGTTCTGAAAGCCACTAGTATGGATGTAAAGAACTAATGATGCATTCCTCTAAAGGCATTGATTAGTTCAGTTTGGAGGCAGCCACGACTGGACATAGGGGTCCTGGACACATATCCTTGTTCTGTCCCAGATGGGACAGCTTGAGCCAGGCACCTGCTTCCTGAAGACCTGAACAACTCCTATGCAAGAGCCCGCTTTTTGCCAAGTTCACGCTGGCACTCCCTGTGCGATGTTTCTTATGACTAGCAAACGACCTTGGAACGAGACATTACTAACTTCATTTCAGAGAAGGAAACATACTTGGAGGTCAACCAGGTGTCCTAGATCTGGGTGTAGAGTCCGTAAGTGATGACCTGAGACTGGGGACTCTACGTATGGTGCCACCCAGGTTCTCACTGAGGCTGTGGGGATGAGGAGGATAAGGCTCCGTTTCAGCCACACTGTCCAACACCACCAGTAACGAATAGCCAAATGAAGCTATTTAAATCAACATTAAAACTTAAAATTCAGTTCATTTGCAGTAGATACATTTTGAGTATTAGTAGCCACATGTGAATAAGGGCTTCCATATTGGGTAGTGTAGATAGAGAAAATTTCCACCATTGCAGAAAGTTCTACTGGTAGTCCTGCTCAAATGTTGGCATCTGGTCTCTGGGTACAACCACCTCTTTTCCCATCCTGTGACTCATGAACTGAACCTGGCCTCTATCCTTTAGCTCCTTCTCTCTCCTCGTGGCCCTTTGAACACCTCTGGGCTCCCTGCCTCCAAGCCTAGAATTTCCAACCATGGCTCTCTTGGCATCCTTGATTCCCTTGCTCCTTGACTTTCTGTTAGGCATCTCTCTGCCAATCCCTAACCATTGGCAGGTCACATCCTTTTGATATCCCTGTTCCTGCTTCTGGGATATAATGCATCACTGGTAACAATGCTAAAATAATAAAATGGAGAGAATGTACACTTTTCAGCCCTAACTGGGTCCTCTCTGCCTCTTAGCACTTCTTCAGTTCACCTTACACTGATTCACTAACTCGTCCCTGAAAACCTCAGATCTCTCATGATCCTCATTCTCCACAGATGACCTACCTCATAGTCGGTGGGTAAGACAATACAAAAAACATGCCATGAACTTCCCCAAGATGTTTCTCCAGCTTCCCTTTGATTTTCTTTAATCAAAGTGATCCACCAACTGCTTTCCAGCCAGGAGTACTAATTTCCTGCTTTCAGATCTTTGCTTGTGATGTCTCTGTCATTTAGAAGTTCTCCTCCCAATCTCACCTCTTCCACAAAGCTGTTTTTGGATCATCTCATCTGAAAGTAACCTCTTTCTTGCCCAAGTTTTCTTCGCATTTTCTCTGTACTTCTTGCAGCAGTTTTTAATTGGTGTTGCATGTACTAATGTACAGGTCGCCTCACATCCTCCCCACTAAACCACAACCAGTGTGAGAGGGGGTGCTTGCTGGATTCAGCTTGCATCCCCAGCAGCAACTAGCACAGGTCTTTATATAGAGAGTATTCAGTATCTATTAATTGAATGAATATCTATATATATATATATTTTTGCAAATGTCATATTAATTCCTAAGGTAGATTTAATCCAATAATTAATTAATGAACACATTTCTTCTAATGATTTCAACATGAAGTTCTAACTAAACAATTAAATTACCAGAAGTTCTGACGGGAAAACAAGAGTGTATGTGTTAATGACTAGAACTGCAATAAATGGTGCTACAGCAGTGTGTGATATCTTTCTGAGGGAGGTTGAAGCAGGTGCAAAATGCTAGAGAATGGGTAAACAACCAAAGAAAGACAGCAAAGCTGAAATAAACTTACCTTGAGTAGCAATATAATGATTGGGTCGATGATAACCCTAAAAATAAATGAGAAAGAATATTGGACAAACTTAAAATCAATAAGCAGCAGAGAAGTCACATGCTAAGTTTGCCAAAATGAATGCACATACAAATAGCAACAGCCCCACCATCCGAAAGTTAAACCACCACACCTAGTGCCACTGAGTTCCCCTTGACAAGCGAAGGTGCAGCAATATGAGAGTTCTGACGCTTGCACAGGGGTGTGAGTGACGTGACCATACACTGGCTATGAGATGATGGACGAGCAATAAACACTAACGACTTATGGATTCTTTGAAATAACATAACCACAACTCTGATTAGAGTGCAAACAGACCAGGAATATGCAATAGAATTTCATTTGTGTTTGAGATGTTGTTGGCAATGTGCCAAAGCTTTAAGACCTATTCGGTTATATCAGTATAGGCAGTTATGTCAATAATACTACTAACTATCATTCTTAAACCCTGCTAATACCATGCCATGATGCTATAGCCTGGGCCAGGGATTTAAAAAGGCAGAAATTTTGCAAGACCCCTTATCATGACCCTATAAGAGGAGGGAAAGATGATAATTGAGACCAAAGAACGAAAGGAGAAAAGAACATTGTAGATCAATATCTGCGAAAGAGAAAGCCAATTTAGAGAAAACTACACACAGTAACATATATCACCAAGGACCTCAATACTTTCCAATTCTATCCCCTGAGATTACCCAAAATACTGTGTCTAAAGCCAGCTGGAACACAGAATAAAGAAACTTGAAGAGGAAATACAGATTTCTGAGACAACTTAAACGCATACCTGTTAGATTTTGCTCTTAAAGCAAGCTGACAATAATGAACAACCAAGGAAACACATCCTTTTTTTTTTTTCTTCAGGAGGACTGTTGCTGAGCTAACATCTGTGTCCAACTGCCTCTGCTTGGTACGTGGGACACCTGCCACAGCATGGCTTGATGAGCAGTGTGTAGGTCCACATGTGGGATTTGAACCCGCAAATCCCAAGCTGCTGAAGTGGAGCACATGAACTTAACTACTACGCCACTGGGCTGGCCCCGAAACACATTCTTTTATACAACTGACCTGCTGTAGGTCTCAAATATAGAATCATGACATGTATTAAAGAAGATTATTTAGATGATTCCTCATTTCTTGCTAGCTGATAAGCTCCACAAGGCAAGACCCTGGTCCAACTTATTCGCTGTATATGTCAGTCCTAGCAAGGTGCTAGGAGATAGGAGGAGCTCATTTGTTAAACTGAAACAGTCCACACAGTCCGTGAATTACCTACGTCAATGACAATGGTCATTTCCCAGTCCTCATCTAGTTGACCTATGAGCAGCAGGAACACAGTTAATCCTCTTGAAATACCTTCTCCGTTGGCCTCCAGGATACACCCTTTCCTCGTTTTCTTCCTCCCTCCCTGGCTCCTCCTCTTCTTTCATTTGTTCATTCCTCCCTTTCATCTTGATGGTGACGTTGGAATGCTCAGTTCTTGGACTCTTTCCTCTATCCATACTCACTCCCTTGGTGATCTCATCCAGTCTCCTGACCTTCCATACCACCATCTGTGTAACGATGAGTCTTGCATTCTAACTTCCAGCCTGGGTCTTTCTCCTGAAATCCTGATGTGTTATCAATCACCTCCTCAACACCTCCACTTAGATGTATAATATATATTCAAAGCTTAACACATCTAAAACTAAATTCCTCATTTCCTCTCTATTTCCCACCGGAATCTGCTCCACCCTCACTCCTTCTCAGATAATGGCAACTCCATCTCTTGAAAACATCCTTGACCCCTCTCTTCCTCCTACACCCCTTAGCCAATCCGTCAGCAAATTCATCCGCTCTGCCTTCAACAAAGATCCAGGATCCTACAAATTCTCTCCTTCCAGTGCACCACCTGGGCCAAGCCACCATCATCTCTCCGATTGCTTCCACAGCCGTCTAGCAGGTCTCCTTGCTTCTACTCGTACCTACCTACAGTTATTCTCCTCTCAGCTTCCAGATCACGTCACTCGTCTGCTCAAAGCCCTCTAATGACTGCCCATCTCACAGCAAAGGCTAAAGTCCTTACGATTGTTCATACTGCCTGGCCCCACAACCTCTCTCGCTTCATCACCTATGACTCTACCCCCTTCACACCACTCCACCAAAACTCACCTGCTTGTTTTGCTTCAAATGCACCAGGCATGCTCCTTAGTCAGGCCTTTCGTGAGCTATTTCTCAGCCTATAATGCTCATTCCCCAGATATCTACATGGCTCAATCCTTCATCTTCTTTGTTCAAATGTCAGCTTCTCAGTGGAGCTAACTTTAGCCACTCTATTCAAAATTGCAATCCACCTCTAAGCCTGGTGCTCCTATTCCCCCTTTATGGCTTTTATTTTCTCCATTGTACATATTACCTTCTAATACCATATAGAATTAACTGGCTTATTTCATTTATTATCTATTTCTCCCAATTAGAACCTCAGCTCCACTAGGTCAGAGGGTGGTTTTCTGATTTTAGTCTGAATTATTCACAGTTACAACTCCAGTACCTAGAACAGTACCTGACCTATGACAGGTGCTCAGTAAGATCTTACTGACGGTGAATAAAGGGGCCCTGAATATTGACTCTTTTCTCTGCTAAAATTGAAACCGATTAATCTGATATTTTCATTACTTTTGTGTTTCCTTCCTCTGTATCTCTACCCGCTCATTCTTTAAAGCTTAGTTCAAATGACCTCCTCTACAATGCCTACTCTGATCACATTTACTCCTTCAGGCAGTGATTCATCAAACACTTATTATGTGCTTACAATATTTCAGGCACGTACAGGTACAGGGGATACGAGGATGAGTAGGGCACTGTCCCCATGCTCGAGGACCCAGGAGGGGTTGTAGGAGCTGGGACTGGGGCATGAATATCTCCCAAGAGAAGGAGTGTCATAGAGAAGATGTTTCTTACTTCAGCTTCTAAATTGGGAGGCCTTGGGGAGACGGTGACAAGTCTTGGACACCTCTGAGTACTCCATTCCTGTAAGGTACTCATTAAACATTTGCTGAATAAAGGAATAAATGCAATGTAACTTAGGAAGAAATTCTGCTTAAATAAAAAAAAAAATCTAACTTGGGTTGGGTTGTTGTTGGTCATTTTCAAATGTAGGGGTCTTTGTTTGAAGAACAAGATATAAACTGTTCTTCAAATAATCATCCCCCAGGCCCCACTCTCAAATCTATAAATAAAAATGCCACATCTTTCCAATTAGCACTAAAAATAACATTCTTATAGTTATTTTTAGATAACTTTCAGAGATTGTGTTGCTAGTACTTTTAGTAGCATCTGAGTAATACTCAACCAAGACAATAAAAGAATCCACATACATGGATAAAGCCCGTCCACGGAAGTATTGATGGACTAAGAAACAGCGTGAGGTCCAAGCACAGTCTGCCTGGGGAACTACAAAGGAGCTGAAACCTGCTTAATGTAAACTTGGGGCTTGGAGGTAACAGCAACTTCCCCTTGATTTTCAGTCTGCTTTTGATTTCGTTCATTCTTTCAACTGAAAACATGCTGTTTCCTAAAGAATTTATTCTAATGTAAGGCATTAAGTTAACATGATGCAGAATGAACAAAGAAGCAGACTTCAATAATTAAAGAGTCTACATATTTAATGACATGTCTTGCGTGCATCACAAGTCCTGGTTAACAGCTGCAGAGTACTTTGAAGGCAACTTAAAAGTGCAGTGATGACAAGAGATTGCAAATCATCGAATTAGGAATTAGAGTGTTTTGTCCTATTAATATGCAAACATTTTTTTAAGTGCCAAATAATCTAAGTTATTGACAAAAAATGGAAATAACATCTTCTTAGTCCACATAAGAACGGGGCAGCAAAGAAGACACAGAATGTTACAGAGGAGTTCACCAGCCCATAGGCTGACATATCTTCACTGTAAAGTTCTGTGGTGTATGGGGCAACATTAATGTGTGTTTGCTTCTGGAGTTGGACCAACGTGTGTCCACCAATCTCATAGTGGACACACGATGTGGTATGTGTCAGAATGGTTGGGTTTACTGACAGTTTCAAAATACATACATCGATATAATTTCCATTGATATAGTCTGAGTTGGTGTCTCCTTCTATCGTTTGCAGCCTCACCCGGGAATGATCATCTGCAAAGAAAAAGGAAAAGAAAACAACAATTAGCAAAAGCAATCCATTGGGCTGCTCAGAGCTCCCGGATGTAAGCACACTGCAAGAGATAGATCATCCACATCCACGCTGCTTCAAAGATGAACCAAGAACTAAATACTACAGACCTTCTACACTTCCTATTTTGCTATTAAGACTGGGAAGAATTTATGATTCTTTGCATTTTACAGTAAATCTCATTAACTTATTCTTTGATCATTTACAGACGTCAAGTGTTGGCAGAGGTCTGAAATTCCTACGTAGAATTCTGTGAATCGCAAGAGAATCATTTCTTGGGTTGGAAGTTTAGCAACTTCACTAAATCACATGCAAGCCCTGAGACTGTGAAGGTTGCCCACGACAGCCCCCTTGACAAATGATGGTTATAGAGCATGGCTCAGCGTCCTGGGAGGTGCAGACGCAGTTCTAACCTCAGTCATGGTCCCTGAGTTCTCTAAGCACTCCTTCTGCACCAGAGGGCTCTGGCGGGTGGAGCAAGGCTGTCCCCCACCAGCCATGTGGCTTCAGGCCACTCAATTATGCCACCAAGCCTCACCAAACTGGGCTGTTTTAAGGTTTCAGTGAGAACACAAATTGCCAAGCATGATGTCTGATACACAGCAAGTGCTGCAGGGGGGTTGTGACTGTGGTGTGACTTCATTATACTTCAATTTTTTTCTGAATGAAAAATTTTCTCCGCAAATACTATTGAGACTTCTCAATTATTTCCTTGGAAATCTGTATTTCAAAAAGGAAAGTGCTAAAAGCCCTATAAAGGCAGGGTTCTCCCTGTTTTGCTCACTGCTTACTCCTGACCCCTAGATTAGTGTCTGGAACATAGCAGATTTCCCCCAAAATATTTTTTAAATCAGTAAAAAGTGAATCTTTTGTTTTTTAAAAAATATGTCCTTTAAAAAATTATTTTCCTAAATGAATATTCTTTTTAGCAGAGGAACCCTCCTTTCAATTAAAGCTTACACACAAACCCAATATTTGGAACAGATAAGAGGAGCCACTCTGAAAGGGAGGCACTCGAGGTTTCTGAGCGGTGGCCTGGGGAGAACACTTGCAACACTCCAACGGCGCTGGTGCAGTGGGCGGGCCTGCCACCAGTCTGCTACCTCTGCCCACACTTCATTTGGGATGATGGGGGTGAAAGGATGTCCTCAGTTTGAGCCAAGTGCCAGCAGACCTGCAGATGACAGGCCATTTTGTCTGCAATCACTGGAGGAAGCTGATTTGGACCTGTTCCTTGGCTTGACGTGCTAATGGGTGAGTCAGCATTTCTATTGGTCCCTCACATTCAGCCTCCTGTGGGAGGAATGTTGAGTCTGTTTTCAGCAGTGCAGGCAGGAGGAAATCTGTGTACCTTCACTGGTGGGACTTTACACTTCTGTCACGACAGTCACATTATTTCACGTCAGGGCCTTACAAGTAGTCGGGGCTCTATCAGTTTACCTGGAATGTGGTCACACATTGGGCCAGACAAGAGAAAAACTTGGAGGAAGCCATGTCTTTCTGTTCTGCTCAGAAGAGAAGACGGGTAGTGGCACGCATGCGAGCTCCAACGTCAGGTGTGAGGTGATTTGGGGCAAGTTGCTTTATCTTTCTGTGCTTTAGCTTCCTTATCTGTACACTGGGGATTAGCAGTGCCTACCTCATGGAATTATTGTGAGCATGACTATAAGACACAAAAAGAGATTAGAAAAAAGCCTAGGCTAGAGAAAGTGATGGATAGCATCAGTTGTTGTTATCAAGTGCTGTGCAATAAAGCCCCACAATTTTCTTCTATCTTTATAGTTGATGCCCAAAGAGACAACAGCAACCCAGAAATGGACCCAAATGCAGTCAAAATTTTTCCTCATGGTGACCTGCTTTAAGAACTAGTTTCCTAGAATATATTTTGCTTAAAACCTGAGGCTCCCTCTCCATATTTTGCCAGGCTGTGGGGGAGGTGAGTGGTCGGGGCGCAGGGCACGCATGGATTGTGGCGGCTTTTGTATTGTTAGGAGACCCAGCACATACACAGTTATTTCAGAATGGAGCTACGGGCAATTCCCCTGGTGAAGCCATTTGAGCTTTGAGAATGAGAGATGCTACAGGAGAGCTGATCACGGCTCTTCCACAGCACCAGGCTTTCCGTCAGCTCCTCTGAAGGGAGAGTAGGTTTACCTTCCTGTGCTCCGTGACTCTCCCGGGCAAGTCTTCAACAGGCAGGCACTGCCTTAGAGTCTCCAGTCTTGGAAGCAGGGCTGTCTTAGATCTACTGTACCCCCTTGTCAGAATCCTCCCTCTTTCCTACTTTATTTCTCTTAGGACCTCAGGATGATGCCGCCCATTCCCCAGGATTTACCAGCCTTGGGCTTCCCAAATTGTTCTGGAATGTTCTTGTTAGTGACTTCAATCTCTCCTAAGACTGCACTCTCATCTCACACAAACTGCCTTTGAAACAGTTCCCCATTACCCCCTCACTGTTCAGCCGGTTACCCACCCCTCAATTTTTTTAACTTTGCTGCTACTTCTCCAAATTTCATTGCTTCGCTCACTTAATGAAATTGACAAGACAAATGTACAGCATATTTCCTAAGAAGACTAAGCTTGTTTTTATTTCTCTTTATACAGATGGTAGTATCTTTCTGTTTATTTTAAAGTTGATTCTACCAGATTATAACCTCTTGTGGTCAGAGAGCACACGGTGCCCATTCTGAATATCCCTGAGAGCGCCTTTCCCCAAGGCCACAGTGCCCACCCAGGGGCTCCACTCCCAGCGCAGCCTGCACTGCCATACACAGCGGTCCTGCCTAACACACCCCAGACAAGCACAAAGATTTAACTCTTCATCACGCTAACGAATATGGTGACTCGACAGCCACTATCTCAGTGGAAGAAGCGGCAAGCTGTGATCAAGCGAGGCTCACTGGGGCTTTCCAGGGTGCTGGTAATGGTCCTGTTGTAGACCTGGTTTGTGTTTTTTTGGGTTTTTTTGCAGGGAAAGATTCACCCTGAGCTAACGCCTGTTGCCAATCTTCCTCTTCTTTTTTTCCTCCCCAAAGCCCCAGTAGGTAGTTGTATATCCTCACTGTAAGTTGTTCTAGTTCTTCTACATGAGCCACTGCCACAGGATGGCAAGCGACAGATGGGTGGTGTGGTTCCACACCTGGGAAGCAAACCCGGGCAGCCAAAGTGGTGAGAGCATCACGCTTTAACCACTAGGCCATCAGGGCTGGCTTGGTGAATGGTTTTATGAGTGTTTGCTTTACAACAATCTATTAAATTGTATATGAATGTTTTATACCCAGGCCAGCGGCATAGTGGTTAAGTTCACGTGCTCTGCTTTGGCAGCCTGGGGTTCGTAGGTTTGGATCCTGGGTGTGGACCTACACACTGCTCATCAAGCCATGCTGTGGAGGCATCCCATGTACAAAATAGAGGAAGATTGGCATGAATGTTAGCTCAGAGACAATCTTCCTCAAGCAAGAAAGGGGAGGATTGGCAGCAGATGTTAGCTCAGGGCCAATCTTCCTCACCAAAAAAAAAAAAAAAAAAAAAGGAGAAGAAGAAGAAGAAGAAGAAGAGACCACCTTGAGAACATTATGCTAAGTGAAATAAGCCAGACACAAAAGGGCAAATACTGTATGGTCCCCACTTATATGAAGTACCTAAAGTGGTCAAATTCATAGAAACAGCAAGTAGAATGGTCGTTGTCAGGGGCTGGGGGAGGGGCAATGGGGAGTTAGTGTCTAATGGGTGCAGTTTCAGTTTGGGAAGACAGAAGTTCCAGAGACGGATGGTGGTGACGGTTGCACAACAATGTGAATGAACTTCATCCCACTCAACTGTACACTTAAAAATGGTTAAGATGGTAAGTTTTGTCTTATGCATATTTTACCACACTTAAAAAAAATGAGTCCTATTTCTCCCTTTGTGCCTCATAGAACACCTCCTCACGCTGCACTCTGACCCTGGACGTGGTAGGGAACAGTGCCTGCAGAGGGGGAGGACATCTCGCGCACTTGCAGTCTCATAGCCCTTGGGACTCCTCTGCTGGTGGACTCTCCTGAGAGGGGCTGCTCCCCTCCCCCCGGTGGAATAAAGGCAGTGGTGGCAGTGACTCTATGGCTGGATCCTAGAGGACAACGGTCATACATTATTAACATGTTCTCAGTGGAAATGGTTAAGAGTTATGGAAGTGAGTTTTACGAGGTGTTCTTTCTTCCAGTGATAAAGTAAGTGTGAGCAGTGACAAGTGAATGTATCTTAAGGCAGGGAGACAGACATTTTAGCAGAGTGGGCTGAATCTCGAGGAGGGAGTCCCGCTGTGGAGGAGGACACAGGAACATGAGTTTTGTCCATGGAGAGGAAGCTGGTCATCGCATGGCTGCACTTCTTGACCGTAATGGGTCAGCATTTATCACGTTAATCCTCTGCCTTCTGGCAGGTGCATGTGAAAACCAGCCTTCCTAATCAGCAATAAAATAAATAGGAAAGCATCAGTGTCACCCACATGGAGTCAGGGAAAGAAAAAGCACAAGCAGTAGGATGATGTGTTCCTACAGCCGGGCGTGCTTTCTCTGCCCGCTGCTCGGAGCTCTGAGACGGGCTCCTGACGCAAACTGGGCTTCTCAGGTGTCCTCTTTTAAAGCAAGCTCTCAGCTGGCTGTAAGAGCAATAAATATAGATGGTGGGGGTCAAATAAATCAGTACATAAAGGCTATTCACCATATTGTCCTGAAATCTCATTCATCTTGAATCACATACCAATTAAGAAGACTAACATATATCAACTACTCGTTTTAGGAAAACTTAATTTCAAGCCTAGAGGACATTTCCGGCATGTGGCATATATGGCAAAAGCGCCATAGAAATGCCAACAGTCCACTGGCTGAGCCCTGTCCTGCCAGTCTGCTTTGTAGGCCAACCAGCTGGGAAAGGGCCTTTCTCTGTGCCAGGAGCTCCCATTTGGGTTGAAAGGAGGAGGAAGCTTGGAGAACTCAACTGCTCAAGTATAAAAGTTTGGAAAATTCAGCAGAATGTGTGGTTAACCATAGGTCAACTATTGACCATGAAAGCCAAGGGGTGAAGTCTATAAGGACTTGGCATCTGGGAGACACAGCCTGATGAGGCTGAAAAGACCTGAGCTCTAGAGTTACAAATTACCATCCTGTTTCTCAGTGTGGGTGTTTTTTTCTTGGTTATTCCAAAGCCATTTCACGTTGATACCGCATAGTAAATGAAAATATCAGGGCTTTGGTGTCCTGGAGACCATGATTTGAATGCTGGCTCTACTACTCCCACGAATTGTGAACCTAGACAAACTCTGAATCTTGCTGAGTTTCATCTGTAAAAAGGGGGTGGTAACGGGCAGCTTTACAGGCAGCGTTGGGAAGACCAAGTGAGGTACTTGTCAAATGCCTGGAACATAGGACAGTTAGTTTCCATTGAAAAGAGATGACCCTCTTATGTGAATAAAAGTGATGGCTTTCTTAAAGCTAAGCAGTTCACACCAGAAGAAGCCCAGTATGCTCGTCTGGGGAACAGTAGAGCAGGGTAGAACTGACAACTCCAAGAAGCCACTCTTTGGGGAAGACGAGTTTGACCTTGTTTTAAAGAGGAAACAGGAAAAGGTTTGGAAACAGGCTGAATACTTAATAAGTCCTAACTCTTAATCCCCTGGCATCTATCCAACAACTTTTCTCTTCCATCCTTATTTCTGTACAACACAGCACAGAGACTCTGGAGCCAGAACCTGTGGGTTTCCCTCCCAGTCCTCACTCTTTCCAGCTGTAGGACCTGGCGCAAGTTATTTAACCTCTCTGTGCCTCAGTTTCTTCAATTGTAAAATGAAGATTAAGTGAGTGAATATAAGCAATGCATTAGTATGCATCTGGTACATAGTGAGAACCAAGTAAGAGGGAGCTATCATTTGTAGCATTACTGACTCAATTCAAGACCTGACAATTTTTCACCTGGACTATTTTATTTCTGCCTACAATGAATCCATGCTAAGAGTTGCTTTTCTAAAACACAACTTGTTCTATCCCCACCTAGTTTAAACCAGTCAATGATATCAACAAGGTACTGATCAACAGTGGTCTTATAAAACAATGGAATCTGATGCAATCATTAAGAAGTATTACTATACCTTTAATTTCTTTACCTGAAAAGATCTCTATGACAAATTGTAGAGTAAAATACAGCAGGTTACAAAGCTGCATGTCTCAAAAGAGTCTATTTATATGAAATAATAAATAATGCATTTGTATACGTGTGTAGGAATGCATATGGGGTAACTAAAAGGACGGGCTTTCTGCTGGGTGGTAAAATTTGAAGTGATACTTATTTTACTATTTATGATTTTATGTGCTACTTCAATTGTCTATATAGTTTATACTGTCTTAGTAATCAGACAGGAAAACAATAAACCTATTTTTACTTTAACAAATAAAGCCAACAACTTCAAGACATAGAAAAACAGATTTGAAGGAAATAGAAAAAAAAATGTTAGCAGGATTTGAACTTGGTTGCTGAGGTTCTGGGCAATTTTTCCCAACTATTCTTTTATGCACAAATTTTCTTTAATATGTATGAACTACTATAGCCACAGATGACTGAAATATGATCAAAATCCAACTAATGTTTATATTATAATCACACCTCAATGTTACCCCATCAAGAAAGGTTAGAAACTCTGCCAATTTGAGAAACTCAATCTGCATAAAGAACTTGTTGCTATTCCTATCATTTCTTTCATAAAAGCTTTTACTACATAAAATAGGGCAAAAATAATATTTCTGGGTAAGAAACAGGCACATAAAGACCTGGCATAAAGCATAACAAACCATTGTTTACTGCTGAAAAATTATAATCTGTGGGCAGTTTCCCCCATGTATGCATGCATGTATTTATGTATATGTATGCAAGCATATATGTATTTATGCATGCATACATGCACTTATGTGTTTATGTATGAGTGTACATGCATTATGCATGAGTTTACTTATTCATGTGCACACACACCTGCATGTATACACATGTATTCATTTATGCATGTGCACAAAAACACATTTATGGATGGATGCATGTACACGCACACGTCTTTGTATGTGCGTGCATGTGTTCATGTATGTATATGCACACATGTATTTATGCGTGTGTGCATGCACATATGCATTATGTATGAATGTACACGTGCACATGTGTAGGTATGCATGTATTTATGGATGTGTGTATGCGTGCACACCTGCTTGCATTCATGCATTAGGATGGGGTAATTAGAGATTTAAAGCTGGTCTCTATGCTCTACTCTCACTCCCTAAAACATGTTACTTATGCCCTTTTCATCAAATAACATGTTTAAAATAGCAGAAATGGAGTATGTCACTGATAATCTTTCACCTCTAACCAATTCTCTTTCTGCTAAATATTGATGACATATTTAAGGTAAATTGGAAATCACAATGATCTAAGTAACATTCGCCCTCTGAGAGGAGACTTGAAATTAATTTTAACTGCAATTAATCTCTGCAAATACTGGTTTGCTCCTCCTGTGGTTCCATTCTTGCCACGGACTGCTAAACCACCAGCTCCCAGGCACAAGGTGCGGAGGTGCCAAGGCACCCGTTGGGAAGTGCTCCGTGGCCTGTCCCTCGCTGACCCCTTCTCCAGTCTGGGATCCCTGTTCAGGCCCACCTTGGGGCTCAGGCCGTGCAGGCTCCAAGCATGGGGCAAATAAGGAGCCTTTGCGTTCCGTGGAGGGGGCTGCCTGTGAAGCTTTGCTCTTGCTGCTGGTTTCATGTGATGCTAACTTAGTCTTGCCCTGTTTCTGACTCTTTTTTATCTAGACCTCTGTCAGAGACTCTTACTCCTTATTCTTTAGATTCCTGGTAGGACCTCTGACTCTTATTTTGTCTGCTTTTTCTAGATTTTACTCTTTGGCTTCCTAAACACGTTGTGTCGATCTGTTTCTCCCTTACTCTCTTCCACTTCACTTTTAATGCTGAAAGCTCTCCCAGCCAGTCCATTCTTATCTAACAAAATTCTTGTTCCCTCCTCCTCATTTCACCTGCATTTATACATAAACTGGATCATGACATTAGTAGATTCCTAAAGTGACACTGTCGGAGTCGCTCAACTAGCAGAGAGAAGCACATGGCTATAAAACAAAATCCTGGAGAAGTGAAGTCTGCAGCGTGGGCCATCAATACTGGGTTACTGTTTAAAAGAATCACGTGGGACAGATGGGGTCAGGGGTCTCACTCTCCTCTTTGTTACCTCACTATTACCTGGGGAAAAAGAGTAGGAGAGCATGGGTAAATCAATCAAGATGGAAACCCGCGCTCACTAGGGCCCCTTGTCTCTCTTCACCTTCATAACTGCAGCTGTCTATCCTCGCTGTCATGTTCTCACTCACTTGCCTCCTCCTCCCTCTCCGGCTCCATTCAAAGCAGCTCTTGATAATTTCATGAGTAATCCTCACGTTGCCACATCGGGGTCTTCACTGTATCACATATTCTAGCAACACACTATCGATGCCCCCTTTTCTCCATGAGAGAATGCTCCTTTGTGCCTGTTAAGCAGTTTTGTCTTAGGATTTCTCATTATTGAAGTCCCTGCAGGCTGGGTCATAGGCTCTTTATGCCTTCTATGCTCCCTCCACAGATAATCTTAGCACACCAATGGCCTCAACCACCACTTATCTGCCCGTGATTCAGTAATTCATATTCAGGCCCACACCCCCTCTCTGTGTTTCAGAGCAGTCTGTATAACTGCCTGCTTGACATCTCATTTGAATATTTCAAAGGCATCTCAGTATGCCCCCAAATTAAACTCACAAGCTTTCCCTGCCTTTGCCAACCTCATGCCTACCTCTGAGCTCCCCTCCAAATCTGGTTCCCTTCCAGTGTTTCCTATCTGAGTAAATGGGCCATCTTCCCATCTGTCTGTCTGTCCATGCATCCACCCACCCATCCATCCGTCCATCCTCCTGCAAGCCAGAAGCACAGGAGTCATCTCTGATCCCTTGTTTTCTTACCACTCATCCGATCCATTCAGTTTGATCAATTACTTCCCTTGAATCCATCTGCTTCTCTTCTTTTGAGTCCACATTATGATCACTTCTCTCCTGGGCTACTGAGAGACTCTCTTAACTAGTGTCCCCTTCCAATTCATTTTTTACTTTGTAGTCAGATTAAATTTTCCAAATGCAAATTTGATTAATAACCCCTGTCCTTCCCCCCAAAAAGCCCTTTAATGAGGTTTCCCTTGTTCTTACAATAGACTAAAATCTTTAATCTGCCCTAGAAGGCCCTGCAGGCCTGGCTTCCACCTCCCTCTTCCTGGCCTACCTCACCCTCCCAACCCTCCCAGCTCTGGCCACCTGGCCTCCCTTCAGGTCCTCAGACTCAAGGGGTTCCGTCACGTGAAGGCTCTGTTCCCATGAGGCACCCTCTGTCTGCACCACCCCCTGCTCTAGCCCTTTATCCAGTGATCTTCCATTTCACATCCCCAGGGAAGACTTCCCACGCCTTCTGAATAAGTCATCCTCACATTACGGGTTCTCACAGGACCATGGACCTCTTCTTTGTGGCCCTTAACTTCTATTTCATTTATTTGTATAATCATGTAATTCACTTGTATAATAATTTAAGTCTCTCCTCCACCGCCCCCATAGGAAACATCAGGGGCTGTGTCCATTTTGGCTCACTGTGGTCACCCTAGTGTCTTCACACTGCCACCTCTCCCCACTCTCACTCTGCTCCAGTAACGTTGGTTCCTTGCTGTCCCCTAACAGGCACCACGCTAAGGGAGGTGTGTCCCCCGCTCAGGGACTCTGCCTGGACTGGTTCCCTTCCTCACCTGCATCAGGTGCTGGTTTGCATCTTATCCTCTCAGGGAGGCCTTCTTGACCACAATTTAAAAATGGCAACCTCCGCCCCACTCATCTCCCTTCCTTGCTTTATTTTCTCAGTTACAAGCCTCACTTTCTAATATACATACTCTACAGTTGACTTAGTGATTGTTTCTCTGTTGCCCCACAAGAGTGTTAAGCACTATAAGGACAAGGAATCCTGTTTTGTTCCCTGCTCTCTCCCTGACACCTAGAATAGTGCCTGGCGTGAAGGCACTCAATAAATATCTGTTGAAAGAATGACTTCAGCTTGGCACGAAGCCAGGCACAGGGGCGGACCAATACGTATTTGTTGAATGGACCACAGAAAGGGGTAGAGAGCCTGGGAAGGACCTGCAGATTCTGGCTCCTTATCTCCAATTGCAGCAGCACAAAAGAAGATCCCTGGCCCCAGGGGGCTGCCATTAGCAGGGAGATTTGGTGTATTGATGTGAGTCTTAAACTTAGAGTTAATGACAATTAGAAACTGTCTGTCATTAGCTGCAAGTGTCGGGTATCAGGAGGGCTATATTTTGCGGTGGCAATGGTGGCCCGAATATTCCTTCATATGTGGTAAGGGCTATCTCAGCACATTTATGGTGTGAATAAGGGAAAAGTTTAACTTACTTAAGAGGAAAAGCCAATAAACAGTTTTTAAGCACCATAAAGACCATTTTATTTGCAAACACTGTTGCAAAACAATGAATGTGATCATTACAAGCACTGCTCTGTTCTCTGAAAAGCACTAACAAGAGTCTCTAAGATGTGCTGACCGAATCCCCCAATCCCTCATCCCAGTTAGCGTGTTACTCCCGGGCCTAGGCTCTCGGCAGGAGGCTTCCCAATCCGTGAAACTGATCTTTCTACAATTACATAATTTTTTAGGGGGAGAGGAGATGGTAACACTCTTCTCTGTGCCTATAAAGAAACAACCGATATGGGTGTATGCATAAGCGTGATTTAGATAAGTATTTCTATTCTTTTTATTCCCCAAATTCTTCCACAAGTCTAACAGTATCGAAGATTTATTTTCACTGCTGTAACTAAAGACACACAGACAGCCTCAAATGAAGCATTCCCAAATGACGATTCTCAGAGAGGTACTGAGCCCAGCAGTGGCTTCATCAGACTCGACTGGGGAGCCCAGGCTGGACAGGGGCCACCCCCTAGGGAAAGGGCACTCAGACTGGAAGAGGGTGAACCAGGAGGTTCCAGTGCTTAAGCCAACAGTGTTGGGATTCACAACCCATAGCCGCATCAAACTTATCCTATTTATCGAGGGGTGGACTAACAGTAGTGTCTAAGGATTTGGATATCCTGTTTCAAAAGCATTACTAACTGTTTGGCAGGTGGTCTGAGTGACTGCTATCTAAGGATCTGCCAGCAGAGAGCCTTATATGTTATTATATAAATACCCACAGACAGTTCTAGAGGGATTTTAGAAAACAATAGAAAACAAGAGGAAAAGATAACCATTGCAACATCACAGATAAAAGTGAAAGCCAGACACAGAAAGAAAAAAACTGCATGATCTGACTGATATTTGGAATCTAAAACTGTGGAATACATGGAAGCAGAGAGTAGAACTGAGCGTACCAGGAGCAGGGAGGGGAGGACATGGGGAGATGTTGGTCAAAGGGGACAGAGTTATGTGGGATGAGTACGTCCAGAGATCTAAAGTACAGCACGATGACTTGGTTAACAAAACTGTAATGAATCTGGAAATTTGCCAAGAGAGTAGATTTCAGGGGTTTTTACCACACATAAAAAAATGGTAACTATGTGAAGAGAAGACATGTCGATTAGCTTGATGTAGTAATCATTTCACTATGTATACGTACATTACATCATCATGTTGCACACCTTAAATAGAGACAATTTTAATTTTAAAAATACACGGAGAAAAAGAAAAAGATCCTGTGTGTGTAGGGAAAGGCTTCAGGACGCCGCAGAAGCTAAGGAGTAAAACCAGGAGATTGAGCAGCCAGCGTTGAGAAGTCCCCTTTTTGACATTGTTCCTAGAAAGGCACAAAAACAATGCAACCTGATGAAGACACACTGAAAGAGCCTGGGAGGGAACAGGACAGAGGCCAGGTGAGAGCTAGAAAATCAGCCCCAGCGATCAGGAATAAAGGCCACAGCCAGGCAGACTACCCAGAAATGGAGCCCAGAGTCACAGTCTGTCACAAACCAGGTTGACAGCAGAGTGGTGCTAACAGTTAGGGAGCAATTATCTACCAGCTCATCGTTTTGAACCTGAGTCTTCCAAATGCTGATTATTTTTTCCATTTTAAATTACCTTATGAGTTGCCTAAGCTGAAAAAGAGTAAAGAGCAATTCAGGAGTAATAAAGAAGAAAAGATGTGATTTTTCTCCAGGTAACAACAATCAACGTTGTTTTTATGTGGCATTTCAGTACACTTCCACAACGGGTAGTGTTCTCAGGAAACTATGACATTGAGAAGTTCATAACTCACCCAAGGTCATTTGGCTAGTACTTGGTGGGGCGAAGCCTCCCACTGGATCTTCCAACTCCAAATCCTATGTTCCTCTCTCTTGCTCAAAAGGTCTTTCTTCCTTAGTCTACCCTCACTAGTTACCCATCTCCTACCAGCTCATGCATGTCTCGGTCTGCTCCAGCCCATACATTGTAAAGTCATGGGCGTGGGAGGTGGACTTGAACCTTTTCTGCCTCTGGCGACACCGTGCTAGACACACAGACTACACGCAGTGCCTATACATATGGCGTGATGAAATGGTAGGTCCTACGTGCAGGGTCTGGAGGTTGAAGATGGTCTTGGTGGTGGAAGAAATGTGCCCCGGGTGGTAGGAATGCCAGGCTCTGCTGGTGGGATCCGTTCTCCACTACAGCAGGAGTCAGCAAACTCCAGCCTGTGGGCCGAATCCAGCCCAGGGCCTGATTTTGAAAATACAGTTTCACTGGAACATAGACAGGCCCATTCATTCATGTATTGTCTATGGCTGCTTTTGGACTCAACAGCAGAGCTGAGGAGGTGAAATGAGATGGGCAGGTCTGCAAAGCCTAAAATAGTTATTATTTGGCCCCTTACAGAAAGAATGTGCCCAACCCAGCAATAGATTGTGATTGTTGGGAGGGCAGTACCCCACTATGTTTAGCCATCTTTCCGTAACAGTTCCTAGCATGGGGTCTGGCAAATACTAGGTGATAAATAAATATTTGTTGACTGAAGGGATGAACTATTGGGTCTATTTAACCACATACTCTTGGTCTAGCTGTGAGGAGAAATCAGGTAGAGGAACGGGATTTAGTGTTTCTGTGCACACCCAACCCAGGGAAGGGTCAGGGCAGAGAGAAGGTGGCAGCACCTCTGGAGGCTGAAAAGAACTTTACAGGAGAGAATTCACTTGGAAAGCCCTGGAGAGCCTGCAGACTGTCCCGGAAAGCAAAGGAAGCAATCAATACAGGCCACCCCTGCGTTCGCCTTGAGGGGCTATGCCTCTCCCTGAGTCCATAGAAACGAAATTTTCTAAGTAATTAAACTAGAAAATCAATTTTACATCACAAAAGGACAACTACCTACTCACGTGATCACAGGCAAGTCACTTTAAAGATGAGGACAGCACTTAGTAGAGTTAAAATATTTTAAATTTGTATAGATTTTGTGGTTTTTAAATGTTTTCATGAAAAAGACGGTAAAAATTCTGATTGCAGTAAAGTTGGGAGGTAGGTTAGGCCATGCTCATCTCTTATTCTGCTTCCCTTCCCATCCCACATTGAAACGTGCTGGCCAGTGCCCTGCAGCCAGCCCACCCAGAGTACAGACCAGGCAGGATGCAGCTACTGCCTTGCTCATCATCAGCCCATGATGAAATGTCCTCTGACATCTTGTCACCTCGGCACCCATTCTGAGCTAGGTGACAATTAGTGATACTGGGTTAACAATTAACACAGAAATGAGACCCTGTCCACACTATTCTTCTTAGACAATAGACATGAAACTGTCAAAAATGAACTTCTGCAGAAGGCCCTTAAGAGTGGCAGCTCCAGAATTTCTCTCCAGGGGGCCTGGGGGTCAGCATGGGGGCTAGAGGACTTAGCTTGAAGCTACCTTTGAACAGCAAGTGCACAGTTTTTAGTTTGCATACTTATCAGGGGTGGCCTAGGGAGATAAAGGATGGGGAGGGAGGTGACTAAAGTCTCCTTACGCTGCGCCTTGTCACTGACATTGGCCTCTGCAGACTGTGACGCAATGGTGAAAACTTCAGGCACAGCAGCAAGCCGGTGGGGACCAGCCATCCAACTGCCCACTGGGTGGTGATTATAAAAGCTGCTCCTGGCTTGAAATCCTGCCTCCACATCTCATTAACTGTCTAACCCTTTTACCTTCTTTATGCTCAATTTCCTCTCCTGTGAAATAGACACAATCATATTACCTATTTCATGGTGCTATTATGGGAAGTGCGTGAATCAACACTAACACGTGTGAAGTGCTTAGAGTGGTGTTTCGCATACAGTAAGTGCTCAGAAAATGCTAGCTTTTATTAGTTCGTTCACTAATCATTCAAAAATATTTCTCAAGTGTCTACCAAGTGCAGGTATTAAATTATACGTCAGGAAGGAGCGGACTCAAAGTTACACCGAACGGAAGTCAGTTGGATCTCTGAGCGCACTTCAAAATCACCCCACTGACATTGCCTTCTGCATCTCTGCATGTGCCCCACATCCGGGATACTATAGCCGCAGCAAGACAGAGGCTCCTCAGCCTCCCCTTCCACGAGGTATGGAGGGATGCCCCGGGCACTGCTGTGAGTTCCTCATTTTACCTCTGTGAATCCCCTTGGAGTTTGCTACAGAGCTGAAGGAACTCCTCAAAGGATCCTGCAAGCCACAACGAGCAGTCTGGATCCTTCTAACAGTGCAAAGCCTTAGTGGGCTCCTAGAGAATATGAAGGAAGTTGGAAGGATCTACATTGGTTAATTAACACCTCCCATGATGTCTGGCAAGAAATGATGGTTTCCTTCTCTGAGCCTCGATAAGACTGTATGCACAGCTCCTATATAGCCCAGTCTCATGGTGCTAGACAGGAGTCACAATGCTCTTATTATGTGCCTGGTCTGCTCTGTCCTGGGAGCAGGGACGTCGTCTCCATCACCTTGGAGTCCTCAGTGTGAGCCCAGTGTCTGGTGCTCCATAAGTGTCGATCAAATTCACTGAGGGGCAATTAAGCCTGAGATCTCAGGGAAACATCTTCTATCTAAAAAGGGCTCCGACGACCAAATGAAGCACTAACTAAAGGAACAAACAAAGCACTCAGAGCCAGCACTTCTCACCTGCAAAACCAGTAGTTTGGTTTTCTAAGTGGCCAAATGGAAAACAGGGCATGCTCATGCTCAGGCAGGACCATTCATATTAAACGTAAACCCCGCCACCTTTTTTTTTTTTGTAAAACACACTATAGATCTGCACTGTCCAATATGGGAGCCTCGTGTACCATTTAAACTCAAAATAATTAAAATTAAACACAATTTAAAACTCAGTTCCTCCGTCTCACCAGCCACATTTCAAGTGCTCGTGTGGTGAGTGTCTACTGCATCAGACAGCGCAGACACAGGACATTTCTACAGTCACAGAAAATCCGCTGGGCAGTGCTGCTACAGAATCTCTACTGTCCCACTAAGAAATGGTAACTCAGGCAAATACAATTTAACTGCACTTTCACAATCAATAAAGCTAATATATTGCTCCCCTGGACTATCCAAACCTTTCAAGTTTGTTCTCTTAAAAGTAATACGACATGATGGGCTAGATGCTCTCTAGGTCTATTCTCACGTTGCCTTTTTTTTTAATGTATGTATCTTCAGACATAGTATTAATTCGGTGAGTCCTCGTCAGTATGTTGGTGCAGTCATGTGTGACAGTGCGGTGACTGCAGAGGATGGATGGCTTCAGCCTTGGGAGAAGGAGGCTCATCAATCGACCGTGCGCCTCAGCATCGTTACAGGACATTAATGAGGTTGGGCTAGATTTAAGAACCTTCCAAGGTGTTATGAATTGGTAACATTCAGTCTCACCGCAATGGGGAATTTCTGAGATATAATGCTAGCTCTTTTGCTAATGAGTGTTGTGATATGAGGACTACCATTTAACTTCTGAGTTTCAGTTTCCTGTCCTTAAAATGCGGCTATTACTGACCTACCTAACCCAAGTGTCCAGAGGATGAATGAGTCCCTGTTTGCTGAGAACCCCGAGCTCCTGGCATTAAGGCATGCTGTGCATCGTTATTTCTATTTATTCTCATGTAGCAGCTGGGAAACATTAAGACTGTTATGTTTACTCCTTCTAAAATGCATTTTCATTTTCAGCATTTTAACATTACCTACGTTACCCAAACCTTAAATATAAAAGTAAAACTAGCCCCACAGCAGGACACATTGACAGAGGAGGGTATTTAGGTAGTTTCTGCTTTCTTTAATAGGAGCATAACACTAGCTTTTCCAGCAGGATGAAGGCAGTAATTGCACCGCAAATTCTCACTGCATGAGGCTGGCGGCCAGTCTTAGCAGGTGCAGAAAGAAAGTTACACGACAGTGCAATTACAGCAGCAGCACTTACACGCAATGATGTTCCCGTATCTGTTCTTCATCCTGTTCTCATCCTTCTTAGCAGAGTCCCATGGTGCAGACTGCCCTTCAAAGAAGCTCTGGAGGAAGGAAAAGAGCGACACTAAGAGATGCAATTTGGTGCAGGAAACACAGGGAGCTCAATGATGGAGGACATTCTCAAGAAATGGACACCAAGGGTCAGGAAGGAAAAGAATGTTCAGGGAATGGGATAATTGATTATTAAACTACTTTACATCTGAAATATTTCATTTAGCTTTCGTTTTCGTTTAGGTCCTGTGGTACAAATACGGAGCAGGGCTGAAGAGTGACCCACAATTTATCTGTACAATCCATTAAAAACTGCTGAGTGCTCCTCCCTATCCTACTTGAATATTCATTAGAGAAAAATATGACCTTTCGCTCAACTTCTTAATTATGTTACCATTTTTCAACATTCTCCTAAGACATATAAAGATATCATTTTTCTTCCCAATTGCTAACTGAAATAAAGTTATTTTTGGTTAAAACTGTGAAAGTAGGTAAGCTAAGACTTCACGACTTCAAGGCTAAAATCTTGTAATAAATTCTGCCAGAGTTTTCTCTTCATTTTTAATGTACCTTAGCTGTCCATTTATTTAAGGATTTGGCATTATTATGCCCAGGGTCTTTAATCTTCATGTGATTAGTCAGACATATATTTTTCCTGTTCAAGTTATAATGAAAATGTACTCTGTTATCAGTTGACAAGTGAAAGAAAATCTAGGACTTTCAGTTCCATTTCAGCCGCATTCCATTTTACCTTCAGGTAGCCAACTCAATAAGGAGGAAATGGGAAGAAGGCTGGTAGCAAGAAACATTTAGTAAAACTGATTTCTTGTCTTTGCTCCAGCTACTCATACTTCTTGGCACCAACTGGGAAAGAGGAAAGAGAAGGAAGACAGCATAAAGGTGGAGCAGATGAAGGAAGGCACTGTTCCAAAATGCTGTGGGGCTGTTCCGCTCTGGCTTTAGGGCCAGAGATGTGACGTCAGGAACTCACACCCTCAAACATGTGCCAGGATTGCTTTTTAAGTTGTCTCTTTAGAACTGAGGCTCTTTTCTACTCCCCTAATCTCCATCCCACCTATGGTGTTTGGCCGTCTTGGCCATTTCCACCAATTACCAATATTTAGTGATTAGTCTGTGGTTCAACAGGACCTCCTTATTATTCCTTTCTATGGGTCCAGTTATGCCTTATTAGTTAAACTGCTCCTTGGTGCTGCTGCACTAGGTGGGACATCTGCTCACAGACCCTACAGTGAGCCCCGGTCACCTGCATCTCGCACAGACCTGATCATGCAGAGGACAGTGCTCGGCGCCTTCTACTGTCTCTGCCACCAGACTGGATTCTGAGGGCCGGGACTGCGTTTGTACAGAGGCTGTTCCTCACGGTAGGAATCTGATTGATAATCAGTTATTGAATGAATGACTGACTGCAGTGTTTGGCGACAGTCTTTTTGGCTTTGATCTCAAAATGAAACTTAACTTCTGCAGCTTAAGTGTGTGAGTGGTTCAAATGCTTGGAAAACCTGTGTGTACACAGTTTGCAGATTTCATTCTGCCAGTTTGTGAGTCCACACCCTATTTGTGACCTGCTGTGTGTTGATACCGCTGATACCACACAGCTCAGCCCTCATCAGAGCCTGGCTGGAAAAGAGCCCTGTCCCAGCTCTGTCCCACTGGCACCAGGACTTCCAGGCAACAAAACAGAAGGGGAGGACACACTATGTTATAACATGCAAGAGTGAAAGGATAACAGTGCAAACATAAGAGTTAGAGTTTTAGGGGCTGGCCCTGTGGCTGAGTGGTTAAGTTCGCGCGCTCCGCTTCAGCGGCCCAGGGTTTTGCTGGTTTGGATCCTGGGTGAGGATATGGCACCACTCACCAGGCCATGCTGAGGCGGCATCCCACATGCCACAACTAGAAGGACCCACAACTAAAAATACACAACTACGTACCGGGGGCCTTTGGGAGAAAAAGGAAAAGTAAAATCTTAAAAAAAAAAAATTACTTTAAAAAAAAAAAAAAGATTACAGTTTTAAATTGCCCGTCTTAATTTCAGCTCCCATCATGATCATCTTTGACACCTTATTATCATAACAGTTTTTACATTATATTTATGATCTTGAAGAAAACATGGGGGCAGGCCAGGATCAGATGTACTATATACCTACAGGTATATTAACAAATTCACAATATACATTGCTAACTGAAGGGTAAAATACTGTATGATGCAGGACAAATTCAAGTAAAAAAAACTTTCAGGTTATTAATGAATTAAGTCACTAGAAATACTAGCAGTAAAAATCACTAGTTAATTCCACCTAGAACAACACCATTATATGATCAGGGGATTTATTTAAACATGTAACTTCTATTGTCCTATAAAACGTGCACTGAAAAATAGCTTTAGGGATTTTAAAGTCACACTCTTTTTCTGAATAGTGTCTTTGTTACTCTATGAATGACAATCATTTTACAGTTGAGTAATAACTATTATTTGACTTCCCTTATAACAATTTAATTTTACTTTGAGTTTGTCATGATGTAATTACAAATTTCATTTCCTTCTGCCTTTTCCACCCTTCTTAAAGTTTTCACATTTTGTTTATTGTAGGAAGATGAAGAAGGAAGCTGTCTTTGAGGGAGAACTTGCTGTCTTCCAACATGTCCATGGTCACTAGTTAACACTGTCACAGGATGGAGGAGAAAGCGAGGAGAAAGGGGTCAATGGTGGATTAGGGGAGACGCATTTGTTGAACTAGTAAAAGAAAATGCTCCTAAGTAAGTCACCTCAGACAAATCCACACTGAGCCACGCCAGTCCCTTCCGTTCTTGACAAACAGACGCTGTCCTGTGCCGCACGTTGCTCACATCCCAGCTGTGTTTCTTTAGCATTTGTGGTAATCATAGGATTTCCAATAGCCCTTGCTTTTAAAAACAGCTATTTTAATTTGCTTGTTTTCATTTAACTGATGACCAGGAAACAGACACGAATCAACAATGAAACAATAGCCAATCTCCTTATACTTGAGTACTACAAGTAGTTTCCAGCATGTTTTCATAGGGGTGGGCCCCAGTGCTGCCCATCCCCGAGCACTGATTATGGTGGGCATCAACACACGCTTGCAGGATGAAGGAGTCCATCCTCTCAACCAGTCCTCATGCGAGGGGTCAGGCCCGGAGCCAGCCTCCCTGCTCTACAGCCAAGGGGTAAGAGAAAAGACCACAACCAGTTCACAACACACCACCTGGGTCAGACCTTCACGGCTCAGACTCTTATGCCATGGATCTTTTTGTCCCACCTCTACCCTGACAAGGACTTTGAAGGGGAAACCGTGTTAAATCTACTTAAATACACATGGCCAACAACTGCTTTCCATGCCTAGATTGCATCTCCTTGTCTCTAAAGGAAGGTTTACAACAAGACAAAATGAAAGATGTCAAGTAAACTTTGTTTCATTGTTGATTACTTTTACGAGATAGGAACTTTTGCTATCTGTGAGCACAACGTGATCACCGCAGCGAAGCAGCAGCAGGAGGGCCACAGCAGAAGGGGAAGTTCCAGCCTGAGCCTCCCCAACTTCCTATCCAGGAATTATGTGAGTCACTTTAAGTGGCTAAATGCATTTTTTCTTAAACAAAAGCAAATCAAAACAAAAAAGAGCTGTTCCAAGAAACAGATCAGATGGCTAGTGCTATCCAGAGTTCTGACTTCTACAGATATGGTGACCAGGTCTTGCACTTTCTGGAACAGCTCTGCTTCCAATTATTTGCCAATCTCCCCATGAATACATATGCATTATTAAGACCATGTGTCCTTATCCTTGGCCTGGAAAATAAGTAGTATACCTATGTGGAGCCCAGAGAGAGGAGGGAAGGGCTTTCCGGATGGGCTAACTTGGCTTTTGTTTCCTTTTGTTATGGTGATGATTATATTTTTTATTTTCTAAGAGGGATCCAGTTTTAAATGTTATAGTTTTTTGTTTTCATACATTTTCAAAATATCTGAAAAGATATTTACCTTAGACTTGACTCCCTCTTATGCTTGAAGTAGGACAAAATTTCTAGTTAGAAAATAAAACTTTATCTAGAGCTCTAGAGCCAATGGGCACTCAGAGAAATTGACATGATATATAGGTGTCTCACACTGTGGGCCGATGGCTACTTTCCTGGCTTGGGAATTCTAAGCAAGAATGACAATCGTGGCAGGAATGCAGGTCATCAGTGCTGTAGAATACTGTCTCCTGTCTGGTCCACAGCCAGGCCTCGCACACACATGTGACTTCCGAGGCAGCAGACATGCTTCCTCCATTCCTTGTTTCTGGAGAAACTGAACCTTCTCTGACTACTTGTCTCCTTTTTCTGGTACACCATGAGATGGACAGATAGTCACTAAAAAACTCACCAGCAAAATATGTCTTAGGAAAATTAAATAATTTTGCTATGTAATCATTCTACTATGTCCTATTTCACATAGTTTTTGGCTTTTAAACATCTTTTAATAAATTAAGCAAATCAATGCACATTTTATATGACTTTTCTCCTGTGCATTTTTCTTTGGGAAAGAACAAAAAGTTCTTTAGCTATTTTTTTATCTTCAAGAAGGTCAAAAGTTATATGTGTTCCTCTAAAATTACGCAGGGCCCGGTGGCACAGTGGTTAAGTTCGTGTGCTCCCTTCGGCAGCTGGGAGTTCACAGCATAACAAAAGTTATGAGCAGGTTCACTAAATCAGATTCAACCAAAGCACAGGGGGTACTTTGAAAACCGGCCCAATGAGAGAGCTGATGTGATGGCTACGCGAAGTACGGCCAAAATCATCCTGTGGCGACTGATGACGTCTCACCCTCGGGGCAGCTGGTGGGACAGGCTTGGGAGACAGAGGACGGCCCATGCTCCCAGGACACTATTTATGAGAGGAATTGTAAATACAATATGCACATTTAGGCAATATTTAGCGCTTAGGGCAGATTTTTAATATGCCGATACAATTTCACACACAAACTGTGGACTTTTATTTATGAAAAAAACACTGCGTATTTTGGGGATTTAAGTTAATGGGCCCACTGCACCCTCTGTTAGAATTCTCATAAATATACTTATGCTTTGACTCTACTTAAAATGTAATTAAAGTGTCTCCTCTGACCACCTCAGATCATATACACTGAGAAAAGGCAGCAAACTGGGGAGCCACTCTGCAAGGGTAATAAGTTTCTGAAACAGTAAAATGAAACTACGCAAGCTCCAGCGAATGCCAACAACTTCCCCGCTCTGAGACGCTTTACTCTGCAAGGGCTCAGGGCTCGGGCAGAAGGAGCCTGAACATCCCCCACACAGCCATTTATTTCTGCACAGGAAACATGTTTCTGTGATTCAGTAGCCTCCTCCCCCACCTGGGATACCACCGTCATCTTCCGCAGGATAATTAATACATCTCAGTTGCCCATCTCAATAGAGCGTTACTCCAAAATGATGCAGTCTGTTAAAAATGCCACAGCTCCAAGATATTACAAAAGGAGAAAAAAGTCCCATTCAACAGAAAAGCTGCCAGGAAGAAAGGGACGCAGGTCGAGGAGCCTGCAGGTAAGGCGCGTGTGCTTCCAGGCAGGGTGGGGCTAGTGCTCTCAGAAGCTCCACAAATCAGCTTCGCCTTCCTTTCTCAATGAATCAAACCGTGCATGTAAAATGACTAAAATCATCACCCTGAAAGAAAGAAGATGAACCCACTGGGGCATGCGACGTCTCTGAACTTTGTTTTTGGCCCAAACTTCTCTTCTGGTTCCTCAAAGCACCGCATTTTACTGGGTCAGAAACTACTGATTGCTGTTGCAGTGAACCAACTGAAGACCCCAACGTTGCCCAACAGGCCATGGAGTGGAGTGCCATCGGGAAGGTGGCCCCAGAAGCCCAGGTACAGCGGCAGCAGTGGTCACCAGTCACTGTCATTATCCAATACCCTGGACGGGGGCAGCCAAAGGGAGCATGTGATGCCTTAAGGGCAAAAGAGGTGAAGACGGCGAAAACAAGAACTAGACACACGAACTGTGTTAATTCTAAACAAACTGAAATCTGAATGTGAACTTCTTGATATTTTTGAAGAAGGTGCTAACTGATCTCACACTTCAAATGGCCATGTTTCATTGCAACTCAATAAATTCCAAATTTTGCAGAATTTTTCTCTTTGCAGGATTCAGGCAGGTGATGATCTTGGCAATAGCTTCATAGTGCCTTCCTCTACCTAACACCTCTTTCTCTTTTCATAATGGAATTGAGGTTTGCAGCCTAAAAAAATTATATGATATTTTAGTGCCCAGAAACTGTTCCCCCTGACATTTGGCTGAGCTCTAGAACATGTTTTTTTATTCTGTTGAAGATTACTCCAAATGAGTGACTTTTCACAGCAACGTCATATACTTCCCGTAGAATAATATCTGCTTATGAGTGTCTGAAGCTCTATCAGGTAAGCATTTTTATTCCTACTGCGTAGATAAGCAATTTAGGATTGATGGCATGAAGTTGATTGCCTGAGATCATGCAGCCAGTAAGCAGAAGTTGGGACCCTGGACCCAAGGTCATCTGGCTTTGAACTCAAGTGCTTCTGGCACTTGTCCGCAGAGCTGGCCAAGAACACGTGGCTTCATGCCCACTGCAGGGCACTGTGCAGGCAGCTTTCTGAAGTCACCCTTGCAGTGGGTCATGAGCCACCAGGCATTTCTGGGTTTCCACTTCTTATGGAATAAGCCTGTTCGATTCCACATAGCTCTGTTACCATCTGCGCAGTGATTCCCCCGGGACCGTGAAGCTATGCGTACCCTCGAGGCACCCTCAATCTACCTGCTTTTCTTTAAATTTGCCCAATTTCAAAACTCCTTTTCTTTCTACCTTCAGAATTACTGCAGTCGAAGCTCCCACTAATGATGTGACATATTCTTCAAGCATATCGAAGCAAAAAATATTTGAAAACCACTGATCAAGTGGCTGGAGAGAAAGAATACTCTTCACCTGAGTGAGAGAGTAAAAAGTGGTGAAAACGGTAACTGCAAAGCATTGGCTGTTTCAGAACATTCCACAGACAAGGCCAATATTCCCTCGAATTATATAGACTGATGCACAGGAAGGTGGTTTTAAAAGGGGGGCTATTTTGATATAATTGGGGTGAGTTTGGTTGAGCATTACTTTTAAGAGGCAGAGAGTAGCTGTTCAGGAATATTCAACACTGCCTTGGCCTGCCTTTCTCTTCCCTTTGTTCTCTAGAAGAGAGCTTAATGATGAAGCGCTCCCATTTTCAGCTGTACCCAGCACCTCCTCATCCAGGAAGCCTTCTCAGGGCTGGAAGCCTGCCTTCCTGCACATGTGATGAAGTCCTCACCCACTGATGCTGCAGAGGCAGCAAGAAGCTCCAGGGAGTCCCTGGTTCCCTGGCACTTGTCCTTGAAGGAGGCTTTCAAGGGCTCATCACAAGGATATTCATCAGTTTGAAACTCAAAGGCTACACCTGCAGACTCATTCTTCCAGATGGTCGTTGTAGGGCGCCCTCATGCGTCCCACGCAATGAGGACCGGGGTAGTGGAGTGGCACCACTGCAAGGGATATATTAGAAGCATTTATACTGATTATATAAAACTTGGTCGAAGTTTACTTTTTTGAGTTAGGCATTGCCTATCCCTTGATCATGGTGGACATCATGAGATCAATCAATTTTGCAAAGATTCTGGAATTTGGGGCTGGCCCTATACTTACTGTGCTACCCTGGCACCTCCAAGAGGCTACAGTAATTGGAAGGGTGTCAAAACAGTGATGTCAATACGCTGCTTGTCACAGATGGCACCAAAAAGAGGACTGCTTTGCTTTAAAGGAAGGTGAAAGTATCTGACTCAATTGTTTTGTAGTTTCTCTAGATCACTCTGGGTTTGAGTCCTACCTCCAGGATTGCCACCCACATGTCAGAGAGAGCGCAATTTTCATTTCCCTTCAGATGAGATCTTGCCAGGGCTTGCGATGTTAATACCACTAGAGAACTGTAATTTCCTCCGCCTCTGCACCTGCCTTGAAAGAGTGATTTGTCAGCGAGCTTGTGCTAAGGGTGCCTGGATCTTCAGAGACAAGCAAGGGGCCTTCCTTAGGAAGAGCCCCCCCTAAAACATCCAGAGAACAAATGGATGCTTTTACAGAAATCTAGCTGCTCCTTTCCTTCTGAGAGCTGCCAGAAACGTTGAGGTCCTACCAATCTCTTGCCTGCATTATTGCAGTAGCTTTCTACCTGGTTGCTTCACCCCGCTCCAGCCTACACACTTCTCCCAGAGTGAGCTTTTGAAAACACACCTGGGCACCTGCCACTTTGTTATTTGAAAACTGACAGCATGGTGGCCATAAAGACCATGAAACTCACCACGTGCAACACACTTAGTGCACAGTAAGTGCCTAATCAGGGCCAGCAATTACTGTTCTTGTGCTAATATTAAAGCTTGAGCCTTTGATGACAACAAAGCTTTACTGACGCTGCTGTCAGGTTTGTTACTGTCTCACTAACCACAGTCCTTTTCGGTTTTTCTGCTGGCGCCTCTACATTCTTCCTGCACTGATTGTACACAGGATTTAGAAGTGGGGCGATCGTTGTTTTGTTCTTCCCCTTGTTTTTGGAGAACTGTGAGTTTTAAAATGTCCTCACCTCAGAAATCACAGCACATAGGTTTTACCAAATGTGATTGAAAATCTAAGGATACTTTTTAGACATGACAGACTTGGAAATGAATAAGTGTAGCAGAAAAAGCAATTTTAATGAGAGATTTGTGACTCTCTTTTTGACATCTATTAATTTATAAAACCTATCAGCACAATTCCCAGGCCCTGCCTGTAGTACTTAAGTCATGACAATTAAAGATAAAAATTTAGAAGGAAGAATTATTTTAGAAATTTGGAAATCAAGGTTAGACATACCTTTTCAAACAGTTTAGTGAAGAATAATTGAATCTCAATTTACTCTGTCCAAAAGTTCAACTTCTACTCTTAAAAGCAAACATTTTCATTGAAAATTATAACCCGTTATGAAATTAGTCACAACTGTTCTCCTTTATCGACTGATGTAGCCAAACGTCATTTCTTATTGAAGACTGTGGACGCCACTACTTTACAGGTCCATTGACTACTTCTTGTGAGGAAAGTCTTGGCTCTCAGACTTAGTCTGCAGGCATGAGGAGGGGATTCTAAACAAAGTCAAAACAATGAGCCTGCACCAGGCACAGAGGAGAAATCCTTGCATGTGGAAGTCTCTACATGTTGCTGATCACCCCTCCATAGAGACAGAGCCACTCACAACCTCTGTGGGGAATCCTGAAGGAACGAATTCACCTCTCAAACAGATTAAACATTTATTGGTAGAAATCATCTTACTACAGACCTTGGGTGGAACGCCTTCCTCACCTGAACGTGCTCCCTACAAACTGTTATCATCTCAGCAGGAAGCTTTGGGATTGGAAGTTGTGCAGGCAAACAGAAAGATGAAACAAGAACCCTCGAAAGGTGAGAGATGATGAGAGAGGGGTCTGCAGCAACCACAAGTTCTGCCCAAATTGTAGTCATTGGTGAACGACCTTCACCACTTCCCTCTAATTTATTTAAGGATTTAAATACATTTATTTGGAAATGAAATTTCCTATCATTACAGTAAATGGAAAGCCAAAACACCACAGGTAAAGATAACAGAAAAAGTAAATACAATGAAAACAAAACAATGATATTAATCTCAGACGGGCAGTACAGCTTGGCTGTGTTCTGAGCCTGAGGCCTCTACTACGTCGGGTGAGAGAGATGTCAAAACACTACCCCAAACCAAGGCTCACTGATGAATCAAAGGATTGAAAGAACTAACTGGACAAGCAATCACTTTCTCACCCTGAAATTCAGCACAGTTTATGCCTTGTGAGTGGACCTCCTAAAATTCACCTTGTACATCATTGGTTGTCTGCATCTCACACTTGGGGAGAACTCTGAATTCACCGTCCATCTTGGCTCACAACACGGTGTAGGAGAGGACAGAGCACGGGATCTAGGACCAGAGGACTTGGGTTTAAATCCCATTTCTGACTGATTCCCGAGTGTGTGGCCACAGGGCAGTTACTGAATGTGTTTTTTAATTTATACAGTAGGAAAATACTACAATGATTTAAATTACTTCACAGGATTGCTTTCAGTATTAAAACCAATGAATGTCAGTGAAAAGAACATGTAGGGAGCTTGTACACATAAAGTGCCATACAACTGTCACGTGATAAGTGTAACGTATGCACCTGTAGAACTTCTCTGGTGATGCACGGGGCATAAAGCATGAAGGCCTCTCTCCTCGCCACCAGGTGCCCCATTGGAGAGGGGCTGAGCATTTATGGAGCCTCAGTACTGAGAATCGACCTGCCATATAGGAGGAGCTCTGTAAGTATTAAGTGAATGAAAAGGTGACAATTATAAATCAGAAGATTCCCACATCATAAATGTATTTGAATTTAAAATTTTTGAGGCCTCATTCTTCAAAACGTTTTTAAAAATTATATGCTTATATCTAGTTTTAAGTAAATTATCATCATGATTGAGAGAGTAATCCTGAAAAGTCACACTCTACAAGGAGGGCATGGCACTCAGAATTTTAAAAATTCCTCTCAAGTCCTATAGCATAGTTTTTATTGTTGTTCTTTAGAATCACAATCTGCTGAAAGGATAACAATTAGTTTAAGTGAACCAAGGTCAAATGATAAAAGCAAGTAGCCAAAAGTTGTATTTAGAATCTGCTGATGCTTTAAAAAATGAAGACTTGGCTCTAATTCAAGGAACCAGATATTAGAGTAAAACCTTGGGGGCATATGGTTCAAATTTTTGTTTAGAACTACAAGGTTTGGTATTACACTAAAAATAAGATGCTTCGTGTCATTAGAAGTCCTACCTTAAAACATTTTAGAGAAGGCAAGATAGTTGAAAGTAAATTAAAGTGAACTTGAGGGTCAGTTTTGAAATGCAAACAGCAGAGATCTAATGTCCTTGGAGGACCTGCATTACCGTCTCCATCACAAAACAGAATATCCAAAGATTGTTGTTTCAGCAAAGAAAATCCCTGAAAGGGGATTTGAATTTTGGCCAAGAAGAAGTGTAACAAAGAAAAAACTTTGGCTCAAAATATTTTGATTACATTAAGAATTCTTTTAGTGAAATCACAAGAAGCTATCAATTCAGTAGTATTAATAAGAACAGATATTAATAATAACACACGATAACAAGTGCAGCATACTTGCTATGTTCTAAACACTACTCTAGGGGTTTTACCATAATCGCTCGAGGATATTACAGAATCATATGTCTGTTATTTATCTATCACATCTCATAGATGTCTCTTCTTAACACACAGGAATCCTTTAATCATTGTCTTGTTACAGCTGTAACTTACGCTCATGAAAAGAGACTCCAACATATTTATAAATAAAAGTTAACCTTATAATTATCATCACCAGTGAGCTAAGGGATCACTATGTTGGCAACCAATAAGTTTGAAATGAATTTTAAATTATATGAAAGAGTAATTTTAACTTTTTATTTCTAAATAATTATGGATTCACAGGAAGTTGCAAAGATACTACAGAGAGGTCCCATGTACTCCTCAATTTTCCCCAATGGTTCCCACATCACTGTAGTACAATATCAAAACCAGGAAACAGAACTCGGTACAATGTGCCTGTTTATTCTATGACATTTTAGTGGGGAAGGGTGTAAGTTTTCATTTCTCTGAGATAAAAGCCTGGGAGTGCGATTGTTGGGTAGAATGTTAAATCCGTGTTTAATGTTTTAAGAAACCCCAAACTATTTTCCAGAGTGGCTCTACATTTTCTATTCTCATCAGTAACTTATGAGCAATCCGGTGTCTCCACATTCTCACCAGCATTTGGTATTGTCTCTATTTTTTATTTTAGCTAATATGTGTGTAGTGGTACCTCCATGTGGTCTTAATTTGCATTTTCTTAACGGCTAACCATGTTGAATATCTCTTCATGTGCTTATTTGCCCTCTATATGGCCTCTAGTGAAGTGTCTTCCATGGCTTCACTCATTTCTAATTGGGTTATTTGTGTTTTTACTGTTGAGTTTTGAGAGTCCTTTACATGTTCTAGACACAAGTTGTTTGTCAGATATGTGGGTTACAAATACTTTTTACCAGACTAGAGCTTGTATTTTCATCCTCTTAACACAATATTTCACAGAGCAAATATTTTTAATTTTGATGAAGTCCAGTTTCCTAATTTTTTTCTTTTTGGATCACACTTTTGGTGTGATGTCTAAAAACTCTTCAACAAGTATTAGGTCCCGAAAGAATAACTTTTATTTGATTTAAAACACTGCAAAAATCTGTAATGTCTGAAAATTAAATTACTAAATTGAATAGCAATTATAACTGAGTAATCAACATTGAATCAGTGATTCAGTGTTAGTATCTGTACTTAAGACATCAGACGCCTTCTTAATGCATCAGTGGACCTCCATAACCCGGGTACTGCAAGATGACTCTTCAGTGCCCTTCCTTCCCTACTCCACTTCCACCTCTGAATAAACTGGGAGGTGGTCCCCATTTCCTAGGATTATTGAATGCCTTCTGTATGCTCTAGAGAAAGGATGCTGTTGTGAAAGGGCTAAGGCAAAAGAAGCTGCTGATTCTCAATGTATGGCTCATTCAAGCTCCCTGAACAACCCAAAGGGGTTCTAGCCCTGATGCTCAGTTCCTCAGTCACTCCAGCACACTGCAAGTGCTCACTAGCACAAGTGGCTGGTGGCCATGGTACTGGATAGCAGACTTCCGTCCTTACAGGAGGGGCCCTGCTCAATTGATCTGGTTGTCATGAAGGTAATCTTGCAACAAGCATCCTACTGTAGATTGAGGAGGAGAGCAGGAACAAAACAGTTCTATAGGCAGACAGTAGAAAGAAGGAAATCTTTGTAGATCTGCTAGGATGTGTAAGAGCCCAAGGTTGTACCAATGAATGAACAGGAAAGGCTAAGAAAGGAACAAGAGAAGCTAAGAAGTGAAAAGGAGAGAATGAAAGCATCGACATTAATGTAGGTCCAAGATAAAGGTCATAATGAGAGCTGTCTTCCATGTCTATCTATGTTCTAATTTATGAGGGACCTGACATTGCTCTAGCAGGGGGCCCTTCCTTCCCTTGCCTTGCCTTGAAAAGTTGATCTTAATACTGTACTTTGCTCAAACCTACCTCTTCTGTGATTTTCTTCTCCAGTTTCCATTGATCTTTTTTTCTTCCAAAATTCTATTGTGGCTACTGGCATGTCCCACTTACCTTTTCTTTACAGATCTGACATTTAATATTTTACGTTATTGTTTTTAAGCTTTTTTTGTGTGTGTGTGAGGAAGACTGGCCCTGAGCTAACAACTGTTGCCAATCTTCCTCTTTTTGCTTGGGGAAGATTGCCACTGAGCTAACACCTGTACCAACCTTCCTCTATTTTATGTGGGACAATGGCACAGCATGGCTTGACAAGCGGTGCTTGGTCAGGGCCCAGGATCCAAACCTGCAAAACCCAGGCTGCCAAAGTGGAGCGCACGAACCCAACCACCACATCACTGGGCCAGCCCCAATATTTTATGTTATTTTTATCACAATTAGAGTATGTGTTGACTGAAGAGAGGGCCCATGTCCCCACTTTTAATGTGCGCAGCAGAGAGCTCACAAAGCACATAGCTGTAAGATACCTGTTGCAGGGATGACCTTAATGACTGTCAAAGCCATTGAGCATGGCCCTTCCAGAACAGGAAATGTAATGGCGGTTCTACAGTGATTGAAATGTTCTACATTCTCACTCTCTAATACAATGGCTACTAGCCACTTGTGGCTATTGAGTATTTGCAATGAGGCTAGGGTGACTGAGGAACTGAATTTAAAATTTTATTTAACTTAAATTGACTTAGGTTTAAATAGGCACACGTGGCTAGTAGCTGCCATATTGGACAGCTCAGGTTATGATTTATAGCAAACCAGCGAGGCTGACGGACAGGAGCTGCCAGAGGATTGCCTCTCCCAATCTCTCAGGAAAAGCCCCTTGGTTGGGTCTCAAATTGTAAGATCTCTCAGCCTTCCTGGATATGAAATGTAATTTTCTTAGTGTTAAGAGATGAATTGTCTCCCTCCCTGCCAAATTCATATGTTGAAGCCTTAACCCCCAGTACCTCAGAACGTGACTGTATTTGGAGACAAGGCCATTAAAGAAGTAACTAAGTTAAATGAGGTCATATGGGTGGCCTGAATCCAAGACGACTCGTGTCTTTATAAGAGGAGATTTACACAGAGGGATGACCATATGAAGCAGCACCAAGAGGGCAGCCATTTGCAAGCCAAGGAAAGAGACCTCAGAGGAAACCCACTCATCAAGGCGCCCACGACTTGATCATGGACTTCTAGCCTCCAGAACCATGAGAAAATAGATATGTGTGGTTTAAGCCCCTTAGTCTGTCATGGCAGCCCAGGCAAACTAACAAACTTAGCACTTAAGAGCTGAATCCTTCCCAGTCATGGATGTGCAGGTATGAAACTGAAGTGACTCCAATGTGTAACCTCGAATGTTAACGTTCTACTTTAAAACGGGGATACTTTCTTTCCAAGTGTCCGTTATATCCGTGGTGCTGTATGAAGTGGCACTACCCGGAAAGCCGAGCTGTTACGCTGCTGCTGACACTGGCTGGTGAGCGTAGGGTTGGCGTAAGCAAAGTGGGATGTTTTGCGGGAATCAGTCATCGGAGTGCCGGAAACAGAAAACCTGGCTCAGGCAGACACAGGTCTCTTGCTGTAGCCTGACATTCAGTGGTGGATATACACACACAATTTTTGCTTCTCTGAACATCTTTTCCATACTGAACATTCATATTCTTAATTTTTTTGAGTGTTATTATCACTGAATTCTTAGTGAGGCTGTAGTTCACGCAGCAGGGAGACATTCTGCTTCAATACTGCAGACCTGGGATGTGTTGACAAAACAGACCCACTCACAGAGGCAGGCACACCGCACAGCCATAGCCTTCAAGACACAGCATCAAATGAAAGGAAATGTGGTCCATGGGCTACGAACCCACTCCTCAGCTAGGGCTTCTTTTGTAACGATACAGGGTGGGCAACTCCGGCAGCCAGCATTAATTAAGAACTATATGGGCATGCTGAAAAGCCAGCAGCAATCTGCAGAGTCCTGGCAGTTAATTAAGGGTCAGAAAAGAGTCTTCCTGCTTTCTTGCTCTGTCTGCTATGTCGGGCCTCAAAGCTGTGAAGTCTTGCGCATATGCCGACTTCATGCCTTTTCCATTTCACATTCCTAGTGGTAGAAGATGACCTCAAGAGAGGTCATTATTGCACTGCGATCTTTTCAAAATACTCATATTTAAATCATCCTCGACAGATGCAAATATTTTCCAGGATACATGACCTACAAAAAAGGGCATTTCACAACCTTCCTAAAGAGTTTTGTCTATTTAGACTTGCTTTCAAAGGAGGCAGTTACAAAACCACTTTGAAAAAGAAGTAAATGGTGCATGTTAGCTACATAAATGCAACTGTGGGTGGAGAACCAGGTCAAGAAAAAGAGCGGACATTTCACTAGACAGGAGAGTTGGGAGCTAAACAGGGCATGCAGGGTTGGAGATCAGCATCAGTGGTGAGCCCCCTGCCCTCCTGTGCCCATTCCACCTGAGGGTCACCGTCAGGTTCACAGGATGCTGGCTGGCATGGCCCCTTCTGTATTTTCAGCAGCTACGTGCAATGTGCACATCCCAAGAACTTGAAATGAACTTACAAGCAATTACATTTCCACAGAAATGTATAACGTGATGAGGTTTTTCATTTATTTATTTTTTCATCTTGTCTCTGCTCTCCCTGACAACTGCAGCAATCCCTCAATCAGAAGTGAAGGCTGAGGTTTAATGACTTCATGTATAATTTAGTTATCTGCATATGCCTCCTCACTTTCCGTCCTGCAGAAGCTTAGGAAAGTATGACAGTTGATCAGATCTTCAAGGACACCAAAGATACACATTCTGGCTCTACCTTTTTATCCTACAACTTCTTTCATTAGACCTGTGCACTCAAGTTAAATGAGCTACTGTAAAATATCACAAAAGTTCAGCCCAGGAGATAGGAGATGACTTTGTTTTTTGTATTGCTCCCCACATAAAAATTTTCAGGACACTTTAGCTGCTATGTAAACATTATCTTTACACTGACTCCAGGCCTTTCTTTTTCATTAGATTCATTAGAGGTTAATTAGTCAGCTTCCTAAACTATATATGGGGTATGGACTGAGAAGCAGATATAGGGTGTTGGCCAAAAAAAAGAGCTACCCATTCAGGACACCAAAATGAAATATTATATATTAAGAAACCAAAATCCTCTGTGCAGACATGCTCATGTATTTCCATAGTTTTGTGGGTTTTTTTCCTTTTCTACTTTTCCTCCTACTGATGTGAAATTAGAAGCACACAAAATATATTGGCTTTTTTCCATTTAAATCATTGTTATTGGGGCTGGCCCCGTGGCCGAGTGGTTAAGTTGGCGCGCTCCGCTGCAGGTGGCCCACTGTTTCGTTGGTTCGAATCCTGGGCGTGGACACGGCACTGCTCATCAAACCACGCTGAGGCAGCGTCCCACATGCCACAACTAGATGGACCCACAACAAAGAATATACAACTATGTACCAGGGGGCTTTGGGGAGAAAAAGGAAAAATAAATAAATAAATAAATAAATAAAATCTTAAAAAAAAAAAATCATTGTTATCCAAAGACTTGAAAAGCACCTACTGTGCTAGAAACAGAAGTTACTTTAAAAGCTGTATTTCTTCTGGTAGCATGCCCATGATGGTCAGTGGAGCTCCTTCCAGCCCACCATGCCAAGAAAACTTTAAACACAAAACACAAATGCACACGTTTGCACACATAAAACAATAAGCTTTTACAAATCTCGATCACTTTAAGCTTTGCCTTTACCCTGAAAGATTTTAATTAAATTTTGAAAGTTTGTATAAGTGGGAGACTGACTTTTTGAAGTATGTTTATTTCTACATATCAAACATTGACAAATAATTTCAGTGTCTCTTTTTCCACTGCTCTGTTACTTGATCACACATATTGCACTTACTGCAGAAAAGCATTACAGTGTTTGAAGTGCAATACAGCATCACGCTGGTGGCCAGCACCAAAGGACAAATCCACTTTGCTCTCGTCAGCCCTCTGCCACCACGCCTCTTCAGTGGTTGACTGAAGCAAATCTACACTGACGTCTGACTCGTAACACTTCCAAATAAAGAGAAAATTGTACACACAGAATACAGAAAACAGGTCACTTTACAAGATGAAATTTCTTACAACACCATATTATCTTGCAGCCAATAAATTAACTTCCAACATTTCTACCATTTCTTTATATTTTGGGAAATTGTGACCTGCCATTTTCAGTTAGGAGAAAGTTGTCAAGCTTTCTGGGGATCTGATATATATAGAATCCCTGTTCCAACCATCTCATCTTCTCCAGCCCTTTAGGTTTTACAGGCCCAAAGCATGGGAGAGATGACAAGGGAGATTCTATTTCCTTGTGTACCCAGAAGGTGGCATGGGCCTTGGAGTCAGTGTCCTGGGTTCATATTCTAGCAACCCCCAGGAGCTCCATGTCAGGGTAAGAGATTGAACACTCTAAGCCTCGGTTTCCTCATCTGTAGTGAAGGCATATGCGTGGGGAAGGTATGGCAAGTTTCAAATGAGATAATGCACCAAAGTGCCTAGCCCAGTACCCGGCCCATGGCTGATGCTCAACCAATGTTAGTTGCTATTATGATGAAAATGCTCATTTCTATTACTGTCACCATGAAGATGTACACCACCTGTTTCTAATAATTTTCAAAAACATGAAATTATAATGATTGGTTATTAATCTTTGGCATCACTGGCCTGTGTTGACATATCATAAGACAGTCCTGTAAAGATTTCCTTGCTGCAGTCAACCAGCACGCCTATTAGCTGCTAAGCATAGTGCTGGACACTGCAGACACCACAGCACAGAACAGCAGTCCTCATCCTGGAGAAGACACAATCCAGTGTAGCATTTGTGAAACAGACAGCAAATGGTACAGAGCGGTTAAATAGAGGCTATATTATGCAGCATGGACTCTGACATGCAGTAACGGTTTGGAGAAAGGAGAGATTAGTAAGGGGGTGATAGTTGGTGGGAGAAGGCTTCATGGAGATGAAACTCACAGTGGTCCTCCTAGAACCAACTAGAAGGACCTTGAAAGGTAGTGGGAGACAGGATTGGGCTCTAAGAAGAGGCAAGTGACGCCTGCAACAAAGACAGAGGTGTGGGAATTAGGGAAAGGGAGATGATCTGACTTAAGTGAAAGATTTTTATGACTGAACAAGGGGCTACAAGGAGAGGTGGGAAAAGTTCACAGGTGGGAGTCATAACCACTCAGTGCTTTAGACACTGGGAGTTTCTATGCACAGGGGAATGAGCAATATTTCAATGTGAAAGTGAAGCCTGGTGGGGGTATAATAACTGATTTGATTGGGGTGGTGGCTTGATGGCTCTGGCAGTGATGCAAGAATAGAGGGGCCCAGCTCTGGAACACAGTGAAAAGACAAATATTTATGCATGCACACAGATGTACACACCGAATATCATTCCCACAACAGTCCTATGAGAGAGACATTCATCCCCTTTTCTCAACCAAGACTTGGAGGTTTCAAGAGGTGCACAGGAAGGGGCGACCATAGCAAAGTGTGCCTTCGTGTAGGCAGCACAGGAAGATGGCAGGAAATGCCTTTTTTTTAAAAAAAAAAAAAGGATGTGTTTCGTACTTAGTAACCATCATAGCAAAGCTGACTGAAAGAGAAAACTGGATGATAAAGGGCCTGAACAGAAGTGACAGGGGCCTCCTTTGAAATGTCTTATGATTTTAAGACTTCCTGCTCTCATTCATGTCTTACCTAAACAGCAGAACAATTCCTTTAGTTACCTGCTCTTATATTTGTTTTCCTGCAAAGGTCTGAACACAAGAGTCTCTTGGAACCATTAAAGTATTTACTTGTTCATTATTAGCCTCCTCATAAATCACATGGACATCTCTGAAAGAGGATGCTTTGATTTTTATGACCCATTTAATCACAACTTTAAAATCTAGTACTAACTTTTATGCAGTCACTTTCTTACAGCACCTACCAGTTGCAAGTTGCAGTAGAAACACGCTGTCTACAATGACAGTGGGCTGAAGGATAATCACATGTGTTCCATAAATTAAGGGGAGACCCCGCTAGTTACCCTTCAACAGGCGATGCTGGAATGGTGCCTGATGTCAATCAAAATCCCAACGAGCTCTTCCTTGATTAATTATGTATGCAAGCTCTTGACAATGACATTGCAGGAGTGTTTCCTGAGGACAATGAGCTGTGACTCTTATCTACCCTTGCTGAAAGTTTTCTAACTTTCCTTCACCTGGTGTTCTGGCACTGACAGTGGTGCACAGACTGTGTTCCTAAGGCTCTGAATGTCTAACCGTACTCCTGAGGGCCCTTGTGGAAAATGTGTTTAGAGGTCTAATTATTTAACAAGTGCTTAGAGAGATGTCATACTGAAAAACGGTCTTTCAAGAGCAATGCCAACACAGCTCAAGCACTGATTACACTGGTTGGACATAATTGCCAGTTCACAACAGTCTTGACAGCCACTACTCAAACAATTTTGGAGGGAAAACTATTGAAAAGAGTCACATGGGAAAAGCATTGGAAAAGCAATTATGAAGAATCATTTATTTATTTTATGAGAATACCGATGTCAAATATTGGCATTTTTTTTTAAATTAAAGTTATCTGACCAATGCAGTAATCATGGCTAGAAGTGGAAAAGTTAATTTAAAATTTTTATTCAGTGCAAAATAGATCAAATTCCATGTTCTGAAACCACCCAATGCTCCTTAAAATACTTAAGAGGTCAATAATATTAATGAGGTCTCTGCCAAGGTATAAACAAAAAGTTGGACAAGGAGATTGGGCATCAAGATCCTAAACAAAGCATAAACTACTGAAGACTCCTTGAAAGATTTACTCCCCCACCAACAATGCATGGAGCAGCATGACAATGAGCAGGGCCAGCCAGTTGCATTTACCAGTGTCACCCAAAGCTCCTATGCAGTGACGATGGTTTCAAAGCATACTGGGAGCGGGTCAGCTGCCACTCCGCTGTAGAAGGGCTGAGGGACCGAAATGAAAACTTTACAGGACTGCACATTGACAGTCAGAACTAATGGCCAGAGGACTTTCCAAAGGGCAGAGGAAAATGGGCAAACTATACAGGGCTCTTCAGTAATTACTTTTTCATTAGTTTTAAATTGTTTATCCAGTTCCAATTTCTCCTCCTTTGTGCTCATCAGACTTGCACTACAATGCCTAAGTATAGGCAGCCTTGAATTGCAAATACAACTAATAAAAGACCCATATACACCAACTATTACTACTGTACCTGTTGATTCCCCTCAACCTCTGACAAATGAGAAGATGTTTCTACTGGGAGGGTCTTGTTTAAAAATCAGAGCTAATTTTGGACAAAGATCCAAAGGCTCAAGAGTGGAAGGAGGAGAAGAAGGAATAGGAGCTGCGATGGGAGATGTATGGGCCTGGCTGAAGTCCAGGCTGTGGGGCAGTGACAAGAGAGAGAGGAAGATGAATGATGAGCACAGGGAAGCATGAAAGAAGAGGTAACTGAGCAGAGGGAGTGGAACACATAATCTCATTTTTCAAAACCACTGTGATTCATAGAGGAAAGTCAGGCTGGCAGGGGGCTCACACAAATGATCAAGACTAGAGAGATCTGCGTACCAAAGGGAAACTGGACAGGTGCGTTCACTCCATTTTACACATATGTCCTGTGCAGACAGATGAGGAGCAAAACTGGAAGGCAAACATAGAGGTAAGGAGTCTGTGATCAGAGGAGAAAAATGCAACAACTGGCTACTGCAGGAGCATCTCTCAAAACAGGAGGATGGCGGCCGAGCATGACAACTGTCATTAGTCACCAAGACCCAAGGGTAGCAAAGGCCCATGTTGCAAGGGAAGTGTTGCCACCATTGTTATAAGCCTGCGACCCTGCAACCATTGGAACTATGTCACAACCAGGTTGAAGACATGGTTTTAGGATTAAGAAAGATATATACTCTTTGGTAGGTTCCTACTTACTCTGGTAGGGGAAGAGACAAAGGGGTGGTCTTAAAGACTGAAACCAAGATTTATTGATCTTTTTAATCCTAGACCTAGCTTTGACGGTCCTCAGTAAACATCTGCTAAATGCATGAATGAATAAATTAAAGAAGTGCTACCTTGTAGCTGCTGCAAATCCCAGGGGGTCTCTGTTATCAGGGAATCTCCTTCTCATGAGACATTTGGAGAGGAAGAAAGATGTCTGTGAGAAGAAGTGTAAGCAATTAAATTAATTCTAGATTTTTAAATATGCATGCTAACATTTCTAGAGTGATTAGTAAAAGAAAAGAGAGTATGTCATTTCCAGACCGGTAGAGGGAAAAATAGAATGAGATAAATGAAAATTCAATTAATTAAAAATAGGCAGGAAAAGGTAGGGTAGGGGGAAGGAGCATAAGAAAATGTGGAACAAACATAACTCACAAAAGGAGGTGACGGGAATGGACTCAAAAACATCAATAATCACAGCAAATTAAAAAGACACTAAGCAGTCAATTAGTAGAGTTTAAAGGTAAAAGCTATAAGACTTGACTGAAATAATAAAATACAGCTAGATGCTATTTACTAGACTCACAATTAAAATAGAGAGGTTGAAAATACATCCAGGAAAACACTAATGAGGAGGAAACTGGCATAGTCATACTGAAATTAGACAAAAATAAATTGTAAAGTAAAAATATTACTAAAGACAATGGTGTCACTGCCTAATGGTGAAATGTTCAATTTGCTTGGAAGAGATGTCAGTTCTAAACTTGTATTTACCCAATAACTCAGCTTCAAAATATACGACCTCTTTTACCATAACTCTTTCAGTACCCGGTAGATTAAACAGACAAAAGGCTAGAAAATGTGAGCAAAAAAAAATTCTAAAACTTGATCTAAAGAACATATAGACCACTGCACTCAACATTGTTGTTAAGAATACATAAGATATTTAAGAAAATCAACCATGGTAAGGCTCTAAAAAGTGTCCATAAATTTCAATGAATTTCCTCTGATCATAATGCAATGAAGTAAGACATCATTCATAGAAAGACAACAAAAAATTTCCATGCACACACTCATGTACTTACAGGCTCTAAGTAACTCAGGGGTCAAAAAAGAAACTGTAATGAAAATTTTAAGGTACTTAATATTTAATGATAACAGTACTTAACTGTCAGAGGAAAAATTAATAGTTTTAAATAAATGCTTATATTAGAAAAAAGAAAGACGGGGAAAATTAATGTGTTTAGCACTCTGTTTAAGAATAAGAACAGAATAAACTCAAAGAAAGTAGAAGAGCAGGAATAGAAGAAATTTTTAAAATGCAATGTGAAAGATCAACAAAACCAAAAGTTATTTCTTTGAAAAGACTAATAAAACCAACGAACTACTGGCAAGAATATTCAAGAAAAAAGAAAGATAGAAGGCACAAATAAACAATATTAATGATAATAAAGAAAAAAAGGAACATGAGTACAAATAAAAAAGATAAGAATATATTAACAAATGTATGCCACTACATAAAAAGTAGACATACCAATTCCTGTGAAAATATTAACTATAAAATTAACCCGAGGAAAACTAGAAATCCAGAATAGTCCTATAATTACTGAAAAAGATAGTAATTAAAAATTTTGCCATGAGGAAAATGCCAGATATAGCCAGTTTCACAGGCGAGTTCTAAAGATAATCTGAATCTTTCAGGAACTCTTTTGAGAGAATGGAAAGAATACAAAATGCCATCTCATTGATTTTAAAAAGCAAAAATACTTTTCATTCTAAAATGAGAAAATAAATATGAGAAGGATAAATAAGAGACTAGTCAGTCATGAACATAGCAAAAATCATTAGTGAACAGTATTCAGAAATGTTTAACATGTATCATGACCAAGTTAGATTTATCCCAGGAATGAAGGGTTGGTTCAATATTAGAATGTTAATTACATTAATTAACTCACTACACTAACATATTAAAGAGAAATCAAATAATTATTTTGTATAACAATCAATGCTGAAAAAGCCTTTCATCAAATTTAATATCTATTCATGCTAAATAATATTAATAAACTAAGAATGGAAGGGAATATCCTTAATTTAATCAAAACTAATTGTTAACCACTAAAGGCCTTTTCTCTGAAAATCAGGACCAAGATAATGATGCTTGCCAATCTAAGTTTTATTCAGGGTTGTACTGGAGGTTCTAGTCAGCTTTATTAACAAGAAAAAATAAGTAAAATGAATGAGGTTTAAAAAAAATCAAAACTGTCATTAATGAGAGTTGACATGATTTCTCCATAGAAAACTCCAGAATAATATACAGACAAATGACTGAAATAAAGACTGCTGAAAAAAGTTTCTGGACAAAAGAGCAACATACAAAAGGCAATAAGATATATATGTGTGTGTATCTATATACATATACACACACATGTGTATAGATCTATATATTTATACACATACTCTATATACTTGAAATAAAAAGAAAATATAATTTTAAAAGATACTGTTGCCATAACAAAAAAAGTATACATAACTAAAAGATGTACAAGACTCTGGAGAACATTTTGAAACTTTATTGAAAAATATAAAAGAAGATCCAAATAAATGGAGACATAAACCACATTAAGGGACAGGGTGAGCCAATATTGCCAAGAAGTCCACTCTCTAAAGCCTTATAAATAGATCCCATGCAATTCTAAAATTACACAGAGTTTTTTAAGAAGTTGACTGTATAAAACGTCCACATTTTCCAAAGATGAGGTGATCCTAAAATCACGGAAGCACAAAGCCTAAGGATTGCAAACATATTTCTAAAGAACAAGGGAGGCCATGGGAGAGCTCACGCAAGTCAGCAAGAGACATCAGCATTCCAGCAAAAAAGGAGGCAAAGCGTATGGACAATTCACAAAAGAAGAGTTTTCCATGGTCAATAAACACATGAAGGCATGTCGAGTTTCAAATGATACTCTTTTTTCACCCATCAAATTGTCAAAGATTAAAAAAAAGACTAATGCTCATTTTGGTGCAGGTGTGTTAGGTAAGCATTCTCACGGAGAGTGCTGGTGGCCAGGGTGCACTGGTACAACCTTTCTGCAAAGTTGGCTGTCAATATGTATAAAGAACTTTAAGGATTTTTTGCACTTTGAACCAGTAACTTCACCTCTTGACATCTATCTATAGAAAATAACGTAGTTAATCCAAAGAATTATTCATAGCCATGTTCACAGAAAAGACATAGGAAACATCTGTGATATATTTTAAGCGGGAAAACAAGATATGAAACTCTTTATATAAAGGTTCTAATGCATTAAAATATTGGATGGAAATATAGAAAATTGATAGTGGGTTTATTGGTAATTTTTGTCTTTTTTTCTTTACCGCCTATTCTTAAAATTTCCAAATTTCTTTCAAAAACTATGTGCTGCTTTTAAAGGAAAATAACAATAAAATTGGGACTTCAGAACCTTTAAAACCATATCTTGTTACTCTGTATCCTTACAAGTGTTTTTCATTATTAAAACAGGGAAAAAATAAAATCAAGCATTCTCTTTTAGACAGATAAATTATGTTCATTGGATTTATAGTATATTCTCTTCATGTTTCAAGAAGTAAGCTTAAAACACACTTAGTAATCAGCCAAATAAAATGTTTTGGCCATAAAACTGGCAAGCTACTCAAATGTATAAGCACCTAAAGCACATAAATACAATACACATAAAACATACGCCGTATATTTATAATTAACACTGAATACATTATAATTATTCAGTATCTCTTGTATAATTTCCCTAAACTAAACAGATAAAAGGTTTTCCATATGTCCCTAAAGGGCAACAACAGAGGATAAAGGGCGTGAAGAAGTTTTTTACATTTTTAGGATACTAAACAATATGGGTGAATTCCATCAAGGACATAGAACTTATTTTATTTCAGAAGATGCAATAGAAGAAATTGGAAAAGTCAGCATGTTCTCTCTCTTTTCAATGAAACAGCAGGTCAAAAAGATTATGGGCTCTGATTCAATATTATTTTGGTCTGAATAACACATGTAACAATAATGTGAATTTATACTATATAAAATGTGTAATAAATTAATTCAAAACATTTAATCTATATATTTCCTTATTATTCATGATCCTTAAAAACTGGGACAGTGGGGATTAGAGATGTAATGGAACTATGATCACAAACACATTTCACACATTGTGAGTGCTTGATACAAAAATGGATTAATATCATTAGCATATCCTCTCAACTCAGAGTTCCTAGTGCTTTGGAGATGGAGCGGGGTTAGAGGTTAGAGGTGAGAGTGGAAGAGGTTGACATGGGAGAAGAGAGAGGAGGAAAAGATAGGAAGGGCACATCAGAATAGAAAGCCCTCATTCAGAAATGCTGAATAAATTCAAAACTGGCAAGAGAGAGCCAGAGAACTGCCCGTGGATCCTAAGTGATGGCACTCTCCAGCAGTGACCTCCAAGCTGTGGCTCTCAGGCAGCTGGTCAGTGTGGTCCAATGGAAAACATCTCACCCATGGAAATATGTCAACCAAACTGGAAGTCTGGCATCGCTGAAGTGAAGGCACTAGTAATAATATCAGAGCTGTTTAGTGAGCACGTGGTCTTCACAACTGTTGGAGTTGCTTCAGGAAATTGGAGCGATTCTCTCAAGGGCCCAGCGTTAGGGTCTCAGCAGAGACTCTTCAGTGACATGACAGGTCAAAGACTTGGGACCCAAGTCTTCTGATTGTCAATCTATTGTCCTTTCTACTATACAGCACTATTGTTTGGGAAAAATAATTGACTTTTCAGCTGGGTTTTTTTGTATCATTTAATCAAAGCTTACAGGTATTATCTTGGTTCCACCTGGAGGTCAGAGATCCAGTTAACAAGGTTGTCACCATCATGTTGTACCAACTCATTGAAAAAAGATTCAACATCTTCCAGAGAGGATGTTTTAGAAAAACTTGGGCTTTCACACACAACTCAAGTTTACACATGCATTTTCTCCCTCCCTCCTCCCTTCCTTCCTCTACTGGGTTGGTTGGCAGTAACAGTCCAGGGAGGCAGCATATGGAATCTACGCTCTTGAGAGCTATAGCTTGATTTTAACTTACAACTGCTCCTGGTGGGTTTCCAGTGAGCCAGGCAGGCTGATACCTGCAGAATGATTTCCCTGCATTTCTTAACAATCAAAAACTAGAGCAAGAGAGGAGCAATATTGGAGTGACCTCATTCTCCAAGCTGGGGCACTCAGCGAGGTTAATGGGCAGCAACTGCTGCCGCTGAGATGTTGTAACACACTAGAGTTGGTGCTTCAACGGGGCCCCCAGGGCTGGATGGGTCCTCTGCCAAGGGACAGAACACTTCAAGCAAACAAAACTGCACAGAGGAAAAATAACACTCTTGCTATGAAATTACAAGTCAAATCAATAAAACACAAGGTTAATCTCTGTGGTGTTGCATGAGGAAGGGATATGGTGTAATGGAAAGAACATGGAGTTTAGGGTCAACAGATTAGGGAATAAACTCTACCACTCCATAGTGTGATGTCCTTGGGCAAGTTACCTGAATTCTGAGTTATTTCTTCATTTGTGAAGTGGATATGACAATAACATAATAGCCCTGTGGTTAGAAATATCTCTGTGTATGTGTATCTTTGTGCAGTGCTGACACATTAGGTGTTAGACAAAGGTAGGTACCATCAAGATTATCACCAAAATTCTAAGAGCCAAGCAAGACCTTATGAAAAGTCTACTCTTCAAAGCCTTGCTCCCCACTGACATTTGTCCATGATAGCACAAATTACTTCTACAAGCTTTGAAACTCTGTATGGTGACATTTTATCTCTTAGAATAATCATGTTATGAAATGTACTCTAAGTCTCATCTAAATAATTCACACTGTTTCTATATTGGGGTTAAAAAACAAATTTAAAGCAAATATGGATTAAAAGTATTTATCCTAAAATTTTTAAACATACGGTTGGCATTTGACAAGTAAAATGATTAGACAGAACCACATCTATTCTTACCATTTTTAAATGGTATTGGTGAGGTTCAAATTGGTCAGCACAGCTTTTTATGACTGGGTGCTGCTAACCCACTCAATCCTGTATGATGATTTGCACCATTCTGAACATGTATTTCATAATACTTCTAGCCATGTTTATTTTCATTTCTCTTCTAGGGCTGTAAGCATTTAAATACAGAGAAATTAATATAAACTAATTTATAAAGTAACTCATATTTAGTAGTGCTTGTCAAATATCTATTAAGTAAATCAGCTAATATATAACCTACCATCCTATCAGTTAATACACTGCCCATTGTATTATCAATTAACATACTGCCCACTGTATTATCAATTAGTGCATTGCCCACTGTGTTATCAATTAAGGTGTTACATGTTGCCTTCCACGTTTTGAAACCCAGAGCTATGAGACTGTGGAGAGAACGGTTGTTTTTGATCAGGAGATCAAGGAAAGCTTCAGGAGGAGGTAACATCTGTGTTGGGTCTGAAGGGATTTAGCAAGTGAAGAAGAAGCTGGAAGTCCCTCTAGGCAGAGGCCACAACATGAAGCACAGCCCTGAGACATGAAGATGCTCAGAGTGTGAGGGATGGTGAGTGATTCAGAAGAGCTGGACCATAAGGCACACAGTGGAAAGCTGCTGCAGGTAAAATTAACGCCTGAAATGCAGGCAAAGGTCATGTCATGGAGGCCTGAGATGCCATGGTAAGGAGTTTCTTATTTTTTATAGACTCTATAGCAGATACTGGAGCAAGATAGAGTAATATCTATGTTTTACAAAGAAAACTGGCTGCAGAGTGGAGGATAGACTTGAAGGAGGGAGACTAAATGTCAAGAGTTAAATTAGGGGACTCTCACAACAGTTGAGGCAAGAGACCAGGGCCAGGCAGTGGGACTGGAGAGGAAGGGATGGAAATGGTAACCGTGGGGAGGGAAAGTCGTTGGGACTTGTGACCTCTGATGTGGAGGTGAGGGAGGGGGCTGGAGAATGACAACTGTGCTGAAGCTAGCTAGACCAAGTTAGTGGGTGGTGACACTATCCAACTGACACCAGATACACCTGAGGTCAGCAAGTGCTAGGACACAGGGGCCTTTACAGTCCCTTCTGGGCTGGGTCCTGTGACTAATGGTATCTGACACTAAAAGCATGTTAACAAGTGGGAAAAGTACTTAACTTCTTGCAGCATAGAAAAGAAAATGCTAATAACGAGCTTCAAAATGGAAACCAGACAGCTGGCCACAGGTGCTTCAAACAAATTGGTCAATGTTCACCACCATGAACTACCATAAGAGGGAGGAGGGAGGGCCATAGAAAATAACAATGTTTAATGCAAGTTTCTGAAGTTTGAGCTCGTGCTTGATATTATCAGGGGCATGGGGAAAAGGAAACTGGATTAAAAAATCAGCCAACACATAAAGGGTCCTGAAAGCAAGCATAACAAAATGGAGCATGCAACAAATAAAACAGGTTGTTCTGTACTCGTAGTTTAGAAAAAATAAACCAAGTATTCACTGTAAAATCAACTCTACTGCACTATTTAAAAATCTGCAGACTTTTTTCTCCTAAGACAGTATCCATAAATACCTATGCTTGACTTGCCCCAAATATCTTGAGGCAACCTCAAAATTTGAGAGAGCAGCTTTGTCATTTTCTTGTGGACCTGGCCCAGTATTACCATAATGATTAAAGGAAAAACATATCAAAACTCACTTGGCCGCTACAGCATTTGGAGGCACAGCTGTTGTAATTCTCAACGCATTTACAGTGCTTGCCAATGCTCCCCCAACTCCTCATCCTTAGCTTTCAATGGTTTTGTTGTTTGTTTTGTATCCTGTGGGACAGAAAATAACCTGCACTGATTGTAGCAACCGATTGACTCAGCTGGTGCCTCAGAATATGAAATGGGACCTGAACCGCACATCTGAAAAGTGTGTGGACTGGAGGTGAGGGGAAGGGAGCACCTGCACCCTGGACTGCTCAGAAGCATGGAACCAGCTGTGTCAGGCAAAGGTCCTATCAGCCAAGTAACACCAAGTGCCTCTTACTCCACCTGCCCCACCTCTGTTGTCAAACCCAGCAAAGGCCTGCTGTGCACTGTTGTTAGAACTTCTCTAGAAGCACGTGCAGTTCTCCCTTGGCCAAGGAGCCTCTCCCAGGAGACGAGGCATGAGGTAGCCACGTGCTCTCCTCTCCAGCTCTGCTGCGGCCCCTCTGACGAGCAGGGCCTGTCTTCCCAGCTAAGCGTCTGCCCCTTCTAAGGGCATCTGACCAGGGAATTATACTCACATCCTCCGCAGGGAGGAGGTGCTTTTCAGGGAGTGGTTTTCTTTTAGGTTCCACTGGCTTCCCTGTGGTGGACAGCAAGTAAACAGAAAACAGGTTTGGAGGGCAAGAGAGACATTTTAATGAAAATTCCTGCTTAACTTGCCACAACTTTGTCAAACAGAGACAAAGGCATCAAATGTAATATTGTGCTTGCATTTAACAAAATAAGCTATTTTACTTAGAAAACAGAGGGAAGGATGAGCAGGGAAGATAGGCAATCCATACATTTTTAAAAAGATTTACATGGAGATTCAAGGAGCTAGACATGTTTACAGAAAATCCAGGTTCCTCAGAAGAATGCACAGGTTGTACCTAAGCCTGAAGATTTTGGCATAATGTCTTTAATTCCCATTTAAATTGAGCTAAAAAAAACAAACTCCATGTTCCATTATAAGCTCAATCCCCAGTGTTTGCGCCCTGGAGAAATACACAGGAGAATAGTAGGTGGGGTAAGGAGGATGCTTTTCTAAGTCTATGTAGATACATATCTACACACATGCATATTTTTCTCAAGAGCAGGCTGCAAAGAGTTACTTAGGGTATGTAAGTGTCAGCTCTAGTAACTGGAAAACAATTTTGTTTTTAAAGATTGGCACCTGAGCTAACAACTGTTGCCAATCTTCTTTTTTTTCCCTGCTTTTTCTCCCTCAATCCCCCCAGTACATAGTTGCATATTTTAGTTGTGAGTCCTTCTAGTTGTGGCATGTGGAATGCCGCCTCAGCGTGGCCTGACGAGCGGTGCCATGTCCGTGCCCAGGATCGGAACCAGTGAAACCCTGGGCCGCCAAAGCGGGGGGCGGGGCGTGAATTTGACCACTCAGCCATGGGTCGGCCCCTGGAAAATAAAGTTTTGAGCCCCAAAGCGATGTTGTTTATTAGTTAATGAACAGTTCTGTCTGTGTTTTTCAGGATGCTGTATCTGGCAGTAGTTTTAAATTGCTTGTTCGTCCTTGATCTTAATTTTACAATGACAGCAAACCATATTCTTTCAGAATTACATGACTGTTTTCCTACTTAAGGTTAATATCTTTCTCCAAAGAGACTTAGGATCAGTTTGAAAATTGAGGACTAAAGACGCCTTCTGGGGATGACAGAGGGGGAGAAATTCACTCTCCAACCCCACAGGGTCACCAGTGAGGCGGCCCCCTCCATCTCTTCTGGCTCCCTGTGGCAGGATGGAGCAGTTCACAGCTCCAAGGCTGCTGGAGCGAGGAGGAGTAACGTGCCCAGGACACCCAGGTCAGGATGGGGCCCGTGGGTTCAGGGCAGGTAGAATACTGGCACATCTCCCTCTTCCACTCAGGTGATAAATGTCCGGGCATCTGCAGGGCAAGATCGCTCAGGCCTACACTGCTCCCTTGAGTGCAGCTCTCTCCTTTCTCCATTCTTGGTAAACCCACCGATTTTCCCTAAAAGGTTGGCACAGCCTGCTCTTGGCTTGTTTGGAAACAGATCAGCTCCTCTTTCACAGCCACGTAAACAAACTTGCCCTTTGCACTTGCCTTTCTCCTGAGATCCTGAACCCCTTCCCGCTGACAACACGCCATCTTCTGCTCAATTCAGTATGTTTACTTTTTCACTGTGATTCAGGTCTGAGTTTCTTTTGAATCACATTATTGCATTTCCCTGGTGAGATATGCCATGTGACGATCTTGTTAGACCAAAATCAAATATGAAACTTGCACTGCTCTTTTTCTCTGGTTTGGACACACTTATGGCAGCTGCTTGGGCAGGAATGAATCCCTCCAGCCTGCAGGCCAACTTTCAGACATTTTTGTCTTGGAAAAGATGAAGACGAGTTGGTTGAAGCAGTGTCAACAGAGAGGAAGTCACTATTTCAAAATTATTTTACAATCTAGACGGCTGGTTTTCCCCAATACACATGGATGGAGGAAAACCAGAAAGACCGATTGGATGATTATGCTGAGTGACAGAAGCTACTGGAGACTTTCTTGACATTTTATCCCCAGAGACACTTCAGGATTGAAGTAATTCATTGCTTCACCAAGTGTTGAAGCCAAGCATTCCACAGCAATTTTGGAATGGAGATGGAGCAATGTAGTTCATATTACATTTTTTCAGCAAACTTATCCTCTCCCCTTCACTTTTTCTGTGTGTGTGTGTGAGGAAGATTGGCCCTGAGCTAATATCTGTGCCAGTCTTCCTCTATTTTGTATGTGGGACACCACCACAGCATGGCTTGAGGAGTAGTGTGTAGGTCCACACCCAGGATCCGAACCTGCCAACCCTGGGCCACTGAAGCAGAGCACGCAAACTTAACCACTACGCCACTGGGCCAGTCCCTTCTGTTCCCTTTTTTGGGTGTGGATTATCTTTCAAGCCATTCCTATGTGTCTCTTATAAACAATGCTTAAAACATTAAGCTGATCATACTAAATAGATCTCCATCCAAGTATGGGAATGAGACTCACATTATCTGAGTCTGTCTTCTCCTCCCACAGCTTCCAGAATGACGTCCAAGCTTCTCAGTGAGACACATGGGCCCCTGTGCGATGGGAGCCCTGACTACCCTCGCCCAACCAGCCCTGCCCAAGATTCTGTTTCCCAGTGCACCTTGCTCTCTTGCTTTGTGTCTACCTGGCATGCTGCCCTCTTCGCCTTCTCCTGGCCAATGCCCACTCATCCTGCAAGGGAAGACTCACCCCTGCCCAGTCCTGCTCCCCGGGCTGGCTCAGGAACCCCCTATGGCCTTCAAAGTAACACTGCAAATCTCTCTTGTGGGGTTTAGCTGGATGGACGTGCTGCAGCTGCTACAGGGCAGCTTCCTCCTGCAGAGTGAGCTTCCTGAGGGCAGGGTGTGCAGGTCCCCTCTGCGTCCCCAGCACCCAGCAGTGTCAGATTCACAGCATCTGCTTAGTACTCTCTGCTGAACTAATGAGTGCAACTTGTCAGGTTAAACTTACCCCCAAATCCTACCCAGCCAAAGATGCCAGTACAACTATTTTTTTAAGAGTATTCTGTGGCCTGCAGTCACAGCATTCCTTAGGACTTTCCTAACTTAGATATGGAAAGACTATTTTAGCAATAAAAGGTGACAGCATATATTTTAAAATACTGATTTTCCCAGTTCTCAAACTCTTTTTCCACAGAATCAAACCTACCTACTTATTTAAGTTACTTTTTAACGAGAACTTCTGACGATATGACACAGGGTAAAGGGATTACAGGGTAGTCCTGGAGTGGAGCAAAAACGTACAGAGCCCTTTCCATAAAGCAACTGGCTCCCTCTCTCCTCAGAGTGCTGGACATGAGAGACAACAGAGATGTATTAAAACCACAATATGACACAGTTTCCCTAGAAAGAACACGGTGTGAACTTCTTCTCTTGGATCTTACTATAAGTTAGTATTTTTCTTTTACTAGCTAACACTTCAACTGAATGCTGGCTATAATTCTAGCACTTATGATGCATTAAATGAGTTAATCCTCACAATAACCTTATGAGGTCGATAGTTATTCCATTTTACAGATGAGGAAACTGAGGCCCAGAAAGGTTAGAGCTTGCCAGAGGTCACAAGCTGATGAGAAGCAGAGCTGACTTGGAACACACGCAGTCTGGCACCAGAGCCTGTGTCTCAGTGTCTGATCTGTGAGATTCACATGACACCAGGCAGCCACAACATTCCTGACTTTCAATGTGGGTTAAAGGGAAGAACGCATATTTAACAGTATGAGTCAAAGACGTACATTTGGGTAGAGTTCTATAGAACTCTAAAAAATAACTGCTTAAGGACTTTCTAGATTCGCACTAGAATAAAAATTCCCTGGCGTTAGAGAAACTGCAGCCTGGGACCTTTCACGGCCCTGCTAGTTCTCATGAAATTGGCTGTGCCTCTAGAAAAGATGTGGCATGTGATGCAGTGACACGGCAGGCAAGGATGGCGAGGGCCAGGCGTCAGGCTTTAGGGGAGACACTTCCAACTGGCGTCCCCTTCACCCTGGAGCCACTACATAGGTTCCTCGTGAACCCCATCCCTCCTCACGTCCCGCTACTCTCTCCCACCACGGTCCTCCTGCCAACATCAGCATCCCCCCAGGAGGGTAGCAGGAGGGGGTACTTAATAATCTGAAAGTTACTGAGTGCCTTGATTACTCCTAACAGAATTTTCCATTTCATGGTTCTCTTAGTAGCACATTCCTATTTGTTCCTGCTTTACTCTCCAGTGTATCATGTTCTCCCCTTCCATTTTTTTTTTTTTTTAAACAGATACTGGTTTTGGTGTGTAAAAGTATTTACTTCTTTCCCCCACCTTTATTGAGCTATAACTGATATATAACATTATGTAAATTTAAGGTGTACAATGTAATGACTTGATACACATCTTATTACTTTGTGAGTGTATGAGAGGAAGATGACTGGCCCTGAGCTAACACCTGTGCCAACCTTCCTCTATTTTATGTGGGACTCTGCCACAGGGTGGCTTGACAAGCGGTGCTAGGTCTGTGCCTGGGATTTGAACTTGCAAACCCCAGGCCACCAAAGTGGAGTGTGTGAACTTAACCACTATGCCACTGGGCCGGCCCCCACATCTTTTTACTTTTAAGCAATCTTCTCTGATCCACTGACTAGGTAGAATGAGACAAAGAGTTTTTTGAAATGTAATTAATTAAACCTGGTGGTCTAGTGGTTAAGAATTGGTGGTCTCACCACCATGGCCTGGGTTCATTTCCTGTCAGGGAACCACACCATCTTTCTGTAAGTAGTCATACCATGGTGCCTGTGTTGCTGTGATGCTGAAAGCTATGCCACTGGTATTTCAAATACCAGCAGGTCACCTGTGGTGGACAAGTTTCAGCGGAGCTTCCAGACTAAGACAGACTAGGAAGAAGGACCTGGCCACCGACGTCCGAAAAAACGAAAATCCTATGAAGAGCAGTGGAGCATTATCTGATCCAGCCCTGGAAGGTGAGAGGATGGCACAGAAAGGCCGGGCAGGGTTTCACTCTGCTGGACACAGGGTCACTAGGAGTCGGAATCGACTCGATGGCACCATCAACAACAATTAATTAATACAACGTTTTACTTCAGAGTATAACAACTCTTAATGAATCATCAATTATAATGTGCTTGAAAAGAGTATAAACCATTTCAGTTTGCACTTATAAATCATGTTTCTTCAGGAGATCTGAATGGGAAATAATTTTTGCATATGTTCAAATGTGTTATAAAAGCCCCGAGGTAGGTATTTTAAAATAGTCTGTGAAAAATTGGACTCGGGCTATTTTATAAACTGTTATTTGAGCCTATAACTAATCTCTTTGACATTAACATCTTTAACAAACATTTGTGCAATATCTGCATTCAGAAGATTGGATAGAACTAAGACATCATCTCTATTCATTAGGCTTATATTTTCCCAATAACCTAATTTTGTCTTTCATAAGATATTAATGCTTTTGGAAGTCTTACTCTTAATCCTATTAATTCCTAAGCTAGCCTTTAAAAGTGCATGAGGAAATATGCACAGGCAGTCAGTTTCACTGAATTATAAGTTAAATTGCTAAAGGGAAATCTAAGAATTTCAGGGTTGCTAAAAAAAAAACTTCATCTGAAAATATTTTCTGGACTTAAACCCTTGGGGTCTGGTTTGAGTTAGTTTCCTTGGCTTTGCAGTCTTCTGAACTAAGGTCACTGGCAACATACAAGGATGCACATTCAGCAGAGCAAAGTGTGTCTGTTTGTCTGTACTGGACCAAAGACCTAGTCTTCAAGGAAGCATAGCAGTGGCATGCTCTGCCTGCTCTAACGAATCTTTGGTGAGTGAGCTTGGAAATGGAGCTAACCCAAGACAAGGCAGCTTCTGGAGCATTCACGGAGTATATGAGTGTGCCCCTGAGAGGAGAAAGAAGCAGAGTTTGAAACTTGTAGGATATGGAGGTGGTAGGAACTGATTTCACAACTGCTCTAATTCCAGACAAGATGTTTCCTAACTGTGAGCTAGTTAGGTAGATACAGGACCAGAAACACATTCTAAGATTTTAAAAAACACACATCCATATAATCTTATTTTTGCTGTAAGCACAGTATCTTATCTTCACCAATGACTGTGAACTACTTTTAATAAGGTAAAAAGAGAAATCCATCTCCCCACCTTCCCCCGCTCATACACACATTCACACACACCCACACACACACTCTCAGGTGATGGTGTGCTTCTTTGTATCAGACTTCTCCAAATCAATTAATTCTCTTCAGTTCTTGAATGACTTTCCAAGAGAATTAGCTAAGGGCAGAGGCTGTGAAGGGAGTGAGCCCTACATCTTATATTTGGTGAGAGAACATCACTGCTCCTGGAAAAGCCCCTGAAAGCTGTCCGCACTAGATCCCAGGCCAGTGACACACTCTCTGGGCTGGCAGGACAATAACAGCCATGAGACTAGCCAGTCCCTTTACTGTTGTCTAATCTCCACCACATGATATCACTAGTTGGTCTATAATTGCTTTAGGTGGACAGTTTCTTCCTGTGGTAACCACTACAAAACTATTAGGATTTAACATCATACTTAATTATAGGAAAATCTAAGAAAGGCGATCAGGAATCACTGGGGCAGTGAGCCAGGCAGGCCTCTATGTTCACTGCATATTTATGTAGAATAAGGGAAAAGGTGAAGTGGTGCCCCTTTTTCCATTTAACATATGTTAGCTTCCTGGTAACAAGTCTCACAGGCAGACGGAAATACACTCCAGATGAAAGGCCTGGTCCCTTTCTGGCAGCCCTTATGGGGTCTCACTGGCTGGCCAGATGAGTTGGGAGGACAGTAGCTGGCATCAGGCCCCAGAAGGCTGAGAAGGAGCCCTGGTGAGGAGCTCGTGCTCACCTCGTACTCTTCCTTGAAGCCGTAGCCCTCGGCGCACTTCATCTGCGTGATGTGTTGGAGCAGGTCCGCCACCCGGATGGCGGGGTGAAGCTGCCCCGTCTGGTAGGGCACGTCGGCTGGCTCGCGCTTCTTGTAAGTGTGGGACTGCACCAAGCTGCTGGTGTCGCTGGCCATCGTATGGGTCTCGTCTAGGAATAGAAGGCACAGGGAAAGTGAGGGAGAACCAGTGGGCTATGGCAGGGTCACTGAGAACGCTAGGAAGCTGCCGCTGACATCCCTCAACCTACGGCTGCAGTAATCCCTACGATGGCTCCGCAAAAAGGAAAAGTTAAATGCTTAGAAATTTAAATGGGATTGGCAACACTGATAGGAATGAGGCAGAAATCTTTGTTTTTACAAAGCAGTCCAAACGATATATTGCTTTCACAAAGCTAGTTGATAAGAACCCTTTAGCCTTTGGGTGCTAAAGTTTGTTAGAAGTTTCAGTCTGAAACTTCATCAAGGCCTGGTGCAAAACCAGCCTTGCATTCTTCCAAAGATTAGTTGACTAGTTTGTATGATGAAGTAAATAAACTCTGTACAAATGTTCTGTGAGCAAAATAAAAGTGCACAAAATGATTTGGCTTATAAAGCTAGCAATGAAAATGTGGACTTGATACATGAAATCTAAGCAAAGTGGAAAAAGAAAAGGGAAGTTGGTTTGATGAGTCACGGTGCATGCTGCAGGATCAGAAAGCTTGACAACGTGCTGTCGACCCACACACCACACATGGAATGTTCTACGAGAGCTAACATGCAGGCCAACACACAGCACAACTGACTGGCTTTGTCAGAACCTACAGAGAAGACACATACCCCCATTACCTCCACACCTTTTCCATGGGGCGAATGGGGGACTTACCATTTATTGGCACTTTTAAGAAGATACATATAAGGAGAAAAGAGGAAAAAAAGGAAACAGGGCATAAGCAATAGTACTGTGTGAATAACTCCAGGCTGTTGCTATTTGGTGCTTTCATTTTACAGTTAAGTTTTCTAGTCACAGGTGGTCAGGGGGCCAAGCCTCAATTCTCCCTTCACGTCAGGATGGAGGTGTTGAATTTAAGCACTCAATACCAAAAGGAGGTTAAAATAGTATCATAATTGCTTTTCATTCCCCATGAACCAAGTCAAGACTAAAATAAGTCTTATTTGTATTCGACACATTTTCTCATTTAAATTCCTTGAAAAGTCAACCAAATTGTACTATAGAATTAATGTTAAAATTTGGTCAAATAAGCCTAAAGAGGCTATATTTTAATGGAAGACTACTAGTAAATTAGATTAACAAACTGAAGAAATTGTAGCTATTAAAAATGTCTTATGCAGGAAAGTGCTATTAGATTTAGAGTTCCCCATTTTCCACATTAACTCATTATAATGCTGAATCTCTAGCCATTTTATGATTGAGGAGGTGTCTCATCAAACTATAATGCTGAAGTCACTTAAAATGAGACTATGAAATCAAAATTAATTTCAGGTACAAAGAATTAAAACATATAAGAAAGGATATGTTCAATTTTTTTAATAAAAATTACCAGATTGTTTATCAACAGGGAATTCAGCTATGGGGTTTTTTTGTTTTTGTTTCTAAAACTGAGAAACTCAGCTCCAAAGGGTATTAATTTCCTTCAAAGGCGTTTGGTTTGCTGGGCCTGGTTTTGAAACCTCCCTTCCATCTGCATTGCAAAGCACTTGGGGATGCATGGCATGAAGGTGGCACACAGCGTGTCGCTATGTTGCTGTTGCTGAAATGGCACCTGGATCACTACAACGTGGCTAAAGACACAGAGACAAAATAAAAAAGGGTGGTAAGTGGATTTTATGATTTTCTTCATTTGGATTTGCTTTGAAATTTAGCAATTCATATGTTCCCATGTTCTTAGAATAGTCACAAATAAACTGGGAGATTCTCACGTCGGCTTTGCCTGCTGGCACCTGCCAGGCTCCTAAAGCGGGATGCAGATCCCTGCTGAAATCCTGAACCCGCCAGGCTGCAGCTACTCCAGTGGAAGTTCTGCTCTTTATACCAGAATAAATGGAATATTAATTAGTTTCCCCTGTGCCTCTCTCATTCTCTCAGTTTCGTAGCTTTGGGGAGGAACACAGTTAAGGGCCCTCCACTGTGCACTCACTTCTACACTTCCCTTAAATGGATCACTGCGGCCTGGCATGTGGATCCCTGCAACCTCGCAGCACTCTGATCCCAGGGCCAGGCACTCTTGGAAGTTGCAACTCCACAGAGCTGCAACCACTGTCACCACTGTATGTATCACCCCTGCTGCATTAGGACATCTGGCCTCATCACCAGTGTGGATGCGTCCTAAAGCATTTAAACACCAGCCAGGCCATCAAAGAAAAGGCTGCATCCGTCATCTAGTACATAGATAGCGAAGAGGGAATAGGAGGTGTCTCTTGCAATGTGTGTTATGAAATTGGGTCACCCACACTATTAGAAATTCTTGATTTCACCAAAATTAGTGATTAATCAGTTTCCTCTGACTTCTTAAAAGATTACTACTGATAAAATATCACTTTAATTTTCTTATATTTGTTAAAAGTACCCACCAACAATTTTTTTACTTAAAAATTATGCCTAAGAGGAAATCAGAAGTAAAGCTTCTCGCTAACCGTCCTGATGGTTCTCTAAGAACTGAGGACTAATTCTACCTGTATTTTTTAATAAACTAGTTTGAATTTTTAACAACCCAGCTGAAAAATCTAGAATTGAAATGAGTGCTATGTTTTTGAGGTGGGGGAGGTTCTATCTATCAATCAATCTATTTATCTATCTATCTAACTTTTTTTGCAAGAAAATGATGGAAAGGCATCCTAAAGCTCCATCCATTAGGGCTGGGCACCTCAGCACATGAGAGCAAAAGGTGGAGGCAGGTGCTAGAGGATTTAAGTGCTGAGCTCTGAGTCACAACAGAACACTTCTTTTTGTCTTATTGTGAATTGTAATAGTACTACAGCCAAAAAGTGCCAGAGTAAGGTATAGCTTATCTTCTTCCCATGGTTTTAAGTGACACCTCAATAATCCTTACTATACAATATATAGATTCATATTTACAGCAATGTGGAAAGAATAGTCCCCAAGCACTACCATTTGTTGCACTGGTTCATATATAAGCTAGACATGATAACAGTTATTTGTTGATCTGGCTGACTTATTTTTCACAATGTGCATCATTTTTGCTATTTGAATTGTCTGTTCAATTGATTCTCTCTCCGTAAAGCCTAACAAACTTTAAAAGATGCTATTAGTGTTCATAATAACAAAGTAGTGACTTTAAAAAATGATATTTGTTTAATAAGCTTATCTTAAATCCTGCTGCGAAATCTGAACATTTTCTTCCCTCTGACAATGCACATCTTAGCCCTCCCCACTCACAGCTCCCCCGAGGTCAGAACATCTACTAGAGAAACCGTGGAATGAATGCCACAGCACACAAAGAAGTCGCAAATCTTTGCCTATTGAAAGATTCTGCAAATGTCATCTGCATGGAGATTGCATTGTCGGGTGCCTGAGATTAGCCCATGCCCCTCGCTTATGAAAAGAATAAAAATGCCACCTTCTTTCCCTTATAGTTGGTATTAAATGGAGAGGGCTTAGTGAGCTTTGTTTGTTACCCTTCAAAATGATGCAAATTCAAAATTCTGGTATATGTCCATTCTTAAACTTCTGAGTTCACTTTTTTCCTCAGGCAACAAACTTGCTTAAGCCCAGAAAGCACTATAAGGAGGAAAAATCACCCTCTATACAAAAATTGTAACAACTCAGAGAAAAGAGAAGCACAGGGGGAAAAATTATGCTGCAAAGATATAAACCCTTCTAAAGAGAATTAGGAAGCAGAAACGGCATAGCCGAGGATGGAACTCTCGCTCTGATGGACTGTCACACACCTTGAAGTCCTGCTGTGCTCCTTTTCGGTAAGGTTAGTAGCAAGAAAGGAAGGCAGCTGGGACACACTTGGGTTATTTATGCATCTCAAATGCAAGGGCAGCTCATGCCTCTTTGCTCATCATAGCCAGGTAATGCCATTTCTCCTCACCCTTCTTACACTGGACGAATGGGATTTTTTTTCTTTAACTCCCTGCTAGGACCATTTCATACTTTTAATGCATTCTGCCCCACTGAGCTAACATTTTATTTCATTTCTAGTGACATCTGACACATAGTAAACCACGTGATTATAAAGGGCCATCTTGTCATTTTGCTGTTGAGAACATCAGCTCCTTTGAAATTCCACTGTGTGACAGACACTTTGGAATGCTAGGGCTGCCCTGAGTGGCTCCAGGGAGGGAGCTCTATTATGATTGTTTTTCTGTATATGATTTGGCATAATTAGAAAAATGCTATTTTTGGAATTGAAGTTTTTAGCGCTTAGCAATAAGTGAAAATAATAAGAAACTATTTTCACTTTTACGACTGTCACATTGGACAGAATTCAGCTCTTAGAAGTACACAGCTGAGTGATGACATGCTGTGTTTTTCCCTGGATCAGAGCTAACTTTAAATTCCAAACATAGAAAGGAGGAATACTGGAGCTGGGATTGTTCATTTGAACCTTTTGGTATCATTGCCAACATACATGCAGCAAACTCTTCTTATGAATGGAAACTGTTTGGAGAAAAGTCTTTTTATTATCTACATACTCCCCTGCCCCCCAGGCCACCCACCACCCCCATGTCCTGCTTACAATCACTGCATCATACAGAATTAAAACTCCAATCTCCTAGAGAGGCCACTGACTTTCTAAATTACTCCTGCAATAAACTGTGATAAAGGGAAATGTTCTCACCTAAAATTGCAGTTGGCACAAATGGGTCTGTCATACATCATAAGCAGGTCAATGCAGAGAAAGTAAAAAGAGAAAGAACAGTAAATGATTGATGAAAGGCCCCCAATTTTCCCATAGAAAGCATCAGGGTACAACACATCAAACATGTTAAACTCCTAAAGCTTCATGGACAGCAAAGTGAGCACGGACTGATGCTGATGCTCAGGGGTCAGGAAGAGATGAAACAATGGAAAAATCTGTTACCTGGGTAATAGGAGTTCGGCACCGATGTGCTCAGAGTATTTGTTTTCATTGTAAAAGATGATGGTGAAGACACAGCTGTAAACAAGATAAAGGCTAGTCAGCGGTTGTGCAGAGGCAACATCGGGAGACACGGCACTCTGAGGTCACTCACAGGGACACCATGCTGGTGTAGACTGCACTGAAGAAACCTCAGAGAAGCCCTGCAGTCTGTGTGGTAATTATTACCATTCCCCGCCGTCTCCGGGGACTTACTCAGACTTCAGAGGACAAGCACCCTTTTATCACTTAAAAGATTTTCTTACCCCACAAATGAAGAAAACACCCGATAACCACAACTGCTATTTTGAATTGAGAAATTCACTGGACTTCTAGCCTTTGCTTGCAGCAGTCTAGTATCATGCCGAGCTGATTTTTCACAACTAAGAGTGCGAGAATGTGTCCACACACGGCTTTTGGAGCATATCCTGACTGTTAGTGTTTTTGTAGTCTGCTGAGGCCCCTCCTTCCTCATATTGGATATTCCACAACACTATGACCTGGTTTATGAAAAACAAATGCGATGCTCCACGTCTGCTATATTTAAGCTGAAAGTTTGCATGCCTACATATTGTTCTATTAGTCTTTTCAATCCTTATAAAAATGTTCATTTTTCTTTAAAATATTTCTCTGAAATACTGAAGATTTAACCATTACGTATTCTCTTCCTATTATTAAGAGGGAAAGTCAATCCCATTCAACTTATCTGATTCCACTGAAAGTGGGTATTTCCTATTTTTAAAGCCGTTTGTTAAAAAAGTCTTCAACATCTTAATTGATTAGTGCTTTAAAAACACTTTAATTTCATTAAAGTGTAAGGATAAACGATTTGACTATGCTCAAGTGCTCAAACTGGCTAATGTAAACCTTAACTCCTCTGATGCAGGTCCTTATCTACTAGACGCTGAGTTCCTGATCGGACACTAAAGCTCAAGCACAACACTGTATCATGGGAGCCATTCCTAATCCCTGTGGGTATTGCATGTTATCTTTATCCTGATGACTTGTTAAAATATTTTAGCTCTCCTGGAGCAGTTCCTTTAGGACAGTGTTTTTACCTATGTTCATATTTTCAAGTGTAGAATTAATAAATAATAAAACAAGGACCAGGACCCAGGCTGCCTGTCATTTATAAGATATTTTTCTAAAATAGAGAAGTATCACATTTATAATGCTCATTTATGGAAAGCTGCCAGGAGAAAATAAGAGAAATTGATGAAAATAAGAACAAAAAACCTGAGTACCTATAAAACATGTTTGGGTCAGCAAGAATAATGCCTATTATCTGCGAACATTTTTATGTGGTTGGTAAAATGTGCAAGCAGATAAAAAATAACTATGCTTATTTTCACCTTTAAAAAAGATATTTACATTTGTCTTCTAGTATAAAAATTAAACCCATTCCCACTATACCCATCTATTTTCCCCTTCTTATGTACAATTCCCATTTGCTTTGGTGGACAGATGATTCCCCATTCTCATAAATGTGCTCATGCTTATTTCTAAATTCTCCAATCTCATTTTTCTGTCTCCTTTCTAAAAGCCACTCACCTCCCAACTGCCAGCACTTTCTCCCAACCCTAGAAGATCTCAAACATCCCCAGACCTGTTACAGGTTTGGGGTTGGAAGCCTAGTGGTCCAATGAACACTTTTCCTGCACGTTTCCTCCCCCAGTAACTGCTTTCTTTTTTTTCAGGCATTAAGAGAGCATTATGATAAAGTTCACCATTGGCGTCACTCTCAACGGATGGGATTCGATGGAACTACTCATTGCCCAAAGAGTGGGAGGAAAATGGAATGCCCGCTGCCACTTCTACAGGCTCTACTGATGGCAGGTAATGATGCTCAATGGCTGCTGAGCCAAGGAAGCCGGCGCCAGCCTCTGCAGCAGTCCTCTTCAATGGGCACTCGTGGATTTCCACTGACATGTTCACTTTTTAAAAAGGAACTGCCAAATTAAATTTCCTGTCCAGAGGCATTATCCCTTGTTGCTCAAACTTCAAAAGCCTGGAAATTACTAATGTAGGTTTCTGCTCTTTGGGCAGGTAATTCCAAGTAAATTTAGTCATGAGCAATTTCACCATGAAATACAAAATTTGGAACATTAACGGGTTATCCTGGAAAGTGAGAACATATAGCCAGTGGTCCCTTTCAGACTGACTTGCAAGAACTAACTGCTACTACAAAAATTCCAACCGTGTCTGTGGTGGGAAGGACTTTTCCCACCCGAGTCCACAATAAATGCACCAGCAATAAATTGCTTTATTTTGGTAGTTAAATGCATTGTATAGATATATATACGTACATACGCACATACATACATATGTATATACATATCTTTTTAATTAAAAATATAATATTTGCTAAAAAAAAGCAGAAAAAATTCTCTGAAAAAATGGGATGCTGTTTGTGGTATACTGAAGCCCCACAGACTCACCTACACTGAAAATGACGTGAAAGAGCAAAGAACAACGACCAAGGAGGAGGAGTGCTGTCCTGCCCACCCGGGTCTAAGCCGAGTCTCCCTGTGTGTGCACTCCTGCTCCACTGGGCCAGGTGTGCATGTAGAACAAATAAATGAGATAGGGTGGACAACTGTAACAATATAAAGTGGCTCTCCGTGGGATAAGGCAGACAACTGTAGCCACTATAAACAGAAAGAAAAAGCCTCTCTATGAAGGCTTGCTGAAGGGAGGAGAAAGGCACAGAAGGCACATGTGTTGACTACGTGGTGATCAGAGAGAGAAGGAGTCAACTGGGCTGGGCTGCAGAATCAGAACAGGCCCAATGGGTGTCAAGACATGAGCACACACTGTGCACACTGGTATCAGCCCTCTCCCCCCAGAGACGGATTTCTGTGCTGCTCACACTCAGAGGCCCCAAGCCTTTATGCATTTACACTAGTAACAGTGACGGCTGTACTTTTATTCCATCCCCACACTGACTAACACCCAAGCTATGCAGCCAGGATGAGCAGCAGCTTGTGGGTGTGAATTGCACATGGCAAAGAAACCTCTGACCTTGAACCCAGGAGGGCTGTGAACCACAGAGTCAGGCCACATCAGGGATTTACTTCTAGTCTCTGAGGAGATCTCTAGGGACACAAGAACCACTCCTTTTGTACTTCAAATAATCAATGTAGTTGTTAGCTTCCTAAAATAATGCCTTGTACCTGGATACTGGTGGTGGTGTGGGAAGGAATTAGCCCAGCTCAGTTTACCACCTGGCGGGAAATGTAAGACCTGTGAAGCGGGAATACAGTTTAACTTATTAATTGCCACTAACAGGCCTATAATAAAGGCAGAACCTGTCAGCCAAACAAACAAACAATTAACTTGTTACTGCCATTTAGTGAACTGTTTTATAACAGGCTTCTCTTGTGGAATCCCACACCTGACTAGCTTACAAACAGGATCTAAACAACAAAAAGGATGCTGAGAAGCAGGTGCCTTCCTCTTCGAGAAGAGAGAAGCCTTCACATCACTGCTCTCTAAGTCTTTACAGACACTTAACTGTGGCTGCCTCTGCTCTCCCATCTGGCCCTATCACCTTTGCAACACCTTTTCTCCTAAGCCACCCACGGCACACAGAGGGGTTTTGGGGGTCGTTTAAGGGGACTGGAGAAACCAACAGGGCACAAGAATTTCTTAGGGAGTTTTTGTTTTCTAATCCCCCAGTACTATCTGGAATCTTGGAAAACCAGAGAGACGTATGAGAAGCCAGGAAAGGGGTGCACTTACATCTCCCGTTCAGATTGTGCGTGTCCATGAATGAGAACGCCTCGTCGCAGTTTGTGCCTTGCTCGGCATAGCTCTTGTCCATCGAGTTCACCATCACAGTCATCTCCTGGCGGGTGCTGCTCATCGTCTCCTTCCGCTTCTTGGCTAGTTTCCTTTGAACAAAGAATTCATCATATAGACATGCATGTGAACGGAAAATGGGGGCATTGACACGTGTATTAACCAATGATCAGGAATAACTTGTGTTGAATTAATCGTATTCATCTATAACATTGATTTATGGTGACTTCTAGATGTTGGGTTTTCTGCCAACTGCAGAGACACAGAGATGAAAAATATCCACTGCCTATCCTCAAAAAAACCCACTGTGATATTAGCCTAAAACATCACGTTCTGTTTCTCCTACTAAAAGCCAAATTAAAATGGTCAATGGCCCCACTACAATGCAATCATAATCTATTTACTGATATGCTCCTAGAATTACTTTTTAGTTTGGTGCCATATTCACTGTCAAAGAGTAAATACCCCTAGTAAATATTTGCCATACAAAACTGAAATAATCCAAGGATGAATCTAAGAAGCATATTGTAGAGCGAAAGAGCAAAACTGGGCGAGGAATGAAGACAGTCTAACTGCAGTGCATGCGTACAGAAAGCAAGCAGTGACACGGAGCCCACACGGGACAAGGAGCTCAGGCCTCAGGAGCGCTGGAGGGCAAAGCCTAAATGCTCACGTGGTGATCACACTGGATAAAATCCCAAATGAACCCAAATTAGATCCCCATCTGGGCTGGTCAACAGAGCAGAAGATAAAAAATGTCAAGTTGTTGGCTTCCCTGGAAAGTTTAGCAGAGGAGTAAGTCCCCGTGTTCCCTCAGTCAGTGGAAGAGAATGCAAAAAGGTCAAGGAAGGCAGAGATTTCCAAGTCTTTTGGAGACAGTTTAATCCTGGCCTCTGCATCCTACTCATTGACCACCAAAAACTCCTAATTTGAAGTTACAGATACTTGGACAAAAGCCATAAAAACCTAAGTGAAATTGACATACAAATAAACAGATGAAACAAATTTTTACAGGTTTTACTACTGGAAGTTGTTTTATGCACCCAAGACAGACGAGATTAGAATTAGAGCTGCTTAAGAAGAAGGAATAAAGTGAAAAGGTTTAAGAAGACCACAGCATCATAATACCAAAAATATTATGTCCTAAAATATTCTAATTCTGCCTAAGCACTTAGCAGCATTTACAACAGAAAATGGCAGCTATTCCTAGTAAATCATCTTGACTCTGATTGACCTAGGACACAGCAGAATTTAAAGTGAGCCCCATAATCAAAATCACCCCCATATTAGGTGATTGCTAATACAATGAAAGGCATTGACAACATTAGACCATACGGATAAACTTTATTATCATTTCCAAATGCCACATAATCCAAATGCTTTCTTGCCTGTAGTTATAATAAGCTTTTAATTTCATACTTTGAAGGCAGAAGGGTTTCATTAATAATTAGTTGCCCTTTTTATTGCTAAAAGTTGTTGAAAAAAGATACATTTTTAAACAGAAAAATGAAAATCATCTAGAACTTCTTTGACAGTATTAACGTTGTGAAGATTTTTGAAAGGTAAAGCCAGCATGGCTCCTCTGGTGCTGGTGTTCCTCTCTCGTCAGCATGCAGACCATGATTATCCTCTGAGAGCCCGTTGTCCAGACAACCACACTAGTCCGGGCGCCAGGGTCTGGCCCTGGCTGCTCCCCGCAGGTGTCCTGGGCACAGGTAGCATCAGGCTCAAGCTGCACAGCAGTGGTTACAACACCCTTTCTCTCCACTTCTGAATCTGCCAGCTCATTGGAAAAGCATTCTCAGGCCAGGTCTCCCCAGGAACACTGAAGTGGAGGACTGAGATAATTAGTTCCGTAATTCAGGCAAAACGTCCCCTTTTTGCTGAATTTCTCTGATTTGCTTTAGACTGACTACGCAGATAACTGCCTCACTATTCTCTTTTGTTCTGCCTATGAAGAAAGGCATATTCAAGTTCCCCAGACTTCTCTGTCTGCTCTTGCTTCTATTCCTCGAATCCTTACAGGTTAGGAAACGACAGTGAATGCGCTTCCGACATTGACACGAGGTATGTGTACACCAATAAAAGCTGGGCTTGTACTAGAAAAGATGTTTCTCTTTTCTAATCCTCCATTGTGGGAACTAATTTCAGTGCTGTCAAGCTACACGCTTCATTAATGATCTTTAAGCACAAAAGAAGGCCATTAAGGATTTGTGAGAGCCTGCTCAAATCAAAGAGGTCCAGTCAGAGACCCACAGCTTTAAGCTCATCTCCACTAAGCACATACTCTTGGTCTGTGAACCTTCTTCAAAACCCAGCTTACATGTCCTCAGCAAGCCTTCCTGAGTTAACGTTACCTGTTCACCACATTTTTACTCTCATCAGATGTCGCAAACACAAACGTCTCCCCGGGGCCAGGCAGGTCATGTAAGTGAGTAACACAGGTGTAAGAGAATAAGGAGTGGTGGAGACTGGAGAAACGGAAGGGGGAAACACCCACTCAGCTCCAACTGATCGATGCCCATGGACGTCCCAGACATTGTAAATTTCAGGAGAAATCAGAAATCCAAGTTTTATGTAAACTCGTTTAATTTTTAAGTGTTGTCAAATAATTCAAATTAAAAAAATAAAATACAAATGAAGCATGTGTGTGGGCACTTCTGTTCTCCATTAATAACAGAACTTAGACACTTAATTGTCTTGGAGCAGAAGGGAGTGGAAACTAACATAGTGCACAACTAGTGTATGACATGATTCTACAAGTGTGACCTCATGTAATCCCAGGAACCTTGCAGGAGTTCTCCTTACTTCCTACTTCACAGATGAGGGACTGAGTCTCAGAGAAGTTAAGTAACTTATCCGAATGGTGGAGCTGAGATTGCACCCCAGATGTCTTTGACTCCAAAGATACTCATTCTAGAACACTGTGCTATCTTTTCTAGTGTATTTGTTAATTTACATTTCCTAACAAGTTACATTATAATTATCACAAAACTGCTTTCAATTGAATACTCTATCGCTTCATAACTGAATACTATGCTTAGAAACAGTAGGATTAATTTACTGGCACCTAGTCAACGCTTTGTTGTTCTTAGCGCCATTGAGAGATTCTGACTCCTAGTGACCCTGTATGCAGAGTGCAACCCTGCCTGTTCTTTTCACGCCATCCTCTCACCTTCCAGCACTGTATCAGACTATTGTCTGATGCTATTCACAGGGTCTTCACGGCCAATTTTTTTGGAAGTGGGTGGCCAGGTCCTTCTTCCTAGTCTGTCTTAGTCTGGAAGCTCCACTGCAGCCTTCCACCACAGGTGACCCTGCTGGTATTTCAAATACTGGTGGCATAGCTTTCGGCATCACAGCAACACAGCCGCCAGAGTATGAGAACCGACAGATGGGTCATGTGGTTCCCTGACTGGAAACAAACCCAGGCCATGGCTATGAGAGTGCTGAATCTTAACCACTGGATCATCAGTCAATGCTTTACACAAGCTCAATATGCCTGTTAATTGAATTAATCATTGTCATACCAAAGTATTAGTAAGGAGAGTTCTTTTACAGCCTACTCATCAGAAGTAGCTTGCCTGGTCATGGAGGCTGTGAGTTGTTGCCTGGGAGTTTCCTTTGTTCTTATACACAGCTAAAGGCTGTAGTCCATAATTACAGAAGGTTGAGGAAGGTTAGATTTAGAATTGAGGCTTGGGATGACTGGGGATAAATTATTTACTTCTCTTTCTCTTTTTCTCTGTTTCTCTCTTGGGCTTTGTGTTTTAGACCGGCATTTTTTTTTTCCCCAAATGAAAATTGGAAACTGTAGGAAAACTTTGTGACTTAATGAAATAAAGTGTTTTGTACAGGGAAACTCCTAAAGTAGAAGGAATTTTCTTTGCAATCTTATCTAAAGACACAAGCAAATTTATTTTCAATTTTTATTTATTTACTTATTTATTTTTTTATTTTTTTGAGGAAGATTAGCCCTGAGCTAACATCTTCTGCCAATCCTCCTCTTTTTGCTGAGGAAGCCTGGCCCTGAGCTAACATCCATGCCCATCTTCCTCTACTTTTTATACGTGGGATGCCTGCCACAGCATGGCCTGCCAAGTGGTGCCATGTCCGCACCTGGGATGCAAACCGGCAAACCCAGGGCCGCCGAGAAGTGGAACGTGCAAACTTGACTGCTGCGCTGCTGGGCCGGCCCCTCAATTTTTATTTTTAACAAATGGTTTGCCTGAAATATTTTAATCTCTAATCTCCAAATGTGGACTGCATAAATAGCAGAGGCCCTTAGTAATAATAATAATAATAATTCCTACTGACATCTAAAAATGGACCAGAAAAAATTAGAGAGGGCTTCCAGTTTATGTACAGCATGTAAAGAGCTCTGTCCTAACAACAAGTAAAAAGCTGAACAAACTAAAACCCAGCAACTCTTCTTAGCTTTGTCAGATGACTGAGGTCACAGGGAAAACTGCTGCCCCCCCAAATTACAGAGACAAACGGGGATACAGAGAGTCACTTCTCACCAGAGAAGAAACCCATGAGCAGAAATCTCTGCAAGAACCAGAAGCAGGACGGGAAAGCCTAAACTGTAATTGGTAAATTACTGGAGGCTCAGTGTGGACACGTCTGAGACTTAAACACTCCGGGGGGGTGTCGAGTGAGTTTTACCTCCATGATCCCTAGCAGGTTCCCACAGTAAAGAATAGAGAAAAAAATCTCTTTGGGCTTCTGACAGGAGGAGGGGGGAAAGCAGTCATCTGAAATATACTCAGAGCATTCTGTGCTTCTTAAAAGGGCTTGTCTTCAGAAAGACTATTTTACTAGAGCCTAACCTGCTGCAGTTTTATCAGGGCATAACCAACCTGGGGGAAGGGAAATATCCAACTCTAGCTCCCTCCAGCCCTCCTGTCCCATGCAAGGGGGGGCTACCGAGAAGCACTTGTGAAGGTCACAGCCCAGGGTCACGAGTTCACTAAAAGACTGAGACCTAATCAAAGGACTATGGAATGCCTTCATCTCCCTTGACACAATCACATTACTGAAGATCTATTTACAGCAGTTCCTTTCACATCATATCTAGCAGTTCCTAGTATATAAAATCTGGGTTTAAAAAAAATTACAAGGCATACTAAAAAATACAGAGCAAGCATCTGTCTGAAAAGACAGAGCAAGCATTAGAATAAGACTCAGACATGGCAGGGATTTTGGAACTACCAAACTGGGAATTTAAAATAACTATGATTAATATGCTAAAGGCTCTAATGGAAAAAGTAGATCACATGTAGAAACAGATGGATAACATAAGCAAAGAGATAGCAATACTAGGAAAGAATCAGAAAGAAATGCTAGAGATCAAAAATACTGTAACAAACATGAAGAATGCCCTTGACAGGCTCATTCATTAGTAGGGTCGACATGGCTCATGAAAGAATCTCTAAGCTTGAAGATATGACCACAGAAGCTTCTCAAACTGAAAAGCAAAGAAAAAAAAAAGACTGAAAAACAAAAGAACAGAATATCCCAAATCTGTGGGACAACTCCAAAGGGTGCAATATGTGTGCAGTGAGAAACCAGAAGGAGAAGAGAGAGAGAAAGAAATAGAAGCAATATTTGAAGCAATAGTGACTGAGAACTTCCCCCAAATTAATGTCAGATACCAAAACTCAGATTCAAGCAGCTCAGGGAATAACAAGCAGGATAAATGCCAAAATATCTACACTGAGGCATATCATATTCAAATTTCAGAAAGTCAAAGATAAAAAAAATAGTCTTGAAAGAAGCTAGAGGAAAAAACACGTGAGCAAGAAGATGATTATATTCGATGATTATAGTTTATATATAAGTGAAATGGATGACAGCAATGATACAAGGCACGGGAGGGAGGAACCAGGAGGACTTTGTTGTCATAAAGTATTTACACTGTCTGTGATGCAGTATAGTGTTATTTGAAAGTAGGTTTGGATTAGTTGTAAACGTATATTGCTAATTCTAGGGCAATGCTAAAAATACTAAAAAAAGAAAGTAAGAAAGAAGAGAAAATGGAATAATATAAAATGCTCAATTAAAACCACAAAGGTGGAAAAAGAATGGAAGGCAAAAATGGGAATAAAGAATATGAGCAACAATAGAAAACAGTAAAAAATAGAGTAGAAAGTAATCCAACTATACAAATAATCACTTTAAATGTCAATGGTCTAACTACATCAATTAAAAGACAGAGCTTGTCAGAGTAGATCACAAAACAAAACCTAACTAATATGTTATTTACAAGAAACCCACTTTAAAAATAAAGATACATATAGCTTAAAAGTAAAGGGATGCTGGGGCTGGCCCCGTGGCCGAGTGGTTAAGTTTGCGTGCTCCGCTGCAGGCGGCCCAGTGTTTCGTTGGTTCGAATCCTGGGCGTGGTCATGGCACTGCTCATCAAACCACGCTGAGGCAGCGTCCCAATACCACAACTAGATGGACCCACAACGAAGAATATACAACTATGTACCTGGGGGCTTTGGGGAGAAAAAGGAAAAAAATAAAATCTTTAAAAAAAAAAACGAAAAAAAAAGTAAAGGGATGCATACAATATACCATGCTAATATTAATCAAAACAAAGTGAGAGTAGGGGCTGGCCTGGTGGTGTAGTGGTTAAGTTCATGTGCTCCACTTTGGTTGCCCAGGGTTTCTGGGTTTGGATCTTGGGTGTGGACCTACATACCACTTGCTAAGCTATGCTGTAGCAGCATCCCATATACAAAAAACAGAGGAAGCTTGGCATGGGTGTTAGCTCAGGGTGAATCTTCCTCAAGCAAAAAGAGGAAGTTTGGCAACAGACGTTAGCTCAGCGCCAATCTTCTTCACCAAGAAAAAAAAAAGTGGGAGTAGTTATATTAATTTCACACAGAGCAGATGTCAGAGAAAGGGAAGTTAGAGGTAAAGAAAGGCATTATATAATGATAAAAGAGTCAGTTCTCCAAGAACACTTAACAATCCTTAATGTGTATGTGCCTAACAACAGAACATCAAACTATGTGAGGTAAAACCCGAGAGAACTGCAAGGAGGAACAGCTGAGTCTACTACTGTACTTGGAGACTTCAACACCCCTCTCTCAGGAGTGGACAGATCTATAAGGCAGAAAGTCAGTAAGGATGTAGTTGAACTCAACAGCATCATCAATCAACTTGCTACAATTGACATCTACAGAATACTTCATCTGACAATACTAGAATACATATTCTTCTCAAGTTCACAGAGAACATTCACAAAGGCAGACCACATTCCCGACCATAAAACACACCTTGATAAATTCAAAAGGGTAAAAATCATGCAATGTATGCTCTTAGACCCAATGGAATTAAACTAAAAATCACTAGGAGAAAGATAGCTGGCAAATCTCACAATACATGTGGAGATTAAACAGTGTACGTCTTAACACATGGGTCAAAGAAGAAATCTCAGGAGAAATTTTAAAAATACTTTAAACCACATGAAAATAAAAATACGATATCAGAATTTGTGGGATGCATCAAAAGTGGGGCTTAGAGGAAATTTATGGCACTGAACACAAAAATTAGAAAGGAATAAAGATCTACAATCAATAGTTTAAGTTTCTATGTAAGGAAAAAGAAGAGTAAATTAAATCCAAGTAAAGAGAATAAAATAAATAATAAAAATTAGAGCAGAAATCAATAAAATTGAAAAAAGGAAATCAATAGAAAAAAATCAATGAAACCAAAAGCTGATTCTTTGCAAAATTCAATAAAATTGATAAGCCTTTAACTAAGCTATCTAAGAAAAAAAGAGAGAAGACACACGTTACTAAAAGCAAAAATGAAAGAGAGAAGTGCTTGCTCCATGGCATAGCAGTTAAGTTCGCACACTCCACTCCGGAAGCCCAGGGTTCACCAGTTCGGATCCTGGGTGTGGACCTACGCACTGCTGTCAAGCCATGCTGTGGTGGATGTCCCACATATAAAGTAGAGGAAGATGGGCATGGATGTTAGCTCAGGGCCAATCTTCCTCAGCAAAAAGAAAGAGGAGGTTTGGTAGAGGACGTTAGCTCAGGGCTAATCTTCCTCAAAAAAAAAAAAAAAAGAAAAGAAAGTGTAAAAAAAAAAAAGGACATCACTACAGATCTCATGGGCATTAAAATGATAATAAAGGAATGCTATAAACTATTCTATGACCACAATTCGACAACCTAGATGAAACAGACCAATTCCTTGAATGGCATAACCTGTCAAAAGTCACACAAACAGAAATAGACAATATGAACAGGCCTATGGCTATTTAAAACATTAAATCAATACTTAACCTTCCCAAAACAGAAAGCACTATGCCTACATGGATTCACTGGTGAATTCTACCAAATATTTAAGAAAGATATTATACCAGTTCTCTACAATCTTTTCCAGAAGACAGAAACAGTGGGGCTACTTCTTAACTCATTTTATGAGGTCAGCATTACCCTAATACAAAACTCAGACAAAGAGATTACAGGAAAAGGAAACCATAGCCAATTTCTCCCATGAACATACATGTAAAAATCCTCAATGAAATGTTAGCAAATTGAATCCAACAATGTATAAAAAGAATTATACATAATGACCAAATGATATTTATTTCAGGTATGCAAGGCTGGTTCAACATTCAAACATCAATTAATGTAAATCACCACACTGACAGGCTAGAGAAGAAGCATCACATGATGATACCAATAGATGCAGGAAAAGCATGAAGTGAAGTCCAGCACCCATTCATGAGAAAACACTCTCAGCAAACTAGGAATAGAGAGGGGACTCCCCCAACTTGATAAAGAACATCAATAAAAAACCTACATCTAACACCATGTTTAATGGTGAGAAACTAAAAGCTTTCCTGCTAAGATTAGGGACAAGGCAAGGATGTCCCCTCTTACTATTCATTTTCAACATTATACTGGAACTCCTGGCTAATGCAATATGACAACAAAAGGTATACCATTTGGGAAGGAAGAAACAAAATTGTCTTTGTTTGCAGATGACATGATTGTCTATTTAGAAAGTACCAGTTACAGTATATAGGAGTGGAATTTTAAATTAAAAACACAATACCATTTATATTAGCACTCCCCAAAATAAACTACTTAGCTATAAATTTAACAAATATGCACAAAATCTACATGAGGAAAACTAAAAAATTCTGATGAAGGAAATCAAAGAAGAACTAAATGAATGGAGAGATAATCCAAGTTTATGGATGGGAAGACCCACTATTATCTAGATGTCAGTTCTTACCAGTTTGATATATGGATTCAATGTAATCCCAATTAAATCTTAACAGGTTATTTTGTGGATATCAACAAACTGATTCTAAAGGTTACAGGGAGAGGCAGAAGACCCAAAATAGCCACTATAATGTTGATGCAGGAAAACATGCATGGAGGACTGGTACTACACAACTTCAAGACTTACTATAAAGCTACAATAATTAAGACAGTGAGGTTCTGGTGAAAAAAGAGACAAATAAATCAGTGAGACAGAATAGAGAGCCTGGAAAGAGACAGATACAAATACAGTCAACTGATCTTCGACAAAACAAAAGGAATACAATGGAGAAAAAGATAGTCTTTTCAACAAATGGTGCTGGAACAAGTGGACATCCACATGCAAAAAATGAATCTAGGCACAGACCTTACACCCTTCATAAAAATTAACTCAAATTGATCATATTCTTAAATGTGAAATGTAAAACATGTTAACTAGAAGATAAAAAAGGAGAAAATCTAGATGACTTGGTGTTTGGCAATGACTTTTTAAATAAAACAACAAAGTCATGACCTATGAATTAATAATTGGTAAGTTTAGACTTCATTAAAATTAAAAAGTTCTGCTCTGTGAAAGACATTGTCAAGAAATAAAAGAATGAGCCACAGACTGAGTGAAAATATTTGCAAAAGACACATGTGATAAAGGACTGTTATCCAAAATATACAAAGAACTTTTAAAACTCAGCAATAAGCCATATGACCCATCCACCCCACTATGGAATGTCTATCCTAAGAACTTGAGATCAGCAATTCAAAGGGACTTATGCACCCCTATGTTCACCGCAGCATTATTCACAACAACCAAGACATGGAAGCAACCTAAGTACCCATCAACTGATGACTAGATAAAGAAAATTTGGTGTACATATATATAATGGAATACAACTCACCCATAAAAAATGAAAAAGTCATCCCATTCACAACAACATGGATGGACCTTGAGGGTATTATGTTAAGCGAAATAAGCCAGATAGAGAACGACAAACACTGTACAATTCCACTCATATGTGGAAGATAAACACATGGAGAAAGAGAACAGATTAGTGGTTACTGGGGGAAGGGGGTGGGGGTTGGGCACAAAGGGTGAAGGGGTGCACCTATAAGATGACTGACATAATATACAACTGAAATTTCACCATGTTGTAAACTATCATAACCTCAATTAAATAAAACCTCAACAATAAGAAAACAAACAACCTGATTTAAACATGGGGAAAAGACCTTAACAAATATCTCACCAAAGAAGATATACAGATGGCATGAAGCATACGAAAAGATGTTTCACATGACATGTCATGAGGGAAATGCAAATTAAAATAACAAGATACCATTATGTACCCATTCAAATGGCCAAAATCCACAACACTGACAACACCAAATGCTGACAAGCATGTGGAGCAACAGGAGCTCTCATTCATTGCTGGTGGGAAGGCAAAGTGATGCAGCCACTTCAGAAGACAGTTTGATGGTTTCTTACAAAACTAAACATACTCTTCCCATATGATCCAGCAATTGTGTTCCTTGGTATTCACCGAAAAGAGTTGAAAATTATGTCCAGACAAAAATCTGCACACGGCTGTTTAAAGTTGCTAAAAACCATAGTGTGTACAACACCAACAGTGATACCTAATGTAAACTCTAAATTTTGGGTAATAATGATGTGTCAATGTGTGTTCATCAGTTGTAACAAATGTACCATGCTGATGCAGGATGTTGACAGTGGGGAAGTTGTGAGTGTGTATGGGGCGGGGGGTACAGAAAGTATGTAGGAACCCTCTGCTCTCTCGCTCTACTTTCTGCTCAATTTTGTTGTAAATCTAAAACTCTTCCAAAAAATAAAGTTATTTAAAAAACTGCAATACTTGCTGGAAAAAATTAGAGGAAGAAAAATATAGTTATAGCCCTAAATTTTCAAACTAGAATAAAGGTGGGGAAAAAAGAAAAATGTGGGATGAATTAAAATTAAAAGGGTAGTCCTTCATGCTTATTATATTCCAATATTTCTCTTGTATTTATTTCCAATTATAAAAATTAAAAACAAGGAGTGGAGGTGAGGGAAACAGAAGAAAACTTCTTGGCAAGTTATCTATGTGCTGCGTATGAGTCAGAACCAGCAAAGAAAATATGGTGACGAATGAACTCTTCAACACCGTGTCCTACAGAAGGAAGAGCTACAGGACAAACAGCTGCCCATTAGGAGACCCAAGAGCGGCACGGTTGGAAGGAGAGGAGAAATAACTCTTCCTATTTTCCTCTTTGAAACCCAGCCCAGTGGCAATTGTGAGAGGATGAGCACGGAAGGCCACGTTTTCCACGAATACCAAGCAGATTCAAGGGGAAGGAATCTGAGGGTCAACCTCAGTATAGACCCTAGTCACATTCCTTGTTTATTGTGACTCAGGGTTATAGGACATGGTTCACCAGAGAGCCTGACTGCCCCCTCTCCCACCCCTATCAGAGATCCTACCACACTGGGTTATGCCAACAAAGACCACGACTGAGAAATGACTTGGCATCACTGACCTGAAGATCAGTTGTTGGCTCTAGACAAGGGGTCTTCATTTTTAAATTACCTGTCACTTAAAATTCTACAGGGATGGCAAAACTGGAGGATTTACTAGTTGCATCTAGACATAGGAATGAAAGAGCAAATGGTTTTCTGGTTCTGGCTTCTACAATTAAGGGTGTGCTTAGACTGAGGCAGACGCTGGAACTGAGAAGCATTTAATTTTTCTCACAGTAGGGATGAAATAGATATTGGTTGAGTCAAAGAAAGCATACATTATATGAAATTGCCAAGATTCAGCGGAATAAATCTAAATGAATAAGGGGCTGTGGCCTTAAAGATGGATCTCTGAGAATTATCAGATAGTGTTGTTTTTAAAGGCAAAATTTAAAGAAAAAAAAGCAGTGGTGTGACATTTAATTATTTCAACTCAAAAGAACTAGAACTACAACAGCTGATAGAAAAACAATGAAAACAATAATGACCAAACTTACGTAGCACTTCAGATAAGCCAGGCATTTTATGTTTATTAACTCTTTTAATTCTTACAACAGCCCAGTGAAGAAATTACTATTTTATCCCTATCTTAGCGAAAGGGAAACTGAGGCACAGTAGCGTTAAGTTGCCACATGGCTAGAGAACTCTAGGCATCTGGCATTGTTTCCCTATGTTGAGATAAAATCATCTTCATGAGACCGTCATTGGCATCACTAACCAAACTTTATTTGTTGCTTAAATCAGGTCACTGAAAATAGTCTAGTGTACTTTGCCTGCTGGGACTTTGCAGTTGACAACTGAGGCAAGAGTGTTCTTCTAATATCACTGCTAACTGCGTTACCACTTAAGAAAGCCACTCAATCCATCCCTTATACACAGCACTATGGCGCACGCTCCCTGCCTACCCAGCTGCTCTCTGGTTTTCACTGACTAGTAAACGTGGCACGTGGTTAGCACGAAGCAGATAGTTTCACGATAAGATGAGTCAGGGTTTTGATCTTTCTTGGGTCTCTGCTTCAGAGTTTACCTCTTGACCATGTGATGAGATAAAATGATAGGCTGATGTGGCCAAAAGAAGACTGGGAGGAGGGCCTAGAAACTTGTCTTCCTACCCTGCTACCGAGAAGCGCGGACAGGCTTTATTAACATACCACTTTAGACTGCAGCTTTATTTTGGTGACCTAGTGGCAAAGACACCCTAGACGCTTCATTGGCAAGTCAGGGCATCTGCAGAGGAACACAGACTAGGGCAAGGGAAGCAAAGATCCACGGGGACCTCTTAGGCAGGTTGTCAGGGTCTCTACACGTGTGCGCACACACACGTAACCATGTGCCTTTCATGCTGAAGAAGCTCAAATAACAGTTATAGTATACAAATTTAATAAAAATCAGTCTTTCTCTCTCAAACCTATAAGTTGAAAATGAAATATTTGGAAAAGGTTGGCTTTCTTTTGAAACAAGTTGAAATTACATGTATTACAATCTTGAATCACTTCAAAATCATGATGCGTATCTTTTGCATGACTGTGATGATAGTCACTATTATCATAAGTACAATAAACAAGGGGATTGGGATTCATATCTTATTTATTGCAGCAAAATTCAGGGACTCCTAAGTTAACTCAACATGTGGAAACAAAAATCATTTCAATATCCTCATATATTAAACTTTTTATTTTTGGAATTAATAAAATTAAAGACAGAGCCTGCCATTTTTGGAGGGAGCTGAATACCTAAAGCTTTCTAACAGTAGGGTGTTTGACTATGAGAAGGAAACTTTTCCTCAGTCTTGAATTTCAAAGGAAGCTCCGATTAGAAAGTATTATCCGTATAAGGTTTGAGAGCCATTGTTTTCATTCTCAGCCAACAGGTATTTTACTATGCTTCTAGGCAAATGTTACTGTCGACTGCATGAGGACAGGGTTTTTGCCAATTCAGTTTGCTGAACGTCCCCTGTCCTAGAACTGGGTCTGGCATGTGGTGGGCACTCAACAAGTACTTGCATTTGTTCCTATTATTCCAATTATCTGATTAATCGTAATACCTTACTTCCAGATCATAAAAAATATATGATGAACATAACTGTGTGTGTGTGTGTGTGTGTGTGTGTGTGTGCGTGCGCGCGAGAGAGACAGAGACAGAGAGAGAGATGCACAGCTGATGACTTGGAAGCTTCCTGGTCATAGCCTGAAGATGACATGTACTTCTCGTGGCTTAATCCCATGGTATAGCTTTTCACTTTATGTAAAGAATGAAAAGGACCCTGGCATTTGAAAACACATAACCATTTCATAGATGTACATATTTTATCTTTGAATTTTTCTAAGTGGTGAAAAGGAATTAAAAAAAACCACACAACTTTGTTTTGAAACTTGAATTTAAAATTATTCATATAACAGCCTTGGAGGAAAAGCCTGTGGGTTAATCCTGAAATGCACTTAACTATCACTCTCCCTCATTTTACTTGTGTGCTCAGGCACCTTCCGTACTGCCCTAGGTTATCTTTGCCACCAAGGAGAAATGCCTTGTTAACCCCACATTTCCTCATTTCCTCCCTCATTCTATACTTGGCTCGTGTGCCTGCAGGGTGACAGCTCCTGTTTTGTAACTTGTTGATGGTGCCTTAAGCTGGGCTCCTCTGAACACATGCTGCAGCAAGGAACAAAAATGCACACACATTCTATTCTCCAAGATCTACCTGCAGAGACAGCCCTCCTGACCAGCACATCCTCCACTGGGGAGTAAATCACAGCTCATATGAGCACCCAAGGTAATTTCCCACAGCAGCTGAAAATTTTTAAACACTAAAAAAAGTCAGCAGTAAAAATAATAGATGCAGTATCTGTCACCCTGAGTAATATTTTGTTTAGTTTTATTTCTCACATCAGGGCAATATGAACCCAGAGGGACTGGAACCAGCGATGGCACAGAAAATATGAAAACGGGTATAATCCACAAATAGAGCAAAATGGGAATAAAGTGACATCAGTGATAGCAGGGCCCCACTCACAGTCAGCTTATGTTGTTGAATTCTGTGTGTGCACATTATCTTGAAATTTAATGGTTTCAAAAATGTCACTCTGCAGCAAGACTAAATTGGTATACTGTTGATCCTTGATCAAACTATAAATACAAGTGAGAAAGAGAGGAATTTTTAATGCATGTCATAGTGGGATAGTACCTCCAGTTTCCTCTGAAGTTTGTTAAGCTCACTAAAAAATAGGAATGCCGCTGTCTAATAAAAACGGAGCAAGCCATTGGAGTCAGCACAGGGAAATCAAAGCCCAATAAACAAGAAAATTGCATGTTCTGTATCCTAAGTTAAGCAGTGACATTACCATAAAATGCAGGTGACCCCTTGGGTATGCAGAAATAAGCACCCAAGAAGCTCATGAACATACAGGATGAAAATTTTAAAAGAATCATTCTATTCCAAGTTTAAATTATAATTGCTGGTTAATTCATTCAGGAGCAAATACAACCCATTTCTTTAGGGGCTCTAGCAAACTGCATGGAACACAGCAAATAAAAGAGATTGCTCCAGAAGCACTAGCTTTAGCCCAGGAAGGGATGTTCATCTGTGCTTGGATTCAGAGCTCAATCACTAGGCAGAATGGCCCCTCAAAGATGTCCACTTCCTAATTTTGGAAGCTGTGAATATGTTAGGCTACATGGTGAAAGGAATTAAGGCTGCAGACGGAAGTGAGGCTGCTAATCAGTTGATCATAAGGTAGGGAGGTTATCCTAAATTATCTGGGTGGGCTGATATAATTACAGGACGTCCTCATATTTTATCACTTACAGACATTCCTATTGTCATTTGACTGACCATTTTGGCCTTTTTAAAACACCTGTTTATCTGTCAACTCTTCTTCCTAACATAGGCCTACATTTTCTTATTAATTTATCCTAAATGACTGTCATTTTATTGTCAACAATATCTTTTTCCCCTGGAGAAATATAAAAATCATGCTTTAAAAATCTTTACCTTTGAGCGGCGCAGGGAGCGGCGGCCCGGGCGGCCTCACATCGGCGGCGCCTGCCGGCGGGGACAAGAAGGTCATCGCAACGAAGGTTTTGGGAACAGTAAAATGGTTCAATGTAAGAAACGGATATGGTTTCATCAACAGGAATGACACCAAGTAAGACGTATTTGTACACCAGACTGCCATAAAGAAGAATAACCCCAGGAAGTACCTTCGCAGTGTAGGAGATGGAGAGACTGTGGAGTTTGATGTTGTTGAAGGAGAAAAGGGTGCGGAGGCAGCAAATGTTACAGGCCCTGGTGGAGTTCCAGTGCAAGGCAGTAAATATGCAGCAGACCGTAACCATTATAGACGCTATCCACGTCGCAGGGGTCCTCCACGCAATTACCAGCAGAATTACCAGAATAGTGAGAGTGGGGAAAAGAATGAGGGATCGGAGAGCGCTCCCGAAGGCCAGGCTCAACAGCGCCGGCCCTACCGCAGGCGACGGTTCCCACCTTACTACATGCGGAGACCCTATGGGCGTCGACCACAGTATTCCAACCCTCCTGTGCAAGGAGAAGTGATGGAGGGTGCTGACAACCAGGGTGCAGGAGAACAAGGTAGACCAGTGAGGCAGAATATGTATCGGGGTTATAGACCACGATTCCGCAGGGGCCCTCCTCGCCAAAGACAGCCTAGAGAGGATGGCAATGAAGAAGATAAGGAAAATCAAGGAGATGAGACCCAAGGTCAGCAGCCACCTCAACGTCGGTACCGCCGCAACTTCAATTACCGACGCAGACGCCCAGAAAACCCTAAACCACAAGATGGCAAAGAGACAAAAGCAGCCGATCCACCAGCTGAGAATTCGTCCGCTCCCGAGGCTGAGCAGGGCGGGGCTGAGTAAATGCCGGCTTACCATCTCTACCATCATCCGGTTTAGTCATCCAACAAGAAGAAATGAATATGAAATTCCAGCAATAAGAAATGAACAAAAGATTGGAGCTGAAGACCTTAAGTGCTTGCTTTTTGCCTGTTGACCAGATAACTAGAACTATCTGCATTATCTATGCAGCATGGGGTTTTTATTATTTTTACCTAAAGATGTCTCTTTTTGGTAATGACAAACGTGTTTTTTTAAAAAAAAAAAAGCCTGGTTTTTCTCAATACACCTTTAAAGGTTTTTAAATTGTTTCATATCTGGTCAAGTTGAGATTTTTAAGAACCTCATTTTTAATTTGTAATAAAAGTTTACAACTTGATTTTTTCAAAAAAGTCAACAAACTGCAAGCACCTGTTAATAAAGGTCTTAAATAATAAAAAAAAAAAAAAAAAAAAAAAAATCTTTACCTTTGATTCTGAATTTGTAAGTTTCCCTTTTTTACAGATAAAGGCAAAGCAACCTAGACTTATTTTAGAACTTTGTTACACTGGTAGTGAAAGGTTCTTACTTGTTAACAGAAGTGTGAAAAGCAAATAATGTGGCCTTTACATGCTATTTACTTATGTGTGTGTGTGGTGGGGTGGAAAACAGGAATTTACTTTTTTCAAAATTAAAATGAAGTCTCAAAAGTATCACCAAAGTTGTACTAAATTAGCTTATTTAACAAATTGTGTTTTCCCATATACTCACGAACACTTGATATCAATTACCAAAAGGTCTGCCAATCTGATAGGTGAAAAAACGGCATCTCATATTACGTTGATTTGCACATACCTGATTACGTGTGAGGTTGAATATCTTTTCAAATGTTACTTAGCCCTGCACTGCTTTTCTACAAATTGTCTGTGTATATTTTATATCCATTGTTCTATTTGGGTTGTTTTTTCTTACCGATGTCTAGATATTTTTTATATTTAGGTCACTAATACTTTGACATAAATATTAGAAATACTTTCTCCTAATCTATAGCTTGTTTTAAAATTTTGTTTATGGTGTCTTCAGGTAGACACTAGCTTAAAAATTTGATGTAATCTAATTCATCAATTATATCTATTATGGTTAAGGGCATTCCCCACCTTGAAGTCATAAAGATATTCTCCTATAATTTATCATATACCAAAGGCTTTTTTCTTCCTAGTAACAGAAACAAAGGGGAGGAGTTAGATGCTAGCTTGTCAGATATGGCAGAAAGATAAGCAGACAATAGGGTTAAAGATGGTGGTGAAAGTAGCTGATGTAACTTTATAAGCAATAGCTGACATGGTTCAATGATTACCTCTTGCAACCAGATTATGATCTCTAAATGCCATTTATCACTAAAAGAAACCAGAGTTTCTTGGAGAAATGGCTGATTCCAGTCATGGGGAAGGCAATGCATAAGACGAGCTGAGAACATCCTGCTGTAACATGAAGTCAAGAAAGCTCTCAAAGAGTTCTGGAGTGATGTCAAAAGCACACGAGATATAGTGCAAATGGGCTCCTACTGGCCGAAGATGAGACACTCTGAACGTCCAAACACTACATACTGTATAGTATTGAAACATATCAAATACATTAAATTCCCTGAGTCCATAATGACACTATTAGTCGTCATATAAAGTCGTTATGGCACCAATTCGTTCTGAAATTGGAAAATAAAGGGAATAAGTCAAACGTTTATCTCGAGTTTCCTATATGAACTGTATTTCAGGGTAACTAAACAGTTGAGTAGAGAATGGTACTTAGTAAATAAAGAAGGAATGATAGAATTAGAATGTCACCATTTTGAAACCCCTAATAAAATAACAGATCTAAGCAATCATCATCAGTAGCTTAAAAAACCATTAAGTGAAAGACTGATGTGGAACTTTATAATGGATGCATCAGGTTGGCAAAACCACCAGCCATTAATCAATCTGAGCATTCTGTGCTTCCTGATGCAATGTAATGGGAAGTACAAAGCAGCACCTACAAACAACTGTGACCAAAACAAGAAACCCGAATCTGATTAAGCCTCTAGTTCTTGCCTCAGTTCACAGGAAATACAAATAATAAAAGGATATGTTAAATGACACCATAAGAGAGCATCAGCCAAGTTCAGAATGTGAAAAATTCTACAGGATGAATGGTTTCCTCAACAAATAAATGAGCTAGGGATAGAACAGACTATTCCATGTTACAAATGACGGATCAGATATGAAAGGTTAGGTGACTTGCTGTGGAACCAGAATAAAAACCCAGGTCTCCATTACTTTAATTCATTTTGTCCAGTGTATTCTGACCAAGATCTCTAGCTTGATAAGCTCAGAGTCAGAACTAACTTTCATACGGACAATTTGGTTTTTCCATGTTTCAATGGAAATTCATAGAAAAATAAATTGAGATGAACATGCCATATGAGGCCACTGAAGAGGCTGTGCTAAATACCTAGTTCGAAAGGTAACAATAAGGCTGATTTTTGAAGACAGACAAATAGCTTTCCTTTTAAATGAGCGTTTCATCTTGAAAGGGGGTTCTCCTTTTCCTCATTGACTGTCTTCCTCCTTTTCTTATGACTGAAGATCACACGATTTAAAGAAAAAGAGAGAACCTGAGTTTCCTCAGATGATAGCCGTGTGATTCTTAGGAGCAAATAACACAGACATGAAAGACATTTCCTGCAATGTATGACAGACTTTCAGATTATCTCTCTAGCTAATTAGCATTTTAGAAAAATTGAGTTTAATCATTGAAGAAGCCATCTGCTTATCTGGGAGCTGTCTGGTGAATAGTGCTGGCAACTTCCAAGGGATATGTACCCAGCAGGTACTGCACTTTCTTTTGATTTCTGAAGCAAAGAGAAAGACTCTACCATCTCCCTCCCCACATCCAACTAATTCAAACATAATGCCCTGCCTGTGTCAGGCTATGGTGCTCTTCACTCACATCCAAGAGTTAAGGGGGAGCAGAGGCTGGGTGGAAGGTATTTGAAAGCTCCTCTTGCATATACTTCATATACAGAGAAGAGATTTTTGGCTTTAGTTTCTAAAACACCTGTTTTCCCCCCCATATTAAATGTCATGACAGCAAACACATACTGGCATTTGACATACATCACAATTCCCAGACTGTGTGAGGTGTTGTTTTGAGCAGTCTGAACAATTAAGACTTCTGGAGGTGGAAGAATCAGCAAAAATGGGCCCAAATCCTCCTCAGTCACACACAGATTTCTTTTTCAGTCCTGCGACTTCAGATTGCTTTGGTGGCTGTGCCAGCAGATATTCTACTGTGAAGGGTCTGCTCACCGAGTCACGAGGAGAATGCTCAGCAAGTTACTCTGCTAATGAGGCTTAAAACTAAAAACAACTACATGAAAAATATCTGTAATATTTAAGACTGTCATATATTAAGATTAATAGAATTGAAAATCTTTTGCTAAACTATCCATTGGAAAGATTGGTTGCATCTCTACCCACCAACTCTAAGCCACTGACTTGAAGCCGCCCTAACATTTCATTCTCGCAAGATACAATAACAAATTCTTATCATTACTATCATATGGCTCTGCATTTCAGAGTTTATTTACAATTAGCCAACCAACTCTTAGAAAAATAGATAAGGTATGAGTGGTGTATAGTGAAGCCCTGGGGACATTCTGTGGAAGGCCTTGGGGGCAAAGCTGAGGAAGTGGGACACAATGCTTAAACAAGAAAAGTTATGCTGAGCAGGAAATAATAAAATAGGGATTGCATTTAGGAAAACAAATTTTCCATTTTCTCTTATCTCCTCATGAGTCCATTACCCTTTCCCTCTTCTGTCAGATGAATACTTCTTATTTCACCGAGTAAATAGCTGCAACCAGAGAAGATCACCTCCCCATCCCTCCACATACTCAGTCAGTTCTAGCTTTTCATATGAAAGACACAGAAACTTCCCTGAGCCTTGGTCCCCCCATATATATATATTATGGGGAGAGCGTATCACCTACTTTGTAGGGTGATTATGAGAATTAAATGAGAATACAGGTAAAGCACACTTCCTGATACTTGGTAAGGACTCAATAGTTAGGAGGGAAACTGAGAACCTTCTCTAACAGCTGAATGTTGATTTAAACAACACTACTTCATCTTGGATGTCTGGGTATCCATGAAAGATGTCTTTCATCCTTTTCCAGTATTCATTCATTCAGTATTTCATATGCACTCTCTGTGAGCTAGCAATGTGTTGGCAGTTTGGGATACATGGTGAAGACAACAGCCCTTGCTTCGGAGAAACTCCCACTACTAGGATAGATGGGCATGCAAAAACAGCCACAGTGGCCACAACAGCAGCACCAAAGCATGTTAGGGTACAGGCTCTATAAAGTAGTAGGGACAGAGGTAACTGAGGGAACACACTCTTGATTATCATTTGGATAATGCTTTTCTTCATGTCTACTCCTGTCTTACTCTTCTATGACAAATTCCTCTAATAGTAGTTTGCAAAACAAATACCCTCTCAAATCAGCAGTAGCTCAGCAGGGAAAAAATAGAAGAAAAAGAGTTCAAGCTAAACAAAATGCCTCTACTTTTCAAGGGCAATCATTTAACTATTATTTCATCTGATTACCATCATTTTGTTCACGGGAACTTATCTCCTAAGGATTTCGTGCAGTATTTGATGAGTAAACTACCCTCACTCTGATGGTTCTCATTAATTATTATGAAGAAAATGTAGTGTTTAACGACATCCATCAGCACAAAAATGCTTACATTTAGTCCAAAGTAACATTAAGTACTAAGAACAAGAATGACCTTTGGATAGGTAATTCAAGGGATGATCAAAGAAAACACTCCTATTGTAAATGGAACCAGCAAATATAGTCACAGCTGTCAAAACAGATACCCAAGAGCTAGGTTCAGTCTTGGCTCTTTTCCCCAAAGGAGTTTTATTTGGGAGAAACTATAGCTTTCCTAACTAAAAAAAATATATATGGATTTAGTGGATCTATCCACTACACGTTGTGTTTTTTCCTGATTCTCTCTTGACAATTGCTTCTACTTGGACAGGTTCACATGGGGAATGCCCCAACCTGGCCAGCGGGAGCATTGAGTGTAAATTCCTTAGCTTTTTCAAAATAGCAAAAGAAAATGAATCCCTTTGTATGCATATGTGTGTGCATGTGTGTATGTGTAATGAAAAGCAGGAGTACTTTATGACTGCTCTATGCTATATAAAAGGACTTTGATAAATGTCTTGCATTATGTAATGTCTGCATGCCCCAAAATGCAAGTTGATATGCATCTTTGAAGGATGTACATTCAGAACCAGCAGAAATACTTTAAACTTTCTGAAATCAGTACTCACAGTTTCCACATTTTCTTGGTCTTGTTTTTCCCTCCCTCTCTAATCTTTTATCTCCTTCTTTCCCTTTAATTCTTGTTATGTTTCTTTCATAATTTTATATTAAATTTTGCAGTTCTTCTTGATAATATCTAATGATTGTACTACTTAAGGTTGCCTCAATCCAGTACAAAGTGAGCATTAGATTAGAATTTGCATAAAAACTGAAACGAGAAACAATGCCCTAAGAGGAAACAAGGCTGACTTCCATCATCCTGTGAGGCTCCATACTGTGGCATAGGAAGCAAGGAACGCACTGTTCAGCACTCCTTCCACACACAACACGCCGAGGGTGGAAAGCCTGGCTGAGATCATTTATGGCGAGGTTTTCTTCTCTTGAATTCTAAGAACCACAAATCATTACTCTTTCCCAAGGATAGGCTCACAGCAACCTGAATTCTACTTCTTCTTTGGAGGGCATTATGTCACCGTTCAATTCAAGAACAGCCAAGAGAAATAACACCTGCACACGTGGCACTCCTCAGTGCTTTTCCTTTAAAGCCCCAGAAGGCTCTGACAACTATTACCCATTACCAACACTTCACTTACCAATGCTTCACATACAAAATGGACAAAGTGGAAGACAGAGAGAAATGAGAATCAGAAAAATTTTCTTTCCATTGAGCACCACCTTGCCCCTTTGCCATGGCTCCCCAAGATCCCCACAAAAGGGCAACAGTTAATCCGCTGTTTACTCAAAACCACTGACAGAAGTTAATAGACAGTTATAAACTAATTGAGTGTGTCTGTGATGTTGTCTCCTCATTCATCTGGTTATTCAATTTAACTCCCTTAGTCTTCCATAAGGCACAGTGTCCCTGCTGCTCAAAACAGTCGCTTCTTGCAAGAAGGCCCTGGAACAACAGGAAACTAATAGTTTAAGTGTTCCTCTAAATTTGTTTGACAAAACTGACATTTAGTGCATTGTGTCACATTGCCGGTAATCTGCAATTTACCCCTGGGCATGCAGTGCATGCTCATTTTATTTACCTCTCATCGTTAAAAGCGTAATTAATATTCCACTCTGTAACAAAGATTAGAGATTTGACAAACATTGTAATTTAAATTCTCCATTATGGCAAACATTAAAATCAAACATCTTCCACACGCTCCATTGCATAAAGGACACGTGTAGCTGTAATTTAACTTTTTAGTTTTTAACACCACAAACTAATTTCTGCTGTCAGTGTAATGAGCTGGAAAACACAAATCTTGCTGCTCTCCGTGTGGGCACGGGGCTGTGAGAGATGAACTGAAGGGAGGGAGAGCACCAGTTTCTTTCAAAACGTATTTCCAAATGCACCAAGAAAATTGTATATGCATAATCTAGCAAATGCAGTGTGATACCATGGATCCCCGAAACCATTTTAAGCCTTTAAAAAAACAGCTGCAAAAATAAAACATTTCAAGAGAAAAGAAAGAAATTACTCTGGTATTCTTTTAAGTAAAGGTGTGTATGTATAAGGGAAATATATGCAGATACTGACCCCACACAAAACAAAACAACAACAAAGCCGCACTTGTGCATACTGAGACTTACTAAGACCAAGGTGGTCATTACGATGTCCATCACCAACAGAGCCCTTCCCAGAACACTGTCAGGGGAATATAAGGTGGCCAGCCTGCTGACGGAGTTCTCAAAGATGTACTACCACTCTTCTAATTCATGCTAATTTTCACTGGAATCTCAGCTTCATAAATTTTATGTGACTGATTAAAATTATTGTATGTAGAATACCTTCAGGCAGCTAAAATGGCTCATTAAACAAGGAAGCTAGCTGGGAATTATCAGTAATGGAACAAATTTGTATACGATGAATTTGATGTCTTTAGAAAGAACGTAGGAGGAAGTGTAAGTCCCTCTTCCCCACTGGAGCTGGGCTCCGGAGGGGAGGGAAGGGACGCCTTGATCTCCAAGAGGCTTGCCTATTCCCACTCTTCCTCCCTGAAATGCAGAAACCCCCTGACTTGCCGACTTCTGCATGAGACTTCATTAGTCACTGCCAACTTCAATCTGCTTCAGTTATTTCACATTCAGATCCCAGGGGGAAACATACTCTCTGCTGCAATTTCAGGCTAAACCAAAGATAAACTGATTCACTTTAGAAAATGACAAGCCAGCATGTCCCAACTTACACTAACATCTCACAACACAGAGAAAAGTTTGTGCAAATACTATTAACCCTGCCAAAGGATTAAATGAAACAGATACACATTGCCAAGGCAGAAGACTTCCAAATGGTCTAAGAGTCAAACACTCTACACAAAGCTGTTTCCATAAGCAACACAGTTCTGGAGTTAAGCACATCCGTTTCCCTCCACCCAGGGTAGGCGCAAGAGCCCTCCTAATGGATTTCCTCCTAAATGGTTCTTCTCCCAGGCATCCCATCTCAGCGGCACTGGAGGAGACCCGAGATCACTCCTGAGGAGCATGAATAGTGTACTAGTTTATAGCACTTAAAATGAAAATCTTTGCCAGCTCCTTGTAAAAAAGAGCACTCATTTCTATGAAATGCCTGTAATTTCCCACAAAATGCTTACGTATTCCCCATGGAAATAATATGTCACCAGATGATTCAGAGACGATTTATAAACTAGTTGGGCAAAAAACTAAATCAAAACATACCTGGTAGTTAAAAAACAAAATTTTGAAAAAGAATAACCAAATGAGAGATTTGGCCTTCCAGAAAACAAAACAAAATAGAATTATCCTTCCCCCCCCTCCCAAAAACAGGAAAAAAAATTGAAAACAAACTAAAACAAGTATATTATCAACACAATCACACTGAATCAGAAAGAAAGAAATCAGCAGAACGTGTTTTCTTTACCTTACAGTCTATTATGAGCATTAATTACAGGTTTTGCATGTCTGAACTATTATTAATGTTATGTGTAGATACAACTGTCTGCGGGTCTAGAAATTATTTATTTATTGAAATTAATTAGAATAGGATATCATGATCTCTTTTCAACCATAAATTCTCTTTATTCAAAATTTTAGTGCACATAAATTTAAATCTCCAAATATTTGAAGTCATTTCGGAAAATTTCAGATACAGAGGATGTGAATGGCCAGGCAATCCTACTGGGAATAAGTAAAAAGAGAGAGATCTGGGGTCAGAAATAGAAAACCAAGGTAAAGTTGAATATGGAGCAGAAAAAGGTTTTTGCAATAAAACCAATCAACATGAAGGAAAATGAGGAAGAAAGCAGAACCATAGAACTTCACTCTTAAGAGAAAGACACGTCCCTCGGCACGTGCTTTAGCTGAGGCTAAGTAACCCACAGTTATTGGTGGGGAGAGGTTATGTGAAATATGTTGTGTAGAATAGGAAAGGCTACTCCAAGCCTTTTTCATTCAAAGCATCCAAGTTACTCTTGCCTCAGGGAACCAGGTAAAAAGAGGGAGGTAGGACTTGAGGAAAGAATTAAAGCAAGGAGAGAATAATCGAGTCTTAAAATCAAAAAGGCTTTGAACAACTGTCTATAATGCCAGACACATGGGAAATGGCTCTTAATATGTATATTTCCAGGAATAATAAAAAATGCTTTCTGAGTATCTTCATGAAATTTTGGGAATGGCAAGTCTTGCAAAGTTTCTACCAAGCAAGAGATGGTAAATGACACATTGCACAATATTGGTTATTACTATTTTAAAATACATTTAGGCAGTTGATGGCCCATTTATATAGTGCTTCATCTTCATTGTATTATAGAATGGAGATAGGACACTTTTAGGGGTGTCATAGATTCCTCTTCCCATTGCTTCCCAATCTTGTTCCTCAACCATAAATTTTCCTAGTACATGATTTTTCAGAAACCCAGTTCTGGACATAGGGAAGGTACTTTTAAGAGAATAACTTTCAAATTTCATCCTATTCTCTGGGGTTAATGAAGTGGTCAAAATGGTACTAGTCAAAGAAAATCCAGCTTGGTCCTACAGAAAAATGTATTTAAATCATTAACAAGGATGTTCTGAATTTCATATGAGAAACACAAACTACTCACTGAAAACTCAAAGTCTGGATTTAAAATTCAAAGAGCCAGAGTCACTGCAGATAAAAAGAAAATGCATCAAGTGATTTTCAGAATTATAACAATACAATCTGCATTTTCTTTGCCATCATGGGTAATAACCAAACCTCTTAACAACACTTAAATAAACAAAATTAGAAACAACCATCGCTTCAGCTTTTGAAGCTGCGGTTCAGAAACTGCTACCTAATGTTATTGCTGATTAATGTTGTCACTGTGTCGTTACAAATGCACCACCAAACAGAAGCACACCTTTTCTGACAGGAATCCAGGGGTCACAATTTCATCCAGTGACTCACTAACACCTACTTTCCGCATTACTCAGAGCTTCTGTGTGCCTTTCCTCAAAGGCTGTGCTCACAGGATCCTGGTTCCTGCTGTACCAATTGCCACCACCCAAAGCCCTCTATGGGTGGGGCCTGGTATTTCAAACCCGGGAGAATCCTAGTGGCTTTGAGAATTCTTTGAGTCTCCAAAATTTTCTGGGCCTGAATTTATTGTGTGATACGACTAATTCCCATTTCAAAGTTTAACCCAGTCAAAAGTAGTATAAACTTGGGTGACAAATACCTGAATCCCAGGACTCTTTTGTTGAGGATGTCCTTCATTTGTGAAGTATCAAAAGCATGCTGATAGGGAGTCTATTTTATGCTATGTCCTGTCAAAGTCCTGCCATCGAATATGTGCTTAATGAATGCTAGGTGAATGTGAAACTGACCATCCTGAATAGTTCATTTTGAACACAGCCTCATAGATGTGAAGGCTTGTTTAGGCCAAGAATAATTATCAGTCATTCTCTACCTCATTATCCAATTTCAAATTTCTGCACAGCACATACCACTATCTTATATTTGTCTCATACCCTCATTTTTTTCAAGTCCTCTTCTCACTAGAATGCAAGTTCATCTCTCTGGTTCACTCCTGTAGTCCTAGCCCCTACAACAGCAGGCTTTCAGCAGGCATCAGTTGAATAAGGGAATGAATGAGATAGGTGCCACTCTAACACTCTCTCTCTCTCTATGAAATCTATTCATCATATCCTTTACCACTGTCTTATCCACAGATTCCTTTACACAACTGCTGCAAACATGCCACTTTCAGAGAATGTGCTCCAATAGAGCGCCTGCTTTCTTTGCTGCTCCTCCCTCAACATACTTCTGCATCAGGGGAATGTGTATAGCCCCCCTTTCCAATAAACCTTCTCTGGTTCATAAGGTTTTGTTAAATGGGATTTCTCTAGGTTTACGACTAATCAGGTCTAGTGCTAACTGGATACAGCTTCCTTTACCATCTTGGGTGTGAGGTTTCAGAACACTATAATCAGCATGCTGTAGGTCCTAGAGGACTCAATTATGTTACGACACATTCTGGAGCCTGTTGAGTTTTCCTGTGCTGAGTATTACCATCTTAAGTCATGCTGTTACTGCTTAAGCATTTAAGAAAATATTATGCATAAAAACTACCCTCACAGAATATACTTAGCATAAATGACCTCTGTTATTTTTGTGATGAAACAAACCAAAAGAAAAAACTTAAAACCTCCATTGAAATGTTCATGATTCACAGCCAAGAGGCTAGGGCATCAAAGCCTAGTAAGCTCCACACATCACTCCTAATATTGGTGCGTGTTATTTGCTGGGAACCCAAACTAAACATACTAGAGTTTGAGTTTTATATTTTCAAGTTGGCCTTCTGGAATGTTGGCAGACAGAATATAATGAAGGCCAGAAAATGAGGAATTGGCCTAAAAGTGGCTAGGAAGAATGTTCAGGAAGTTAGAGGAAGCAAGTTGGGACGAGGGTGGTTGGTGGGCAGAAGGTGAAGAGAAACAATGGACTTTTGTTCTGTAGTCATAAGATGTAAATGTTAGTTAAAAATCTCACATATATAATTTATATTATAAAAAATTATACATATATACACACATATACATACATACATGCTGGGGAGTGACAAAGAAGTATTAAATTTTTAATTAAGAAATATAATCATTACTGTTCATAACCCTAGACAGTGAAGAACATAGTTTCTAGACCTGTTAAAAAATGCATTAACTACAGACCAAACATTCACTGTCATCCCTGGGGTTCACATTTGTACATGGCATTTTCTTTTCGTATCTGCCCATTCCTCACATGCCCAGCTGTCAAATTTCCATCCTTTCTTTCTGACTTCCTCTCTGAAGTCCTTCCTGTCCTCCTACCCTGGCACATGTGACCTTTTCCCCTCTGGGGACATTCTCATTTCCTCTTCCACAGTCCTCTTTTGTAGCCCTGATCATTGTCTTTTCTTGACTCTTTTCTTTACCAGACTGTGAATTGTGAATTGTTTGAGATGACCGTTTCCTTCGTTTTTTTTAATCTCTGCCCATTCATTTAACAAGGTTTTTATATCTTCTCATGTCCTCACTTCTCTTCTTACCCAGTTATGACAATCATTCCCTTACAAAGCTCGCAACTCTTCAGCTCCTCCATCACATCACAAAACCCTGCAGTAAGTCCACTCTCCACCTCTCTGGCTTGCATCCTTACTGGTGGATATGGCTGGGAAAACATGCGCAGCCATTCTGATGAGGACAGGATCGCTAATCTCCAACGAGCCCTTAAGGCTCTCTGTCAATCACACCGTGTCTCCCTGGACCATTTGCCTTCCTTCTCTGCTCCAAAACAATTTCATACCTATTCCTCTCTTCTTGAATCTTCATTCCACATCTTCACTCTCAGCTGATGACTTTGCTTCCTGTTTCAGTGAGAAAACTGAGGAAATGTAAAGAAACCTACACAAGTGTCCACCGCACCTCTCCCCACATCCCCTGCCTTCCATTCCGTTATGATGGATAAAATGACTGTGCCTCTGAGGCAAACTCTCCCGCTGTGCATCATGTCCCATGCATCCTATTACTCAAAGAGACTGCCCTAACGATTTTCCCCTCTTTTGCTACATCCCCAATTTTCCTTCTGTTATTCATCCTATCTTTACTCTGCATTCTCCTCCACCTGGATCCCATCGCTCTGCTTCTTTTTATAGCAAAACTCCTCTAAAGAGTTGCTTATACTCACTGTCTCTAATTTCTCTCCAATTTTCTCTTGAAACCATTGCAGTAAAGATTTTGCTCCTAGCTGAAGCCATTAGGCAAGATTTCTTGTGACCTCCATGTTGATAAATCCCATGGTCTCTTTTTTTAGTCTTCACCTTACACAACCTATCAGCAGTTTTTGGTCAAGATGAGCAGTCCTCTCTCAGTATTTACTTGGAAACTATCCTTCCCCGGTTTTCCGCCTCCATCACTAGCAATGCCTTCACTTTGCTTGTTCATCCTCATCTCCCAAAGGTAACGCTTAAGGTTTTTAGACATAATTTCTAACTTGTGAATATCTGTCAATCAAACATATTTCTCTCAAATTGCCAAAATTTTTTTAAAGGTTTTATCCTTTGCTATGAATTTTATTATCTGTTTTGTAAGCCAGCAAACCAAAAAATGGTACAAATATTAGAATTAATGCTTTTCTGCAATTCATTATCATTTTATTATGTAAAAACACTTGCTATAGTAAAAATTATAAATTTCATCCTAAAGTTATCACTTTCCTTTAGTTTTTATCTATTTGAACATTCTTAATTGTTGTTTATACAGTTGGCAATGTTCACAGTAATCATTAGTTAGGGTCATTTTTACTCCTTTATAATAAAAACACAGGTATACTTCAAGTGATTGGTAGAATTTCCACCAAAAGAGACCCCAAGGAGATTTTCACTCATCTGTCATCAAGCATTTTGCTGATTTTTGCTGGTTTTAAGTTTTAATGACTAAACAATACTTAATCAAATGGTTGTATCATCATTTTTTTAAATCATGTCACTGTTGTTGGAAATTTAGGTAGCTTCCAAATAATTCAGTCGTATATAATCCTGCGATGACCATCCTTATCTTTAAAACTGAAAATTCCCTTATAAGAAATTCTGAGCAATATTGGATTAATTAGCATGCCCATTTAAAATAACAGTGATGCAAACAATAAATTGCTTTAAAAAAACTTTGTACCAGTTTCTACTCTCACCACAAAATGCATGAGGATGTGCTTCTCACTAGACTCTAACTGGATTTTAAAAGTAATTGTCAATTTGATGTGAAAAATAAACTATTTTATTTTCTAAATTTATATTTCATCATTTATGAATGAAGTTGAACAGATTTTAATGTATATATTGATCATTTGCATTTCCACTTTTATAAATCGACTGTTCATATCCTTCGCCCATTTTTCTATTAAAATCTCAGTGCATCATTCATGGATTTGAATGGATTACATCAAGAGTATCAGCTATTAGTTATTCACAAAATGTTCAGCCTTGATAGCAGTCTTTTGTTGCCTCTACTGTTCTCTCTCCATTCATCTCATTGTGCATTTCCTCTCTTCTTTCACAACCAGAACTAATTCTTTCCCATCCTTCAAGGCTCAGCTCCTTGATGCATCTAACATTTTGGTCTGTGGTGACCTCACTTTTCTCTGAACTCAAAAGAAATCATTACCTCCACCTCATCCTGTCTTATTTAATTAATCACCTTTCAATATGTATAGTGTCCTATGAGACCCATGAGGTAAGAAGCCATTTCTCACACTTCACAGGCTCAGCACATTGCCACTAGACAATAGTGTTCCTAATCACTGGGCCCTCCAAACACCAATGCCAAACAAAAGTTAGCACTGATGTAAAAAGCATTTGCAATTTTCCTCTCCCTGAAGTATGTTTTCCCGAAGAAGGAAAATGTGATCAAATATAAACAATTCTCAGATAATAGAAATTCATTATGTATCTAGATGAGATTATTTTATATTACACAGTCCAAGCTGACATTATGTCCTGAGACGAACAAGTAAGTAATTATGTGTGAAAGCTAGCAGTGTGCAAATGGAAATATTTTTGGCAGATGTGATATCCACTGAACATAGTGGATGTGTCAAATTATTTTTATAACTCAAGCATAACATATCATTCCAAATATGACTATATACGGATCACAGCCATATTGCATATTGCTGTATTCTAAAACACCAAAATATTGAAAGTTATAAGGTCATGACCAATTAAACATATATACATATACTAAAGAATAAGGAAAGCAAATCCAAAGAACTTAGTGTAGTTTATTATTAGTTATGGAAACCATATGCCTGTTTGTACACATTTCTAAATATGAAACCATATAAGCGTAACCTAAGGCCATACATTCACATAGGAATAGAAGGGATGTCTGTCTGGAGAACCCACAAGGCAGCCTAATGGAGTGTTTTTTTAGTACCAAATGGGTAAACTTGATATGTATACTCCTTTTGTGTATAGGGACAGAATTTATAGTAGTGAGAAATGACTGTTTCTGTGTCTATTAAGTGCATAGTTCTTCAAGCTTTCTACTAACTAAATGTTTTAATATTTCAGCTTTGAACTTTAGATCACATTCTTAATTTTTTTATGATGAACATACTTTGTTCCCAAGGCTAGAATAGTTGTCTAATTGTCAAGCAAATTGGATAAACTGAAATCATTTAGCTACATGATATTTGGGCTGTTAACAATGTAAGAGCAACTCTAAAAAAAAGAAAAAAACCTAGGCACTTAATAGTAATTTAAACAGCAGATATCATTTTATGCTTGCAAATGCATATGAAACAAACAGAATATGGCACATGTTGATAACACAAACTCTTTCCACACTCAGACCAGAAGAATAACAAAACCTGATATACTAGAGAGAAAATAAGAGACTATAATTTTCAAAAACTTTTCTGGTTTTAAGGTGGGAAGCATTAGTGTTTTGCTTTGTTTTGTTTTAGTTACCGTATAAGGATTACCTATGAAGAAGAGCTCTTGATCAAGTCATTTTCTGCGTCACGTCCAAATGCAGCTTTGGACAACTCTCACATGAAGCAAAGCACAGTCAGACGGCCCTGCTGTCACACTGCTTCCCACCAGCACACGAACACTGCCTGGGTGGAGCAGCGCTCAGGCTGGGGGGCTTCCCCTCGTGTCCTCCCCATAGCTGGGACTGACATCAACGCATAGGCTTCATTTTTTTTCCTTCCCATTTTTTTGGTATTTTCTAAGATGGCATTGTGCTTCCAGAACTAATCTTCCTTCTATTTATATATTAATTTAAAAAACCCCTTACTGAACTATTTCACTAAACAAGTAGAGGAATTTAAACAGTAAACAAACCTATTTAATTTCAAAATGTCAAGACTAATTCATGTCCCCACACATTTCAACACACACATAAAGAAGAGAGTAAAATACATCCCCAAGTATGGTAAGTGATGATAAATAAAAAGTGTCCAATTTGGGGCGGGGACGCTGCTATTGCTGAAACTGCAGGAAGGTAAGAGGTGAACGATAAAGACTGCCACGCACCGCTCCCCTTCCACGCCCCCTGCAAGCCAGAGAATGACACTGCAACAGTCGGCAATCCTTTTTAGATCATTCTGCATCAAATGATTTAAATTTCTTGGGTTCATTTTTTCAAGAAATAGCAGAGAAAAACCTCTTGCAGTTAGCATGCAGTTTGGTTTACTTCTGCACATAGGGAACCAGTGACTTCCTGGAGCACGCAGAGCACCCTTAGGATGTGTTTCCACCCTGCACCTTGAAAGGGAAGGTCTTGGGGTGCCGGCCTCTCCTGCTGCCCACACCCTTTACTTTGCCTCACAGAGCCTAAGAAAAATCTTTTATTTATCAGTAGGAAAGCTAATTTAGAAACCAAACTTTCACTCACTCAGAAGAAGTAAGGAATGACAAGAATGAATCTTTGCACCTTAGATTTCCCCTTCTCTCTCGTGTGTGCACACATATATAAGTGCATATATATACACACATACATACATGCACGTATTTTGCTGAACCTTTTGAAAGTTAGTTGCAGACATTATGACAATACAATTTACCCCTAACGCTTTAGCATGTATCACCTAAGAACAAGGAATTCTATATAATGCTCTCAAGAAATCTTAACAATACAAAAGTATTATCTAATACATATGCATATTCAAATCTTCCAAATTGTCCTGATAATGTCCTTTATAGTTTTTTTTTTTGGCTTGAGAATCAATCAAGGACCATGCATTGTGATTACCTGACATGTTTCTTTAGTCTCTTTAATCTAGAATAGTGCCCTGAATTTTTTACATTGACCTTTTTGAAGAATACAAGCTAGTTATTTTACAAAAACTTCCTGAAATCTATGTGGTCTTCTTTTTTCAATATGACATATATTGAGGAATTTACTTCATAGAAGTCTGTACTATGCTTCTCTGAGTTCTAGTTATTTTAAAGAGCAAAGGAGCTCTAAGAATGCTAATATTTACAGTATCAGTTACATGTTACCTTCAACACCTAAGAATGGTGCTATACTAGGAGCTGAACCAAATTGAATCAGAGGGGAGTTCCTCCCTGCATTTGCCAAGAATAATCTGCACTAGCAGTAATTACACAGATACACATTCAGTTTAATTCACTGTAAAAAAAATACATATATTTTATATTTTCAAATTAAAGTGCAAGCTCATTTTTAGGGGTGATGACTGGGAAAGTAATCCCAGCTCCATGCCCGCTGAGCTGAGGTGAGTGGGCCCTTCACGTAGGAAGAGGAACCGTGTGGGGACGTGGAGACAAGAAGGAGATAAGCTGGCGAGCTAGAGTGGGACGCTTTCCCCTATAAATGAAGGCCTACTGGAATCATGCGGAGCTTTCATTATATTTAACTAAGATAAGGTGATTGCCTAGGAGAAGGTGAAGCAGAGGACAACTGACACAGAGTCAAGGAGAAAAACACCAAACGACAGGACAATGGTCTCGATTTGTCAGAAATAAAAAATGGAAATAAAAATCAGTTACGGGACAATGAACTGATACAGTGGACAGGTTACACGAATTACCACAGCTTGCTAAATGTCAGGAGTTCACTGAGAAGTCTGCCGATTTCTTACCATTTCCAAAAAAAAAATAAGAGAACCAGTGCAAGTGGGAAGGAAGAATTATAAATTTGACAAATCATACACAAACATCTTAAAGGACTGAATTATTCTAGATACACACAAATCGGTGTTTTTTGTTTCATATAGACAAATTTCTGGATATGAGCTAAAAGGCAGGTAAAAAAGTAAAGGTGCTTACAGGATGCACATTATTCAGTCTTCTTTGGGCCCAAATTGAACACAGAATAAATGGAATATGACAAATATAACATAACAGAAACAGGTACCTCCTCTTTGTAGCATCACTTCAAAATATGTCCATTTATTGTAAAATACGCTTGTATAATATTTTAAAATGTGACCACTAGGTGTTGCCATGGGAAGGCTGGGAAAATGGGATTATTATCATCATTATTATCACTAAATAAAAAATCAAAAGAGTCTGCAGGTGGGGAAGGGAGAAGATGAGATGGCTGGAACCGGAGCAGGCTGATCTGACCTTTCTTCACCTTAAAGGTCCCATATATCTGAAGGAGGGTGAGGCTAGCATCCTGTTCCTCCAGGTAGGCTCTGGAGCATGTGCCTCTTTTGCTGCCATCTCTACACAACACAATAATAATTGGTAATTTGGAGAAGTCAGTCCAGCCAGCCCAGTTAAACACATCATCTTAATAACTGATTTACTTAATTGATTCTGGAATGTGGCAGATATAACCAGGCAGGGCTATATTCATAGAGACTTTGACAAAGCAGGCCATCTAAGTGGTGACAGCCTCAAGGCTGAGGTGGAGAGCTCTCGATTCATTACTCAAACAACAGATGCAACGCTTCGGACTGCATGCTTAGATTGTTCCTCTCACCACTACTGGCCAGCACTGGGCAGGGTGCCAAGCACGAGGAGGTGCTCAGTAAATATCTGTTGAATGAATGATCATTGCAGCTGATTTATTTTGTTATAAATCTGAGGGCATCTTTAATTAAGGAGACACAACTTCAGTTTACAATTATCCAATATCTAACAATCAAAGGCAAAGTTTGACTTTAGTGAAATGAATACACATATCTTCCTTGTTCACAGTCTAGCCAAAGGATCTGATCTTCCAACAGATATTCAGTTTTTGAAACTTCCAGAAGCAGACTGTACACACAGGAAAATGTGGGCAAAGAGCAGGGATGATCTGTTTCCACCCATTAAACTTGGAACATTCTCATTCCGGCAGGCTTCTTAGTGGCCCCTTGGAGGTCAGAATTTCTGGAATGAGCTTCTAGCAATTGGTGAAGGCCTGCATGAAGCTTCACTGAGAATGTGCTTGGCTGCCAAACGCGTGGGCTCTCTCTGTCTTCCCATTATATAGTTAAAGGACATTATCTTGTTCACCAACCGTAACAGAAAAGCTAAACTTCATCTTTAATTACGTCTGAACATTCAGCTGTTAGGACTGCTTCCATACTGCTCTGTAAGGCTTTTTGTGTGTGGTGTGAAAGTGAAAATGCTGATGTAACTGAGAACTATATTAGTGAAACCACAGGACGGCATGTGGCCTGATTAATCTTATGAACTCAGCATCAACACATTGCTGGAACATAATGCAGATTATAAATTTATGAATGTACAATACCAACTCCCAATAAACAGAAAAGCTTACTCCTAAGAATTTCTTAATTCTATTTCTCTTATCCTTGTCCTATGAACAAAAATTAAAGTGCCAAAGTAGTGGGTCATAAAATTTCACAAATTGATAAAAAGTAACATTTTTCAGTTTTCCCATCCTTTTATTATAAATATATCCTTCCAATAATTTAAGGTTGATGACCACATTAAAATTTATATATAATAGTTAATTGCATGATTATTAATGATGTTCCATAGATGCTTAGCTTAGTGACGCAGCATCTGTGTAACATACTATTTTCCATGAAAACATACACTGGGTAGATAGCAACATTATTACCTAAAATAATACATAAGAACCTTGAAGGATTTGCCTTGGCTTTCTACATAATATACTCCCAATTAACTACTCAGAGGCAACCAAAATTTAGAGTTATTAATGGCCCTCCAGTTTGCTTGTTTCCATACCCTCAGGTCAGATATTTGCCTAAAGTATGACACAGATACAGTGGGAGCCATTTTCATCTCACCACATACCTCCTGCAATTCTGAATTCTAAGCGTCCAGAGACTTCTCTGAGGAACTTCACGGTTTAGAAGGACAGCGGCTTCTACCCTGAGCTCATGATAGGGGAGGCCGGGAACAGTATGGGAACAATGCAACATCGCACACCATTTAGAAACGTCAGAGCTGGAGTCCATGCAACTGACAAGTGTTACTCCAAACTGCTTTTTCACATAATCTAATGGTCTTTCTTAACATAGCTGCCGTCAAATGTGAAAAATAATTTGAAAGCCAACTACAATGAGAATTTTCCTGTCAACCCCCATAGTGGGCACTGATCCTAGACAGCTGAACATTCTAGGCAAATGCTGTGTGCAAATAGGACAATTTCTGAGTACTGCAGAACCAGTATGCTGGTACATGGTCCGCCTGCACAGCACTCCCTCATATCGACAGCACTTTTCTTCAAGGAGGCAGCCACTGCTTATTGTACTCCTTCCTACTCCCATCTCTGTACAGTAACAGCAATAAGGAATAGAGGTATAACACTTGACCTGAAAAAAAGAGATGGTATCTGACAGCTTTCACTACATCTGTGGTAAAAACCTTTGACGGACCTAAGGTATCCTAAAGGCAGGCTTACTTATACACTGTGGAAAAAACTGATGTAAAAGGGCCTATCTCAGATTTCTTAAGAGATGCTGATGCAAGGAAATCCCATAAACCTCCCTGACCACCAGTTAAATGCATCCCAAATTACGGCTCAAACTCTAGAGGACAGCTAACCTAATGGGAGCAGGGGCTCAGTAATTCTAGTTCTTGAAGACCTTCTTAAAAGTTGGCTACCAGCTGGTCCAAGTGCTTAACTGGAAAGAAACACCAGCAACAAGATACTACTCAAGGTTGGGTAAGGATGCAAATGCGCCCTTTTTGTTTTTTCTCATATGATGTCAAGATTGATTTTATATTTCTTTTTTTACTGCCCCTTTGCCCATTCCAAATGGATGGTCTAGCTTGGTGCTGGCAGAGTCTCTCCACAATGTAACAGCTACTGAGCTTTGCTAAAAGGCAGCCATCACTGAACAAACTTATGCCAATTTTGTGTGTGATGGAACCACAAAGCAAATATATACTTCAGCCAGAGGTTACAATTTGCTAATGGAGTCAGTGTGAAAGGCTCTGTTTTTGGCTTTCCTGGAACATTAAAAAAAAGAAATTGTAAGAGTTGAGAATTTTGACTCCTTTTCACCCTGGCTACTGCCCAGTGGCTCTCGCCAAAGTGTGGATAACAACACCGCAGCTCCTGAGCGGTTTCTGAGCAGAGATGTCTTCATAGGCAGAAAGCTGCCCTGGGGCGGCTGGCACCTCGGAGTAAGGCAGTTTCCAGGAGATCTCTGACTCCACCGAGGGGAAGAATTTGCACGCCCGATCCTCCCAGTCATAAACCGGGCTCTTGCAGCTCAGATCTGACAAAACAGAGAAGACAACCCAAGTCTTTGGCTGACTAACACTATTTCACTCAAAGTATGTGGATTCCCAAACAGGAGTGCACAGCACAACAGTATTTCAAAAGCAAGCAGGAAAAGAAAAAAAAAAAAAGCAGCACAAAAATGTCATTGAGAAGTGGATTTCTACATTCACTTTGAACAGACAGGATGTGGGATGAAGGCAGCTGTGGCTGCACTATTTCCTGCTCAGAGCGCTTCCAGAGGCCAACACCATAAATCACTCTAAGACTGCAACCGCAACAACAAACACGGCCGAATGAAGGAATGCCCCTGCCACCACAGACAGTCGGGAAGCTCCCACCATAAAGGTGTTGGTGGGTTTCCAGGCTGAAGTCCAGCGTGCTCCATTACTCACTCAGGGCCCTGAGCACAGTGTTCCTCTATGGATAACCTTCCACAAAGTTCTAGACAGAACTTTCTAGACACATAGAACCTTGTTATTTAAATTTTCCTGTTTCCCACATATTTTCTCTTAGTTTTGAACAACTTTCTCATACTTCTTCCATCATTCTCAAAACTTCTGGCTGAAACAACCTGTACACTTGGTTACCATGGTTATCACGCCAACCATTCAACCATGTGACTATGGATGCAACTAGCTTTTAAACCAGAGAAACTGCCAAAGGAGGTTACAGGGATGAGGACAGAAAGACTAGGAAAAGGAGATGGCACAGAAGTGTTAATACTGTCAAATATTCTAAACATATTTTGAACTGTGGTGTTTAGACATGTAAAGTATGGGGGAAAATGGGGGAGGATGAATGGCTGGAAATAAAAGTTGTTGCTTGGTTTCAAAAATGGCTTTTCATAACAAGGAGGACGTTTCTAGCAGAGTGACATTACAGAGGGTCACTGAGAGAAGATCTTCAACGTCAATACAAACCTGTTGTAGCAGACCCTATGACCTGGGGCTTTCCTTAATATGGCATTCAAAATTTAAGACCCTGTGCCTGAAACAATTTAAAAAACCCACAGCACTTTTGTAAGACAGGCTAAAGTACAGAGTGGGCCACAGGGCTGAGGGCCCTGTCCATTTGGCCACCAAGCTTGGAATGGAGACAGCGCAGCACCCTCCCTCTAAACCTTGGCCTGCAGCCCTGGTCTCTAACTCAGGAAGCCCTAGTGCCCTCTCCGCCATTCTGCATCTTAATCAAAGCAGAAGGTGGCCAGCTGTGCACTGCTGCTGCCCTCCAACTCCCCGCTCCCCACATGTTGGGCCCTACTGACAGGAGTACCCTGAGTCTGCACAAGAGGCTGCTCTGGGGGTGGCAGGCATCTGGCCACGGGCTGCAGGACAGCTGCCCTGGGCCACTTATGCTCATTACAGCTGACTCTAACTCATTGGGAGAAGGAAACTCTTACGCTGTCATCTGATAATATTGTTTAAAGGGCTTTGGGAGTTACATACATTTTGTTGACTTAACTTTTATACTGGAAACTATAAAACTGGAAAGAAGAATAAAAATAACAGGAAATCAATCTATAAGCATCTGTAAGAGTAAATGCAGCTGTACTACTGTACTACTTGATAACTTTCTACCCCACAACTTTTTATCCTGAAAATCCTCAAGTCTACAGTAAAGGCAAAAGTATAGTACAATATACATCTGAATACCCTTCACTGAGATTCAGCAATTGCAAGTGCTTGCTTTCTCTCACTATCTTTTCCAGTATCTATATATATCTGTATCTTCCATGAGTTCTTCTCAGCAGCATCTGATAGTTAGTTTTAGATATTATTTCCACATGTAAATACTACTCAGCATATACCTCCTATATAAGCACAATACTATCATCACAACTGAGAAAACTAATGATTCTACAATGTTATTTAATATGCAGTCTGCACTCATTCAGTATGCCCAATTGTCCCCCAAATGCTTTGTTCTTTTCACTCTGCATACAGGTTCAAACACTGCTTTTCGTTATGTCTCTTCAGCCTCCTTTAATCCAGAACAGAACAATCTGCCTTTTTTTTTTAAACATCATTGACTTTTTGAAGAGTCCAGGCTAGCTGTATTGCAGAATGTCTTACATTCTAGATAGATATTTCTATTTGTTCCCAGATTAAACATTTATGTCACAACTACTACACAGGTGATTCTGTATCTTTCTAATTGCACCACATTAGGAGGCACATACTATTAAATTGTCCTACTATTAGCTTTGCTAAATATGACAAGACATTGGCCACTAGATCTTTCCCTTCTACAGGTTCAATTTTCTTTCATAGTAAGTAACCTGTAAGGTGACAATTTAAGATTGTGTGAATATTCTGACTTCCAGACTCTCTCTCACTCAGTCTTTTTTTTTGGGGGGGGGGAAGATTAGCCCTGAGCTAACACCTGCCACCAATCTTCCTCTTTTTGCTGAGGAAGACAGGCCCTGAGCTAACATCTGTGACTATCTTCCTCTACTTTATATGTGGGACACCTGCCACAGTGTGGCTTGACAAGCGGTGTGTAGGTCCACACCCGGGATCTGAACCGGTGAACCCCAGGTCGCCAAAGTGGAACACGTGAACTTAACCACTGCACCACTGGACTGGCCCTCACCCAGTCTTTTTAACAAACACTGATGATGCTTATCTGAATCAATTATTATATTGGGCTTTGCAGAACGGTGATTTTCTAATCCTCTCATTTTTACATTTACTTACAGGTATTGCTCTGTAAAGAAAAACTTCCCTCGTCCCCTTCTCTTTATTTCTTTTTAATTTTTTGGGGTTTTAAAAGTTTACTATAAATGCGTGAATTTTAAAAAATTCAGTGTGTTATAATCAATTACTGCAATTATTCTTTGGGATGATCAAATTGTCCCAAGTTTTGCCTGTGGCAGACCTTTCACGTTGGCCCCTGTGCTCTTTTGACATTATCCCCTTAGTCGTTGAATACAACCTTGCTTTCTGGCATAAGATGCTACAGGCTTACCTGGTTTTTCCCTAACCAGACGTGGAATTAGTCATTTCTCCAAGAAGCTTTAGTTTTTTAACGGGGAAGAGCATTTAGAAATCGAGATCTTGGTGTTACGTACGCTCACTGCAACTAGAGCTTCATCGTTTCTAGCTCATTTGAGTGAACAGAACTTGGGAAATTTTATATCTATTACATATTGTATACTTTTTAATTATGACTCATACTGATATTTCCAATTCAAATTTAACATTACAGAGATTTACTTTTCTTTTTTAAAGTATTTGCATCTTTTCTCTTACAGTGAGACTTTGGTCCCTAGTTATATTAATCTACTAGCTTATTTCCTTTATTCTACTATACATAAAACAATTTTAGAAAAACAATACCAATATTACTGTGAAAAATAAATCTATTGAAAAAAGTTCAAGATTTCATTGTAGTTCTTTTTGTCCTTAGAATACGTCCCACAAGGAATGTATAGTCAGGGAGTTGGATTCAAAAGTTACTGGAATTCATTTTTTTCTCTGGGTGGTAAAATTATCAATTTGATATATACTTAGATTCATCTGTTTTCATATATATTCAATCTCAGGATTAGTTTGCCTTATATTTTTAATTTTATTTTTGAATATGCAAAACATTTACATGCTTCAAAAGTCAAAACTATTATAAAAATAATACTCAGAGAAACCTCTTGCTTATCATCCTTTATTCCTTCCATTCCATTCCCACTCACCTATCCAAATTTTCAGGTGTTCTTGGATTCTCTTTGTAAAAATAATGTGTGTGTGCGTGATAGACAAACATATACGTATATTTACTTATTCCTCTTTTTTTCTTACTCAAGAGATATCACTCCACATACAATCATTTGCACCTTATACTTCACTGGTCTTTTCAAAATGGTGGAATTCTAATCCGACCATTCCTTCTCTATTTATTAGCTGGCATCCTTCTATAAAGAAGAGATTTTTCTTCTTCCTGTTTCCTTCTCTGGAAATCACTCTACTTCTGTTCTGTGAAGTCTTTTTCCATCCCTTTTACAGCTGGGTGGTACTCTAGTGTGTATTGCATAGTTTTGCACAGCTTTTCAATAAGATGGGCCATTCAGACGTGTCTTCTATGTTCTACCAAACTCTACCTTAAACTCAACCTCCAGGCACACTGGTTAAGCATCAAGCGACACAGCCTACATTCAGAGGTGACAACCTGAAGAGCACCCTACGAAAGCTGAGGTCGCAGGTGAACTCAGGGTGGGCTACTTTGACTGGCTGGGCAAGGCTGCAAACAGGCTCAGTCTGACTGCAGCCTCCCTCAGCAATCCTACAACTTCTCTGTTAATTCCTCCTACAGCAAATGCAGACTTCTCCAGGGGCCCAGCCAATTTCCTAATCATGCTCTTAGGAGATGTTCACCTAATAAGATAGTAATTAATCTCTTCTATGCCAGCCTAGAACAGTAACAGTATGACCTATTCCACAAGACACCCCCCCAAAACAAATATACACCTGATTTTTTTCATTAAGAGGAAATCCAGTCTAGTTATATTAGCAGGAAAAAACCTGCCACGAATAAGTCGTTTCCCACATATATTCTCTGGGCTTACAACTATCTGTAGTCAATAAAGCAATCAGCCTGTACATTACTTTTAGTATCTCTGTATTTGAAATCTAATTTATCTGTTAAATTAACTGTATTTTATAAGAAATTACTACCTATAAACGTGGAACATGGATTTATTATTTTCAAACAGGGTAGACTAAAACATAAGACACTCAAATAAAATTTAGGTACTGATTATTAAACACATTGTATTCTGTCTTTTTGAAAGCCAAAAAGTCTAGAACAACTACTAGAAAACCTATGTTTGCAGCTGTAACTGTTCTATCATCTCAGAAAAGTGAGATAAAGTAAACCCAGTCTTACAGGGTCAGTATTGAGTATGTGTTTAAAATATAGCATTGTTACTTTAATTTTTAAGCAAATAATTAAAAGCAACTGTGTAGAAAGATAGGCATATTCCTAACAATTTACAATACAACCAATTCATATGCCAGTCAAATAAATTTATTAACAATATCTTGTTGCATCTTAAAAGACGATTCTTTAAAGTCTCAGGGTGATGGGAAACCCTGTGGTCACTCTGGGGTCAGGTCTTCCAGGAGAGAATTTCCCCTGGACATGCCAGGCCGGCTGAGGAGTGACCTGTGGGCAATGACAACCCCCACACTCCTCATGCAATGGGTTACCTTCCCTTCCACTCCACTCCAAGGAGGGAACAAATGAAGACCTTACACATCAGCTCTGAAGGATGCCAATTTCAGGCACAGACAAATAGTTCTCAAAATTTCTTTGTATTATCTCACTTCGGACTGGAAATACAATTAGAAAGTCCGCTTACTTAGCAGCAGGAGTGCTTTAGCTTTTATAAGGAGGACTGGGCTGACAACATACTGTCCGTGGTGATGTGCTGAAGAGCAGGGTCAGCACGCCATTGCCTTGACGACTTAGAAACAACAGTACCACCCCGAGCTGATCTCTCTAAAAAACAGGGAACTATGCTTTCTCCATTGACCTTCAACCCTGAGATCTTTGAACGCATGAAACAAAAATAACTCATACCTAACAATCTTCAGAAAGGCATTTTCTGAAAAAGTGGTTGAATGTGGCCACTACTCTTGTCTCATTAATCCAACGGCTTTTAACTGGAAGTGTGGTGTAACATTTTTTTTAATGCTATAAATTTTTAAAGTAAACACGTTTGTACATCATCCCTGGAGATTCGTGGTGAGTCTAGGGGAGAGTCTGAATCTCTATATTGAAAAATAAAAGCTCTCCAGGTGCTTCTGATGTACAACCATTTTAACAAAATATTTTGTCCATTAAACTAGTTATAGAGAAACTAAGAAAAATTTCAAATTAAAGAGCTTAACTTAATCGTCTTCACTGTTAAGTCATTCGCTGTTTACCAAATTTAAACAGAGCATCACTGCGTCATTGTCTCTCAAGGGCTGAATATAATATATGCAAGCCACGGTGGCCTGAGACTAGTCCTTAAGATGTGCATGTTCTTTAACATTACGGTAATGCACTGCCTGTTAGGTACAGGAAACATTTGGCACTTACTTCATTATAGAAAGCATTATTCACTTAAATATTTCCTACAGAGTCTGCTTCAAAATTATGAGTTGGTTCAGTGCTATAGAATGCAGAAAAATGTTGGCTGTTGCTACAATGAAGGGCTGTAAAAATTCCAGCTGTGCACATCCTTTGTATAAAGTGCAGAGGAACCTTCCCTCTGACTACAAGGTATTCAAACTTTAAGCACAACCATGGCTAGCTTTATGCTGAACTGCATGCCTTCTGGACTTTTTTCTTTTGTTTTACCTTTTAAAAATAAGATACTCTGCTGAGCATTTCCTTTCCACCTCTCCACCAACATCTGAAAAATAATTTATGTTAGCAAGTTTATTTTTTGGCAGTTTGTTCTGTTTACGGAATGAAATATATTTTTAGCTCATGAAATGGAAAGCTTATATGATTTTAAGAATGGCTGGAAAGAAACAGAAAAAATATGATGTTAAATACAAGCATCTGAAATTGCCATCTGCATACAAATCTCCGAAAGGCAAATGGAATAAAGCATGACGTATTGTTCAACACAAACAGGGGAGCTGTTCCTCAAGGATGAAGCGGCTCAGAGAGACCGTGTGTGCATCTCCTCATGGTGGTCCTGAGTCCATACACTCCCCAGGGGCGGTGCAGTTCCACACCTAGTGCTCAACTTCACTCTCATATTGTGGCCAACTCGATGAGCAGCGCTGCCGTGCCTCCTGCACCCCTGCCTCACCCAACAGCCTAGTCTAAGTCCTGCTAACTTCACCTCTTGAATCTGTCCAGTTTTCTACATCTCCTCATTGTCAACAGGTCTAGGCTTCCAAAATCTCTTGCAATGGGCTCCCTGCAGATTTCTTGAAGCCACACTGGCCCCACTCCAATCTGCTCTGCACACTGTCATCAGAGAGAGCTTTGAAAACCCAAATCTAATCACATGATGCTCTTACTTAAAACACAGTACTGGTTTCTACTTCTCCTTCGATGAGAGCAAAATTCTTCCCCCGACCTAGAAGGCACCATGTGTTCCAGCCTGTATCTTCAGCAGCCTTGCGTACCAGGCTCTGCTTCTACCCCGAGAAGCCTTTCTCTCTTGGGGCTTTTTCCAGTCACTCACACTTGCCATGTTCCCTCCTGCCACAGGGCCCACTGCAGTTGTTGCTTCTACTACTTAAAATGTGCTACCTTCGACTTCAGCTCATTAACTCCTTTCAACATGCAGATCTCACTGGAGTCTCTTTCCGAGGGAAGACTTCTTCGACCAGGTTAAGTCACCCCTCCTATTATGGGCTTGTAGATAGAACACTGTGTGCCCCACCTTCCGTTATACTTGTCACAGAGCATGTGTACATCCGTTTTGTGCTTATTTTATTAGTACCTGTCTTCTCAACTACAGTGAAAGGCCCACGAGGGCCGGCATGAGGCTGCCTTAGTTTTTCACTATATTTTACCTAGCACTGTGCCTGGTCCATTGAGTGTAATATGGTGGCTAAGCAGATATTCTGGAGTCGGCTGGCCCTGTGTTAACTGTATGACTTTGGGAAGTCACTTAACCTCCTTGCACCAAAGTTTCTCCACCTGCAAAATGGACTAAAAATAGAGGTGAGAGGATTAAATGAGTTAATTACATATAGGGCTTAGAACGCTGTCTGGCACATAGTCTTATCTAAGTGTTTGTACCACTATCACCACCACCACTACTACCACTTCTGTTATTATTGTTAAAGGCACTAAAAATATTGCATGAATGAATGATTTTCTAGGGAATTCTAAAAGACCACAGAGTATACTTTGGTCCATATTCCTGTGGAGGGGGAGAAATGGCACTGACATAGAAATTGTCCACGTCAGAGTTGTCCGTGGAGAGCAGCTTTGAGGGCTGCACACAAGGGTGGTCAGGAAAGGTGTTGTTGTAAAAGCAAAAACAAAGCAAAAGAACATCCTGGAAATTACCTGCATCTCCACTAATAAAGGAATGTTAAAACGCTAAGCAATGGTTTAAAGGAATAACACAGATCAACATATCCCGCTGATATGGAAAGAGCCCTAAGTCGTGTTAAACTATATAAAAAGTCATAGACTATCAGGATGGAACGATTCAATTTATAACAGGTACACATTAGTATGCTGTATTTTTCAGATCTAGGAACCAGATTACTTCTCTGGGGAACGAGACTGTGCATGGAGGGGGCAAAGGAGCAGCCTGCGGAGACGCTTTCCTTATTTACTTTACGGCTATACTTGCTGATTAACTTAATTCAATTCAATTTAATTTGTTATTATTATTATTTACAAATGAGTCCATATTCATCTCTTGGCTACAACTCAGATATTTAGCTAATGTTTTATGTTAGTCTGATCCCAAAGAATTCTGTCTCATTTTCCCCCGGCTGAGGAAAACAATAAAAGAAGCTAATAATCATTTAATTTATACATTAACACAGTCTCTAAGTATTTTATCTTACTTTGTTCTTTTGCTCTGTGCTACTCAAGAATCCTCTCTCTTCAGATGAGGCCCCGGGCCCCACATGGTCATATGACTTTCACATTCTGTTGCATAAAGTTGTTCCAGAGAAACTTTTCACAGAAGACCTACGACAGGTCCCCTCTGAGGATGAGGATGTGAACCCGACACGGGAGGCATGTCTGTCGTGACACTCTGTTTACTTGTTTCTTTTCAGTCTCCTCCCCAAACTGTGCACTACATCTGTTATCCCTCTCACGACACTGCTGCTGAGCGTCCCGGAATGCTGCAGGCCCTCAGCCAGGCCTTCCTCCCGACTGGATGAAGGACACTGTCCAGGGAGGCTCCTGAAGGAGGCATGAGGGCAGAGAGGGGCCAAGAAAGAAGGAAAAAGCAGCCGGGAAACCTTGATTAAAAACAAAATGAAAGACTCATCTCAGGACAACAACCCAGGATGCTCAGCCACTCTTTCTTTATATAATTACAGTTTTACAATTTTCCTTCCTCCTTTTTGTCTCATGATAATATTATGGACAACAACAGGGATTCTGATAAGAAAGTCACAACGTCACATCTTTAGAAATAATATTAAAAATTAGGGTTTGAGGGGCTGGCTCCGTGGCCGAGTGGTTAAGTCTGTGCGCTCTGCTGCAGGTGGCCCAGTGTTTCGTTGGTTCGAATCCTGGGCACGGACATGGCACTGCTCATCAAACCACGCTGAGGCAGCGTCCCACATGCTACAACTAGAAGGACCCACAACAAAGAATATACAACTATGTACCGGGGGGCTTTGGGGAGAAAAAGGAAAAAATAAATTCTTAAAAAAAAAAAAAAAATTAGGGTTTGAATCATAGCACAATTTAGTCATATTTAAAAACTTGTAGAGGGTTTTTTTTAAATCAAGAAGAAAAGGTATTTATTTTTAGTATACTTCTAATGTTTAAAGCCATTTAGAAACTATGGTTTATTTTGTTTAGGTTTTAGAAATAAGAAAGCTGGTGACTTTCACTTAGAACAAAGAATGTGGACATGAGGAGCTTTTCCAAATGTTTTCAGGTATCTGTAGGGGTAGTTTAGAATCTGACAAAAGTGAACTTTTTGAAAGAAAGGTAGACTCACCTAATCGTAAGGACTGTGTGACTATAAGGTCAATTTCCTGTTCAAGTGGAGCGCGTGGAGACTACTGACTGATATTGAACTGTTAACTATAACTCGTCACGGCAAGATGTTTGTGACACTGTGAAGAAAACGAGCTTGAAAACAGCACATCAGCACTGTTCCGCTTCCACGGGATGTTCAGACAGACACACTCATGTCCACACACACATGTGCATACACATGGCGATGTGTGAAACGATGGTTGTCAGGACCATCACAGAACTCGGCAGCGGGGAAAGAGAGTAGATTATTTTCCTTCTTTCTTGGCACTTTTCTGCTATGATTAAACATTTTATAATAAACACGCATTAACTTTCCAAAGACAAGAAGACTCTTAAAGCTACCCTTTAGTCAGTTATCTAATCGCCACAGCATGTGCTTTTGAGCAGACTACAATGGCAGTTCCCACATAGCATCACCTGCAGTGCTTTGTAAAGAATAGAGACCTCTGGTTCTTCTCTGTTTGGGGCAATGTGGGGTGGGAGCTAAGAAGTCCCTTAGACGATCTGATTTGGAGGTAAGTTTAAGAGAAAAGGGTACTACAACCTGTACAACATTCATAAAGATCACCTTATCTTTAAAATATTTAAAATGCACTAAGTTTAGCTAAGACAGTATCTCAGAGTCTGAGCCCTGCCTTGGAGGTGAGACTTTTTTTATTTTTTAAAATAAACGAGAGTCTTTAACACATTGAGCAACTATAAATATATTTACACCCCTGTTCAATTCTGCTCTACAGTGAACAATCTGAGGTATTTCCTTTGATGATATAATTATGGCAGAAGAAAAATAATTAAATCAGAATAAGAATGGAAATATCAAAGGCAGCCCATAAGGTGAGCCAGAGACCCAGGATAATTAAAGTCCACAAACTAATGCTACTAATCTTCATCCTAAAATTGAATTAAAGTATTTAAAAGAACAGGCTCCCTTTGATTTCCAGTTTCTCTTTTTTAGAAAGTATTAAAAGGTTGAACTACTTTTAGGATGCCCAACCACAGAGAACTGTCTTTGCAGCGTTGCCAGCACTGATGGAGGAAAATGGGTTCCAAACCATGAATCTGGGGAAAACCTGCATCCGGTGTACATTTCCCCACAGGCCCTCAGCTTGTTTGATTTAACTGAATGTCCTGAGAAGCAGCCAATGGAGATATTTCATAATATAATTCCACTCTTCTAAGATGCATCAGCAGCAGAAAATAACCAAGTTAGGCATAACCCCAGCTGCGCAGAGCAGCCACCTTTTCTGCCCTAGGGCATACTCGTTCACCTTCTCCACTTAGTCCAGCCCAGCCTCATTTAGCCTCACCGCCTTGGTCCAGCCATCTTCCCCCTTCGGAAGGACAAACGTGCTCCACTTGACAGCTCCCACCCTCTGCGAGGCCCCCACATCTTCCAGGGGGCATAGCACAACACAGCTCCAGGTCCCACTGCTCCTATGTCCCTGTCCACAGAGGTCCCTGCCTTCCTGCCAGAGGCCACCTGCTCCCCATGCCTCCCTCCATTCCTGCCTCCCTTCCTCGCCCTGCAGAGGCTCTGATTCATCTCTGCCTCCAGAAGTGCCATGTGCTCTGTGGCCTAGTCTCAGTAGACTGTGGTCATTTCACCAACACTAAGCAAAATGAAGAAGACTGAGCTACACTTGAGAAAGACCAAAGCACTCTCAGCTCCCATTCTTTCCTCCTTGATTATTGCTTATTATTCTAAAATTGCTGACGCATCTTCGAATCTCCAGAGGGGTCAAGATTCCTGCTAATTTTGTTCACTGCTGCATTCACAATGTCTAGAACAGTGTTGGCATGCAATAGGATCTCAAAAAATTGTTGAACAGATAGATAAAGAGGCATGAAAAACTTTGTAAAGAATTACTAAAGAAACTACTTATTTTGTTGGGCGGGTGATGGGCTGAGAAAGTATACACTGTGAGTCTAAGAAAAGCTCATACTTGTAAAAAGGTAAAAAAAAACCCTTAAAAATCCATTAGGTTGTTCCAGTATCTAATGAGTAATATGAAAACACATCTCCTCAGAAAGGCAGGAGAAAATGGAGTTGACAGAAAAAATTTAAAAAGAAGTAAAAAGTAACTAAGAAATCAATGCACATGTAAACAAAGGACAGAAAAAAGGAATGGCAAAAGGAAAAGATGGAAAAGAAACAAACGTATTTCTGTTCAGTCTGCTCCACAATAATTAGAAATAAAACTGTCTACAGGGCTTTGGAGCCACAGTGCAGCATATCAGTCACCAACTCTGCCCGGGTTTGTGCACTGACGGACAGTGGCAGCTGCTGTTGATTCCTGGGGTTGACTTCCCTGTTGGAAGGTTTCTGGCCTTGATCTTTTCCCTTGACTGGCCGTTGGTGTTTTGCTAATCAGAGCAAAATCCTTCTTGAGTAACAACTGGGTGTTTCTGCAGCTAATCTTCGAGTGACCTTTCTCTCAGCCCTTCGTGCGACAGTCATTTGGACATTCAAAAGACATCACAAATTACCATCCTCTGGCAGAAGCTGTGCACTTTGGTTCCCTTTATTAACAGAGATAGCTCTTGGGGTTAAGCTTAATAATTGACAGCAACCTTCTATAATGGGAGTACTGAATTCTAGATTTTTTTTTCACAGAACGACATTCGGAATAAAGAAATCACATCTATATTTATATTTGCAGGAATAAACATGGGAATTACAAAGGGGAAGGGGCTTAAGCAGTCACCAGGTCCGACTCCCTGCCCCCAGGCATTGCATCTGAAATCTATGAAGATGGATGGCTGTCCGACCTATTTTTAGAGATTGTGATGGATAGAGATTACAGAGCCTCCCTTGTTAGCTTGCTTCCAAAAAGAACTTCTAGATTATGTCTAACTGTACTTTTTCTCCCTTTTGTACTGCCATACAATGAGCAATTCATTAATCGCTCAAAATACTAGATGAATTTGCCCTCAGCAAACTATTAACAATATAAGCTCATAAATTTTTAAACTTTTAAATTTGACCCTGGATGGACTAAATCTTTAATTTTTAACACTTTGTGAATATTGCTTCTCTTAATTAACATGCAAAGCTTTTAACTCTTAAAGGTGCTTCTTTCCCCCTTGTTAGTCATAGGAAGAACACACACTTGTCCTCTAGTCTTTGGCATCACAGAAATGAGAAAAACGTAAGAAAACGCAGAGCCACAAGGGGTGGGCAGCTCACGAATGAATCTGCTGTTTGTTTTTAGTGAGAAAACATAATTCTCTGCCTGTGAAAACAATCCTCTTACTGAGATATGTAAGGTTTCAAAGTAGAAATCCTTGCAATTCTAATTCTAAACTCTGTGCAACCAACGAAATTCCTTGAAGATACCTATCTGACTCAGTATGCTAAGCCAAGCCAACCCGCTTAAGGCTATTTACTTCCTGGAAGCTGAATATAACTGGTCACAGTTCACTGGCTGTAAACATTTGGCCTAAGGTATTAATAGGTGGAGACCTTAAAACAAGAAAATTATATACTGTCTAATGCAACTCGCAGTTGCAAATGCTGAAAGTTGGTATAGGAAGAGGGTATTTATAGATCCTAGTGTGATTACTATAACATCGGAATATAAAAACAGCACCTTTCACAAACAACTCAAAAGTCAAAACAAAGCAATTATACATTCAAGCTTTGACAGGAATTTTGGAGGGTTTTTTTTTTTTTGCTAAAATATAGCTTTTATCTCTAATTTCCTCATGGGGTGAATATTGATTAACTCCAGTTAAAGAAGTCTTTCTTGAGCACAAAACATCATTTCCTTATTTTAGACTTCTGCAGGTCACTGAAAAGTCAAAGAATAATATGATAAATTAATTTTTCTTGACTGTAGGATAACAACTGTAATTAGCAGCAAATCCTTTTGCCCTATTTGCATCCTATTTTCATGTGCTGAATTTTCCTTAATTACTCTGCAGTCTAATTAGGAAGCTCAATCTAGAGACGAGCTCACAAAATCCAGTGATGCAGAGAGCAGAAGACTGCTTGTTCCACCTCATCGATTTACTGCTTGGGAATCCTGTAGTAAACCAGTTGGAACAGAGTCTATTTGTGAGGGCATTAACATGTAAACAGTGTCAGAGAGAAGACGCATGGTGCAGACTGGCCATGCTAATGGAAAGTGATATTGAGTTTACTAATTCAGATAAGGGCACACAGATTGCCTTTTCTCCAAAGCACAGGGACTGTCAGAGAAATAAATGCATGGCCCATGTTGCAATTAATTTGATTCTTGTTCTTTTAAGGCTCTACTTGTAGACTTAATTAAAGCTTTCACACACTGGGCACATTCAGGACGTATGTGAGTTTAATGGCTTCTTTTGAATGAAAGCAGCAGTGGAAGTTATGATTCAAATAGTAACAGGCAATCATAAGACAAAGATATTTTTAATAAGAAAGTATGCTCATTCTCACTCATGGAGCAATTCATTCTTTATTTTAATAAGAGACAGCAAATTGCACTTTCTCCATAGGTATTTTCGCCCTCTTCTTACTGCTCTATTATTTCTGAGCTAATTCTTCTCAATAGTCCATCAGTATTATACTTCTACCATTAGGTTGATGATGTCTTTCATCAAATTAACTATACTACCCATTCTTATGTTATGAAACCACAAACCTATCTGCTTTTGATTTGATCTTTAAGTTTAATTCCAAAATCACACTTACTTTCACTTGCTTTGTAAATGGACCAAGATCCTTTGTTGGAAAGCAGTACTTTTCTCAACTGCCCTGTTTCTATCACTCAGCAGAAGCAGTGACATGAAATGAGCAAGCTAGGCACTCTGATGTAGCAAGTGTTATGAAATATTATGAGAACAATTACTAATAATGATAACAGTCCGACAACACATACTGCCACTTGTTTTACATTTTTTATATCTGAAAATTTCAACATAACTGCCACCTCCTCCTTGAAGTTTTCTGGATTCCTACAGCTGAAAGCAAGTTCTCTCTGTGAACTGGCAAAGCCTTTCCTTCTACATCCTATGGTGTTTTATCATTTTCAACCTAATACTGTCTTTATCTACATGTCTTCTGCTTCCTACGAGGCTATAATGCTCTTGAGATCCTTGGCTTAGTCTGATTTGTGTTGTCCTCGCAGCACCTTGGATAAGCAGGCACTCAAGGATTCATTGAATGAATCAGTGTGTCACTCTACCACTCTCAACCCCCAACTGAGCACAAACCTTTATTAAGAATGATGAAACAAATTCATCATAAATTAAGAAAAAAGTATGTGTGTTTGTGTGCATACATACATGTACATACATAGATATACATAGAACTTTGTCCTAGGTATTAGCACACTCTGACACAAGTAATTATGGTAGCAGATGAATCTATCTAGGATCCATTCAAGGCTAGTTTTTGCCATACCAAAGGTGTTTGCTATGGGATTGTCACACTACCAGCCGAATCAGGACCAAAGAACAAGGTTCGCTTGAAATTTTCCTTCTGGTTCAATGGGCTATCCTGAGGTTAAGCATTTTGTTCTTGTGATGTTTAAGCTCACATGCTATGGTTGAGAATCTTCTTCATAATTAGGGTCCTGTTAGGACTCTAACAAGGAATGTTGGCAGCTGGCCCAGCTTTCTACTGGTGGTGTTTTGTCTTTTTTTTTCTGAGGAAGATTAACCTTGAGCTAACATCTACCCCCAATCCTCTTCTTTTTGCTGAAGATGATTGGCCCTGAGCTAACAGCTGTACCCATCAGCTTCTACTTTATATGTGGGATGCCTGCCACAGCATGGCTTGATAAGCAGTGCATAGGTCCACCCCTGGGATCCAAACTGGTAAACCCAGGGCCACCTAAGCAAAGTGCGCGAACTTAACCACTGTGCCACTGGGTGAGCCCTGGGGCAGTGTTTCTTAATGTCAGTAAGGATTACTACATCACCTGGAAACTTGTTATACACATTCGCCCCTCCCCCTATTCTAATTCACTATGTCTGAGGGCATGACCCAGAAGTATTCACTATCGTAAGCACCCCAGGTGAGTCTGAGGCAGGGGGTCCTCGGGCCACACATTGAGGAACACAGTTCTGCATCTTGAAACAGCTATGACCTGCACAATGCTGAACTTCCCAGTGCACAAAAGACCTAGCTATTAATTGGCTGTGAATAGCAGCAAGACCATAAAACAAGGCTGGGATGATGGCCACCTTGCCTGTGTTGCAGAGAGAGGATCAGTTTATAAAGTAAGAAAGGCCAGAAACTTGAAATGTTACATAGGAATAGTCAGGGTTATTTGCACCACTTGCCATCTTTCATCCATCATATAAATCTGAGTGACATGAGGGCAAATGTCTGAAAATGTATTAATCAATCCTTGTTTAATCATTCACATAGTCCCTTAAGCTAATGGAATGATGTGCACAGGGTTGGGGCAACAGTAAGTCATTACCCTAAAGAGAGTAGCTGAGAGCAAGATCAGGTGCATGCGAGAGTACAATTAATAAGTTCAAACTTTATCTGCAGCCATCACATGGAATAAATATAATAAGAAACAAGTTCTCCTATTCAATTGAGGCTTCAGATCTGACAGACTACAGTGATTGTCATAGAAATAAACAAATCAAATAAGTGGACAAGAGTTCTCACAGAAGCACTCTGAGTTTTAGTTTATCCAATTTATTTCTTTGTTGTAAATATCACAGCTGGTAATACTAGAATCGGACCTCAACAGTGCTAAGACAATCTTTAAGCATTATGTGGGAGTTCTTGAATTGATCAAATAAGAGAGGCCAAGAGAGGTCTCAGGACTTGCCAAAGTCACAGACTGACTTAGTGGCCCTGCTGGGGCTATGATCCAGGCGCCTGGACACAGCTCAATGTCTGCACTTCCAAAACAGGATGAGCTTATCCTTTTCAGAAGACTCAGCATTTTTACTTCACTAGGATTCCCTTGAACGATCTGCAAGAAGTGACTACTGTCCTATAAAATGGGTACAAATAAACACAGAGCCATCACCATGGTTTTTACATGGAACTTGACAAGAAGAGGTTATCTTCTTTCCTTTGGCTTTCAACCTCTTTTCTAGGATGAGCAGCTAAGGACTGGCCCAGGACCCGAAGGAATGACACAAGCCAGGTTTCCAACTACATTGTCCACTTCTGTCTAAAAGTACTTAGAGAAAACTGAAGACTTTCAGCTTCACATAAAAGCTAATCCAGGTTACACTGGACATTTAGTTATCTAGACAGAGAATCTCCCCATGGATATGCATCCTTATGAACCTGACGATTCATCTTTAAACCCACAATTTTTGCTTTAATTGGCAAGTACATTTGTATGTTTAACATATCCTTCTCGATGCATGTGGCCCTCTGCAGAGGACTCTTGGGCACAGTTAGGGTGGGCCATGTGGAGACAAGAGGCTCTTTAAATAAGACAGAGACATGCTTTGAAATGCCAACTTCTAAAATTCTAAGCAAAATGAACAGGATGATGCTCAAAAAAGTGTCTGAAGTTGAAACAGTTGCTTATAGAGAAGAAGAAATATCTAATAATACTTATCTTTCCTAAAGAGAAAAATGAAAATTTGAACTCACATGTTGACTAATTTTTCTTTCTTTGAGAAACCACCTTTTGTCCTGACATTGGTAATAAAAAAAAATGGAATAGTCTTAAAACATTAGAGAAAGAGTCTAATTGTTCGGGATCTTAAAATGACATGCAAGAATTTCATTCTTCTTTGCAAAAATCTTTTAGTTCAATCCTGATGCCACTTATCTGATAAAATTGATGAAAATGGGAATATAGCAAAAACATATCCAGTGGAATTATAGGGCTATTCAGAGGATTAACACTGGACAACAACAACAACACAAAAAAGCTCAGCCCCTGTCACCTACCTCCAGATTTAGACAGCTCTTCTGGCTAATGGAAAGGGCCGCAGGCTAGACACAGCCTCCTACTCTAAATGAGCCCAGGATGTGGGTGCCGACGCGGTTGTGTGAAACCTGCCATGTTTTCTCTTGGCTGTGACTCTTTCACTAAAGCCTCAATTCTTTCCTCCTCACAGAGGTCTGAGCTGTTTACAAAGCAACATTTCCTCATTTCTCACAGTCCCACAGCCATGGCAGACCAGTGGCATCTGGTTCAATATTTCATTAAATCCTCCTGAAAACTAACAGTTCAATCTATTAGAAAACTACAGTCCCCGAGGAACATAAATTACCTAGCAGGCTGCGGGTGGAGCACGCCGCACGGCCCATTTGCTGTGCAGACGTTTATAGCTGCAGACTTTCTGCACATTCCGGGTGCAAGAAGCGTAGCCTTTATAAGCCTCCCTCAGACACTAAACACCGAAACTTTAAATAAAAAAGTTTTTACCAAGAAAAGGTCATTTAGGTGTAGAATGAATAATTTTTGTGTTTTGCCTTAATTATCCAGGAATTTAACGTAGACTCTTTTCTTGGGAATACGAGTTTTGTGCCCCTCCTGTAGCCTGAGGATCCTCCATCCTCTCCTCGCCCTCAGCAAAGCGACTGGAGAACATTCACACCATGGTCCCATCAGAAGGCTCTGCTCGACAGGAAATCTAGAGCTAATTTGCTTTTGCTGCAGGGCGTCTGCACGTTTCATGACTCAGAAGTAGCTTCAGAGGAACAGCTTCATCCTGGACTAGCTTTGGCAGTCAGTGGTCAGTATGCGCCACCTTCAAACGTGGTTGTCACCTCACTGGTCATAGAAGCTTGGACACCTCGGATGGCCATCAGGAGGGGTGGGAAGGTGTCCTACTCCAGCTACAGGAATAACGCCGGGGCAGACACAAGGGCCGGGCCTGGCCGGGAGGTCGATTCTTCAGGAATCGTCCTGCAGCTTGCTCCTCTGATGAGTTGTTCCTCCTACCCCAGCCATGAGTCTGAACTTCTATTTGTAATAATAAACAGAAAGGTAGGAAAATCTTTGCACATTACTTTCAAGGGCCCCAGACAAACTAGCCACAGGCCTAAGACCGCCTATATGTAATTTGAGGGCTTTTTATTTCTTGAGTGAGTTTAAGGTTATATGTTTGTTGCATCGAGAAACAGTAAAATGAAGCTTTAATAAGAACAAATGTTCAACTCATTTACAAATTTACTGCTTGGCAGTTTGAGGGAGCAAAGACTGGAACTGTAATTGTGCGGCTGGCACAGCCATCAGTCACACCGGGGCCTTTTCAGTGGGGCCTGTCACAGATTAAGACTTCCTGCTTAGCAGAGCTCACCTAGCTGCACTAGAAAAATACACACGTTCTCAAATGAATCGTGTGGCCCTTGCATTGTCAATGACTTGTCGTGAAATTAGCATAGCTGACATCATTCAGTTAAGCAGTCACCAGAAAAGTCACATTAAAGAAATCTGTGCAGAAATTGCAAATTAGGATTTGCAGCTGTGGGTTCCCCTCCCCCCACCAAAGCATTTAACTTATCTGGGTTTCTGTTTTTTCATCTCTAAAATGAGAAGTTAGGAATTGACGAATTCTGAGGCTTCTTGTAGCTCTTGAAATTCTGTGCATCATTTAGTTTGAACAATCTTGTGCATTAAATGCATTCCAAATGATAGGAGTGTAAAGGGAATACTTGCATACTAAATCATGTTTCTGAATTACTGACACTGTTGTTTCAGGAATAAGGACTTAGAGAAAACAAAAAATGTACCCAGGATTAAAAAAAATCATATTTCTGGGAATTAGTACCCATTCAGCCTATATGAATACACATACTTTGCAGAAAAAGAAGACAAATTAGCAATCAATCCACGTGATTCCCCAAGACTAGAGAAAGGTTCACACATACATCACACTAAACTCCTGCCTTGGGTGGAATTCTTACCAACCCTATGAATTATATGGAATCTCATGACAGCTCCAGATTAGCCAGCTCAGGATTTCCCTCTCTGTCGCTGGTGCTGCTGTCTCTGTGTAAACGCCTGCATCTGGAAACGCCGTGTGGAGGCTCACTAACGACGCGTCCAGAGCAGGCACTCAGCAGCGGGGTAAGGGCTGTAGATAAAGCTCCTCCTCTCACCCTGCCCTCACCCTCAAAAGCAAACAGAAAGTGTTTGTCTTATTGATTTGATAAGTGATATTTCCCTTATTCAACATGATATCTTTGGAAATTTGACTTTTGGGGCAGCGGTTGCTAACATGTGTCTGCCATACTTGGCAATAGGACTTTCTAACAACTTTTTGGGGGAAGAGAAAGAAAATAATGAACATAAGATGGTAGGAGAAAACAGACTTGTCTCCTGTCTTGTGGTGGTTCTCACTGTGATCCATCAGTGACATTTATCCTTTCAGTTTTCATTTTCCTTCCATATACTCACAATATTTCTTTAAGGAAACCATCTTTAAGGGGGTTGATATGATATTTATAGAGAAATTTAATTCCAAAGTCAAACAGGAATGCAGAGTATTTTATTTAGCTTTTTCTATCGAGTCTAGGCAGAGCTTACATGTGGGACATTAGAGAGAATCTGGATGACGGGTGAGCAAATGTTCCTGTTTATAAACTCTCTGGTGATGGGCTCTGTGGGCCCACACAACTGTAAGCCCCTAGTGTGGGGAATCCATTGCAGTGATAGTGTCATTATGCAGATCTGCGTTGGTTAAATCCTGCTTTGGACAGTTAATAAAGAGAGGGGTGAGTGGTCCATAAATCAGCTTTGTTCCACAAAATCCAGCACTTTTCCCCTACATAAACAATTTGTGATTATCTACTGTTTTATCTGGATCTTTTCTCTCCTCCATTAACACAAATAATAGAGTGCTGAATCTACTTATAAAAGGAAGTTTGGAAAATAGTTATTTTAAGAAAAATGAATATGGAACTAGCTTATTTTTTTCATGATGAAAAAGAAACAGTCTGCAAATTACCAAATTTAGCAAATTTGCTAGTGAGAGAGAGGAAAAAAATTAAAACCAAGAGTACTGCAGGCATTAAATGTAGTCTACACATTTATCTTTGCTAAGTTTAATTTAAAATATTTATGATGATACTTCAAAGTGTACTTTAGAATGTAAGAATGACAAAAGACTTATAAAGACCTTACCATAGTTTCCTATTGCTTAGCCTTGGCTATAAAGCAGTCTGGGGCTGCCAGGTTTAATGTGAAAACCAAACAATTTGGCATAAAATTGAGATCAGCCGTGATCAAAAATGAAAATATGTCCTTGTCAGATTCATTTAAAAATATTTAACAGTTCTCAGGAAATACCTTTCAGACTAAGATTAATACTGTAAAATAATGCTGAAATAGATGAAAAAGAACATTCAGATGCCGGTAAATATTTTCAGCTGAGTGCTAGGAACACACTCAGTGCTGTCCAGAGCTGAGAAGCTGAGGCCATTTCCCACCCAGCAGAAGATGATCCGAATGGGAAACACTTACATGTGGGAACAAGCAGGCAAGGGCAGAAAGTGGTACGAAGATCAGTCTAGAGCCCTAAAGTCATCCAAATGACAGGTGTACATCACTGCAAGGCTCTCTGTCACTGGACAGTAACACTTATCTCAGCGTCAGAAGCCGCCCTACGTCAGCAGAGATAGAAAGCAGAGCTGCTCTGCCACGTTCCTCTCACCCCATTTTCCACATCTCAGAACCACACGCCAGCCCCGCCTGTTTCTGAAGGAAGGGTTTGCAAGCCCACGTGGGGAGCCTGGATCTGGCTTGCTAAAGTGCAAACCTCACGCTGCATGACATCTTTTCACTCAGGACACTAGACTTCTCGCCTTCGAACCGCAGAGGCTTCCACCAACACAAGCAAGCTACTCCTCACTAGTCCTGTGGAGGTGCAGCAGCCATGAAATGCAGAGCTGGAGTGTGTTCCAACCACAGGCTGGCAGCCTGAACTTCTCCTCTCAGAATCTAACAAGTGAGCACGTGAGAAACGAGAAGAACACAGCTGGAGTTTCAAGTTCCAGCCTTTTCTGTGGGTTCCAAACAGGCTACTAATTATGGACTTCTGAGTCACAAAGGTGAGCCCAGCTGATCAGGGCAATGCTGAGAAGCAGTGAGCCTGGCCCTCTTGGGTAATTCAGTGAAAACACAGCAACGACAGGTGTTGTTGGTTGGAGTCACGGGCCTAACGCCACACGGTGCTACAAGTGGGGGAGCTATGAGGATTTCCATAGCAAGTATTCACTGCATTTGTATGAGAGGCTGCTAAACCAACTTGGATTTCTACAATGTGTGTACCATGGGGCTTGGAAATTATTTATGCGGGCAGGTGGCCATTCATTTGTAGCATATTTCAAGCCTAGTGAGGTGCTTGATATGGCAAAGGCTTCTAAAGGAACACAGGTAACCCAGGTCATCTCTGCTGCCTGACCTAAGTGAGCAGAGCTGACATCCAGGGGCAGCTTCCAGACCTCCCACCTGGCTCTGCAAGGTCCCTCTCACATGGGGTACAATGTTCTTTCACGAGATGAGTGAGATGAGAAATAGGACAATACTGGTTACAATATAGTCATGGGATTTTCTTGTGGCTTCTTTCCAGCTCAGTGGGTAGATATTGCGTCACCTTTTACTATGTCTATTACATTTCAGCCAAAGAACCATAATGGTTTAGACTGGTAGCTCTGGAGACAGGTGGGCTGGGTTCACCTCTTGGTTCTGTCCTTACCAACTGTGTGACTTTAAACAACTTACTTTTCTCTGTCTCAGTTTCCTTGACTGTAAAAATAGGGTCTCAGAACATATGTCACAGTGTTGTTAGAAAGCCTAACAGCAATAATACTCATAAAAAATGTATGGTGGTGACTAGTATGAGGCAAAGGCTTAATATACATAGGCAATCATCATCATCATCATCATCGCTACGAAGTAAGTAACAAGCAGTAGAAATGCAAAGAAGAATTTAGAAGAGTTAACTCATGTTCACTCATGGATGTGTTATTAGTAATTTAGATTATTCAAGGTAAATCTTGCTTTTATCATTTTTCGAGTCATTATCACTTCTTAATAAATTTATTTGGAGGAAAGATGGGCCCTACAAGGAGCTTCTGACAGATGTCATATACAACATATAAACAAATAGTGCCTCAAATTGGATAGTTAAGCAAAATTCTATTCCTGGGCACTGTCTTCTTCACAGTGACTCTGATCACAAAAAGAAGTTGCAGTTCAGGGAAAGCAGTTTTGCAGGAAGAAGACAGTGGGAAGCAAGAGTAGGATTGATTCCTTGCCTTAGTAATGACATGAAGCAAGTGGTTTTGAGTCAGCCAAGCCTCTTTTAGGAGCTAGGGGAAGGGGCCCTACAAAGGGCTCACATATGGTGGGACCTGCTGTTTACTCGCTCATTTATTCAATGATCCACAGTTATCTGCTCTAGGTTAGGAATGGGGGAGAGAAGGTGATTAACCATGGTTCCTGACCTCAAAGAGTTTCCAGTGAACTCAGAGCTACCAAGACTGCTCTGGATAGAGAAGCTACTTAGAAACAGTCAAACCAGGGGCCAGCCCTGTGTAGTGGCTGAGTTTGCCCACTCTGCTTTGGTGGCCCAGGGTTTGTGAGTTTGGTTCCTGGGCACTGACCTACATGCCGCCCATCAAGCCATGCTGTGGCAGCATCCCACATACAAAATGGAAGAAGATTGGCAGAGATGTTAGCTCAAGGTTTGGTTAGCTTCCTCACCAAGAAAAAAAAGAAACAGTCAAACCAGACAACAATTCAGGATCCACTAACTGCAGCTTCATTTAAGTGACAGGAACACGAGACCTAAGTTTTAGGCAGCATATACTGAATTTATTTTATTTATTTATTTTTAATCAAACCCATAAGAGTGAAATTATACAAATTCTGAGGCCTGCTGTAGCCGCCCCTGATGCAGGAAGGGTTAATAATCACTGGAAAAGGCTTGCCAACAAACTGTGACCTGGAGGTGAGAAGGCTGGTTAGCCAATGACGGGTAAGACCTCCAGGGGGAGGCAACCTAAGCCAGGCACGGTCGCCCAGGGGCACAAATGGAGACACGATATCAGGAGCAGGAGGGGCTGTTGCCTAGGAGGCCTTGCATGCTCTGAGATAAAAATATACGAGCACACCAACAACATGATAATATCAAAACAGAGGCTGAGGGAGGGCTCCTTGAGAAATCACTAAGAATTCTTGGCATTGGCTAATCACTTTGTCCAGAACACCTGTGTATGTTTAACAGATGTAAGTTATGTATATATTGAAACACTGGTTATAATAAACTCAGAGTGGCCATCAGCCCTCTCCGCATCTATCCTGGTGTGTACATTGGATCACAACACCGACACCTGCATGTGGGGAGCTATGTGGATTTGATTTGAAGCACTGTGAGCTTCCAGAATGCTGGACACATTTATATTCTGTTTGTTGATGATGTGTGCCATAGTCACAGTTACTAGTGAAGCAAATAAAAAACTGACAGCTGTGAAAGCCGTTGGCCTTACACTACCCATATTTCACTCTCTGGTGTCTAAAAACAATGCAGAGGACATACGGCTTTCTTCATCATTACTGCGACAATCAGTGCATCTCCAGTAATCTGAGCTCGTGTTTCGGCTGGTTCCAGGTTCATCACTGCCCTGCCTTGCTTCAGGGGTATAATGGTAACAACTGAGGGAGTACTTTTCAGAGGCTGTCACTCTCACCACTGTTAGTAACAGTACTGGAATACTTGAGCCTTCACGCTTCAGATGCGACGATGTATTTCTGTGGCCCTCCTTGCATCAGGTAAACATGTACTAATTGCATCCACATTCTCTTGCTGTGAGCTGGACAAAGAAACTATCCTAGCCAGCCCAGCTCGAACAGTCCAAAAGGCAGACGCTGCATTGAAAGCCTCGTCTACAATACTATCAGCTGGGCTAACACTCTGAGGCTGACCACTGATGAGAATGGTGAGAGCTGTACTGAGAGTTCAAAACCTGTCTACACATCACTCTGTCTACCAATATTGAAACCTTTTTTATTGTGGTAAAATACACATAACACAAAATTTACTGACTTAACCATTATTAAGTTCAGCAGCAGTAAGTACATTCACTTCCTTGTGCAACCATCAGCACCATCCATCTCCAGACCTTTTTCGTCTTCCCAAACTGAAAGTCGGTGTCTGTTAAACACTAACCCTCCATTCCCCATCCCCTGGCATTCACCATTCTATTTTCTGTCTCTATGAATTTGACTCCTCTAGATGCCTCATATAAGTGGAATCATACAGTATTTGTCCTTCCGTGACTGGTCTATTTCACTTAGCATAATGGCCTCAAAGTTCATCCATGTTGTAGCATGTGTCAGAATTTCCTTCCTTTTTAAGACTAATATTCCATTGTATGTATATCCCACATTTTGTTTATCCATTCATCCATCAATGGGCATTTGGGTTGTTTCCACGTTTGGGCTGTTGCAAATAATGCTGAAGTGAACATGGGTGTGTGAATATTTGTTCAAGCCCCTGCTTTCACTTCTTTTGGGTGTATGCTCAGAAAGGAAGGCATTTCTGTAAATAAAACCAGTAGGGCTGTATTTCTGGGTCTCAGTTTGGTTCATTTTTCATTTTATGCACACCTAAAAAAGGGATTGCACGTTGCTAAAGAAATAAATTTAACAGACTATGTTTGCCAAATCACAAAATTAACTAATGAAGAGATTTATTTGCTAATATATCCTCTTCCAGTGGGCTCCTCAAGTCATGATAATAAATAATATTTCAGAATCTCCAAATCTACTTTAATTTGTTTTTCTATAATTCTTCTTAGTTTCTCTTTGAATTTATGGATCTTTCCTTACGGCTATTTCATTTACCTTAGCTTAACCTAATTTATTATTTATTCAGAGCTCCAGTTTAATTGTTTTAAGTTGTTCACAAATTATCACCAAAATGAGCAGTGTAAGATCTGAAAGAGAAATGATTGCTGAGTGCCCTCAATTTAACCTAAAAAATGCTAAAGCTAATGCATTAGTCAGGATACTAATCAAAAAATATTTTGAGAATTCAAAATTTTGTAAGTCACAGAACACATGGTATTAAAAGAACTCTTGGTAATGTCCTTTCACTCTGTGTTAGGACAAGGACCTGAACATCAGTGAAGAGTGGCATACCGTACATACTCAGATCTATAATTGCGGCCTTTCAAACTGTGAACTTGTTAATAATGCTCATTAATCAACCCCATTCATCCTAGAGTCAGTCTGTCCCTTCACATAATGAACTATCATTTTACTTAGCAACTTGTAACTTCAGTTAACTTTCATTGCCACTGCTGTTCTTTATATCAGAGGTGATCAGAAAAGTAAAAAGGTACACAGAATAAGAACCATTTATTTACACTGTGTTCCTTTCTTAAATTATTGTCAGGGGCTCTGTGTTTGGAAGGCTTCCCTTGGGAGTAATCACTAACAACCTGGGTATCAGCCGTGGACGGCAGAAGGACACTTCAGGCTAATTATAGGGTGACACACAGAGCCTGGACCTCACACTACAACACTGATGAGTATGTCATCACTTGTGGGGACATTCAATAAGCTAGACTTAATCTAGAGTTAGGCAAGGTTTGGAGAATCAGGCTAGTACCTCGAAATTCCAGGTAAAAAAAAACCCCACAATTTTAGAATTTAGAGAGAAGTTTTAGAACAAGAGTTAGAAGCTATTTGGAGATCCAAATAGATGGGTTATTTATTTAAGTCCAGGCAACAGCACAGCAATTAGGACAGTGGGAAATTAAATTGCTCTTGAAGCTAAGCCTGTGGAGCTCAGGAATCTGAGCAATTTCCTGCCAAGGCATGAAAGTGGGTTGGCCTGGCCCTGGGGAGCCAGCTGTGGCAGGGCCAGGGAGTGGCTCATAGGCTTCAGTGGGCTCCTTGGAAGGTGCTAGATGTTGCTGAGGAGAGGGTGGCAGGGCTGTGGTGTCAGGTGTGTCAGACATGTCATGATGGCTCCAGCATTCACTGTAGCCTAAAGCAGCAGAACACTTTCATAACTACAGCCTGATGTCAAGACCAAGTGGGGTCACCAGGCTGTGGACTGGACACTGGGACAGCTCAAAAACTTTAGAGCATCAGAGACTGTTTAAATTTGGATTCTTTTTCTTAAAGACAAGTCGTAAATACGTGTGTATCTGTGTATGCCTGCATGTGTGTGTCTGTGTTAGGGCAGAGGGTAAAGAATATACGGGTAAATATAGTATCTTTTCATTCTCGGATTATAGCAGACTAATAAATTTTACTCCTTCTCAAACCCAGCATAAAGGAATCAACAGCCACAGTGTTAGCACACACCCTGTTCTCACACCATCTCCAGGTGTCTTGGCTTTGTTATCTGGGCTGGACTGAGCAGCAGGAGAACCTACAGGTGAAGGGCTCTGACTAGGTCAGTAGGCGCAATCATCAGGAGGTCACTCTAGGAAGGAGGGCCTTGCTGGTATGGGCTGGCTTCCCTCCTGAGAACCCACAATGATGAGCACTGTCATAGTCAGCCTAGGAATATCTCCTACACTGCAGGAACTGTTTTAAAAGACCAGCAAGATGATTAATATGAACCAAATTTAAGAAAGTTAACGTTAGTCTTAAGCACTCTAATAGATGTTACTATCTGAGGTTCATCTAGTCTCCAAAGATTCCACCCCGTATTACAGAGAAATTCTGGAGTCAACAGTAGTTCTAAGGGCAGAAATGCAGGGATGGGCTCAAGTTATAACCTGGAGACACACTTAATTCAAACCACTGGCAACATCACCAACAAGAGAAGCTTAAGTTGTCCTGGATTTCCAAGTAGGAACCACCTATTCACAAAATACATAGCAGGCCAGTTTTGCTATTTTAGGGCATCATGGGTACTAATGAGTACGTGGGTAGAGAGGAAGCTTGGGCAAGGAAAGAGTCTATTGTCTTCTTCTGGCATAAGACAAGACCTATTAAGCAATTCTCAGCAAAGACACCTTCATGCATTTCCAAGTGTCCCTAAGGGGGCAATACCATTCCCAGACGACAGCCACTGAGTTAAGAATTTCAGTAAATGCTATGTCACCATTTCATTTTAAAGATCTTAATATATTTCTGAGATTTCCCTCTCTTCCTTTTTTAGTAAAGGTGAAGAAGACCATACTTAAGAATTAGGCACTGATAGCTGACCAACTCTCTTTCAGGAGTGGCCAATTTCTTTAGTGACTAACTGCTAACTTCAAACCCACAACTCGGCTTCTAGAGAAATCGAGTAAAAGGATAAAGGACTTTTTGCTTGCTCCCAATAACTGTACACTTTCACGCAGCTGTTCAGTAAATAGCCTTTTCCTGATTTTCTTTCTATTAATGTTTTCTTTCTGACATAAGGACAGTGAACTAGCGTTTATCTAAACTTCTTATCAAACACACTGGAAGGAACAATGCCATGCAAGCGTGCAGTGGTAGGGCCATTAGAGGCTGAAGAGCTGGAAATGAGAAGACCCGAATGATTTGCGAGGAGCCCTGGCATAGCCACTGAAGACGTCAGTGTGAACATTTCCACTGTAAGCCGACTTAATAAAAGACCTGAAAAACTGGATATTTTAATTTCTTTAGAACTAATGTTCCTAGCATAAAGAATAATTCATCCTGAGGCTGCTTATTCATTTTTTGAATATAATAATTTTTATCTAAATTGATGTTGCTTGTACAAAATATGCAATGGAGCACATTATTTATAAAAAATGTTTCAAAGGTGGTTTCAAAATAAATGATAATTTATGTAAATGATAGTTTTGAGCCCATTTTTCTTTTATTAAGCTAGATCTGAATTGAAATATACCCCTATTCATTTAAACTATTTTAATATATCATATTAAAAACCTAAGGAACTGTTAGTCAAACTTTTAAAAATCATACTATTTGAAATAGGGAATCTGTCCACCAGAATGCCTACACTTCAGGAAAATCAATAAAATACCTTATGATATTATAAAACTTATATCACTCCAAATAAATAAGATACCGAAGCAATTCAAAGCCCAGTGTTGCTCTGAAGCGCTTGCATTAAAGAAGAGCTTTTGTCTTCAGTCACTGAATCTACCATGTGTCCACTATGAGCAAAGTCCCGTGCTGGACATGAGAGCGGGGTGTCCGAGATGACTGAAAAGGACCACATCACACTGTGAGCACTGTCACCAGGAGTGGGTGAGGACAGCACCACATCCCTGCGTCGACCATGGGACCCTGGTGTTCAGGCAGGGGCTGCTTCAAGCCGTCTCAGGAACACAACTAACTTTTGCAAGTTGTATTCATGCCTGCACGTGTGCAGAAGAGAGAAAATGGGCCATTCTTAGATGGGATAACCTGGGCTACATTTTTACCAATTTTTTGTTTTGTGTTTTGTTTTTGCAAACAAATAGAAGTATGTTGAATTTAATAAATGAGTCAATTTTTACTTGTTGCAGTGAAACCCATAAAAATAGCTTCGCTTTAGTTCCACCGCAGCAGTGCCAACAAGGAAACAGTACATATGAAAACAGCAACCACCACCAAAATTACTTCCACAAGATTTAGTGAAGCATCATTTTCACTTTCAAAGGCATACTCTGTGAAGACACTGGGCAAAAACATGCCTTTCCTGTTCTGGTCAATATATTATTTACCATAGTATTGCATCTTGTATTGGTGAGATCGGCCAAAAAAAAAGAGCATTCCTCTCTCCATCCACGCAGCAGTTCCTCTCCCTCCTCTTTAAATGGGAGCATGTCATTTTCTACAAACGAGCGTAAGTTAAACATTCCAGATATAATTCCTTTCCTGGTTAAAAAGAAATTCAGACTTATGTTAGAAGAAGAGGGATCGCGAATCTAGCCCAAAGAAAATCAGGTTAGAAATTGGCCTTTCTTTTTTAATGTATTTTTTCCTTATATTCTATGTGTTTTCATTATGGTTTTATTCATTAATACAAAACAAAACTAGAAAGAATTGAAGAAGTGATAATATTAAGTTTGAATTCCTGGATTCACTAACCAAGATGACAGGTTTAAACAACCACCCCACAGAGCATCCCCAGTTTTCACACCCCAGGTATTCCCACGACACAAACCAGAAAGCGAAGACTCAATGTCATGAATGGAGATACACACCCTCCAAAGAACACGAAGAGCCTGGGTAGGAATGAGCTGAGGATGTCAACACATACCATCTGAAGACATCAGCTGTAGAGAATGATCAATTTTAGTGGTACACATGCAACCTCCTCTTAACACCTTGTATGTACTGTTAGACATAAGCTTCAAAGGTAAGATACACAGAAAGAACAAGTTTTAATAAGCTTTGCTAATGGAGACAGGATAAGAACGAGCTGTGCTAAAAAGTTACAGGGTAAATGCGTTAAAAACAGGAATCAATAGGACAACTGTGCCCTGAGATGGCTGGTGAGAGCCCCACTCAATGTGTGCAGGTTCAGGGCTGGTGCCTGGTCACACGGTAAGGGGGTTCACACTCCAGATGACTCCGGAGGCCTATCCCCATATCCAGGAGTTGAGGCGGTTGGCTGAGTAGCGTCTAAGACAGGCTCAGGGAGCCCAAATAGATGCATGTTACTATTAAGCACACTGAAAAGAGTAACGCTGTCCTCTTCTGACCTCCGGAGGCAGATCACTCGGCCCCTTACAAGGTCTGGGTCTGACAGGTTTTGATATCCAAAGTTTTTGCGTTGAACGCCAAAGCCATGCCCACTCAGAAGAATTTGGGGCTTAGAGGGAAGTCTCCAAAGTGGTAGTACCGATACCACTGATTTTGCCTGACATCTCTGTAGACAGGGTTTTTTCCATATTCCAGCAGCCCCCTTGACTGAGCAGGAGCCTCTGCATAAGGAATATGGAGAGTGAGGATGCCTGAAGAGCAGTCTCTCTTCGTGATTTCAGCTGTGGTACCTCACCAAGGTCTGGCCTCAAGCTTCGGGACAGTGGGCTATCTTACTCCAGGCAGCTGTGTTCCTAGCTATCTTCATAATTGCAGATGCAAGCTCTCCATGGGCAAGGACATTCCCCTCTAAAGGAGAAACAGCTCCTTGTCCTTGCTCATGTCCTGAGTATGGAAACAAAGACTTGGAGGCATTCACACAATGGGCATTGAAAGGAGAGAGTTAGCTACAGCTCATATAGAAAAGTAGGATAATATGTACATTACATATATAGTTAATATTTATTGGGGCCAGCACTCTAATGGCAATAAGTCACTTTCTTTTCCTAACGCTCTTTTGGGATAAGTACTATTATTATGCTCCTGGTATACCAAGGGAAACTGAGGGACACAAGGCTGAGCAGCTTGCCCATAGTCACACAGCTAGTGAGCCACAGAGCCAAGGTGTGCATGTGGGCAGCTGTCTTCAGGGCCCACTGTCACCTGTGTGGCTCCCAGACTCTCATGCTTGTCTCTGAGGAGGAAGGGGTGGAGCTAATGCTCCCCTGCTTCACAACATACTAGAAAGCTTAGCAAAGTTCTCTTTCGCTAAACCAGACAAGGATACAGCATCCTCACTGTTGTGAGCTACTACAAGTAAACTCGTGACTCAAAGGATGACACAAAACACATATTTGAAAGGATTTAAAAAATACCTCTATAAAGAAGGAAGTGGAAAAACCTTTTATTTAGCTAATTCTCCAATGTTCTCTCAAAAATAAGATTGAAACATGCTGGCAGAGTTTCAAATAGCCGAAGACCTGCAGCAACAGGAAGCTGCAGCAAGCTGACGACTGCAGTGTTGCCCGCAAATGATCGCATGGAGGCCCTGCGTTTTACAGAGAGGCATCTCCGAGTTTTATTGCTGTGGCCAGTATAGCAGGGTGGTTACAAATCAGACAGACCTGGATTTGTCCCGGGCTCTGCCACCTACTGCGTGTGTCACCTTGGACAAGTTTCCCAACTCCTGGGTCCCTAAGCAATTATTTATCAAGCACCAACTATGTACATGAGTTATCTCACTTAGTCTTCATGTTTCCCCCATGAAGTTCACATCATCATCACCATCATCATCACATTTCACTCATGCAAAGTGAGTGAGGAGGTTAAGTAACTCATCTAAATTTACCCTGTTGCCAAGTAGGAGCTGGGATGTGAACCCAGGTTTGTAAATTCTAAAGCTCTGACACTTTCCTCCTATACAATAAAAAGTTGGTACCTACATTTCCCACTCTCCTTCAGACAATAAAATCTTCTTTATAAAAGAGCTCCCAAAGAAGCCCTGGTAGAACATAGTTAAATAAACCATTGGCTTGAGTCCAGAAACAGTGGCTAATACAGAAGCTATTAGGGTAATCATATGAAGTCTAGGTTAGCGGAGGCTTTTAAAAAGGTCAACTTGCTTAACTGACCTCTGTATACCAAACCCACTCAGTTGTCATCTAGAAAACGGAAGGACATAGATAATTGACAGATTAGGGTGACATATCTGTACCTATTTTGTACACATAAATCCTGTTTCACACACCAGAGCCAGTGCTAGAGTAGAAAAGTCTCAGCATCTGGTTATTATTTACATGGCTGCATATTAAGTACACATGTTCTAAATAAGAATCACAAAGCAACGTCTATATATTTTTCAGCGCAGTTTCAGAAAATGTGATTTTGAAAGAGGACTCTGAATGAAGCATCCAGACTTAAGACATTTTCCGCATACTACTCACACTTAGCTATAGCAGAAAAAAAATTCCTCTCTTGTATGTAAACAGGTATAGCGGGAGAACTGTAGTTAACGTCAGTTTGCCTCCAGCCACATGCAGCAGGAATCTCTTTGAAAACAGGGCTTTCATCAAATTTTCTCTCTTATCTTTTTTGTTTCATGACGTCTTCAGAAATAGTTTCTATTTTTATTGAGTTTTTTCTTGGTAGTACCACTATTGCTTAAATATAATAGAACGGGTCCTAATATTTAATGACATGCGCTGCATTTGCAAAAAGTACATCTGTTAAAAAATGTTATGGAAAGGAGACAGAGTTCTAGTGCTTAGGATTAAGTAGTTAGATATACTTATAACAGGTGTTCATGCAGCACAAGAGCTAACATTTGTATTTTGAGCAAGAATGCTTATCTCTTTAATTATTTTCATGCAGCCACAACTTTTATAATTTCTAATTACTACAATGGCTGAAACAGGAATATTACTGTAATTAATACAAATGTTCTCAAATTTCTCAAAGATCTACAGCAATTTTAGAAACAATAGTAAGTGTAATTAATCAGGGTAGAACTGAAGGTGCTTGTACGCTAAATTCCATCAAACGTTATTGAGATAAATTATTCCTTATGAAAAATGTTGAAAATGCAGGTATTTTCATTTATACAAATATACTTAATTATACATGGATGAAACATGATAAAAACTAAGTATCTCCTACTCAACTTGTTTTGAGAGTATGTTGTTCTGTAGCTCTGGATGAAATTTTTATTTCATAGATATTCATCTCACACCCTTTCTTAACATTCACTGCATCAAAACACTGTACTCTCAAAAGAAAATACATTTTTTGGAAAAATAAAATAGTAAGAAATTGCTTTGTTTATAGAATACAATAAAAATAAATGTAAAGGTTTTGTAAAAGTTTTTAAGGAAAAAGGGTTTCACATTATAATAGTCCAGGCAAGGCTCAAATGGATTAATATTCCTATACAAATTAACAGCATCATGAATTTGTGATAGGTTTAGAAAACATTAGTATAGCCAGATAAAACTGATGGTCACCTCAGCTTTTAGTCATTATTGCCTAGATGTAAAGAATTCCGTGAGTCAGGATGAGCTGAACAGATTTTACATGTTCTATCAGAGGCCGAGCTTCAACAACTATTTTTACGGAAGGCCAGGCCTTCAGAAGGCAACATGGTCTTAGCTAAGCTAATAACTGACAGGGCCACCCAATAAAGTTTGCTGTCCCCCTCCCAAGAGCTCAGCCCACCTGGCCTGGCATGCTGACAAACACAGGCGGTATACTGACTTCTCCCCAGCAGGACAGATTTCCAGCTGCATTGTCAGAAACACTGATGAAAGTGGTTTCACCACTTTCTCCTGGCCCCAGTCTGTCTTTGTGACGATGGCGTATATTTGCGTGGGCAGGCTCAGCGCGCTGTGGGTAGAGCCAAATAGGCTAACTAGCCCACACAGGGATGGCACTCGCGTTTGGTCAGCGTCAGGCTCTCACCACGAAACATGCCTGTAATACACCGGAACCGCCCCTGAGGCCCTGCTTTTTCCGCCCACTCTCTCCTTCCTCATTTCCCCACTGCTCCCCACTTTTAACTGAGTGCCTCCTGAGTGACAGTGGGGGACATGTGGTTAAAAGATAAACTGCTCACCAACTAACACTCTGGACTTGAAGTGACTAGACAGAGAGCCTTTGGAAGAGCTGCTGGGCACGTCTGAATGATGAAATACAGTAACGAGCCACCACTGCACTGCTAGAATAGCGAGTGTATATTGTCACCATGGGCAGCCACTTAACAGAAAACCTGATATGCTGGAATTGGGAGGGACTTCAGGGATCATCTAGTGAAATTTTCTCAATTTACAAATGAGGAAACTAAGGGCCAGAGAAGTTCGGAATCACAAAGTTAGTTAAAATACAGATGTAGGAATTCCAGATCTAAATTCAGTGTTCATCTGGGGAGTTGGGGTGTAGGCGAAATGGGGGAAGGGGGTCACAAATTATAAACTTCCAGCTGTAAAGTAAATAAGTCATGTATAGCATAGTGACTATAGTAATAATAGTTAATAATATTGTATATTTGAAAGTTGCGAAGAAAGTAAACCTTAAAAGTCCTCATTACAAGAAAAAATAATTTTATAACTATGTATGGTAAGGAATCTTAACTAGGCTTATTGTGGTGATCATTTCACAATATATACAAATATCATATCATTATGTTGCATACCTGAAACTAATATAATCTGATTATACCTTAATAAAAAAAATAAACTCAGTGTTCTTCTAACCAAACAATGTAGCTTATTACATATCAATAACACTTCAGCAACTTATCCACAATTAATACTATGTTTTAACTATTCTGTTTAAAACTACAACTTTTAAAATTTAGACTTAAATTTTGGGGAAAAACCCTGAACAATTAGAATTTTTAAGAATTTCTATTAAAAATGACAGTTTGTACCACATGACTGTTCAGGTCTAAATCTTACAAGTTTTGTATTTATACTGCATAGTATATTGGCAAATTTGCCTTAAAGAGAACATATTCTATATTTCAGAAAAAGCAAACACAAAAGTGGCACATGCTGTGAAAATAACCCTTTTAAGACTATCATCTAATAAATAATCCTGTAAATTTGATATGAGTTATTGGTGTTTAGTCTAAAGTTGTATCAAGGCCATATGTTACCACAGGCAACCTCTTCAAATGCATAACTTATGACATAAGCTCTGTGACTACCTGAGAGACTTAGGTAGAATAATGAATTAACCCAGCAGAAATCGACCCTTGAGGAATGAGTTAACATTTAGCTAAGGTCACAAACGCAACTGGATTAGTACTTTCAGTCTATTCCTCATAGAGAGCTTGCCAGATGACATGAAAATCCAACATATTTCCACAACTTAAAATAAGTCTCTCCAAAATATTTAGTTTGAATATCCAGGCATGGAAGGGCCCAGTGTTACTTAGAATTTATATTGGATCATATTTTAAAAAACCAGTCCAAAGCACTGGTACCAAAGATAAGCTGTCTACATACACACTGAGGTGGGGAGCGATGAAGAACATGCAGGACGAACATGTATAAGCTGTGACAGAGATGTAAAAGAGGAAGAAAAAGAAGAGAAATATGGAGGAGGAAAGAGAGATACATAGTAGAGAAGATTGAAATGAAAAGGAAAGAAAGAATTAAAAATGAGGGGACTTCCAGCTATAAAATAAATCAGTTCTGGGGATGTAAAGTACAGCATGATGACTATAGCTAACAATACTGTACTGCATATTTGAAAGTTGCTAAGAGAGTAGATCTTAAAAGTTTTCATCACCAGAAAAAAATTTTTTTAAAAAAAGGAGAGAAATTAAATGATTGGTGAAAAAAGAGAGACAGGAATAGAGGACCCACAACAAGTGGGAAGGAGGAGGTGAAATGATGGCACAGTTAGTGATAAACATACAGCTGGGACTGAGCGACGGTTTGTCCCGAGGCCTAACAAGCACATTAAACATAAAATGGAGGAAGAAGTAAGAAAAGAAGAACACGTATGCATATATATTTGGATATTAACTCATGCCTTAAATATTGCTGTTACCCAAGGTTTTATCTTCATCCTTGACATCCTTCTTCTCACACCACAGCAACTTTGAGTGACCTCACCCAAACCCATGGCTTTAGCTCACCATATGTCGATGACTCTGACTATGGAAAGTATTATTCCTGGTCCACACCAGCATATCCAACTGGCCAGAGGACATTTCCACTTAACTTTACAGGAATAGTGAACTGGAAAAGTACAAAGCTCTCCATCTTTACTCCCCACATACGTGCCACTTCCTATATCCCACATTTTGGTGAAAGGTAAGATCTCCACTACGTTGTCCAAGCCAGTAACTAGGTTCTTTCTATACTGTTCCTCCTGCCTTGGCTTCTGCCTCCAAATGGTATGAAAACTTACCTCCTAATATTTCTAAAGCTGCCCCTCTCCTCATTCACCTGGTCTTCCTGACTTGAGTTCTCTTCCCTCCTCACTGCTCAACCCTAGTATCAGAATGATCTAAGGCAAAAATGACATTATGTTACTACCTGCTTAGAGGCCACCAGTGGATTTTAGGACCAGGTCCAGCCTCCTCAGATGATCAGACAAGATTTCAAGACCATGCTTTGCCAACCTCTCCATCCTCACCTCCTACCATCCAAGACCTTACTCTCACTCTGGAATTGTTTTTAAAATACAGAAAAAAGGAACAAGATTTGAGAATTCTCTCTGTTTGGGAGAATTTATCCTATTGTTTCTTACCATCTATATTTTTATGTTGATAATTTTATATAAATTGAACATTGTATTATTAAGCAAATTTTTACCTATTTCTGCAAAACAGAAGACTGCGTATTTCTCAAGAATTGGAAGTGAAGATTGTTTATTACAGCAATATCTGTTTTCTACTCCTTTAGACCACCCCTTGGTTAGACAGGGCAATCTTACAACACCCAATGTGCTCCAGGTCTTGTCCTTATCCATGTCCAAACCTTGTGTTTCTGTCAGGCTGTTAATTACAGGGTCCTGTTCTGATTAAGCCTCCAGCATGGTGCCTGCATATAACATGGGCTCAACCAATTCTGTCATCATCACTATCTTCATTATAATGAGAAGGAAAGGTCTCCTTTCTCATAGCCTCAAGAACATCAAATACGTTAATATCTTGGTAATAAATACTAAAATTTCCTGGTGAATAAGTGGTTTTAAAGATCCTGCAGACCTTTATGTACCAATTTGTGGGAAAACAAATGATTCTTTTGTTAACTAGGCAGAATATGCTTCGCATGTTCATACAAAAATCACAGCCACTTACTCTAAATTTTGACTCATAACCTTGAATCCTATATGATAAAAAATATCAACAATCAGAGTCATAGGTGTGTCTTGGTCATCAAAGCCAGTTCAATAAGTGACTATTTTCAAACACATGAAGCAAGCTGGCAAACAATGAGATAGAACCATGTCCTTGGTAAAGCTAGGAGCTTACCTTTTCTTCATCACCAACACAACTCCAAGGAATATAATGACGAAAAGCAAGATGCCAGCAATGACTCCAGCAATTTTAACTGTATGGTCTGTTTGTTTTTCGGGTTCTGGGACTGGTTTTGGAGTGGCAGCTCCTGAAAATGAAAGGAAATGAAAAAGGACAGACAGTGGGTAAGAGAGAATAAAGACATTACTTTTTAAAAAATTTTGCTGCATTTAACAGAATAATAAGACTTATCAGAGCCAGCAGCAGACAAGCTTTGATTTTTTTCAACAGCTTTCATATGCACCAAAAGGAGTGTAATTGTTCACATTGTTCTTCAATATTTTACTAACCCATAACATAAGATGGATACCCCACCCACGCCTGAGCCTTTTAGCAGAGACTCTTCTCAAACACACCTTTTATATTTTTATTATCTCTATCGGCTCCCTGCTCTTTTTGCCCTTTAAAAACCTGCTAAAAATACAATAGCTATCCTAAGCCTTTACCCAATTTGATTTGCTGGAACTTGATTTGCTCAATTATTTTTCATAAATGAAGCAGTAATTCCATAACATATTAGCCCAAACACCTGGAAAAGTGAGATAAGCTCATTTACCATGCATTTTGCCAGCAATTGTTTTTTTTTAACACAATAGAGATTTTCCCCCTGCCTTTGGAAATCTAAATGTAGGTCACATCTGGTAAGCAAAAGACTCCTTCTAAGCAATTTATTCACAAAGTGGGAAGCAGCTGATGATCACACTCCTAGCACCTACATTTAATATCTGTTTAAATGAGAGAACCAGAGCCTTCCAGTGTCTACTGTCTTAGCTCTCCTGCTTTCCCATTTCCAAAACACCATTTGTCCTGTTTACAGCATATTGTGATGGAACGTCAAATCCATGTCTGATGAAATATCCATTTCCTCTGCTAACTGAGTTCAGGACAAAAAGCATTAGGAACGTGACGTTCAATTCACGAAACAGAAGCCGTTTGTCAAGGGCTTCTACCTCTCTAACCAGAACACAGCGGCGCTCCGCACCATCGCGTCACCCTCACCAGGTAGACACATCATTCCAAAAGTAGGAATTTTATGTCCAAATTTCTCACCTTAGAATTTTCTTCTTGTGTTTGGTAAAAAATATAATTAAAACTGAAAGTCGGTACCAGCCCTTTCTACCCTTTCTTTGGGTTTTCCACTCACACTTCATCTGATTCTTGAAAAACTTAACCATCATTGTGTCTTGTGTATTCCAGCCTGGGCTTATTCTAAGATGAGTCACGGCAGAGAAATAGGGAGTGTCAAGCTATAACTTTCCATCTGTTTCCAATGGGAACATACAAACAATGTTTCTTTCAAAAGTTATTCATATTAAGATTTTACACCAGACTCTGCATCCTAAACACAGCTGTGGCCGCCAGACCGACAAGTTGGTCAAGACTGCAGACAAACATAAGGCAGGAGACGGAGGGCCGTGGTCATCTGAGTTTCCACTCCATGCGCACATTCCAGTCAAAGTGTCAGTCGTAACGAGAGTAGTCGTGATGTGAAAATCACACCTTATCAAATACAAACCCTTCTGGATAACCCTTTATAGGTCATTTTTATTTCTGACAATTTCAGGAGGATGTCCTGTTATTTTGTTTGAATGAATATCCCTCAACTAGTTGTCCAGAAAAGCTTGAAAATATTAATGTTTACTATTTTTTATTGTAATTACATCTTAAGTATACCATTCCACTGGAACATATAACCAAGTAGTAAATTTGAAAGATACTGTTACGTTAAATAAATTGCTAAGAAAAATTTAAAAATAAAATGTGTGTTATAAAAAGATGAATAAGAACTGGAAAAAAAACAATCTATGTAAAAATAAATAACATTTCAAATTCACAAAACTAAGAAAAGGTCCAATGTTTTACAATTTTGATTTTTTTATCCAATTAAAAATACAACTCAAAAAAAATGGCTTCATTCTTCCAAATGTTGGCATATTGGGAGCCATTCCATTTGTCTCACTAGTTATAGACTGCAAGTTCTCCAAATATATTTTCTAAATGAATGATTCACTAAGTTTTTTGTATCTAAATTACCTTAATAAATAAAATACTTGAGAAAGAAATTATTTAGAAAAACTTTATTTAGCTTAAAAAATTTAAATGTAAAAAATAACACAGATGCATTATGACCCATACATGGTAAACACTCAGTGAGAGAAGAGTTTGTGCTGTGAATGGTCACACGTTTGCTCCTGTTGACTAACAACTAGCTATGCTTTCCTGTAGCCTCTTACCTAAGCTCTAGAGACCTGGTGATGACTCTGCACGTGCTTGGGTCAGGAGACGCCATCCCCTGCAGCCTGCCATGGCCTTTAGGAAGCAGGCACGCACACTGAGATGCAGCCAGCATGAGCTCAGTATTGTCCTTCTTTAGCACTTACTTGTAACTCATCTCGCATTGCAGGTCAAGAAAATGAAATGTGCTCTCTCTGCAGGACGCAGTTCCAATGTGATTATGGTAGCAGTCATGCAAAATGGGAGAGCAACTCAAAAAAGGCGAGGGAGGCTACCCTGTGCTGTCTGTGAGGGACCCTCCCTTTGCCTGTAACGGGGCACGGCCACCACATCACTGCAGGGTGCTGAGTGAAGGGACTGATGCTGACGTCTGGTTTAGGGCTGCTCTGGGGAAGCATCAACATAAACCTAAGTTGGGATGAAGTAAGTCACAGCCCTGAGATGATCTCATGGAGGTCTGTGTCATTAATCCCAGGTTCACTGTGGGCCCACACCTGAGATGATCTTGCGGAGGTGTGTCATTCATTCCAGGTCAACTCTGGGTCCACACCTGAGATGATCCATGGATATGCGTTTCATTAATCCTACATTCACTCTTGGTCCACACTTCAGATGACCTCATGGAGGTGTGTGTCAATCATTCCAGGTTCACTCCGGGTCCACACTTGAGATGCTTCACGGAGGTGTGTGTTATCATTCCACGTTCACTCTGGGTCCAGACCATCGTTGCCTATCTCTGCGTGCTCTGCCCCTCTACCTCCCACAGAAATGGGCATCTTTATCTTCTCTCCACTTGTGTTTCTTTGGAAACACTTTCTGTTTCTTGTGTCAGTCAGCCTCAGACAGAGGTTAATTTGTGACAGAATGTGGTTGCAACTGATAGCTTGTTTTTTGTTTTTTCCCTCACCCAAATCTATGAATTTAACAGTACAATTTACAAACTGCTTTTGGCAAAAGAGTTGTTTTCACAATATTTTCCCCTCAGTCTTGTTATTTTCTTGCCAAGTTTCTAACAGTGTAAACTTTTACTCTTTTTCTTGGTATAAATTCTAATTCTTCATAGGAAGGTATATCTCTCCTACTGTGCATTCTGTTTAGAGTTTACTGCACATTTAGTTCCTTTTAAAGAGAATAAATTCAAAGGTATGCATTCAACAGTAGGCATTATGTAGGCTTGAACATATTCATTAAAATGATGAATAAGCTAAATATTTCAAGGAGATTAAGGACGAGAAGCTGCTAGAATCATCTTCACAGATGCCCACTCCATCAAATCCTGGTGATAGTTCTGGGGTTTTTTGTTTTGTTGTTCTTTTAACGACCAAGAAAATAAAAAAGGGGGGTATTCCAGTGAATCCACATTAAGTTTTCAGATATAATGTCTAATGTGAAAAATCTCAAAACAAAGGGAACAATTACCCAATGCCATATTTGGTTGGTTTTCAACTTGGCAGAAAACAGTCAGTGCTGGCCCAGTGTTGGATATTAAATTAAATAATGGCACCATGCCAGGCTGAGAACCCGGAGTACTCAGCCACTGGCTTGATGTTTGGGCCGAATTTTGACAGTGAACTGGTTGCATGGATTTTCCCAGAAGACCCAGGGCTGCAAGCCCAGAAGGCTGTGAGGCCATCACTGCTGCCTGGAGCTCCCGATGCTGCTGCCCTAGCATGAGGACTGTCTCACCTTGAGAAAACAGGAAGCCTTCCTAAAGGGGAGGGAGAGGAAGATCAGGAAGCACCGAGGGGGCAGCTGAGCCACCCAGAACCTCTGCATGATGGTGACTAGTGCTAGGCTGTCCTTGAATGTGGTGGCAAACCAGCAATATTCTTCATCTATTCAACAAGTGTTTGTTGAGTACCCAATATGTGCCATGCACTACATTAGGAAAACAGCAGCAAACAAATGGGAAGCCAAAACCTCGTCCTTGTGGAAGTTATATTCTTGTGGGGAAAGACAGACCCAGATGTAAACAAGTACTGTAGGCAGGATGTTACTCGGTACTCAGTACTGCAGAGAAACGTGCAGAATGGTGTGGGGACTCGAGGACGGGATAGTTGCTACTAAGATCTGAGACGGGGGATCAGAGAAGGAATTATTGAGAAAATAACATTTGAGCAGCGACCTGAAAGGAATGAGATATACTGATACGCAAGGTGGAGCACACTAGGCAGTGGGAAGAAAATCTTAAAGGATACAAGATGAGACTGTGAAATAGTGAGGTGTGACTGGAGTGGAGTCATCCAGGGGCAAGTGGTGGGACACACCTCAGAGTTGGGGGGACACCTCTGCACATCACTGGGAGGACTCTGCTTTTTCTCCACATGAGATGGGAGCTGTGGGAAGATTCTGAGTAGAGGAGCGATGTGATCCAGCTTATCTTTTAACAGGATCACACTGGCAGTGGTGTTTAGAATAGACCATAGGGTGTCCATGGTGAAACAGGAATGCCAGTTATGAGGGTACTGCAATAATCCAGGCAAGAGATTAGGATGGTTTGGAACAAGATGGTAGCAGTGGAGGTGGTAAGACATGGTTACACTTGAGATCTATTTTGACAGTCAAGCTATCAATATTTGCCCATGAACTGGACATAGAGTGTGCTGGGATACCATCCAAGTTTCTGGCACGAGTAACGAGAAAGATGGAGTTGGCATTTACTGAAATGTAGAAGATGGAGAAGAGCAGATTTGGAGAGATAAGTGGGGAAATCAGGAGTATGGTGTTGGACAAGCAAAGTTTTGAGATATTATACATTCAAGGGAGACATTAAATAGGTAGTTGGAAAGAAAGGGGAGAGATCTAGGTTTAGGGCATAAATTTTAGGGTTGTCAGTGAAAAAATGGTATTTAAAGCCATGAGAGTGCTTGAGGGCAATTAGGAGGTGAAAGGCGGGGCGGGGGCGGGAGGGGGGGGGTGTGTGAAAAGGAGCAGCCAACTGTGGAAGGAAGGAAATCAGGGAGGAAGAAGAAATCAGTGTGAATACAGACAAACAGGGAGCATCAATATGGAGGAGTCAGAGAGGAATGTGGGGATCAAGTGAAGTTTTTCTCTCAAAATGGGAGAACTTACAGCATTTTTGAATGCTAATGCTTATGATCCAATAGAGAGGGAAAAGTTGATGATGCAGGAGAGAAAGGAGATGACTGGTGGAGAAATGTCCTTGAAGGGGCAGGCAGGGATGGGCCCCAGTGCACAGAGAGGGGTTGGCTTCAGTCACAGGACAGACATTTCACCCAGAGGAACAGGAGGGACAAGAAGCACATGGACACAAAAGCTTGATATACTGGTCTCATAGTGGAACATTTGAATAGTCTCTTCTGATGGCTTCATTTTCCCAGTGATAAAGGAGGCAAGATGATCAGGTGTGACTGTGGAAGAGGGAGGAGGTGTGGTTAATTTGGGCAGGGAGGAAAAGTTTTGAAATACTTGCCCAAGACAGCGGGGAGGCGAAGGGATAAGGTTGAGGATGTATGGAATTTGCTGCTGACTGACCTTAAGTCCCAGAGGACACAGAGGAAAGTTTTGAGAGTGAGAGACGAAGGAGAAAAAGTTGTACAGGGTGGTAAGGGGGTCAAAGTCTAGGGGAAGAAGGGAGAGCTAGACACCTGGGCTTCTTGAGAAAAAGGGCATAATGAGATGAATCCTGATGATCTCAAGACAGATAGTGATGGTGAGGTGTGAGGGTTTGAGGTAGGGGCTGTGGCTTTATCCAGGAGCACAGAGCTCTGAGGTCCTCTCCTCACTCTTCATAAGTAGGATGAAGAAGGGGAAGAGGAGGAGAAAAAGGCAGAGGGTGGTCCTACTCAGAGTTACATCCCAAAGGTGGGGAGGGGAGTGATCTGTGATCAAATTAGTGGTGGAAGAATTCCTGGAATGGACACTTGAACAATCCTATTCATATGGTACAGCTAATCTCGGTTTTCACAGTCATCAAGTTAACAACTCCTTACTGAGTACCTTTCATGCTCAAGGTACTGTAACCAGGCTCTGCAGGGGCATTTGAGATGAGTGAGAAGACTGACACTTCCTCCTTCAGTGCACAGTAAAGGAAGCCACGTGAAGTGCCATGGGTGAGCTACAGAACCCAACCAGGGGAGAGTGAAGAGGGAGATCTGGAAAGGTCCTTCTCAGAGGGTTCAACACAAACGGGCTTGAAGCACAGGGAGGATTCCAACAGACGGTGGGAAAGATGCCTCTCAAGCCAAGACAGAGAGGTAGGGAGCACAAAGAGCTCTCTGTGATCTTTCACTCATTTAGCTTGGCTGGAGCCTGGATGCACCTCGGGGAACACTTGAGAAACTGAGGTTTGATGGTGTAATGGGCATTGTTTACTGATTGGAACAGCCTGTAAGAAATTTAAGAAGTAAGGAGCTGCAGAGGATAACGAGCTGTGCCTTGAGGAGGGTAGCTGTGCAGTACTGCACAGGCCACTGAAGAAAGGAAGGGAAGGACGTCGGAGAGCACTGGGAAGGCTCCTGCCTCACCTTGGCCGGGAGCCTCCAATGTCTGATCTAAGGAACGACTGGAACTGAAGGGACACAAGGACCTCACGGAGGACAGCTCGGCTCTCAGAGGGCCAGGGACTGGCTGGACGTTGGCGCCATTTATGGAAATAACGCAGCCGGCTTCCTGCCGTGGGAAGTGTGTTTGGGCTCAATGTTCGAAGTGAATTCAAGCAACAAAATACTTCATTCTCACAACATGCAAAACATTTCAGCAGCAAATCAAACACCAAAATACACTCCTGATTATTTGGGGAGAAAAGAGAGAAACGTTAGGGAGAGCAACCATGGGAACTGCTGAAAAGAGAACTGAGGAGGTTGAGAAAACTTATGAGATGAGAGATGAGCAAAAATAAAACTAGAAAATAAAATGGAAGCTGTGGAAATCCAAAGTGTGTTTCAAAGAGCACTAGTCTCAAAAGATATTCTAAAATTTCAACTGAGGAGGCCTCAGCCTCTTTGTACTAGTATTTTTATGACTTTATGGAATAGAGAACCTAGTTTAATTAATTTTCATAGGTTTTGTTTATCTGTTTACCTCTTGCAGCAGTAGATTTTGTTTCTTTTTCTCAAAAATAGCAACCCTGGCTTCACAGAGGACCGTAAGAACTACAGTCGTGTCTTGCTGCTCAGAGAATTAGAATTCCTTGCAATCTGTGTTTAGTTTTCTCGGTTGTACCTTATTATCCATTATCATGGGACATCTCCAAGAGTTTTCATTTAAATTACATATCATTGTTTTTCTTTCTGGGATGCAAAGTCAGTCACTGCTCCTTGAATAGCCTACATTCACACTTTATGTGGAATATGCAACCTGATTATGCTCGTGAATTTGTAACTCTCCCAGTGTCCCTAATTTCCACCAGAGAGCATGCAGAGCATATACGACTTATGCGTATAATCAGAAACATAATTTTTCATATAAAACTGAGAAACTGAATTGTTTGATATATAGTGTCTCTAAAAAATTAATCTACTTTTTTATTTTTCTTCTAATTTCACGACAGTAACTGCTTTCATTTCTTGATGTGGCCAACACCCTGTCGGTAAGATGATCTATGAAAGCCTTCCCACTTACTATCTGGCACTAAAATTTCCAAGAGAATTACTAGTGCTGTTACTATTCTGATGAAATAGCTTTATTTTTTCCATTTGCATTTCTCAAATCATGGTCAAGTAATAAAATGAGGAAAAAATCTGTCAATAATAAGGTACCCGCTCTGTTCCCCTTTCATTTAAAGTGAATAATCAATAAAGGGATGTGAGTGGCTGCTTCTGAAGTAGATGCTTTTGAGGATGCACCAGGAAGAGTGAATTTTCCCAAGAGTTTGTTTGAAACTAAACTTTTAAGGCATTAAAATAAAAATCTACTGTCCCTCAAATATTCTTCCAGACTCTGTGCCTTGGGTCATGGTCTAGCTTATGTTTAGCTCTTCAACATCATTCCTGGGGAAGAAAGGATGACCATAGCTGCCTGCACAAAGTAGTAGCTGTTTGCAAAAACCCTTTGTAGCTTTCTCTGCTGCCTGAAATTGGTCATTCGCGATCTTACCAAAAAGTAAGTGTACCTATATGCTTGCTAGAAGAATCAGTATGTCTGAGGTTCAAAAAATGTACAGAGTCTAGCAAACTGCATGCAGAAGTGTGATGTGTCTTTCACATGGCCAACGAGCCACACGCACAAAGGACGGCCCTTAGAAATGCAATAAGGATTCCTGGGGTCTTAGGAGAGAGTGGGGTCATATAATTCTCTGACTCTCATTTAGTTATATACAATTTTTCCTCAAATAATGAAGTTTTTTAATAAATAAGGCTTATATTAATTGTGTCATTCTGTTCAATATATTCTAGAACAGAGGTTCTCTAATTATAGAGAATTTACGAATCATTTGGAGAGCTTCTGAAACACGCAATGGCTGGGTTCCCCGGGGACTCTGGCTCGAAGGTCTGAGGTAGGACCCAGGAACTGATATGGTCCACCTTAGGGGATTCTCCAAAACATGAAGAGGAGTCAAACCTGAGAACCACTGGTCCTAAATATCTGTGAGGAAGTTTTCACAGACCATGGTAAAATGGGAAAAATATTTTAATTGGGTTATTTTTAAAACCTCCTGATATATTAATATCTTACTTTATCAGTTAGCTAATTTCCTTCACCAAACTAGTTTAAAAGATCCTTTCATACAATTAAGAGCCAAACCTACTGGAATCAGACCCTAGTTTTATGATCAGCCACAGTAAGTAGGGATTGGAAGATATTATTAACTGTAAAGGAATTTAAAGTCTGTGGACCAATTACCCAGAAGCCACTACATTAGATAAGAAGGAAGTGGCTGACCTTTTTGAAGACCTACCTTATGTGCCAGGTGTCTTACATAGCTTTTATTTAATATTACACCATGAGGTATAATTAACAGTATTTTACAAATGAGGACACAGAGGCAGCAGAAGCAGTCAGGATAGGTAGCTTGTCCAAAGTCAGTGAGAAGGGAAGGGAGGGGGCTACACTCTGCATCCAGATGTGCCTGTGAAGCCCACTCTTGTTTCACTGCATCACAACGTTCCCCCATAATACAGAAAACTTGGGTGATCACTGCTAACGCTGTGGAAGACAAGACTCAAGTTTAAAATCATCTTCATCAGTCACAAAGAGGAGAGCCTAATAAAAGAATGAAAAGAAACAAACAGAAGTGCAGAACAATGAAATAAGGAAATTAAAATCCTGAAAGAAAAATAAGGTAAATATATGAGGACAAAGGACTTCCTGGACCTAAATGCAGAAAAGAAAGTCCTAGTAATATAGTCAATGTGATTCTGAAGTGTAGAGAAGTGACATGCATGTGATCCTTCCAGAGTGCAACATGCTGGTCAAGGTAGAGATGCTGAAAGAGAATCAAAGAAAAGAAACACAAATAAATGATTGACAGGGTAGAAAAGAAGGACCATGTAAAAGAGAAAAGGAATTGAGGTCATTTATCTACCCAAGGAGAAGACAGACCAGTGGGTGCTGTGATATCGTCTTCCACTGGAGATTTTCAAGAGTAACAACTATTCCTTATCCATCTCTGACTTCTAGTAATCAACACAATGTTTTTAATGTAGTGGTCGACTGATAAGTGTTTATGGAATGAAAGTCTTAACCACACACAGGAGGCATTTATGAAGAGAACAATGACCATGTGTGATCTGTGCATAGAAGTGGAATATATTTGAACATATAGGCTTCAACAAAATGAGTTCAAGTTCTAACAGAGAAATGCAGCACCCTTTCTCTCTCTACATCCTTAGTGCCTAGAATGTAGCATGTACTCAATAAAAGTCAGAGCAAGTAATGAATTTTGGTTGTGCATAAAGGACATTTTGACCCTCGGCACATAAGAATGAAATATTTTGACATGAAAGGCGGTTCGTCCATTCCGTCCCTGGGTTGAAGAATCATCACCTAACATTAGACAGGTCAGTTCCCACGCCCCTGCCAATCTCTAAGAAGTCAGAAAACGCTGCATTTTCCCCATCTCTTCTCCATTCCCACTGCCATGAACCTGGTTTATTTTTCTGCTGGACTCTTGTACTTGACTCCCAGGAAGACATCCCACTGCAGCCATATTAATCTTCCTGAAGAATAGCTCTAATAAGGTCACTCTTTCATTTAAAAAACACTACAACAAAACAAGAGTTTCCTCATGCTTATTTCGAAGGACAGTCAGGGCCTTCCACGGGCTAGCCCCCACTCCCTTTCCTAACTTCATGCCTCTCCTCTCTCTGCTTTCCTTCCTCCACCTACGTTCCAGCCAGATGGACATGCTCGGTTTTCCCCACACATCCAGCATTCCCCTCCTCAGGCCTATGCTCCTGCTGCTCCTTCTCCCTACTCACTTTTATAGGTTCAAATCCGTCAAAGGCCACATTGTTCAAAAACTGTTCCTGATGGCTTTGTAGAAAGCACTGTCTTTCCTACTGAGCTGTGGCGGCACCTTGTTTCACCCCTCTTGCAGAGAACTTACCATTTTCAACCTTGAGTTCGGTTATTTTGTAAATCCCTTATAGCTATACTAATATAAGTTCCTTGGGACAAAGCTGGTTTTACTTCTTGGCCTTCACATGACCTGTCCTAGTATCTTATTCTGTGTTCACAGTAGATGCGAGAACACTTTGCTGAATCAAAGCTCTCTCACAATAAATCTCATTTGAATTTCTCATTTCTACTTTCTTCATAGCCCAGCTATTCTCTTCTATTTGCGTTGAAGTTCTCAGACATGGGGCAATGAGTATACAGGGAAAGAAAAAGGAGCAAAAAGTAGAAGTGGAAAGTAAAGGCCACAGGTGCTATTTTGTGGTCTTTCCTCCACTGATTCCCAGTGTTTAGTGGGGGGTTATTAAGAAGAGAGGCATCTGCAGCTATTTGCCAATGCCCCTTCATGAGCATCCAGACAACACGCTGAGAAAGGAGGAAAATGCCTGAACACTGGCTCTACTGAGCATGTGGAGAGACAGCCAGTACACAGAAGAAGAGTTTTTCTCATTATGCTGATGATGGACAAAAGTCCTTACCAGGAAATTTACTGACCAAACTTTCATCAATGATACAATGAGATTAATAGAAAGAGCATGGAAATAAACACTAGTGGCAAAATGTTTTATTTTCAGCACCAAAGCAGTGAAATATATATCCATCAATGATGAGAAAGTTAACTGGGTACGTATCAGAGAGACAGGAAGTGAGTACCTGTCAAGAATAAAGTGTTATGAACTCAATACTGGTAATGATTAAGTAACTATAGACCATTTTTCACGATCATATATGGAGTTTGTTTTAGAAGTCTTTAAACTAGCCAAAATTTCTGCTGGAGAGTAATTACAATGGACTCAGCCTTTTTAGAAAGCAAACAAAGAGAAACTTCTAACAACACAAGGCTAATACGATTCAAACTATTCAGAATAATTTTACTTAATAAAATGGTTATATCATTCCTATGACCCTGCTTTGGAAGCATTTTCTAACTTCCTTGTTACTCATAAAAGAAATAAGGTAGAAATCTGAAAAGGTTCTGTATTAAGCTCCTACACTGGCAAAAAGACACACGTAACTCACTCTGATGTGGTCTTTACCCATGTGAATATGTGTGTATGTGTGCACATTTTTACCTAAATATACACCAATATTTAAAGAAATTATTCAAAGACACATAAGGAGAACCCAAGTTGATAATACTATACAAAGAGAATTTTGTTTCTTATGTTTACAGTGAAGTTATATATAATCTTGAGTAAAAAAGACAAAACTAAACCACTGCAAGGACAGCACCTAGGCCAAACTCCAGACACAAATTGGTATGCCGATATGTGCTCTGACCAAGAGCTCCAGCTTGAACGAAATGTTCTAATGAATAATAAGTCATAATTAATAATTACATCATTAGCAATACCAATAAGTAAATTATACATATTTAACTGAATATCAATTACACTGCTAAAGTGATGTATTGCTTGAATATGTACTGGAGTAAATAGGAAAACTCATCAGAGATACTGACAGATGTGCTGAGTAGACGCCATTCATTAACTCCAAGGCAGGTGCCAGGCTTATTTTCAAAGATTGCTTCTCAGAGATATTATTTATTCTTCTAAATGAAAGCAACATGTTGAAGAAAACGTGTGATGCTTCTCATTCCCTTACAAACTGCTCTGTATTCTCCCAACTTCATACCTGTCTCTGAAAAGGTTATTCGGTGAGATAATCTATATCCCTTCTTAATAGAGTTCTATTAAAGTGCGTGCTCTCATGCTCTCTAGAGAATTGTGTCACTGAAGGACAAACACAAAGAAAGGTGTCTGCAGTTAAACCAAGGACAGTGAGGAACAAAGGAACCCCAAATGGCCAGGACAACAAAGGGAGCCTGGTGTTTTTATTCTGCGTGCTGGGCTACAGGGAAGCACAGAATAGGTTATATACTGCTTTAGGCTATTCTTGCTTCAAATAGAGTAGTTGTCTTTGAAAACGCAGTCGCTTTTTTCATCATTATCATCATCACCATCATTGCCAGTAGCAAGATAATAGCCTGGGTCATGCTGATGCTGTTTATATCCCAAAAACAGGCAAGTGGAAAATACCATCTGTGGGGGACACATTACAGGTCTTAACATATGATACAACAATGACGTTCCTCTCACGCTCCAGTGTGCCTGGAGCCCACCGCACACACATGGTGTTCAGGTAAATAACACCCTACTCAGCATCAAGAAATCCACTCATTTTCCCAGAAGTTCAATTTTCGACCTCTCTGAAAGTCTGCAGCATTCAAATTTGGGAGTGGCAGTGGCCTGGATTAATTACCTAGTTCTCTTGAAAGCCCCAAGGGCCATAAAACAATCCTCTATTAGAATAACAATAACAACATCACAAAAGAAGTTACCAGCAAATGCCAATTCCTCCACCTTCACCCAGAGCCAGCTTTGGGGGAGGACCCTTATATATTATATAGGTCATCGTATTCATTCTCCTGCAGCCCACTGTGAGGTTAAAAGGAGTCTCCCCGTTTTGCAGAGAGGGAAGCTGAGATAGGGAGTTTAAGAGTTTGCCCAAGAAGTCTGGACTTGAACTCACTACCTTCTATCTAAAGCAAGTGCTTTCTACATCATGGGCACTGGGATCAGAGTTCCTGTGTGAACTACTCTATTAAAATCTAGTGCAGTTATTGGTCAGGTCCAGATTCCTGTCTGACGTGTTTGAGAACTGCCCTAGGACACCATGTGGTTTTGAAAATGATCTGGAGTCTAAACCAGAGGGCCCTCACTGTTCCCTATCAGCTAGCTTGTCACGGGGATGCCTTGACTCTTCAACTTTTCCATCATTTGCCCCCCAAGGGCAGATGAGAGAGAACAAGTACCAGTGCAAATCTGAGGTTTCTCTCAAGTTGCTTACCACTGGCTTCACATTTCCTTGAAGTCTGTTGTTTGATCTTTTGAAATAAAGCAGGCAAATTTTCCATTTTACTTCATGACATACTGATTTTTAATAAAAATAATGTTTTAAATGATTTATCATCAAGGAAATGATACTCCCTTTGCGAAGCCCTGGATTCCACCAGGACAAGCGTGAGATGGGAAAACAGCTGGAGAGATGCTGCAGTTCCACAAACAGCTGGAGAGATGCTGCAGTTCCACAAGGAGAGCGGCCCTCTCTCTTCCCTTCCCTTAGGGCAGCCTTCACACGGAGGGAAAGGCTATTGGAGTAAGACTGTGGTAGCTAAACTGGAAGAGCCATGGCTTGAGAACACATCAGATATTAAAAGCCAAACCCAAGATCCTCACACATTAAAAACAATGACAATTCTAAAGGTAGTTGGGGGGGGAGGGGTGGTAATTTTAACATGCTAGAATTTCAGAAGTCAAACCTTTTTAAAGACTTTGGGCCTGGAGACTTCAACGAACAAATTTTGACACTGAAGTTGTCAAAAGGAGAAAAGAAAGGAGTCAGTTCTGTTGAAAAGACTGTGCTTTTTCTCCTTTCATTTGTAGGTCCGGGCTTTCCTTGATTCTTTTACAAGGTCAGTAGAATGTTTAAAATAAGAATTTTTTCTTCAAAAAGGAGTTTTGTTTATTCTCAGTCTATCCTTGATATTTTCTGGATATGCTGCCTCCTTGACATCCTGCCTTGTTAAGATAGTGAAGGAAATTCTGACTTCCTTTCCATTCTGACTAAATATATTGAATCGCACTCATAAATACTTTAAAAGAACTCTCACAAATACTAAGTATTTTACAGTATTCTAAAAATACTTATTTACAAGAGAGACTAGTCCAAAGTCAACCAAAAAGTTAATCGCCAGCAGGACATCATGGCCCTCTGCCTACAAATTCTGAATGGAATTCACTCGTACCTTAGATGTAAAGCTATTGGAATGAATTGTGATGTTTATATTCTCAATTGTAGTAACATTTTCTTAAGCAAGTAAAGGGACGACAATTAAAATATCACAATCGGTATCTACCGACAATAGTCAATGAACAGCTACTATGTGTCTGGTTCCATGCTAGGTACTGGGGTAAGAAGAAAGACCTAGTAAAACAGAGATTGTCACTCAGTTTTGATAAATATTTTTAAAATATCCAGGCCTTTTCCACATTTACTAATATCAAGGATGAATTAATTTAATTTTCCCATAAAATTGAAATATTTCCTTATAGAAAAGACAAGAATAATTTAACTCATTGCTATAAAATTTTTCATGTAAAAATCTTAAACTATTTTTCAAACTGCAATTACTTTCTTTTTCCCAGTATCTTGCATCTATTACTAATATCTTGGTTTATTTTGAGCTCAAAACTTTACTTTCAGCATTCCTTTTGGACATGAAATTCAAAGGTAGATTTCTTAAAATATAAAATTTTAATTTATGCTTTTCAAGCTAGAAAGCTCTATGCCCTAAGCAAATAAAAGACGCTTAAATACATTGTTTCATTTTCCTTTATCACACTGCTGATAGAAAGAGAAAACACAAAAGAATCTTGAAAATTAAATGGTTCCCTTACATTGAAAATCTCTTACATAGAAATCCTAATGTTTATGTAGTAAAAATAAAAAACAATACTATTTCAGCGTAATAGACCTTTTAAAATATATTATTTCTGAAACAAAATGCTTGACATTTGACTCAGTATTTCCTTCCAAAAATGACAAGGAAAAAGGAACAGAATCTCCCATGGCAGACCTGCATTCTCTCACGATTTCCTTCTAACTATACTGTTTTATAGATGAAACTGCCATCGCAAAATGACAAATATAACATATAAAAGAACAAAAAAGGGCAATAAATCACCAGTGACACTACAGCCCATTAAAATGCATTCAGCTGGTGTTGCAAAAAGAATGAAAATTTCCCCTCACTTTATATTCTTTGCAGCTGGAAAGGAAATTTTAGAATCTTCAAGCAACCCTTACAAGAGATGCTGCAATTCCTACCAAATTCTCCTCACACTAACTTTCTACACTGGCTCCAAGGCCATATCTATCTATCTATCTATCTATCTATAGATAGATAGATAGATAGCACTGATACCCACATTCACTGTTTAAGAAGAAATGCCCCAGCTGGGGACATGTGAGTTGTTAATCCTCCATACTGATATGATTCTGCATTTGAAAAAAACAGGGTCTAGGGCCAGCCCTGATGGCTTGTGGTTAGAGTTCGGTGTACCCTGCTTTGGCAGCCTGGGTATGGTCCCCACACAACACTTTATGAGTCTAATGACTAAACTCTTGAAAGGGCAAAATATAACCGTCTGCAGCGAAAGGTGGTGAGGTTTTATCTCAGTGCCCATATTAAAATGATATTGCTGAGTCTTGTTTTCCTTTATGTTCTTTGCCAGTCTTGATTCACATGCATACCCCAGTACACAGCTCTCAACATAAATGAAGTGGATGCCTCAGGCAGAGCTTAAATGAAACCATTCTACCTCGAAGGTACTCAAAGTGCCCCTTTGATACCTTTGAGCCTAGCCCTTGACTCCCCTGTCATGTGCTCTCCCATGCCCAGTGGAGATTATCAGTAACCCAGGGCCAGCACTTGGACTGCATAATTTCCTGCATTGAGCTCTTCTATTTACATCCGCTCACTGTTCTTTTCTCTAGGCTGGAGGACACCTTCCATTTCTTAGAGTTTTACTTCTGTCTTTTGGCCTCTTTCATCTCTCCTCCAACGTTTCTAGTGTGGCTGGAGTGTATAGTGCAAACTTGAACCTGTCTGCCACTCCAGAAAACACCTCAATTGCTTCCTACTGCTCCTGGGATCAAGACCAAAGTCCTTGATGTAACTTACAAGGTCACAGTCGGCCTCTTTCTGCCTGTACAACCTGACTGGTTCACCACACAGCCTTCTAGTCATGAATGCCTTTTCGTAATTCTTCACTCTTGGTCATGCTACTTCCCACCACAGGGCCTTTACACCTGCTGTTCCTGCCACTGACTGAGCTAAAGTTCAGTGAACAATCCCACCATCTTCAAGCTGTGCAGTGGTCTGGGCTGGGGCGGCCATGCGAAGGTGAGAGGAATTAACAGGGATCCATAAGAGTAAGTTGGAGGCCAGGTACAGTGCTTGTGTGGTGGTCTAGGCTGGGGTGGCAGCCATGAGAAGGCGAGATGTCACTGAATCTAGAACCTATTCTTGAAGGAGACTTGACCAGACTGGCTAATACAGAAACTCCAAACTTGTATTAGAGGTCTTATAACAAGATCTGAATTATTGGAGAAATTTATCCCATTTTCACAGTCACAATGGTGTGTAAATTTACTAAGATTCCACTGAGAATCTCAGTGGCATTTTGGAGTCTTCCCTGCCTAGTGTGCAGCAGGCTGCTGTCTCGTGCCTAGGACATGTCTGAACACAGCAGATGAGATTCCTGCTCTCAGGTGCTTCTATTTTAGGAGTGGGGAAGACAGCAGCAAATGTGACAGATAAGCACAAGAGGTGATAAGTGCTGTCAAAAAGGGGAAAGTAGCAGCGTAAGGGATCAGTTGTGTGGGAGGGACAGAGAGAGGAGTCATGGCAGGCTGTAGTGTTAAGAAGGGTGAGTATTCGAGGCAGATTTCACTGAGAAGGTGGAATTGTAGGAGGTGAAAGGGTTCGCCAAGTGTGTATCTGGGGAAGAATACTCTGCAGGAAGGGAAATGCTGGAGCAAAGCCTGCAGGTTGGCACACAGCGATGTGTGCAAAGCACAACGGGGGCAGCACGACTGGCGCAGGATGAGGAGGAGGGAGGAAGGGGAGAGGAGTTAAAGACGGAGGGGCTGGGCAGGCCACTGTAGTGGTGAGGGAGTTTTGACAATTAGGAGAAAATTCTAGTTTTATCATAGAATAAAATATCCAGCATAAATAGCCAGCATAATCAAAAGATTATGACAATGGCGTAAAAGAGACAAAGAGGACTACAGCAGAATCTATATGTGAGAACTTAATATATGACAATACGCATTTCAATTCTATGAGAAAATAACTTTATTTAATAGTGACAGCTGGCCTAACTGGTTGTTTATCTGGAAAAAAGCTAGACCTCTGCCCGGGAACACTCTACGCCGTATCAGTGGTAATTTCTAGATGATTCAAGAGCTAAAATTCAGGGTTATGGCTAAACAATCTGAGAGATGTGAAGATCTTCTTAAGCAAAACAAACATCTTGGAGAAACAGAGGAAAATGGGGGCATATTTGATTATCTAAAAATGAAAACTTTATTCCAAAAGACAAAGTCAAAAGAACAGTGATTGACAGGAATAAATATGAACAGATACAGAAGAAGAAATGTAAATGGCCAACAAACGTAAATCCTCAGCTTCAGGTAAAGTCACTAGAATACCATTTTCACCCATCACACTAGAAAAATTAAGTCGTAAACATCCAGAGCAGCTGGAGATGTGAGAAAGGGGCACTTAGACACTTGGTGGGAGAGTGAATTGCTACAATTTCGGAGGAAAGTAATCTGGTCAGTTCTACATAAAAAAATTGCCATTGGACCCATATTGGGAAATACTTAGAAATAAAAGTTGTAATAGAAAGAACATGTATAGAAGGTTCTTTATTCTAGTTTTTTGTTGTTGTTGTTAGTAGGAAAAAACTAGTGAAAATCTGAATGTCCATTAAGAAGGAACTGCATGAATAGATCCTAAGGTCTGTTCCATACAGAGGCCAGCATCCAACCATTAAAGAGAATGTCGTAGACTGGTATGCATTGCTGCAGGGAACCTCGTGACATGCTAAGTGAAAAAGGCAAGTTGCAGAGTCAAGTATACGGACGTGAGGTGAAGAAATCGTGTGTAGACGCTTGTGTACTTTTACATACATAGAGGGAAAGGTGTGGAAGTTTCAAAACCTGGATGAGGTTGGTGTAGACACAGGGTAAACTTTTTCAGTATATCTGAGTGTTTATAAGCTTTGTTTACTGAGCTATCTCAAGAGGCTAGCACAGTGTCTAGCATACAGCAGACAGGAAAAATGTGCTCAACTAATCAAGAAAGACATGACAGAGTAGGCATTCTTCACATAATTTAAAAAGATGTGTAACGGTAGGAAAGCAATAATATCTAACATTTATTGAGGGTTTACTAAGTACCTTATTTGTTCACTTACGAGTAGGTAAAACTATAATTCCCACTTCACAGATGAGCAAACTGAGGAACAAGATGCTACGTAATTTGCCCACAGTCACTGTGATGGCAAGGGGCACAGCTGGGATTTGGATGTATGCCTTTTGGTTCTAGAGCCCACCCTCTTATCCACCATGCCACCCACGGCTCTCCTAAACTGAAGCTGCTGCCCCGCCCAGAGATCTGTGGGAAAAGGGGCTCCTAAGCCTTTTCCAGGGAACCCCACAGAGCACCAATTGAGAACCAACTGGACCAGACACTTCATAGGGTTTCCACCTCTGAGGGTCTATGATATGGCAACTGACTAATGAACGTTTGTGTAATGAAGGATTTGAGATCCTTGCCTTCCCTGGTGTACCCCCCGCCCACAGTCACCACCAAATTTAGATCCTAATTTAGCCTTTCTGCCTAGTTGCAGCCCTTGTCTAGGGCTAAAAATCCATAAACTGGAGACATATTAGATATAGGACTCTGTTTCATTCTTTGTAAAGATGGCAGGATAAACTTCTAGAAAGGTAGTGTTAGGGCTTCAGGGTGTACTTACATTTGATATTTGATATAGACCCACTGATCAATGAGACTCCCAGAAATTTGGTGGAGTTCAATTATGGTTTTTGTTCCTCAGGAAAAGTCGTCCTTCTCTGTGACCCAATGGCTAGGACCACTAGGGGCATAAGGAAGGCCTAATCTGCCAGGGCTGGCAAAGGGTTGCCTGCCCAGAAGAGAGGGCCCAGCAATGGAAGGGGTCACTTGACCAAATCATCTTCGGGCTCATGGCTGAGAGAGTAGCTACGGTGGGGGTGGAGGGCAACGTTCTACCATAGCACATGCAGGAGACACTCATCGATCAGCAAAGAACAGCAAAGGCGGAGGCTTGGGGGGCACAAAGCACACACCTTGAGTAGAATTAAAATCTGCCTGTTTCTGCCATTTCTCCAGCAACACTTGGAAGGAGCCAAGAAAGGTGATGGGATTTTTCTCAAGTGGGGACCAGCATGATGTGTGGTAGAGGGCAAGTTGGCAAGGAGCCAAAGGGGTCCAGGTGTTGGTGAGAACCCAACTGAAAGGGCCGCATAGGGTGTCAGGGCCAGGTGGGAAACCAGTGAGGACTAGAGGGTGAAAAGGGGGATGTTCAAGTGGATGCTGGGGTCAGAGGACCCGAGGGCTCAAGTTACAAAGCCTGGGATCAAATTTACGTCCCCGACTCGACAGAATATTGGACTTCTGGAGCCCATGGAGGTGAGTATAATTCCTCTGAGTTTCCTTTTCTTGTCTGAAAAGTGTAACGATGTTTCTCTCAGGTGACCATTGTGAGAAGTTAGTGAAATAATGCCTGTGGAAGTCTCCAGCACAGTATCTAGAACACAGAAGTTTCTCCATAAATACTATAAGTTGTTTTTCTTCCTCAGTGGGGATCTAGTTCAGTGACTTAGATGTTTTATATTTTACATTAAAAAAATCTACTTGCTTAAAGAGCCACCTTAAGGAAAATAAGAAATTCCTTGGGATTTATTTCATGATCGCTTTGCCTATATACTGTGAAAATCAATAAAGAGGATCCTCATTTAAAATGGAGTCAGGAAGTCAGAAAAGGGAGTTCCCAGGCAGTCCCACTGCAGGTCAATTACAGAAAAGATGGTTAATTACAGACCCCAAAAGAAAGAAGTCAACAGGAAGGAATTGTCAATTATTGGAAGAAATACACATTGCATCCCAAACAGAAATTGACTACCCCAGCAACTCAGCCAATGAGAAACCATGCTGAACTCTCACTTTTCTCCAATGGACTTTTGTCACAAAACAACCCCTCCCAATTTCCTCTTTTTTTCCTTATAAAATAACATTCCTCTCCCTTGTTTGTTGGATTTGCCTATGGTCCACTATAGCACGCACATCCCAAATTGTACTTCTTTGGCTATTCCTGAGTAAAGTTGTTTGGCTGGTAAATAGCTGCTGTTTTATGTTCAAGGTTGACAATGCTGACAAACATTCTCTGTGTGACCATACTCTAGCCAGGCTTTTCAGAGCCCTTTTGACACAAAAGAACATTTGCGTTCTGAGGACCACACCCAGAAGAAGCTGGTCAAATATCCTCAGTTCCTTTTTCAAAGTCATCAATCTGACGAGTCACTGCTCTTCCCATGGGAAGGAGTGAGAAGCGACCAAGTTTCTCTCTCTGCGCACACTCTAGACAGGCTCCTCTGAGTCATCTTCTCCACTAGGCCTCAATGTTGGCCTATAAAGACTGGAACAAACACTAACAGTTTCTAACAGCTCCAGGCTGCTTCCCTACGATGACCGTAGTCTCCCTCATAGTGCCTGCCTGAGAAAACTCAAAGTTGCCAAAAGAATTTACTATTTGTTGCAGTGACATCTGAAGATGGCCCATCTCCCAGCCTCTGGGGGAGGGGAGAAGCCTAACTTGGATCACTGCCAGTTAGCCAACCCAGATGGGTATCACATGGACCAATACGCCATTCCTGCTTTCTGTAATTTTTCACTTCTCTGAGCCCCCGCTCACCCACTCCCTACTCCCTAATTCTCCCTTTAAAACGCCCCATCACCCCTGTACAAATCGGAATGGAGCCCAGCTCTATCTCCTACAGTCAGTAGTTACAGAATAAAAGCTGTTGTCATTGCTTTAACTAAGGTCCAGCTGTGTTTATCTTTGACAACACAGACATATGGTACATGTATCTTTTTCAAAACTTGAAACTTTATGTGGGAATAATTGTTGGCTAGTTATTTTTTTTGGTACTAATTATATCTAGCAAGTAATTCTACATGCTCTGATTATCTGATTTGTACTTGAATCTCAGAAATCATTTTGTCTATAAATTCTCTACAATACAGATCTTATTAGATGTATGGGTAACCAAAATGGATGATAAAAAATTGTTTAAGGCAATCATTCTCCACAGCATCTCAGAGATGGCTGGCTTATCAAATCATAACGGCAATATTTTAATATACAATAAACAGCCTAGAGATATTTATAAAGTTAACTAAAAAATCTTAAAGAGAAATTTCTAGCATGTACAGCTTTTTAATTTTCTTTCTAAAGCCATTCTATATTACAGATAACTAACCACAAAATAAAGGGAATGATGTAGAAACCAGAAGCATTTCCAGTTTCTAGAACTTTCTCTTTAGAGTAGGAGTTTTGAGGTAGATAGGACCTTCATTCCAATTATATATTCTATTCCCTTTCAGAATCTCCTAAATCTAGTGGTTTAGTAAAGCATTGTTTTAAACTGTGGGTTACAACTCATTAGTGGGAAATGAAATCAATTTAGTAGGTAAAAACTAGAATTTTCCAAAAAAATGAAATAGAATAGAATGGAACAGAACAGAGCAAATCAGAGTGAATCTTATTCAGTGAGTAGCTACAGTATCTAAAGCTTTTGCTTCAGTTAAACTTATGTGTGTTTCTGTGTGTATATTGGATGAGGATGTATTTGTACTGTTGACTGAGGACAACAAAGCTTAAGAAACATTCCCCAGTGCAGAGACAGGACTGCTTATCAAACACGCTAGCATGCTGCAGTCTGAGCTCCATTCATTCAGTGAATTAAATCAGCCAGTTGTGTCGGGCACAGTCTTCGTGCTGAAGTCAGGTCCTCCGGTGCTTGCTATCTTTGGTGTTAGGTGAATGGGGGGAGTTTCATCCACAATGAGGGAAACCTAATCAGCATGTGCCACATTCTGGGACAAAAGGAACAGCACTACAGAGGACTCATGATCTTATCAAGGTTTCCTGGTGCAAGTAGAGCCTTGAGCAGCATTTGTAGGGACAAGATGTCAGCACAATTAAAACAAAACAACTGCTGAAGGCGCTTCAGGATGTATCCCTCGTGTATCTCCCATTGGCTTCTGGAAGGGACCGTGTTGATCTAGTCAACAAACTACAGCTGTTCAATGGGTCACAGATGTGAGATGTTCAGATCTGTCCCACTGCACCATCTCCTAAGGTGCTCAACACAATGAGAAAGGCTTTGAAATACATGTCCTTTTCCCCAGTAGTTATAAAGCTGTTGTCTTTTCTTAGCTGCTAAATGACAGCGTGACAGTAATTTTTCATTTACAAGAGCATGTATCTATGTAGGTTTTGATGTTACTAATGCAAATATGCTGATGCCAAGAGCCTGGGCAGCCACACAGAGTGAGACTCTTTGCAAGAGTAGATCTCTACCTGGCCCACAGAAGGTGCTCAGTGAGTGCCAAGCAAGTGACTGAAGGAATGAAGTCTCCAGCTTGCAGTGTGACTCATGAACAAATCTACTAAAAACGACAGTGTTACTGCTATCAAAGTTGATGTCTGATGCAAATGGGAAATGCAAAAGAAATATTACCTGGGTTTTAAGATTAACCATCATTAAAACCAGCAGTAAATACTGAAAAAAGAAGAAGAGTAGTTTTTTTTACTGACTCTTGAGGCTTATTCTAACACTCCATCATTACAATCCCTAAAAAACCAAAGTAAATGATGGAGATCACCTGCAGCCCTTAAAAGACTGGCAGCCATATACTTCAGCGATGGACATGTGCGTCACAGATTACTTCCAAGGTAACTACATGCACTGGATCTGAAAGCCTTGTGAAGGAAGCTGATTTATGAGGCATCTTCTTAACCATGCAAAGTCTACACAGAAAGCTATATTCAGAAGTTTCACTCCACGCCTAGTAAACAGTATGCTTAATTTGAAGGTGGCAGATTACAGGTAAAGCCTGAGAAAGGGGCCTAGTGAACTATATTCCCCACAAGGATTTGTTGGACAGGGGCAGGCCAGCTAAATTTTTATGCTTATTTTTATTTTTTTGAAGACTGGCACCTGAGCTAACATCTGTTGCCAATCTTCTTTTTTCCTTCTTCTTACCCCTAAAGCCCCCCAGTACGTAGTTGTACATTCTAGTTGCAGGTCCTTCTGGCTTGTGGCATGTGGGACGCAGCCTCAGCATGGCCTGATGAGCGGTGTCATGTCTGCACCCAGGATCCGAACCAGCTAAACCCTGGGCCCCCAAAGCAGAGCGTGGGAACTTAACCACTCGGCCACGGGGCTGGCCCCAAGCCAGCTCATTTTTATTGATTTGCTGGCAAGACTGGTGCCAGCTCAGACACAATTCGGGGGGGGGGGTCCCAGATTACCTTCAGGATGGACACCTAACCCTACACAGAGGGCCATCTCTGAAATGTGGGGCTTTAGAGGGGAAGACTGATGTTAAGAAAGACACTATCTCTTACGTACTTTTACTGTGGGAAGAGCACTTTAGAAGGTCAGGATACGAAAGAGTCTGTAACTATAAGAACTCAATCAGTAAAAGAAATATGCTTAAGAGAAACTTGAAAGCAAGGGAAGAGAAGTGTTAATAAGTTTACAGCTTCTGGGCCCTGAAACAGAGGACTGAAATACGTATAGAGTTCCAGTAGAGAAAGAAGTAGAATTATCCTACATTTCTTTACCTTTTAAGAAGCAGTCTGTAATTTTCCTGAATCTCAGTTGCTCTAATTTCCAAAATAAGTTCACAGAACCACCTCAACATTTATGAATTATTACGAATTAAGCTTTCCTTTTTTTCTTAAATGTTAGGGTATATTCCGTAGTTCCCTTCACACAAAACAACTGCTGGAGCACAGCTTCTGTGGAAAGCGCTTGCGTGTTTCTTACTCGGCTTTCATCATGCCTGTGCTACGTGGCTAGCTATGCTGGCTATAATGCAGCAAGCTACAGTATCCCATCGATGATGACTCTGAAACCAGGATTTGAGTCCTGCCTAAGCAATTATGTCAGAAATCTTGACAATGGCTTGCTTTTATTGTAGGACAAAAGTTTGTCTTCTGGCATTCTCTAACCACTCACCTTGGGTCTAGAGTAATTTACTGGACTGTTTTCCTATTTGAGTTTATACAGATATCCACATACCTTTGGAGGCGGTACAAATGAACAAGCTAATTCCTCTTACTATAAAGTAGCACACAGTTCAACTCCCTGACTCTAAACCAGTCAATATTTTAAAAACATCCCTAAATTATTCAATGTATTGACTTGCAGATGGGCCTGTCCCGTATATAAACACCCTGCTTTGAAACAAGGATCTATGAGGAGTGCAGTCAGCTCTGCTCCTGTTGTAGGTACATGAAAAGCTATCTGAACAGCGTTACCCCAAACACCTTTGGGTAGCTTCATTTCCTAACACTGGCAGGCAAGATTGTGTATTGCTAAGTGTGTGTGCAAACAAGACCCTATAAGGTAAAAAAATAAACCTCTCTCGTCCTCATATCACAACAGCTTTTTTAGCTTAATTTGGATAACTGAGAACACATATTTAGGTATTATGTTTGAAATCCTGCTTGAGGTCAGTGCTACTGCAAGTCCAGCAAATTTCATTTCTATATAACATTAGGCGAGAAAGGAACATACAATCGACACACATGATGAAAACATGCAGTGGAGTTGTGCTTAATGCATGGATATAAATGTGCACAGAGAAGAGGCCAAGCACATCACTCGATTTAATGCGGGCACAGGTCTGGACCAAGAGTCTGAAACATTGTAAACAAGCCTTAAGCAAAGGAGGAAATGTAGAGGGGAAACAAAGCTGAAAAAATGAGCAGGAAATGGGCAAGATGACTCATCTATACTTGAACATCTGACCTGTGAGCTGGTCGTCGCCTGCGGCAGGGGCGATGCGAATGTAAGGTGTTGTAAGCTGAGTCAGGATTATCGCAGCTATGGCAAAGGAAGATTCCCAGGTCAGCATGCATGAGGGAAGAAAAAGCCAGACTGAAGCTAGGCTAGCAAGGAGCATCTCCATCAGTTTATCACATTGTCTCAACTTTGTTCCAACAACAACAAAAAGAGAAGGAAAAAGAAAAAAACATAGCAAAGTGTTGAATTTTCCAAATTCTTTTCCCTTACACGAGCTTTAGTCAGGCAGTGAGATTTCTAACTATGACACACTGGCAAGCATTGGCTGAGATTCCGAATAGATCGATGAAGAAAAAAGTAAAAACAAAAACGTCAGTCCTAAATAAAGGCTCTAGACTGAATAGTTTCCAACTGCTACTGAGTGTAGCATATAAAGATTCATTGTTAATGCTGATGATCCAATCTTTAGGCTTTTAAAATTTATTAGGTTACTTAAAATTCTACTGCTTAAGTCACAATGTTTTCTCTTCTTGCTAAAATCACCTTTGTGAAGAATATTATCCTCTTTCACTAAAAACATTTTTATGTAGAGAAATTTCTACGATAAATAAATTTCATGTAGAGCATTTCCATTCAGGAACCTTATTTTGTCACATTAAGGGAATGAAAAAATGCACCTCAAAGCATTGGTTAAAAAAATAAAAAGTCAATCCCTGCCTTTGCTGTAGTTGTCATGGTTAACATGTGACTAAAGAAATGATTAAGATTCCTGAAGCGGACCAGGTGGGCTTCTTGGTTTGCCTGCACAGCTCAGCAGTTGGGTTTAAATGGTTAACATTTATGACACACAGATATTGAAAAAAAATTAAAAATTAAAACATCAGGTCTAACATGATACAACTGGAAAATGATGCAAAGAAAAAATACTGGAAAATTAAGGACAGGCTTACATGAAAGATTACTAATTTACATGGAACAGCCTGGGTGCTATTAGAAATGTGGCAGTGAGTAAGGAAAATAGATCATCTACCATCTGCAGACAATTAAACCCAAAACTGCTGCTGCATAATATTTTGAAATATCCCTCTGCACCGTTCAAACAGTGCTGCTCCTTCTAACTAGACAACTGCAGCAATTGGGTTTAAAAGTGGTATAATCGTCTTTTACGCATTATTAACGAAAACACTCTAGTCTTGCTAAGTGAGATGAATAAACTTACAGTTTGGTCAGAGAATGGAGAACCCCCAAGGTATTACGAAGATAACTTCCTTGAAATAACACAGTATTCAATTTTGCATACTGATATGACAAATTGTAAACAGTAAAATGTTATTTCTAAGACTCATTACAAACTTGGTACCAATTCCAAGTTGATACATAGAACATTTGCTGGGTCAGAGACTACTGTTGTTCAACCAACATTCCTGTGTGGGTTTTCATTACTTACAGGAAAATCTGACCTACGCTACTTTTGAGAAAAATTGTATGGTCTTATACAAAAACAGAGCAGCATCTATCCAATGCAGAAAAAGGTAAACAATATGAACAAAAAGGTATTTGAAAATAGTTATGTGGGGCAGCCATGTAGTCACAACTAAAAGGAAGGCAAACTGCGATCTGGAAAAAGTACGTTACAGATACCAGGAAGGATTTTTATACCATCTCTACGCTCTGCCTTGTAAAGAGTTCATTTGTGACTATTATTTTTAGTTACAAGGAGAAAACTCGATGTTACAAATTACCTTAAAGTAGGGGTCAGCCGGCCTACAGCCTGCTTCTGCCAATACAATTTTACTGCAACACAGTCACGCCTATTTGTTTACGCCTCGCTGACGGCTGCTCTTGTGCAGCACTGCAGAGCTGAGTAGTTGTGACAGAGACCATATGGCTCACGAAGCCTGAAATATTTACCATCTGCCCTTTACATAAAAAGTTGCTGCCCTCTGTCTTAAAATAGCAATGAGAATGTATTATAAATGAGAATATTGCTAAATTTGGTAAAATAAAGTGAGAATTCCAGTCATATACTTTGCAGATAGTATCTGGTGCTGATAAACGTAGGGCCTCCTTTAGGTAAAAAGGTGTGCATGGAAGAGTAAAAACACATCCACTGTATCCGACTTCCCAAGTGCACTTCATGTGTATGTGGCGGGATCTTCTGGAATCTGATGAGCCGGTATTTACCGAACTGTGTTTTATGTGACTGGTGTTCCTTGAAAAATGAGTTGGGGTCAAAGAAATTTCGGAAGCATAGGGTTGAGCAAAGTTAAACAGGTTTCTTTTCCTCCGGAACTTCTCAGGGGCCTTACTGTACTAATGATGCACATTGTAAAGACTATTTCAGATCAAGAAAAGAAAACATTTTCTCTATAAAATGGTGATTGACAAATGTATATCATATTTATCTTCCTATTCTAAATTCACAGCTAAATGATAGCAGATTAGCAAATATGAGTGGTCTTACAATATAATTTTTCTCTGTATTTAATATGAGCAATTAAAAGGAATCTTAATTAGCTTTACATCTCAACAGGCATTCATTTCAGTTCTTTTATCAGTGTACTTTCATTCTGTAGCATTATGGCCTAGAAAGGATGATATTTCTTTGAACAAAACAGTGAACAGAAAAACAGTCTAGAGAAACTTCTCAAAGAGCCTAGTGATTAAAAAAAGAAACATTCAAATTTATGCATATATTTAGAAACCATATCAGAACAATGGAGATCCTTCAGTTTCCTGAAGGTCTTCCAGCAACGCACACCCACACTCCAGAACAAAGGTGGGTTAAATCAAATACTCGACTTTAAAAACAGTGAAGCAGTTTTGCACAGAAAATTCACCTTAAAATATGACATAAGAATAATGATTTGTTTTCTTTTTGTTTATGGTTTATGATCTGACTTCTATGATACTTTTGGAAAGACTTTAGCACGAGTTCTCTACAATTTTTGCTTTGATTTCTAGCTACACTGCTGTTAGCTAAATCACAGCAAGGAAAGGAACAAGTTAACACTATGACCTCACCCCTAGACACTAAAAACAGAGAAACAAACAAACAAAAAAATGCCGAAACTTTTATGAACTCAAAATCCTCAAAATTTGAAAGGTGGCGTATTTATGTATCTGCACTTGGAAGTCTCACAGATGACACTATGCCTAACATATATAGTAGGCACTCAAATAACTTTTAAAATATATGTATAATGAGAATGCTCTTAAATGGCTATATTGTCAAGAAGAACATGGCTGGCATCATATTATGGAAGATATATTATGGAAGACTGATGCAAAATTACAGTTTTTTGTATCAATTAGAATGAATATATCTCATTTAATACAAGAAGTCTAATTCACTAACGACAGATTTCAATTTTTAAACGTATCCTTGTCAGTTCAGAATTGATCATCAACAAGTCTTCCAAAACTAGCATAAAAAGATTTTCAACCCTACTAGTTACCATAGGCAGCCAAAAGGTAAGTAAAAGTTAAAGAAAACACATACACTAATTGCTAAAACTCAGTTGGGCCAAGTGGTCTTGAAAAGAATCCAGCTATAAAAATGTGAATGTGATTGAAAATCAAAATAAAAATTAGGAGAATCTAAGACTAGCTAAAAGCTATTCTATTTCATTCCACCACACAGATTTAAAAGAATCCTATGAATTGGGAGGGTAACATTCAAACTCCATATACATTCTCTCATTGTATGGTGTTTTTATCTTTTAATTCAAGAGAGAGGATATTCTGTGATGAGTTTGCCTATAGTAAACAATCAAAATACAGTCACACACACCAGTGAGGAATTGGGATGTATAAATTAAAGGAGGATACATAAGAATAGAGGCCATTCCCCACATATGGAGATATGTAGTAACACACCTTAAGTTTTCTCCTGTGTCTAATTTTTGTCAGGCTTTATATTTGAGCTAATTAGTGTCAAAAAATATACTCTTGGAATATGATTAAAATAATCACAAGATTAAATTTATAAATAGTATGAAATATATCCTTAAGAGACATACACATACTTGAAATTCAAATTAGTTTTTTGTGAAAAAAAATCTACCTTCACACTTTCTCTATAAAGATACTTGTCAACAGTTGTTTCATGAGAACATTGAAATCCCTGTAAATTCAAAACACTGCTTACGAAAGAGGTTTAGTACCTGAAGATTCAATGAAGCCACTGCACTGTCAGCAATATGTGGCAAACAACAGCCAGGATGTTTGAACTCTTTTAAATTTCAAACATCTTTACTATATGGTACCAAAAAAGCTGTTAGACCTGCCTGTTTCTCTGTTTTGACTAAGTAGTCAAGATGCAATGGCTTCCTACACTGCAAAAAGAATTCTTAGTATGAATAAGGAAAATTTATCTGATTATAAAGGTGGTGAAACATTAGACTGTGCAGTCCAGGAAGGTTGCTGAGTCTATACATGTAAAAATTAATAAAATAAAATAGTAACGAACAGTGTAGTCTCGCCTGGAGGGAGAATATCTTCCAAGGTTTCTTCCAGTACTACGAGCTCATGAATAGAAATGACAATGTTATGTAATGAATATTAAAATTTGTTTTCCTCTTTCCCCAAAAGAGGTTATTTGGATAGAGTCTCTTGCTGTGTAAATGTTTGCAAATGACTCAGAAAATATGAGTGGGGAATATTTAGTCAATCAGGTCATCTGATTGCCTAATCATCCTTTGGTGAATTGAAAAACAAATTACAATATCGATTAAATCTAGCTGATGAAAGAAAATGATCCAAATCACCATCTAATTCAATCTATTGTGGAAACAGCAAACGTCAGATTTCCATATTTACTAGTGTGTTATTTATATAATTATTTAACTATGCAAATGAATGTGATGACAGATATTTCATTGTTTTCAGAGTAAATGGAGCAGTGACTCAGGTCCAATAAAGAGGAGGGCAGCTACTTATACAACACAATACTGTAACTGGCCAGAGGCTCTGCTGGGCGCAAAGCAATGAGACACTGGGGTGGGAGTCTGAACACTGGGGACCAAGCCTCTACCCGAAGGTCATTAGCTAAGTGACCTTGGCAAGTCAATTCATCTCCAAAAATATGCATTTTCTTCATCTTAAAAATAAAAATAGCAATACCTGTCTCCTTTCTCACAGTAATGTTGAAGAAATAAATGAAAACCTGTGTATGAACGCGATTTTAAAACTTTCAGCTGTGATGTTAAACATAAGGCATTATAAATTAGGCACTCTGGAACTGGATTTACTCTTTGAGACCTCAAGGGTAAGCAGAATTCCATACAGCCATGTGAGCGTGGGCGATGATCTGGAGATCCAAGAACCCTGACATCTCATTCGAGGGCCTCAGAGTACTGTAATGGTTAATAGTTAACACGGTATTACAGTTTATAAAACACATCAATATCTGTAATTTCATGTATTATTTATTCCTATAAATAAAGGCACTTAATCAGGTACAAGAGGATATAAAGAATTGAGTGTTTTAAAATCAATATAAGTAGATTATTGGAAATAGAACTATGAGCCCACGAGGATAAAGAAAATACAAATGAGGTGAGCACCTCACACAATGCCTGGCACACAACATGGAACTAGGAAATGTTTTCAGGCGAACTGAATGAGAGGGTCACGTATCTTCATGAAATAAGACTTCAATGAGGATTTTGAAAATGCAGGTGGGTGTCCATGACATATTCAAACTATGTTGTCTGAAAGTTGAACAGGAAGATATTTTCATCCAACAGAACTCATCAAGTGACTAACTATCACGTCATTAAATCTGGTGCTGCAGACGCAGCAGCTTCTCGCCATCATGTCGAAATTAAATCACACAGAACTTCCTCCTTGTACCCATGGTTCTCTGATGGTCTGCTGAAAGACTGTATCTAACTAGAGTGTTAATTTATAATGCCTCATTAATGTAGCGTTTTACATTTCTCAAAGCATTTTCTCCTACTCTTCCACATGTGATGGGTGAAAGCACACTGCAAAGCTGACAAGATGACAGGACAGCTCGCGAACACACACACTGCACTTTCTCCATTAGGAGGCACTGTGTGGCGAGCTGACGTTGGTTTGCCCTCGTCACTTCTACATCTCATCCTTGATCCCATCTTAGGATTTTAACCAGGCCTGGGAAACAGAACTTCCACTAACAACACCTGGTTACTGGGTTCAAAGAGACACACATCATCAGTGAAAAACACCCCTGTGGACTCCACTCTGCAGAGCTCCTACAACTGAGCACTGCTGAAAGAGACCAGGGAATGTCTGACCACTTTGCATATGAAGATTCACTAGATAGAGTGCTAGTACATATGCTACTATGGTTTAAAACACATTTACTGAGATCATATAAACATTGATTTTATTTTAAAAAAGATAACCAGGGGCTGGCCCAGTGGTGTAGTGGTTAAGCTCGTGCACTCTACTTCGGCGGCCTGGGGTTCACAGGTTTGGATCCTGGGCATGCACCTACACACTGCTCATCAAGCCATGCTGTGGCAGCGTCCCACACACAAAACAGAGGAAGACTGGCACAGATGTTAGCTCAGGGACAATCTTCCTCAAGCAAAAAGAGGAGGATTGGCAACAGATGTTAGCTCAGTGCCCATCTTCCTCACCAAAAAAAAAAAAAAAAAAAAGATAACCATTGAAAACTTCTTGGAACACAACAATATGACTTTTTATTTTAAAAAGTATCTACATGAAATACAGTCAGTCAGTGTTAGCTGCCATAAGATCCTAATACATACATACATGCACACACACATACACAGACTTATTCTAATAAAGTTAACGTTTCAAGAAGTTTTGAAATATCACATAACATTTTAAAGGACATAAACTAGGAGAGCATCGCACGATTTCAACCTACCTTTTGTGGCTACTCGGACACAGTCTATTTTGGTTTCCTGTGTCAAATAAAGAGGGGAAAAAAATCACTATTCATGTTTTATTTAAAACAAGTAAAGATATCTGCACTTTTATTTAAACTGATAAGGGAAGATGTCATTATTCCAGGTGTGGTGTTAATCTCACAATGATTACTCCTTGAACCACACTTAGATACATTTTCCGACTTCAGTGCTGGGGGTGGGGGCCGTTTCTGCAGCAGACGATGAGCTAGAAGCTAAACATAAAATCTCTCTGCCTGGTTGCCCACAGCCTCCTTCTCCAGACCCTCACTTGCTCCTGTGCAAACTACTGAAAAGAAGTCTGCAGCCCAGTCTTCCCCCTTTCCCTGGCAAAAGTCAAGTCAGCGATGACTTCGAGACCCTTGACCCTTGCTGTGGTATACCGTGGCGTCTGGAAAACTTGCCCTTCTTTCTGAGGAAACGTTAATATCTCATCAGAGTTCTGGATTGGTCTGAACAAGGAAAGGGAAAAAAATTCAGAAACGACTTGATAGTTTTATTTTGTTTCTGTCTCATCTTTCTTAAGCTGTTTTCTCTTAGAAAAAAAAAAAAGATACCTAATTTAGTCACAGCTTTGGGAAGCATAAAGTCTGTGGAACCAAAGAAATGGGACAGAATATGCGGAAAAGACAGATGTTGTGAATCTCACAAAATTTTAAATGAGCTGAATGTATGTGGTGTAGCTATACTATCTTCCCGTAAAATAGTAAGCTAAGCAGAATTACTAGCCAACTTTTGGTAATAAATGAAAATTGAAAACAAAAACAGTTGACAATATACTTTCCCTACCCAAACAAATATAAATATATTCCTTTCTTTCCATAAATTTCTCTAGATGAAAATAATTTTAAAAAGAGAAAAAAACACATTTTTTCCAAGTAAAAATACAAAGAAGATGAATTTATTTCTTCTATCCTATTTAATCTGTGTTCACATTAATAACTCGCAATAGCCTAAGTAAGCAGCCATCTCTAAAACTTACCCCATTGGCTCTACTAGCAGCTTGGAAATAAATCCTGTAGCTCTTATGGGGGAGAAGGGGCGTGTTCCAGTATCCATTGTATGTCTTATTATCACCAATAGTAAAAGGCTGAGCAGCTTGGAGGCTGTTGGCTGGGAACTCGGCTGCAAAGTAGTACTGGGAGTTCAGTATCGAAGCATTCTGGAAGTGAATTGGCACTGGGTAGCACTTTAAGATTTCTGTTGTCTTTTTAGTTCTTCGAGGACGTTCTTCCTCGACAACTATTTGGTAGACACTAGGAAAAAAAGAGCATCATCAGTGATATTTTATGATAAGTGACCTGATCCTCTTTATCTTCAAATGCACGAATCCACAGGATATCCAAAATAAAGAATATACTGACTATAGTCAATAATAAGTGCTTAGTACATAATGGACAGGCATTCAACACTTGCTCAACGAAAGAGAGGGGAGTGCTCAATGTTCTTTCACAGTACTTCTCACCCCAAAGAATATCATTTATTGAGGGAAACAAAATTCAGCATAATTTTTAAAAATTTATATAACAATCTCTGTTTATATGAGCAGGACACTAAAATAATGTTTTTCTCACATGTAAGTGAAGGTGAGTTTGTAGATAATTCACTCATTTTACCTAATAAATGAAATTATGTTAACTGTAAGTTTGTTAAAAAAGGCAACGTATTATTTCCTTCAATGACATCTGTATGAATGCATGTCAAGTTGTAACAAGTCACAAAACACCATGTGAAATGATTCATGTTAACTAAGATTTAACTTCTCATATTTTCTTATACTCCTTTGTCCTTCACAATATTCAATCAGTGGGAAGAGATGACATAAGAAAAGCAGAGAAAAGGAATTGGAATTTCAAAAGCCAAGGCCTTGGAGTTACAAGGGGTTTCTAAGAGTAAATCATGAACGGGGCTACCTGAATTATACATGAGGCTAAGACGGGAATGAGCATCCTCCAAAGATGCCTGCAAGGATCCAGGTCCCCACGGAGGAGTGGATATCCCAGCACCTACCCACCTTTCCCTTCCCACCCCTTCCGATGTCTTTGAATTTTGAAGTAACCTTAGAAGAAGGGGAGACACTTTGAAGGGATGGACATTTTCTAATTAAGATATATACATGTACTAGAATGATAAACATTTGTGCAGTTTTGTCAGGGGGAAAAAAGTTTCTAATGCTGAGAAAAACTAACTCACAACAGCTTTGAAAAACTGAATCTAGATTAGATTGAAAATCCTTCTGGAAAGGAGATGTATCTTTTGCCCACTGTATCAGAAAAGTGCCATGACTCCCCGGAATAATGCTGTAATCCTACAGTTGCTCAGTATGGGTACTCATTAATGCTGAGGAAAAAGAACAGAAGAGAGGTGCCGCCCACCCCCACTTACCCCGGGAAGGCCTGGAGAGGGCCCTCCCTCTTTGGGCTCTTGTCCATATGAACACTAAATTGCCACTCGGTGTGAAATCACCATTTCTGGTAGTACAACCACTTAGCACATTCTATTACAGTCATGCAACACAGCCACTGTTCAGTTTGTGATTCTGCCTAAATAAAAATCAATTGTCGTAGAACATCAAGATGATTGCTCAGTGGACAGGCAGTCTAGCAGGTTTACAGCGATTTCTGAGCAGGGATGTAAACTTAAAAAAAAAAAAACAGAAAAGAAATACGACTCTTACTTCCTAACATAGAGACTTTCTATTGGTCACGTGAGATGCTCCACCAACTCCACTGGTAGAATCCTCACTGCATGATGGATCCAACATGAAAAGAAGTATTTAGGAAGAATCTTCCTATAGAGAGGACAAGGAAGAGGTGAAGGGGACTTTAATTTCTTACCCCCTTCTCCCTAACTTCTTACATCTACAGTCAGATGTGGCCATTTAAAAATATATCTACATATTCTTTGACACTTCTCCCATCAAGAATGGAGTTGGCTGGGGCCGGCCACGTGGCCAAGTGGTTAAGTTCATGCACTCTGCTATGGTGGCCCAGGGTTTCTCTGTTTCGGATCCTGGGTGCGGACATGGCACGGCTCATCAGGCCACGTTGAGGCAGCGTCCCATGTACCACAACTGGAAAGACCCACAACTATAATATACATCTATATACTGGGGGGATTTGGGGAGAAAAGAAAAAGATTGGCAACAGTTGTTAGCTCAGGGGCCAATCTTAAAAAAAAAAAGAATGGGGTTGGCCAACTTTAATGACTTGCATGCGATCAACAGAATCTAATAGAGGGACACTGTGTAACTCCCAAGGCTTAGGTAAGAGAAGGCCATATATCTTCTGCTTGGTTCCCCAGGGAAGCTAGTTCTGGAGAAGAAGCTAGCCACCATGTAAGTGACCCTGAACCTGCCATGCTGGAGAGGCCATGTTCAGGTGCTCTGCTCCACAGTCCTTAAGAGCTCCCAGCCAATAGTCAGCATCCCTGACAGGCATGTGTGTGAGCCCTCTTGGAAGGTCACACAGCTGAGCCTTCAGATGACAGCACCTTTGAGAGTCCCCAAGCAGGAACTGCCCAGCCAAAGCCTTTGCTGACCCATAAAATCACAGCAAAATAGAAAGGTTGTTTTAAGCTGCTCAAGTTTAAGTAATTGGATATGCAGCAAATATTAACCATGATATCAGCTCATAGAATAGCAACAGTAAAGGGTTAAGGTCAAAGTAGCACAACCACAGGTGACAGCTGACCCATGAAGAAGTTTAGCCCAGGATGCCATTAAATACAAACAGCAGTGAGACGGTGTGACTGTTTCCTTGAAATGCCTTTTGTAGGGGTGGGGGACAGTGGCATACGCCTTGATCTAGGCTCTAATTCGAATTCTGCTAACAACCGAGGTTTTAAATTAATTCCTTTGGGTCTTATATTTTTCCTGTGAGTCAGATAAATCTCTAAGGTGCATTTTATATTTTTTATTCAGAATTTTTATTCATCATACAAGAACTCTCAAAAATGGATAAATCAAAGGAATAATGAATAACTGCGCAAAGGGATTCTCCATTAAATAAAATAATTTTTAACATTGCCTTCTTTCTATCAGTCAGCTTTTCAAATTTATTTGCTATATGACATGATTTTCAAAATATTACTTTAAAAACAGCCTCTGGGAAACCCGTATACTAGACAAAAATGAACATATGTATGAAGAAAAAATGATTTGCAGAAATTATTCCATACAGGAAGTGCTAGGCCAGGTGGCTTACACATGTAGGTTTAATTTTCCCATTTTACTGATGAGAAAACAGGTTCAGAGGTGAAGCGCTCATTCTGTCTGGGGCACACAGCTAATTAAGTAGCAGATGTGGTCTCGTGACCAGCAGACAAGAGAGTTCTAGCATTTCCTGTTGAAAAGTCCTGGTTAAGGCACTCATGTGAAACGTCTGCCCCATGGGCATCTTCACTTGCTCACGCAAACGCAACTTACCCAAAAACCAGTCCCCAGTCTACTTTCCATCATCAATTTATTTTGAGTAGTGTGTAGATTCTTTCTGATTTATCACATCAAGGGAGCTACAGATGGTAACTATACTTTTGACCTGAATTCCTTCTCCCACCTGTATATGTGTCATTAATGATTTCCAGGGAGGACACTCTCCTGGATTCCACAGTGATGCCACCACCTGATTGGTGTCCTCTCACACTCCTGATGCCTCCCAGGAACCTCGTCACCAGTGGCACCGAGGACAGTGATCACTCATTCTCAACCCGGAGGGAGCTTCCACTACATGAAGATTAGCACAGCCACGCCTGGACTTCCCAAGTCCAAGATCTTGAGTTCTCCTACCACAAACATCTCCTCCTCCATTCCTTCACCCTGGCCTGGACTTGCCTTTGTTATCTGAATGCTATTTTCACCAACTGAAATCTTTTGTCACTCTCAGCAGATGACCCTACCTCAAAAAAAAAACTGAGACCTTCTTATGAACTCTCTCTCAGGGGCTTACACGCTGTTCCTTCATTTTGGCATAGTCTTGCTCTGCTCCAAACTCACAAAAACATGCTTTCTGTAAAGCCTTACAGTCATTTGTGTCCTCCTATCAGTATTGCTAAAAGTCTTGTAAGTTCCTAGAGGAGGGCAGCTATGATTTAGTCATTTCTGTATCTCATGATGCTTAGAATGAAGGAGGCCATGAAGGACATATTTTTGAAAGCATAATATAGTCCAGAAATAATTTCTATTTATATACGTTACATGTAGTAATAGGGAGGAAATACACTGGTGTTCACAGATATGCCTCGCTTTAGTAAAATTTAATACTAAGTTTATGTTGTATTCATTTCCTGAATACTTAAAGCTAATAGAGGAGGAAATTTCCAAGAAAAAGGTTTGTGATAAGAGGCTGCTGGTCAGACTGCAAGTTTATCCTGGATAACCCACAGTTAGGTAATGAACCCTGAGAGAATCAGGGTTGCATCTCTGTGCTCTCCACCTCCTCTCCCCACCATCTCTCACTTCCCACCTGTCTTTTCCCCAACGTTACCAGTATGCGTGTTGTGGTGTGTGTGTGTTTACTCTTTATTAACTCAACAAATACTTTTTTTTTTTTAATTTTTTATTTTTCCTTTTTCTCCCCAAAGCCCCCCGGTACATAGTTGTATATTCTTCGTTGTGAGTCCATCTAGTTGTGGCATGTGGGATGCTGCCTCAGCGTGGTTTGATGAGCAGTGCCATGTTCATGCCCAGTATTCGAACCAACGAAACACTGGGTCACCTACAGCGGAGCGGGCAAACTTAACCACTCAGCCACGGGGCCAGCCCCCTCAACAAATACTTTTTGAGTGCCTACTATGTGCCAGGCACTGCCCAACTTTAACAATACAATATTTGACATTCCCTAATGACGGAAAATTTTGTTTTGTAATTTAAATACCATCTAAGTGAATATGGATGAAAAAATTAATTTTCCAAACAGCAATTTTATGAGGATTAGATGAAAATTCGAGAGTTAAGTGATCATTCAGTGGGCCTCCATTTTAGCTAGCTGGTATGTTATATGATACACTCTACTCCAGATATATTACTTTTTAAATGGCTACCATCTACTCATCTTCAGATATATTAAAGGAAGAACTAAGTTGACTAGAGCAATTTCGAACCCAAAATGTCTTTTCAGCCTTACTCCACAAGACAAATTAGATTTGCAAGCATTCAGACCTCAAATCTATTTTCTCTTTAATAATTTAAGCACTGAAAGGTCAAGCAGCTCTTTTCTATTCCCCTTTATCAAAGTCCAAGTGCTAATGAAAAATAGCTAAATCCTGCCTGCTGCCCACTTGCCACACATTGCTGTCTCCCTGATGGAAATTAACACATTATTGGCACGTAGCTCAACAGTACTTCGACAGAACTTTATGAAGGATATGTTTCTTATTTGTACAAATAGCATTTCACTAATGAATTTTATAAAATCTTTCCAACCACAATTTTAATCTCAAACGTGGCTTTGAAAATCTCACTGTTTGAATGGTTTTTCTAAAAAGATGATTGAAAAAGCAAACTCTCAAGGACAGAAAGCCAAGCAGAAGCTTCTAGCTTAGTAAGCCGAGTTAAAACTCTACTATCCTCTCAATGTATTACTCATGCTCTCTGTTTATCAAAGCTGCACCTCTCCTAGCCTTGTTCCACCACTATTCTGGAATTTAAACTAATATAGAATCTTCCTACGGCTTTTGTAATATGACAGCATAATCCATAGTGAAAATGACCCTGCCAAAAATGTGACATCACTATATCATAAGTTTCTCATGGAATAAAATTTAATTTAAAGTTTAATTTATGCTAGACTTTTCTACAACAAAACTCTAAGACTTTTACAAGGAGAATAAGAAATCTGCATTTATATAGAATAGCAGATAAAGTATTTCTTAGAAAAGAACATCTGAACATCTTTCATGCACTCTGTTAAACTTGAAAGTTCAAATGTGGTCTTTCTGGTCTTTTCTAACTTTGAAGATTGTGAGGGGAAGCCTGCTGCAGATTTAAACTGACTTTAAAATTTCTGACCTAATTCATTTCAAGATTAAACCCTTAGTTGTAAGTCCATTTTCCTTATCTACTTATTCTATTTCTTATCAGCATAAAATATTGGAGGGTTATCCAACTGGATAACAGAATGGGGCGCAGGGAGGCAGGGAGAGAGGGAGAGAAGTAATGATCCCTTTCAGTGTTGCTTTTGCTCCTCCCTACAGTAGGCACTTCTGATCATCTTGAGGACGTAGAATAGTGTTCATTTCATGGTGTCTAATAGTGGCTTTTACCTTGATTTGCAATTTTTGGTAAAAACCATCTACTCTATGTTTAAAAGAAGAATAGAGACTAATATTAATATCTTCCTGAGGATAATTTTTTTGGGGAGGGTGAGAGGAAATGAAAGTGTAAGTTATATGCAGAACATGTAAAATAAATGCATAATTAAGGTTTATTGCCACACAACAACACAGAATCTATTTTCTTCCTGTTCTTTGTTCAGTCATATCCTTTTCCTAAAACTGTCAGCATTTACTAAAATGACACCCTAGTAATCCAAACAACCTGGTACAAGCGAACTAAGTTTTAGAAGTACTGTCACCAGTTTAAAATTAGAAAGGAAAAGGTCAGTTCAAAACGTTGAATATGTTTGTTATCATGACTCGGATGCCTTAGGGTCCCTCACGTAACACTGGTGCTGAGAGGGCTGACCTAACAGTCCTGTTCAGGAAATCACAAATGAGGACTAGAATCAGTTTGACACAGAAAGCGGGCACTGGATAACACGTGGCACAGCATAAGTAGGTCTGTGGAGCTGAATATTCCATGTTAACAACTTTAATTTCCCTTTGTCCTGCTCTAATCTAGTAATATTGGCCACAAATTGCTGTGGAACATTTGTGGGACACTACAAATATATTTCACGTTCCTCTCTCACAAGCACGGCTGAACGTGCAGTCCGATGCCCTGCCCTCTGCTAGTTAGTGATAAAATCTGAGATAATAAAATATTAATTACAGCTGAAAGATTGGGTGAGCAATAGGGACTGAAATACAGGCCCACATTGTGAACAAAGGGCAGGAAGGAAAATTCTTCAGTTATGGAGGTTGGGATGTTAAAAGAACAACTAGAAAATTAGACTCAGGCTGAGAAGCGCTGTAAAAGGCCACCTGTTATTAATCTTCACAAGAGGCGCCAAATTTCCAGTAAATTAGTCCTAGATGGAACATCTTCAAGAGTGATTTCTCCCCCTTTTAACAAGTGAAGATATTTCCTTTGCATATTTTATTTCACTTAAGTTTATCATAATTTAATCATTGCAATTTCCTAATAAACATATGACTATAAAAATTATAATTCAAGTTCAGCTACTATTATTAAAGCATGTGCTCTTAAACAGTTCCAGTAATTTGAATAAAAATAGAAATCAAATACTATCAAAGCCACACTAAATGTCTTTACTCTTGTATGTTAGTGTTATATTCAATTTACAATCTCTCAGCCCCTAACATTAGCAGTGCCACAGGCCGGGTGAGACAAACACGAGCGCTGCCGTCAGAGAGGCAGGGGCTACAGGGGCCGCCGAGACAGAACGGACTGGAGCCGCCATACCGTAGACACCTGGCTCCCGCTGTGCACTACATCATCGACTGATCACTAAGGTCCTTTCAAGCTCGAACGTTTCATAACTCCTGGTACAAGATCAGACGAGTCTGACATCAACAGATGAGAAAAAATTATTTCATTCATGTTTCCTCTGTCCTTCCTTTCCACAATATTGATCACATACCAGGCCCTGTGCCGGGCAGGACAAGAATAAAAACAGCAATTGGGTACACACTGTCCCTGTCCTCGAGAAGCCCAGACTAAGGGTGTTAGAGACAGGTCACTCAAACAAAGAACTCCCGTGACAAGGATCTGATAAGGGTTTGTACAAAGGGTAACAAGGCGGCCCAGGGGAGGGGTGTCAACATCCACATCAAAATCCCTTGTAGCAGCTACTTCACTGAGGACATCTGGCCCGGAGCTAGTACCCAACCATTCCTACCGCCAGTAACCCCAAAGACTGCCCCTGCACTGCCCACAGCCACCAGCTCTTCCCCCAAAGTAAAAATAAAGCGACAGCAACAAACAAAAAAGCGAAAGTCTTTAGAGTCCCAGTGCAGGCTCCATTCACTCCAACCACTAGTGCAAACAAAACCCCACTGCAGTCCCCACAAGTTTCCATCAGACTCACTAAAAGCTGCTTGCAAGAACCCATGGAGACCCTTTATCAATAGTGCTGAAGACTGAAGGTAATGGGCCGGCCCCAGGTCAGATTCCTGCCAAAGTCCCGACCTAATACACAAGAGCCCCCCGAATTACCCCAATAGTAATCCCAAGAGTGGCAGGGTTTCCTCACTCTATTTCCACACCGCCCGGCTCCCGGCAGAACCACAATGTAGGGCATGACAAAGCAGGGTTAGTTGTCTTGACCCCAGGGCCACCCACGATGCCTGACGTAAGGAACGGGAGCGGAGGTCTCTCTGCTCTTTAGGGTGCACGGGGGACGGAGCCCCCAAGCATGCCTAGGCTTGATCTTTGTTCCCTCCTGCCTCTCTCCACACCACTGACACACAAATTTGGAACTACCCTTTCTACCTTCTATAGTCACTCCTCAGGTTACAACATCCATAATTTCTTAATTTAAGTATTTCATTCAATATCCATTTTAATCATTAAAGTCAAATCTGAATATTACACATGCATTTTGTTGCTTTTCTGAGGGAGGTGGTGGTGGTGACAGATTTGGCACTGAGAGCCATTTCGGGCCCTCCTGTCCCTGGGCCGCCTCTCTGCCCTGCCTTCTCCAGGGAAGGCCCGGCCGGCACTCCCTGAGGACGAGGGCCTGTGCTCGCTGGCGCACCTGCCCCAGAGGCCCTGGCCATAACACTGGAGCTCTGACCTCACACACAGAATCCGTTAGTGGAGATTATGCTGAAGAAAAGAAAACTTGGATAATAGGGGAAGAAAAGCTATGCAGTATATTTTCATGCACAAAAGCAAGTTTGAAGTAGAGTTTGAGGGAAAGTTAAATTAAGTTTCATTGTATAAAAGCTCAAATACATCTACTCTATTATTATTATCTTCCCCTGCCATTTTTAAAGCTTCTTTTCAAGGGTTCTTGAAGAACAAACTTCGTTTTCAAAATGAATTTTCAAAGAGATGACTGACATTGTCATCCTAGAAGCAACATTAATAAAAATGATCTTTGTTCCTGGCAGTAAAGGAATCCAGAGTATTATTTTTTAATACAATAAAATTTGCCTAAAATCAGGTGGGGGAAGGGTGGTGGTGGTGGTGGTACTAAGGGATCTAACACCTGCTGTTAACACATGGTGTAGCAATTCAGCCATAATGAGTAAGAAAAAAAGAAGCCAACATAGTAATATAAAAACTGAAGTTTTACCATTGGATGACATTTTGATCTTTGTGATTATGTGTACACCCCAAAGAAAAAAGGAAAAATTTTAGGTTGGAAGTCAGAT